>NC_081159.1:32570047-33972547 GCF_012432095.1 Onychostoma macrolepis | reverse complement strand
CATTAAAGTTTTGTTACTTAATTACTTTTTATGGAAAATAATGCATCGTAGCAAATTAGCTCAAAGGGAAATGTATATAAATAATTACAATTAATTATGATTAATTACAATTATTTATATCAGCTGCCAGTAGTAACTGCAGCAGAATTAAATTGCCATCAATAATCTGTTCGTCCAGCGAACATTCAGTGTAATTTCATTTCAACTCTAAGAAAGGATATTTTTGTGGCCACAGAAAATGACCTTCTTACAGTACTAATGCATTAGAGCATGTAGCTAGATCAGAATCAGAAAGGGACATTATTCACAAGCAGGACCAGAAACTCATGTAATTTGCGCACAAAAGTTTTATTAACTAAACGCTAACACACATAACTAATCTAAACAAACAAACATGCAATCACTTATACATGGGGGAAGGGCAAGTGAGACTGGATGAATGAAGCCATTAGAGAAACAGGGAATGAAGCTATGAAAAGGAGTCAGTTAACCTTTGAGTGAAACCATCGGTGCCGTTTTACAACGGGGTCTATAGCTTATACTAAACTTCTGTTTTGTTTAGTTAAATATACGATACTTGCATTGCCTTGGTCATTGACGAGTGTCCGGATGCAGTCTCGGATGAAAGTCTTGGTGGTTTCAAGGTTTGGACTTGCAATCACGTTCTTCCAGGTTTGAAGAGTGATGAACTCCAAAGATGTTCTGACTCGATGGTGATTGGGAGTTTCTTCCCTGGTGGAAAGTGAAGAAGAGCTAAGAAAGACATCAACTGAGATCCTAGGATCTTTCGTGAATGAAAAGTCAAGGCCGAAGCCTGGCACAAACTTAAAGGTTCCAGAAAATTTCTAGCTCAGCATCCCCATTAGGGATGTGCCCGAAGCTGAATACCTTATTCGGAAAGGCACGGATAATGGTTTCAAAATGAATAAAGGATTTATCCGAATAACAGAAAAAATATTCACTGGAACAGCACTACATTAGTGAGGTCTGCGGTTTTTAAGATTTGTGCAATAATAATGGCTAGTACTGCTTTGATAGCGTTTGACACAGATATATCATGGTGATCATTGTGTTTGTCTAACGAATGTGGTCTCCTCAGCAATAAACTATCCGCGCGCTCCTTTTTTGATTGCTGCCTGTCAGTGCTGGCGAAGCAGTGTTGCCAGATATTGCTACAAAAAAACAAACATAACCAATCTCCTGAAACATGCACCAAAATAAGTTATTTTACAAATAGGATACAGATTCTCTAACCTCAACCTTCATCTTCCCACTCTAATAATGCCCTAATTACTTAATTAACGCTGTTACATTAAGTATTAAAATAAGTCCAGCGACGCTTATAATAACTAGATCTGGCAACAAGGCGGAGCGGAGCGGAGGCTGCACTTGCGCCAAGTTCCTTCACTCCTGCATTTCGCAGCTGCTGCGAGTCAGCCACATTAATTTATTCAGCGACATGATTTTAAATAATTTTTCTTATGTTCTCAAATTGTATTTTTGAACATGAAACATTTACGGAGATCTGGACCTCATAGCTGGCTATGGGCCTGGATGTGTAAAGTGAATGAGTGTAAACTAGCCTATATGAATGAAATGAGCGCAAATCTAGCCGAGTTGGAGTCTATGCGCGTCTCTCAGAGCTTTGTCTGGAATTATATCAACTCGACAAAAAAACGGTCCTAACTTCAAAACTTTTCTAGTTTTCTAGTTCTAGTTTTCTAGTTACATTATTTTTCGTGAATGGCATTACATTTAATTATGCAAGACCAAGAAAAGCCATGTTTGATCAAGGCTTTTGGAGGGTCCAAATGAAATGAAATGATCACAGACTCCCGCAACACATGATCTTAATTACTTAAAGTTCAAGCGAGCTTTATTGTAATTCTGCTATGAGTAGGCTACTGAACACTTTCTTTCCATTTCTATTTTTTTTTTCAGCTTCTTTTTTTCTCCTAGTGCTCTTATTTAAGATTGTGGATGCTTGTCTCTTGTCAAATTTGTACACAAAGTTTCAATGGAAAATAAGAAGAATAAAGTTATTTTTCTTTTTTGATAAAGTTTTAAATAGAAGCTAGACATTTACAAAGTTATAATTTTAATAAAAAATATATATATATTTGTTAAATGAAAACTACGAATCGAACAGATTTGCGTTTAAAATGGTATTTTCATGTAATTTGACGAACTTGACTATGGGACTTAGCATCCAGAAGACGGGAAGGTGATGAGAGATGAGTGAAGAGACTGAAAAGCGCAGCAGGTCACTGAAGTGGAGTTCTGTGGAGGTCACACCTCTCGGGGGACTTGCACTTTTGGAGGGAAAGTTTATGACTCTTTGTCTTAGAGCATGGTATTTTGTAGAGATGTACCGATACCCTTTTTTACTGGAATGGGCTGTCTGAGCATGAGATGGTTCGCTCCATCACATATGTCTGAAGTTGAACATGTGTGCTTGTAGTACCTGCACCATGTTCCTCATCATGCTCCAGCAGGATTTCTTCAAACAGGCCCTTCAAACTACAAGCCCGTTGGCAGGGGGGGTTCGGGTGGTTCGAACGAACCCCCTCACTGCCAAAAGGATTTCTATATTTTATCCACTCAATAGTCTACAATATAATAGCCATATAAACGTAGCGTAATTATAATAATAAAACATAGTGGGATATTCAGTGATATTGGCTGTGCAATATCGACTTTTGTGATTGGCCAAGACCGGCAGACTGGAGCCAATGGAAATGCTTCTCCTTCGGTGCGCGTCTTATTCCTCTGAGAACTTCAAAGCAGACCGCTTGAGGTAAATTATCTGGAAGAATACAGAGGTAAAAATTCAAAATGTGGAGGTTTGTTTTATAATATATGATAGACTGACAGTTAAGTAACACAACTAAGGGATCTGTTCAACTGAATATTATCACGATTTCAAATGTTACATTGCATTTATAGTTTAATAAACAAGTAGCCTAATATGTAGTCACTTACCATTTAGACGCAATATTGACGTTTTTGTTCTATTTCACCAACGAAAAAAGTTACAGAAGAAAAGCAACACTCAGCACGGTGTTTTGTTATTGAATGATTCATCATTTTGAACGAATCGTTTTAATGAATGACTCAATGATTCATTTATTAAGACGGTCACTTGCAGCCACCTATTGGCGGTTTAGTTTCATGTTTAAAAGTAGGCTATCGTCGTCGTCGTTGTTTTTACATTTGTTTAAACATCAATCTCATAAATTATTTATTACAGTTGTAATTTTGCAGTGTAAATTATTTAATTTGATTGATAACAGCCCTTATTATTAAAACTGAATTTGATCAAATGTAAGAATTTGACATGAAAGATAAAGCTTAAAAAGATAAAGTAGCCTAGAAATAAATAATTTTTAACCTTTAATATTAGAATGATGTACCAACTGGGGTTCCTTATGGTTTACAGCATTAGTTGAGAGATATTTTTTTCTTTGAAGAAATTTGCGATGTACTGTACCTGATAGGCCACAACTTAATATTGAATCAAATTGTGTCAATAAATGTTTTCTTTTTATTTATTTTTTAAATAAATGTATTGAAGCAAAATGTTTCTTGTCAGGATGCACCAAAATGCTTCATTTGGTTAAAATCATAAACATAGTCTCATGGGGGACAATGCCCCAGACACCCCTACAACAAATTACTTCGTAAACATGTCACCTTTTTCAGCACTTTTGAGTTTGCAGGTCTGTAGTATTATTTACTATGATTTACCGTGTTTCTAGCGTGATTTACCATGATTTACCACATTGCTAGCAATTGTGTGAAGTGTCAGTACAAATGAAGTGATAAACTCTGTGAGAGTGTTATGTCTGTAGCGAGAGGCATTGACAGAGTCAAGAAATGATGATGAGAAGAATTATTATTAATTAATATTAATATTTCAGTAATGTTCATTAAATCTATTCTGTTGTTAGTGTGGTCTTTAAACTTATGAACTGTGTATGGACTGACAAAGGTGTTACATGAGGAAGCAATTTGACAACAATGCAGTAAATATTTTAGGTGCATCAAAAAGCGTGCTTGTTAAGATACCAGCAAACAAGCTCATCCAGCACAAATTAGTGCATAAAAGGTCACCGAAATGAAGTATTTGAACCTCATAATTAAATACAAAAGAAGGAGAAAAACTGCAAAAAGGTCCACTTTTTGAAAAAAAGAACCCCCCCTTTCAATAGGCTGGCTACGGACCTGAGCTACTCTCACTACTGCTGCTGCCGCCTACCTGCACATCCAATCGTGCCGTTTTTGGGGGATTTTCCGCTATTGTCTCTGCTACAGCTGTGGTGGGCATTTTCAGTGACTTCTCAATCTTATCCATCTCTACTGTCAGAGCATCCTTTGAATGATTGATGTTGTCCGCACTTGAGAAGTATCTGAAAGAAACAATAATTAAAAACAATAAATAAATGTAACAAATAAACAACCTCCTCCAAAGTTGCCTTTGGTGTGGTCACAGACTTAATGCAATGAAAATAGCATTTATGCAGTACCATTTAAAATAATACAAAACATTAATTTTAATAGACATACCTGACTTTGAAACGTGGATCCAAGAGAGTTGCAACTGCATACAAGAGATCTTCTTTGATGGTTGCGAATCGTTTCTTGGCGGCCTCAAGAAGGGTAGTTTTCATTGTTTTTATACCGGTGTCCTCCTGGCTCTCCCGAGCAAGTAGCCGTTTTAGAAAAGTAACTGAGGGGATGTCTTCCGATACAGACAAGGTGGAGGAGCTAATCTGTTTGGTCAGTTCCTCAAATGGTGCCAAAACAGTGACAGTTTTTTCCAGCAAAGCCCTGGCTTACTGGCTTACTGGTTGGCTGTCAATGTGGCTGGCAGGTCATGATCAGCTCCGTATGCTGAAATTGGTCGCTTCTGCTCAAGTAAACTCTCTACCATATAAAAAGTACTATTCCATCTTGTCGCCACGTCTTGGTGCAAACGTTTGGTGGGCATTTTTAGATCCCTCTGAATATCCCCCAGGCGCGTTGTGGCCAATGGCAAGTGTTTGAAATGGCCGATTATCTTCCTATAGTTCGCCAGAGCATCACTCACATTTCTCTGTGATAACAGGCCTTCGTGTACCACCAGTTGGAGCGAGTGTGCGAACAAAGCACCCCAAACTCGACACACCCATCTTGTCCATGGCTTTTTTCATGTTGCTCGTGTTGTCGTGCAAAATAACATGAACACGGGACTTAGAGATATTCCACTTCACAAGCATCCCCTCAATTGATTCAGCTATGGACTTCGTGACCCACGAAATTCGTTAGCTTGCAGCACTGCACTTTGAAGAGTAAAAGATGATTGCGTCACTGTGTCCACCCAGTGTGCTGTCAAACTTAGTAAAGACAGCGGGGTCGCGTCGCAGCTCCAGATATCGGTAGTAAAGCTGATTGATTGCACATCTTTTAGTTTACATGAAATGTGTTCACGCACTGTCTCATATAGCTTAGGGAGCGCTGTTTCAGAGATGTATTTGCAACCAGGCAAACTGTACTGGGGCTCCAAATGTTCGATTACGCGGCAAAATCCCACTGACAATGGCAGGTCATCCAGAACAGTAAACTCGATAATTTTGTCGGTTATCTTTATCGCTCGTTGACTGTGTTGTAAAAAGTTTTCTCTTCGTTTGAATGAAGCTTCCAAAGTTTGTTGAGTCTGGCACAACTCATCCTTCTCTGCCCTAGCTTTTGTGTAACCTACGGGGTGACATGTCTTCAAATGCTTTATTAAGTAACTCATGTTAAAATTGCTAATACTTGTGCCTCCCCTCGAAATTGCAGTATGGCATATGAGACATGTCGCCATTTCACTGGCTGGTTGGTCCAGTCTGAAATACTGCCAAAACGCGGACATACTGCTAGCACATTTGTATTTCTTCTTCACTGCTCTAAATAGTGGTTGCTTGTGGCAACACAGCACGACTTCCTGTGTTTGCATTCTGAGCAGCGAAGAAGAATTGTTTTCGATTTGCAGCGTTAATCAAAGCTAGAGGGCGCATAACTAGGTCTTGTTTAAAAAAATGGTATCGGATCGGTACATGGGTTCAAGTACTCACCGATACCGATGCCAGAATTTTTGGTCCCTCTTTATATTAAGTGGCCTTAACTACTATGTACTTACATTTAATCGGAACAACCCTAGTATTTTGCATATGTAATTTGATTGGGTGTTGATGTAAAAACTACTAAAAATTCTTAGAACACTAATATGTTGCATAGGTATAAACATATAATATACACTCTCAATTAGATAATCTGAAGACGAATTCACAGAGACCAAACATGGTATAGGTGAGGTTACATTAACTAGTGATCTATCATCTAGCATGCATAAAACAGTATACAAACCACAAGACCATATACAAGGAGGTAGTAATCATACACAGAGCATTATGTTATTTTATCTCACCTGGTCTGAGGTTGCTTGTTTGATTTTAATATACAAAGGTTCTATTTTTGGCAAATGTAAAAGCCCTTTCATACCAAAAGTAAAATGAATAAGCCTCAGGCTGAAGGAATTAAATACATTAAGAATTTTTGTGTTGACATAATTAACACGAGTTTGCTGTTTTTATTAATTTTGAGGAATAATAGTATAATTAAGGAATAATAGTAATTCCTCTGAATTTCATGCTATTACGGTAACAGCTCCTGTAAAACTCCATATTGTAGTAATTTTTCACCCTCCTGGTCAACTGGGCACCCTCATGCTGGATGGGCTGCTGTCCTCATTCCCTGGCAGTTGGCAGTTCACTTCTAGTCTATGGTGACTTCAACATTCATCTAGAGAAGCCTTATGCTGCAGACTTCCACTTACTCTTAGCTTCAGTTGATCTCAAATGGCTTACTGCTATAAGCATTCACAAATCAGGCAACCAGCTTGACTTAATTTACACACACAATTGTACTGCAGGCAACATCTTGGTAAAACCCCTACACATCTCTGATCAATTCTTTATCACATTAAACCTACATCTTTCTACCTGTGTGCCACAAACCCATCTACCGGTTACTTTTAGGCAAAACCTATGTTCACTTTCTTCCTCCCATCTTTCCTCTGTAGTGTCATCCTCTCTAAATTAAGAAGTAATGTGTTATTTTACATAACTCATGTTACTCGTAATGCGTTACCCTCAACACTGGCTACACTTTCCGGAACCTTCACACTGTCTGTTCCTCTGTGGTGGAGGAACCTAACAAGCTCCACCTGATCTGCCTTAGACCATCAAAACTTTCAAGAAACAGCTAAAGATATATCACCTACACAATCACTTATATAACTTGCAATCATAAGCAAGTCGTTTGGGGAAGTCGTGGCCTAATGGTAAGAGAGTCGGACTCGTTATCCAAACGTTGTGAGTTTGAGCCTCAGGTGTGGCAAGAATTGTAGGTGGGGGGAGTGAATGCACAGCGCTCTCTCCACCCTCAATACCTTGTGTGCACTTTGGATGGGTTAAATGCAGAGTGCAAATTCCGAGTATGGGTCACCATACTTGGCCGTATGTCACGTCACTTTCACTTTCAAAGACACTTCCTGTAACAATTTTGTTCACTCCTTTTCTTTTTTCTCCATTTATGTTCTAGTTTGGGTACTAATCGAGTTTATACTTGAAACTTGGCATTGTGTGATGCTCCTTATTTATAAGTCATTTTGAATAAAAGCATCTGCTAAATGTCATGTAAGTGTGCAGTTCCTTGGCCAAAATAAAAGTAAAATATGAAATAAACATTAGTCAAAAGTCTCAGCGGACCTGCCGACCTCCCATTCTGTGTGTGTGAGGTTTAATTGAGTTGTTAAAGAATGTATTGTTTCTGCTTACACTGTAAAAAAAAAAAGTTGAGCCAACTTAAAAGTTTAAGGCAACAAACTTCAGCAGATTTTTGAGTTTGCTCAACTTGTTGTTTTAAGTTTATACAACAAAAATTTGAGAATCTCCCACAAAAACAAGTTGAGCAAACTCAAAAATCTGGTAAAAAATGTTTTTGTTTTTTTTACAGTGTAGTTGTTGTTGACCTAGAAAACATCCCAGTACAGGAAGAGAGTGGGAAATGGTGGGTATAGGGAGAGTAGCTGAATGTTCTGGGAGAATGGAGAGGAGTGATCTTTGTGCCTATAGTATCATTTACTTTTCCAGCTGCCCCAGGAGCCTGTCATGTCTCCATGATTAACATTTTAAATCACAAACTGTAGCTAAAAACATACATTACCATACAAGATCCTAGCTTTTCACACACATGCATATTTGCAAAATCACTGTTGGTACGTGAAATATGATGTGCTGTAAAACTGAACAGAGATCACCCCTGCAGGCATTGTCATCTTTGGCTTCAAAATCTATCAACCATAAATTAAGATCTGTTTTCAATAACCATATATATATATATATATATGTGTGTGTGTGTGTGTGTGTGTCTCCACAGGGTATTTTTATTACACATCTGGCTGGAAACCCCATCTAAAACTAGCTTATTATGGTGGCTTGTTTAACATGGTTGTAAAAAATCTTTTTGGACTGGATTTACTGGGACGTGAGAGGTTAGAATATCATGTTCCAAAACCCAGCCTGACCACCTTGAGCTGGAATGATTTTTAATTTTTTTGTTCAACATAATGCACATCTAAAAGAGTGAAATTGTGTAAAATATGCATAATTGCTTTAATGGGTATGGTTATGGCTAATGTCAGGTAGGATATGGTATTAACATTGAACATACAGTATATTTGCATTCACATGTATGCATTTATTTACCAAATGCTCTTATCCAAAACTATTTAAAAAAGAGGAATTTACAAAAGAGCATTGGTTTAAAGTTGTTGTGTAGTTAAGTGGTAGTTGAAGAGGCATGTGTTCAGCTGTTTCTTAAAAGCTGTGATGGTTTGAGCAGTTTGGGTGGAGGTTGGAAGCTCATTTCACCAGAGAGGAGCAGAGAGTGTGAAGGTTTTGAAGAGTAACTTTGTGCCTTGAAATGAAGGAACAACGAGGAGGTGCTAGCTCAGTGACTGTACCTGGCAGGAGGCAACACACCAGGAGCGTAGCCAGAAAAGAGACTCTGGATGTGCATCAGAAAAACTGGGTGTGCCACATTTACTGTCAGATTAATGTGCAAAAAAACAAAAAACAAAAAAAAAAAGAAACACCAAGACTGTGTATTACTAACATTACAGAACAGAACAGACTGGGCTGATATAGCCTGTAAAAATATATAACATCTCTAATTACGTAGTCGGAAGGAAAAGGTGCATTTCTTTATTAAAGTTCATGTGGAGATGGCGAGTGCAGCATCGCATTCGGCAACTTTATCTTTTCAGCCGACACTGACTGAGAAGAAATCACTAGTTTATTAACAAATAATTAAAATGTTTTCTTTTCCCTTTCAGCCAACATATTCATAATCATTAGCCTACTTTTGCCATTGCAAGTTTTATACGTGTGCTTGAGCGCGGAATAGGCTATACGCCTATATATTAAAGGACAGTTAGTAGCCTAGGTTATTATATTAATCAATTTGCGTGTGACTAGTGAAATCTTTAGTGGTGGACAGGCCTACTTGGCACAAGGAACTGATCCATTTTTAAAATAAAATGCTGATAATTCGAAAAGTGCGCCTGCTAATCATGTCACGTTATATTGCAATGCACAAGTTATGAATGCGTAATAAGTCAAATGTTTTTATTTTATTTCATTTCTTATGGGTGCTATGGCAGAGCTTTGGTCTTTCTTGGGGGTGCTGAAGCATCTGCTAGCCCCTCCTTAGCGCCTCCCATGTTTATTACGATTAAAATAATAATAATTCTGCATCTGTTTTTAGGTGTTCCAGCTGCCACTGTGGGTGGCACCGGCACACCCTGGCACACCCGTGGCTACGCCCCTGCAACACACACTTGTAAAAGTCTTCATTTAGAGTCAGAGGAGTAGGAACAACAGCTTGTCACTGGGGCAGTACCCACAAAGGGACACATTTATACCTTCATTACCCCTAAAAGGTATATATTAGAAACTTAGAGTAGTAAAATGTAACCTTAAGGTGATAATATGTGTACTCTTATGGTACTATTATGAACCCTTTAGAGCATAGCGTACTTCAAGAGGTGTCTGATATTTCTGATGTTATAAAGGGTGATCATGCACAACCAAATTTCTTGAAATGTGGGTGGTAAAGCTCAGATGGCCATCAAGCACTAACCCCAGATTCCTTGCTGTCCTGGTTGGAATTAGTGTTGTAGACCCCAATTTAACAGTAAAGTTACAGTCAACTGGCAGGTTTGCAGGGATTACATGTTCGAAAGTTTGGTTTGTAGTGGTTGGTAGTTTTTATGTTCTGTTGAACTGAGTGTTGTTTTTTGGATGATTGAATGCAGTGAGAAATCTGTAGTGAGAGACGTGTTGATGGTGTGAGTGAGAGCTGGGAGCAGTGTTGTGGAGATCTCTAGTTGGAGGTGGAATGGGATCAGGTCTAAGGGACAGGTTGCAGGATGGCTGGTACAGAGAACTTTGGAGACCTCATTCTACGTGAGAAGAGAGAAAGAAGAGAAGAGTTGCATGTCTGTGGGTGGAGACTGGCTGTGGGTAAGTGATATAGAGAACTGCTTGCTGATGGTTGCCACCTTATCAGTGAAATGGGTGACAGAAGCCCCATTTCCACCGCAGGAACTTTCCTCAGGAATAGGGACTTTGAGCCGGTACTCTGTGTGTTTCCACCGCAGGAACCAGGATCTATATAAAGTTTCGGGTAAAAAGTTGCTCCTCAGAAAGTCCCTGCTCGCGAGGTAGTACTTTTTCAAAGGTCTGGAACTTTCAGGGGCAGGACTTGGGCGCTGAGCATGCTAATTGGTTGAGTTCACACAGCATTGCATTTCAACCACCATATTTGCATAATTTTTAAAAAATATTACTGTTATTGTGTCATGACATGTAGCTTGAAAAGTATTTCAGGCCAGAAGGTAGTTTAAATCTCAAATCTGCGGTTTATTTATAAAGACACCGCCTATTTGTAAATGTGCTTCACAGATTTTGGAGATGTGAGCTCCACGCAATCACCGGGTGCTCAGTGCTCATGTATCCCGATGAGAGCAGCCTCACCTCGTCTAGTCCTTCTGACATTTGCCGCTGGCTCTGATGTCTCTGTAGTGGTTAAACATAAGATGTAATTCATCTTGGGTATATCGAACAGAAATCTTTGGTCTTTGGTATTATTCTATTAATCTATTAATATGGTAAAATGAAAATTAAAAGAGGCAATACTGTTTGATATAATATTTTGTTTCACTGTAATGTACGTTCCCTAAACTACATTTATGTGGCTATTAATATGTTTAAATGAAACATTTACATACAGTGAGGAAAATTTCAGTAGCCAAGGTGAGCTGACTGATGTTAATACGCTGCTCTTTGCAGAATTACCGGACTTGTGTCGTCCCGTCCGCAAGAGTTCACACTCCCTCCACTCCCTGTTTCTGGTTTTGTTTTGGTAGTAAGAGAGCTTGGTTTAATGGTTGTAGAAGAGCATCTGTGATCCAAGGGCAGAAGGGTGGTGACTTGGAGCTGAGAGGACATACAGTATTGTCAAGGCAGGATGTGGAGCAGAGAGTATTATAGCTTGATTGACATCAAGAGAAGTGGTTGGTGGAGGGAAGAGATGCAGACACAACTGAGGAGAAGTGTGTAGGGCAGAGAGAGAGAGAGAGAGCAGAGGTTAAAGCAAAAGGAGACCAGAGGAGGAGTCAGTAGGGAGAGTAAATGGATATAGACATGATCAGAGAAATGTAATGGAATAAAAAGATGCTTGTCACTGATAGAGTTACGTGCGAGGATGAGGTCCAGTTGTTTGATTGCTTTGTGTGTTGCAGCCTTGCAGGGGTGGTCTTTTTTTGTAAGATCAAATGAGGCCAGAAGAGCTAGAAAGTCAGCCGCTTGAGGTTTGTCAAGATGAAGGTTGAAGTCACCAAGGACCACTGTGCCAGCGGAGCACCAACCTCTGGGAAAGAGGACAGCAGCATGTCTAGCTCTTCCAGAAAGTTGCCCAGTTAAACTGGAGGAACATAGATAACAGCTAAATTAATTTTGGCATTTTCAGTAACAGTAATGGCATTATATTTAATAGATGTGTATGTGAAGAGAGAGGAGTGACTTTCCAAGAATTGAAAAAGAGCAAACCTGCCCTCAACCCCTACATGTTCGAACAGGGATGTGGGAGAAATCAAACTCAATAGTGAGGACTGAAGGAGTCGCTGTGTTGTCTGCTGAGATCCATTTCAGTCAAAGTAAAGGTGGCAGTACATGACATGGCATAGTGTGATTAGGGTTAATTATGCACATGAGCTTGCATGAGTCTTATAGGTTCGTTATTCTTTGCCACATATAGCCAACTTTGAAGATTGTCTCTGTTTGTCAGCTTTTTTGGTTGGATTTATTTTTTTATTTTTTTCAAGTAAGCTTGTTGCAGTGCATTATGGGATTATTTTCTCCATGAAGGATGCAATCTTAAAAACTGGCCAAAAGAAGGTATCTTAGAAGGCAGCATTATTATGCTACCTAACTTTTGGATTAGTGTTTGAGTTATAAACACTTCTAAGGACAACTTACAATGCTGGCTATGCTTTGTCTAAAAAAATATACTTATATCTTGCAAAAGGAATGCAAGGAGAAATTTGTAAAGGATAAACCATAAAATATCAAAGCAGTTTTCTTATAGCAACAACAACAATAACAATATATATTTTTTCAGGATGAAATGTAACCTGGGTTTCGAATGCAGGTGGATTGTAGAAACCATTGGCACCAATGATGTCTACGATTAACTTAGGCTCACAATATTTTGTGCTGCCCTTAACATATTTTTTGACAGGTTTGTGAAATTTACCCCATAGCACTCCAATATAAAACCAAAAAAAAAAAATCAGGACACATATCTTCCAAAAGCATCATTTTGATTATTAATAGGATAAAATGCCACTGTAGAACATTATGAGGAAAGCCTTTTGGAATTTCTAGAACCTTAAGCCAACTTTCTTTCTTTTTTTTGCTCATTATGATTTGGAACAGAATTAACATGCTTCTACTAGTGCCACAATAATAAACAGATGTTTATATACTAAACCCCATTCCATAGACACATGCACACACACTAACCGTTCTCGACTGACAGTTCTATCCAAAACTACTCACAGACCACTTATTGGAAACAGATGGCTGAGTTTGAGAAGTTCCCGGAATAGAACATAAACATTTTAAATATGATGTACAAAAATGTTGCTAAGTAACTATAAACAATAACACTGTGGAAAGAAAGAGTTAATTTGTCTTTCAACGTCTTCTGAAGGGTCGTCTTTGTAATCGTCTTAGCTCAAGTATTTGGACCCTTCGGCACATATATCATGCACCATTTGTGCTGCTACTTTTTGTACTTTTAATCTGGTAGATGATAAAATGGAAAAAAGGAGGGACCATAGAAATTTTATAGAGACTTGTTGTTGTTTTGAACCGGTAAGCAGCAAGAAAACAGTGATATACTAATGCTGCATTCACGTGCTATCGGAATTATCGTAAATACGAGTTTCCTAGTCGGAAATTGGCCATATAAGGCCTCTCTAAGGCCATTCATGTCCAATTTCTGACTAGGAAGCTCGTATTTACGATAATTCCGATAGCACGTGAATGCAGCATAAGACCCTGGTGAGTTTTGCATAAACGCCACTCATATTTTCTTCTGAAAATGTTATCTAGACGAAGTAATCTAATCTAGAAAATTTGGTTTTACATATTAGAGTTTGAAACCCAAGTGCCTCTCTTGCTTCTATCTTCTGTGCCTTTGCTGTTCTGTTGTTTGTTTATCCTTCAGGACACACACTCAAATATGGCTGCCATCGTTTCTATTGGATTTGACTTTAGACCACAATCCTAGAGAGAGAGAGAGAGAGAGAGAGAGAGGAACAAGAGCAGAGGAACAATTTATCTTTAGCTCTGAACCCAAGAGAGACTTTCTGTGTGTGTGTGTGTGTGTGTGTGAGAGAGAGAGAGAGAGAGAGAGAGAGAAGAAGGGAATTTAAGAAGTAGCGCATAGTTGCCACCTAGTGTAGATATGAAGGTAGTGTCACTGCTTTCTTGACTAATTGTTGATTTTAATTTTAGATTTTGCCATCCAAACATATGCAGAAGAAAACTTTACTGAAAAGAGGTTGCTCTCACATAATTCATGCTACTTAATGGAGTTCCCAGCTATGTTTTACTGAAGTATTGGGGTAGTGTGAGATGTTAAAATAGAGACAAACAGGACAACTGTTGACAAAGTAAGAATTTACAGGCAGGGGCGTGTTTAGTGTTTTGGGGGCCCTCAGCAAGTGGTCCCCCTCGGTAAACCCAATTGCGTGGGTTGCATGGTGCCTAAACACACTACTGTTTATAGCTTTAAAAATAAATGTGGATAGCATCCCTTGTCAAAAAGAAATCCACTTAATTGTATTGAATGTGCACTTGTAGTGTACCTCAAGTCTTAAAAGTATATTTTTAAAAACTGTAAATAATAAAATATAAGTGAAATAAAAAGCTACTTACAGTAAGTGCACTTAGAGACACTTTCATGACTGTCTCTTAACACACTTAAGTACTCTTTTAAAAAGTACACTTTGTAATAATATCAAATTAAAATGTTTCACTTCAAAATAATTTTTTTCATGCTTTAAAGAAGTACAATTCTTTTAATATGTTGAGCACATGATTAGCACATGATTACAATTTTAACTGTAGTGTGCTATTTGATATTACATATAAATGTAACACATTTTAAATGTAATTGTAATTTTAAATCTCATTATAATCACAATTAGAAATTGTGAAAATTTACATGAAATATAGGATTCAATGGAAATTATATTAAAGTATATTTTATTTTATGTTTTAGTTTACCAGACCATATAAAGACAATAGAAGTAATTATGAAATCAAATATACAGATGTACTTAAGTCCTAATTACCAGTAAGTGGGTCAAATATTTCATATGAATTTAAACTCAAATCCATTTTCTTTTAATTGTAAATGACATGCAGTTAAATGTCTGAAAACATTATATTCAGTTCACACTCAAGTATATTCTTTAAAAAAAGTGTATTATTTCCATAATACGTTCTCGTTGTAATAGTAAGCTAAAGTGCACTTCTTTTTCACAAGCAATATCTTGTAATACTGTGCTATTATGTGACTTCATGAGAAATGTTTGAGACACTTGTGATCTCTTCTGACTGTCTTCTGACATGTACGGTAATAGGTGTTTTCTCAGAAGAAACAGTCGAGATGCAAGAGACTTTTTATTCCCTGTTTAACCTCACTGCTGTCTAAGAGAAACAACCAAGATATTAAACATCTCATCTGTGATTGTTCTGTCCTACAGGATGTTTGACTATTTTAATTTAGATTTGGACAAACAAGGCCCCTCAGGTGATCGAGTCAAAGAGAGGAAGCATTTGTGTGTGTGTGTGTTAGCAGGCCGATGAATAACTGTGTTTGTACCGCCACATTCACCTCTCCCCCTGTGTCTTTCTATTGTGTGCGTTTCTGCTGAGTGCTACAACTGCAAAAATATCTGTGACACTTCTCACTGTGGGAAATGCAGCAAGGCCACGACCATTTATCAGCATGTCCCGCTATACTGGATGCGTTTACTGTATGTGTGTAAGTGGCTATGAATGTCATCATCTGGGTCACCCTATACTTAGTGCACTTGATTGGTGTGAGAGAGCGTGAGACAATGAGGAGAAAGAGAGAAAGCAAAGCATGCAAACATAAAAAACAGCTTGCTCACACCTGGAATGTTGCAGGCAGGTGCATCACACACAGTCAATATAAATTAGTCTCCTACACCGTCGTAGTTTGCACAACATCTTATATATATTTCATCAGCAATGTTTCAGCTATGCAATGATGCCTGAAGAAGAACTTATTCAAGTCTCATAAACAGAGATTAATATTAACAGGTGTATTATTAATGGTAAAACCATGGTAGAGTGATTTATGCTATTGTACAGAGTGATTACCATATTCATATACCTATAGTATTGGTTATCCAAGCTGCTTATGGATAACTTTAAGGATTATTACAGGACAATTCCCCTCCAAAAATTACAAGTGTTATTACCATTCTTATAAAACATGTGCCAAAAGTTTCTTACAAAACAGTACTTTGCCCATCCTAAAAGTAAAAACATAAACAAACTGATAATCTTAGTGTGACACATATTCGTTAATCTTAACCTCTTAACTGTCACCGTCCACCCTGTGGGACGCCTACGTTTACTTCACTATTTTACAATTAAATCCTAATCTAATCATGACAAACTATATGTCGCTTGGAAAGGTCTAAGACTCCTAAATAGATATTTTACCACTTTTTGTAAAAATTATGTAGGAAAAGTAATAGATTAATTTATGACAAGAGTGCACCTGAAAATCTACATCATAACAGGAGTTCTGACCTTTGTCACAGAAAGTCTTCTTTTTTGCCTTTTTCTCTATCACGCTTTAGAAATCATAAGAAATTATATATCAGTTGAAAACTTAAAATCTCAAAATTCATCCTTTGAAACCCATTTTAAAATCAGACATTGCATTACCATGGAAATGGTACATCAAAATCATGTTGGAAAATGTTTTCATTCATGAATTATAAAAAAATAAGTTTGGATAGTGCACTATAATGTCTCTGTTCAAAACTGTGAGTGACAGTTAAGGGGTTAAATAATAAAAAAAATACATAAATGAAACAGGTTAGATTTCTGTAATAGTACTAATCAACTAAATGTTTTATAAATACACAATTACCAGGTTTTTATATTTATCATTAACAAAACCATTCTCTTTCAGTCCCTTATTTTATCTAACTGCATATTGCTTGTTTCACAGGTAGTCATATTTTAACCATTTTCATGCTTTTTAAGAAAATAATAATAATATATGTAATTGTTTTCGCAGCGAACAGATTTATGCTGATTCTAAGCAGTGTGAACAAATGCATTTTGAAAACATGATTATTTAAAAAGAAAAAAGAAAAAAAAATCAAACATGCAAATTGGTAATAATAAAGTAAAGATTTTTGAGAAATCTCACCTGTTTCCTATCTGTTAAATAGCATATATGTGTGTCCGATGCATTACATTAAGTTTATTAGTTTCTTTATGTTAAAACAGTTTAATCCAAATGGACAGAAATTTTATATGCATTTTAAATACGTAAATATTAAATTTATGCCTAATTTTTAATAATTGTATTTTTGAGTTTAGCACATGACATAAAATGGTACTAAAACTGCTGTGACCATTGTAAATGTCCAAAAAAACGTAGTATCATGGTACCATATACAAGGTACTTTTTTGTAAGTGAACCCATGATACTACCATGGTACATGCCTAAAAGTCTTGATATCACCACAGTGCCATGTCCAAAAAACATGGTGTTATTGATATTTGATATTTAGATCAGTAACAAAGTGTAAACCACAGAATGCGAATTCTGCACCATTATACCAAGTCCAAGAGCATAAGCTCTAACAGAAGATTCTTTGCAGTGGAATGGTGTGGTCAATGTCTGACCGATGCTTTCCTCTAGTCAAAACTCCTTTGAGTAATGACAAACACAGTCATCCTGTCAGGAGCTGTAGCGGCGGGCAGGGTGTGTGCCAGAGAAAGAGTGTGTGTGTGGAAATTACATCAGCAACCACAAACCTGACCCTGCCAGACAATAAAGGTCACTCTGAGTGCCAGCCACCAAAATGGGAGGAAGAGGCAGCCTTTCATTCCTATTCTGTCCGTTCTCTTGTGTTTTATTCCTCTGAGTGAAGGCCTTCCTGACCTCTGCATGCAAGAACGAGCGGTAAGGAAGTCTAAGCTACTGTATGAGCACTGTGGTCTGCAGTGAACCACACACACACACACACAACATAATGCTACTGATGACATATAGCTTCCTGGTTTGTACTTCTTGTACATTTACATACAGTAGCTTCAGAAAGCTTTGGACATTTTTGCAATGACTATTAACAGCAGTAACTGGGTCCAAGGTAACTCTTAGCAAATTTAAATAAATAAATGAATAAAACTTTGGACCAACTTTAAAAAAAAAAAAAAAAATTAAGATTAGCCATGCTTATTATTTTTTCTCAAATTATGTTTGGTTCAAACCTTACATTTTGTTTTAATTTTAATCAAAAATAATTATATTAATATGTATTTATAAAAGTAAAATGTCAAGTAAAATGTTTATTATAAATACCATATACCATATGTAATTAATATATTTTCTTTTACATTTTTTAATATCTATTTACAACTTAATTTCACCATAAGCTAAAGCTACAAAACCTATGAGAGTCGAAAAAGTGTTGTTGAATTTACTTTACATTATAGAAATAAAGTCAACTTTGAAAGATTGTAATGTCTGTTGTGATGTCTTTTTGAAATGTGCATACTATTTTATATAATAAAAACCATAATAATTTCTACATTCAGTAAAGCTTGCCAGTATAGCAAGTAAAGCTTGCCAGTATTAAGACTATTTAAATATTTATTTTTTTTAATTGAGAGTGTTATTACAAATGGAATAAAACCATGATTTTTGATTATAACAATATAAAAATGTGCTTCAAAAAAACATTCACACAGACTTTTTTTCACAGTGGACAAAGTCAGTTCCTCGCTTATTCACTCAGGCGTTCTACCAGAAAGTGTCAAAATACTTTATCTCTCTTTAAAATAAATGCTACACATTATAATATTTTTTTTCTAATGCATTTGAATGGCATTCAGTTTTGTTTTATGTGCCCAAAGACGTATCGGTGCCACTGTAGCTACATCTGATTTATTTTCATGTATTTTGGTGGGTTCAAAGTGTCATCAGTAGACAATGTAATCTTACTGATTAATGAACAATGGTCAGAAAATGCATATAACTGTGCACATTCAGTTTTATATCAGGTCAGGGAGGTTATCTGAGCAATGCTGGGAAAAGGTCAAAGGGCAAATCACACAACCAGGCTAAGAGTAACAGGCTGAGAGTTCATCAAGTTCACTGACCTATATCAGTTCATCTACCTATAAATGAAAGAATTGTAATTTGCATTAGATGCATGTTAATTTATATGATTAAATTACATATTCAAAACCCTGAATCTGTCTGACTGAATCTGTGATCATTTCTGTCTCTGATGATCTTACAGGTCATTCTGAAAGAACAAATTGTGTCATGTAAAGTAAACTTATAGAAATATCTCCTCCTCAGTTTTAGGTAGCAGTTGGAATGTGTCTGCCCCGTCTGAAGTCCCCGTTGTCCTTATTTGGTTTAGTTCCGTTCCTTGTTAGTTAATTATCTGTCATTGTCCCCACCTGAGTTTGATTACGTTGTTTGCTCTTTTGTTCTCTCTCCTTTAAATATCCTCAGTTCTCCCTTTGTGTTTGTCCGTTATTAAGGTTAAGTTGAGTTTAAAATAAATGGGAACAAGTGTGTTGAAGCCGTTTCGTTCTCCCGTCTTTCTTTTATGTTCATTCCGCTTACGCCACGAACATACGCCCCGTGACAGCAGTGAACATTGTGTAGGGGACCCTGTGAATCAGAACACAAGATTTTTTTTTTCATTTGTTCCTTTGACTTTGTCAGCTATTTAGAATATTAGGCTGCAGGTTTTCCTGTGTTGAATTTAAACAACAACAGAATTTGCAAATTGTTGTTAAAAATATATATTTTTTTTTTAAAAGTCAAAAGGGCTAAAGGTCAATCAGTAAACAGTCAATAACAAAACAAAGAAGCTAGAAAGCACAGCTTTTGCAGACAACTAGGCAGCATCACATTTTGTTGATGTTTTTGTTTATTTCATTATTTGTGTGTGTACAATAAAAACTGTTACAGATATTTTACATATTTATTTTCAGTGTAAGAAATAATTAGGTGTGAGAAATCATTGCTGCATAATTGTGTTTTGTTATTGGGTTTTCCAAATAAATGTGTAATAAATAATACAAACTCACATTGTGACATTGAGACGCATGACAGCAATAGATTATAAAGTCTGATTTAGAGCGATTCATTCAAACTGAAATATTTCTTTTCAGTGTTTGCACTGAGGGCAAATATTACATTTATTTTTAGGTTTTTACTTTTTAAAAAGTGTTGCATAAATTATTATTGCATGATTATTTTTATGTCCCATTTACTGTCACGTTGTGCTGCATATAAATGCACAAAAATGAAGATGAGTGTTTCAAAAATCTTTAATCCAACACACAGGCAATCCAAACACAGGGTAACACTGACAAGACTGGTTAACTAAAACTGAACACACAGGAACTTAAATACACAGGCTAATGAGGAGACACAGCTGAATGAGAGAGCAAATCAAATCAGCAACCATAAGTAACAGTCAGGGGAAAGTTGCACATGTAAACAAAGTCCAGACTGAACTGAAACCGTGACAGTCACACAAGACAGCTTTGAATTTATTTTGAAATCAAAATGAAGGGACAAGTACCATGCCACTATAAAGTATAAGAGTGTTATAGAGGTTTTGAGAGAATTTTCATTTTGGGGTTAACAAAGACTGATTACAGTTTGCATAATGTGGCATTTACATAAAAGCACTATGGTGGTACCATGGTACAGTGATTGTATCAGAGAGTAATACCTTGGCATTGTGATACACTGATCAGCCACAACATTACCAACACTTGTGTGGCCAAAACCTCTCTGATGCACTGAGGAATAGACTCTACAGGACCTCTGAACATACCCTGTGGTATCTGGCAGCAAGACATGAGCAGAAGATCCTTTAAGTCAGGGGTTTTCCACACTGGCACCTGACGAGTTTAGCTCCAATCCTAATCCAACACACTTGAACACGCTAATCAAGGCCTTCAGGATTACTAGAAAGTTACAGGAAGATGAGTTTGATCAAGGTTGGAGCTAAACTATGTAGGAACGTAGGCCTCAAGGGTCAGAGCTGAGAACCCCTGCTTTAGTTAAGGCGAGTTTATTTATTTAGCACATTTCATACACAATGGTAATTCTAAGTGCTTTACATAAAATTAATTGAAATAATCATAAAAATAATCACTACAATAAAAGCAAAGAATGCATTTTAAAATGATTAAAATGATTTAAAATTCATTAAAATGGATAAGAATACAAAAAAAAAAAAAAAATGAAGATACATAAAATGCAGTGCAATTATTCAGATATAGCACAGTGCTTATTCAGTAAATGCACAGCTAAACAGATGTGTTTTGAGTCTGGATTTAAAGGAGACCTATTATGTTCCTTTTTACAAGATGTAATATAAGTCTCGTGTGTCCCCAAAATGTGTCTGGGAAGATTCAGCTCAAAATACCCCACAGATCATTTATTATGTCATTTTGAATATGCCTATTTTGAGTGGAAGAAGAAACACACTGTTTTCGTGCATGCCTCTTTAAATGCAAATGAGCCGATGGTCCCCGTCCCCTTTTCCAGAATATGGCTATGCCTTTACAGCTGGTATCTCAAATACTCTGCTAAAAAACATCTGTTCTGGTTCTGATTATCATGTTTATCGCTGCTGAAATCATGCGTTTTAAACCATATTAGTTTAAACTTCTGATACATGGTTTTCTGAGCGCACACATCCATCCAAGCACGCGCACAGAAAGCGGCTGTCACACGACATCTGACAACTAAACTTCTCTTTCATGTCTTATTTAGCTGTAACTGTCAAATACACACAAGATTATGTTAAAAACACACATGAGTTACAAAAACTGCTGGTTATGTCTGTGAAGGTAAACAGCTGGGAAAGAAAATCATGTTTATATTAGAGCTATGTGGCAGCAGCGTAATACACAGTAAATAAATCAATAAATCCACTGCTCTCTTATCTCCTCTGAGTCTGGGACTCTAAGTAGTGTTCTGTGCTCTTTAGTGCAGCCAAAGACAGAACAGTTAGCATGCTTTGCTCGAACTTTCGCCATAGCGTTAGAACTGGTACACTGTTGCCGCTTGCGAAAACACAATGGCGGCGATGTGGGTGGAAACTTGCAGAAGGGGCGGTAATGTTATAATAAGATCCCCTTTCTACATCACAGGAGGAGTGAAATCTGATGCGCTCGTTTTTTCCCACAAGCTTGCTGAGAAAGGCTTACCAAAAAAAAAAATTACTGGGTTAATCTTTTTTCATGTTTCCTGGGTTGGTAGATGCACCGGGACCCAATTGCAGCACTTAAACACGGAAAAATTCAGATTTTCATGAAATGTCTCCTTTAAATGTGGCTTCTGTTTTAGTATATCTGATCTCTTCTGGAAGCTGGTTCCAACTGCGGGTGGCATAATAGAAAAAGCGGACTCCTCTTGTTTTGAGTGAACCCATGGTATTTCTAACTGACTTGATCCTAATGATCTGAGTGGTCTGTTAGGTTTATATTCAGTGAGCATATCTGCAATGTTTTGAGGTCCTAGACCTATTCCATTGAGTGATTTATAAACAAGTAATAATACTACAAAATAAATCCTAAACGAAATTGGAAGCCAGCATAAGGACCTGAGGACTGGTGAGATATGCTCAGATTTTCTGGTTCTGGTCAGAATCCTGGCAGCAGCGTTCTGGATGAGCTGCAGCTGTCTAATGGTCTTTTTTGGGAAGGCCAGTGAAAAGTCCATTACAATAGTCCACCCTGCTGGTGATAAAAGCATGAACAAGTTTCTCCAAGTCTTGACTGGAAACAAAACATCAAATTCTTGCAGTGTTTTTGACATGATAATATCCTGATTTAGTTATTGCTTTGACATGACTACTGAAAATAAAAGGTCTGACTTTTGTTCAAGATTCTTGACTTGAATTTTTGTTGTTTGACCCCTAGAACCAAGGTATGCATTCACCTTGAGAACTTAAAGTTTTCTCTTTGTTTAACTGAAGAAATTGTTAATTTCATCAATGCTCTGACAGAGGGAATCAATGGGGCTGTAGTCATTTGGTGTTAATCTGGGTGTCACCTGCATAGCCATGATAGGCAATTTGGTTGCTTCTTACTGTTCTTTAAGTCCTGCAAGTTGCCAGGTAGGGCCTCCATGGATCAGAATTGTTGGTCCAGCACGATGCTCAATCGGATTTAGATCTGGGAATTTGGAAGTCATTTGGAAGTGCCTTATCCTGTTGAAAGAGGACACTGCCATCTGGGAACGCCATTGCCATGAAAGGGTTTACGTGGTCTGCAGTTAATCGGTACATATCAAAGTAATAGCCACATGAATGTTAGCAGTCAAGTGCATCCTGCTGCCATCCTTTCCCCAGGTAAATGACACATGCATCTGGCTATCCACCTGATCTAAAAAAAAAAAAAGCTTCATCAAACCAGGCAATCTTCCTCCATTGCTCCAAGGTCAAGTTCTGGCACTCACATGGCCATTGTAGATGCTTTCGGCGGTGGACAGAGGTAATCATGGGCACTCTGACTGGTCTGTGGCGACGCAGCCTCATATTGTGATGCACTGTGTGTTCAGACAGCTTTCTATTATGGCCAACATTAAGTTTTTCAGCAATCTGAGCTACAGTATAGCTCTCCTGTGTGATCAGACCAGACAGCCTAGCCTTTGCTCCCCATGTACATCAATGAGCCTTGTATGCCCATGACACTGGATCACCAGTTCTTCTTCCTTGCACCACTTTTAGTAGGTATTACCCACTGCGAAAGTCATTCAGGTCTTTTCGCTTGCTCATTTTTCCTGCTTCCAACACATGAAAAACTGGCAGTTCACTTGCTGCCTAATATACAGTATCCCACCCCTTGATAGATGCCACTGTAACAATACAATCAATGTCATTCATCTGTCAGTGAATGATCAGTGAATACTATGGTACAGAATACCATATCCATATAACATGATATTTACATTGCCCACAGTATATTTTGAAAAAAAAAAAAAAAATATATATATATATATATATATATATATATATATATATATATATATACACATGTTATTACTATAATACCATGTCCAAACACAGTAGTAGCATGGTAATTTTTTGTACATATAAGTACCATTTCCAACATGCCTGTGTATAAATTGTCCACTAGGTGTCGTCCATTCACCACATAAAAGCATTTACTGTTGTGTATTGCGCATGAAAGTATGAAATTCGTGAAGGGGACTAACTAGCACGCAAGAGGATAAAAAGGTTTCTGTCAATTAAACATGTAAATCACATATGTGTCTGAGTCACATGTTGAAGAGGCCCATGAAGGTGGCGTGAGCTGTCAGGATGAGCTCTGCAGATTTGCGGGGAACAGAGAGTTGAAGAGTGGATCCAGACTCCAGGAAGTAAATTCCTATGAGAGGAACACATACTTTATAATCAGCCAGATATTTAGATTATACTGTAAATATTTTGCAATTATTGCAAAATGATCCAGACTTTTGTATGATCAAAAAACTTCTACAGCAGGTATGGTCCACACAGAGATCTGATCTCATCAGGTAACTGAGACTAAACCTAAACTCATCATCTGTGTGGAATGTTGTTGGTTTCTACAGAAAATGCTTTAATTGTGAAGTTTAAGACAAGACACCACAGGTCAACAGGGCAAAAACTACTAGAATTTTTGTATTAGACTTTTTTCCTCAAATATTTAAATAGGCAAATAAGATATTTAAATATCTTAAATATCTAATTAAATATGTACTAATTTACATACATTTCCAGAACAGAAATCTGAACATTGGATAAAGCTAGATCCAAAATACTTGTTTCATTTTGTTGACATATTAAAGGTAAAGGTTTTTCCATTGAGGATTTTGTTTATTATAACTCCATGTTTCCAGGTATAAAATGTTACATTAAGCAGATGAATGATACATGAATAAAGCCCTCTGTACAATCCTTCAAAATATTGTATTTTTTGTATTTTGTATTGTATTTTTTGAAGTGGTATTTTTTGAATAGTGGTTTTGCCTGTAGCGTTGCTTGGAGTGTAATTTATTTTTGATTTTTTTTTCTGTGATATCTGACAGTTGGCTGGGTCATTCTTAGGAAATTGTGTCATTTGTGGCCCATTTGTATCCCTATTACATAGATACAGTATATGATAACAAATAGTAATAATAGAACACTGAAATTAGTCACATTATTTGAAAAGTTTAATTCTGTTCAGTGTGTATTAAAAATAACCTTATATATATATATATATATATATATATATATAAGGTTCTTTAAGGTTCACAAATTATATATATAATTTTTTTATGTTATTAGTTATTATTAATATTTAGGGATGTCACTAATGATTATTTTGGTAATCGAGTAATTACTCTGATGATTAATCAAGTATTCGGATAATTATTTGTGGTAATAAAAATAGACCTAAACAAACAATAGACTCAACAATGACTTAAAAATGTATACAATAGCAATGAGGCAATAATAATTAGTTCAAATAAAATATCAAAAGCAAGTAATCATAGGGTTTTACTGAACAAAACCATTTAAATACATAATTTAATAAAACAATATAATCATAATTTATGCACATTATGTATTATATTGTACTATATCAAAGGACTGTTGAGGGCACCAATGGTCTGATTGTTTTAACACAGTGTGATCTAATCCTTGTTTAATATTGACTAAATAACACTTAATTTAATGTCCACTTAATCTTTAACATTTGGCCACTTCTTTGTGATAGAAATGCTACAGTCAGTCATTTCTTGAACAAGAACATGTGGACATCAAAACATGCAAACTCAGAGCGAGGGTTTAAACTTGTATTTTGAAGTCGCAACGAACAGTTAGCATATTTAGAAACTTAAGATACCCTGCTGAAAAAGGGTGGTTGGCTGGTTTTAGCTAATCATCCAACTGGTCATAGCTGGTCAGCTGGTTGGTTTTAGAGGGGTTTTGACCACTTGTTTAGCTGGTCAGGCTGGGAGACCAGCTAGAACAACCAGCTAAAACCAGCTTGGCCAGGCTGGGAGAACAGCTTGACCAGCTAAAACCAGCTACAATACTTCCGGCTTAAACCAGCTAAATTCGATTAAGCTTAAACCAGCTAAATTTAGTTAAGCTAAGATAATGCTTTTCATGGATTCTTGTCAGTGGAATGCGCCATTTCCGGTATTTTTCCAGTTAATCGACACGGACAACTGCAGAAAATGTAGTTGAGGATTTTTTTATAATCGAGTACTCAAATTTAATTGAGGAATCGTGACAGCCCTGTTGGTATTATTTTTATGTCTCATTCATCCTCATTACATTTTATTGGGTTATTTATATATATATATATATATATATATATATATATATTTATTTATTTTTATTTATTTATTTTTTTTTGCTTTTATTGAGACTGAAATACCATGCTCTCACTGTGTTCTAAAATATGTCATTTTTTTTAGTTCCTTAATTTTTAACACTTATGCAGCGTTTAAAAAAAAAAAAAAACATTATTGTCCTGATAACTCACCAGCAGTGTAGCAAGTGTTGAGTGGCTGGCTGACGTTACTTGGCATGCTTTTTAAACACTTCATCAGCTTAGTCTCCGCCCCCTTGTGGCTCTTTGTGATCACGTGACCCATTACCCAGGTGGTGTCTTTATACAGCACCTGTGGCGAGTAACAGAACAAACCCTGATTGTTCCATTTCATAAGAACTAAATGTATCGTCAAGAACAATGAGTATTAATTTTGTGTTGCCTGTATATGCTTTTATGACACTCAAAGGGATGGTAGCCGTGGACTACATTTTATGAATCACCAAGGACCACGGTTTCAGCTAAAAACTGCAAATTGTAATTTTTGGGTGAACTATCCCTTTAATGAGTATTTAGGACAAACATATTTTAAGTAACCATAATTATTTTACTGTTTTTGCATTAAAGGAACTTAAATTTATGTCAACTTCCTTTTGTTGTGATGATCACATGAACAGAGGACCAGTGACGTATAGGTAATTTTGATACCTAAAACTATAAAAACCTACAGCTGGTAACTTCTTGGGGCCTGTGTCATAAAAGACACCAAAAAAAGCAGGGATTAAAGTCCAAAACCTGACTTGAAATAAACTAACAAATCAATTGGGGCTAAAGTGGTTCCATAAATGACAATTAAATTTCATGAAGTCTCACTAATTTGACCCAGGTTAAATGAGTCAGGATAATTTGATGTGCATACTTATTCTTAAGCAGCCCTTAATGTTGATCATGGATCAAATCGATCCACCATGGCAAACAGCGAATATATTGTTTAATGCATTTGAAACGCTGTGTTTTCCCCAGTGCATAATGGACATGTCACAGTTATATTCCTCATCTGTAAATGCCAGAAAGTCATGCAAATATGTCCATTTTGCTGTCAGGAGTGGGTAAGGCTTACGCGAGTGAACAAGTGCTGCTGCATGCATGCTGCTAATCAGATGGAGCGTAATAGAAAAGTAGTGCAATAATTAATTTATTAATTAATAATTAATAAATATACATTTTGCTAAACTATTTGTTGTTGGACATTAAATGACACATGTAGAATTTTAAACCTACCTATGAGTGTATTTTCATAATAGCAGTAAGTTAAAATCAAATAGCTAATATAGCCCTAATTACTAGCTCAAATGAGTTAATGTGTAGGCCTATTCCTACCAGCTAAAATGTAGTTGTCAGAGAGTCACAGTCACCGCCGCCCACAGCAGATCACAGTCACCTGAGTTCTAATTACCCGCACCTGTCAACCCTCATCAGCACTTCCATAAATACCCACTCTCTCTGACATTCATCGTCCGGTCTACGGTTCACATGCTGAACAGTAACCTGACTCTATTATTACCTACCTGTACCTACTTACCTGTTGATTCGCTGAGTTTCTCCCCAGTTCCATCGACTTCTCTCCAAGACGAACTCCCAAGTCACCTGGTTCCTGATCTGGTATCCTGTATACAGAGAACGCTGTTATCTCCCCGTCAAGGCCTTCGGACATTATCTCTCATCAAGATACTCACCCACGTCATTCTCTGCACATTCCAGTCATCCGATCATTCAATAAACATCACTGTCATTCACTCACCTGTGGTTTCCGTCTTTGTTTGTGACAGAAGACTGGACCAACACCGTTACATCCATGGATCCCCGGCCTTCATCACCATCAGAGATTTTGGAGGAGCTGGTCAACACTCTTCGGGCTTTGCTTCTGCCAACACCACCTCCCCAATCTGCCTCTGCCAGTCCCATGGCGCTGCCGGCGGCCTATGCGGGTGATTCGGCTGAGAGTGGCGGCTTCCTCCTACAGGTGGCTTTATATCGAGATACAACCACAAAAATGTCCCACCGAGCGCTCCAAGGTGGCCTTTCTAATCTCCCTTCTAACCGGTCGAGCGTTGATATGGGCGAGAGCCATATGGGATGCCAATACTGCCATAATCAACTCCTATGAAGCCTTTACTCGTCATTTCAAATTAGTGTTTGGATCTTCCTCTGGAGCGCTCTCTGTGTCGGATTAGCTTCTACGCCTGCGTCAGGGTACTTCCTCTACCCACGAGTACACACTGCAGTTCCGCACGCTGGCGGCTTCTAGCGGATGGAATGAGGCTGCGCTCATCAGCACGTTTCGACAAGGGCTGGAAACCACCATCTGTACGCAGATGGCCATATATGACGATTCGCTGGGATTGGAAGGTTTCATCAGCCTCCCAATCCCCGAAGCCGCACACCAGCCAGTCTCACCCGCCACCAGCCCTCCAGTACCAGAACCCATGCAAGTAGACACAGCTCATCTCACCAACAGGGAAAGAGTTCGCAGACTAACATCAGGCCTCTGTCTCTACTGTGCTTCGGTGGACCACTTCATCAGATCCTGTCCCATTCGACCCCCACGTCCAGCAGTGAGTACCCTTCAAGTAGATCCTGTCATTTCCAAGTTGTCTATGATCACGGTACAACTATTCACTCCAGCCCAATCCATTTCAGCCTCTGCCCTGGTCGACTCGGGTTCCTCGGGCAACTTCATCTCACAAGACCTCGCAACTCGTCTATGCCTATCCCTTCAACGGCGTGTCGAACTCCGAGTCGAAACCATCAACGGAAAGCCGCTAGGACGTGGGCGTGTCAGATTTGAGAGGCCCCTTCGATGAAGCTAAAAATCGGAAAGGAGATCAAAGGAGGAGGAGATCAAATTTCTGGTACTGGAGGGATCCACTGTGGATATCATCCTGGGGCACCCCTGGCTTATTCTCCACGCACCAGAAATCAGATGGGAGACCAGTGAGGTAATCTGATGGAGTGAATGGTGTCTACAAAATTGTCTCAAGGAAATTCCACGACCGCCTCTTAAGAACCCCAAGGCTCAGGTCGCCTCCACATTGGTTGAAAGCCCCGAGTCTGATGAGACTCCCACGATCCCATCTGATTACTGGGCGTTCCAGGATGTCTTCAGTAAACAGGCAGCCACACAGTTACCACCTCATCGGCCATGGGACTGTGCTATAGATCTGCTGCCTGGATTCAAACTCCCCAAGGGTAGAGTATATCCACTGTCCATCCCGGAGCGCAAGGCCATGGAGAAATACATTTAGGAGGCTCTTAAACAGGGGTACATTTGGCCATCCAGTTCTCCAGCGGCATCAAGCTTCTTTTTTGTGGGTAAGAAGAACGGGGGCTTGAGGCCATGTATCGATTATCGAGAGCTGAATGCCCAAACACTAAAACTCCCATATCCACTTCCCCTGGTCCCGGCCGCTCTCGAGGAACTCCGTGGGGCCCGCATCTTCTCTAAGCTGGACCTACGCAGCGCGTACAACCTCGTTCGCATCCGGGAAGGTGACGAGTTGAAGACGGCATTCATTACTCCCTCTGGCCACTGCGAATACCTTGTAATGCCGTATGGCCTTGCCAACGCCCCTTCTGTTTTTCAAGAATTCATGAACGAGGTCTTCTGGGAATTCCTACATCGCTTCGTCATAGTCTATATCGATGATATCCTGATCTATTCCCGGAACCTGGCCGACCATCGCCAGCACGTTGCGCAGGTCCTCCAGAAACTCAGGCAACACCATCTGTACCTAAAGCTAGAGAAATGCGAGTTCCATCGCCCCACGGTGCAGTTCCTCGGGTACATCATAGGAGAGGATGGAATCCAGATGGACCAGGGGAAAGTAACCACAGTCACCGACTGGGCAACTCCTCAGTCTGTTAACCCTCTGAGGTCTGAGGGTGTTTTGGGGCCCCGGAGAAGTTTTGACATGCCCTGACATTTGTGCTTTTTTCAGTTGCTTATAAACATTTTAATGGCTAAAGTCTAAAAACACTGTATTCAGCACAAACTGGGCTAGGATAATATGTGAGCAGCTTGTACGTACGTGATTGTGTTTTTGAGAAAACAACGTTTATGCGTGGTTAGAAAAAAACTAAAATTTTAAAGTAACTGAAATAAGGCCATAAAACACATACAGAACATTTGTTCACAAGACTTTTGAGAACTGGGATTCAGCCTAGAATATTTGCTTCAAAATGATCTGAAAATAATCTAACTCACTCATTCAGAGAAAACAATATATTGATTTAAATTTTCTAAGTCACTTTTTGAGCAGAAAGGGTCTACTACAGAGGGCGTGAACTATCCTGGATAATGCTGTGACTCACACCTGAGAAGACAAAGGCCCGCATAATGAGCTCCATAATGAGCCATTGAGTCAGGTGTGTGACTGAGAGGGAATTGCTACAAGAAAGAATGTGAGGAAAAAAGAAATGTGTATACATATAACTATCACATAAAATAACTTGAGATTCACTTGCGAGTGCAGTTAAACAGTTTATTAGGAACAAACAAACAAATAAACAACAGAAGAGTCAAGACATCGTGGGTGCAATATCCAAAATATCCAAAACAGTGGCAGGAAACTGGAACCCAGGAAAACGGGAGACAGCAGAAACTGCATGAGAAAACACAAAACAGACGTGAGCAACACAATGAACGGACAAAGACAAAGCAAACATGGTGACAATACATACACTCCAGTCAAATTATTTAAACAGTAAGATTTGTAATGTTTTTTTTTTTTTTTAAGAAGTGTCTTCAGCTCACCAAGCCTGCATTTATTTGATCCAAAGTACAGCAAAAACAGTACATTATATTTATTATAATATATAGGCCTACATATTGTTACTATTCAAAATAAATAAAGCACCCCACTCCCACACTAAAATTAATAAATAAATTAGTGAGCATGTTGATAGGCTTATCAGGAGCAAATATATTATTACATTAGCAATCACCAATATTGCCCACGTGATTTTATAACATAGATGCACACATGCTTTGCATGTATTATCATACAATACAAAAACAACCTTTTATAACTGAGAAACTAAATTATTATTGTTAAGCTTATTATAAACATGTTTGAGCAGGTATTTGCAATCCGAGTAGGCTACTTCACAGTAAAGATTGGTCTAAACTTTCTTAGACATTACTTTTATATCATTGTTTATAAAACATATAACTATCCTCACGTCGTGCAACTTTTAAATGCAATGAAAGTTTGCCTATCATATTTCAAAATGTTGCATTCGATTTCACAAATTTTATTCTGGAGTTATAGTTTGGGAAAAGTTCAACTAGTAAGTGCGTTCAACTTTGTCACAACAACACATTATCGAATGCCAATAAGAAACATTACTTACTCGGTATAAAATATCTCCTCCTCCGCCGGCTCCAGCTGCGCTTGCATTCGGTTTGTGAGGTAAACAAAGCTTTTTCCTCTCAGCGCGTCTTCTGGGGGTAAATACAAGGCTTTTTCCTCAGCGCGTTTCTGAGGTAAATACAAGGCTTATTCCTCACAGCATGTTCTTCCAAAACTGAAAAGTATCCGAGATGAACGCGTTGCTGCTTTGTTTACGGTGGTGTGGGCGTTTACATGCCGCGTGGCTCGCGTGGAGATTTGTAATAACAGTAGCGCGAGCAGCGCGTGGGCGTGACCTAATTAGAGATAATGAGACCAGACGGAAAAACTGGACCTGCCATTGGTTTCATACGGATTACTTTATCACAGAATATTTGTTTTCGGTAAGACATGTCAAGCTTTCTATAGATATATTTATCATGTCTCTGTGTGAAGTATTTGCTGAGTTACAGTTCATTTTAGTGACGTGTTTCAAAAAGCAGTTCGCGGAGACGGAGAAGACAGAGAGCGCACCCTGTTTGTTTTCTTTATTCTTCAAAAGCACAAAGTTTAGTTGTTATTATGAGTGTATACATATAAAAGTAGACCCCTTACAGATTCGAATGGTGTATTGCTCTTATCTGTACGATCAAAAATGGCAGAGTAATTCAAGCTCATTTCGGCCTTATCAGGAAAATCTGCCGCAAAATGCGGATATGCGTTTGTCGACCCCAGAGGGTTAAGGAACTCAAGAGGTTTCTGGGATCTGCCAATTTCTATCGCCAGTTCATCAAGAATTTCAGTTTGCTCACAGCCCCGCTCACCACATTCGATTCCAGCGCCTCAAGACCACATTCAGCACGGCTTCCATCCTTCGTCATCCAGACCCCCAGGTGCCATTCGTGGTGGAAGTCGATGCCTCCACCGCAGGGGTCGGGGCCGTGCTGTCCCAGCAGTATGGTGAGCCTCCTCGCCTCAGCCTTGCGCTTCTTACTCCAAGAAACTGACCCCAGCGGAGCAAAATTATGACATCGGCAACAGGGAGCTATTAGCCATCAAGCTGGCCCTGGAGGAGTGGCGGCATTGGCTGGAGGGAGCCAACCATCCATTCACAGTTATCACAGACCATAAAAATCTCCAGTACCTCAGAGAAGCCAAGAGACTTAACCCCAGACAAGCCCGCTGGGCCCTGTTCTTCACCAGGTTTAATTTCACCATCACCTACCGCCCCAGAAATCGTAACTGCAAGGCGGACGCCTTATCCCGTCTCCACTCGCCTGACTCTCCCACAGACCCGGAACCAATTCTCCCTCCAGCCCTCGTAGTCAACCCCATCATTTGGGACCTGGACAAGGACATCAGAGCCGCCACCCACACAGAACCTGCTCCACTGGGAGGTCCAGAAGGGAAAACTTACATTCCATCCACCCTACGGCAATCCCTTCTGGACTCAGTTCATTCGGTACCGGGCTCTGGACATCCAGGCAGCCAACATACCCTCTCGCTCCTCCAAGCTCTGTACTGGTGGCCCAGTATGTCCCGTGATGTCACCAGGTACGTCCGTAGCTGCTCAGTCTGTGCCACGTCGTCGACTCCCCGTCACTTACCTGTGGGCAAGCTTGTGCCCCTCCCCATTCCACGTAGACCCTGGTCCCACATCGGAATTGACTTTGTGACCGATCTCCCTGAGTCCGAAGGAAACACCTGCATCCTGGTGGTAGTGGACCGCTTTTCAAAAGCATGCAAACTAATTCCTCTCCATGGTTTGCCAGCAGCCCTAGAAACGGCGGAACATCTATTCCACAACGTTTTCAGGAACTTCGGAGTACCAGAGGACATTGTGTCAGATCGTGGTGCACAATTCATTTCCCACGTGTGGAAAGCCTTCTTCCACCGGCTTGGAGTCACAGTAAGCCTATCTTCCAGATATCATTCGCAAACGAATGGCCAGAATGAGCGGAAGATCCAAGAGCTCGGACGGTATCTCCGGGCATACTACCAAGAAGACCAATACAGCTAGAGCCGTTTCCTCCCGTGGGCCGAGTATGCACAAAATTCCCTCTGTCAGAACACCACAGGCCTCACACCATTCCAGTGTATACTCGGCTACCAACCACCGCTCTTCTGCTCTTGGACGAGAGAGCCATCGGAGGTTCCAGCTGTAGACCACTGGTTCTGAGCGAGGGACTCAGCGCACATCCACCTGCAGTGGGCAGTGCGGAGACACAAGGCCTTCGCGGACACCCGGCGCGCTCCAAACCCCAGATACCACCCTGGAGACCAGGTGTGGTTATCCACCCGAGATCTACGGCTCTGCCTGCCCTGTAAGAAGCTGAGTCCCCGCTACATTGGTCCGTTCAAGATCCAGAGGCAGATTAACGAAGTCACTTACCAGCTCCAACTACCCCCCAGGTATCGAATTCACCCCACATTCCACATTTACCTACTCAAACCCTGTTCCTCTGTCACCCCAGATCAGCACAAGCCGGACGAGCCTCCTCCTCCAGAGATCATGGATCAACCCTCGATCTACCAGGTCCACGACATCTTGGATTCATGGCGACAGGAATACCTCGTAGACTGGGAGGACTACGGACCGGAGGAGAGATCCTGGGTGCCCCGGGACGATATCCTTGATCCCATGTTATTACAAGAGTTCCATCGCAACCATCCTGATCGCCCCGCACCCAGAGGCCGAGGTCGCCCCTGTCGCCGTATAAGGGCGTCAGGAGCCGCCCCTGGAGGGGGGGTAGTGTCAGAGAGTCACAGTCACCGCCGCCCACAGCAATCACCAGATCACAGTCACCTGAGTTCTAATCACCCGCACCTGTCAACCCTCATCAGCACTTCCATAAATACCCACTCTCTCTGACATTCATCGTCCGGTCTATGGTTCACATGCTGAAAAGTAACCTGACTCTATTATTACCTACCTGTACCTACTTACCTGTTGATTCGCTGAGTTTCTCCCCAGTTACATCGACTTCTCTCCAAGACGAACTCCCAAGTCTCCTGGTTCCTGATCCCCGACTATCCTGTATATAGAGAACGCTGTTATCTCACCGTCAAGGCCTTCGGACATTATCTCTCATCAAGATACTCACCCACGTCATTCTCTGCACATTCCAGTTATCCGATCATTCAATAAACATCACTGTCATTCACTCACCTGTGGTTTCCGTCTTTGTTTGTGACAGTTGTCTGTTTTCTATTATTTATTTTTAACTTTTAATTTAGTGTTTTTAATGCTTTAAATAGCAATTTTAGATTGTAATGTTTTAATGTTCTACTAATAGCCATAAAATGTACAGCTGTCAAAAAACCAGAGAAAGGTTGCATGGTCAGAAACTGCCGATCAACTGAATGTGCAAGTACCAACCATGTTAAAATGTTTTCATATATCTTAAAAACAATGTCATTAAATCTTGGGCACAATACATCAAATACAGTCGGTTTATTATTTAAGTTACATTTTCTGTATACTTTTATTTTTGTACTGATAATAAAGTCAAATAATTGTACGTGAGAGAGTCAGTGTTAATTAGCCTACCCTTGACCAGAGGCATGTTTCCCAAAAGCATCGTTAGCTAACTATGGTGGTAAGTCCCATTGAACTCTATTGGTAACGACGGTACTTGCGACCATAGTTGCTTTTGGGAGACGCACCCCAGGTTAGTTTCCCAGTATAAGTTGCCAGAGTGCACTGATTACCTGGTGTAGCAAATCACAGTTGTTAGTAGAACATTAGATTTTGTATTACACAAGGATGCTATTTGGTTTTAACTTGAAATTCTTACAGAGCAATCAAAGTCATACAATTTGATTGCACTTACCGTCTTGGAGGTGAGGTTCCAGTTCCCATCATGCACTATAGCTCAAACAGATCATGAGAATGACTCATCTACTACTTTATTGCTTATATTATTGCAATGGTGTTGTTGTCTCTGTTGTTCGATTAAGTTCTGTGTTACAGTATGGCTTATAAATTTACAGAGCATTTTCTTTTTTAACTTTCTGGTGATATTTTGTGTAACACTTTACAAAAAGGTTTTATTTGTAAACATTAGTTAATTAATGCATTAGCTTGCATGAACTAACAACAAGCAATTTTTACAGACTCAATTTTTAATGCTCATTCATAAAAATAAATTTGTTAATTTTTTGTCCATGTTAGTTTGATGTTCCTTGATACAATTTTTGATTAAAAAAAAGAAAAAAAAAAGAAAAAGGAATTAGTAAATGCTGACATTAACATTAAGTAAGATTAATAAAGAGCCAATAAGTATTGTCCATTATCTGTTCATGTCAGCTAACATGGTTAACTAATGTTAACAAATGAAACCTTACTGTAAAGTGTTACCAATTTTTGTACTTTTGATAGTTTTTTGTTTTTTACTTTGGTGCTGGTGTTTAGTGAGTGGGTGATATTTTTTATTTATAAAAGCTTACAAAAGCTACATGTAATAAATGACATATGCTATAAAAACATTCCTCCATCAAAGAACATTTTCAGTTGATAATGTTAACTAATGTTAACAAATGAAACCTTACTGTAAAGTGTTACCAATTTTTGTACTTTTGATAGTTTTTTGTTTTTTACTTTGGTGCTGGTGTTTAGTGAGTGGGTGATATTTTTTATTTATAAAAGCTTACAAAAGCTACATGTAATAAATGACATATGCTATAAAAACATTCCTCCATCAAAGAACATTTTCAGTTGATAAAATATGCAATATATAACCAAGCTCTATGGCTGTAAATTTTACAGACCAGCAGATGGCACTGACACAAAGACTGTTCTTGAGATGAACCACAAATAAGTTTGAGTCATGGTGCCAAAAAGTGGGTAGTTCCACAATTAGTTCCCACGGTGTGAAAGGCCCTAATGGGAACTGAGGCCTGTTAAAACTCATCAAAATAGTTTACTCGATATTTCAGTTTAGGTGCAGTTATCATGCTTGTATAGTATAAAATCAAAAAATAAAGTTTCTGCTAACTTAATTACTTCAAATAATTGATTACATCAAATTTTCAGCAATAGTTCTGCTAACTTATTAGGGTTTACAATTAAGGTTAGCTTAGTTCACACAAAAATGAAAATTCTGGCATTTTGATTACTCACTCTCTAAACCCCTAAGACTTTTGTTCGTCTTCAAAACACAAGTAAAGATTTTCATGTGTTTATGAAACATGAGTGATTTCTGCCTCTCCTTTTTGAAAGTATTCCCCCAAAACTGTGATGCTTCAAAAAGTTCATAAAAATGTATTATTGTAAATAACATGAATTGACTGGTTAAATCTAGAGTCTTGAAGAGACACAATCACTTTATATGATTAACAGATTATATTTATTTATTTATTTATTTTCAGCACACATACATAGAGCATTATAAAAGTAATTAAAATCAATTAGTAAATGGAAGCTGAAACATCCTTGCTTGATGTGCCAATGAGGTTTGTGCTGGCACATTAAGCAAGTATGGTTGAGCTTACATGAAGATGAGTAACTGATGAATTTTCATTTTTGGGTGAACTAACCCTTTAAAGGGGTCACATGACGTTGCTAAAAAGAACAATATTTTGTGTATTTGGTGTAATGCAATGTGTTTATGTGGTTTAAAGTAAAAAAAACACATTATTTTCATACTGTACATTATTGTTGCTCCTCTATGCCCCGCCTTTCTGAAACGAGTCAATTTTTACAAAGCTCATCGTTCTGAGAAGCGAGGTGTGCTCTGATTGGCCAGCTATCCAGTGCTTTGTGATTGGCCGACTACCTCAAGCGTGTGATGGAAATGTTACGCCCCTCACCGTATTGTGATGCCGTGTCCTGGTGAGACTAAAACAATAAAACCCATTACAAACGAGGCATTTGTTGCATCCAGTGAGGACATAATTACTGATTATAATGACTCATTATGTCTTTATACGCGTCGCGTTGCATTGCGCCACGTAAACATTACCACGTGATCGGAGAAACGAGAAATAACAAGCATTACTCTACACTGCTCAAAACTTGCATTTGAATAGTCAGTAGCAGAAACGTACCTACAGGCTGTGAGAAGCATCAGACTGTCCTTGCAAAGTTGGAATTGCCCCACTTTATAGAAACAGCCTTTGTGCAAGCCAGCATTGTAGGCCACTCTCCTGCCAGGTTCAGGAAATTGTCCTCCGTAAATTGCGCCGCACACACTCTAATATTTGGTTTGAACTGTTCTGGAACAGTGTTGTAAATACAACTTAACCACTGATTTCTAGTTGTGTCTTCTTTAGCAAGCCCAAACAAAGTAGTTTTGCTTTCACAATGAAACACAGCGTCTCCAGGACATGGCGCCGGCGGCAGCAACAATACTACAGAATAAAAATCAGAATAAGCCCCCTTTCTTTGAGTGTTCATTTGGGCGGTGTTATGAAAATCTCCCCACATCGTGACGTAGACATGTGGGGGGCGTGTTTGAATGAGCCGTTTTAGGGCGGCATGGACAAGTCTTAACTTTTATAAAGAATATCTCTTTGGTTTTGAGACTTTAGTCTTTGCAACTTCAGGGATCTTATCTATGCATGAACAGCTTGTAACACTCCAAAGAGAAATTAAAACTTGAAATCGCATCATATGACCCCTTTAAAGTCTGTATTTTGATTATGCAGTAGTGTCAGTACCAATCAAGACCAACCTGACTGTAAATGAAGTAGGTACCCTCAGTCTCCACTGTTACAGTATCAGCTGATAGCTGAAGCCCCTCCCCTCTGCTCTGCCCTACAGCCCAAGACAGAACAGTGGTGTCATGATCATCTGAGAAAAACACAGAGAACAAATGAGAGACAATCGACATCTGTCTGTCTGTCTGTCTATATATAGTTGCAATCAAATTTATTCAAACCCCTTGACACTCTGCTGCCATGAACAAAATTTTATGAAAAACTTTAAACCACAGCATCAGTAAGCTATTATAGACAGTTTATTAATCTATCCATCTATCTATGGTGAAAAACTTCACCCATCATTTCTAATCCTTACGTCGTTCTAAAACCATATGACTTTCTTCTGTGAAACAAAAATGAAGAAGTTTTGAAAAGTATCTCAGTATTTTCTGTCCATACAGTATATAACAGTGGACAAAAAACTGGTCACTTCTTTTGTGCTCCACAGAAGAAAGAAAGTCATACAGGTTTGGAAAGGTTTGAGGGTGTGTTTCATTTCTGGTCAAACGATTCCCTTTATTGTTAGATATTGTTACACTCACTGTATGACTGCGAGGACACAGGAACAAGATGGAGAAATGTGTGCTGCTCTGCTAAAAGAAAGTAAAATTTGCATGAGATATATTTAAACAAATGTGTGTTTGTGTGTAAGACAGACAATGAAAGAAGTTTCTCACTTTCTCGTCTCTTGCTCTGTTTTCTTTGTTTTGACACATCTCTCTTGTCTCGGCCCTCTGCATGTGACCGTCTCTCAGGGAATCTGTGATAACAGCTTACCTTATAACAAGATGTAGCCTATGGGAAATTAGACATCATCACACACTAAAGCTCACTGATTTTGCTTTATGATTTTACACTAGACATCAGCTGGCAACCCAACATAACTTTGTACTAATGTAAAAACAAAATTGTCAAAAATATCACACTATACAACCAAAAGTGTGTAGACATCCCATTCTAATAAAGAGTTAATTAATGGGTTTGGCAATGCCAGTAATTCATGAAAAAACACTGTCATCCGGAAATATAACCCTGCTGGTTATATTCCCAAGTTATTGGAACAAAGCCAAAAACACAATTCTTGGTCATTGTCCTCAGAGACATTACTGGAAAAGCCCAACCCATTTGACAGAGGATATGCACATACCTTTGTCAAACTATCAGGAACTGCATAGGCCCTATAATATGCCAAAATATTTACTTGAGATCTCACAGTCTTAATAATTTGGTTATTTGGTTGCATACTTTTGGCAGACAATAATCACTACACAAAACACATTTTTGTCAGCACAAACATTCTTCTAATGAAGCTGTATTTAATCTTGTTTGGGTCATCATTTTTGCATTGCAGTTTTCTTCATTGTTATCCCATCCCTTTTAAAACTGATATATTTGATATCCCACTTGCCATACATATGGTTAGTTTAATTTTATTACTTGCATTTAGCATTATTTACTTGACCTGAAAGTCATGATTTTGATGATTAGAGGTTTGATCCCAAGCTGATGAAGAGTCTTTCACATGTTGCAGAAAACACTCCAAGAGCAAGCTAAATTCACTTTGATTAACAGTGTCTGATGAATGACTACCAGGGAGGATATTGAGAAAATTCCAACCTAAATTTTGAATTAAATGCTATTGCTTGAACACTAAAGATGATTGGTAAGCATAGTCCTTTCTGACTAACTATTTGATTCATGTATTGTGAGCGGAAGGCAGTCACCAGTTCTCCACAGATGAGGAAGTGAAATCAGTTGCGCAATTAATGCCATATAAGTACCATGGTACCACTCTTATTATTACTACTATCTTTTAATTTTACCATGGTATAACCATTCATATACCATACTTCAAGGTGCTTTCAACATACCATGGTATCCATAACAATGGTAATACCACTGTACTTTGATACATACAAAAGCACTGAATAATAATCATATTTATATTTAGATTATGCTCTCCAGAGAATACTTTAGAATAACCAGGATACAAGTGCAGAAAATAGGGCATTAGTAGAATTTGTTGGTGAAGCAACAGACGAATAACGTAAAGCAGTAAAAACAGAACAAAAGCACTCACCTACCCCGTAGCACACGGCGGAATCGCAGCATATCCCACCTTCCTTCACCGCTGTATCCAGAGGCCTGAACCGTCGCGTTATTTCAGCCATTTCAGACCTGAGCATCCATATGTACGTCCACTGTATATACATCACACCCACACAGGTGCAGGCGACAGTATACACAAGAAACCGCTTCAGCACTTCCACCTTCACCTTCCAAACAGAAGCAGGAATGTTGTGATTGTTCATTATAGCCTAAACGTTGATATGATGGGACAGAATAGTTTAGAATGCGGAAAATAGCGTTAATATTTCCGTTCTCAATTTTGATCCGTTAACTTTCGGTTTCACAACTTTCATCAGAAAGAGGTGGGAGTGGAAAAAAAATATTCGGTCAACACATGGTCGTCCCATATTTCCTAATGAAAATGCTGTATTAAGTTCTAGCCAATCAAAATCCCAAACGAGATTCCAGTGAATATACAGGGATTCTGAGGAAATTATGAAATTCATTATGGAGTTAGAATGTCGATAAAAGGCTGTGATAAAGTATGCAATGCTATACCCACTGGTTTGTTGAGAATAATCCAAAGCAGAATTTCTGATTATCTAGGCCTGTAGTTTCTCTTCCTTCTTTAAAAATATGTAATGTAGATCTCTTCGATAATAAGTGTAATAACACACTTATTTATAAAGAGTTGAAACATGTCATTACTGGGGATTACCAGTGCTATTTTCTGGGGGATGTTAAAGCCTCAGTAAGGGATCAAGCTTTTACCTTTTGTCTTACATACCCAGTTGCTCCGAAGGTTAAGGAGACACAAAATTATGTTTAAGATTTATGAGGTTCCATTTTATCATTATGAGGTTCCATTTGTGCCAAACAACGAGTCGACTGCTTTGTACTATAGGCCTACATTTGTCTTTGTCTACAGTCATTGCCTACTTGTTCAGGTAAATCAGTAGCCTATATGTTGATGAAATGTATATCTGTTGACGTCGTCTTAATCTGTCTGCTTTTTCTCTGTTTGTTTTTTATTTTATTTATTTTTTTACTGTCGTTTTTATTGTCGTCCTGTTCTGACATCCAAACAGCCATTTTATTCGGTCGTCCTTGCTGTCGTCCTAACAGTCATCTTATTCTGTCGTCCTTAATGTTGTCTTTACTGTCGTCTTGTTCTGTCATCATAACCTTCATCAGCACGGTAACGTTAGTTTCAAATTTCATATTCAACTAGGCTGCTTTAGGGACCGTCTGCAAATTTACCTCACAGTACAAAACGAAGTCCAATAATTCATTCAAATTAATGTTTACAGGACAATAATGCCTAGTGGGCAAACTGACTAAATATATTTTGCCAATATCTCACCTTAGACAATACTTCCAACATCTCTTACTGTCTGTACAGTACACTAATATTTTCATGAAAAAAATTAGGCTACTGTATTTTTTTTTGTCATGTTATAGAGGTTGTAGGTTGTAGAAGACTGACTTATGTACAGTGCACAAATATGTTTAGAAAAAACTACTGTAATTCACCAAAAAGGCTTTTTCATGTACCTAGTTACAAAACTTACTACAGGTGAGAGTTTGCCAATATCTCCCTTACTGTATGTACAGTGCAAAAATATTTTATGAACAAATTACAGTAATATAATATATATATATATATATATATATATATATATATATATATATATTTTTTTTTTTTTTTTTCATGTTCCAAAGGGTGTAGTATGTTCCTAGATACAAGACTGACATGTGAGATTTTGGCAATACAATGTACAGTACACAATTATTTTCATAAAAATTACTGAACACTATTTTTTTTTCATGTAGCAAAGGTTGTTGTACATTTGCAGTTACAAGACCGGCTTATGATTTGTGAAATTTTGCTCATACCTCCTTTACTGTACGTACAGTGCACAAATATGTTCAGGAAAAAAATACTGTAATTCACCAAAATGTTTTTTTTTTTTTACGTTACAAAGGTTGTAGTATATTGCTAGTGACCAGACTGACTTACTACAGGTGAGATTTTGCCAATACCTCCTTTACTGTATATATATAGTACACATATATTTTTAGAAAAAAAATATAGTAATTTACCAATAGTTTTTTAATTTTTAAATTTTTATGTTCCAAAGGTTGTAGTACATTCCTGTTTATGAGATTGGCTTACTACAGGTGAGATTTTGCCAATATCTCCTTTACTGTATGTGCAGCACACAAATATTTTTAGAAACAAAATTGCTGTAATTTATCAAAAGGGTTTGTTTATGTTCCAAAGGTTGTAGTACACTCTTAGTTACAAGACTGACTTACGACAGGTGAGATTTTGCCAATACCTCCCTTACTGTACATACAGTACACAAATATTTTTAGAAAAAGGTTGTAGTGTTTTCTTATTTACAAGACTGACTTACTACAGGTGAGAGTTTTCCAATATCTCCCTTACTGTATGTACAGTACACAAATAGTTTGGTCCCACTTTATATTAGGTGGCCTTAACTACTATGTACTTACATTTAAATTAATCATTTGGTAGAATGCACTTATTGTGTACATGTGTTCACATTGTACTTACATTTTAAAAAATACCTATATGTAATTACATCTGTAATTAATTTCTGTAATTACATTTAGAATTACACTGTTGAGCCATCCCTTACACCTTAACCCACCCTTAAACCTACCCACACCACCAAACCTGTCCCTAACCTTACCCATATCCCAATACAATATGAACACAATAAGTACATTGTACTTATTTTGTTATGTAAGTACATAGTAGTTAAGGCCACTTAATATAAAGTGTGACCAATATCTTTAGAAAAAAAACAAATACAAAAACAAAAAAATACAGTTATTCACCAAGAGGGTTTTATCATGTTCCAAAGTTTGTACTATATTTAGTCAGTTTTGCCCACTTGTAACTTACCAATATGTTTTTTTATTTGTTTGTATGTTTTGTTTTTTGTTTCATGTTCTAAGGGTTGTACTACAGTATTTTTTATGAAAATAATTGTGTACCGTACATATATGACGGGAGGTATTGGCAGAATCTCACATGTAGTAAGTCAGTCTTGTATCTAGGAACATACTACAACCTTTGGAACATGAAAAAAAACCTATTGGTAAATTACTGTAATTTTTTCATAAAATATTTGTGCACTGTACATACATGTAGTTCGGAATTCACCTTTTTGGTGAATTACAGTAGTTCTTTTTTTTCTAAACATATTTGTGCACTGTACGTCCAGTAAAGCAGGTATTGGCCAAATTTCACCTGTAAGTCAGTCTTCTACAACCTACAACCTTTGTAACATCAAGGGGGAAAAAATACAGTAGCCTAATTCTTTCATGAAAATATTTGTGTACTGTACAGACAGAATATTTGTGTACTGTACAGACAGAATATTTGTGTACTGTACAGACAGTAAGGGAGATGTAGAAAGTATTGTCTAAGGCGAGATATTGGCAAAATATATTTAGTCAGTTTGCCCACTAGGCATTATTGTCCTGTAAACATTAATTTGAATGAATTATTGGACTTCGTTTTGTACTGTGAGGTAAATGTGCAGACGGTCCCTAAAGCAGCCTAGTTGAATATGAAATTTGAAACTAAATTTACCGTGCTGATGAAGGTTATGATGACAGAACAAGTAAAGACAACATTAAGGACGACAGAATAAGATGACTGTTAGGATGACAGAACAGGACGACAGAACAAAACCACAATAAGGACGACAGAAAAAACCCCAGAGAAAAAGCAGGCAGGACGACAGATTAAGATGACGTCAACAGACAACATACACGCCAACATACAGTATACTGATTTACCTGAACAAGTAGGCAATGACTGTAGACAAAGACAAATGTATTGTACAAAGCACAAAGCAGTTGACTCATTTTTGGCACAAATGGAACCTCATAAAGATTTACCCTGTTAGTGATTTTATACAGGAAAGATTTAATTATGAGGTAGACACGTGGTTTTTGTTTTGATGAAAACCATGTGGTTTGCCTCTCTATCTCAAAATAATTATTATTTTAGTGTATTTTTATTTGATGTGTTTTTTGTACTTCTATTGATTAGTGCTGCTTGTGGGTTTTTTTTCTTTCTTTTCTCTCTTTTCGTTTTTGTTGTGAGTATAGCCTAATAATTATTCTTTATATTGATTATTTGTATTATTTATGGTGAATGTGCATAATGTTGTTGGATGTTCCCTGTCTTGTTATGTACAATTTGCAATAAAAATAAATAAATAAATAAAATAAATCCAATTACTATAGGGATTTTGTAAGTCCTTAATGAATCCACTTTATTTTACAGTCCTCTTCCGCTTATTATAATAATTACATAAATAACCTAACGTACCCCTAAACCTAACCTAACCCATGTAGTTATTACCCAGTAGCCTACTTTTTTAGGTAAGCATACTGTAAGTACACATAAGTGCACTTACTGTAAAATAAAGCGAAACCAAATTTTCTATTCATGTAATATGTACAGTACTTTAAAACAGGTAAACACAATTGTACTGCATGATTCATGCACCGTTGTATTACCATGGTAAGGATTAGTAATGCTCTAAGTACAAACAAAATTGTAAAAATGTAGCCTAGAAGTATAAAAAAAGAAATGGGTCCAGTTTTTATTTTATTATTTACTTTTTAGCTGTTTGATCAAGCAGATTCAAATTCATACAGACAATCATGAATGCCAATAAACATGTATTTCCAGTAATTTACATTTCATTTGCAAATAACTAAGCAGAACTGAACTTTGGTTATTTCCTTTTTTTCCCCTCTTTACTTCATAAGTGCACTGAAATAAGTGAATAAGTGCACTTTACTTCAGATTTCTTCAGATTGATAAGCCAAGCATCACAAACTTGAAATGTTATACAAATTGTCTGACAATTACGAACTCTTCATAAACGCTAAAAACTACACTAAACACTAAAACATTTGCAACCATGAAAAGCAATTAAAATTACATATAAAATTGCATTAAGACTTAACAGCAGTAGATATTAAGAGAAAAAAGTCATAGAATCATAGGCCAACATAGCTCAAACAGCGGAAACTAGTAAAAAAGTGACATTTCATCATCATTGCTCCCGAGGATCCCATCAGATGTCCCAGAATTCACTGCGGCACAAGCATCATCAGCCATCAAGAGCGATCTATGGGCTGTTCCCGAAACAAACGCCATCATGGGGTTCCCTCCTGGAGCAAGGTCATGAAACTGCTCATATTCTGTAAATGAGAACTGTAGAAGAAAATAAAAATAAAAATCACAAAATAAAATTTCAGATTAAACCAAAAGATTTCTTCCTTTCATCAATTAAATGCTACCAGAAGAGTCGATGAGGGGGCAGCTTCACAAGGCATTGTCATGGTCACATCAGGATTGTCCATTAGCATAGCACTGATGCTAACACCAGCTGCAGGACCGAGAATCTGCTCGTCTCCACCCTCAGGTAGTTTCTGTGAGTCGCCACTGTCCTCCGGCCTGGGCACAGCTGTGGCACCCCACCATTTGTCCCCCTTCAACCTGCAATATTACAAAATAGACTCATTTGATAAATATATTTTTTAAAATTCATAACATGCCTTTCCTCCCACAATCCTTCTCTCTCTCACTCATTAATATGCCTCTGTTTCATCCTGAGGTCTCCTATATGTTGCAAAACGGTTGGAGTGTGTTTCTGTAGTCTGTGATATCTTCTCATTCTACACATCAGCTGTGAAGGATGTGGCAGCTTCTCATGAGTCAGACTTGTGCTCACTCTTTTATGTCTGCTCACCTGAAAGAATGAGTTGACAGCGGTTGATGTGACGGTACCATAACAAAGTGTTGAAAATACAATTCTAGAGTACTCCAAGATACTAGTTAGTAGTTAGTAACATAATCTATTACGTGACACGTTTTAGTTAATATAGTCTGACTCCTTTTTGATCACTTAAATAACTTTCAATCATAATTGTTTTTAGATTACTTTTTATGTTTATCATTTGAAGAGGATAATACTGATATAAAAATACAAAGAGAAAGAAAAAAATTCCATTCATTGTTATCAACAGTATGAAGTGCATTAAACATTTCAGTACATTACGTCAGAGTTGTCCAAACTAGGGTTCATGAAGGAACTGAAGGGGTTTGTGAGTTTATGAAAAGATAATAATTAAACCATAAATATGATCAATTAAAATAAATAAATAATTTTAAAATAACACAAATAAAACAATTGAATCATATGCAAATGTGTTGTTAAATTGCTTACTTTTTATATTGCTATAAAAACTAAACTTTATTTTATTGTTTCAGCTGACAAAAATGTTTGGGAATCCCTGCATTTCATATTAATATGAAATGGTGTGAATGTGTGTGTTTTAACGTGGTCAATAGACAAAAGTATTTCAAAGACACAGTAATACATGGTTAAATGACTAAGTAATAATTCAAATAATAATTAATGAATGTGTTTGAGCTATGAGTTAATTAGAGATGAGTTAATTAGAGCAATGTTGAGAAAATTATTTCTGTAAATCCAGTGGTCAAATTGTGTGTGGTCACCTGACTAATGGCAGGCCCGTGTGTGCAATTCCACAAATCTAGACTTCTGAATGTATATCACGTGTAATTAAGCAAATTAATCACAAATTTTAAAATAAATAAGTTGACATTTAGTTACTCACCATCCCAACAGGTGAACTGGAGTACAGGGATGAAGCAAGAAAGGGTTCATATGCGAACAAGTCCTCGCTGCCGACAAACATACAAACACAGTCAGCTTCAGAGTGTCCTGAAGTACTTTCAAAACCATTTGCATAGTGACATGGTTATTAAATTAATAATTTTACCATGATATTGGCACAGCTGTGCAGAAAGTCTCGTCATGTTGAGGCTGCACAGGTAACACAGTCTCCTCACTGGAACGAGTCACTTCCTTTGATCGCCTGTAGATGGCACAACAACATTACTATACCCATAAATGACAGTAGACCATAGAGAAACATATGAATACAGAAAACATGCTTTAATTTTGAACATACTGACAGAAACTCTTACTTTGCGAAAGGTGGAAACAGGTCAAAATTATCCGTTTCAGTTTGTGATGACAGATAGCTCGTGGTCCACATTTCTTTTAGCTATATAGCTAAGCAGTTAGTTCAATTTATATTTACTTTATATTGGCAATATTTTAAGACTAAAATAGGTTAGCTCATATATTAACAAGACTGAGTATATTTAGATATAAAATGGTTTGAAAATGTTACTTATAAATGTACAGTAACAGAATGTATCTTTAAAAGCGCTTTACTCAGTTTGTTTGTTTGTTAGACGTTTTCGCGCCACTGGCATGACCGCGCGTGAACGAGTACAAACAGCATTCATTGGTCTGATAATATATTAATTAATTTTTATTTTGTTTTGTTCTCTCGTGTAATATTGTAAGCGTTTTTTTCTGTTTATATATGTGTGGGATGCCTCTTGTGTAATATTGTAACGTTGTAATCAGGGATTGAAATGAACTTTTTCACTCACCAGCCAGTTGCTAAATTTTTAAGTTACCGGCCATTCATAACTTCTAGCCAAAAAAACCGCTGCAAATCATTTTGTCAGTACTAAGGGTGTGCGATATTGACAAAATAAATAAATAAATAATAATATCTCAATATTTTCTGGGATTTTATCGATAAAGACAATTAGACGATATTTTGTGTGTTATTGTGCTGATATCTTAAGGACTACCGTACAGTTGACACCTATAGTTTTTGATATTATTCATATTCTGTGTGGTGGTCAGTTCACAGCAGTGATATAAATTAATCTTTTCCAATAAGTTTAAATTTATTTGAACCTCATGGGCATTTTTACCTTTATAAAGCCTTTTTTTTTTTTTTTTTTTTAAGTGTGCATCATCTTTTGAGTCAAATTCTTACATTTAATCAATCAATTATAATAATAATACATTTAGGCTGTTACTAAACAAATTAAATCAGTAATTCATCTTTGCAGAAGTTTATGGCATTTAGATGCATTTTCACATGTTTATGCAGCTTAGAGGGACACGGAATGCTTTAACCTGCAGTTACTAATGCATAAATAAAGTTTTGATATTTTAAACATGAAATGTTGAATACTGATATTTGAAATTATTTAAAAAATGAAAAGATACTTTAAATGTCAAATTAAAACCGCCAATAGGCGGCAGCAAGTCACTGTTAATATAAGTGAGTCATTGCGACTGAACCGAATCATTTAAACGATTGATTCAACGAAACACTGTCATGTTGCTCAGAGACGCAAAACAGAGCTATAAATAGAGCAAAAAAACAGGCAATATGGTGTCTAAAACATAAGTCTCTTGATATTAACTTTTTTTATTGAACAGTTGTATAAAATCAATATCACATTTGTAACCATGCTGATTCTTTAAGAAAAAACGGCACTCTTCGTGTGATATTGATTAACTATATGAATGGATATAAATACCTATATACATTTTCTGCCACCTTATCTTGAATTTTCCCGGGATGCCTCATACCGGCAGAGAATTCCTTGTATGTTATGCATACTTGGGCAATAAATGTTGATAAATTATTATCATTATTAAATATACTGAAATTCAGTAAAAACGCAATTCAAATACATTTCAGTGGGGCCTTTTCATCCAAATTACGAAATAAATGAAATGATCTTTCTAACTAGTTCACAATAATAGGTAACAATTTTTTTTCTTGATAATTAATAAAACTAGCAAGAGCAAAATATGTATGTATGTATTTATTTTGTGTATTTATTTAGAAAGCTGAAGCGGACGAACAGGACTTTTAACTGCTCTGTGAGTCTGCTCACGTCATGCTCTGGTCTTTGGGAAGAGTGACGACAGAGCTCAAAACTTTCACACACCGGCGACTGTTGAATTCGCCCGTCTTCTTTCGGTGTTCTGAGGAGTGTTAAATATCTTTGTTATCATTCTCAATAGTGTTAGTTTTGTTTGACGAGAACGCCTCTCCTGATTTTAAAGCTTTTTCTGTTTGAAGTGCGGAGATTTGGGATAGCCACAAGTTAAATGGACGCATGCGGATCACGTTCATGTATGTGATTGTGGGACAAACAACCTTTCAGCGCAAGGAAGAAAGACGAAGAATTCACTTTCTGCTCGTTTTTGACGCCTTTGTTGTGTTTGGGTTTTGTGCGTGCGAATTCCAGTGAACGGAAAAACTTCCACCCAACTTTTCCTGCTGTTGGTCGTCGTGTGATCCAGCAGGTGGGGAAACACGAGCCGCTGTTTCATCAGGGAAGAGAACACAGGAACCGGATTTAAAATAAACCCGTTTCCACTGGATTTAATTTTACGATTTGGTGGCTGGAATAACCAACTATCCAGAGCTAGTAAGTGGAACAAATCCCTCTACTTCAACCCCACGTAATTTACTCATTCAATCACTTTGTAACGTTATAAGAACATCTTAAAGGAATGACAGTGAAATTATTATCCAAATATAGAACAAATCGTAAAGGGGTCACTTCTAAGAATCAAATAAGATCCTACAGGAACCCTGATAATCCTATTTTTTTGTTCAAAATGTAAGTGTAACCAGTAAGATTTTTTTTTTTATCCAGTAAGATTCCATAGAAATTCGTTTTATATAATATCTAGTTATATTGGAGCTATATAAGAGAATTGTCTCTGAATTATTAAGTCTCATGATATGTGGCTTCCTGAATTCAGAAATAAACCTGCTTCAGGTGTCTGGAGAACATGAGTTAGTTTGATTCATGCTGTTGCCTCCCAGCACTGCTTGATTGATTTGACAGCATACAGAAAATGGTATTACCTTTGTGTTTTGGACATGATATCATAGTAATGCTATTGTTTTTGGACCTCCACCATAGTTATGCTATGCTTTTTGGTACATGCTATTCCTTGAAAGTGCCATATAAATAGACTTGTAATAGTCAGAAACCTGGTATACCATGATATCTCTGTACCATGTTACTTACCACCACAGTACTTTCTGTAAGGAAGGATTGTTTTCATGACTCTGACCATGACATCGCTGAGGTTATGAGAGGGAAATAATATTTTCTTATCTCAGTTCCGGTTCAGGTATATTGATACAGTTTATTTAACCTTGTATATATTTGTGTATTTCTCTCTCTCTTATATTATCTGTGTTATGTCTGGCTTGCTAGATAATCTATTTGAACTCTCAGCCTTGTCTCTGGCACTTTAATTGAAAACTGCGTTTGCATGCCTGTATTCTGCACTGCAGCTGCTTGTCTTTAGGAACTTTATTACAGGGGACACACACACACACACACACACACACACTTAATGACAGACCAACATTCCTCAGGCTCCGAAAGGTATGCTGTCTCTGTCTTTCTCATTTGAGCTGTCCATCTCTCTCTGTTTTATTCTTCACAAGGCTCATGCTCAAACAGAATCTGGCCGAAAGTTAATTATATGAGTTGTTCAGTCTGTAACGTGGCATAGTTTAGTCCTTACGTACATGGTTTAGATGAAATATTTAGGAACAAGCTTAGAGGTGCATGATTTAGGGGAATTTTTTTTTTTTTCAGACAAAAAATATGATTATAATTTAGGTTTGCTGTGTTTGTAGTCTGCACAGTTTGGCTAAATGTTGTGATTACTTAAATATTATTATATAATAATAATAAATAATACTCATTATTATGATTATTACTAATAAATGAATTTATTAAGCAAGATAAGAAATATTATGATTGTAATATTCCACTGTGGAAAAAAAATCGAGCATTTAAGAAAAAAATATTTATATTTTATATAAATTATATATTTTATTTAAAAATTTATATATTATATTATAACTTAATTTCTTCATTTTCAAATGTTAAAACATCAAGCTTTAATTTTGGTGCAAAACCAGCATTTACTGCAAATCGAGCCGCTTCAAGACACTGAAAAACACTGGAACACACTATAAATTAATATAAACGCGCAGTGTTTGTGTTTAATTAAATCATAGCTTTTGTGATGTAATAATCACATTAAGCTGTTTTGTGATTTAGCTTTTATTTCAGTTAAAGCTGCAGTCCATAACTTTTTTTATTTATTTATTTATTTTTTTTATTAAAAATTACCCAAAATCAATTTTTGAGCAAGTGCATAACCAGCCAGTGTTCAAAACTATCTACTTAACTTAGCCTGATTCACGGTAAGCTTATAAAAATGTTTTGTGATTCGTAGGAATTCGCGGGAAATTGGAGCTTGCCGCTGCGTCATTACATCACGTGTCTAATCATAAAGAAGCATCCTGGCTAGTTGGCTATATTGCTTGCAAGGATGCTGCAGGTGGCGGATCGTTTATAGCCTTTTCTCACAGTAGCTGGAATAATTAAACTAGGGATGGCTCGATACCATAATTTTGGCTTCAGTACGATACCAGAATGTAATATTTAATATTAAATAAAGGGGATTTAATATTGATAATAACTTTGAAGACATTGTATGATTATTATTAAGGTTTTAATAGTTTTACTAGTAGTAGCCTATTACGTTTTGCCCAATGTCTTCAAGTGAAACCAAACTTTTATTTTGACGGGTTGCCGTGAATACCTTTACATTTCTGTATATGATATGAGGATAGTTTTACTCAAATGAAACGAGTAGGACGAGGAGGGCCGCCCCCCTAAAATAATGGTAGGGGAAACACTGCTTTGTATCAAACTGTAACAAAAATCGTACAGGAACATAGGTTACGTTTTGATGTTGGAGAAAAAAAAGAAGAAATTTTATTTATATATATATATATATATATATATATATTTTATTTATAATAACTGAAGTAATACAATGAAAATATATTCAAATCTTCTTATCTTTTCAGTGCAAACAAAATGTCTCAAAATGTAATAAAAAACCTACCAGGCATATACGTTACATTTTGACTGGGTTTGAAGAAGGAAAAAAACAACAACTGAAGTAACCCAATTAATGCCACAAATGTTGCTTCATTGTAAAGTGTTATTTTAACAGTCAAAGTAATATTCAAAATCACGTTATTATTTCTCTCTCTCTCTCTCTCTCAGATTTGTTTTCAGATTTCAGACCCAGACAGCCAAAGAAAAAACATTAAATATAAATCTCACTCTCTCGGCTGCTTCATATTAGCGGTCGGCAGCGCAGCAGAAACGTTCCCTTCATATTATTGATCCTAAAATTAATACAGCAAAACTCTTGCTTAATTCAAATTTAATTAATATTCAATTGTACAAAATGCAAGTGCATATACAGGTGCTGGTCATATAATTAGAATATCATCAAAAAGTTGATTTATTTCACTAATTCCATTCAAAAAGTGAAACTTGTATATTATATTCATTCATTACACACAGACTGATATATTTCAAATGTTTATTTCTTTTCATTTTGATGATTAGAGCTTACAGCTCATGAAAGTCAAAAATCAGTATCTCAAAATATTAGAATATTTACATTTGAGTTTGAATAAATGACCATCCCTACAGTATAAATTCTGGGTATCTCTTGTTCTTTGAAACCACAATAATGGGGAAGACTGCTGACTTGGCAATGATCCAGAAGACGAACACTGACACCCTCCACAAAGAGGGTAAGTCACAGAAGGTCATTACTGAAAGGTGTGGCTGTTTACAGAGTGCTGTATCAAAGCATATTAAATGCAAAGTTGACTGGAAGGAAGAATTTGGGTAGGAAAAGGTGCACAAGCAACAGGGATGACCGCAAGCTTGAGAATACAGTCAAGCAAAGCCGATTCAAACACTTGGGAGAGCTTCACAAGGAGAGAACTGAAGCTGGAGTCAGTGCATCAAGAGTCACCACGCTCAGACGTCTTCAGGAAAAGGGCTACCAAGCCACTTCTGAACCAGAGACAACGTCAGAAGCATCTTAACTGGGCTGTGGAGAAAAAGAACTGGACTGTTGCTCAGTGGTCCAAAGTCCTCTTTTCAGATGAAAGTAAATTTTACATTTCATTTGGAAATCAAGGTCCCAGAGTCTGAAGGAAGAGTGGAGAGGCACAGAATCCATGTTGCTTGAAGTCCAGTGTGAAGTTTCCACAGTCAGTGATGATTTGGGCTGCCATGTCATCTGCTGGTGTTGGTCCACTGTGTTTTCTGATGTCCACAGTCAACGCAGCCATCTACCAGGAAATTTTAGAGCACTTCGTGCTTCTTTCTGTTGACAAGCTTTATGGAGATGCTGATTTCATTTTCCAGCAGGACTTGGCACCTGCCCACACTGCCAAAGGTACCAAAAGCTGGATCAATGACCATAGTGTTACTGTGCTTGATTGGCCAGCAAACTCGCCTGACCTGAACCCCATAGAGAATCTATGGGGTATTGTCAAGAGGAAGATGAGACACCAGACCCAACAATGCAGATGAGCTGAAGGCCACTATCAGAGCAACCTGGGCTCTCATAACACCTGAGCAGTGCCACAGACTGATCGACTCCATGCCACGCCGCATTGCTGCAGTAATTCAGGCAAAAGGAGCTCCAACTAAGTATTGAGTGCTGTACATGCTCATATTTTTCATTTTCATACTTTTCAGTTGGCCAAGATATCTAAAAATCCTTTCTTTGTATTGGTCTTAAGTAATATTCTAAATATTTTGAGATACTGATTTTTGACTTTCATGAGCTGTAAGCTCTAATCATCAAAATTAAAAGAAATAAACATTTGAAATATATCAGTCTGTGTGTAATGAATGAATATAATATACAAGTTTCACTTTTTGAATGGAATTAGTGAAATGAATCAACTTTTTGATGATATTCTAATTATATGACCAGCACCTGTATTACGTGAACAAAACTTCACTGGTTCTAGCGTGCACATTTGAGCCTACTGTATCACATCTGTATGTGCGTTGATCAGTTGTATGATCACCTTTGTCATCTGTTTTGTATGCAAAGTAATGCCATATTTCACTTCTACTGTTCTCTTTATTAATTAATTTTGGGTGCATTGAAAGTTTCATCTGTTTGATCCATCGCATTGTTCTGTTGTCCCATTTACCGGTTGCGCAGCAATTTGGGAAGCACTGCTACCTACAGGTGCACTTCGCAACAGCAGCGTTTGAAATACCAAATCGAGCAAAATTATAATATCGTGCAGCCCTAAATTAAACTTGTCATTTTGATGGCGGATTCTAATGCAGAAAGGAGTATGTTTATGAAACACATGTGACTGAAATTAGATTATATTCCAGTTTTAAATGTGCATCTGATTACAGAAATTGAAATCTACACGCTAATACACACTACATACACGTAGTCACGCAATGCTGATGTTGTTAACATTAACAATTTGTGAACAAAGTATAACAATAATAAAAATTTGCACGGTTTGATGTGATATGAGCTAACCAATCGTTAAATTTAATAACCATTGCTAGCGTGATTTATTGTAGGCCTAATGCTTTTTTTGCCTCAGCTGGTCAGAAACAGACATGTTCGCAAGTCTCTGAGGTCCAAGTCAAGTCTCAAGTCTTTGAATTGGAGTCCAAGTCACGTCTTAAGTCTTTGTTCTATTTATTAGCAACAGTTCTTTCAGCTAGTTATTGAGGCTAAATCGGTTTTGAAATACTGATTTCACAATGATTTTCTAAAAAAAAAAAAAAAAAAAACTTAGAAATGAAAAGTTGTTCATTTATTAATTGTCAGAGAAAATGCTGCACATTTCTTTGTAAGATTGAAATATGTCAAACAACAAAACTAAATAGAAATTTTAAAACAAACCCCAATCAACACAAATGAAACAAATCTCATATAAACAAACTAGGGCTTTGTCTGTGCTCTCTTTCAATTTAAAATTAGAGGCAACCACTGTTTTAAACACAACACAATCCAAACAAAGAGGCTGCATACATACTCGAGTTTCCATCTCTGGTCAGAACAAAAGTGGCAGACTTGTTACTTATTGTTCAGATGACAATATCCGTGAAAATTCTTATTTGGGTCATAAATTCCAAGCTGTAGGCTAGAATCTGTGATTCCGAAAAACAGTATCCACACCAGTGCAGTGACTGACACCCACACATACTTTTCAAAAAAATTAGATTAATCTGTGCTGGAGCTGTGCCGGTGCACAACCCACACAAAGAAGATAATTCCGCAAATAACTGCAATTGCAAGTTTCAAACAGAGATGGTGACAAAGAGGCAAAACTTATGGACTGCAGCTTTAAAGGTGCAGTTGGAGATCTCGGAAAATGCTAACTTTAGCCTGATAGCACTGAAAGCGAACGTCCCACCCTCCCTGCAATCGCTGTCCAAAGCCACGCCCCCAGAACGCACATACGCTCAAAGAGCAGAATACCAGAGACAACTTAAATTACTACAATAGGCTACATCAACAGTTTCCAATTACAGTCCTCGTGCCCTCCCTGCTCTGCACATTTCATATGTATATCTTATCACGTCCAACGGTTGTTCTGTTCGACCGTAAGTCATAAGTGCCCTGCGAAGTGGACATCACCAGATATTCCGCCATGATTCCAGTTCAAAGCGTGCGTATATGTTCCATACATAGGGCATTAAAGTGTGCGAGAGGTGAATTTAAATTGTATTTATTTACAGAGGTATATTATGTCACACTTCTCTAGTAAGTTTCGTCTGTATGTGAAGACGCTGTGCAGCGCAGATCCGTGAGTGAATGTTCCGAAGTGAAATAAACTTCAACGGATTTTCCCTGCTCAGGGAGTAGGAAGCGATGAACATTGTGTAGGGAGCATGTCAATTGGAACACAGTTCATGCACGTAGCTCTCTTCTAACGAGCTGGTTATCTGATTCAGGTGTGTTAACTAAGTGAGACATGCAAAATATGCAGCGCGGGGAGCGCGAGGACTGGAATTGGGAACCGCTGGGCTACATCATGTGTCATTCACCGGTGAGAAAGCTTTATAGTACAGTTAGTAAAAGTACTACAATACCAGGAAGGAAGATCGGGTTGTTGATGTTTGCCTGCCATTCTAGCTCTGTCTGCACAGCATACGTGAACACGCTGATGACGTATCCTGTCTGCGCGATACATACATACATACATACATTGACAGGCAGGTAGGAGAGACAATTAAAACGCTCGGACCGAGCGTTTTGTTTGGATGAACATTTCTTGGTCCTACACCTTCCACAGATTATATAAATACATTTAGACCACTTAACTTAATGATTGCTATCAGGATGTGAAGAGACTTTCAACCAGAATAACAAAAAAAATTTCTGAAGACAATCACCTATGGCACCTTTAATTGTGCAGCCCTACTTAGAGTAATAGTTCACCCTAACAAATACATAATTTACTCATTCTTATATCATGTCAATTTGACAAAGAGAAATATGACTTTAGTGCTAAATACCTTGAAGTGTGAGGGGCAGACAAAATCGGTAGTCTCTTAAAATCTTTCTGCTGTATCTGTTAAACCTCATTCAAACTTCCATATTCAAATTAGCTGTGTCACAAAAGGTCGAGTGACATGAACACAAGAGCGGTTCTGAATAATTGAGGAAACACATGGTGCAGTGTTTCTTCATGAAGTACATTTGAATACATCTGAAAATGGAAGTAAATTTGAGATCTGCAAAAGACTTTAAACAAATTCAGTTTTTTACACAAAGACTTCAGGAACAGCTGTATTGTAGCTTGAATGTCAAATAGACTTTTTAGAGCATGACATTCCTAGTCTCCATTCACTTTCTTTCTGTGCAGCATGTGTTTTAAGTGAGAAAAGGGTGAGTAGATGCCAGAAGTTTCATGATTGGATGAACGGCCCCTTTAAATGGATAAAAACAAAGTTCAGAATTGACTGAGGAAGATTTGGTCTTAGATCAGCGTTTTTCTTTTATCAGTATCGAGCTCTGAGCGGCTGTTTGTGTGAGCAGCTGTGCATTGAGCTGTGCTCCAGATTCCACTCCTTATTACTAAAATGTGACCAACATTAAAGTTCCAAACGTTACAGAAACACTGTGTTAGAGGGGAAAGAGAAAGTGGGTAAAAGGGCATAAAAGAGCGTGTAGTGGCCTGGTAGCAGGAAGTCCTTTATTTTGACAGGAGTGTTTTTAAAGTAATAAGAATGAGAAATTTCTCCCTTTTTCAGGGATTGGTTTTTTTTTATTATTTTTTTTTATTATTGGTTTTACAACAAATCAATCATTTGAGTTTTTGAAAGCGACAATCTTCATTCACCAGTCAGGGCCATTTGTGACCCTGGACCACAAAACTAGTCATTAGGGTAAATATTGTGAAATTGAGACATCATTTGAAAGCTATCAAGCTATAGATAAGTAAGATTACCATTGATGTATGGTTTGTTAGGATCGGATAATATTTGGCTGAGATACAACTATTGGAAAATCTGGAATCTGAGGGTGCAAAAAAAATAAAATCTAAATATTGAGAAAATCGCCTTTAAACTTGTCCAAATTAAGTTCTTAGCAATGCATATTACTAGTCAAAAATTAAGTTTTTATACATTACGGTAGGATATTTACAAAATATCTTCATGGAACATGATCTTTACTTAATATCCTAATGATTTTTGGCATAAAAGAAAAATCTATAATTTTCACCCATACAATGTATTGTTGGCTATTGCTACAAATGCTACTTATGACTGGTTTTGTGGTCCAGTGTCATATTTTTGCTGCTTTCATTACAAAATACTTTACTGACAATATTAAAGCAGGTCACTTATCGTGAGGACAGACATGTTGAAATAATATGACCAAACAAATAAGGCTTGCTTTGTCTCATGAAAACCCCTTAATGTTATTAGTAACTTTATGATGTAGTAAATTTCATCATGCAAATAACAGGTGCAGGTCTGCAGTGTGTAAATTATTTTATTAAAAATAAAGTAAAAATGTCAGGTTCATACAACTGTTCTTATATCATAATTAGGAAAAAAGCCTCATTAAAGAAATTAAAGTTTAAAGTAGTTTGTCGTAATCTGTTAGGCTATTTCTTAAATTTAACAAAACTGCTTGGTAATATTTTAAAAATCTTAGTCCCCAAAATTAAAATAATGTGACGTAATAACAAAGTCAATGGACCTCATTCATGAAAATGACAAAAACATGAATTACCAACATGAATTAAGTTAGATTAGAACCTAATTAGAATTAATTAGTTTAAAGGGTTAGTTCACCCCAAAATGAAAATTCTGTCATTAATTACTCACCCTCATGTCGTTCCAAACCCGTAAGACCTTCGTTCATTTTCGGAACACAAATTAAGATGTTTTTTATGAAATCGGAGGGCTATCTGACCCTCCACAGTCAGCAACACAACTGAAATGTTCCCAGGTTCAGAAACGTAGTAAATACATCGGTGAAACAGTCCACGTGACATCAGTGACTCAACTTCAGTTTTGTGATGCTACGAGAATCCTTTTTTTAATTTTTATTTATTTATTTTTTTTAAATATCTTAATTTGTGTTCCGAAGATGACTGAAGGTCTTACGGGTTTGGAACGACATGAGGGTGAGTAATCAATGACAAAATTTTCATTTTGGGGTGAACTAACCCTTTAAGTTAGAACTTGGCATTTTGTTTTGAACTAGATTTTTTAAATTCTTTTATATATTTAAAATAAATAAATAAAATGTATATGTCATTAGCCCAAATACATATTTGTTTAGAGAGAGGGATACCAGTAGGCATGGGCCGGTATGAGATCATGACGGTATGATAACCTTAGATAAAAATATCACGGTATTGAGATTACAGCTCTAAAATATGTTATTTTTAAATGTCTGGGTAAAAAACAACGTTTTTTCCACTGTACACAATACATTTTATTTTTAAGAAACATATAGAACATTTTGGAACGGTAAACATGTCAGGCTAAATAATTATTAAAAATAATTGAATTCTTGTTAATTAAATTACGTGCAGTCACTTAAGTGAGCCTAAACCTGCAGCTCAACAATAATCAGAACATAAATAAATTATTTTCTGTAAAAAAAAAAAAAAAACTTCTAAATGAAAAAAAATTAAAAATGCAGTCACTTAACCTAAACCTATAGCTCAATAATCGAAAACATAAATCAAAACAATTTCTGTAAAAAATGCAGTCATTAAACCTGCAGCTCAACAAGGTTTTTGGAGATATGCTCACTTTCTACACATTCATCTTTCAGTCCAAGTTATGAGCGGTGAGGTACAAAGATGTGTGCACATTCACATAAGAAGAGAGCGCGAGTGTGTCTCACACACACACGGTCTCTCTCCGTATAATACTCAAACAGTGGCAAAGACACCTGAGCTAGCAGTTTGTTTCTTTTTTTAAATGACGTGATTTTGAACAGATGTAAACAATGGCAGGAGGCTTAAAATTATAGACGTGATACCAGCTAAATTTATTGTACTAAATCGCAGAAACGTATTACTTTAGTCTGCTATTCCCCGCTCTGTGAAGTAACGTGAGGGAGGAAACTAGTTGACGCTAGCTAGTTAATTAGGTATGTTATCTGCCTCGGTAGCAAGCCAAATAGTATTTATTTCAACACTTAAACAACCGGCGAATGGGTCTCTGTCTTGATTGAGGGTGAAAGAGGGAGAAATGAAGACAACACGGATATATCGTTTGTGTACGACCTGGAAGTATTTATTTAGCGATCGGCGCCAAAACGGCATCTGTACGGAACATGATTGGTCTACGTTACCCGAGAAATTCCCATATGGTAGACTTCGCCTTTTTCGACGGGGGAAAAAGTTCCAGGGATTCACCTCATTCGGCCATTATCCTACACACAGGTGACTCTCACTGACCGCTATCCGGAGGGGGAGGGGTCGTGTGACTCGTTACGCTCTTCACTTCTCACAACTGAGGGAGTCCTGCACTTTCCGTCTTTGACGACACGTAAAAAAACTGCGCATACCAAACCGCGGTATACCTTGAAACCGGTTATCGTCCCATGCCTAGATACCATTATTGATAATACTAGGTTCAACACTGGATACTTAATATTTTTCTGCACACATGTAAGCAGACTAATAAAAGTATGGCACAATCTGCAGTATGTAATCTCATTTCGGTGTATGAGTCAGGGGTGTGAAACTTTAGATGTACTGCTTGGCTGACAGAGACGCCCAGTCACCTGCTGCAGTTGCATAAGCCAGTAATATGTGTGTAATGTAGACTATGAGTGTAATGTGGGCTGTGTCACAGTGGCAGAGTGTGTGTTTGTGTTGTCTGAGCTAAAGGGTGTAGCTCTGTTCCTGTAACCTGATTGTGATGCAAATCTTTGAGTGCTGGGTATGTGTTCAGAACGAGATCCGGAAATCACAGTCTCTACATGGTTCAAATACTAATTTTCCTTGAGTGTTTTCCTCCACTCTTTCTGTTTTGTGTAAACTTGTGTTCACCTAGAAACAAAACCCCTCAGGGTGCATTGCTGACTAGCCCATACTGTCCCTTCATACCAAGCTGCTGATGCCTGAAATACACTGGAATGTGTTTACAATGGCTAACATGCATGTGCAGTTATACAAACCCAACAGAGAACAAGTGTGGAGAGGTGCACATTACAGTATATTAACAATAGTAACATTTGTATATTATCTCTCTGGGCGCACTCAATTTATTCAACTTAAAAATTTCAAATCATACATTTCACCTGTTACAACTGGTGTTCCTCAAGGCTCTGTTTTGGGCCCTGTTTTATTTATTATTTATCTACTACCCCTTGGTTACATTTTTAGGAAGTACGGCATCAGTTTTCACTGCTGTGCCGACGACACCCAGCTTTATTTGTCTTCTAAACCAAATTCTACCCTTCTTTCTTCCTCTATTTTAGATTGCTTAAAAGAGATTAGGGTAAACGTACCTATTAAGCTCACGTACCCATTAAGCACACTTCCATTTTTGAGCTCAGATTATAAAAAGAAAAAAATAATGTATTTTCCTACTTGATATCTTAACCAATTGATGTGTTTGTTAATACATACCTCCTGCAATTTCAATCAGATCATTGCACACTGAGATATGAGTATCCATGTGTTCACTCTGTCTGGCGGCCATTATGAAAGCTGTCTGAAAACTTTCACCAAAAGAGGAGCCCTTTAAATGTGCATTTGTTAGATGTTTAAGCCTTTATTTTGGGTGAGTTTCACTACTTACTGTAAAATTAAGAGATTAATGTTCAGACTTTGCATATTATAACTTGGAACATGGATGTGGGAAATAATTACATCAGATTCAAAAGATAGTTTTAGCGACATAGTGCAGATGCTACAGAACACAGTTAGCTGACTAGCTGTATAAGATTGTGTGCTACACTAATATATTACTTCACAGGCATTACTGGCTTGTACTTTTACATCCATAATATTATAAATTAACAGTTTATTGCTGGTCTGTGGTTTTACACTGCTGTAATTTTTAAAGGGGTCATATAATGCCCATTTTCCACAAGTTGATATTATTCTTTAGGGTCTTAATGAAAAGTCAGTAACATAGTTTGGTTAAAATTTCTCATTGGTAGTGTAAAAAACACCTTTTTCACCCTGTCAAAAACAGCTCTTGTCAGAGCAAGCAGTATTGTCATTCTCCTTTAAATGTGAATGAGCTCTGCTGACCCTGCCCCTCTCTTCTGAGCCGCTCTCTGAGGGACTGTTTACTTTATCCGCATTCATCGTGAAACTTGCTAATTAGCACATTGTTAGGAAAGGCCATTTGCAAAGATTCATTTAAAAAACCTTGTACTCACTTTTTCTGGAGGTGAAGCTGGATCACGAATGATTCGCGCGAACATAGACGCATTTAGGTAGATGGAGGGCGCATTCCCTTCAGAAACAAACCTAATCCTCTTCAGCCGCTCAGATGACGGGAGTAAATAGGCTTGTTTGAGATGACCAAAATCTGCGCAGAACCGATCACCGGTGATCACCGCGAGATGCATGCCGGTTAGAAAAGTGTCCGAGTTACGTCCACCTTGCTCTGATGTCATGCTGACGTGTGCCAAAAAACTCTCGCGACGGCGAGGCTGCTGTGTCGGATTGAGCAGTCACGCGCAGTTGCTATCCACCGACTGCGCTGATCAAAAGCATGATGGGAAACGACTGATTGACGACACAGCTTAATGCTCATTGGTTCAGACAACTGTGATGCTGTGTTCTCTTCTAAAGTGTTTTATTTTTTTATCTGATTTCATGCTATTATGTATTTAAATTGTGCATGAATATTCCCAAACACTATGAATGTGCGATCACTGTGTGAGATATGTGATAGTTGTCATATTTTCTATAAAAATCTAAAATGCATGTTTGAATTAAAATAAAAATGGATGATAAATACGCCTTTCGTATGGAATTAAATAGCAAGTACTTTGAGTGTCTTGTTCATCATTTATATTCATATGAAAGCAACAGAACTGAAATTATATCATGTTTATCAGCAGAACTGCTGATATCTGCCTTTGATCTCGTATGTATCTGTTCCACTTTGAGAGGGCAGAACTGTCGTCTTGACTGCGCTTATTTCACTCCTCCCCTCACTGCAGCCGCCTACTCTCGCCTACATTTCAGGCGAGGCGTATCTCAAACAAGCCTATTGACTACTGCTATGTTCATTATTACATCCAACAACAAAACACCTCAATCGCTTAGGAGTCATTCTTGTCTACATCTGCTCCGGCGGTGAAACAACTGATGACAGCTCACTCAGGGCGGGTCTGAGGTAAGACACGAGTGCAGTCTAAAACGCCACTGTCAATCAACAATCGTGGGAGGGGCCTCCGTCCGTGTGACGTCACACAGATAGACGGCTCGATTTGAGAAAGGGGTAAAGATTTTAGTAATTTAAAAAAAAACACTGGGTGGATTTTTATCATTATAGGGTGGTTGTGTACACACACTGCCAATACACATTTCAGTTCAAACAACTTGTAAAAGTGCATGTAGCATTATATAACCCCTTTAAAGATTTCATATTGTTGCAAGGTGAGCTTAAAGGGTACACTACTATGAAAATCACACCGCTTCAGTGTGACATCAATAAGAAAAAAGTATGATTTCATAGATGTTGTTAATAATAGTTGTTCAAAATAAAATATGTATGAACAATTAGGGCTGGGCGATATTTCGAATGCGATATGCATGTGCATCTCGTCAGTAAAGCCGGTTCCTTGATTAGCGGTAAATCCCCATCACCTGTTTTAAAATGGAGCGGCATTTAATACACAGAGCCGTAGTTCACTTACAAACTAGGCAATATCGCATTCATTATCGAAGGCGATTCATTTGCGATAATTAATGCGATATTGCGTAGCTTGTCAGTGATCTGTATGCATATCACATGAGCTATATCGCCCAGCCCTAAACTTAATACATGACCTAGATTATTTATTTTGCAAAATGTTGTCATTTTAATAAATATTACATGAAATGTATTAAAAATTGTTGCAGCTCCAATTAAGCTCAGTGTGCTCTCTATAAGCTCTTCCACATTGAACGTCTATGTAAATACTTCATAAACAGACTTTAAATATTAACTGATGTTTGTTACTTTAAGTTGATCTTTATAAAATTATTAATAACTTATTTTCACAGCTTTAAGATGATCGAGACATAACTATAGTTTATGCCCAAAGATAAAAGAGGCATGTCGTCCATTCAAAGAAGGAGCCATCAGAAACCTGTCGCATCTGTCCAGGAAAAAAGCAACTAAAGGCTGGAGTACACTACACGACTTTTAAAATTTGAACAGATTTTTAAAACACCAGGCATCATAAACTTGCAGACTTTGTAAATGGTCATAAAGGAAAATTGGGCATCATACACCAAACGACTGAGGATCATACACTACCAGACTTTAAATTCCTTCCGATCACAACAAACTCACTCAGAAATGTGTGCATTGTTGCTAGGAGATGCGTAACAAATGAAAACAATATGCGTTCTAAAATTGGCTGAAAATATCAAACATTTTGATATTCTCTAACTGGATGGAATCATAAGCCCCTTTCACATAGTAATACCAGTAAATTGCCGTAAAATTACCAGAACGACTGGCAACAGGCAACAGCATTCCGTCTTTTTTCCAGTAAAGCACCATTCACACATCGGTTTTAAATTACCGGTAAATTCTGTGACATCATAAAGCGGAAATGACCTCTAAAAGGCTGCGCCTCACAGTGTTATGTTTGTAAACATGGAGGGGTAAACGCGATCAGTGTTTTTGTTGATGTTTTCATTTTTGTGCCAAATGTTCACGTTCATGCTGCTTCTTTTGGCCCAGAGACATCGCACGACTTCAAACACAACACGGAGTAAATGTGTCATCTGCATCAGAATGTTATGATTGGCCCAGAGCTGTTGAATTTTGAATTTCAACAGCTCTGGATTGGCCCGGAGTAGACGTCTTATGTCACCGCGTTCTGAACTCGTACGTGCTCATACCTGTAATTTTCCTTCTGCGTTCACACACAGCAGAATTCCGGCAATTTACTGGTAATGTTACAACTTCTCATACCGGTAAATTGCCAGAACGAATTTACCGGTATTTTTGAAAAGGTCCTGTTCACACATGATCTCTTTACGGCAATTTACCGGTAATTTTCCGCAAAAGTCTGTATGTGTGAAAGGGCTTATAGTCTGAAGCTAAAAAATTGGGGTCCCCCAACACCATTGAACACCTTTGGGATGAACTGGAGCAGAGATTGCGAGCCAGGTCTTCTCATCCAACATCAGTGCCTGACCTGAAAAATTCCAGTTTCTGGTTTCTGCTGTTATTTGCAAATGGGGGACCAACTCCATAGTAATATCTATGTGTTTAGCAATGTCATTAAACTGTTGGTGTAATATCCCAATACTTTTGTTCGTAAAGCAGCAGACACTTTTATCCAATGCGACTTTACAAATGAGGAGTAAAACCAATTTGGCAAAGAGCCAACAAAATTTGTAATACACAATAGGGCTTTTCACACTTGAAATTGTTAACCCTGGGTCATACTAAACCCCGGATAAGCAGAATCCTGGGTTATCTGTAATCACGTTTCACACTGCTCATGCTATACCTGGGGTTAACTGTTAACCCTGGGTATTCATTAACACACGTTTCACACTGTACATTCCTAAACCCCGGTTAATGTTCTAATTTGCATATTTGCGGTGTCGCTGTCTCTGATTGGACGAACAGCAAGCAACCTGTTTACACGGCTTTTCCGCGTCTTACCAGTTATTAAAAACATCACCGCTTATGTCTTTATATCAGCGAAGATTGAAGAACAGCTGATAAGCTGTACAGGCAGGGATAGCCATTTTTAAATAAATTTAGTAGCAGAGCTACTGCAAGCGATTTAGTGTTGGAAATCCACTTATCCTTTGCTGAAACTTCTGCATCTTCATGAAGAGCGCAGGTCATGGTTGCTTAGCAACGGCAGACGCCATGAGAGCGCGAGCTACAGCGCTTTGGAAAGAAGGAGAAAGCGGCGCACTTAGCGTTTTAAACGCATCTTTAGGCGCGACATGTGAACGGCCTCATGACGCACAAAGGCAAGAAAACAAAGACAAAAGAAAGAAAACAAGGAGCAAAGTATGTGAATATTATCTTCTCACCGTCTGCAGTTTACACGACGCGTGTTTCCTGTTACTGAAGTGACATGAGCCTTGCTGCTCAATTTCTGATTGGCTGTCTGTTGCCAAGCGTCCAGCAGCAACAAGCAAACACCACTCCGTTTCACACCGAACAAACTTAGCACCGCAATGCGGGGTTTACACCACAAATGGCCCTATTAGACAACTAGATTAGGAAGCGAGGAGAAGAGGAGCAATGCGGAGAGTAAAATGATGCTCTCTTTTATGTATAATAAGTGCATTGGTTTAAGGGTGTGGGGTGGTTAAGTGCTTGTGGAGGAGGTGTGTCTTTTAGCTGCTTCTTGAAAGATTTGAAATTCTCTGCAGTTCGGGTGGAGGTTGGCAGCTTATTCCACCAGAGAGGGTGCAGGTTTGGGAAAGTCTCCTTCCCATAGCGCTTTTTATAAAACACTGATTGTGCCAAAGCAGCTTCACAGAGATAAACAGAAAAATAGCATTATCAGTTATGGAAACTCAACTAGACAGTTCAGATTCTGCTGTGAAGCAGCTCTGTAATACATTAGAGTCATTATTTAGCTCAAGTCAGTTTGAGTTTTGGTTCAGTTCTGATCAATACCAAAAATGCCATGTTGTGAATCATCAGGCCAGGTCAGTTTTGAGTACAGTGAGTGATGATATAGTGTGATATCTGTTCTGATAATGTAACATTTACATCTCATTTACTCATTTACATCTTCAATGGCCTTAGGGACATTAGGAACATTTTAACAAATTTGATTACAAATGGATTTTTTCCACTTCTTATATGTAATTTTGTTTGTTAGAGCATCTCACATCAAATTCTATTGAAATAAAAGGTGAGTGGAGTCTCCTTCATCAAATTCGCCCCAAAATAATTGGCTTAAAATATATTCCATTGTTCAGAAAATACTATATTATCCATCTGGCTGTTCTGACACTATTCAGTTGAGAACAATAAAACTTCAACTGACTTGAGCTGAATAGTGACACTATTGTCCTCAGTAGAGCTGTTTTTAAAGTTGTTTCATAATTGATGGACTTTGCAACATCTGCTATTTTCCTGTTTATTAGTGTGAAGCTGCTTTGAAATAATTGGTATTATTATATAAAGTGCTGTATAAATGAGTTTTTTTTTTTTTTTAATATACAGTGAGTTCAGCTGTATTAATTAGTCTGTCTATAGGCGGGATAAAAGAGGCAGGTCTCTGGTAATTCCTAATTTTCACTGGTTGGCAGTGTGTTGACTGGGCTGATGTGATGGTACAATAACAGTAGCATGTGTGAATTCTCTTTATCTAGTGGAATCGGCAGAATAAGCGTTGTTTTCCTCAGTTGTTTGCTTGTTTCATGCGTTTTGTTGTAGCTGTTGTAATGCCACACAGCAGTAATTATCATCTTTTATAGTAACAGTGGGTGTTCCATGTTTTTGTTGTAGTTAAAGTGGTAATAATGTCCTGAGGTAGTTCCCATCGTGTGCGTCTTTGAGATTTCTCTTGAGCTGACAAGTTTACACAGCTCATTGGCTGCTGGCCAGACTCTCATTCGTACGCAGAAGACACCTTGGTGTCAACTGGTCGGGAACAAGTGATGACACATGCAGTGCAGGGGAATAGGGAAATAATGTGAAAATGCAGAGGGTTTCCATTCTGTTATGATGATAAAAATTGACAGTTCTTTCTTATACTTTAATATTTGCAATAATCACAATTAATATGCACTTTTAATTCCTCTCACATATTGGCATATCAGATCAAAAATCATGATCAGGTGACTATGTAATAAACTGAACAACTTCTTTTTTTTATTTTTTTATTACCATTATAATATACTATTATAGTATTTGTTAATATTGTAAATTAGCTTTTATTTTAATATTTTCAGTTCTCATTTTAAATTTTAGTTTTAATCATTATTAAATGCTTGAATTCTTTTTCCTTTTAGCTTTTTTCCAGTTTTAGTGATTTTAGTTCTTTAAAGGGATAGTTCACCCCAAAAATTAAAACTTTCATTAATTACTCACCCTCATGTCGTTCCAAACCTGTAAGACCTTCGTTCATCTTTGGATCACAAATAAAGATATTTTTGATAATATCTGCGAGCTCTCTGACCCTCATTGCAACTGCAATGTTCCCAGGTCCAGAAATGTAGCAAGGACGTCGGTAAAATAGTCCATGTGACATCAGTGGCTCAACCGTAATTTGATCTAATTTTACATTTTGGAGAGTACCCCAGAACGTAATCAGCAGCGTTGTTTACGTTCAGTAGACAGCGCGCACATGCTGAACGTAAACAACGTTGATTAAGTTCTGGGGTACTCTCCAAAATGGTGGAAGACGGTAACTCAGGGAGAAGAATTGTTGAATAAATTTTGTTATTTTTTTCTTTGCTCACAAAAAGTATTCTCGTAGCTTCGTAAAATTACGGTTGAACCCCTGATGTTTATATGGACTATTTTATCGATGTCCTTGCTACATTTCTGGACCTGGGAACATTGCATTGCTGTTTACGGAGGGTCAGAGAGCTCTCAGATTTAATCAAAAATATCTTAATTTGTGTACCGAAGATGAACAAAGGTCTTACAGTTTTGGAACGACATGAGGGTGAGTAAATAATGACAGAATTTTCATTTTTGGGTGAACTATCCCTTTAACAAACATATTTTATTTGAGTTAGGTCTAACTGTTCCATCTTTATTTCAGTAACTAAAATGTATTTTAATAGTTTTAGTGTTAGTGAACAGTAACAAAACTCTTATAGTGAGCCACATTTTATACTGCACAAAAGTAAAGCTGTATAAGTTTGGTAAGCCTTTGTGTGACTATTCAGCAGCCAATGAAAAAGACTTGACAAGAATTCATAAGCTGCCAAGCTTTCACTAGTAGTGACTATCCTTTTTTTCCAGGCCAAAAAAAAAACAAAAAACATTTCAAACTTTTAGATTGACTACTTATGTATTTAGTCTGAATACTTGGCTATGTTTGAATGGCCTTTGGTGGAAATAAATGCATTTTGTAGCCAGATAGTTACAGCATCTAACAGCATGAGCTGATCATGCCAACCAGCAAAGCTTTAACCCTTTGGTCAAAATGCAAAAATGTTTGTGTAAACCAACATTTCTGTATTCATTCCTGGTACGTTTTTTTCATTTTGCAATTTGAGAAATGGATTAAAGTGTTGATGAATAGAGTATGCTATTTCTCAGCATAAAATGAGTGGTTCATGAATAATGGTAAAATACCAGTTTTGTGAATTTTGGACATTGTTTCACTTGTCTTTCAGGTGCTGAGTAGGTTGACCAGTTGTCATCATGTCGTCTTCCTCGGTGAAGGTGGCGGTGCGTGTGCGGCCTTTCAACAGCCGAGAGATAAACCGAGGAGCCAAGTGTGTGATCCAGATGCAGGACAAGAGCACGTGTGAGTGCAACACAAATACATGCAGTGATGTGTTTTTCTTTCATTTTATATCTTCATTTTTCTGTCTGCACTGTGCGTAGATACACTGCCTTATCTTTGTTTTCAGAAAGAACATTCCTTTTATGTGAACACATGAATTCCAGACATTTGTCTGTAGTCTATGGAGGTGGTTGAATTTTGGAGTCAAAGTTATACAGACTTTTGGTAACTCTAAACATGCCTGTTTTGAAATGAACATTTTGCTCCATAAGTAGACCTGCACACAATTTGTTGCCACAATTCTTCCAAATGATCATCATATTTCCACAGGATTTGTACAGTCATTATTCACAGAATTCCTATTACCTGACCTTTCCACTGAGCTTTGCACACGTGCTCCCACGTTGAAAAAATTGAGGAGTACATTAAGAAAAAAATAGGGATGGAGTAGAAGTGCAGTGGAAATGTATCAAATGTCTTTTTTTCTTAAAGCAGGGGTCACCAAACTTGTTCCTGGAGGGCCGGTGTCCTGCAGAGTTTAGCTCCAACCTTAATCAAACACACCTGAACCAGCTAATCGAGGTCTTGCTTGGTATACGTGAAACTTCAAGGCAAGTTGGAGCTAAACTCTGCAGGACACCAGCCCTCCAGGACCGAGTGCGGTGACCCCTGTCTTAAAGGATTACCAGGAGACATTTACAAGCAATATGATTTGTATGTTTGATTTATATGTAAATTTTTGTTTCAGGCTGTATATGATAATTATGTAAATATTTATAGGCCTAGTTTAAACTGTGTATACAGTATGTACACATACACACACAGTTTAAAGAAGGCCTATACATTTTAAATATACTATAGTAAAATCTTTAGACTGAAAAATACACATTCAATAATGATTTCCTAGTCTTTCCTTCCTGTGACGGGACAGCCCAGACAGATGCTACCAAGGTTTATGGTAAATTAAAATGCCAGATACAGTTAATTTTGTAACCAAAATGTCAATAATAACAAAAATGCTTTATGCAGAGTGATTATAAACAAACCTGAAATACACTGGGACTCTAATTTTGAAATATCCATGCTTTACTATTGCAGGCTGCTCATTCAAAGAGATGAGGGAGATAAATTATGGACTCTGACAACCATTTACAACATTACAATGCAAACATCATAAAGTAAACATTGTCATAAGTAAATCAAAAGCAGTCTATTAGCATAAATGCATGATACTTATTGATTGCAGTCTGCTCTGAAAGCACAAGCCTGTAAAACCTAAAACAGTGCTGTGTTTCTAATTTTGAAATGTGCAGTACTCGTATTTATTCAATGAAATCATGGTCTTTTGAAGTTTAATAATCACATCAGGCCATATCGTGATTGCTGTTTTTCAATCCCCAAATTTAAGACCTTTTAAAATGATCATTAAGATGCTTCTTATACTATTTAAGATATTAAATATTTTAATGACCTTGAATTTTGCATTTGTACTTCTAAGCACAATAGTTCTACATACATTAAATAGAAATTCTTATTAAATTGCAAATGCAAGTGAAAAGATGAAACTGTCAAACCTTGTACTTAACCAATACTTGTTGATAACTAAGTATTTTATAAATGATTTTGCAGCCAAATATTTTATTACATGATGAAATATTAATTTGATCATTTTTTCATCTCTTAAAATAAAAAAATAAATAAAAGAGTATAGTAGGGGTGTCCTCGACTAAGGATTTTCATAGTTGAATCGGAATTTTCGAATCTTGCTGATAGTCGACTGATAGTCGAATCATATGTTTGGGGGCAGGGCAAAATACATTACCAAGAGTCAAGTGACATTCAACAGTCATAAATACTGACGTTAATACACAGGGAAAATGTGTAACGGACGCCTCGCAGATACAAACGGGGTAAATAATGTTTTATGTTTTGATTAAAAGATAGGTAACATTAAACGTCCACGAAATTTTTTACAATAGTGCTCTCATTATAACGTTAAGTATTAGAGGTTGACCGATAGTGGATTTTACCGATACCGATAGCTAGGTTGGACCACACTGGCCGATACCGATTAATCAACCGATAGTTTTCAAAATAGATACTGAAAGAGAGCTAGTGCTTTACTATTTCAAAAAAAAAAAGCAGCAACAGTACTGAACCATACTTTGTAAATGAATAAAAAATATTAATGTTATTTACTATATTGATCATTAAAGTTATTTCATAGTTTGCTAATGTTAAAAGAAGAAACTTTAAAATTTAAAAATGTAGCCTATTAGTAGCTAATAGTGAATGTTGAAATGAACAAACTCTAACAAGGAACAATACTTCTACAGTTTTCATTAATGCTACGAATGGACTTATTGTTAAGTGTTACCATTTAATTTCAGCAGTCATGCTTAAAGATGGCCATCTTTAAATATCTACACAAGGCCATAGCATTAAAATTACATACATATGGATATTGTGTGTGTACTCACACACTTTATTTGCTTTTATTTTTTAACACTTGATAATTATCTAATCAAAAAAAAAAGTTAGTCACACACCGGGCAAAAGCGCAGTGCTGCGTCTAGGAGAACTCAGAGGTATCGCTCACACACACGCACACACACCAGATGCTTTGCGTTCAAATCAAGTAGCGGTCTAAAACTATTTATTTAATCACCAAACGGACATAAGTTTGCTTCAAGAATTAAAAATGTGGCATAAATGAGTTTGAAGTTCGGTGTTTAAAAAAAACAGAGCAAGCGAAAGACACAGAAAAGACAAACGTTTTGCTGAAAAATGCACAATACATAATATCGGCAAAACCGATGAATCGGTCGACTTCTATTATGTATATGACAGTAGTTATTAATGTTCTGCATTTCTGTTTTGAGCTGCGCGCTGAAGATGACCAGTAGAATGAAGCATTTGATAGCAGGTTTTTAATCAATGGGATTTAATTCATTTATCTCATATAGAATACGCTTCATTGTTTATACAACATAACGTTAATATAACAACTTATAGGCTATCTGCACAAAACGCCCCGATGAATGAACGTGTCTGCGCGGCTCTGAACTCCTTTTGTGGACACGTCCTTGACACAACAACCTGCAGAAACATGGGAACTAAACTCTAAGAATTCACAGCGTTTTATTATAATAGTGTTCTCATTATAATGTTATGACAGTGCCAGTCATAGATATTTCTATTCTGCATAGTTGTTTGTCCTGCGCGCTGAAGAGATAATCACCGTAGAATGAAGCACTTTACTGCAGCGACTCAACCAAATGCATCTTATATGAGATAAATAATATATACACGATATATATAAACCGGCTGAAATGTTTTGAAATCACCTGTATCCTATCTGATCGAAAAAAATCCAGTCTTTCACTCTGTGTCAGTTTGTGTGTCAGTTTGAGTCTTTCTAAAGATTTAAATCCTTGCCGCCAAGATGCTCCTGTCGGTCACAGATTATGGAAAGTGAAACTTAAATCTATAGGGGAAGTTGGATTTATTCACGCACGTTACAACATTTATTTAAAGCTTTTTTCTTTTCAGATTCTTATTTACAGCATTATCATTAATAGGCTGTATACTAACTTATTGGGAGAAAACCGTTAGTTCTATGTGAAATCAGACATTGAGCACCCCCATATAGCCAAAATGGCATGATCATAACACCCCGTGAATATTGGACTGTGAGATTGGGAGTCGGATCAGGATCCTCGAATCGAAGCATCGAATCGTTGACTATTCGGGGTCACCCCTAGAGTATAGTTTTTTTAGCACTTTTTAACACCTTTTACCATATTTAAATCTATTCCACTGTCAATTGCATGCCAGTCGAGCGTGATTTTGTTTTTTTTTGTTTTTTTGTTTTTGTTTTTTTTACAAAAAACTCATTCCACACTTTTAGTAGTTACTCCTCATGAACTTTTCCATGGTAGTATCCAAAAATACTTGTCTCCACCCACACGTTGAAAGAGGGGGAATTTCTGAGAGTTTGGAACCACAGTCCTAAACCACTGTAAAATCCTGTTGTTTGCAGTACTGGCTGCCAGACCTCACATTCCCGTCTTCCTCTACGAGGCGTTTCCACCCCACTCTCTCTTCAACTGCAAACTGCAGCGCCGCCACTGTTTGCCTCATCTCTCTCTCTCTCTCTCTCTCTCTCTCTCTCTCTCTCTCTCTCTCTTTCTTTCTTTCTTTCTTTCTTTCTTTCTCTCTATATCTAAAGAATCTGCCGGGCTGGCAGTCTGTTTGCTTTGACCCCCCTCCAACACAAACACTGAGCTGTTTGAGCTCAAGGTAGCAGTGCTCATTGTTACCCTGCAGTGCTTTATTCCGCTGGGGCCTTCTCCACTCTTTGGCTTCCTTTTAATGACCCTACTCACTGGAGTTTCACTTTTATACCCGTCTAAAATTAATTACACCAAACTGAATTTTAAAGAGAGCAAAACTGTTTAAAAACGGTTTAATTTTTTAACATTTAAGTTATATATCCATTCTTACTAAAAAAAACTAAAGCAAAATCACTGCTAATCAGAACATGTAGTGCTTTCAAAATAGTGGTGTGAGCAAATGATTATTCATCAGTCGATCATGATTTTGATTCTCATGAATTGCAATGGTGTTTTGAACCATAGCTGCGTGTGACGCTATGGCATGTATATGTGTGATAGAGACAAGTTGGAAAGGAAAGGTTGAAGCAAATTACTTTTGCAGTTGACCCTTTTTCCAGCCTGTGAATCATTTCCACAATTATTATCATTGTAAATCGAGTTTGTTTGTATGTATATGTGTGTGTGTGTGTGTGTGTGTGTGTGTGTGTATGTATATGTGTGTGTGTATGTATGTGTGTAATATATATATATATATATATATATATATATATATATATAATTTATTAAAGTCGGAATGAAATCAAAATTGAAAATTCTTATTTTTTTATGGAATACTGTAGTGTTTATTATAAATAATGTATCCGCCTTTGTAATCTTTCATCAAAAATGTTAACCTCCCCTCCCCCTCAAAACGACTCCTCTTCTCTTCCGGTCACATGCGATTGCGCAAGGGCGGAGCCAGTGACGTAAGGGGTAAACGCTGCGATAAACGACAGGGGATAAAGCTGAAGCTGATGCTTCACTTTATAGAAATAAATGCATTGACCAGTTGATGCGAGCCATGGGGGAGTACACTACTCTTAAAAGTTGAGAGGATATTACCACAACATTACTCTTAGGACATCGCAAACTATTTATTTTTTTATGAATATGACTTAACCTGATGGAGGACGCACTCAGTCATTCAGGCAGTCTCTCTCTCTCTCTCTCTCTCTCTCTCACGCGTGCTGTTAGACATGTTTTGTACCGCTGATCGTCCTCGTCGCCGTCATCCTTAATAAATAAATAAAAAAATCTTCATGCTAGGATGTCGGCGGTGAATCCAGTGGAGAGAAATCCCCCCACAACTAACTGCAAACTGGCATTCAGATCTGCCTCCATTTTGTTAGTAACGCCCCAACTTCCAACGATCCAATCAGTTCTGGAAGGATGAAATCAAGTCCCACCCTCTCATTTCAGATGCCGTTTCACTCGGATATACGTCACAGTAGAGTAGAAAAGACAATCGCAACTTCCGTTTCATACCGACTTTAAGGCTATGATTTAGCATGTTCATATGGTGCAAATAATTATGGGGAAAATAACGTTAAAATTATTAACGTATTTAACGCACACACCCCATCCCAACCTGTACTTCATCTTACTGTGTATTGCATGCAGTTGCTGATGAACATGATGCGGAACAACTATCTGATTGCATGATGCAGCCTGAGCCTTTTCATTTGTGGTCATATGCTCATGAAATTCAAAATACAGTGCTCCTGTATGGGGTTTTGTCTTATATTTATATCTTATAGTTTAGTATATCGCATTAGCAAGACTGCTGTTTTTCCCGAATATCTGGACAAGTGCAAATGTGCTATTGATTTTATACAACAGGTCAATAAAGACCTGTCAAAAAGTTAATATTGTGTTACATTGTAGAAACAATATCAGTATTATCTCTTTTTGCTAAATTTTGCAAACTATATATATAATATATATGTATGTATATGTATATGTGTACTGCAGTCTAAAGGCGAACAGAAATGAGACCTACAGCTCTCTGCTTGCAGCGCATCAGTCACACTCGTCAAAGTGAGTGAAACATACAACACATTTTTATCAAATAATGCGTCATTAATAGCGGTTCACTTCTGCAATTTGGTATGATTGTGTTGACACCAGCATTGAACCTTGCCGGAGTTCACATGAACCGTACCCCAGACCACCCGTTTTAAAGGGATAGTTCACCCAAAAAGGGGTTCAACCGCAATTTTACAAGCTTCGAGAATACTTTTTGTGCACAAAGAAAACAAAAATAACGACTTTATTCAACAATTCTTCTCCTCCTCCTAATGATACTCTCAATAATTTCGGTGCGCCACTGCAGATGGGATGAGGAGGAGAAGAATTGAATGAAGTCGTTTTTTTTTTGGTTCACTTTCGAGATTCGCGATCGCACATACTCTGTTTACACTATGGAGCAGCAGTATTTACCACACATTTTACAAGATTGTTTGTCAGTCGTGCTCAGGATCTGCAAATCATACGCCATCGTGCTCAGTCATTTCTCCTTACTCCCAATTTTGTAGACATCGCCCAACCCTAGTCTGATATTTGTTTTTAAGACATACTCAAATGCTCGATTCATTTTTATCAATTTCTCATAAAACAAGAGTTCTTATCTAAAGTTATTTTGCTTCTCAAGTAAATGTATCATGATTTAAGAATCTTTATATATTTGCACTGGAAAACAAGACAAAAATACAGAGGAAGGACATCACTGAGTTTTCATTGTGGGCAGGCAGGGTTTGATAGGGATATCGTGTCAAAGGTCATTCTAAAGCTACTGAAAGAAATGTGAATGGAGGGGAAGTGCTGTGGCCCTGCAGTATTTGCCGAGCTGGGATGTTTCCAAGCTCATTATGATGGCTAGACAGGACTGTGTTGACATTACTTGGGAAATACTATGTCCTAAGAACAGTTGCCATTGCTCATTGAAATTTTCATTCAGTTCTCACACACTAATTTGCTTTTAAGAAGCAAGGACTGCTTACTAGTAAATGTAAATATAATACAAATATTTCTGGCCTTGGATGTTGATTGGTCAGTGCAGCATTCCAGACATGCTAAATTGCAATATGAGACACCTGCATCCCTGTGCTGCATGCATAGTTAGGAGGATGTGCAAAAAAAAATGTTATAATGGACTGTCTGTGGGTTGATCCATTAGTTGACTAGTCAACTAGTTCAGGAAGACCTGTATAATTAGACGCACATTTCTTTTGAATGTATGTATGCTGTACACAGCCTGTACATTTATTTTGTTTTGCGCTTTTCACAATTTGAATAGTTTCAAAGCAACTTTATTGGAAGTTATAATGTTATGTCTATAATTCTTTACCACAGAGCAAGTTTTAGGGCAATATAAAGTGATGACGCAAGTGATCCTTTGGATTTAGATCTAGCTATGTTGTATTTCTAGTGTATATATGCTTAAGAATCCAAAGTTATTATAGGATTTAGATAAGGCACTCAAGACTGTGCTTTATTGTGAATATACTGAAGTCACAGCTGTTGGGGTTGCAGGAACTTTACTGTTGTCCTATTTCATGCGCTCATTTGTCTTTTTATTTATTTTACATTTACATAATATTTCATAGAGTGAAGTATATTTTTGTTTCCCTAATTTTTTCATTAAAATGATTGTGAAGTTATTATAAGACATACATTTCATCTATTTACTTGTTTTTACATAAATACAGTTTAATTAAATGACTGTTACCAGTACTGTGTGTGAAATTAGTGTGCTGAATTTTGTCTATGTTTTACAGGTATTATTAATCCCAAACAACCCAAGGAAGCACCCAAGAACTTTACTTTTGACTATTCATACTGGTCACACAGCTCAGTAAGTTTCTGTCACTGAATACAGCGTCTCAATTTCCAATAGGTGGGGAGAGAGTGTGAGAGGGTGAAGCTGCTGCAACATTAATTGTATGAACCTGTCAATAATAATGAATATTTGTATACCACTTTTAAATCGGCTTTACAGAAAGGTATACTATAACAGAAATTCAGGTCTATAAAGTCCTTATTTCATCAAAAACCTGATTGAAAGTAATGCCACAATGCATTTGTCTTGTGCTGCCAGTGAGTATGACAAAGGCTCACTGGCAAGGAACAGAAAACTCTAAAAACAAACAAAAAAAAACAATAATTTTAGATGTTTATTATTGCAGGCAAATGCAAACCATGCGCAACACAATATAATCAAGATGTAAATGTGTTAGCATTTACCAATAATAACGCTCATCATCTTCAGACATTCATCTGAACACAGAAAACTCCCTCAGACTTTTTTTCACTGTGTATTTGCAGGAAGAAGACCCATCCTTTGCATCTCAGAGGAAGGTGTATCAGGACATTGGCGAGGAGATGCTGCTTCATGCTTTTGAGGGATATAATGTGTGTATTTTTGCTTATGGGCAGACTGGAGGAGGGAAGTCATACACAATGATGGGAAAACAGGATCCTGGGCAGCAAGGCATAATTCCACAGGTATGTTTATGCAGTTTTTTTTTGTTTTGGTTTTTTTTTTTACTTTTTTTTTTTTGTTTTTTCTGTCCGCAAGTGAAATGAACAAGGCAATGGAGTCAGTATATATTTGAAGTTTAATGTTTAGCTACGTAAGATTTAACTATGGATGACAAAAAACAGAAACCAAGTGACTGAAAACCATTTTAGTCGATTTCTGTGCAAAGCTGCATTGGGTGATATAGGCTGAATGACAGGTCTATATTAAAGATGCACTCAGTAATTTTTTTTGCTAATCTAAAAATTTTGTGTATAATTGAATGAACAGCATTTGAGAAATGTCTTGGCACAAGGAATCATATATAAATAATAAATATATATATATATATATATATATATATAATTTATGTATTTATTATTTTTTATCTTTTCACATATTGTACTATTCGTTGTGCTAAAATACTATAGGTTTCAGACACCGGAATTTTTCCACACTGCAAATGAAATATTGATTGGAGTCAAAATTCAGTTGATAATTGAGACACAAGTTCGCACAAGTAAAGTTTGTAGTTAATGAGAGCATGAGTTCTTGGTGATATGAGAGGTATATTAGTAGCATCAGGTTGATTTTAATGCTGATGAGCAGTCCGATTTACTATGAACGATGGTCCATATAAAGTTCAGTGGTTGATTTAAAAATCTTATAAACCTTATAACAATTTATAAACTTTTAAAGACAGACCTGTTTTGAGCTACAAGGTTGTTAATCGAGGTACTAAAAAGGTACTGTAAATATTTGAAGTAATTAATTAGTGTTCTCTCTCACGTCTCTCATTGTGCATCATTTAATTTTTTCCCCCATAGATGTGTGAGGATTTGTTCAGACAGACTGCAGATAACACCGACCCTGACCTGTCCTTCTCTGTAGAGGTATGTTTGTGTGTCATTGTGTGTGTCCGTTTACATACAGTGTTAAAAGAACTGTGAGAATTGTTTTGGACATTTCATTGGCGCATGGCCTCATAAAGCATGTGAGTTCACATTAAACTGCAAACAATTTCTGGATGTAATTTTCTGTATTTTTATTATTTTTTTTTTAGGTTTCATATATGGAGATTTACTGTGAGCGAGTTCGAGACTTGTTGAACCCAAAAAGCAGAGGGGCCTTGAGGGTCAGAGAGCACCCTATAATGGGCCCTTATGTAGAAGACCTCTCCAAAATGGCAGTTACCAACTACAGTGATATTGCAGATCTCATGGACACTGGCAACAAAGCCAGGTATTATTATACACACAAACATGACTGTGAATTCAGATTAAAATACTGTTTGTCTGCTAAACAATTAATCAGATTATATACATGTTTTGAACAGTGGAAGAGACAAATGAAACAAAACATCGTTTTGAATGAATGCTTTTCATTGTGTGCAGAACAGTTTCAAAATATACATGTTATTAAAAGTCCAGATTAGGGATGTTCATTTCGGTTATTTTTCCTAACCAACAACCTACGCTCGTTAACCGATTATTAACCGTTAACCGACAAGATTATTTTAAATTAGAACTAAAATTAAATTAGAAAGAATAAGTGTCTGTGACCCGTTAAAAATACTAACATTTGTTTTCCGGGGATTAATTTTACATGCGCAAAAAGCAGCAAACAACCCTAACCTTTTACTATTCCGATTATCTTCATGACTAAAAGGAGTAGTTGCTTCCACTGTTAGAAAAAAAAAAATCAAGTGATATCTCCAGCGCCGCACACAGTTTAGCATTCTACCTTGACAATGCAGCCTGTTCATTGTCATTATAAAAAAACAATCAGTCAAACATATGGGAAAAAATAAAAAACACTGCTCAGTTTAAATATGTAGTAAAATCTGTGCCGTTAAGCGTTATCACCATACCGCCGTGAAGTTATGCAAAACATTTTGTTTTACGTGGATATTGGAACGCGAGTAAAGTAGGCCAGGCTAAAAGGTAAATAATATTTTGGCATTCAAATACATCGCGAATACGAAAACATTTGATTTTGTGTTGAACAAGAGACCCAACATTGGGTTCAGTTTCGTTTTAGCCTTAATTCGTTTTGGTTTGTCGGTATAGCTTCGTACATTTTTAATTCTTGTTCTTTTATACTGTTAATTGAAAGTATTTGTTGCTATGTTTACAGTGTTTATTATAATATTTGTAATTCGCGTCAGCCTATTTCTGAATGAAATAATAAAATGCGACTTATAGGCGACTTATGGTTTTTTTTTTTTCTCTCTAAAAAACGTTTTTTTTTTTTTTTATACACGTAGCTTATTTTAACCATGAATTAAACCTTTTAAAATATCTTGATAAATTACTGAAAAAATAAATAAATAAATAAGTGACTTTAAACCATTTAACTGATTGTATTAATCGGTCAAAATTCTTATCGGTCGGTTAAACGGTTACAATGAACATCCCTAGTCCAGATAAAAATATAAAGTGAGTGGTGATAGTTAACTTCAAATAACCAACTGGATGTGTTATTCAGACTATAAACATGTTGACAGGTTACTAACTAGCTTAGTGAGATTCTCTTTAAACACTTTCTCCAATAAGACAGTAATTGACTTTAATTGCACTTGGATGCATTTTAAAATCCATTGATGTGTGAAATTGAACTAATGTTATTGTTAAAATAAGTATGACAGTATTTAGATGTGTAATGTGCATTCTTTATGAAGTATTTGACAACATTTATAGTGACATTTATTTGCTTTTTGTCTGTTTTCTATTACTTTAAGGACGGTTGCTGCTACTAATATGAACGAGACCAGCAGTCGCTCACATGCTGTCTTCACCATCCTCTTCACACAGCGTCGACATGATAACATGACCAGCCTGGACACTGAGAAGGTGTGTGCGGACATTAGAAAACTAGGGGTGTCCCCGACTAAGGATTTACATAGTCGAATCGTAATTTTCGAATCTTGCCGATAGTCGAATCATATGTTTGGGGGCGGGGGTAAAATACATTACCAAGAGTCAAGTCATTAGACCATCATAAATACTGACGTCAACACACAGGGAAAATGTGTAACGGATGCCTCGCAAAAACAAAAGGGGTAACTGATGTTTTAAGTTTTGAATAAAAGAGAGTTAACATTAAACGTCAGCGAAACACTAAGAATTCACAACATTTTTTACAATAGTGCTCTCATTATAACGTTATGTATATGACAGTAGTTATTATCTGCATTAGGGTTAGTCATATCGTCATATCGCACACCCCTGCACCATAACGTTAATATTATGACTTATAGGCTGCGCGGCTCTGAATGAACTCCTTTTGTGGACACCTTCTTCATGCAACAACGTGCAGAAACCCGGCAACTAAACTCTAAAAACTCACAGCGTTTTATTATAATAGTGTTCTCATTATAATGTTTTGTACTGTATATGACAGTCATAGTCATAGTCATTAATATTCTGCATTGTTGTTTGTCCTGCTCACGCTGCGCGCTGAAGAGACAATCACTGTACAATGAAGTGCTTTACTGCAGAGTAACTCAACTAGATGCATCTTATACAAGATAAATAATATATACACCATATATATAAACCGGCTGAAATGTTTTGAAATCACTTGTACCCTACCTGATCTAATCTACCTGATCCTATTTTACTGTTCTTTACTGAGTCTGGTTTTGTGTTCTGTTCAGGTGAGCAAGATCAGCCTGGTTGATCTGGCAGGAAGTGAGCGAGCAGACTCATCTGGAGCCAAAGGCATGAGGTTGAAGGTCTGTAAGATATAATATTAGCTCTGAATTAAAGGATTAGTTTACACAAAAACAAAATGCTGTCATCATTAAAACATCATTGTTATGAAACAATGAATTATTAAAATCACAAGTTGTGTTTGTTAACATTAGTTAATGCACTGTGAATTAACATGAACTAACAATGAACAACTGTATTGTAACTAACATTAACAAAGATTAATAAATAGTGTAATAAATGCATTGTTCATGTTAGTTAATACATTAAATAATGTTAACAAATGACAAGTGGAAGGGACGTTTTCTGGTGAATCATGGATTCATTTGGACATGAGTCATATGAGTTTTATCATGGTTTTTGGAGCTTGACATCAAGCTACTTGAATTACATTGTAAAGCTATGGACATTCTGTTGAGTAAATTATAATACTTACTTCTGGTTGTATTAAACCTATTGAGAATTAACAGAAAGTTTAAAAGCATTGTGTTTTTTAGGAGGGAGCCAATATTAACAAGTCTCTGACAACACTGGGTAAAGTCATCTCAGCACTGGCAGACATGGTAAGAACTTTTTATTTTTGTTCTCTTTTTTTGTTTTTCTGACTCTCCTTTTGTTTCTTACTGCTGCTTCGGTTCATTTCTTTACCTCATTTCTCAACTGTGTCTGCGTCTCTTTATTGTCCTTTAGTGTTTTGTCTCAAATGTCGAGTTCTTTGTGAAGTGTAACAATATGTTTCCCCTCCACAGCATGGCTCAAAGAAGAGACGCTCTGATTTCATTCCCTACAGGGATTCTGTGCTCACATGGCTATTGAGAGAAAATCTAGGTATGTCTTGCTGTCTAAAAGCCTATTCAAAGACTGAGAGTTGAAACCATACATTTCAACACATCTGCTCACACCAGGGAGGAAAATTAGTCTGACAAGAGAGCATTTTTTCATTTAGAGAGACTTTTTTTCACCAAAATAAATTCATTGACCTATAAGATGCTTTTTGGGTCACGTGTTGTTAGATCCTGTCAACGCGTCAGGAATGTCCCATTAGAGGACCTGTTTTGTCTGGTGTCTAAAACCAGTTTGGTCTGATGCCCAAAACCAGTCAAGAAGTTTATCTGATACACAACTAGTCATTTAAGTAACTCTTCTATCAGCCCAGGAGGCAGGCATTTTGTTTTGACAGTAAATCTTGAGATGGAGATACTCTTGCTCACTTAACTGTGAAGACAAACACAGCTAAACAACATAAGATTAAACGGTAACAAAAAATAATCTAAAATGAAATTAGTAAATTTTGTGATGCATATTTTTCATGTGGGGTTCCGGTAACACATAAAGATGCAAATAACAGCTGTGTGTATTCTGAAAGTTTTACATATAAGAAAAAAAAATTATGTCGCTAAAAAGAAAACTTTTTTGAAAAAAAAAAACAAAAAAAAAACAATCTTACTGACAAACCTGTAGTGTTTAAGCAGGTGGCCAAAATGAGGTCTAATAGTCTTGTTGCTCTCTATTATGTTATTAATAATCAAATAGCAATATCAAGAAAAAGAGGATCACTTACTGCTCTTCAGTTTCCTTGAATAATTGTTTGAAAACCAACTTAATTGAGAAATACTACAAAGCTTTAATTTATTAAAGTTAAATATTAACACATTGACAATTACATAAAGGAATGTGTTGCATAGTGTACTAGTTGCTATTATTACTTAAAGGTCCCATGACATGCTGCTTTTTGGATGCTTTTATATAGGCCTAAGTGGTCCCTAGTACTGTATCTGATGTCTCTTTCCTAAAATTCAGCCTTGGTGCAGAATTTCAGCCACTACAAGCCAGTCCCACAATGAGCTTTCCTTAGGATGTGCCATTTCTGTGTCTGTAGCTTTAAATGCTAATGAGGAGGAGAGAGGCGGGGCAAGGTGAAGGGTGGGTGTGTGGCCTTAACCAGCTTGCGCTACCATGCGCTAATGTTGACAGTGGATGTATCGCAATTAGGGTTGGGTACCGAAACCCGGTACCAATATGGCACCGGTACCCAAGTAACCGATATGTACTAGAACCGAATCAGAACGGAGATTTCGGTGCCATGCCTGAGTGATCTATTAAAATATTTTTCCTTTGTTTCTCTGAAACGAACGTAAAAAGAATCATCATCACCGGCACCGCACATGAAAAATTATTTCCCGACTGAGAAAATGCACCTGAACTCATGTCGGAAATCTCTAATAATACAAGTCCAACAAATCTTTGTAGTAGTAACGCAAGTGTGCTGTTTTCACATTCCGACTTAAAAGCACAACTCGGGAAATAAGAGCATCCGAGCAGCGCGTGAATGCAGAAATTACACTTGCTCTGACAGCAACAGGTAGCGTTCCATTAACTAGCTAAGCTAAACATGCTTAAATTAGGGCTGGGCGATATGAGCAAAAATTCATATCTCGGTATCTTTTGGCTGATGTGTTGTAGGCTATAGGGTATATATCTCTGTATTTTGTATTTGGATTAAACAAATAAAGTGAATGTAGGCATATATTATGTGCAAAAAGGGTTAAAATCACATTATATTCTAACATTGTAACATTTCAATCTAAAAACAAAAATAATGCTTTTAAAGTAGAAGTTAAATTTACTAAACTAAAAATGAAAATAAAGCACAGACTGAGTAGAAATGGCTGTTTTGATTACCCCATTACCTTACTATCATACAAATACACTTACTTGTAGGTTTAAAATTCTGCATGTGTCACATTTATTGTCCAACTACAAATATTTCAGCAAAATGTATATTTTAGTCAGAGTTATTGCGCTCTGTCTGTTTGGCGCGCATGTGCGCGGCGGCGCTGGTTCTAAATGAAGTCTGTGAAGTTTAGCAGAGAATCGCAAAGCAAAAGCTCACGCACTTCTGACAGCAAAATGGAAATATTTCCATGGCTTTCTAACATTTACAGATGGAGAATATGTAAGTTCACATTACCTGTGAAATGTAAGTTATGCATTAGGGAAAACAGCACGTCTCAAACACATTAAACAGCACGTCTCTGTCAGCGGCACACGCAGCCTTTCTGTCAGAGCCGCTTTAAACTGAAACTATAAACTATAGGCTAGTATATCTTACGAGTTTTTTTTAAAGCCCTTCATATAAAGCTTGTCACGTTTAGAACAAATTGTATAATGCACTTTCTCCGCAGCAGTTCAGTCTGTGTCCTCCCTAGATATTTTTTCAGCTGCGCTCGTATCAAACTTATAAAGAATATATCGATATATCATAGTAACTCAATATACCGCCCAGCCCTAGCTTAAATTAAAATGCCTAAAACTAAAATTATCTTGTATTCACGTTTTTAAACCTGTTGTCCAACAAAAGAGAACATTATAACCTTTTTAGTCCACAACACCAGTTAAATGCTTCCTTTTGTGATTTGATGTAGCTTCTTGTCACAGAATGAGGCAGAAAATATGTTCCATAGGCTACTAATACATCGATTAGCAATGGATTATAAATATACTTAATTATGAAAATACCAGCGATGGCTTGAATAACACAGATAAACTATATATTGTTGTAGTCGAGTGTTTAATGTATTTGTTTTATCATTCAAAACGAATATCTTCTGTTTACTCAGTTACAGCAATAGCAATGCCTTTGTCCATATTGGGGATTTCCTGGAGCTTCATGAGTTCCATATACAGTATGTTTATATATACATATACCTGTGTATATATATATATATATATATATATATATATATAACAAGTATCGGTTTAGGCACCGGCACCGTTTTAAAAGTATCGATTTGGCACCGGTATCAGAAAAAACCCAAACGATACCCTAATCGCAATGGCTCGTAGACACAGTCGTTCAAGCTTTTCAGTTTGACCCAGAATCTGATCTGGATGGAGAAGCACCGGATGAAAAAGTTGCAACTCAGCGGCTACAGCAGGACGTCTCAAAGCCGAAGCAGGATACCCAGGGCTCGGTTTACACCTATCGCCATTTCTAACCACTGGGGAACCATAGGCAGGCTAGGGGAACTCATATTAATATTAAAAAACCTCATAAAGTGAAATTTTCATGCCATGGGACCTTTAAGCTTATTTGAACTTTTGTTATTTTCATTTTTTTGTGAATAGACCTGCTGTCAGTGATTCATTTAACTTTTGGTTGTGTTTTTGTTGCAAACAAGTCTCTAACCAACTGTTGTTACTGCTCCACACAGAGTTTAATTGAGTGTTTGTGTTTGAAGGTGGAAACTCTCGCACGGCCATGATTGCTGCTCTGAGCCCAGCAGATATTAATTATGAAGAAACACTCAGTACTCTCAGGTAAAAACACACGAGAGAACCAAAGTTGTTTTCTACAATACATTGTCCTGGATGCACTATATAACCAGCGTGTGTCTTGCTGTAGGTATGCAGACCGAGCTAAGCAGATAAAGTGTAATGCTGTCATTAATGAGGATCCAAACGCACGTCTCGTCAGGGAGCTGAAAGAAGAGGTCAACAGACTCAAAGAGCTCCTCCTCTCTCAGGGACTCAGCAACCTCATCACTGCCTCAGGTAAATATGCACATACACACGCAAACCCTCCTAACATTAACAGCCAGGTCGCATTTCACCACAAAACCAAAACGAAAAAGGGCCTAAAACCCATTATTAGAGCCTTTGAGATTTTCGCATAGACTTCGCATAATTAAATTTTCAGTTGGATTCTCATTAAAATCGAGATATGTAATAGATGTGTAATATTATTTAAATCAGCATAAATAAAAAGCTGTACAAATATAATAATATGCCAAACTGTAAGACTCTTATGCTCTCCAAGGCTACATTTATTTGTTAAAGTAAAATTGTGAAATATTATTGCAATTTCAAATAACTGTTTTCTACTTGAATCTATTTATGTTTAATATAATGTAATTTATTCCTGTGATGAAAGCTGAATTTTCAGTTATCATTTCTCCAGTCTTCAGTGTCACATGATGCTTCAGAAATCATTCTATGTTGATTTGCTGCTCAAGAAACCTTTATTATTATTATTATTATTATTATTGTCATTGTTGAAAACTGTTGTGCTGCTTCATATTTTTGTGTAAACCATGATAATTTTTTTTTACAATTCTTTGAATAGAATTTTCAAAAGAACAGCATTTATTAAAAATTAGTGCTGTCAAACGATTAATCATGATTAATCGCATCCAAAACAAGTTTTTGTTTACATAATATATGAGCGTGTAATGTGTATATTTATTATGTGTATATATAAATACAAACACATGCATGTACAGTCATAGCCAAAAATATCGGCACCCTTGGTAAATGTGATCAAAGAAGGCTGTGAAAATTAATCTGCATTGTTAATCCTTTTGATCTTTTATTTAAAAAAAATTCATAAACATCTAACCTTTCATTTGATAATAAGAATTGGGGTGTATCATTATGAAATAAATGTTTTTCTCTAATACACATTGGCCACAATTAACAGCACCCTTTTATTCAATACTTTTTGAAACCTCCATTTGCCAGTTTAACAGCTCTAAATTTTCTCCTATAATGCCTGATGAGGTCAGAGAACACCTGACAAGAGATCAGAGACCATTGCTTCATCCAAAATCACTCCAGACCCTTTAGATTCCCAGCTCCGTGTTGGTGCTTCTTCTCTTCAGTTCACTCATTTTCTACAGGGTTCAGGTCAGAGGACTGGAATGGCCAGCAGAAGCTTGGTTTTGTGCTCAGTGGCCTATTTTTGTGTTGTTTTTGAGGTTTGTATTATTATACGGTTGGAAGATCCAAACATGACCCATTATAAGATTTCTAACAGAGTCAGTCACTTACTGATTTTTTTATGTGTTGGTATTTGATAGAATCCATGATGCCATGTGTCTAAACAAGATGTCCAGGACCTCCAGCAGAAATATAGGCCCACAACATCAAAAATACAGCAGTATATTTCATTGTACACATGGGGTACTTTTTATCCCCGTGTTCACCAAACCCATCTTGAGTGTTTGCTGCTAAAAAGCTAATTTTTTTAGTTTCATCTGACCATAGAAGCCAGTCCCATTTGAAGTTCCAGTCGTGTCTGATAACTGAATATGCTGAGTTTGTTTTTGGATGAGCGAGGAGAAATTTTCTTGCAACCCTCCCAAACAACATGTGGTGATGTAGGTGCTGTTTGACAATTTTTTTTATTTATTTATTTTTTTTTAAAGGGGTCATATAATGCCCATTTTCCACAAGTTGATATTATTCTTTAGGGTCTTAATGAAAAGTCTGTAACATAGTTTGGTTAATTTTTCATTGGTAGTGTAAAAAACACCTTTTTTACCCTGTCAAAAACCGCTATTGTCAGAGCAAGCCATATTGTGTCATTCTCCTTTAAATGTGAATGAGCTCTTCTGACCCTGCCCCTCTCTTCCGAGCCTCTCTCTGAGGGACTGTTTACTTGCTAATTGGCACATTATTAGGAAAGGCAATTTGCAAAGATTCATTTAAAAAAACCTTGTACTCACTTCTTCTGGAGGTGAAGCTGGATCACGAATGATTCACGCAAACATAGACGCATTTAGGTAGATCGAGGGCGCATTCCCTTCAGAACCAAACCTAATCCTCTTCAGCAGCTCAGATGACGGGAGTAAATGACTACTGCTATATTCATTATTACATCCAACAACAAAACACCTAAATAGCTTAGGAGTCATTCTTGTCTACATCTGCTCCAGCGACGAAACAACTGATGACAGCTCACTCAGGGCGGGTCTGAGGTAAGACACCAGTGCAGTCTGTGCTAAAATGCTAGTGTCAATCAAACTATCGTGGGAGGGGCCTTCGTCCCTGTGACATCACACAGACAGACAGCTCGATTTGAGAAAGGGGTAAAGATTTTAGTAATTCAAAAAAAAACACTGGGTGGATTTTTATCATTATAGGGTGGTTGTGTACACACACTGTCAATACACATTTCAGTTCAAACAACTTGTAAAAGTGCATGTAGCATTATATAACCCCTTTAAGGTTTTCTGACCCCGAGACTATTTACTTTAACTATTTTCTGCAATTCTCCAGCTGTGGTCCTTGGAGAGTCTTTAGCCACTCAAACTCTCCTTCTCACCGTGCATTAGGACGATATAGACACACGTCCTCTTCCAGGCAGTTTCGTAACATTTTATGTTGATTGGAAATTCTTAATTATTGCCCTGATGGTGGAAATGGGAATTTTCACTGCTCTAGCTCTTTTCTTAAAGCCACTTCACTAATTTGTGAAGCTCAATTATCTTTTGCTGCACATCATAAATATATTCTTTGGTTTTTCTCATTGTGATGGATGATTAAGGGAATTTGGGCTTTGTTTTCCCTCCTATCTATATTTCTGTGAAACAGGAAGCCATGGCTGGATAATTTCATGTTCATAATCACCCTCGAGTGCTCAAAATTGTGAATATGAATGGGAATATACTTCAGAGATATTTTACTCATAAGAATGTCTAGGGCTGCCAATAATTGTGTCCAACGTGTATTTGAGAAAAACATTTATTTCATAATGATATTTCCCCCCATTTTAAATTCTTATTATCCAATGAAAGGTTAGATTTTTGTGAATTTTTTAAATAAAAGATCAAAAGGATTAACAATACAGATTAATTTTCACAGCCGCCTTTGATCATATTTACCAAGGGTGCCAATGTTTTTGGCCATGACTGTATACATTTAAGAAAAATATTGTTTATATATTAAATGTATTTATATATAATACAAAATATAATAAAATAAATATACTGTATGTGTGTGTATTTATATGTAAATAATAAATAAACACAGGACACACACATTATGTAAACAAAAACTTATTTTGGATGCGATTAATCCCGATTAATCGTTTGACAGCACTATTCAAAACAGAAACCTTTTATAAAATTATTAATGTTTAAGTTTATTAAGTTTAATGCTTTCTTGCTGGCTTAAGTAAAAACAAAAATCTTACTGACCCAAAACTTATGAACAGTAGTATATTAGGTATTTTTTGCATTACAGTAACGAGTACTGGGGAGGGAAATGTGATCACATGGTCACAGGATGCACAGAAGTTAACAGACATGGACTAAAAGCCACAAACTCTAATTTTGAATTTGAACTGAAGGCACACCAATTACAATAACAGTCACTTAAACAATAACTGGCACACTCATTTTTTCTCAGGGTCTGAAACAGGACGCCTGGCATTGGGAGGAGCATCAGGTGAACTCCAGCAGCCCTCTCTCTCATATGTACAGTCTACCTCTGAGGCACCAATGGAGGGTGAGACGCCCACTAGTCCCACTGCACACATCAGCAAAGAGGAGGCCGCGGAGAGACTCGAGGTACACATGCTATCACATTCTCAGCAGACACTCTCTTCACAACAACAGCCAAATGTCAGTACATGTTGGAGAAGCTACTTTCATGATAGAGTTTCGTAGTATTAAAGTAGGTAAAGGTGTTGTAATTTTAGAAGTTTTGCTAACTTCAGCTACTACTACTCTCTAAATGATACCTTTCAGAGGCATGTCAACTAACCCAATGTAAAGAGTATCCAAATGCAGAGAGTGCTTCTGACTAATCAGGAGTTCTTTTGTATGGTTGGTATGTAAAATAGAGTAAAAGCAAGGAAAATATTTCTGCCTAGCATTGTTTTTCTGTGTTTCCAACAGGAAACAGAGAAGATAATTGCAGAGTTGAATGAAACATGGGAGGAGAAGCTCAGGAAAACCGAGTCAATACGACAAGAGAGGTAAGAACCTAGTTGTTCCCAGTGTTCAAAATGTTCACACAATTATATCATAAACTGTTGTAATAGACTGAATTTGGAAGTCATTTATGGAATAACCTTACCCTGTGAATGTTAGACACACCAATCCAACATCAAAGAACTAGCTTTGACAAAAACCGACTGTAACATTACATTCAAAGACTACAGCCAGCTATTAATGTTTTGCACCTGTGTGAGAAAATAATTCTCATACCAGCAGTCTGCATTGGTCTTTCAAAGGGAAAAGTTAGACTGCTGATATAAAAACTGTAAACAAAGCAGTGCTTGCTTACCATTTTCACACCAATCTTGCTTTGATTTAATTTTTTATTCACTTTTGTCACCTCCATTCTTCTCATGCACTGGTTTCGCTAAACTGAACAGCCAATCAGTGTGATCTCTCTTAATTGATGGGCTCTGCCACCGAATTAACATGTTAAATTGGCTGAAAAGCTGCCGATAGGGGTCTGACTAGTGGCAATGGTGTGGAACAAACTGCAAAAACTATGCCGACAGATGCTAACGACAGGTCAGCATTGGTTGACAGCCAGCTACCTGCTTGGTGTGTTATGGTTGTGTGTGGACCAATATGGATTTTTTTGATTGCCGATGCCAGTATCTTGCCAGAGAACAGGGCAGCCAATGGGAAATACAGGGTTTGAAATTAACACGCTGACTCGACAAATGCAGGTGAAAATCGACCTTGGCGAGTAACATACATCAACATACTAGCCAATTTGGGTGGGTTATGATTCATAGATGATGTTCTGCCACTTTGCATGGCATTGCTATCAGAGCCTTTCCCTAAAAGGAGTCTTAAACATTAGGAAAACAAACCATTGACTATTTGAATGGAAGTCTGCTTTCCTGTTTTAGTAATTTAGTAAGTTTAAGTAAAGGCCGGACAAGTGCTTCATTATGTTCGACAAACATAGAATCATGTGACGCTCATGTGAAATCTTTACTGATTTTTATCATTACTGATTGTTATTGGTTCTTAAGTAAATGTAAAAATAGCTTTTACATTGTTACCAGACTTGAGTACAAGTTAATAGTTTTCAAATTTGAATGCTCACTTGAATTGATCTTCAATTAAACAGAATCATTTTCAAATGTGAGTGTAATGCGTCATGCTTTTGAGGAACATTTATTTTCATCATCTCTCAATCATCATTGAATTGCATTGTATTATTGTCCTACATACAGGCCATAAAAGCCTGTTTTAAATGCATCAACACAGACACAAATGCAAACTTGTCTGTAATATATAGTTAACCAACTAATCACTTGTTGGATGACTAATCAACATATCCTGACCCATGTGCGTTACATGTCTGTCAGCTGGTCCTTGTCTAGAATGATCTGCAATATGGGCCAGACTTTATGCTGATAGTCAAATATCTGACTCTGTGAGATTAATACAGGTGTGAAACCCACACCCACACTGTCTCTCTCTGTGTATGACACATTAGGGAGGCGCTGCTGGCTGAGATGGGTGTGTCTGTAAAAGAAGATGGAGGAACAGTGGGTGTCTTCTCTCCCAAAGGAGTGAGTCAAGTCATATTTATTTGTATAGTGCTGTTCACAATACATGTTGTCAAAGCAACTTTGCAGAAAGTGAAGGTGCGGTCACATTTACTGGTGTTCACCATATTTTACCTGGCAAAATACAGTCATTTCAATAGGAATTCACGCAATCAGGAATTTTGTGTGAGGATGAAAGGTTTCCACAGGGAGATTTCGCATAAGATTTAAGTTAGCCATGAAAATTTGACTCACTGACCAACAGGAAGCTGCTTAGTTTGAAAGTGTCTTCTGCGTCAGCTGTGCTTCATATTATTGCACTGTTTACAATAGATACACATTTTTTTTACCCGTGAAAATGTTTTGCTTTTTTATGTTTTATATTAATTTTGTTTGTGACCGTACCTTATGATTTCTACACATAAGGATCTTTCACGCAGAATGCGTTTTTCCATTCCACTGCGCCACTTTTCTATGTAAACATGCTAGACAGATGTTTGACCGTTGCTCTCGTGTCTTTTGCAGCATCTTGCACGAGGCACATTAAGTTAAAGTTCCTATTTTAAAAAACGTCTCAAGACCTTGCGTCCCCCTTATTCCACTGCACGCATCTCTCGTTTTTCAAAACAAAAACGCATTCTGTGTGAATACCCCATACTCACTTTCCTAGCAATTTATGAGTCTTAAGTCTGAAATGCACCAAAACCATGTGTTTAAGCCACATGTTTTTTCCTCAGACGCCCCACCTGGTGAATCTGAACGAGGATCCTCTGATGTCAGAGTGTCTGATATATTATATTAAAGATGGAGTCACCAGGTGAGCAGTGAGTTGCTGAAGGAGTGGTCAGTTTCTGTGTACATACTGCACTGTGTCTCATGGCTGTGTGTGTGTTGCAGGGTTGGTCAGGAAGATGTGGATATTCGTCTTAGTGGTCAGTTTATAAAGGAGCTGCATTGCGTCTTTTGTAGTGAAGTCAATGAAAATAATGAAGGTGAGAGCGATCACATGACATTCGTTACATTCACTGATTCACACAAAAGTGACAGTAAAGGCAATGTTACAAAAGGTTTCATTTTCACATAAATGCTGTTCTTTTGAAAAGCATCAAAGAATCCCAAAAACAATTTATCAAGGTTGCCTCAAAAATATTAAGCAGCACAACTGTTTTCAGCATTGGTAATGTTTCTTGAGCAGCACATCAGCATATTAGAATGATTTCTGAAGGATTATGTAACACTGAAGACAGCTTTACATCACAGGAATAAATTGCATTTTAATATATATTCAAATATAAAACTCTTATTTTAAACTGTAATAATATTTCACAATATTTGTTTTTTTACTGTACTTTTGATCAAATAAATGCAGCTTTGGTCAGCATAAGAGACTTCTTTCAAAAACATTTTAAAAAATCTTACCGGCCACAAACATTTAAATATTAGTGTAGGGCTACATGTATATAAAATATTACATAAATGTCAGAAATTTATGTCATATATGTGGACCTGTAGTTATAAAAGTTGATGAAGTTTAAAAGACTTCATCAACAAATTATGTTTTTAATGTTTTCAATGCATATAATCACTTCTCAGAACCAAATATCTGTCTGTGTGTGTGTGTGTGTGTGTCTGTCTCTGCAGTGGTGGTGACATTGGAGCCATTAGTTGGTGCAGAAACGTACGTCAATGGAAAACGAATCACTGATGGCGTTGTGCTCAAACAAGGTTACTTTTTTCAGCTCAGTTTTACGTGTGTTTTTATTTTCGTGGTTCAGAATGGAAAACTAGTGTATTGTTTAGTGCAGTACACACTGCCTAGTCTTATTTTAAATAAATGCTGTTATACAAGACTTAAAATGCAAAAGTGAACATTTCAAATGCATTTATTTGAAAGTAATTGGATATTCTATTTCTTTGTATTCTACACAGAAAATGTTCACTCACATTTCTGTGTGCTGCAGAAATAGTACTCTTGGTAGCATGCCATTCTGAACATATCCTTATCTTATCTTCCAACATACTAGTGCCTGTAAACACTTTGATTCTCCTTTGTCCTGTGATTGTGTAGGTAACCGTATAGTGATGGGGAAGAACCATGTGTTCAGGTTTAACCACCCTGAGCAGGCCCGCTTAGAGAGAGAGCGCAGTGCCACACAGGAGCAGCAGGGGGAGCCGGTGGACTGGAGCTACGCACAGGAAGAACTGCTGGAGAAACAAGGCATTGACATAAAGCAGGAGATGGAGAAGAGGTGAAACCCCATTTTAAATAAATCTTCCTCTGTGTATGGGTCTGTGTTCAGATCGGAATCTTGAAAAACGTAAAAATGTATCTGAAATGAATATTGAAATGCTGGTTTTTGGAATGAGGTTGCTTGCTTGTTGCTGGTCCAAGGTGATCTACCAGCCATGACCAGATTTCCCATTATGGTCTACAGGTCAGCCTCAGCAAAACCAGCTGGTAGTCCATCTGATCAACCTTCCAGATCTGCTTGGACCAGCAAGAAACCATTTTCCTCCAGCAGGCTTTGCCTTGCTAATGTTTTCTTTCTCTTTACACCTTTTCTCTTAGACTGCAGGATCTGGAGAATCAGTACCGCAAAGAGAAGGAGGAGGCCGACCAGATACTGGAACAGCAGAGACTGGTAAGAAAAGACACAAGGTCTCAAAACAATTCAGTCTCATTTTTAATTAAACTGATTACAAATACAAAACACTTGTTACTGTTGTCATAACTGAGTTACACCTGAAGCCCTGTCTCCTAAACTGTGCTCTGTTTTGTGATGCAGATTTTAGAAAGTGTAGAAGATTAACCAACATTAAAGTGTTAAGCCATAACTCAAATATTTTATAAAACAAGTAATCAAATGTAAAAATGTAATTTGTCATTACAAATTTTCCATTACAAAAGTCAAATATTTTTTACGTATTTTTTTTGGATGGATGGATATGAGCATGGATGGATATGAGCATTTATGACAGTGTTATTTATGTTTTAGTGAAAGAAACGGGGCTCCCACGGTCATTGAAATGAATAGTACATTGAGCCTTATTCCAAACTTAGGCTGTTTGTACATAAGTTTAATTGTTTAAATCTCCTAATTCCAAGGTTTTGTGCCTGATGTGCAAATTCTCCTGCAGAAAACATGAATGACAGGAAAAGTCATGAAAATTAATTGGTCAGAAAGGATGGAATCCCTGAGGCAAGGAAATCTGATATTTGGGAAAAGTAGTTCACATTCTTGGAATCAAAAACTTGCTTGTTTAATTAGTTTATTTTGCCTAATATAACATAATGCATTATACTTATTCTTTGTTTTAATGTAAATGTTTCGTAATACTGCAAAATACATAAATTCCAGGACGTAGTTTGGCATCATGCTAACATCAAACTCTATTGTGAGTTGAGTCTCCTGTGCGCTTTGTGTTAGGAGTATTTGTTAGGTGGTTTGCAGATTGCTGCCTATGTACAGTAGAGTGCTCCAAATCAGTCTGTTAAGAGCTCCCATGATAGTTAGGACATTGTTGCCATAGAAGCAACATCAAAGGCAGCTCACTGGGCTTTAGAACCAAGCTAATGTGTCTTTCTGTCTCTCCATGTGTAGTATGCAGACTCAGACAGCGGTGATGACTCAGATAAGCGGTCCTGTGAGGAGAGCTGGAGACTCATCTCTTCTCTCAGAGAGAAATTGCCAGCCAACAAGGTCAGTCACACACACATACATCACTACAACACCAATAGATGGATACTGAACTCATTTGACTCTCACTTATTTACTAGGGGTGGGAATCGCAGGGTACCTCACGATACGATACGAATCCCGATACATGGCTCACGATACAATAATATCACGAATACAGCGATTCTGCTATAATCGATATATTGCTAGACAATCCTATAACGATACATCACAATATCTGTCCAACTATGAAAACAAAATGTCTGTGAAAAGGTTAAGTGCAAGTTTTCTCTCTTTATCCAAGTCCATACTGATAGAAAACAGCACAAAACGTTCTGTAAATCAAATTTAACATGTTAAGTAAATTAATCATTTTATTCTTGGACTTAAAACCTTACACATTTCTTTGTGTAAACCAACACATTTAGTTGCTTATCAACTAATGAAGTTGATAAGCTACTAAAGCTCCATTGAAGCCGCGCCACAAGCACACACACTGCATACTTCTGCGACGCATTACGGCTCTGACAAGGTTTTGTTTTGCCGTCCATTCCATAGGTGCAGATTTATGTTTCTGCCAGTCAGTGCCCACTGCATAACGCGCACTTGTAATATCTAAAGAGAGAGCGCTCTCTCTCACTCATATATGAGGGAAATCCACCTGCGATCCGAGCTGATAGATTAGGCTACTCACGGTCTAAAATATGCACTCTAGAATAATAACGTGATCGGTGCCTATAGTCCACATTGACATCTGCTCTGGGGCAGTTTTTAGTTCTCATCTCCATAAACATAAGACGCCGGTGCATCTCTGATTTGTTGTTGGTCTGCCATTACACTCTTATTTCTTCTTCACTGTGAATTACAATTTCCGTTCATCTGTCCATTCGCAATCTGGGAAACGCCACCACAAGAAGTCTGGAGGTAATGTTACTGCCGCTCCGGTAAGCCAAAGTGGTAAACAGCCACAGTGTAGGTATGTATTTAGATCTTATGTATGTTTAAGAAAAATATCGATACTTGGTGCCAGAATATCGATAATGTCTCGCGGCCGGAAATATCGCAATAAAACGGCACATCGATTTATTGTCCCACCCCTATTATTTACGTGTTTTTTTTTTTTCTAAAGTTTTGCTAATGTGTCTGCACTTTTAGCCCAAGGTTAGATATTAGTGGTCAACCAAGGTTTATTTTATTTATTTATTTTTTTGATGGCCAATGCCAGTCTCTTAAGCATTGCGCTCGACATAAAGCCAATATATAGATATCACACTATTTAATTTGAAGATAGTAAAAATGTGTTTAATAGTTGCTGAAATTGTTGTTATTTTACATATTTACTAAAATAAATAATTTTCAAATGTGTAAATATGAAAAAATTGTTTGAACTTGATCAAAAAATAAATCCGTAAAATAGAGATTTAGATGGCAATTTATTGATTCTTTAATAAAATAACCTTTTAAAAATTAATAAAGAAAAGTTAGCTCTAATTTTACATACAGCACACAGTGAATATGACATTAATATGAAATTAATGTCATTTAATACGACATAGCAGCCCAGTTTGAAATCAAGAATTTTAAGTTTGTCACTTGTGCGTGTCTTAAGACTCTAGACAACTCTCCTGTTTGTTCGCATTCAATTTACACAGACTGAGTTCAGTTGTTTTTATGCAGTCTACAAATGCACACTTCAGAAGATATCGGAGCTGCATTCAACAATATTTGCAAGCTTACTGAAATTAAACTTTTATTAGATATACAAAGACTTGTTTAAATGGAATGCATATTTACTGAATGCTACCAGTAGATGAGAAAGTATTCTCATGTTTGCCGTTCTGTTACTAATAACTGAAAAGAAAATGCTATAATACTTGTTTGTGTACCCTTTAATAACTTTGTTTACAAGTTTTGTGTAATAATCTATTAGTCAGAACTATTAAACAATGACAGTAATGTAATGAAGACTGAGAACAGGAGCTCTGGGTAGTCAGGCACTGACTTTTTCAGCGCTGTCAAAATAAGAGTCCAGCTTCCAACATATTGGCCAAACAGAAAAATTTGCTGGCCAATGGCGATAAATACAAAATGCCAAATTGGCCAGTATATCAGCCTTGGCAACATATCGGTCGACCACTAGTAGACATGCACTCTAGATTGATGTCTTTGATGGTTTTATTGCATCGCGCTGTAATTTAAAAAAATAATAGTAATATAATCTTACTTCTTGAGTATTGCGTTTTTGAGATGCAGTCTTAAAATTGATTTTAAAGAGTCATCTTGAGACGGCTGCATTCTGTTCCATTCTGTTTCACTTCATGTAGCTTCTTTCTGAGCTGTTAATTTCTGACAGGGAGTAAGCCTTCTGTTCTTGCTGACTGTTTGCAGATGCAGTCTATCGTGAAAAAGTGTGGTTTGCCCAGCAGTGGGAAGAGGAGGGAGCCACTGCGTGTGTATCAGATCCCCCAGCGCCGCCGCATACCTGGTACCCAGGAGTCCAAACACAGACTCAGCTTGGAAGAGCTTCGCACACAGGCTGTTAAAGAGATCTGCTATGAGGTGCCTTATTGTGTTCAAGAGTAACTTTAAATCTGAAATGGGAAAGAGTAGATGTCAGAGTAGATTACCCTCTACTCTGAGAGTCCCCCACTGACTACTCTGAGGGCCGCCCACTGACAGGCAAATGCATTTTATTCACAAAAACAGCAAAAGATTTCTCAAAATGGCAAACACGAATTTGATTGGCTAGTCAACGATCATGCAATATATTAATGTCTGGCTCGTATGAGCAGTATTTTACATTTACATTCTTTATATTTCTCCTCTTTAGGTGGCGCTTGGAGACTTTAGACACACGCGGCAAGAGATTGAGGCCTTGGCTATTGTCAGGATGAAGGAGCTTTGTCGCACATACGGCCAAAAAGACCCTCAGGAGAGAGAAAGCTGGAAAAGTGTGGCGAAGGATGTATGTGAGACTGTGGGCATCGGAGAAGAGGAAGGAGACCGGGAGGAAAGAACAACAGCACCTGGAGGAGGAGGGAGTGAGGGAGGAAAGACAGATATGGGAGACCTCAAAGCTCATATTGACAAGCTGACTGATATACTGCAGGAAGTCAAGTTGCAGAATAATATGAAGGATGAGGAGATCCGATCACTAAGGGATCGCATGGTGAAGATGGAGAAGATATTCCCAGTCGAAGTTCAGGTAACGCTCATATCTAGAAACCGCCACACATACACACTTCTCCCCAACCCATTTACTAGCAGTATGATCCATGTTGCAAGTTTCTAAAATATAAATGTTTATTTTTTCAAATGTAATATTCCAAGCATTTATTTTATTAATTTAAAATTTTATTTTAATTATTCAGTTAATTGAGGTTCATCTAAGAGACAGCTGTTAAGGTTTTTTTGTTTAAGAAACCGTATAAATTTAATAATACATGATGGTTTTCCACCTTCTGATTGAAACTCCATTTTAAGGCGTATTTACAGTACCTTTAGGATTTTAGTGTAAATGATGGCCTGACATCTTTGCATGGGAAATTATCATGGTCCCTTCGATCGTGCTTGTGACACTGTTTTAAAGTAAAAAATATTGTTAACACTTTATTTTGAGGTAGTTACTAATGTGTACTTTATAATAGTAAATTATGCATAATTACAAGCAACTAACCCTTAACCATGTAGTAAGCAGGGTTATTATAGTTAACAAACTAATCATATGTATAAAAAAGTTAGTTGAAATAAATAAAATCGATAAATTTAATAAACTATATAGACATTTAAAACAACACAAACTAATAATGAGGACAAAAATACACAAAAAATTACTAAAATGTTCACTTTAACATTAAAATCAAAACCAGACATTAAAATAATTCTAATTCAAAAGATTGACAAAAACTATAATAGTATCTCAATGATACTTAAATAAAACTAGTAGTAAGTATGTGTGCTTAATTAATATTACTCAGTACTTATTTGTGTGATTCTATTGTGACAACGTCACCTTAAATAAAGTGTAACCATACTCTACTGTGTGCACCTTTTAAGCTATTGTAAAGATTTTCATGGTGTTTTTATTTCAGGGAGACAGTGATAACATTGGGTTGGATGGAGCCAGTGGCGACGACCCACCAGTGCAAGTCAACAGACGCGATGAGGATTCTGGGTACCGGCGGGGTCGCCATCGCTGGCAGTACCCGGACAAATACCATGACCCTAAACGTCGCAAAGGACCCAGCAATCAGCCAAACAATGCCCTCTACTCGGTGGCTCCCTCAGGACACTCTCAGAACAACCCATTCAGTGCAGCATCGTCTCGATTCTCAAATCCATCTTTCAATTCTCAAACCCCTCGCAACCCCAATGGTCCTTTCTTGCCAGGCACTGGGCGCTTCTTGCCGCCTCAAGAGAGGAAGCTACAGTTCCCCTTCAAGAATAATCCCCAACACCGAGGCTTCTTCTGGGGCCCGTCTACAGGGGGAGAAGGTGGAAAGGACACATCTGCTCACTCCAATACTGATATGGTTCATACTTTCCAATCATCTCCCTCACCAAACAAGGACCAGTGGCCAAACAATCATCACCAACAGCGGCGGAATCACGGTAACAGAGGCTACGGCAACTGGGGAAACAGGCAACGATCCAGAAACAGGGGACGGAATCCATTCGATGGATATTTAAACAACGAACAGGCCGGAAATGTTGAGCATAAAGATGGCGGATCGGTCCAAGGGCAGCACAAGCAGGGTAGAGCACGTTATACCTGGTACAATCCCAATTTTACTTCAGACCAGTCTGTTGGAGACGGATTCCAACACAATTACAACCAAAGCAGACAAGGTGTCTACAAACACCCCAACTCGCACTACCATCACCTGCAAAAACAGGACAACCCTCCAGAGATGATCCAACATGGGTCTGAAGGCAATCCACCATCCATCCCAGATTGCAATAGCACCCCCATGGAGACCTGATTTCTTCTGTGGAGAGCATGGTCATTTACATGGGAGCAATAACGCTTAGATTTTCTTGTGCGCAGTTCTTGGATGGGACTCCTAGAAACCTTGGACCCTCAGATATATACAATGTTTTGGTTTGTTGTGGAAGGGTTTTGAGTGCTGGGAGCGTCCAGCAACTGGGAACGTTTTTTAAGAGAAACTCTTTAGTGCAATAACACCATTCTGTTCGAAATAAGACAGAACATTTTATGCACCTGAATTTTTATGTACATATTGCAGTTTCATACCTGCACCTACAGTGCTTTATGGGTGATGTTTTTATGTGTGCACATATCTGTTATTCAGATGTATATATATCTATAAGTAGGTTATAAATTGAAAAAGTATGTATTTGCAAGAGAATTGAGCTCCTTTTAACGCACAGTGCACTGAAACGTCGACGTTATGGCCTGAGAAGTGTATGGCCTATGAAACTATTTAGCGATTTTTGTTGGATTTCTGATGATTTTACATTGTGCCTGCTGAAAAGCCAAAGAATTTCGATTTAGTAGCCCTCAGGCTTATAACTGCTTTGGATGCTATTTGTATCGTTGAATTTTTTTTTTTTTTTTATCTTGCCACTCACTTCTTTTATTCCTGCATCCTGAGGGGCATGTGTTTCATAAACCGTGTTGTTTAGGCTTAAAAAAAGAAATGGGATACATTTAAAGTTCACGCAAAAATGAAAATTACCCCATGATTTACTCAAGCCATCCTAGGTGTATATGACTTTTTTCTTTCAGACGAATACATTCATTGTTATATAAAAAAATTGTCCTGGCTCTTCCAAGCTAGAGGTCTGCTTTCCCACGGCTCTCTGCGGGAACTGACCAGGTTTCTTGCGGCGCAGGATTAAATTTCTGAGTAAAACGTGGTAGTGGTCGTAACTCTGGTGTAATTTGAAGGGGAGCGGGCAGTCTAACAATATCATACTGTTAACAGCAAAACGTTAAACGAATTTTGTATTTTGACAAGACAAATAAAAATAAGTATGCTAGGCTACAATTTTTGTACAACCTACATTTTATTTTTATTTTCCTCTGCGACACTTTTTCCTATTGTGTTGACAGCAAAATGTTAAACAAATTGTATCTTGATAAGACGAATAAAAATAAGAAATAAAATTTTTGCGCAACCTACATTTTATTTTCTCTGCAACACTTTTTCCTACTGTGTTGACAGCAAAATGTTAAATGAAATTTGTCTCAAGTCGAAATAAATAACAAATACAATTTTATGCAGATTACACTTTTATTTGTTAGCCTATCTCTGTCTTTAAGTAGCGGAAATTTAAATGTGAGATTGAGATCTAAACAGCGAGAATGGTCAGGTTGAGAAGAAAATTATTCTAAGAGGACAGCAGGTAAACAAAGACTGGATATATAGTGGGAGCGGGAGGGTGTGGAATATAACCTCGTGGGAGCAGGCAAGAGCAGGACTAAAATAAACTGTCCCGCACAGACCTCTATTCCAAGCTTTATGATGCTAGTGAGTAGTCGTCAAGTTTTTGAAGCTAAATAAAGTGCATATCCATCATAATGGTGCTCCAGACGGCTCTGGGGGGTTAATAAAGGCCTTCTAACGTGAATCGATGTATTTGTGTAAGAAAAATGTCCTTATTTAAAACTGTATGAACTGTAATCTCTAGCTTCTGCTAACTGTCATATGCACGTTCACGAGAGTGGTGTTCCAGCGGATGACACAATGTAAACTCCGGTGAGAATATGCTAGTCTCGTGAGAACCAAGTTTTGTTTACAGCAAAGGAAAACCAGTCTCTTCTTGGCTTATATCGAAATCCTCCAATGTTTTCATTACATCTGTCATCTGCACGTACGACAGTTAGGGAAACTAGAGATTGTGGTATATAAAATTTTAAATATGGATATTCGCGTCAGGAGGCCTTTATTGTGGAGTACTTTTTATGATTAATAGATGTAGTTTTGGGCTTCAAAATCTTAAACTTCATTCACTGCCATTATAAAGCTTGGAAGAGCCAGGACATTGTTGAATATTTCTCCGACTGTATTCATCTGAAAGAAGAAAGTCATATACACCTAGGATGGCTTGAAGGTGAGTAAATCATGGGGTAATTTTCATTTTTGGGTGAACTATCCCTTTAAGTGCGAACAATCTGGGTGCCAATCTACAAAAATCTTTGACTTTTTTTGCGTTACCTTGTCCTAATCGGGCACAACACAAAGAGACAATGATTCTGTCTCTTCTATGTTAAGGTGCAGTCACACTGACAATGTTTTGCAATAGCAAAGCAACATAAATGAAACGGGCTGTTGGCAATGCAAACAACGTAAGTGAAGTTCAAATCCCACTCCGTATAGCTGTATACTAAAAACTGAATGAACTGATTTGCTGTTGCTTCGTTTGTCATTTCACTTCATTTGTTTGATTATTGATGGCCAGAATAAGCTGCAAAGTGGAGCAGAATTTATGGCAAACGCCAAAAGTCTGGCTCTGTGACCCAATCCTGCTCCACTATAGACCCTAGTCACGCCCATGTTTAATGTTTTGCAGGAATGAAAATGAGGCTGTGAAGGAAGTACAGGATTGTACTGTTTAACAGCATTCCATTTGTTCAGTTGTGACAAAATGACCTGATCTAGGACTTTTATACAATGCGTGTGAAGACTGTAAGTCTGTCCCTCACAGCTTCTTTGTCATCCATGTTACATTTATTATGGTGTCTGCCCTGACTAAGGTCTATTATTAGACAGTTTGTGATTGCAGAATAAATCATGGTTGACAGCTGTTGAATTTTTGTGCCACATTTCTAGACAATTATGACGTCTTGCTGGATTCTTGTTGTGTTGCGCCCGGTTAGGATGTGCTGTTATTCCAATTTTGACCATCTGTAAGTTTTCAACTGATCTACAATCGGAAAAATAAATAATTTTACCTTAACTGCCTCAGTTGTTTTATTTAGTCATTTATGTATTGTGTATGATTTAAAAAAATACAATATAGGGGGAAAAAAGTCTCTAGGTTTGCATTTGACCAACTAAATATAGTGAAATGAAAGTTAAATTCTCCATCGTCTTTGGAATTAGTCAGTGTTGTTTTAGTGTAGTTTTTATTCATATTTTAAAATATTTTATATATATTTATTAGACGTTTTTAGTAATTCTATTATGTGCTTTTTCTTTTTTATTAATATTACCATTTGTATACAGTCATGGCCAAAAATATCGGCACCCTTGCAATTCTGTCAGAAAATGCAACCCTTCTCTCAGAAAATTGTTGCAGTTGCAAATGTTTTGGTACTCTCATGTTTGTTTGTTTGTTTATTTAATTTTTTTTTTCATTGGAACAACACAAAAAAAACGGAGAAGAAAAGTCAAATCTGATACAATTCCACACAGAACCCAAAAAATGCACTGGACAAAACTTTTGGCACCCTTAACTTAATATTTGGTAGCACCCCCTTTGGAAAAAATAACTGAAATCAATCGCTTCCTGTAACCATGAATGAGTTTCTTACACCACTCTTCTTTTGCAAACTGCTCCAGATCATTCAGATTTGAAGGATGCCTTCTTCCAACTGCTGTTTTGAGATCTCTCCACAGGTGTTCTATGGGATTCAGATCTGGACTCATTACTGGCCATTTCAGAACTCTCCAGCGCTTTGTTTGTAACCATTTCTGAGTGCTTTTTGAAGTGTGTTTCGGGTCATTGTCCTGCTGGAAAACCCATGACCTCTGGTGGAGACACAGCTTTCTGACACTGGCCACTACGCTGCGCCCCAAAATTCTTTGGTAATCATCAGATTTCATGATACCGTTCACACAGTCCAGGCATCCAGTGCCAGAAGCAGCATAGCAACCCCAAAACATCTTTGAACCTCCACCATGTTTGACTGTAGGGACTGTGTTCTTTTCTTTGAAGGCCTCATTTCTTTTTCTGTAAACAGTGCCATGATGTCCTTTACCAAAAAGCTCTACTTTTGTCTCATCTGTCCACAGTACGTTCTCCCAGAAGGATTGTGGTTTTGTCACATAAGTTTTGGCAAACTCCAGTCTTGCTTTTTTATGCCTTTGTGTCAGCAGTGGTGTCCTCCTGGGTTTCCTACCATAGCGTCCATTTTAATTCAGATGGCGACGGATAGTGCGAGCTGACACTGTTGTACCCTGTGCCTGCAGATCAGCTTGAATTTGTCTGGAAGTTAATCGGGGTTCTTTATCCACCATTCAAACAACCTTTCGTTGTAATTGGGGGTTCAAGCATGCAGTGCTGAAACCCTATTGTAATTGTTAGGATTTTTATTATTATTCTTCTGCCATAAAATTGATCGTGCAGACCAAACTGTAAGGCCAAGAAACTTGTAACTTGGCCAAATGATAGAGCTTAATTTGGGGAGAACCTATCAAAGACTCACCCCAATCGGACAATAGGGGACGCTACAGCAATCAAAAACGCGAGACTGCTCATAAATCCTAAACCGCTTGTCATAGGTCAACACGATTAAAAGCCCAAAAAATCTGATTCGCCCTGCAAGGTCCATTTTTTCCAAAACCTACTTTTGCGAACTAGTCCTAGGTTTTTTGCCCAATCTGAACCAAACCAGTGCAGAAACATTCTCTGGACAGTGAATATTAATAATTAAGTTGAAATAAGTTGAAATTTCGACTCACTGTCGCAATGGGGCGCCAAAACGTTTGAAAGTGGAGGGCCAATTTTACGAAAAAGGCTATAACTCGTGAACAAAATGAGATATCCTCACCAAACTCGGTATACGTGTGTATGAGCTCAATCTTTGGTGAAATAAAAAAAATTGTGCAGATCTGCCACTTGGTGGCGCTATAATATGGGAAAACATAAAAACAGTTATAACTACGCAAGCGTTAGTCCAGTCGACCTGAAAATTGGTATGCAGTGTCTTTGTCCAATGTGCCATAAGGGTCTATGAGGACACTGGCGTATCTCAAAAAACATGGCCACCATCGGCCAATGAAGTTTGAGCACTTATTAGACAAGGTTAACGGAGGTCGATCGGAATGAAATTCTGTGGGCATCGACTCATGGTCCTAAAGGTCTGTAAGAATTTTTAAATAAATTGGCCACTAGTTGGCACTAACGGGTTTTATGGCTCTGTAATCACGTGGCGTTTAACATTTCCACACAATTTGCATATCATTTGATAGACCTCCTCATAATGAGCAACTTTGACTCAAGAAACATTGGTGTCAATCAAATCGTTCATTAAACATTCACAAATATGTTAAAAATCTACTTTTGCGAACTAGTCCTAGGTTTTTCGCTCAATCTCGATCAAACCAGAGCAGTAAGATTCTCTGCATTCTCTAGATCAATAATTATAAAAAAAAAATTGAATTTTGTCCTTTGGTTAGCTATAACGGGGTCATTTATTAAAGGGGCGTGGCCAAATATACCCAAAAGCCTATAGAACTTAAACAAAAACTCAAAACTTTATAAAACTTGGTGAAAACATTTAACTGATGACTCTTCACAAGCATTCAACGTTTCATGGAGATCGGACCATAGATGGTGCTACAACAGTCATAACTGTTAAAAATCATCATATTTCTTTGGTAAATTACCTGCCTTTTGCCCAAAATGCTATTTTTAATCATTGATTTAGGTGGTTACAGCCATGTTAACACAAAATCTTTTTCCTTATGTGTTTAAATGCCTTAAGTGCTTGAACAATATTTATACAATAATATAGAAGAATATTTATTTATTTTAATACTGTGCAGAGACAAGCTTCCATAGTAATTAATAATCTTCGTTAATGCAGTTAGCTGCTTTTGGTTGTAGCATGTAGCTCGGCATGCTAGTTTTACCTTGTAGTTAAACTATTTTAAAATAGCTTGCAGCTTGACAAGCTAGACATACACAAACGTGCATGCGTGAAGGCTGGCGTGCTCACACGGAAGCATTCTGCTGACTGGATTTCTGTACTATAAAAGGCACAAAATCCAGCACAATAATCTGCAGTTGATATATTGGGGTATTTTTGGAGTGTCTAAAGCTGAGTGTGTGTGTGTACTGTACTGTATTATGCACATTCAGTATGTTATGTCATTGGTGCAGATGATCATAACAGACTCTCAGTGGGATATGAGGCACATATTTAACACAACTCAGAGCACACATTTATCTGCCCACTTTCTGCCGCATGGCTATTTTCAACCCTTTGCGAAAGAACTGGGTCAGCTGTGTCATCCAGGGCTGATGTTACACATTCACATACAAGCAAAAAACAGATACATTTCAGCTCAGAATTTTATATTCTCATTACACAAACTACAAGATGTTAATCATTGTTTTATGAGGGATTTAAAAAAAAAATAATAATAATAATTTTATATATATATATTTGATCTTGAGGAATCTGTTCGATGTAAGACACTTACATATGTCTAACAATACAAAATAACTGACTTCAAAATGTACATACTGTAGATATTGGTTCTTAAAGGTTTAGCTCACACACAAATGTAAATTGCCATAATTTCTCATTCTAAACTTCTCTTGTGAAAAATAAGTGCGCTTAATTGTAATTAATGTGCTCTTGTAGTGTCCTTTAAATCTTAAAATAACTTTTTTGTAATTCTGTGCTTGCAGATAATATAATATTAATCAAATAAAAGGCAACTTAATTGTACTTAAAGAGACATTTTTATGACTGTTTCTTAAACACTTAAGTGCACTATATAATAATATCAAATTAAATGTTGTACTTTAAAGTACATTTTAAACTATTATGTTTTAATCTGTTGTTGTGATTTAAAGAACCACTTATTTTAATGCGTTGGCTAACACACTAAAGCACATGTAAAGTACTTTACTATTTTAAGTGTAGTGTTATTCGATACATTACTTAATATATTTTAAATATACTGAATTGCAACTTCATCATTACAAATGTGCATTTACAAATACATTCAAATGCATGACATACAAGTTTCTATAGAAATGACATTCAATTATATTTTAGTTTACCGTAAATGCGTGTCAGTACAAGCTACTTTGACAATCTATATTGTACAGTATAAAGCGCTATAAAAATAAAGGTGACTTAACTTTTGAAAATTGCTTCTGTGGCTCTGTTTCATGTGCTGCGTCATGACATTGATGCTATGGGAATACTCCTATGTGAGCCTGTGTGGAAAGTATGGCAATTCACTTGGCTGCCAAACAATGGTAACGTAACTGCATCACCAAGAACATTAAACAGACACTGAAATGCATGTCACCAGCTTCTTTGTCTTCAGGAAGCCATTTGTTTTAGCCACTTTGAGGAAGCTCTGCTCATGCCTGGCTCTTTTCAAGAGCATTGAGAGTCAGCCATCTGCACCCTGTGGTTCAGGTCCAAAGTCTGCCAAGGTGGCGCGCCAACTCGGGTCATAGGGGTCCCAGATGGAGTTGGCTGATGAGGTGGGCTCTGCCCTTTCTCTTGCTCCACGCCAGACTCTGAGAACCTAGTTCTTAATTCGGAAGCTGATTTCGGGGATGCTCGCTAGATATCTCTCCCGTGCTTTGGCATCATCAATTAAAAAGGTGTACAAGGCTGTTAAAGAACTGGACTCTGGCAAGGGTCTTTATCCCGAGTCAGTCAAAGAACTCCAGTGGGCCACAGAATTAGCCCTCTGTGCCACTAAGCAAACAGCCCATTCCAGTTCGATAGCTGTGTTGGTTGCCATGAAGAGACATCTGTGGCTCAAATTGTCTGGCATTAGGGAGAAAGAGAAAAGCTCACTTCTGGACACCCTGCTTTTACCGCCTGGCCTGTTCATCAACACAGTTAATACTGTAGACAACACGTTGCAGGTGGCCAAGAAGCAATCAGTGGTGTTTAGACAATTTCTCCCTCACTGGAGCCAGGAGCCATAGGCTTCCAAAGCCAGCCCAGGCCATGCCCCAACTCCTCTCTACAAAGAAGCAGGAGATTGAGGTTCCATTACATCAAGACTTTTCTCCTCCTCTGAGCCCTCTGGGGACTCTTCCAAAAACCATACCACCTCTGGTGTTTCGGGAGGCGGCAATCCCTAATGGGGATTCAGCAGATCATGGAGAGTAGCATCCTCATATAACGTAGTTCATTCCTCTTGAAGAGGCAGGGCACTCTTTTCTCAATGAATCTTAGAAAACAAAGTTTGGGGGTTCCTTCCCAGTTTCATCAAACGACCCCCGTCAAAAATCAATTCAGGTTTTTACAGCCATTACCATCTAGTCCGCAAAAGGGATGGGGGGTTGCATCCAATTTTAGACATGCAGGCTCTGAACCATACTCTTTCAATCTGTAAGATTGGCTCATCAAGATTGTCAGTCTAACTCAAGGGAGTTAGTAAGAGGGAGTTAGGCATCGAGATGTCATTCTGGTTCACTTGAGACGTCTGAGTTAGAGACTGAATATCAAGAAGAGTGTCCTCTCACTGAGTCAGAGGACAATTTTTCTGGGGGTGGTGTGGGACTCAACTTCCATGTAGGTACAATTGTCCCCTGCTCGAATCAAGTCCTTATTTGTCACCTTGAAAGACTTCAGGCTGGGTTGAGAATTCCTGTCTGTCAATTGCTCTTATGGCAGCCATCACCAACATGACACCTTTGGGGCTTCTGCTACCATTTCAGTTGTGGCTCTAAAGTCACAACTAAGGATAAGTGTTACATGCAGAAGCCTTTGTTCCCCTTCTGTGTGGAAGGAGCCCTGGTTTCTCATCACCCTGGGTCCCACACTGGGTGCCTCAAGATGGTAGCTACAGATGCCTCCCTTGCAGGTTGGGAAGCAATCCTGGATAAATTGCACAGCCATCTCATTTGGCACATAAACTGTCTTGAGATGAAGGCTCTATTTTGGGCTACTTCTCCTGGACCTAAGAGGCTACCACATGTTGATGTGGATGGACAACACAACAGTAGTCTGATGTATAAATCAGCAGCAAGGTCTGCTTTTGTGCCCCCTGTTCAAGTTGGTGCAGTAGATACTGCTCTGGGCTTAAGTCAAACTGAGTCAAAGAGTTTGTATTCCAGGGCATTCATATACGGGAGCAGACATCCTGTCGAGACAGGGGCTGAAGCCTGGGGAATGGAGATTCCACCCCAAGGTTAATTTGGCAGAGATTTGGCATACTGTGCCTGTTGGCCTCTGAAGAGACGACCCACTGTCTCCTCTAGTTTTTCCTTGCACCTGCAGCTCTGCTGGGGTTGGATGCCATGGTACAGGTCTTTATGCATTTCCCCCGATCGCTCTGCTCTTCTTGTCAGAGTTTGCCAGGATGGAGTTTATTGCTAGGGGCTCTATTCTGGGTGACCCGAGTGTGGTTCTTGGACCTAATATCTCTCCTGGAAGGCTCTCCTTGGTTGATTCTGATCAGGTGATACCTTATCTCCCAAGCATGGGGCACACTCTTTCACTCCCAGCTCGAGATATGAAAGCTATGGGTCTTCCAACTGAGGTTATTGAGACCATTCTGAATACTGGCGCTCTCTTCACTAGAAAGCTTGCCACGACGTGGGATCTCTTTGAATCATGGTGTGCACAACACCAAGCTGACCCAGTCCACTGCACAGTTGGTTCAATGCTGGAATTTCTACAGGAGCACTCCACAGTTCCAGATGGCTAAGGCCTATCTGCAGACCACGAGTTCCTTCCTGGATTTTTCTATAGTCGTGGAAGGGTTACTGGGATTGGTAAAAGCTGACCCCAGTGTTCTTCTAAATTTCTTTTGTGCTCCACAGAAGAAATAAAAGTATACAGGTTTGGAACGACATGAGAGTACGTAAATGATGACAGAATATTCATTTTTTGGTTAACTGTTCCTTTAATATAATGTGTTGCCTCATGTTGTCCTGTTGTGCATGAGTTGAGCATAAATGTATTTTATAAATAGATGAATATATTAAAGGGTTAGTTCACCCAAAAATGAAAATTAGTCCATGTTTTACTCACCCTCAAGGCATCCTAGGTGTATATGACTTTCTTCCTTCAGACTAATCCAATCGGAGTTATGTTAAAAATTTTCCTGGCTCTTTCAAGCTTTATTGTGGCATGGGTGGGTGTTTTTGTTCAACAGTCCAAAAGTAGTGAAATAAAGAGCATCCATCCATATTAAAACGCACATCACACGGCTTCAGGGGGTGAATAAATGCCTCCTGTAGCGAGTCGATGCGTTTTTGGAAGAAAAATATCCATATTTAAAATGACATAAAAAGTTTTGTGTAACTTCCGCTAACTGTCATATGCGCATTTACGAGAGACTGCCTTTCCGGTGGATGCTGTAGGATGCAGGCGTAGCGCATTCGCGTGTGAGTCTCACAAAAACCAACGTTTGTGTACAGGAGCAAAGGAAGCAAAGTTTCCTTACTTTACCAAAGGAAAACCAGTCTCCTCTTGACTTATATCGAAATCCTCCAACATTTTTCTTTACAAATCCTCGTTTTGTGCTTCTAATTCGTGACCGGCGTTATGTCTTGTTCTCTCTCCGTCGCGCTGCCGCAGTCGTGACTAATCACCGCCACGTGTGCTGCGCATATACATCCTTTGTCATCCCCCGGAACGGCTTGCACGTATGACAGTCAGTAGAAGTGAAAAAAGGTGTTTATATCGTTTTAAATATGGATATTTGTTTTACAAAAACACATTAGAGCCTTGTGATGTGCGTTTTAATATGGATGGATGTGCTTTATTTCACTACTTTTGGACTGTTGAACAAAAACACCTGCCCATGCCATTATAAAGCTTGAAAGAGCCAGGACAATTTTTAAGTAGAACATTTTGAGTAAAACATTTTTGGGTGAACTAACCCTTTAAGTATTTGTCAAATAGCTTAATCAGAATACTGATTAATTGAATTGGTACTGAATAACAAAAATGCAGGTTAATCCATCATAAAACAATAATAAAAATCATGAAGTTTCTGCATGGGCTATATACACTTATGAGCAATAATGTATCTGAATTCTGTTCAACTCAACAATAATGCGCAAGACGTTTAAGTATGCAGTTGTGTAAGATTTCATCAGATAAAATCATCGGTGTATTAAACTCACAGCTGTGTCATACAGTCTGACTACACAACCAGCACAAACACTGAGTGTGATGGACACTGCATACATTATGTGCTTATTTATACAGTGTTACACAGACTTTGGATTCTCTTTTTAGGTGAAAAAAAAAAGGTGAATATACCTTGACAAATTGGTCAAACAAGATTTTTTTGTTTTTCCTTCATTACAATTATCGGTAACACTTTAGAATAGGGAACACTTATTCACTATTAACTGCGACTTTTCCCTCAATAAATTCCTAATTTGCTGCTTATTAATAGTTAGTAAGGTAGTTGTTGAGTTTAGGTATTGGGTAGGATTAGGGATATAGAATAAGGTCATGTAGAATAAGGCATTAATATGTGCTTAATTACTACTAATAAATGACTAATATTCTAGTAATATGCATGCTAATAAGCTAAGAGACCCTAAAATAAAGTGTTACCAAATTATCATAACTTACGTTTAGTTCCTGATTTTTTTAATGCATTTTTTCCCTTTGATTATGGGATGAAATGTAGTATGTTTTTTGGCAGTTTTTTAATTTTTTGTTGTTGTAAGATTCACTTAGGCAGAGAATATCCTGAATGTCAAATCACTTTTAAAATGTTGAATTCATTTAAATGACCTTTTACATGTGAATCTATAATGACAATGTACTTTTATTATGCGAGTTGTGAATTTGTCTTTTGGATGACCTTCACAACACAGACGTATGTGCGCATGAATTCTTGCGTGTAACATGCAAGTGTTGTTGTGATTGTCATGCTCTCCAGTAGCTGACATAAATGACACCTGTGACAATAGTTTTCTCCACACATTTTAAAGGCAAGCAATATACATTCAGTACAGGGCTTGTTTCTTGTTTGTTTGTTTCTTGTTGTTGTTTTTTTTTCCTTTTTCATTTTTTTCTTGTTGCATGACAGTAAATTTAACATATTCAGGCAAAATTACCATATGAGGGAGTGCACTAAATGTATATATACATTAGTTCAGGTTAACTAATGATAGTTCAGTCTTGCTAATAATTATGTGGATTAAAAAAGTTCAGTCATTTCAATGCCTTTCCAACTTGCCAACTCGGGTACAATACTTACATAAATCATTGATCATTATAAATACAAAGAGACATTAGAACCAACCAGTGCTGTAGAGAGAATACAGAAGTGAACTAGAATTACCACTAAAGAGACTTGCGTTACCCCATTAAGAAGTGACCCAGGACCAGCTTGACCATTCAACCTTTACTTTTAAATATGCTAAGAAAAAAAGCATAACTGATCTCAGATCTGTCAGTGCTCATTATTCTCTCCAATCCCAACTCTGTTTAATAGAGTAAAGCTTAGCTGAATAAGTAGCAGTCTTGTAATTTTGAGAAGGCTACAGCATTCCAATAAAAATGCCAAAGAACATAAAAATAAAGAATGAGATTCTAATTGTAATAAAAACAGTGAATCTTGCTAGCTTTGCTGATCTTGGTCTAGGTTTCTCCAATGCAACTCATATTACACATATTGTAAAACCGATCTTAGTTTAATATAAAGGGGTTAATCCTGTCTGTGCCTGTTTATTGTGCTGAACTAAATCTTTTTGCCTTTTTGTTTTTGCCTGGGTTCAGTAGAATTAAAAGAGTAGTTCACCATGTGAGTTACTGCAGAAAATAACTTGAGCTTATGTTTTAGTTTGTATAAACAAAAACTATTTACAGTAACGCACTTGCATTAATGGAAGTCTGTGGGGCAAGGCACTGTACTGTTATAAATGCTAAAATACAATTTTGAAAGTGTAACCACAAGACTAGACACAAAGCTAATGTGAGAATATAATTTGCTAATCTTCTCTGTGCAAAGTATATGTGGTGCACTTGCCCCTTCGATGTTCATTGTAAATACATTACTGTAAACAACATTTGTATCAAGTCCAAATAATTTTCTGTGGTAACTGGGTTATGGGACAACTGGAGTTACGAACCACGTTCTGAGGCACTGCACACTGTGATATTCTATGATGGCTGATGGGAAATTGACAGTAGTTACTTAATCAAGCCAATCTGTGTCTTTCAATCTGAAACCATGGAATGACACAAACACGTTTTAAAAGTGAAGCGCTTCGCTTTTCATTGTCACTGACGCAGCTTGTATTTGTCAAACACACAAAGCAATACTAGCACAGTTCTCTGGTCATGTTAACTTATGACCTTCATGACTATTTGTGAACTATGATCTTTAAATTATGACTCTGTCCACTTAGTGCAAAGGATGCTGACCGCCCCCACACATATGATGCCTTGCAAAAGTATTCAGACCACGACCCAATTCTCAGTTTATAATGAACTACATATGAAGGTGAAGTGTGTATCTTGCACAAAACAGATTTTGAAAAATTTTCAAACATCCTTTTTGCCTGCCATTATTCAAACAAACAGTCCCTGCTATATCTGGCCCAGACAGACTTCTCAAACAGATTGCACTTCCATTTGGTGCTGCTACTAGTGCAGAAGTTCTTTCATATTTCCTAAATACTCTAATTCAATACAGGATATAAAACTTATATAATAATATAATAAGAAAATATTCTTAGAAATTATTATATTATATTATATTAAGAAAATATTCTTTAAATTAATTGTTCACAAAATATTTAAGCCACTTAAAATGCAACTGTCCATGGAAGATAATTTCTGCCATGGAATTAAAAAAAGATTTTTGTGAGAAATGCAATTTTTCAGCATGTTGCTATGCATTTGGGTTTTCTGGTTGCTTTAGGGTGTTGCAAGATTCTGTGTGGTTGCATACTGCTCCAAGTGAAAAGAGCCCATCACCAATCAATATTCTTTTTTAGTAAAAACGGCTGAAGCTTGAGAGAAAGCTCATTCAGCAGGACATTCAACATTAGCTGAAGAACAGAGAGCCAAATGTCCTGGAATGGCACAGTTATAGCACTGACGTCACAATCTGTGGCACTATTGGAACATTGTAATGCAGAAGGAACATCTGACTAATCTCAAACAACCTGGAGCAAATCCGCATGGTAAAAAAAAAAAAGGCCAAAATGACATCTGGACAGTGCGTTCATGCATTCATACTGCGAAAGTCTGAAAGCTATCATTGCTGCAAAGAATGGCTCTACAAAATTTAGATTATCAGTTTTTCTTGATCTTTATTTTTCCTTTTTCTAAATGCTTATTATAGATATTATTGTTACAATTCATACGTGCATGTTTATTTTTTATCTATTTTCTTGCCTATTTTTGTAATTAAAATCCCTTTGAAACAAGCCACATGATTTGAGGTATTTTTCCTGCTTGTAGCACAAACAGTGAGCGTTCTAAATAAATAAATAACTGCAAAATGTGTACCTTTAGGGGAGCAACAGCTTGTCACTTGGGCAGAACTCTCAAAGGGACACATTTGTACGTTCTTTACCTCTAAAGGGTGCATATCAATCCCTTGGAGTTAAAAATATAACTTAAGATAGTAATATGTACTCTAAAGATCACATTATGAATCTTTTAGGGGTAAAGAAGGTACAAATGTGTCCCTTTGAGGGTTCCCCCCAAGTGATAAGCTGCTGCTTTTTTTTTTTGACAGTGTGGGATGAGTTATGCATCAGTTTAAAAGGTTAGTTCACCCAAAAATGAAAATTCTGTCATTAATTACTCACCCTCATGTTGTTCTAAATCCGTAAAACCTTTGTTCATCTGCGGAACACAAATTAAGATATTTTTGCTAAAATACTCTCCAAAATGCCGGAAGATGGTAGCTCGGGGAGAAGAATTGTTGAATAAATTATGTTATTATTGTTTTCTTTGAGCACAAAAAGTATTCTCGTAGCTTCGTAAAATTACGTTTGAACCACTGTTGTCACATGGACTATTTTACCGATGCTATGTTTCTGGACCTGGGAACAATGCAGTTGCACTGCGGCCTACAGAGGGTCAGGGAGCTCTCAGATTTTATCAAAAATATCTTAATTTGTGTTCTGAAGAGAGTAATTAATTAATGACAGAATTTTCATTTTTGGGTGAACTAACCCTTTAAGTTTACTGAGAGTTAGGTGTTTGTTAAGAATAGCACTAATGACTAAAACAGCTGTTTTTAAAAAAGTAAATTGGTGAGGGTCTGAATATATTTGCAAGGTGCCGTATACACACTCACACGCCACTCCCCTAACTGCACAAACTCTCTTAAAGGGACAGGTGCACCATTGTAAACACAAGGAGAGATGGAAAGGAGGGAAATGGAGGAAGACTTGTGATGTGTCCAAACAGCTGTTTGCAGTTGCTGCATGTTGTTCCTGTCACACGCCGGAGTGTTTGCCACGCTCTCCTGCACAGCGAGAATGAAATGTGACAGGCAGTGAACACCCCAAAAAAACGGGACGGGCAGCTTTCAGAAGCATCTTCGCTTGGCGTCACACAGCGTCCATTTTCCGAGTCACTCAGGTGCAACACCAGCAACAGAGAGTTTGATTCAAAGTGTCACTGTATGCACACGTATTCGTACTTCACACCCGCACAACTAGGCCCATGCGGAATCTGCACAGATTTCCGCTGTACGCCCGTGATCTGCGAAGTCCTACACATCGTTTGCCCCGTGCATGTCGGTTTAATAAATATTTTGCCAAATTTGACAATGCTTTCAGCTGCCAATAAGAATATACCACTCTTAGCTCCACTTTTATCACATTTGATCCATTTCACAGAATTTGGCAATGGAAATTCGGCAGTGGAAACAGTGGAAGTCTGCAGCGGAAACTACAAGAAAGTCTGCAGATTCCGTCTGGGCCTGCTAATAAACAAGCTTTTTGCCACTTTCATTCCATTCTCCTCCTACAATCGACAGTACTTCCTCGTGGAAGACTGAGACTTCAGTCTCTCAGAGTAAAGATAACAGTTGTTGTTCGTCGCATTTCTGTGATGTTGCAGACAGCCGTTTCCGTGTTTAATTCGTAGGTTATGTTCGGATACTTGAGTAGGGTTACAGAGAGCAGTGCGGTATGGGCTGGAAGCATGTTGCAGAAGGCATGCAGGTGTTGTAATATACGGGAGAGCAGAAAAGCGATGGTACGCCGTTTTCCATCTTTTCCCCCTTGCTTTCTTTGTCTTTTCTGGCTGCACATGTTCATGTCATCGCTCTGGTTCCCTCACGCACGTGACTCTTTCTTGGAGTGAGGCTTGTTGCCCAGGAGAGCATCTATCTCGCTCACAGTCTGAGGCGTCATCTGAGACAGCATCTAGTGAGAATATGAAAATCATGTTATTAAGAAGTATGTCCTTATTGTAAGATGCCTTTTTTTGAAAGAAGTGAATACTTGTTCAGCAGAGATTCATTACATTGATCAAAAAAGACAGTAATTTCTGTTTCAGATAACTTTCTATTCATCAAAGAATCGTGAAAAAATGCATCACGGTTATAAAATATATCAACTATATATAAAATAATATAAAATCACTTTATAGTTAAAATTATAATCAAGAACTTAAAATTTGCTTTAGTATGTTAATCAACACGTCAAAATAAGTGTAATTTTTAAAGTCTGTAAAACATTCTTAAAAGTTTATTCTCTTTAAGTACACTTAAGTGGTCTATTATTTCATTAATATTATATTATCTGCCAGTACAATTAAACATTTCTTTTTCACAACGGAATGATTTATGAAGGATAATGTGACACTGAAGACTGAAGTCACAGGAATAAATTACATTTTTAAATATATTCAAATAGAAAAATTTCACATTGTAATAATTTGTAGTGTATTTTTGATCAAACAAATGCTCACGGTGAGCATAAGAGACTTTTTTAAAGGGATAGTTCACTCACAAATGAAAATGTTTTACTCACCCTCAAGGCATCCTAGGTGTATATGACTTTCTTCTTTCAGATGAATCCAATCAGTTATTTTAAAAATTGTCCTGGCTCTTTCAAGCTTTATAATGGCATGGGCGGTGTTTTTCTTCAACAGTCCAAAAATAGTCATCAATCCATATTAAAATGTGCATCACACGACTCTGGGGTGTGAATAAAAATCAATGCATTTTTGTAAAAAAAAAAATCCATATTTAAAACAGTTTTGTGTAACTTCTGCTAACTGTCGTATGCACGTTTACGAGAGAGTCTCACCAAAATTTGTTTACAGGAGCAAAGGAAGCTAAATTTCCTTACTTTACCAAAGGAAAACCAGTCTCCTCTTGGCTTATATCAAAATCCTCTGACATTTTCTTTACAAATCCTCGTTTTGTGCTTCTAATTCGTGACCAGCGTTTTGTTTTGCTCTCTCTCCGTCGCGCTTCTGCATTCGTCACTAATCACCGGCGCTTACGCTACGCATACGTCCTACATCATCCGCTGGAAAGGCTTCCGCCTACGACAGTTAGGAGAAGTTGAAGAAAGGTGTTTATAACGTTTTAAATATGGATATTTTTCTTACAAAAACACATCGATTTGCTACAGGAGGCCTTTATTCACCCCCCGAAGCCGTGTGATGCGCATTTTAATATGGACTACTCTTGGACTGTTGAACAAAAATGGCCCATGCCATTGTAAAATTTGAAAGAGCCAGGACAATTTTTAATATAACTCCGATTAGATTCGTCTGAAAGAAGAAATTCATATACACCTAGGAAGCCTTGAGGGTGAGTAAAACATGGACTAATTTTCATTTTTGGGTGAACTATCCCTTTAAAATCTTTCCAATCCTAAACTTATAAATGGTAGTGTGTGTGTGTGTGTGTGTGTGTGTGTGTGTGCGTGTGTGCGCGCACGCGCGTGTGCTTGACAGTACTTGCGAGGACCAAATGTCCTCACTAGTTAAAATTTAAATCTAATGTTCTGCTCATGTTTCTGTGATGGGTAAGTTTAGTGGTAGGGGTTGGATTAGCTGATAGAAAATATGACCTGATAGAAAATCGATGGAAGTCTATGCAATGTCCTTATTAAGATAATCAAACAAACGTGTGTGTGTGTGTGTGTGTGTGTGTGCGTGTGTGTTTGTTACCCGCAGGGCTCCAAGGTTCTCAAGAAGCTGGTCTGTATTGGAGACACCAAGAAGTACAGAACTGACCCCTTCGCTACGCAAACACCACGCTGAATGAGAGATTTCACAAAACCTTATTGTACACAAGACATTTGAAAGCACAGACCGTTCAATGACCATCTGATGCATATCGCACAATAATAACAAGCACTTTCTCAGTCTGGCATGCTCTAATTTGGCTAGCTGAATTTACACAACTTCCAGGAGTTGGGGAGTTCATATAAGTGGACGATTCTTGGACAAAATAAGCTTGGTGCTTGAGAGACACCAAAAGTATAGAGACACTCACCAATGGCGAGCTGAGCAGCCGTGCAGCCCAGCCTGTCAGCCACCAGGTGGAGCTCTTTGATTTTTGCCAGCTGTCTGCGCCCTTCTTCATTGTACACTCGCTCCTTTAGCCACTGATAGCCCTAATACACACAGTCACACAACTGAACATTTATCATTGCTCACATGGATTTATTCCATGATTATAATATGATTTAGATGATACAATTTCAAACCAAATAGCACTTGGAAATTGAAAAGAGATTCAGGAGAAGTGAGAGAAAATCCACTGCTGTCGACAAACTCTTTAGGACTCACTTTCATCGCGGCTCTTGAACAGTCTGGAACACCATCACTGTATTTTCCAGTGATCAGCCCGCATGCGAGAGGAGACCAGGTCATCGCTCCAACACCTGACGCAGCATGTGACAGTCACAAGACATGGAGTTAGAGTTGACATCTGTCCTAATTAAACCATGAACTTCAACTTTAAATTAACTAAGATGTTGAACATTAAAAAAGTTGCATTTGCAGCATAGCGCTGTAGAATAATACTTCAGTCAATTTTCTCTTTCAGTTTAAATCTTTTCTCGCTGGAGCAGGAGGTCAAGGTAGACACGGTAAATACATCCTGCCGTTTTATTCTGTATTGGTGAAATGTAGTTTTGTAGTACGAAACATCAAAAACAACAGAAATAGTTCATTCTTTTGTAGTAGCTATGTTTCACCAGTGACTAATTTCGGCTTTTAGCTTTCCCCCATCAGCTTCGAAGAGCTCTAACATAAAGTAGAGAGATTTGTCACAAGACATGTACGTCCCATGGCACGTTGAATACTTACGGGCAGCATATATATCAGTTTAGCAACTGCCATTGCAATGACATGATTTCTCTAAAACATTATTAGCTTAACTGCCAACATGTTTATTGTTAGCTACTTGAATAATTACACACTTGGTTTAATGGCATAGACATTTAAAGTAATTCTACATTGTATATTGTGGTAACACCACAATGACATGTACTTTAAACCTTTTAAGACTATTTAAAAAAAAAAAAAAAAAACTGTACTTGTAGATAATATAATCTTGATGCAATAAAAAGTCATTTGAGTGTGTTTAAATAGTCCACTTTCATGACTTTCTTAACAAATTTAAGTCATTTTAAAAAGCGCACTGTGTAATAATTAAAATTGAAATTGAAATTTAAAAAAAATAAAATAAAATAAAATAAATAAATGAAATGTTTCATTGTATGTTAAATGATGTATTTTAAATTGAATTCTAAGGGAACTCTTGTTGACTGACCGATCTTGTGGTAGAGCTCTGGCAGCTGCACCTCGACTTTGTCCCTCTGGAAATAGTGATACTCGGCCTGCTCACATACCGGTGGAATTAAATTAAACTGCCTCGCTACAGAGTACGCCTCCTAAATACACAAACACACAGAAAAGAAGGGGTTAAACTGTCCTTTCAGTGGCCCAGATCTTGACAATCAATTTAAACAGCAGTGTTGGGGAGTAACTAACTAACAGTACAGACATTGATTTAATACATTTTTTGCCAGTAGTAGTAGAAGTGTAGCACAACCAAATGTTACATTGATATTTTTAATGTAATAATCTATGGTTGTCTGTTTCTGCCACAGAATAAAAAATAAAAATAAAATATAAAAAGGCAACTTAAGTTTATATCTCACAATTCAGACTTTGTTTTCTCAGAATTGAAAGATATAAAATCAGATTTGCAAGATATAAAATCAGTATTGTGAGATATTACCTTGCAATTGCAAATTTATAACTCGCAATTTTCGAAATGTAAATTCTGAAAACAAAAGTCAGAAATGTGAAAGATAAACTCTGTGAGAAAAAAATTCTGAATATTGAGTCGCAATTAATAGTTTTTAATTCCGTGGCAGTGAAAAAACAGAATTGCGAGATATTCAGAATGCTCAGAATTCCGAATTTCTTTCTCACAATTCCATGTTTCAAAACTCAGAATTACTTTTTATTTTTATTTCGTGGCAGAAATGGCTTCCATAATATATTCACAAAATACACGTCCCATTTTTTTTTCATATGCAGCATTGGAAACTGCTGGAATCTGTTTAAAAAATTTATTGAATCCTTAAAGGGGTCATCAGATGCCCATTTTCCACAAGTTGACATGATTCTTTAGGGTCATAATGAAAAGTCTATAACATAATTTGGTTAAAATTTCTCAATGGTAGTGTAAATCAACACCCTTTTTAACTTGTCAAAATCAGCTGTTTTTAGCAAGCCGTTTTAGTGCATGTTCCTTTAAATGCTAATGAGCTCTGCTCACCCCGCCCCTCTCTTCCATGGGGTGCCTTTCTCATGAGACTGTTTACTTTAGCCGCGGAACTTGCTAACTAGCACACTATTAGGAAAGGTGATTTGCAAAGATTCATGCAAGAACCTTATACTCGCTTCTTCTGTAGGTGAAGCTGAATCATGAATGATTCGCGCAAACATAAATGCATTTAGGCAGATCGAGGATGCATTAACGTAATCCTCTGCGTCTTCAGCGGCTCAAATGCCGGGAGTAAATGACGGCTGCTATTAGGGCTGCACGATATATTGCATGCGATAGTCATGCGCATCTAGTCAGTAAAGCCGGTTCCGTGATTAGCGCTAAATCTCCATCACCTGTTTTCAAATGGAGCGGCATTTAATACACAGAGCCGTAGTTCACTGACAAGCTACGCAATATCACGTTCAATATCACAGGCGATTCATCTGCGATTCTGAGCGCAAATTGCGTAGTTTGTCAGTGATCTACGGCTGATCTACGGTGATGGAGATTTAGCGCTAATCACCGAACCGGCTTTACTGACTAGATGCGCATGACTATCGCATGCAAAATATCGTGCAGCCCTAGCTGCTATGTTCATTATTACATCCAACAACAAAACACCTCAATCGCTTAGGAGCCATTCTTGTCTACTCCTGCTCTGGCATCGAAACAGTGGTGGACTGATGACAGCTCACTCAGGGCGGGTCTAAGGTAAAACACCAGTGTCAATCAACAATCGTGGGAGGGGCCTGGGTCTGTGTGACGTCACACAGACAGGCATCTGAGAATGGCTTGATATGAGAAAGGGGAAATTATTTAACGAGATTTAAAAAAAAAAAACACTGGGTGGATCTTTGTCATTATAGGGTGCTTTTGTACACACACTGCCAACACACATTTCAAACAACTTGTAAAAGTGCATGTCACATCCAATGACCCCTTTAAAGGTCCCATGAAATCAAAATTGAAGTTTTTTGGGTGTTAATATCAATATGTTAGTCGTAAGGTTATCTGTATGCCAGTGTGCTCCAAAACAGTGACAAAATTCGCATTTAGAAGATATAAGCATTCAAAGCTTGCAGTTTGTCACTTCCGCCAAAACGGCTCAATGATTTTTTTTGAGGTCATATCGTACTTCATCTTCTCATCAAACTTTCTGTCCAATCAAATGCTCCCTAGAATTTGAAGTGCCCACCCCCTACACTATAAATAGACGCTGAAGCCGCGGCTGAGATTGGTCACTTGTTTATAGAATTAATATTTTCTGTACAGTGAGTGGCACGTAGTGCACTATATAGGGGACAGGGAACGATTCAGACAATGTAATTATGCTTTCCATTGAGGAAAAAAGAAGTCTGGTTTCGCGCTGTGTCACGCTAACCACTGCACCGCACACACACTCTGCTCCGGTCCAGAGACACTATACCACGGAGCGGATCACATGCGCAAGTACGTGCAGACCACAAAACGCATCGGACCTATTTAAATTCTACACAGAATACTATATTTTATAGCAATATGGATGAGATTGTGGCTGTCAAACCCTGTCAAATGTGGCTTTACGGAGCTCAACGGCTCTGAACGGCTTTAGCCCAAGCTGTGATATAAACGAACGCTATTGGCTATTTTAAAAAGGGGTGGGGCTGCTTGATATGTCCCGCCCTGTCTTCCTGTTTCAGTTAAAATGACGTCAACACATAGAATAACGCTGCGTGTTTCAAAGCATTTCAGGGGACCTTTAAATCTTCTTGATAAAAGAATAAAAATGTTTGTGGTCAAAATTTGGGTCAAATGTAGTTTCATCACTAAACTATGTTTACATATAAATATGCTTGTTCAAGTTAGATGTTAGTTTGTTCAACATGCTTGAGAAAAATAGAAATAAAAATAAAAATGATATTGCTGGATAGTCAATTTTAAAAGGCATTATCCCCTTATGTCTTAATGAGTTGCTTGACTTGGTAATTTTAACTACTTTAAACTGCGAGTACCTTTTGGTTTGACTTACATGAGAAACAGATAAGACACAGGAATGCTCATGAATTCTGTGGTAACACTTTTTGTTTAGGGACCAATTCTCACCATTAACTAGTTGAAGAGTTCAGATGCAAAAGCCTGTAAGTGCCATCTGAAATTTTCTTCTAAAATGAGCATTTTTATTAGGCTCCTATATTTATGTTCAGTTATTTCACTTTAATTGCATAGAAAAGGACCTATACATTGCCATTACAGTAAAATTACCGAACCTAAACATAGGAGCCTGATAAAAATGCTAATTTTAGAAGAAAATTTCAGAAGCCACTTAGAGGCTTTTGCATCTGAACTCTTTAGTTGCTTATTAGCATACATATTACTAGTATATTGGCTGTTTATTAGTACTTATAAAGCACATATTGATGCCTTATTCTTCATGACCATATTTTAGATCTCTTAATCCTTACTGACTAGCTTACCTTAACAGCAAATTAAGAGTTTATTGATGCAAAAGTCGTAGTTAGAATATAATGAGAATTGGTCCCCAGAATAAAGTGTGACCAATTTTGGTGTATTGAGAGAAGAGAGACCGTACCATGATCTCCATGGCACTCCAGCGTGACGTGCCCCAGTACATGGCCATACCCTGGTTTATAACAAATGTCATCGCACGCACTACCTCTGTAAAGACAAACACACAACAGCACTTGTGATAAGCGATATGCCATAAATTATGCATCTGTAACACATGCCATGAAAGATGTAAAAGAAATTACAGACCTTCCATAGGGCTGTTCACATCGCTTCGGTTGGCAAAGACAATATCCACATAATCCAGCTGTAGTCTAGACAGCGAACCTCTGAGACCTGTAAGACACATCACCATTACTGTCTGTCTGCTTTAACGGGATCCTCTTATTAGTCATAAGCAGCACTTTACCTTCTATGATGTGTTTTCTGGACAGGCCTCTCTCTGTCTCTGCCCTGAGGATTATGAATGCAAATGTCAGAGAGGATGTGGAGTCAGAAAACCTCTCGATGAATACACACAAAATACAATGCTGCAATGCAATCAGCATGCTGCAACATGGATACTGAATAACCTATATTTTAAACACAATATTTTCATTTTATTTGTATATTATGTAAGCTTGTTTCTGCCACTGAATAAAAAATAAAAATTTGCAATGTTTTATCTCACAATTATGACTTTGTTCTTGCCTTTGCAAGTTTATTTCCCCCAATTCTGACTTTTCTTCTCACAACTTTGAGTTTTTTTCACAATTGGTCTTTTCTTCTCAGAATTGTGAGTTGATATCGTGATTAATTTAGTGACGGAAAACGGATCGCAACTAACTTTTGGATAAAAGTTTGTAAAATTGTTTATCTTCAAAATATAAAGTGTTTTCAACAATTTTTTATTTTGCATTTATTGATTGTTGATTCTGCAGATTTACAAATTGTCACATACTTCAGTTGCTGATCACCTAAGATTTATAGTTAAAGAACAAAGAGACAAATAGTTTAAGAACCTTTATTTTAGAACTTGTGCTGTTACAAATATTCATTTTGATACTATTCTGAATCTTTTGTGTTGGTCTGAATATACTACAAGATAGAACTGAACAGATACTCACTGTCCTCCCCAGTAGATCTTAGTCGTTACGACATAACTGGACCGTCTGAAACAGATTTTTGGGGAAAAATGGTGCTTATTATAGTGAGGACAAACCTAATACAGTCCTACTTTTTTTTTTTTCAAAAAATTGATCCACGATTGACCATAAGCAGAGCACAGAAATACAGAAATTCAAGATAAAACATTTTCCATAAATTGAGGAATATGTACAGTAGGCTGCGTTATTCATGTACTCAAACTGCTTTGCCACAAAATTAATCAAAAATGACAGACATAAGAATAAAAGCAGGTCACCTCCAGCCTTTCTTTTTGATGATATTCCCTAGAGTGATTTCAGCCCTGCGGAAAAATAAAGACACAAAATCTGAAAATATATTTTATTATTATTACTATTACACTACAAATTAAAAAAAAAGAAAAAACGTTTCAGTCTCAATCTCAGTCTAGTTTTCTAGAAAATACCTTCAGCATTCTTAAAGCAGATTTTACCTGAGAACCAAAAATGCCAAATGATATTACAGTGGTCATATTATATATTTTTTTAACATTACAAAAACATTTTTAAACATTACAGTTTATTATATTATATTATATTATATTATATTCAAAAATTGTATACATGCATTTTTTGACTTGCATAAAACATAAATGCCACTTAATGTACAGTTATTTTGCTTATTATCCCTACACAGTTATTTTCAGATTAATCAATTCACATTTACAGGGTTTAAGAATGTGGGAAAGACTAAGATAGCAACAAATGCGAGAGGGGCAACAACACGACAGAAAGAACAAGAGGAGGCTGAAGGGAAATAGAGAGAAATAGAGACTGAGAGCAAAAGATAAAAAAAATCCACAATCACACTTTTACAGGAGCCTCCACTATCTGCACACATTAAAACAAGTGCTGTTTATCTGAAGACACCAGCGAATAAAGCAATGATATCCAATAATTTAACATAAAATAATCACTATTACTATTTCTTATGCTTTGGTCACGATGTCTAAATAAGTATTAAAGCATTTAACTTGACTCACATTGTTTGGTTAGGGGACATGAATGATAGCTTAAAGACAGAAGTAAAAACTATAGTTTTATTCCAGTAAAACTTCAAATGAACGGAAATTAAAAGCTTCTAACATGAAATAAAAAGTAAAGGAACAGCCAAACTAATGACCTTGTGATTGGAGATGAGGTTCATCCAGGTTTCTTGCATTTATTTGTAGTACTAATGTCTGAAATTAAATGGTGCCTTAGAGAAGTGAGGTTGATTCCATTACAGTTCAATTTGAGAGGCAAGTTCAATAAAAACCCATGTAATGTCAGCACATTCAGGAATTCTGCTGATGTGAAAGCAGAACTGACTATGTGTGACCATGTAAGTCCTAATGTAGGTCACCAGAGGTGTCTGCCAGCCAGATGCCCGCTGTATGCAGGACTTTGGAAGCGTGAAATGGAAAGACATGCTTCTTCAACTGTAGTGACCTGTGCATTTAAGAGTGACCTGGCTACTAGCATCGACTCTTTCCAAACTATTTCCTAAATAGATTCGAAAAAAAGAAAGAAAGAAATAAACGCTGATCAACTATAAAATGAGTTTCAAAATACACAATATAGTTGGGTAGCCGTGTATGGATGTTTGCTAATCAACATCAATTTCGACAGGCCCTTTACTGCCTGACAAAAAAAAAAAAAAAAACGATTTATTGACACTTTAAATAAGATATAGAAAAAGTTGTGCATTTTGTTGTTTTATTTTTTGTTTGAGTATCATATTTGCTCCATCAGGATTTTATGGCTCATATAGTATAATACAGAAGAATATGGAGCTTATATTCGAGGAATAAAAAATATAATGCCATGCAAGTGATGACTGAGAGATAACCAAATAACCATTCCTCAAAAGCCTTATGATCATATTTGATATTTAAAAAAAATAAAATAAAATAAAATATATATAATTATAATCAAATAAACCTAAATTGCTTTAGTCCAGTAAATATACATCTGAAATTATTCCCAAATTTTTTTTAAGTTATTAAAAGTTATTACGTTTACTTTATAAACATGAGTAAAAATCATAAGCTGAAAGTGCATATTTTCACAATTATACTAAACGATCTTTTACTTGATAAAAACATATCAGTCAGATAACAGTAGGCATGTAGTAGATTGTGCACTACTGGTTTTTTTTGTTTTGTTTTGTTTTTCCCAGCAATGTTGTCATCATGTTGATCATTTGAAGACCTCAATTTGTGTATAAAATATGATCCAGTAGGCTTTATAACCTTAAGGAAAGTGCATGTTTGACAATGGTCAGTTTACAGTGTATGGATTTTTAAATATTCATTAATACCAGGTCATAAAAGATGCATGTGTAACCCTCCTAGCCAGATGCATAATAATTATAAAATAATTAGTTATTTGAAAATGGTTTTAGATGGAGTATAGCATGTCACACCACAGGACATGTTGACTTTTCAGGGGTAATTCATGTAATCTACACAGCTCCAAATGACGATCAGCATGTCGTTAGACAATCCCTCCAATCACAGAGATCTTCAAACAGCTTTTCAGTTCATTCCACCTTTTTTTTTTTTTTACCTAAGTAGCTAGGTTATATCACACTACATCAGGACTGTGAAATCCTGCTCCTGGTGGGCCGCCATCCTGCAGAGTTTAGCTCCAGTCTGCTCCAACACATCTGTTTAATTAGGATTGGAGCGGAACTCTGCAGGAAGCCCTCCAGGAGCAGAACTGGACACCACTACACCACTGCCTACAAATGAAGATCTCAATTCTGTGTAATCAGAAAGAGAGATGTAAAAAGAAAACAACCAGTGCTTTGTTAAAAAGAAGGGTACTTAATAAGAAGAAAGCTTATTAAGAAGAAAAGTGCTTATAAGAATGCTTATTAAGGAAATATTACACTTTAAAAGAATATACTTGAGTGTGAACTAAAATGAATGTTTTTAGACATGATAATTGCATGTTGATTGCAATAAAAATGTAATATAGTTTAAATTTATTTTAAATGAAATTTGCTGAGCTAGAGTATTTTGACCTACTTGCTTACATTTTTATAATACACTGTAAAAAATCAAAAGTTGAGAAAACTTAAAAGTTTAAGACAACCAGGAGATTTTTGAGATTTCTCAACTTGTTTTTGAAGGAGACTTTTTTAATTTTTTTCAACTTTTTGTTGTATAAACTGAATACAACAAGTTGAGAAAACTCAAAAATCTCCTGAAGCTAGTTGCTTTAAAATTGTAAGTTTTTTTTTTTTTTAATATATGGTTAAAGTGTACTGACAAGCATTTATGGTAAACTAAAATATACTTCAATGTCATTTAATTTTCATTGAAACTTGTATTTCAAAACATATTTGTAGTTGCACATTTGTAATGATGATGTTGCAGTTTAGTACATTTAAAATATATTAACTTTAAATGTTATATTGAATAACATACGGTACTTTAGTATAACGTGCTTTAGTATGTTAGTCAGCAAATTAAAATTTTTGGGTGATCTATTCCTTTAAATCATGACAAAAGATTATTAAAACTAAGATTTTAAAGTAAAATACTTTAAAGTAAAATTTTTGATTTGACTTCAAGTGTACTTGTGTGTTAAGAAATATATGAGCATACTCTTTAAGTACACTTACTTTAAGTGCCCTTTTATTTAATTAATATTATATTATCTAAAATTTGAATTTTTATGAAAAATATACTATTTTTGATTTTAAGTGCACTACAAGTCCACATTCAATAGTATTAAGCACACTTCTTTTTCACAAAATACATTCAGAAAAACATGTTTACTGGCAGGGACGAACACATATTCAGCCCCAAATCTATGTTTGTGGTCCAGTACTTGACAGGACAGAGGACTAACAGCAGAATGCAGTACACAGAATCTCTCATTCCATGCACTGGTGGGAATCGTACCTGCCTGAAGCATACACTTCTGCCGTGTCGAACAGATTTACTCCATTCTCATAGGCTATCGTCATCAAACTCTCCGCCATCTATAGAAAAGCATCCACACACAAACTCATGTAGAAGATGACAGAGATCTGGCCCCTTGAAGAAATCATCTTGGTGCAAAACATTTCAGTTACCACCGAAAAAGTATTTAAACTTGTGCAGACTATCATGCATTAGATATGTTTGTTTGCTTATTGACTACTGCATATATAGAAAAAATATATAAAACACTCAGACATTTCTCAGAATATCTTCTTTTAAGTTAGAATTTAAGTTACAGTATGGAATTACATGAGTGTGTAAATAAGTGTGTAAATAACATATATAAATAATAACATACCAAGATCATGTTTAAATTAAGAAAAAATTTTCACCTCATCGGAGATCTGAGATCCAAATGTCACCCAGGTACCTGTGGACAGAAAGACAGTGTGTGAGACAGCGTTACAAGAATTGGTAAAATAATGATTGATTTCAACAGATTTCCCAACATTCCCCCTGTCTGTCTTTGGTTACAATACAGCTATACCTGCCAAAAACCTCAGCCTGATGACTGAGCTAATGCTACTGTGTCAGGCTGGTTTAGATGCTCAGATGGATGTTGTGGCTTATTTATAGCTGTCAGTGCATAAGCTGGGATAAATGAAAGCATTTAAACATGGAAAAGATAGACACTTCAGCTTTAAATAAATAACTGACTCTCCAGTTTAAACTTTGAACAATTTCAGTCTTAAACAGAGATAACCAAAGCTTATAGTTACTCACCAAGACCCAAGCAAGAAACACGTAGACCCGACTTTCCAAGGTTTCTGAGAGAAAAAGTAAGAGAGAGAGAGAATTTACTAAACTGAATAATATTTTCAATATAGTTGTATCAAATTAATATTTGCTCGAAGATGTGCTATGTTGTCAATATAGTGACAGCTAACATCAAGCTTTAACCGTGACTGTATTCACTTATTCACTGCAGGATTTGCAAAAAAAAACAAAAACAGATGGAGCGCATTAGAAAAATGAATGCAACACTTCTGACTAAAACATACATTTTGCTACATATTACATTAAATACGCTTTTTGATGGATGTTAAATGCAGATTAAAATGCTACAACACAAGTAATTTGCTAATAATCGCTGTTTCGAACCGATTATCGGCCTGGCGGATTATTGGCGGATATTAAGCATTTTAATGGTTAATTTTCAAAACCGTTTGCCGATAATATAATTTAAAGGTGCAGTGTGTAATATTTAGAACGATCTATTGACAGAAATGCAATATAATATACATAACTATGTTTTCAGAGGTGTATAAGGACCTTACATAATGAACCGTTATGTTTTTATTAACTTAGAATGAGCAATTTATATCTACATACACCGCGGGTCCCCTTACATGGAAGTCGCCACCATGTTTGTACAGTAGCCCTTAAAGGACAAACAGAGCACGTTTCGTCACTATGTTGTTCTTGCAAATAAAACACTGACACAATGATGAACAAGTAACAATAATATTCGCAATAACATATCGATTTATTGAAACTAAGTAAATAGAATTCCTTAATTTACCTTTGTGAAGAAACCTCATTGCTGGCTACTCTTTGCTGTCTCAGACTACGACATCTTAGCCCTGTATCGGTCACCGTAGCTTCTCTAAAGTGAGGGGTGAGTGGGGGACTGAGCCGTTGGTTGCAATTCACAACCTCAACCGCTAGATACCGCTAAAATTTACACACTGCACCTTTAAAAGCATTTAAAGAAAGTTTTTGTCAGAGCCAATTTTGGCATATCAGTTTAAAATATCGGTTATCGGTCTACTTGATCTGTACATTTAGTCTGTGCTTCTATATTTATTTATTATGGGCAATCAGTTGTTTCATGTTTTAGAATGTCATATTTATATTTAGCCATTTTTTGCACATAACATAGAGCTTTCATAAACACATTATTACATTCACATCCACAATATGCAGGGTGTAGGATAACAAAAATAAAATTTGGCTTTTTGTAATATGATTAATTGATTACTCAAAGGCATAACTGACTGATTAATCGATTATCAGAATAATTCACATCCCTACACAATACATTTATGGATGTCAACTCTTCATCTTAACATCAGCTAGCATATATTGACTAATGGATATCGAGCAGTATTCAAAACCATTGTAAAATAGCAAATAAAAACGTGTTGAAAGCTATAGTAGCACCCTTGGTGTTTTAATTACAAATGCATGCTGTTTGCGAGAACACCAGTTGAAGTTCAGCTACGTGTTCCCTGTGCCTGCTTTTCATTTCAGATAGAAACAGAGAGATAGAAAGAGACAGATTGTCAGCGTGTTTAGATCCAGGCGGCTGAACCACGCTTTCTCTTCTCTGCATCTATTTTTGTTTGCCCGGCCAGTCTATTTATAGAAATGTTGCAACTGTGCATTTGTTTGCATCCCGTGTGTGTGTGTGTGTGTGTGTGTGTGTGTGAGAGAGAGAGAGAGAGAGAGAGTGTATGGAATGGACTATTCATTATATTGATATAGACATATTACCAGCCAAGACCGTGAGGAATTGCTAAATTAGTAGCATGAATCATTAATTTTATCTAAAAAAGCAGAGAAAAAAGGCACATCTATTCATCACATGAGAGGAATGGGTGAGAGAGGTAGCGAAAGCTGCAAAGTTCTTTCTCGCTGACACAAATATTTTCACTTTCTCTGTCATCCTTCATTTTTATCTTTTTCCATCCTTCGCTCTTTTCCACAGCGCTGCATTAGAACTGAATCATACACGCACGCACACATCTATATGCATGTATATGATGAGAAGCCTCGGGGGGGAAAACATGAAGATGATGGTGCTGAATATTCACAGTGGATGCTGCATGTTTACATGCAAGCATACACACACACACAAACACACATTTTTCTATCACATTTTTCTGTGGACTTTCTGTGATATTTTCCATCCTCTAAACCTAACTCTCACAGAAACCTGAAATATTAGTTTTGCAATGTATTTTTAGCAGTATTTAGAATTTAGAATGCCATTATTTACTCATCCTCATGTTGTTTTTATACTGTGTGGAACACGAAAAGAGAATCGCTCTTTTCCATGCAACTGGTCCCTGTGTGTAAGGCTTTTAATCCGCATAATGCAGTCCTTCAACCCATACAACCATATAAGTTGTTTGTCACTTCCCTGAAATACGACCCAGAAGTGCCCTTTTATCCATATTATAATTAAAACAACACAACGTTCATGGGCTCAGTCCTAGCGAACACACATATTCATAAAATGTTTCGGACATTGAATGCACCATAAAACACTTTCCAAAGTGTCTGAATAGAAAAAAGGTGGGTTAGAGATGGTGTAATAAAAGTCCACACCTTGCATTTAAATGATCCCACATTTTGATTGTTAGTGATGGTCATTATTTTTACACCAGCAAGAGGGCGCTTAACTTAAAGGGGTCATCGGATGCAAAATTCACTTTACAAGTTGTTTGAACATAAATGTGTGTTGGAAGTGTGTGTACACATCCATCCTATAATGATAAAAACCCACCCAGTGTTTTTTATTTTAAAATCCCCTTTCTCAAATCAGGCTGTTCGGAGATTCCTGTCAGAATGATGTAGTTCTGCACAGGCCCCTCCTACAATAGTTGATTGACAAGGCCGTCTTACCTTAGACCCGCCCTGAGTGAGCTGAGATCTGTCCGCCAATTGTGTCGACTCTGGTGCAGGGGAAGACAAGATGTCTCCGATTAAGCGATTGTGGTGTTTTGTTGTTGGATATAATAATGAACATAGCAGTCGTTATTTACTCCCGACATCTGAGCCGCTGAAGATGCAGAGGATTAACATTACTTTCGTTTTGAAGGGAATGCGCTGATTCCGATCTACATAAATGCAGCTATGTTCACGCAAATCATTCGTGATCCAGCTTCATCTACAGAAGTGAGTATAATGGTTTTTATGAATTTATGCAATTCGCCTTTCCTAATAATGTACTAGTTACCCAGTTTCGCGGCTGAAGTTTACAGTCTGCTCGTCTCCCCACGGAAGAGAGGGGCGGGGTCAGCAGAGCTCATTAGCATTTAAAGCAACATGGACAAAAAAACAGCTTGCTGAAAACAGAGCTGATTTTGACAGGGTAAAAAAAAAAAGGTGTTTTTTACACTACCATTGAAAAAATTGAATCAAAGTATGTTATAGATTTTTCATTAAGACCCTAAAGTATCATATCAGCATATGACCCCTTTAACGTAATATAGGTCAAAATAAGCTGCTTCCACAAATGACCTATCGGGTCATTATTTGGAGGAGGAAAGTCTGAACATATATATATATATTTTTAAAGTGGTTACATCTCTTAAAGAATAATTGTTTAATCTATTTTTAGAAATTTTTGTGTAACTCTTCTAAGTCAAAACAGACATGAATGCGTTATAAGGGTTAAAGCTATAAACAGATACAAAAGCACCATCTTGTAAATCATGCAAATAATCTATAAAATAATCTATAAAACTCATGCTCAACATTTTATTTAGCTGAATACCATGTGTGAAAAACAGACAGAAATTCAACTTCCAGTGGGTTGTTAAATGCTACGACTGAGTCACAGAGTCAGAGAACCAGATCAGCTGAACCAGATCAGCTGACTGATTGAAAAGAGCTCACGAATCTGACATATTTACATCTCTCATAAGTGTGCCAAAAACAAATAGGACGGGCAAGATTTTCAGTGATTACCAACTTGTCCCTTACACAATTTACTGAAAAGTCAAGCCCTATTAATGACATGGAAAGAGTGATTATGCATTATTTTTGAAAAGTCAGCATATTAAAATGATTTCTGAAGAATCATGTGACACTGAAGACTGGAGTAATGATGCTGAAAATTCAGCTTTGCATCACAGGAATAAATAACATTTTAAAATGAACTTCAATAGAAAGTAGTTATTTAAAACTGTAATAATATTACAGGGGGTCAACAGGAGGTGTTTACTAGATTCTTTCAAAAATTCAAAAAAATTGTCACATTTTTGTAAAACACAAATGCACATATTCCTAGATGCTGACTCTTGCATTATATCCAAGACAAGTGATATCTCTACCATGAGTTGATTTTCCAAACAACAGCAGTTGCGACAAACAATGAGCACTAGTACATTTTTTAACCATTCAGTTAACCATTGCGGAAAATAATATACATACTATACAAACATATATTTTCTGGTTGTGACTGCGTTATGTGCCGCAACATTTCAGTTTGAGAGTTTTTCAGAGTTTATCATCAGTAAAGACTTTATTTGTTAAAGGCATTTGTTACAAAAGATAGAAAAGAGGTTTTAAAAATCACACGCTCTCTCTATATATCTCTTTTGTCTCTCTTATGCACACAAGCCTTTTTCTGTGAGACAGAGAGGTTTAATAATGCTGAGATCTCGGCAGATTCTCTTTTTCCTACCCTAAGCCTCACTATAAATCATCCTGCTGACACACAAACACATGCTGTATAACGCCAGCTTCTGCAACAACCACTGACTTCATTTACTTATATGTTTATATAGGGTATGTACAGATAGACACACAATTGTAGTTTGCATAGTAGGAATCCATGTTAAGTGCTTTTATAAAATGCTGGAGTACTTGAGTCTAGCCCATAAAATTGCTAGGTTGCTAAGGCAGCATCACTATCACTATTGTGATGCTATATTTAATAATAATCTGTTATTCCCTACTTGTAGTGCAAATGGCTGTGCGTCTACAACTGTAAGAGAAGAACAATCTCAAATTAATATCTGGGAATATCGCCATGATGAAATTACAAATTGGAGTATAAATATCTGTAAATAAATATTTATACAATACATACCATAAAGTATTTTATGTTACAGAGAAGTAGGTAGGAGTGGGGTTAGGTGCACTGATAGCTATGAAAGTATGAATATTTATACACTTTCAACTTTCAACTTTTACCTTTTTTTTTTTTTTTAATAAAATGTATACTTTCACATATGCAAAGAATTACATGCAAAGAAGACCAGCACAACGACACAGTTCACTTTAAGTACAAAAATTCACATTACAAATTATTATTATTATTATTGAACCTGAAAATGAACTGTTGGAGAATTTTAAATTACAACAAAAAATGGAAGACTCTTTTTTTTAAGATAAACTGTAGAGTTTATGTCAGCTTGAGTGCTGCTGTCAGTAAAGCAAAAATAAAATACCAAACTCTAATTCATTCTCAAATGTATTTATTTCTTTTATATTTTTTAAATGAAACGTTTCACTCAAATTGTTATGCTGATAATATAATTTGCAATGATGTGACACATATATTTTCACTTGTGGTCTCAGACTGTTGGACCCCACTGTACTGCAAAGGTCACATCATACATCAACACAGACATCAGGCAGATTCATAAAAATCAGAAATGCAGAGCACACAACACCATCCAGACACACTCCTCTCAGAATACTGCAGTGCACCACAACAGGGTGGAGAGAGAGAGACAGAGAGAGAGAAATGGAGAGAGAGCAACAAATGTTAGTGAAGGCAGATAAAGTGGAAATGAAATAATGACGAGATGAGGCAAAATTGAGAAAATAGAAATAGGCAGAGGACAAAGAGTGAAAAGCAATGCGACAGAAAGACAGAGGGAACAATATTGAGGGAGAGTGGTGAATATTGAGAGAGAGAGAGAAAAGAAAATGAACAGCAGTGGTGGGAGAGAGCAACGCACATTTCTCCACAGTGTGTCTGTCTGCAAGCCGTAAAAGGCCCATTCTGATTAATGTACTTTATAATGAGTTAGCATAGGCAATTACTGCACATGCTGAGAAGTGGGGAAAAAAGTGAGTGAGCAAAAGAGAGAGAGAGAGTTATGTGTAGAATGGCTTTCTATCATGCAACTCCTTCTACTATTCAGCATATATATATATATATATATATATATATATATATATATATATATATATATAGAAGAAGTGTATACTGTGCACCAGAGAATATTGCATAATGTAATGTGCTCAACTTCATCTTCCATTACTTGTGATGAATGAAACGAGAGGAATACCAAGCATAAATTTGATCATATCCTACCGTTATACTGAACAGATAATCCAACAAAACTGGAATAACTGTACATTTCATGCTGATGTGGAAGTATGTACTGTGAATTTATTTTCACTATTATTTTACTAGAAGCATATTAGAAATGCAAAGTCGGCAACACCAAATTTTAAAATAAATTTATTTGATACTTTTTGGAGCTTTGGTGTTGCCGACTTTGCATTTCTAATATGCTTCTACTTGTTTTTTAGTCGAGCACCCATTTGAGATCGATGTGCGTGCTGTTGCTTACTCTTTACTATTATTTTACTAGAAATAGTCATATTGAAATCAATGAAATCAATTTTTGAAAAGGTTGTTGAGTTTTTCCTATATTAATATTCATATATTATTTATTTTAGGTATATCCCCTTTAACTATATCCCTTTCTACAATCAATCAGTCAATCAATCATTCAATGAATATATACAGTGGTGTGAAAAAGTGTTCGCCCCCTTCCTGATTTTTAAATTTTTTGCATATTTGTCACACTTAAAAGATTCAGATCATCAAACAAATTTTAATATTACACAAAGATAATGCAAGTAAATACAAAATGCAGTTTTTAAATGATGATTTCATTTATTAAGGGAAAAAAGCTGTCCAAACCCACCTGGCCCTACGTGAAAAATGAATTGCTCCCTCCTATTAAATCATGAAAGAACTGTGATTAACCACATTATTTTAGAAAGCTGAGTTAAATTTCACTAGCCAAACCCAGACCTGATTACTGCCAGACCTCTTGAATCAAGAAATCACTTAAATAGAACCTGTCTGACAAAGTGAAGCATGTTTAAAGAGCAACACATCATTCTGTGATCTAAAGAAATTCATAAACAGATGAGAAACAAAATAGTTGACATGTATCAGTCTGGAAAGGGTTATAAAGCCATTTCTAAGGCTTTGGGACTCCAGTGAAACACGGTCAGAGCCATTATCCACAAATGGAGAAAACTTGGAACAGTGGTGAACCTTCCCAGGAGTGGCTGGCCTACCAAAATTACTCCAACAGCACAAAGACGACTCATCCAGGAGGTCATAAAAGAACCCAGAACAACATCTAAAGAACTGCAGGCCTTAATTGCCTCAATTAAGGTCAGTGTTCATGATTCAACAATAAGAAAGAGACTGGGCAAAAACAGCATCCATGGGAGAGTTCCAAGGCAAAAGCCTCTGCTGACCAAAAAGAACACAAAGGCTCGTCTCACATTTGCCAAAAAATATCTTGACTGTCCCCAAGATTTTTGGGCAGATATTCTGTGGACTGATGCGACAAAAGTTGAACTTTTTGGAAGGTGTGTGTCCCGTTACATCGGGCGTAAAACCAACACAGCATTTCATAAAAAGAACATCATACCAACAGTCAAACATGTTAGTGTGATGGTCTGAGGCTGCTTTGCAGTTTCAGGACCTGGATGACTTGCCATAATTGATGGAACCATGAATTCTGCACTCTATCAGAAAATCCTGAAGGAGAATGTTCGGCCATCAGTTTGTGACCTCAAGCTCAAGCACACTTGGGTTATGCAGCAGGAAAATGATTCCAAACACACCAGCAAGTCCACCTCTGAATATCTCAAGAAAAACAAAATTAAGATTTTGGAGTGGACAAATCAAAGTCTGGACTTAAATCCAATTGAAATGCTGTGGCATGACCTTAAACAGTCCATTCATGCTCAAAAACCCTCCAATGTGGCTGAATTAAAACAATTCTGCAAAGAAGAGTGGGCCAAAATTCCTCCACAGCGATGTGAAAGACTCATTGCCAGTTATCGCAAAGGCTTGATTGCAGTTGTTGCTGCTAAGGGTGGCACAACCAGTTTTTAGATTTAGGGGGCAAGCTGGGGTTTGGATTTTGTTTTCCCTTCATAATAAAAAACTTCATTTAAAAACTGGATGTTGTGTTTACTTGTGTTATCTTTGATTAATATTTAAATTTGTTTGATGATCTGAAACATAAAAATGTGACAAACATGCAAAAAAATTTAAAATCAGGAAGGGGGCCGACACTTTTTCACACCACTGTATATATATATATATATATATATATGTGTGTGTGTGTGTGTGTGTGTGTGTATGTATGTATAGAAGAAGTGTATACTGTGCACCAGAGAATATTGCATAATGTAATGTGCTCAGCTTCATCTTCCATTACTTGTGATGAATGAAACAAGAGGAATACCAAGCATAAGTTTGATCATATCCTAACATTATACTGAATCCAACAAAACTGGAATAACTGTTCATTTCATGCTGATGTGGAAGTATGTACTGTGCAGTAGCTCTGGCTGAATTTATTTTCACTATTACTTTACTAGAAATAGTTATATTGAAAGCAATGACTTTTTTATGTTTATTTTGAATTTTTTTTAAATATCCTGAAAAGTCTGAAAAGGTTGTTGAATTTTTCCTATATTAATATTCATATATTATTTATTTTAGGTATATCCCCTTTAACTATATCCCTTTTGACAATCAATCAGTCAATCAATCATTCAATAAATATATATATGACCCTATTGTGACCCTGGACCACAAAACCAGTCTTAAGTGTCAATTTATACATCATAAGTGAGTGAAAATAACTGATTGAGAATAACTGACTAAATAAGCTTTCCATTGATGTATGGTTTGTTAGGATCGGACAACATTTGGCGAGATACAACTATTTGAAAATCTGGAATCTGAGGGTGCAAAAAAATCTAAATATTGAAAATATCGCCTTTAAAGTTGTCCAAATTAAGTTTTGATATATTCACGTTAAGAAATTTACAAAATATCTTCATGGAACATGATTTTTACTTAATTTCCTAATGATTTTTGGCATAAGAGAAAAATGTATCATTTTGACCCATACAATGTATTTTTGGCTATTGCTACAAATATACCCCAGTGACTTTGCATCGCCAGCATCCCACCCCTCTGGCACTGGGCCCTTGGAATCGTCCTAACCTTTCCCCCCCTTACGGCACCCCCACCTACTGACACACTACAGCAAAAGATAGAAATAACTGTCTTAAAACTATTTTTAGCTGGTAAAAAATACTAATGTTTAATAGTTTTGGCAACCACTGTAGTTTAAATTTATATTAAATGCAATAAGTAGAATTTAAGAGTACTTTTTGACCCACTTAAGTAGTAATTTAAAACTACTTTTTATGTAATTTCACAATTATTTCTATTTTCTTTGACATATGGTTAAAGTGTACTGCCAAATGTACTTACAAACATTTGTGGTAAACTAAAAAACACTACGATTATACGCTAGTTCATTCTTATGTCCTGTATTTACATTTGTAATTACACATATTGTAATGATGACATTGCAATTTAGCACATTTAAAAATATGTGGTTTTAAAGGTAATATTAAATAACATGCTACAGTTACTTTATATGTTCTTTAGTATGTTAGTCAACACATCTAAATAATTCCACTTCTTTAAAGCACCACCAAAGATTATTAAAACAGTGATGTATATTGCACTTTTTTAAAATTGTACTTAAGTGTGTAAAGAAACATACAGTCTTGAAAGTGGCAATCAAAACAGCATTCATTGGTTATTTAGCTTAGGAACTGAACTATCCTCTATAGATCTAGGTCTTTGTAATATACAGCATCAAGGCTTCAAGTGATAGTTCATTCAGCAATGAAAATTCAACTCAGTCATGATTTGCAACCCAACAACTTGAATTGTATGAGCAAAAGGAGTAGAAACACCCTTCAGAATATCTGGCTGCACTTTATTTTAAGGTATGTGCACTTACAGTGCACAGACCCAAGAAAATATAATATAAGGGTACTGTATCTATATGGACTTAACATAGGTTAAGTTCAGTTTCAGGGGTAGGTTCAGGGTTAGTACTTAGTTCTGACCCAGTCTTCTTTTTTGTTTAGCAGAAGAAATAAGGTCATAAAAATAACTGTGTATGCCATCCCTTTAATAGAATTGTTTATGCTATGTAATCAGCATTAAACAGCTTAAAACGAATCAGCATTGAAAAAAGTGTTACATAGGCATAGGCTGATCAATATGTCCCAAAATGCATTTAAAAAAAAGGTCCATTCTCTGGAACCCCTCACTCTTTATCAATTTAATCTAGGCGTTTTATAGAAACATAATCTTCTCCACAGTTCACAGTATAATGCAGCTATTCACTTGGCTAACCTAGTTAATACTTGCAGTGCTACAATGTTACGTTGGTAATGGAAAACTACCAGTTTGATGGAGTCTCATTTTCTGTGATTCTACAGTGTCTGGGACAGGAATGAAATCGGAAATGTTTCATGACATTATACTGGCAAAACAAATTGAATGCAGTTAAATATGAGTCACCATGCCTGTGAGATCAAATGAATTTGCTTAATGTAATAAGCAGATCTGTGTTCATTAACATGACTGCTAGTGCCTATGAGCTAGAACCACAAAACACAAGACTCTAAAACCTAAATATAAATGTGCAAAGAGTTGGAATACTGGTCTTGTGGAGTACTCTAGAGGTTTGGGTCTTGGGTTAAGTCATGTTCTAGTCTTGGTCAGAGTCTCAGGGGATCTGCAATCGGTCTGGGTCTTGGGGGTCTGGTTTTGACTCCATCCCTGTATAGATACACACATAGAGGAACTGAACTTGTTTTCTTATCCCTCACCCAATTGACTGTGCACTTGTAGTGTATTTCAAATCTTAAAAGTATATTTACTGTATATGCAGATAATATAATATTATATTAATTAAATAAAAGGTCACTTAAGTGAGCTTAACACAATAAAGTACAGTTTTAAAAAGTGCACTTTGTTATAATGTCAATTTAAAAGAATGTCCTTTAAAGTACATTTTAAATAATTATCTTATAATATTCTTTTGTTGTACTTGTTTTGATGAATTGACTATGTCTTGGTGTATTAAATTGCAACTTCATTACAAATGTGTGATTATAAATATTTAAATGCATGACATACAAGTTTCAACATGACACTGAAATGACATTAAAGTATGTGTGTCGGTACATTCAGCAGTATGTATTAGGGTGAGAACATTTAACATTGAAGAACCTTGAAAAAAACTAGGACTTATCTTTATATGCAAATTCATGATTACTTTTACTGTCTTTGAAATAAGACTGTAATATATAATATAGCCTATGTTACCGAATGCAAAGTATGTGTGTAGGTACATTCAGCAGTATACACTTTCACAATATTTCTAAAGCTAAAATAAATAATTTTGAAAATACATATAAAAAATGTACTTAAGTCCTACTTAAATAGGCCTAAGTAAAAATAAGCACTCTTAAGTTCAGCTGATGGCTGTTGGCAAAACATTTTTGTTCGTATGTTGTCTTGGATAAGTGTTAGAGATTTAATGTTAATCTTAGTCATGGATTTTGTGTTGGAATCAGAGATCAGTGTCTCTGACCTGATTGATTTCTTATCGACTAGCAATCAGACCAGCTCTGGATCACTCACTGCTGATTATGATCTTGCTGAGAGAATTACATATTGCTGGCCAACATCTACCCAAAGCCACCTGAACAGAAGGATCCAGTACACATTCATTTAATTTACCCATATTTTGTATCATACTTCTCACTGACCAAAACTGCAGTTAATCTTTCCTTGTTTTTACATAAAAACACATTAAAATTCCAGACATGTATTTCCAAGTCATCGCTGAAAGTCAGAGAGCTAATGCCTGTGCAGAACTGTTTTATTGCACGAGTCTATATTTGTTTTTTCACTGGTTACAACCACATACTTGAGATCTGAATTAGATTAGTTTTACATATTAGTACACAATACACAGCATTAATGAAATATTTCACCCACAAATGAAAATTCTTTCATCATTGACTCACCCTCATGTTTTTCCAAACCATGTAAGACTTTTGTTCATTTTCAAATTATTAATGAAGGTATTTTTAATGAAATAGATTTCTATCCCTCCCTTGAAAGTCTATTAACCCAAAACTTTATTTATTTATTTTTAATTTTTTTTTTTTTGCTTGCATGTTGTGCTGTCTGCAGGTATTATAAACTTTGTTTCAGATCGTTAAAAATACAGTTTGTGAATCATATGGAAACCTTTTATTCTGCTTTTTGAAACTTAACTTTTGTTATATGGAAAAAGAGCAACATAGACATTCTGCTAAGCATCTTCTTTTGTGTTTCACGGATGAAAAAGTCATATAGTTAAAGAACAGCATTAGGGTGAGAACATTTAACAGTGAAGAACCTTGAAAAAAACTAGGACTTATCTTTATATACAAATTCATGATTACTTTTACTGTCTTTGAAATAAGACTGTAATATATAATATATTGTTTTAACGAATGTTAACGAATGCACTGACAAGCATTTAAGGTAATCTAAAATATATTTTAATGTAATTTCTATTGAAAGTTGTATGTCATGATTTTAAATATGTTTGTAATTAGACATGTATAGTAAATTTGCAATTTAGCACATTTAAAGGGGTCATCGGATGCCCATTTTCCACAAGTTGATATGATTCTTTAGGGTCTTAATGAAAAGTCTATAACATACTTTGGTTATAATTTCTCAATGGTAGTGTAAAAAACACCCTTTTTACCCTGTCAAAATCAGCTCTGTTTTCAGCAAGCTGTTTTTTAGTCTATGTCCCTTTAAATGCTAATGCGCTCTGCTGACCCCGCCCCTCTTGTCCGTGGGGAGACGAGCAGACTGTAAACTTCAGCCGCAAAACTTGATAACTAGCATATATTAGGAAAGATGATTTGCAGAGATTCATAAAAACCATTATACTCACTTCTTCTGTAGATGAAGCTGGATCACGAACGATTCGTGCGAACATAGACGCATTTAGGCAGATCGAAGTAACGTTAATCCTCTGCGTCTGTCAGGAGTAAATGACGACTGCTATATTCATTATTTCATCCAACAACAAAACACCACAATCGCTTAATCGGAGACATCTTGTCTTCCCCTGCACCAGAGTCGACACAATGGTGGACAGCTCTCAGCTCACTCAGGGCGGGTCTAAGGTAAGGTCAATCAACTATCGTGGGAGGGGCCTGTGCAGAACTACGTCATTCTGACAGGAATCTCAGAACAGCCTGATTTGAGAAAGGGGATTTTAAAATAGGGATTTAAAAAAAAAAAACCACTGGGTGAATTTTTATCATTATAGGATGGATGTGTACACACACTTCCAACACACATTTATGTTCAAATAACTTGTAAAGTGAATTTTGCATCCGATGACCCCTATATTTAAAATGTATTAAAGCTACAGTCCGTAAGTTCTGGCTCTTTCTTGCTATCTCTGTTTGAAATCTGCAATTGAAGTTATTTGCAGAATTATCATCTTTACGTGGGCTGTGCAACGGCACAGCTCCTCAGCGCAGATTAATGTGATGTTTTGAGGAGTATGTGTGGCTGTCAGTCATCGCATCACCCAAAAATTGATTTTGGATCATTTTTAACAAAAAATAAAAATATAAATTACAGACTGCTAAAAGCTAAAGCCTATTACATCTACATAATAACAAACTGTAAGTACAGGCGGTTCCATAACTCAGTTACATGGTAAGTACATTTTGTTTCATGTAAGTACAATGGCTACTACGAAGTACTTAATAAGGTAATTACTCTGTATTATGGACACCTTCAAATAAAGTGTTACCGATTTTTTTAGTACTTCTTAAGATACTCTTAATAGAGTATCTTAAGAACATCTAAGTGAACTCAACTGTGCTATTTTGAGACACCATGAATATAAACTAAATGTGCTTTTAACATACTATCTCTGTATTAAAAAATGTATTTATTTACACTTGTTTTTTATTATTTTATTATTATTATTTTATTTCATATTCATGGTGTCTCAAAATAGCACGTTTGAGTACACTTAGATGTTCTTAAGATTCTCTTAAGAAGTACTAAAGAATATAAAGAAGTACTACATTATGAAAGTACACTTTTTCACCTAACCTTAACTAGATTTTTGTGAGGCAATAGGTTTGTGAGATAGTGGCTTATTATTTTATTAAAATTATATTATCTTCAAGTATGGTAAATGTACTGTACGTTTAAGATATGAAGTACACTACAAGTGCACATTCAAAACAATTAAGTACACTTCTTTTTCACAAAGGGAGATCCGAACCTTCTAATGTTAATATGTGTCTTCTAGTGTTACTTGACAGCATGCACAGCACCAAAAAACATCCATTATATTTGCACAATGACAAATGCATGTTAAACATGTGAATCTCTGCAAGCCACTTCAACTCTGTAGGAGCTGATATAAAAATCTAACATATGGTTTGTGACTAATTTTCTGGCTAATCCAGAGCGCTGGCTGAGGACATTGCTGTATAACCTCTCACTATGACAAGCACAACTGTGATATTCACAGATTATGTGCCATCAGACGCATATGTTTCTTAATGGCCTCCATCTCCCAGTGCATGAAAATGAAATGGTAGCTTTTCAATCACAACAATTAGGGGTCATTAGCATAATTATAGCTGTTGTTATTTTGAATGTCATTAATAGCATTGCACAGCAAGTATATTCTAATGTGTTGGTACACATGTCTCACATTTGAAAAAAAAAATTAGCATGCATTTATGAGGGGATATTCTGAATAACATACTACATACTAATTATCAGCTTCACCAGGAAAGAAAACCATTATTGTTGCACACAGTGCATGCTGTTTAAAAAATAATAGGCAGTATGCAGTGTACACTGCGCAACATGCAGTAAGCTAGTATTTTATTCTGAACATGCTGTTGACCAGTGAGAAAGCGAGAGATTCGGTCAGGAAAGAAATGAGAATCTTATTTCCTTAACCACTATCTTTACTTTGACCACTAACTGAAGTTATAGTGCTTTTGTGCCTATATAAATTAAAAACTGAGATGACAGTTTATTGAGAAACTTCCACAAAAAACAATCTTTCTCTTTTCACCTGCCAACTTCCACCGTCTGGCTAACAATCTCCTGTCCTTTATACACCATTGGCACAGCTGCTCAATAGAGAGGACTCCAGTAATAACACAATGTAAACTAGATAAAAAAAAGTTCACTAAAGCAAACTTTGATGTTGGCTTGAGTAAGCGTGGCCAAAAGTTTGAAGTAGTTTAAAAAGACTGAATTCTGAAGGTTTTAAAGCCACGCAGTTTATCAGACAGACAGACAGAGATGATAGAACGATAGATAAAACGATAGATAGATAGAACGATAGATAGATAGATAGATAGATAGATAGATAGATAGATAGATAGATAGATAGATAGATAGATAGATAGATAGATAGATAGATAGATAGATAGATAGATAGATAGATAGATAGATAGATAGATAGATAGATAGATAGACAGGGGTGTTACTACGTGGTTACTAAAGAATTCTGGCTGTTGCTAGGGTGGATAAGTAGAAAGATAGATGGGAATTTAGAAGCATATCAAATGTCTAGTGAGTGTTTCTCAAATAATAAAATCCATCTCACTTTCCAACACTCTACACTAAACCTGTAATCTGTGTGTGTGTGTGTGTGTGTGTGTGTGTGTGTGTGTGTGTGTGTGTGTGTTTGTGACATATGAGGACACAAATTTGTATAATGACATGGGTATGACATAGCTATTACAAGGAAAAGGTGACATATGAGGACATTTATGTACCCATATTTCAAAAGGCTTATAAATCATACAGAGTGAGTTTTTTTGAGAAAGTAAAAATGCACAAAGTTTCCTGTATGGGGTAGGTTTAGGTGTAGGGCAGTATAAAAACCATTACACCAATGGAATGTCCCCACAATTCACAAAAACAAACGTGTGTGTGTGTGTGTGTGTGTGTGTGTGTGTGTGAGAGAGAGAGAGAGAGAGAGATGTTTAGGAGGAGTCTCTCCACAGTCTGTCCAAAAAGTCAAGTCCACATGACCACAACCAGAACCACAGAGGAAGTGAGCGTCTGTCCAACATGGAAAATGGCCAAGCAGAGTTTGCTTTAGGTCCAGGTAGATCCAATAGTGATGTGCAGCAAAGTGGAAACTCATTTAAATAATGGCTCAGCAATCTCTGAGAAAGGGCTGTGAACGATCCGTGGGTGTGAGTCTGAGGCTGAGATTAGCACAACACACGCTCACACAAACATATTTCACAGTGAAGCAACATATTCAATGAGAAGAAATGTGATGTTGTACTGGATTTTATCCACCCAGAATTGATTAGATCATGAAAAGTGGGCATTTATACAATAATGAAACCGATCAGAATGCAAGTTTGCAGTGGAAGAACTATTAGCCCTTTGAAACAAGGACTCATTTCAGTGGCTGAGCACGTACATTTTAAATCACAAACAGTTACAGAGCAATTTTTCCTTTAGGATAACATGCAGTGATGAATCAGGCACATAGTTAAACTGCAGTAGACAACTCCATCATACAACTAAATGTTTACATTTCCAGAAGAATATGCCACAATTTTAGACTGCTGTGACTGCCAGAGTGTCGCTACGCTGTTGCTAAGGTGTCTGGAGTAGCACATTGCTGCTGTGTGGTAGTTAAGAGTTTTCTGGGAGGTTGTTAAAGCATTGGTAGGTGGCTGCTGGATGATTGCACATGCAACATTTCTAATATTCCGGTGCCTACACTGTAAAAAAAATGATTGTAACTTTAATTACCACATGTGGTGAAAAAAATAATGATTTAATATTACATTTGGTGTCATTTTGCTGTAAATACCGTCAAATACATGGGTTTTGCTAATAAAAATTATGAACTACCAATAATATAATATAATTTACAGTGAAAATGATAAAAGGGCATTTCCAGAAGTCCATGTGTGATGACACATTAATATATTTTCTTTAAATAGTTTGGCTTTTTATTTTTGTTAGCAGTAATGTACATCAGGTGTTTGTTTTTTTGTAGCATCATCTGTTATTTAGTTTATGTTTATGCATTACTTTAGTGATGTGTGTTACCCTAATGGTGTTTTGTCTTTGTGTGTTTGACCATGTCTATATCCAAACATTGGCCATGATGAAGTCTGATTCATCATATGGCTTAATATTTTACCACCTATACTATTATAGCTGTTATCAGTACATTTTAAGGTAAAAAGCAGTGTAGATACGGCTTGAAACCACACACTTTTTTATAATCTGCCAAACACAAATCACAAGTCAGATTACTTAAAAAAATTAATAAATAAATACTAATAATAATGAAGAAGTAATTTATTCTTTTGGTAACCTCTGTCAAGTTGTGCGTTTTATGCAACAACTAATTCTGTGTGACATGGTATGAGAGTTTATCGTACTATTTAATATATTGATATGTACTAAACACTAAAGACATTAGATGACCTAGTCAATAATGCAAGCAAATGAGGCGATTCCATGCCTGCCCCTTTGACATCCAGTTTGCCATTCATTCAACTCAGCCATAACACAAGCACTAAAGTGAACACACGCACTCAGTATTAAAGCGGCTGTCAGTGGGCCCTTATGAATCTTTAAAGAAGCCATAAAACATCAGACAGCAGAGAATAATCCAGTCCTGGCCTAAACTGCCACCCAACAGGTGGTGCTACACACATACACGCCACTTCCACCTGTCTCACCTGTATTTCATGCTACTGTGTCGTCCAATAGCTTCCTTCATGTGGGCGTGGCCTTGAGGCAGGGGTCGGGACCCTGCCATGTCCCGTGTTTTGCCCGAGCTCTGAGGGGCGTAGTTGCCATTTCCCCCCTGTCCGCTCCCTCTTTCTCCTCCACCTCCACCTCCTCCGCTGCTGCTGCCCCCTGGTGGAGGGGCAGTTCGCAGGCCGCACAGCCGGTCCTCGCTGCGGCTCTTCAGATTGTGCTCGGTACAAGCGAATGAGACCTGCATCCTGACCAGCTCTCACACACTTGTGACACTTGTGTGTTTGAGTTTATAAGACTGAATCACTTTTGGTGTGGTAACAACAAAGATGTTTATGGGAGTGCCTGATAGATAGATAGATAGATAGATAGATAGATAGATAGATAGATAGATAGATAGATAGATGCACAGGGCAAACCTGCGCTCAAGTCAGGTCTTGCACCTGCTGGCACCAACTTGCAGCTGTTGCCAGGAGGGTGCGCGTCCAAACGCAACCCTGACGCGGTGGGGTGCGTGTTTATGTCGCCAGGCAAAAAGTCACGACTGGCTGCTGTCCAGGCCTTTAGTGTGCCGCTGCGTGCACAGTCTGTCTATGCAGTCGCCCACTGCACTTCTCCAATACCCGGATCGACGCAACTTGAAGATGCTCCTCTCCGTATTGAGGCATTCCTCTGCAGAATCCGGGTGGTCTTTCTGTGCGAGGCGGGGGACCTCCTCAAAATGCGGAGCCACCCATCCACACCGGGTTTCCACTGACGGGATGCGCAACAGCCGGTGCCGCTTCACCTAATGGCACTGAAGCCCAGCTACGCGGCGGTAGAACGCGACTGCAGGGACGCGCGTATACGCGCACGCTTGTGTTCACGCGCGCCTGGCCATCTCCTCGTCTACAGTCGTATGAACACAAATTCAAGCACACAATCACTCTTTCACGCGCTAGGTGGTGATGGTCACTATCTGACACACAGCGCACCCTCACGCGCTCGACACAAGGCAGCAAATGTCGCGCTGTTTTTCTGGCGCGTAATTATTGCCATGGTGATCATCGCACGCGATCAAAAGAGAGTTTGACAGCTCCGCTGGGTCCATATTCCATCGTCAGATTTCACTGTAGTAGCCGATATGTCGCATCGTAAAGGCGGTCTAGCAACGAAAGGCTGTCGATTGAGATGTGAAGGGAACTGTGCATCCGTTCAGAACGACAGAGCCATCAAACGCGAGACTGCCAACTCAGAACCCAATGAATGTGATCCCCCACCCTCTCTCTCTCTCTCTCTCTCCCTCTCTCTCTATCTCTCTCTCTCGGATTTCCATTGTGATTAATGTGTGAATTGAACAGGACCACTGCGGAATAATCACGTTATTGTTTGGGTTAGGGCTATACACACTCACACAAACACACACACACACACACACAATATTTTATATTCCTCTTATGGCAGCAAAGCAAAAAGGTTCCAATGGTTGGGAATTAAATAAAAATAAAAACATTTAAAAATCAGTACATTTCCCTGTACAAGTAGACCAAAGCAGGATTTTCCAAAACGGGAATCTGCCATTCAGACTCTCAGTCAAAATTCTTCTAATATAATGCTAAATTTTACTGATAACTCTGTAGGCCTATATTAGATTTTAGCAAATGCATCACTTTATTTTCCGTCCAATAACAGACCAAATGTTAGCAAATAAAACTGAAATATATATATAGCCTGCAATTTATCCAATGTTTTTATATTTTTAAAGAAATTTGTATATTTTTACATATCGGCCAACAGACCTTCTGCAGTACAAAACTCTGAAAGTAGAATCTTATCTATCTTCAAACTGACGAAAAAAAACACAAAAAAAAAAACACATATAGTTCCATTAACTAGGTGATTTTTTTTTTTTTTAAACCCACAACTTTTTTTTCCATAAAATATTTAATATACACTGGGAAATATTTTACAATCTCTGTACACAATCAAACACAATCAAACTTCAAACACAAAACATGAGAATGAGAGGGCAAGGGAAATATTTAAATCACGTTAAATGAAAGTAGTGACAGATCTTTTCCTCCATATCACACATACAAGTGTAACAGATTATCGAAAAAGAAAAAAAAAAGCAGGATGGGGACTTGGTTCTGTGCATTGGTTGTTGACTGGACGTTGCATTGTGGACAGATGAGCTTGCAGGGATGCTGTTTAAGTGGAAAAATAACTGGAGATGTCCTGCATGAGAGAAGTCTGACATTTCACATTTCACCAGAAGGCCCAGTAATGACATTTTGATTAAACATTACAAGGTCAAAAAAAAGAAAGAAGCAGATGCATGGATGAATTGTTCACATTAACATCTATAATATGCACTCTCAATATAGATTTTAGAGAATTTCCATTTCATACCTACTTTAAGATTCCATTAAAAACATAAACATGCAAACAATCAAAATACTTAAACACAAAATCTAACTCGCACACACTTTGAACCAAACGGCAAGAACATTCTTTGCTAAGTCTCTCAGCTGATCATAAACCAGTACAATGAGTGAACTGTAACCCTGCTGACACAAATATGAATAACAAAAACATACTCTTGGCTCTCCTCACAAACGGCTTAAGAAGACCAAGGGGAGTTTTTAGAGCCAGATGGTTGTGTTTCTATTACTGATGGATGCTGCTGTTGTAACATCTGCACTGAACCAACTCTCTGACCACAGGTACAGGAGACAAAACCTCAAAATGATTCACACAAAGCATCCCGAATAATGCTGAATCAGTATGAAACTTCAGTTGTTTAAGGAGATATGTAAGCATTCCTACATTCTGAATCATGGAAGTTCTAGTGTTGTTTAACTGACTGTTCTCATGGACCAATATTTGTACACTGTCATACAGCTATAGCATATTTTTCAAAGCTGTACTCAGTGCATCAGGGCGCACAGAGACTGCTGCCAACCAATCAGAGCGAGGCAGTGCAGAAGAGGCAGCCAGTGACAGCGCAGCTGTGCTGTGTAGTGAACATGGGGGGAATAGAACAAATCTGCTCTCATCAAAGAACATCTGCATGCAATCCGAAGCCAGAGAGAGAGAGAGATGGGGGTGTAGCTGCGTGTCACTCAATTAATTTGCTTTCTGCCAATGCAAATGAACCAATCAAGAATCCTCTTTTAGGAACTGTCCAGGGTTCTGAAATGCACCAAAATGCTGGATCAGCATAAATTTACAATTAATCAGCAATTAAAAGCAGAATCTTCTATTGAGACACCAGAAAATGTTTTATATTTATATACTGTATATGGTAAAAATGTATTTTATTCTTTTTATGGCAATGCTGAATTTTCAGCATCATTAATCCAGTCTTCATTGTCAAATTATCCTACAGAAGTCATTCTAATATGCTGATTTTCTCAAGAACCATTTATTATTATTATTACTATTTTTGTTACTAATGTTGAAAACAATGTTGTTCTGCTTAATATTTATGTGGAAACCATTACACTTTTTTCAGAATTCTTTGCTGAAAAGAAAGTTCAAAAGAATAGCATTTATTTAAAATTGAAATCTTTTGTAACATTATAATTGTCCTTACTGTCACTTTTGTTCAGTTGAATGCATCCTTGTATTTAATTGATAAAAACTTGAATAAAACTGTTAATTTCTTTAAAAAGTCTTACTGACATGATAATATATTTTACACAATAGTGTATATTGTGTATATTATGTGTGTAGGGAGAGATTTGTAAAGCCGATAATATTTGAATGCCTATTTTTAATACCAATATTTTTTTTCTTTCCATTATTTCATGGCATGTCTCCCCCTTCTATTCTCATTTACACTCACCACGCTGTAAAAGAAAAAAAGTTGAGCGAACTTAAAAAAATTATTTTTACCAGCTTCAGCATATTTTTGAGTTTGCTCAACTTATTTTTGTGGGAGATTCTCAAATTTGTGTTGTATAAACTCTGCTGAAGCTGGTTGCCTTAACATTTTAAGTTGGCTCAACCTTTTTTTTTTTCTTTTTTTTTTTTTTTACAGTGCAGCCACTTTATCAGGTAGTACCAGGTTGGACCCCTTTTTGCCCTAAGAACTGCCATACTTCTTCATGGCATAAATTCAACAAGGTGCTGGAAACATTCCTGAGAAATTTGGTCCATATTGACATGATAGCATCATGATGCAAATCCTCCATTTCACCACATCCCAAAAACTCCATTGGATTGAGATCTGCTCACTGTTGAGGCCCCAAGAGTATAGTGAACTCTTTGTTATGATCAAGAAACCAATTTGAGATGATTTGATATGGTGTGTTATCTTGCTGAAAGTAGCCATGACAAGATGGGTACACTGTGGTCATAAAGGGATTGACATGGTCAGTCCATTTTCTCCCACCAAACTGCCACTCACTTGATATTTCCTTCTCTGTAAACCCTAGAGATGTTTGTGCATGAAAATACAAATACATCAGCAGTTTATGAAATCAAAAACCATGCACGTTAAAAGTCACTTAAATCACCTTTCCTTCTTCTCTATTCTGATGCTTGGTTTAAACTTCATTGGATCATCACGACCATGTCTACATGCCTAAATGCATTGAGTTGCTGCCATGTGATTGCTCGATACAAGCAGTTGAACAGGTTTCCCTAATAAATTGAGTGTATATATATGTATGGGTGAGTGTATATATGTTTCTTTGGGAATTTTGCCCATTTCATCCAGGAGAGCACTTGTGAGGTCAAGCACTGATGTCGGATGAGAAGGCCTGGCTCGCAATCTCCAAAGGTGTTCAAATGGAGTGAAGTCAGGAGGACTCTGTGTGGGCCAGTCAAGTTCTTCCACCAAACTCATCCAACCATGTTTTTTAGACCTTGCTTTGTGCACTGGGGCACATCAGGCTGGAACAGAACAGGGCCTTCCCCAAACTGTTCCCACAAAGTTGCAGGGATGAAATTTCACAAACTGACATATTGCAAAACTGGTATCACAGTACAATGTCTGCATTTCAACTACAATTCACTGAGCTCTTCAAAAACACCTTTTTTTCCACAAATGTTTGTAAATGGTTCATTTTCTTAATGCAAAATTGTATATATATATATATATATATATATAATTTATTTTTTTAACCTTTTTTAATTTTGCATTTTGAGGTGAAATATGAAATGGATATGCTCTTGACAGGCTTTGTGAGATTCACTCTCAAAATTAACATGTTGTTATGCTCAGACTGGCCACATTATAAGCCGATAAGCACAGCAATATTGTGTTCAAGGTGGTCACAGCTGTGGCAGAGGCAATCCATGAATTTTCACTGCTGCGTCCCTGAGCAAGCCACTAAAATAAAGCTCTATGTATTAGATCGTACTTCTGTTTAGCTTCAAATAGTCGTCTCAGCTGCAAACAACGTGAGGTGCAGTGACTGAACATGTGCTTTGTGGAATCAGAGCACAAACCACCTGGTTTGCGATTTAGTCCATATGGCGGTAGAAAGATGGGAGAGGAAAAAAAAAGACAGAATATGCCCTCTTATTTGCCTGTAAGGTGTGTCCTACTAAAAGCATAATTAAGATATAATTGCAAATTAATTGGCAGAAAATGACAAAAGTAGGTCTCGACCGATAGCGTGAAGGGATTTATCAGAGGACGAAAAGCTCTACTTTCTTTCTTGTTCTAATTTCGTGGAGTAAAAACACATTAAATGAAGACTGGAAAACAGTTTAATTCTCATTCGCTTTTCTTGAAAAAAATCTGTTGCATGGCCTCCAGTGGACAGCAAAGAGAACTGCATGTCAATTATTCATGGAAGTAAGAATATGTTTTTCAAAAGAGAAAAACTGGAAGCAGATCGCTGTCCCCCCTGGAGAGACAGAGCTTTTAAGTGCTTCCATCTGGAGAAAACACAATATGCGATAACATAAAAGCGTACACAGATACACACACGTGCACAGACACTTCAGACAGCGGTGTATGCATTCAGACAAATGCTGACACAAACTGAAGACATTTTGTTCTTCCTTGTTGCCTTTTTTCCATCACTCATTTTCTAGATCCTCACCATCCCTGTAGTACTCATTGCCCTCTCTCACTGATTTTTTTCACTTTAAGCTGCTAAACATAAACCTCTGCTTCCTGCGTGTTTGCCATTTTATCTTAACAAAACCAATATATCTCATAATTTAAAGCAATACATTGAAAAACGTCAAAAAAGACACAATATAAGGAATGATTTAAAAGCTTTTTTTCTTCAGTCTGTTTCAAAATATACTCAAATGGGCAAAATATGTATTTGCAAAAATATGTTTCAAAATATATTTGTGAATACAAAAAATGTATGTATTTATGTATATATTTGTTTTTAAATATACAAATAAACAAATGTACAAATATGTTTGTATTAATTAATTAATTACAACATTACATTTTTATGAATGTGCTATCTAGTTTTGACCTTTAGTAGGCTATTCCATCCATATTTGCATTTAGTCTAAATGTAGGCTACTGTAAAACTGGAAATTTTCTTGCACCTAAAATATATTTTATGAAGTAAAAAATATAATATGTGTGTTTGTGTGTTCTCCATATGGGCAAACTTTGACAGACGAGTTTAAAATCACTACAGTCACAATGTTTAAACTTTTCAGGCAAATCTGCCTCTAATTGAGTTATTTTTTGCTGCCTCTGCAGTTTGTGCTTGGAAAGAAGAATCAAATAACATTCTGTTTCGCATCTACTGTAAATATGGTGTTCAAATGAATCCATCCTGAAGTGACATGTCAAAACACACCACACCTGACACCAGTCAAGCTATAAAGGACTGTCATTCTTTTATACACAAACAAACATACACACTGCGTTCTCTCAGGCTATATTAGGACACTGTAGCCCCTGAGCCTCAAACCAGCGAACCTTGAGCACAGCCAGCAGTTCCCATGGCAACCTGCTTAGAACTAATCACCTGGGGACACAGAACATCCTTATGGGATTTGTGGTGCAATTATAACAAGATCAAGTATTATAAACTTCACAAAATGTCTATTATGCCAGAAGTGTCTCAGTGTTTGTGTTAATTAGTGTTCCTTGTTATACAGATACACTATTCTAGCACACTAGTCTCTCTAGTGTGCAGTAAGTTTCTGCAGTAAGTATACCGTGCATTGTACTCTGATTTATTATATGCATGAATGATTTGCTACAGAAATATGCAATATATTACCAGAACACCCTATGTAATCCACTACATCCTAAAATGCAACCTACACTGTCAGAAAAAAAAAAAAGAAAAAATGTGCATAAAATTGTACCTGTAAGGGTACAACATCTTGTTACTGGAGCAGTACCCTTAAAAGGACTTATTTAACCTTGAAAATCTGCAGATTAGTAACTTAGAGTCATAACATGCATCCTTAAGGTGCTAATATGCACATTTAGGGGTAAATAAGGTATGAACAAAAGAAATACTAGCCTTTGTTTTTAACTCATTGATAAATACTACCATTTTTACACAAAATTAGATTTAAAGGAGACCTATTATGCCACTTTTTGCAATATGTAATATAAATCTCAGGTGTTCAGATCATTTATTATTTCATTTTGAAACATTTGTTTTGTTTTGATTATCATGTCTAATGATCATGCGTGAAATCATGCTTTAAACTTCTTATATACGGTTTTCTGAGTGCACACATCTGAAGCACGCGCACAGAAAGCGGCTGTCACACGACATCTGACAACTAAACTTCTCTTTCATGTCTTATTGCGCTTTAACTGTGAAATACACACAAGATTATGTTAACACACATGAGTTACAAAAACTGCTGGTTATGTTTGTGAAGGTAAACAGCTGGGGGAAAAATAGCGTGGCAGCAGTGTGATATACAGTAAATAAATCAGTAAATTCACTGCTCTCTTATCTCTTCTGAGTCTGGGACTCTAAATAGTGTTCTGTGCTCTTCAGTGCAGCCAAAGACAGACCAGTTAGCATGCTTTGCTCAAACATTCGCCATGGTGTTAGAACTGGTACACTGTTGTTGCTTGCAAAAACACAATGGAGGCGATGTAGGTGGAAACTTGCAGAAGGGGCAGTGATGTTATAATAAGATCTCCTTTTTACGTCACAGGGGGAGTGAAATCTGATGCACTCGTTTTTTTTCACAAGCTTGCCAAGAAAGGCTTACCAAAATAAATTTACTGGGTTGTTCTTTTTCACATTTTCTGGGTTGGTAGATGCATCAGTGACCCGATTATAGCACTTTTAAATGCAAAATAACCATAATTATTCGATGATACGTATCCAAAATAGTGAGGTTGTAAAAACGGGAGTAAGCAGACTGAAGCGTGGATCTAAATGCAGGGTCTTGTATAGAAAAAACAAGGAACATAAAAGTCCAGAGACAAACACAAGGAATCTACATGTGATGGAGGTAATGTGAGAACAACTAAGCAATATTAGCTAACTACTGTCAAAGACACTTATCAGTTATCACTAGGGTTTGGTATTGTTTGAATTTTATCAATTCCAATTCGATTCGATTCTGCTTATTGATTCCGATTCTTATAGATTCCCAGTTTCGATTCCAATGTTGTTTTAAAAAAATTAAGTCAAACATTTAGATATCAAACATGTTTATTCTGTGTCTCTTTTTGCAAAACATGTAATTGCTGATGAATACCGTGAACAACAATCAGCCGGCTACATAAAAACTGGACTCGATTAAGAGCTGTTTGTGTGCAAAATCGAGCGGCACGATTCTGGATACATTGAGACCTTTTTTTACTTTATTTTTTTTTAAATGGAGGTTGTAGTTCTCTCACAATTCTGAAGAAAACAATATTAGACAAGTAAAAAAATCTCATGGAATTTATGAATGTAATGATTCAATGACTCACTCAAGATTGACTTGTTTCAGTACTGAATGAATCAGTGTTTTTGAATGAATCTCTTGAATTAATGATTCAAAGACCAATCCATTTTTAACAACCCCTTTTCACCACCTAAATAGAAGACACATGAATTGACAGGTGGAATTGAAATTTTAATATTACAAGTATTCGATTCCTGACCTTAAATATCTGATTCTGGAATTGGAATTGATTTTCGATTCCCAACCCTATTTATCACTGCATATTTTACCTATTTTACACTGTAAAAAAAAAAAAAAAAAATCCTATTAAATTAGAATTCAAAAACAGCTGTGGTTTCCAGAAATTCACCTTAAACTGAATGGAAACAATGTTTTGGGACTGCGTATTGAATGCCTGTATGTGTACAACTTTTAAACATTAAGTGATATAATGTTAATTTACCAAAAATGTAAAATGTAATTAAAATGAAATAAAATTATTTAAAAATAAATCACCTTTTTCACCATGAATCTCACTGGTAAATCATATATATTATGCCTATATACTGTATGTATTTGACAGTAATTTACAGTGAAATTACAGAAACTGTAATGTTAAACCATTTTTTTTTCATCATATATGGCAAGGTAATAACAGTTATTATGTGTATTAAATTTATTGGTTCAATTGTGATTTTGTTTTGACTTTAAAAATGCAAAGCAACCATATTTGCTGATAACTGTTTGCTGAATTAAACATGCAACATGGTGTGTTCACATAACAACTATGCACGCTACTGTTTGACGTGTATAATTGCATACTGTTTACTTTGCAGAAAACAGTATGACAGTATCCCGCTCTGAATCCAGCTTCTGTTCTGCTATTGCTACCTCCATTTTCATACACCTTCATTTATGATCCTTTCACATTCGCTTTATCAGGTTTGACATTTTGACACCACTGAGAGTGCATTTCCCCAAACACTTCCACACTCACTCACCGGTACAGCATGGCTTGTCTCTCTGATTGGCAGTCATTGATGCTGAGGCCACACTCCCTCAGGTAAAGCTCAAGACGCCGCCGCTCAACCAGTCTGTGCGCCGCCTCCAAAATCTGAGAGGCCAGGGCGTCCGTTTCTCCTTTCTGCCCCTTCCCACGGCCTTGCACAGGTCCTTTTGCCCCAGCGCTGCTTGATGGCCCTGATGAGGCTTTAGGCTTCTTGCTGATCCCATACAAGTCCTCAACAGAGAACTTGCCCCCCTTCGCCCCACGACTTCCAAACATGGCCATATTCCTGGGTTTGTGTTTGTCCTCAGTTTGAGCTCTCAGTTGAGCATTAAGACGCACTCCAACTGGCAGGACTTAATGTACAAAGATAAAAGGAAAGCAAAAAAAGCAAAGAACAAAGTTTCAGCATGTAGGTACAAAATTAAATATATCATTTCGAGATGCCACATTTATCCGAAACGCACACAGACAAAAGAAAAAAAAAGGTCCCATCCTGGATGTTTGTTCTTTTACACTACGAAAATGGTGCCAAAACATCTGTACATATCACTGTCAAAAACACACACACACACACACACATTCTCTTTTAAACATCTTCTCTTGCACTGTAAAAAAAAATCTGGTTTCCAATTTTCTATCCTCTAATTTTACTGTATAGTTTTCAACTTTAGTAAATATATCTACAATCTAAAAAAAGAATTTACTTAAGAATCACAATTGTGAAAAAAAGATTTTCTTTAAAAGAATATCTGCTGGTTTAAGGTTATTTTTCTTACTCCAGAACAGTGAAAACTATCATAATAAAGCTTTAAGCTTTAGTTTGATTTATGCTTACAAATAAACAAATAAACAACAAATAAAAACAACCCAGAAAAAAAAAATGTAAATGAAAAATTCAAGAAAGTCAATGCAGTTTCTTTCTTACTTTTGTATCTTTTGCTCTTTCCCTCTTTTTCTCCCGATCTCCTTCGCTCTTTGGAATGAAAGATGACAGGGGATTTACAATGATGTCATTTAGATTTAAAACACACACGCACACACACACACACACACAGAGAGAGACTAATGCAAAAGCAGCTTGCATTGGGCCCGATTGGCAAAAAAAAAAAAACGTCGGATGAAAAGTGACCAGGTCACCCCTCCCTCATCCAACAGCTCAAACGCATGATGCAGGAAAGGAAATGCTAAAAAAGACACAACACAACAAAGGACTGACATCCAACGGTAAACCAAAAATACCACACAAAGATCTAATAATAAAAATGGATGGTTGACATAAATGATTTCACAGGCATTATCATAATATAACCTGCAAACAGTAGACCTCTGAAAGCACTAGATACAGAATACAGAATGGTAGAATATGATGTGAAGTAAAAACAATAGTCAGTATGGTACTAGTACAGATGTGTGTTTCCATACAGAAAGAATAAAAACAAATGAAATCACAAATGAAATTAGACAGTGCTGGGTAGTAACTGATTACACAATCAGATTCCAAAAATCAAGTACTTGTAATTAGATTATATAACATTTTAAAATCCTCATAGATTACAGATTGCAAATTATTCACACAGTAGCAGTAAATTATTCACAATTTAGTTATTCTCCCTAATTCTTTTTACTTTCTAAGAAATTCTACTGCACTTTAAAAAAAAAAAAAAAAATGGGGACCTTAAAAAAAAGTTTATTTTACCAGCTTCAGCAGATTTTTGATTTTGCTCAATTTATTTTTGTGGGAGATTCACAAATTTTTGTTGTATAAACTTAAAACGACAAGTTGAGAAAACTCAAAAATCTGCTGAAGCTGGTTGCCTTAAAATTTTAAGTTGGCTCAACTTTTTTTCTTTTTTTTTTTTTTTACAGTGTGTGTGCCATATTGAATACAGTGAGTTTTCACAATGTACAATGGCCATCTAAATGTCATGTAAATTGATTTGCAATCAATGCATCTGAATTTGGGGACAAAATCACCTCTCAGTCAGTTATACCATGAATGAGATGAATAATTAGAAAAGTTACTCCAATTTGCTGATGTATAACTGACAAATAAATGTAAAATCTGGAAGACTTTGACTATGTCATTACTATTTTCATGTTTATTAATGTTTGTTTCTTACTGTGCGTAAACAGTTACATTCAATATATGCATATATTTGTATTTATAAGATATACAGGAGAAAATTTTGTAACATCATTGGATCATTTCACTTAGCAGTTAGTTTGTCTTTTATTCTGCGACATGCAACACGTTGTGATTCTGTTTTGGCTTCCTTATGTAAAATGTAATGTTGAAATGAACTTGTTAATAGAACTGCTGTATCACAATGTTTCTACTGCAATCCTGCTGTTGTGCAGAATGTAGAAAGGTGATTACATGCAGCATAATGAGAAACATCTGAAACAAAGGTGAGACTTAAATGAAACAAGCTGAACTCCATTAGTCACGAAAAATCAATATCTATACTGTTGAATTTTCCTCTGGATGGTTTTTTAATAGCCTCTCCATGGAATGCTGAGCTCTCCCTGTCTCTCGATCTATCTCTCTTGCTCTCACGCAAGCACACACACGCGCACACACACACACACACACACACACAGATGTATTGCTCTCTGTCCCATTTGTGTCACAGGACACAGAGGGATTGGGAGGGGGATGAGAGACTAGAGAGCAGTGTAATAGACTGTAGCAGATTCACAGTGATTAATCTGTTGAACTCAGCACAGCTCCAGCTTAAAGCATTGCATTCTTTAACAGTACACTATTCATCCATCACAGCACATCCTGCAAACATGCGCAAAATAATTGTTTATAAAGAGTATATTTTTATAGTTTAATGTTTATTAAATGCAAGTCACTGAACTGCAAGTAGATCCTTTTTTGACCAATAAGTACATCTTTATATGTAATTTCATAATTAATTTCTTTGAAATATGGTTAAAGTGTACAGATAAATGTACTGACAAGCATTTATGTTAAACTAAAATACTTAATGTAATTTCTATTGAAGCTTGTATGTATTTAAATATATTTGTTTTACCCATTGTACTGATGAACTTGCAATTTAGTACATTTAGAATATATTAACTTTAAATGTAATTTCAGTTAAAATTATAACCAGATATTTTGTGCTTTATATTTTAGTCAACACAACAAAGTGTACTTCTTAAAGAACAACGAAAGATTATTTAAAAATATTCAAATGTTCTTTAATGTAAAACTTGTAATTTGACTTTATTAACTTTATTATTTATTGCAATTTTTAAAACTAAAATGATTTCTACTTCACTGTAAAAAGTTATGTTGACTTTGCTTTTAAAAAATTGAGGAAACCCGTTGCCTTAAATTTTTTAAGTAAATGATCATTTTAAAAATAAGTTAAGTGAACTGTCAAGTTTATATTAAAAATATTAAGTCAACGGGTTTCCTCAATTTTTTAGATTACATTTATTTTAGTGAATAAAATACAACATTTGAGCTATTTGTTAGGGTGGTCACACAAAATGTTATTTTACCCTTGCTTCTAGAAAATCCTTAATCTGCTTTCTAACAGTTTCGTGTGGCCAAAAACATTTAATTTCAATGTGCAATAAAGTTTCACTTTCACCGTTACTAAGCCATAAATGTGGTGTTTACATGGATCGTAGTTTACCTTATGAACCCAGGGTTTGGTAAATAGGCCAATTGGAACAATTAACTATTAACTTAAAACTAAATTAAATTGTGTTCCACGAACGAAGCTTTTATGGGTTTGGAACGACATGGGGAAAAGTAATTAATGACAAAATTTTCATTTACTAACCCGAGATTATTAGCCACTACTTGACCATATTTGGATATGACAAGGCATCGACCAATCATTTTATCACATTGTCCACCATAGGCCACGCCCACTCGTGTTTATTCGCTTTACGCCTGCTTCATAGTTCATTTGGGTCTCTGTACAGACTTCAGATAGCAGTAAGGGAAGGAGTGGATTTTTTTTAATTGCCCAGGCCATTTGTTCGAGGTATTTGACTGCAGATTGTTTTGAACACGAGGTACAGTGTAATGGAGAGTTCGCACGAAGAAACATTCGTTGAAAGATGAACCTGACAGCAGCTCCATCGCACACCGTAAGTAAACAATTTCATCATGCCTTGTCTGTAAATGACTTTGTATGCATAGTGTTTGAAAAAACAAACAAAAAAAACAAAACAATGGGGTGTTGGTAAATTACGTTTAGTGGATGATATTTCTTCCTATCGACTGACGTAGAGTGGACAATCATAACAGTGGCCTGTATTTAACATTACCCATTAAAAACTGATAATTTCGGACACAAGGTCAGAATGGGGTTGAAAATAATAATGAGGGTTTGTTTTGTCAACATCAATGTGAACCTCAAGTAATTTTGCAATAATGAAAAAAAAATTATAATAATAAAAAATTCGGGTCATGACAATTTAAAAGATGCGATTCATCAACCAATCAACATGGCGAGAGGGAGGCAGGCGCCTTTTTTGAATAGATTCTGGGAATGTGTCGTCACAGCGGCAATGCATTCTGGGAATTTAGGTAACGGGAGCTACAGCGGAGACTGAGTGGTAGTGAATGTAGACTTTTTATATTATTTAATGTTTATATTATTCTACTTAAGATCGCGTTGCAGTGGTTAAGGCTTACTGTATCATCAATTGTCATATCCCTTTGCACTGCCGGTGTGAAAAACGTGCTTTCTCCACGTTATAATGCCGAAAAAGCAGAGGTTTTACCTGCAGACATTGACAATAAAGGCTACGGCAATTTATCATTCCAACGTGATCTAATGAATCATAAACATTAAACATGTCTACATTCACTATGAACTCGGATGAAAATTAAACAGAAACTCGTATGGTAAACATCTAAAATAAAATGTGGCTTTATAATTCATCTCTGTAGATTTAATATATTATAGATACAGTGATTTGCATTAAACTGTAAGCCCTCACACCACTAATAGAAGGAAATCATATATGGAAATGTTATTTGCGGCAGCTCGTTAATACCCGGCCACTTTTTGTACGGATTAATTTTCCTTCATTTATTTGATCGCTCGCATCGTTGTTCGGCATCCTAAGTTAGCAGAAATCTTCAACTTGGTTCAGTCAAGTCAATGTATTTATTTGCATAGCATCCACAATGCACATCGTTTCAAAGCAGCTTCAAGTTCTGTTACCTGTGTGGCTTAACTCTTAACACTGAGCAGTTTTACCGGGTAATATGACGATATAATGATCCACTGTTTGAGATCTAGCTGTAGTGTATTCTCCCCTTACAAAATTAGCCATGGTTTTGCTACTCTAACCATAGTTTATCCATGGTATTTAATAAGATTGTGGTTATAGGAATGGTAATACATACACCAAAAGCACGGTCGCTACACGTTTACTATAGTAAAACCATGGTTAATTGCCGTACGTTAAGTGTTTTAGCAGTTAGCATATATCAGTACCACTGTAGTAAAGGAGACTGATTAGTAATGAATATTTGCAGCCTCTCAAACAACAGGGCGATTTTTTTTATTATTTAAAGAGATTTACATATTCCGTTTTATTCTAAGTATATGTAAGATGTTTTTCAAACAATATGAACGTAAAACGGTCGGCTTTTTCTGTGGTGATTTGCATTTGTTTACTCTGTGTGATCCTGAGCGTGACCTAAAACATGGCGGAATCCGACGCGGCGTGACGTAGTTTGCCAAGCTCTATATTAAATGAGAAGCTTTTGCGTTCCTTGAGTCCAGAGCCATCTGCTTGCGTCAGGCCAGATCACAGCAAGAACTGTAACAAATTAGTTACTGAAAAATAAGGGATTAAAATAACACTCCGCCCCTCCCCTATAGACCTCATCTTATATTTCATACAGTTGACTGTTTACAAACGTGATGCAGGACAACTGTGTAGTCCATAAATGCAGTTATGTGCACCCAAAATTTCATTTTTACCTTTTATGGGTAATTTTACTTTTAAAAAAGCCATTATTTCCTAAAAGTGTTCATCTTTTGAATCAAATTGTTACATTTAATCAGTCAACTAGACTAATAAGACATTTAGTCTGTTACCAAACAAATGAAACCAGTATCAACAAAATTAATCTTTGCAGAAGTAGCATTTACACACTGTTTAGATGTATTTACACGGTTTAATGCAGCTCAGAGGGACATGGAGTGCTTTAACCTGCAGTTACAAATGCATAATGTTTTGATATTTTAAACATAAAACATTAAATACTGATATTTGAAATTATTTAAAAATGAAAAGATACAAAGTCATTGTGACTGAACCGAATCATTTAAACGGTTGATTCATTCAGGAACGAAACAACATCATGTTGCTCAGAGACGCAAAACAGTGCTGTAGCTAGTTTGGAATTATTTTTTGTTGGCGAAATGGAGCAAAAACAGGCAATATGGTGTCTAAAACGTAAGTCTCTTATTACCCTGCAAAAAAAACAAAACAATAGAAGCCTAATAGAAACCATCACAGAAATTCCAATGGTTTCCATTAAAATACCAGTATAAACCATTAACTTTTTCCAGTAAAACCATTACAAAATTCCTTTTTGTAGTATGTTTTGGGTATTTTTCCAATAGAATTTAACATGCCACCAATAGAATCCATCACATACCAGTAGACACCATTATAGTTTCCATTAAAAACAATACAATTCCCATTATAACCATTAAAACCATTACATTTTCTATTGTGTTTTGGGCAGGGTTAACTTATTGTTTATTGAACTGTTGTATAAAATCAATTTTGTAATCATGCTTATTTTTGAAGAAAAAACCGCACTCTTCATGTGATTTTAACCATATGAAATGATATATACGCATTTTCTGCCCCCGTATCTTGAATTTTGTGATCATTAATGCATTTTATTAGACTGAATCATGCAGTGAAAGAACACACTAAATGCGCACGCGCTCTAGTCTAGACTTCATCACGTAATGTAAGCGTGCACTCCGTAGGTTTTCTTTTTAGTTTTTACAAAATACTCGATAAAACAACAATTACGATATTATTGCAGACGATATATATCGCACACCCCTATAAGATATATTATAAATAATACAAAAGCAGGTTGTCCTAACAGAAGCCAGCATCAGAAGTTTTTGAATTACAGTTTAACTCCTCTGTGGATGGTGATGTTGTATCACAAATACTCTGTTTGCAGTATGTACTACACTTTTTTGTGTGGGGTTCTACTTTTCAAATGACAAACTCAACGAGATCTACGAAACAAAAAAAGATGCTTGTGGGGACCAACACATGTATCTTTATATTAAATTAATCTAATAATTAAATAATAATAAAAAAAAGTTCAGTTGTAATATTCTTCAATTTTAACATTACATTAAAAAAACACCAGGGTGTGATCGGGAAAGGTCCACGAGCCGCGACTCGAACTCAGGAGAAACAAAGCGCAACTGCGCTATGTGCCACGCTTCCCAAAACGTTATCGGACGTGACAGCTGTCACTCCTTTTAATTGTTCATCGCGATCTCATAAGGTTTTGTTACAATCAGTAAATCTCTAGATACTGCACAATCACTATATTATTTACATCACGTATACACTAATACATATTTAAATGATGTACAAACTGCTAGCATTGCTTTTGTGATCGACTGGTAGATTGCGATCGACCTATTGGGCACACCTGCTCTAATCCGTTAACATGGGTGCGAAAAAAATAAATAAAAATACACTGTATATGCGCTGCATGTGTCTGACAGGACGTCCTATCAGAAGCCAACATCTCAGAGAATTGGTAGTCTTTGCATTATAGCTTCACTCATCACAGAGCTTGATGAAGCACCTCAGTGGGTGACCTCTGTGTTCAGTTTCCCGCGGGATCGCTGTCTTGGATGGTGATGCTGAGCGGTGTCCTTCCACCCCATATCTATGGGAAGGATCAGGGAGTCCGGTGGTGGGACGCTCTCACTCACCCTTGCTCAGCTGAGTCACTCTTACCATAGCGAATACCTGCTTTATATCTCTCACTGACAGTGAAGATCAATAGTGACGCTTCGCTCGGTGGGTGACGGTTGGGGTCCAGTTCAGCTTCTCACGGGAGGCGGAGTTTGTCTGTGTTGTCTTTCTTTAGTGTCTCTTTCTTTGACTTGTGTCTGACACATTACTTTGTCTTTGTTTGTGTCTGCCATGTGTTCCACCTCCTTTCTTCTCTTGGTCACGCTCTCTTGTTTAACCCTCGTCTTGTTCTCATTTCATTAATTGTGCTCACCTGGCCCTCGTGTGCTTTCCTCTCTTTATATTGTGCTGCTTCTTCCTCTTGTGTTGGCTGGATTGTCTTGTGCCATAGAGACAGTTACTGACTTGCTGCTCTGTTTTCCAGTCTTGCCCTGATATTTGCTGTGATTGTGTGTCCTTGCTGTAGTTTTTTGCTTTTGATCTTCAGTTATCTTGCTTATATTTACTTATGTTTTCTTTAGTTGTTCATCATTCTCGTTTCTAGTCTTGTATTCTCATTATTGCTTCGATTTGATACTGTTCGTCCAATCTTAAATATTTCCTTAACTTATTTGTTTTAATTGTTTAGTTTTTCAATTCTTTTTCGTGTGTTATTTTGTCCCTTTTATTACATCATGTTGTTTGTCCTTATGTTGTGCTGAGTTGTGGTGTTTTGTGGTCTTGAGTGGTGTCTTGTTGTGTGTTTGTACTGCGTTTTCCCTCCAGTCCTGCTCTACCAGCCTGACGCCTGTATCACAAATACTCCGTTTGCAGTATGTATGCAGTCGATCAAACATAATAGATGCACTTGTGGAGGTAAAAAACAAAGTTCTTTAAAGATAAATTGTGAATGATCTAATCCAGGGGTACCTATACTTTTTTTTGTGTGGGTTCTACTTTTCAAATGACAAACTCAATGAGATCTACGAACAAAAAAGAAAAAAAATATGCTTGTGGGGACCAACACATGTATCTTTATATTAAATTAATCTAATAATTAAATTTAAAAAAAAAAAGTTCAGTTATAATATTCTTCAATTTTAACATTACATTAAAAAAACACCTGGGTGTGATCGGGAAAGGTCCACGAACCGGGACTCGAACTCAGGAGAAACAAAGCGCAACTGCGCTATGTGCCACGCTTCCCAAAACGTTATCGGACGTGACAGCTGTCACTCCTTTTAATTGTTCATCACGATCTCATAAAGATTTGTTACAATCAATGAATCTCTAGATAGTGCACAATCACTACATTATTTGCATCACATATAAACGAATACATATTTAAAAGATGTGAGATCTACCAGCATTGCTTTTGCGATCGACCTATTGGGCACACCTTCTTTAATCCGTTAACATGGGTGGGGAAAACAATATACACCGTATACACACTGCGTGCGTCTGACAGGACGTCCTATCAGAAGCCAACATCTCAGAGAATTGGTAGTCTTTGCATTACAGCTTCACTCATCACAGAGCTTGATGAAGCATCTCAGTGGGTGACCGATGGGCCTCTGTGTTCAGTTTCCCGCGGGATCGCTGTCTTGGATGGTGATGCTGAGCGGTGTCCTTCCACCCCATATCTATGGGAAGGATCAGGGAGTCCGGTGGTGGCACGCTCTCACTCACCCTTGCTCAGCTGAGTCACTCTTACCATAGCGAATACCTGCTTTATATCTCTCACTGACAGTGAAGATCAATAGTGACGCTTCGCTCGGTGGGTGACGGTTGGGGTCCAGTTCAGCTTCTCACGGGAGGCGGAGTTTGTCTGTGTTGTCTTTCTTTAGTGTCTCTTTCTTTGACTTGTGTCTGACACATTACTTTGTCTTTGTTTGTGTCTGCCATGTGTTCCACCTCCTTTCTTCTCTTGGTCACGCTCTCTTGTTTAACCCTCGTCTTGTTCTCATTTCATTAATTGTGCTCACCTGGCCCTCGTGTGCTTTCCTCTCTTTATATTGTGCTGTTTCTTCCTCTTGTGTTGGCTGGATTGTCTTGTGCCATAGAGACAGTTACTGACTTGCTGCTCTGTTTTCCAGTCTTGCCCTGATATTTGCTGTGATTGTGTGTCCTTGCTGTAGTTTTTTGCTTTTGATCTTCAGTTATCTTGCTTATATTTACTTATGTTTTCTTTAGTTGTTCATCAGTCTCGTTTCTAGTCTTGTATTCTCATTATTGCTTCGATTTGATACTGTTCGTCCAATCTTACATATTTCCTTAACTTATTCGTTTTAATTGTTTAGTTTTTCAATTATTTTTCGTGTGTTATTTTGTCCCTTTTATTACATCATGTTGTTTGTCCTTATGTTGTGCTGAGTTGTGGTGTTTTGTGGTCTTGAGTGGTGTCTTGTTGTGTGTTTGTACTGCGTTTTCCCTCCAGTCCTGCTCTACCAGCCTGACGCCTGTATCACAAATACTCCGTTTGCAGTATGTATGCAGTCGATCAAACATAATAGATGCACTTGTGGAGGTAAAAAACAAAGTTCTTTAAAGATAAATTGTGAATGATCTAATCCAGGGGTACCTATACTTTTTTTTGTGTGGGTTCTACTTTTCAAATGACAAACTCAATGAGATCTACGAACAAAAAAGAAAAAGAAAAAAAATATGCTTGTGGGGACCAACACATGTATCTTTATATTAAATTAATCTAATAATTAAATTAAAAAAAAAAAAGTTCAGTTATAATATTCTTTAATTTTAACATTACATTAAAAAAACACCAGGGTGTGATCGGGAAAGGTCCACGAGCCGCGACGCGAACTCAGGACAAAGCGCAACTGCGCTATGTGCCACGCTTCCCAAAACGTTATCGGACATGATGGCTGTCACTCCTTTTAATTGTTCATCACGATCTCATAAAGATTTGTTACAATCAATGAATCTCTAGATACTGCACAATCACTACATTATTTGCATCACATATAAACGAATACATATTTAAAAGATGTGAGATCTACCAGCATTGCTTTTGCGATCGACCTATTGGGCACACCTTCTCTAATCCGTTAACATGGGTGGGGAAAACAATATACACCGTATACACACTGCGTGCGTCTGACAGGACGTCCTATCAGAAGCCAACATCTCAGAGAATTGGTAGTCTTTGCATTACAGCTTCACTCATCACAGAGCTTGATGAAGCATCTCAGTGGGTGACCGATGGGCCTCTGTGTTCAGTTTCCCGCGGGATCGCTGTCTTGGATGGTGATGCTGAGCGGTGTCCTTCCACCCAATATCTATGGGAAGGATCAGGGAGTCCGGTGGTGGCACGCTCTCACTCACCCTTGCTCAGCTGAGTCACTCTTACCATAGCGAATACCTGCTTTATATCTCTCACTGACAGTGAAGATCAATAGTGACGCTTCGCTCGGTGGGTGACGGTTGGGGTCCAGTTCAGCTTCTCACGGGAGGCGGAGTTTGTCTGTGTTGTCTTTCTTTAGTGTCTCTTTCTTAGACTTGTGTCTTAACACATTGCTTTGTCTTTGTTTGTGTCTGCCATGTGTTCCACCTCCTTTCTTCTCTTGGTCACGCTCTCTTGTTTAACCCTCGTCTTGTTCTCATTTCATTAATTGTGCTCACCTGGCCCTCGTGTGCTTTCCTCCCTTTATATTGTGCTGTTTCTTCCTCTTGTGTTGGCTGGTTTGTCTTGTGCCATAGAGACAGTTACTGACTTGCTGCTCTGTTTTCCAGTCTTGCCCTGATATTTGCTGTGATTGTGTGTCCTTGCTAGGGCTGGGCGATATGGCCTAAAAAAAACTTAAACAAAAAGTTAAACAAGTTTTAACTTTATTTTGTTTTGATTTTCCCTTCTGTACTTGCTGTAAAACTGACAAACATCTAATCTTGTAAAATGTGTGGTAAATACTGCCACTCCATAGTATAAACACGGACGTGCGGTCGCCAATCTCGCAAGTGAAAGTGAAACTAAAAAGTAATCGTGCATTCAAAAGCAGTTGCAATGCATAATAGCAGCTCCCTGAATCCCACAATTTTATATACAGTATGATGATCACCCAATGATAAAACTGCGAGGGAAAGAAATATACATTTTCCTCCCATTTTGTATTTATTCTCAGCAGTGAGTCAATGTCATGGATGTAAGGGCAGAGCAAGTTTAAATATCTTTCTAGTCTATATTTCCATCTTGTAATCCCGCTGTTTTGGGTATTTAAAAAAATATATATATTTGTAATAGAGCAGACACTGACTGTTGTTTATGTATTTATGTCCTCATTTGGCGAGACGGCATATGCTGAAAGCTTCGGTATGTGTAGTAAACGAAACTGCGTCTGTGCATTCATTCATAACTAGACACGCAGGATTCATATTTAAATGGTATTTTTGCAGCTTAACATTTACAGATGCTAGTTCATATCACGATTTGATTTAAGTGTAATGACCTACTTTTGATTTATTCATCCAAACTTTGACAAATTCAGTGACATTCCGCGTTACAGTAAATTCTGTTTTTATAACTAGAAAACGGAAATCGTAAAGCCCTGATCGCACCGTGACGCTCATAGCCCTGCTTGTTTTTTTTTAATGTTTTTATGAAATCTCTGTATTGCTCATATATTATTATTTACGTATTATTTACTGCCATGTGAGCCACAAATTAAAGCTTGGCGAGCCGCATGAGTCTCTTGAGCCTCTTGAGCCGCGCAATGAGTAACTCAAGGGATCCGTATTCCGTAGTACATGTCATTTTCTTTGCGAACACGTTGGGATGCGGCGGATTGCTGGGTGATCACGAAACCCTACCTAAACTCTAATATGGCAAATGCGCGGGGGAGGGCTGAGCCCATTCGGGACTACGGGAGCCCAGAGGGGAGCGTCGGCGGATGTTAAAGAGAAAACCGATTTTCATTCAAACAAATCGAAGTAAACTTTCTTTTTTGTGTTATTTTGTTATTTCATGTTACAGTTTTTCTCGACATTTCTTGAAAGCTGCTCTCCTTTTCTCTAAACTGTGAACACAAAACCCAATTTTCAAGCTACATTCACAAAACCTCAGACTCTTCTTGCAAAACCAAACTTTCACCTCAAAACAGTTCAATCTGTGCTCAAAACTGAACCATGATGTCAAATCGTGCCCCGAGTCAATCAAAATTAAAACCACTACGGAACAGTCACTAAACACTACGTAGAAAAATAGAAAACACAATGCTCAGGACATGAAGCTGGAGAAATAAATGTTTATTGTTCACTGTAGGCTAAATGCATGTTGCAAAACAAAAAAAAAACCTGTGCATTTAGCACTTGTACAAAAAGACAAAACAGAAATCTTGTGCATTTACACGTAGCACTTGTAAAAACAAACAGAAATCTTATGCGTTTGCCACTTGTGTACAGTAAGCCCATGTAAAAATAAAGTACAAAAATATACAAATAAGTGCATTACTCAGCCACAGCATCATGTCTCCGTACTGGGTCAGGCCACAGGACTTCATCCACATCACAGGCCACATTTTGTCTGGCCAGGCAACGGGGGAAAAAAACCCTGGCATGCCGTATCCAGGCTTGGCATGCCTCCACACCTATGTCACCACAGGCAAGTACCATGGCTTGCAGGAGATTTACCCTGGTGTAAGGTTGGCGTTCATATACCTTCCACTGCCATGAGGAGAAGAATTCCTCAATGGGGTTTAGGAAAGGGGAGTACGGTGGAAGGCAAAGATTGATAAAACCTTGGTTCATATTGAACCACTCTCTAACCTGGAGGGCTCTGTGAAAACTCACATTGTCCCAAACAACAACATAGATGGGATGCTCATCCTGCTGCCCTAACAGAGCATCTCGCATGTGATTGAGGAAATTGAGGAGCTGGTGAGTGTTGTAGGGCCCCAGGTTGGCATGATGGTGGACAACCCCATGATTGCTGATGGCAGCACATAATGTGACATTGCCACCACGCTGCCCAGGAACACCAACAATGGCCCGATGGCCAATCACATTACGGCTTCTCCTTTTGGTGAGATTAAACCCAGCTTCATCCATGTACATGTATTCATGGGGTCTTTCATTGCATCCAGTTCAAAAACCCTCTGTAGAAATAGATATAGTTTTGTAAGTGATACGGAAAATGATTTAGGCCACTACAGTAAATCGCTACGTAGAGTAATCAACATTGAATGTGTCTGGATATATGCCAACCTGTACATACTGGAATCTTTGCTCTTTGACTCTGTCTGAGTTGCCATCAAAGGGCACTCTGTATAGCTGTTTCATGCGCAGTCTGTTGCGCTTGAGGACACGATCAACAGTAGAGAGGCTGACACTGTTGATACCCTCAAAATTTACATGGTCCTCAATGATCTTCTGCTGAATTTCACTCAGTTTAATGGCATTGTTCTCACGGACCATATCAACAATTAGGGTCTCTTGGTGTGGGGAGAACATACCTGTCCTCCCACCCCATGTGGCAGTCTTTCAATTCTACAAAAGAGAACATGGAGTTACAAAAATATACATGGAATACTAGGCCTACAAACAGTTAGACCAACCCTCCATTACAATACTACAGTACATTGGTAAAGTGATGTACTGAAACATATATTTACTTACAGTATACTGTGGTACAGTATATAGTATGTCATACAGTAATTGCTGTCAACATTTACATACTGTACTATAATGTCAAAAAGGTAATTACCTGTTCTCTTCTCTAAATCTTCGGATTATGGTGGACACCAGTGAATCTACTGATGTTTGGTTGTACCCTTTGTCCAGCCTCCCTCATGCTCATACCATGGACAAGAACATGGTCAATCACAGTAGCTCTGATTTCATCAGATATTACTGTTCTTTGTCTTCGCTGACCTCCTCTCACACAAACTCTTCCTCTCAGATTTCTATCCATTGTAGGGCCTCACAAACCAGTGCTCTCTGAACTGGCTTACTGTATATGTTCCCTCACATCATTAGCCACAAGTGTGATCAATTTTGAGTTGTTGTGTTCAAGTGGTGACACCTGTGCTTTAATTGTGTTTGACTTTTGTCACTTGTGCTCACCATTATGCAGCACGGGTGCATCACAATGAAAATGTGTTGGCAAGTTGTGTCTAAACAGGTGAAAAGTGCTTATGGTTTTGCCAAAAGAGTGATTTGATTCAATTAGTGGGTTCAGGCAACTGAGCATTTGGTTCAGACAATAGGGTTTAGTGTTTTAGCAATTGAGAAAAACTATAAATGGAACATATACGCTCGCTTTGATCTGGAATCATGGCGGAATATCCTGTGATGTTCACTTCGCAGGGCACTTACATTCGAATAGAACAAGCGATAAGAGATACATATAAAATGTGCAGAGCTGGGGGGCGCGAGGACTGGAATTGAGAACCGCTGTCATATACTAAATGTTCACCAGCGATAACAAGGAGATCACTGGAGACTTGAAGGTGAGTATAGGAGATCGCTGGAGACTTGAAGGAGAGTATAGGAGATCACTGGAGACTTGAAGGTGAGTATAGGAGATCACTGGAGACTTGAAGGTGAGAGATCACTGGAGACTCTAAGGAGAATATAGGAGATCACTGGAGACTTGAAGGTGAGTATAGGAGATCGCTGGAGACTCGAAGAAGAGAGCTCACTGGAGACTCGAAGGAGAATATAGGAGATCACTGGAGACTTGAAGGTGAGTATAGGAGATCGCTGGAGACTTGAAGGTGAGAGATCACTGGAGACTCGAAGGAGAATATAGGAGATCGCTGGAGACTTGAAGGTGAGTAAATGAGATCGCTGGAGAGACTCAGCAGTGGGTATAGGAGATCTCTGGAGACTTGAAGGAGAGTATAGGAGATCGCTGGAGACTTGAAGGTGAGTAAATGAGATCGCTGGAGAGACTCAGCAGTGGGTATAGGAGATCGCTGGAGACTCGAAGGTGAGAGATCACTGGAGACGTGAAGGAGAGAGATCACTGGAGACGTGAAGGAGAGAGATCACTGGAGACGTGAAGGAGAGAGATCACTGGAGACGTGAAGGAGAGAGATCACTGGAGACTCGAAGGAGAGTATAGGAGATCACTGGAGATTTGAAGGAGAGTATAGGAGATAGTTGGAGACTTAAAGGTGAGTATAGGAGATCGCTGGAGACTCAGCGGTGGGTATAGGAGATAGCTGGAGACTTGAAGGAAAGTATAGGAGATCGCTGGAGACTCGAAGAAGAGAGATCACTGGAGACTCAAAGGAGAGTATAGGAGATCGCTGGAGACTCGAAGAAGAGAGATCACTGGAGACTCAAAGGAGAGTATAGGAGATCGCTGGAGACTTGAAGAGAGATCACTGGAGACTCAAAGGAGAGTATAGGAGATCGCTGGAGACTTGAAGGTGAGTATAGGAGATCACTGGAGACTTGAAGGTGAGTATAGGAGATCACTGGAGACTTGAAGGTGAGTATAGGAGATCACTGGAGACTTGAAGGTGAGTATAGGAGATCGCTGGAGACTTGAAGGAGAGAGATCACTGGAGACTTGAAGGTGAGTATAGGAGATCGCTGGAGACTCAGCGGTGGGTATAGGAGATAGCTGGAGACTTGAAGGAGAGTATAGGAGATCGCTGGAGACTCAACGGTGGGTATAGGAGATAGCTGAAGACTTGAAGGAGAGTATAGGCGATCGCTGGAGACTCGAAGGTGAATATAGGAGATCGCTGGAGACTGGAAGGTGAGTATAGGAGATTGTTGGAGACTAGGAGGTGAGTGTAGGAGATTGTTGGAGACTTGGAATGGAACAGGTAAGACTTAGATGAAGGTAAAATCACTTGAGGATCGTTTACAGGTACAAGGAGAGGTTCCATAAGGGTGACCAGACAATGGGTGCTTTCCAAATGAAAGTATGCTTCCTTATAAGGCTGCATATCTAAGCTGCCATGTCATTTTAACTAAGCTGCCACGCATTTTAATTATAAAAATATGCACTTTTAAATCTTCTGTAATCATGTACTCCATAATTGTCTTTTGTAAATTAATTTCTGTAAACACATTCTTATGAAATTAACGTCTTTATTATTTGTCTGTTCTCTTAACAGGGACCTGAGCAGTGCTGAGATTCTCCAGGATCAATACTTACAGTCTGCTTCGAAGACAAACAGCAGTATACTGGTAAAGTAATATGGATTTTAAGGGTTAGCTCACCCTAAAATGATAACTGTTTTAACACTACATTTAAAGATACTCTGAAAATGGATATGATTTGTTGTTGTTATTGTGTGTGCGCCATTAGCGATGAGAACAGACAGGACATTGAGAGCATGCTGCTGGAGGAACAGTATCCTTCACTCTTTTCATGTCACACTGATTAATTCTCATTTTGTTCATGGCTTTCACATCCCATAATGATAAATGGATGTGATCATTCATTAAAAGAATTTGGTTGTTTTTCTTAAAAGAAAATTATTTTGCCAGTAAAAAAGCACCAGGTGGCACAAGGTGGCATGGACCAATGAAAAGACTAAAGTCAAAAAGTGAGCTCCCTTCTTTTATCCGTTTATGTTCATGAATATGTAAACACCTACACAACCGTTCAAAAGTTTGGTGTATGTAAGATTTTTAACACTAATAATCCAGCAAGAACACAAAATTGATAAAAAATGACAGTAAAGACTTTTACATTGTTACAGCTGTTTAGTTTTTGAAGTAAATGTTGAAAATTCAGCTCTGCTGTCACAGGAATAAATTACATTTTAATATATAAAACTGTTATTTTGAATTCTAATAATATTTCGCAGTACGTCTGTTTTGCTGTATTTTTGATCAAATAGCCTTGGTGAACATCAGAGAAAAAAAAACATTACAAATCTTACCGACCCCAAACTTTTGAATGGTTTCTAGTGTGTGTGTGTGTGTGTGTGTGTGTGTGTGTGTGTGTGTGTGTGTATGTGTATAGTACAGTAATTCATTCAGAATGTCTTTGTAGGACATTGGTTCAGAGTTCTGGAGCACAAACTCGTTGGGTTGAAGAGGAGAAGGAACTTTTTGAAGAAAGGACTGGTATGCTTTCTGAACACAAAGGAACAGTGCTCTCTTATAAAAGGTTAAATGTTTTTTATGATTTCTAGGCACAGTTTGGCCACAGGTGGACTAAGATCTAATCTAAGAACTAATCGGCACTAGGACAGTTCTACAGATCAAGAGTTATGCTAGATAGGCAGTACTTCAAAGATAAGGTATGACTTTAGCCCATTTCCACATTACAATATGAAATTCCATACATTTTTAGTTCAGATGTGTGTAGTGCTTAAAAAATTAATTTATGTGTTAGGGAATAATTATAAATATATTCATCCAAGGGGGTATTTTTAAAATCTACATTTAAAAAATATTTATTGAATTATGTTCGTTTATATATAATAAGAATATATAATAAGTTTGTTTCTTATATGTAATAAGAAAGTAATAATAGTAATAAAAAAATTACATTACCATTCAAAAGTTTAGGGCTGGTAAGATTTTTTGTTTGTTTGTTTTTGGAAGAAGTCTCTTCTGCTCACCAAAGCTGTATTTATTTATTAAATAAATGCAGTCTTGGTGAGCAAAAGAGACTTCTTCCAAATTACAATTTAAACTGTTTTCTATTTTAAAATATATTTAATTTATTCTATTTTAAAATGTCTGCGATGGCAAAGCAAAGATTTTTTTTATTTTCAGCAGTAGGGATGCACTGTAACGGTATTATCAATAGCGTGGTATCGCGATGTCTCTATAGAGTGGTGGAACTATGACGTCACTTTGTATGCGGATCTGCTGTTAGCATCACACTGGTTCCCTCGACAAAAAGCCAATAGGATTTTTCCATAGGCTTTTGGATCATCGCAAAAAAAAATAATCTCTGTGTTCAACCATAGTTTAGTTCATGAAAGTTACATGTTTTGTTCATCAAGATAATCTTCACAAAATAATACAACTTTTATACATTTTGAAGCCTAAATACAAGCGCCAGAATTAAACTAAACTTAGGCTATAAACAAACTATACCACAGTCATTTGCCTTCAACGTCACCACCACCATACTTCCAACAACTTAAAAATATAGATTTCTCGATTTGAATCGATTCTCATTTTTACGAAACAATATTGATTCTTAAATCCCAAGAATCGATTAGTCTAGCCTGTTTTCAGTTAATCAGTGTTAATTTTGATGGCGAATTTTGATTTAGTTTTAGTCATAGTCTTTTGACTAAAATGTCATTTAGTTTTAGTCATCTGAATTGTTTTTAGTTTTAGTCGACTAAATATCATAAGATTTTAGTAGACTAAATCTACAGTAAATTTAGTCTGCTAAAATCTAATGGGTTTTGTTACAGTGCATTTATTAAGCATTTTCAAAATTTCCAAACTCATTATATAGGTTTGATATTAAGGTTTTATCATGATAGACTACGATTTAACTGTCGTGACACACAACATGCCTTTGTTAAAATTAAATAAAACCACTTCTCATAAAGAACAAGAACATGGTCTTCTTTTTAATGAAATACCAATGGTTATATAGGCTAATTATGCATTCTTTATAACAACTTGTTTACCATATTCTTCATTCTTTCAAGCAGACATACAGTATTTATTTCTATAAATAAATTTAGATTAATCTTTAGGGCTACTAAAGTGATTCAGTCAAAAGCAGTGAGTGATTTTCTGTCTTTCTTTTGTTGCTTGATTAACATCAATGACTCGGACAATAGTGACTAAATTAGGCTGCTGTCCCTTTAAAACCGAATGCACCGATGCAATGGATGCAATGTACTGATACAGTTCTCCCTACTGTTTACGTTCACTTAAGATGTAATCAACTGTGTTTATGTGAATACTCGTCAAAACGGACATTTCGACATCATTTTGTGTGTAATTTATGCAACGTGAAAGTACTCACGCACTGTGAGACGCGCTTTCTGTGTGTGTATGCTTCAGTGTCTGCGCTCAGAAAACCGGACCGAATTGAATTCTCTCTTGCGTCATTGTCAGATTTATCCATATGCCTGCTCTTCTCTTTCTCCCACATATTGACATTTTTTAACGTTTTATGTGCCGTGCAGCAAGTTCGCATCTAACCTCCAATGCAGTAGATTCGTTCTGAATGAATCTCTTCCCAAATCGTCCCTCCCTAACATTTTCGTCTCGTTTTTATTTGTTGATGTAAATGTCAATAGATTTACGTCGTAATTTTTGTCATTCAAAAAGAGTTTTCGTTCGTTATCGTCTCGTTGTTGTCAGTGAAAAAAATGTTGTTGACGAAAATTGACACAAATTATTCGTCAACGAAATTAACACTGCAGTTAATGACAGGGAAACACTCTAGCACACCTCCAGTCCAATAAATTGCAATAAACTTTGCTCATCAAAATCTGTATCTTGTCTCATGTAATCGCTTAATCTGTTTCAACCGTGTAAAGACGTCAGTATAACAGCTTGTAAACAATGTCACATAACGTCACATTTACCTCAGAATATTAGCTAGAAAAACTAACTCAAGTCAAGTCACCTTTATTTATATAGTGCTTTTAACAATACAGATTGTTTCAAAGCACTTAACAGTATCAAATTGGAGGATAGAGTGTCAGTAATGTATAATGATAAGATTAAACACTCAATTTTCAATTAAAGGCATTTCATTATTGAATTCAGAGATGTCATTGTCTAGCTCAGTTTAGTTTAAATATTATCTGTGCAACCAACTGAGCAAGCCAGAGGCGACGGCGGCAAGGAACCAAAACTCCCTCTGAGACAGAATGGAGAAAAATACCTTGGGAGAAACCAGGCTCAGTCGGGGGGGCAGTTCTCCTCTGGAGACGATGTAAATACATACATGTATAAATAAATTTAGACCACTTTACTTAGTGATTGCTTTTGGGATGTGAAAAGACTTTCAACCAGCATAACAAAAAAATGTTTTTGAACCAAATCACCTACCCTGCCTTAAAAGTCTGTTTGGATGCAAAAACTACCTAGTAATATTACAGCTATGAAACGTATTACAGCTAAACAAACTTACCATAACATATTAAGACATTTTCTGATTTTTAAATCTCTGAAGATGGCATGTACTCTTGTGATGTATCTGCTTTCAGTTTCACTTAATGAGACTAACAATTAATTCCGCGAACAATTGCCAGCGGCACCCCAAAGTGGACTGGATGTGATGATGCAAACAACAGTCTACGGAGCTGTTCACACAGAATGCGTTTCTGAATTTCACTTCGCTTCTTTTACATTGTGGCTTGGAATGTATTTGCATTTAGCAGCAAAACACTTTAATGTTTTGATTGTATGGATAATAATGGACCTCTCTCTCTCTTGCATATATTAAATAATAAAATGTTTTGTTTATTTTACACTTCTGATCAAACTTCTTTCTTGGCTTAAACTGAGCAGAGCTTGCATTCATGGATATTCACTTGTTGTGCATGCTTGTGTTAATGTCTTAAAATAAAATAACATTAGGATTGGAATAATTATGACCAGATGCGTGAGATGTATTCCTCAACTCCTTCCCTCCAAAATTAAAAACAACAGATTAATGGTGTCTCTCCAGGAAAAAAAAAAGAAGCTATTTTTCAGCCCTTCATTCACACATGCATCTTCCCATGCAGGGATGGGAGAGTAGGCTTTTGAATGTGTGTGGGCTATATTAATCTTGCCTCTTGCTACTTTTGTTAAAGGTATGTTAGCAAAACATGGCAAGTAACATAAATGTTTTCGTTCCGTCCATATATTCTATTCTTCAGCACAATGATAACAACACAAAACTCAAACAGATCTCCCCATATTAATCTTGTGCAAAAACTCATTAAATAACTAATTTCAACTTTTACTCTCCTTATACAATCTGAAGCAATGCATGCTGGGAACTAGAAATCAGTTTCAAAGTTCTGCTTACTAATCAATTATTGCGTTAACGACTTTTTTTTTCTATTAATATCTGAGTGAAAGTAGCTTGTTTGATTTAGTGAAGTTTTACTGCTGCATTGTCTTGAATTTCCAGTAAACTACTGGCAGCAGGGTTGCCACTACATTTTTTTTTTTTTTTTTGTTGGGTAACACTTTATTTGAAGGTGTCCATAATACATAGTAATTACCTAGTTAAGTACTTAGTAGTAGCCGTTGTACTTACAGGAAACAAAATGTACTTACCATGTAACTGAGTTATGGAACAGTCTGTACTTACCATTTGTAATTATGTAGATGTAATAGGCAGCTGCTGTTACACATATATAACAGACCGAGTCTGTTACACAGCTACTTATGTAACCAAGAGATTATTACATATGTGTTGCAGACTTTATACAATGTAATTATAAATGTAAGTACACAGACATAAGCTACTTAAAATAAAGTGTATCAAGATTGTACATAAGTGTACTTCATGTGTATCTATACTGTACATCTTATCCAGCTGCACCTTAGTTTGATTTAACCCACCAGTACACAGCTTAAATACATGTAATACCTTTCTAATTACATTAAAATTACAGAATATTACACAGCCATAAGCTACTTAAAATAAAGTGTATCAAGATTGTACTTAAGTGTACAAGTAGCTGTGTAACAGACTCGGTCCGTTACATATGTGTAACAGTAGCTGCCTATTACATCTACATAATTGCAGTAAGTACAGGCTGTTCCATAACTTAGTTACATGGTAAGTATATTTTGCCTCATGTAAGTACAACAGCTACTTCTAAGTACTTAATTAGGTTATTACTCTGTATTATGACACCTTAAAATAAAGTGTTACCGCTTTTTGTAATCATAATTTAGTGTAATATGTGCCCTTTCATCTTACACCTTTAACCCTTCACAGCAAAAGTCTAAAGAGAGTAACAAGTAACACTGAAGAGCTGTTGCAGTTAATTAAATAATGAAGTGATGATTGAGCATTACAATGTTTGTGTCATGAATTCTGTCCAGACTTCGATCCGCTAGCTACCAGAGATCGCTCTTCCATTACATTGACTTTCACAGACCGTTACACATCACCCTGGACTGCATTTCCCATCATCCATTGCACTGAGTACACACAGCTGTAACCAATCACACGCTCACCTGAAAGCTATTACACCCACTATATAACACTCACTCAGATCCTGCTCAAGTCGCCGAGTATTCTTCTGCGTTTATCACTCACCTAGTGATAGCTGCTTTACGGAGCTTAGTTGTAGTTCGGCGCGTTCACGCACGCTGTGCAGACAGAGCGAGAATGGCAGACAAACATCAACAACCCGATCTTCCTTCCTGGTATTGTGGTACTGTTACTAACTGTGCTATAAAGTTTTCTCACCGGTGAATGACACATGATGTAGCCCAGTGGTTCCTAATTTCAGTCCTCCTGCCCCCCTGCTCTGCATATTTTGCATGTCTCTCTTAGTTAACACACCTGATTCAGATAACCAGCTCGTTAGAAGAGAGCTCCGTACGAGGACTGGGATTGGGAACCACCGATGTAGTAATGTTGTCTCTGGTATTCTGGTCTGTGAGTATGTGCGTTCAGGGGGCGTGGCTTTAGATGTGATTGCAGGGAGGGCGGGACATTCTCTTTCAATGCTATCAGGATAAAGTTAGCATTTTCCAAGATCTCCTACTGCACCTTTAAATTAGAAATTTATAAAGTTGAAGAAACTTTACAAAAGCTTGCATGAAGTTGTGTTCTTTATTTAATATTCTATTTAGTTTTTTTTTAAGTGACTGCACATTAATAAATAATTGCTTTATTGACTTCATCTAATGTATAGTGTTACTTCGTTAATATTGCTATGACATTTATGCTCTTAAATGATGTGACATTCTAAATAAATAAAGTTGTTGTTTAGTTTAGTTAATTACTAATTTAGTTGTTGTTTTTTTAAATAAAGGGCAAACTTAAAAATAAATAATGAAAGCAACCATCTACAAAGCATTTTAAGTCTACAAAACTTAACTACATAGCTGTGCTCAAAACGTTTGACCGGTAGTTCATTCAGTCACAAATTCAGTTTCAACAAACTCATGATGACTTACTGAGGAAAAGTGGATTAATTTATAGTAGTTTGAATGAACAACTAGAATTAAAATGAACTTTTAGTTTATTTGAACATCTCTGACAGGACAGTGTTCAGCCATCTGATTTGAAGCGTAAAACCACAAACACACGCACAGAATGTGAGAGATGGGACGCTGAGCTGCCCTTGATCCATCATCCGCTGTAAAAGGGTCAGATAATCAGGGATTAAACTCTTGCCTAAGAGACTGCGAATGACTGCAGTTCCTCTGGGCACAGCTGTTCTGTCTCATCTCTTCTCTTTCATTCAATCAATCACTCACTCGCTCTCTCTTCATGCTTTCATTCAGGATCATTGGGTTCTGGCCAAAGCAAGAGAAAGGTTTATGGTGTGTGGGTAGAAAAGAGGGATATTCCAAAATTCTGTTCTTTTTACTTCACATGTTGTGCTTGTAAACGTCCCATGAACTGCTTGCCCACATAAATCTAATGGTTGCTAAGATGTTCTGAGTGACTTTTGTCTTGGTCTTGTGTGGTTGCTAGGGAATTCTTGGTTGTTGTTAGGCTGTTGCTGAAGTGGAAATACTTTAGAATATTGTTACATCATTATTAAATAAGTACTGTCTTAAAAATTAAGATTTTAAAAGGGCTTCTTCACAGTGATGCCATAGAAAAACTATTTTAGGTTCACCAAAGAACATTTCAATATCCAGTTCTGTTTTCAGTTCAGTTTTGTTTACTTAGTGTGAAAAGTATTTTAATAATCAAAATATAATTTTTCCACGATAAAGATCCTTTTGCGGAATGGAAATTTACATTGATGTTAAAGGTTCTTTATGGAACCATAAATGCCAATAAAGAACCTTCATTTTTACCTCATAATGCATTCAAAATCTGTATGACTTTCACATTCTAAAAAATCACAATTTCTTTTTTATAAAACATTTATTTGATAAGCAACTTAATGAGTGAATATGGAGAAAAAAAATCCAAGTTTTGACTGTTTTCATGTTATTATCATGTTATTACTGCATTTACTCCTGATATAAAACTAATTATCTGAGAAAACTCAAAACTTATTTATTTCTATCAAAACATCAACCAACATAAATATTACTCTGTAAAGATTTCAAACTAAAATTCATTTTACTTGCATAAACTTTCACTTTTAGATGAAAAAAAGTTATTCATTTTTCATGCTGCAATGGTTCGTCAATATTCATGTTTATGAGCAAAATTCAGTCACAAGTGTGTGAGGTGGGGGAAAAGGCTAAAGATATTTTTAAAAAGATTTATATGTAATGTGAAACTATATGATTACAATTATATTACTAGCACTGCATTAACATTTTAACCGTTACTCTTAATGCATGTACAAGATTATTTACTGTGCATAATCAATAGGTAATAAACAAAGTCCATACATGCTCACAAAGCCATCTATTATATAAAGATAATAAATACACATACTAATTACAGTATTTATTAATGACTGATTGAAACTGAAAATGACAATCAGAGCAGGGCTAAAAATATAACAGAAATCACAAGGTACTGTATAAAGCAAATAAAAACACAGCAAATGTACACAGTGAATCTGCATTGCAATTTCTTTGCTAAGGAGCACACTGAAATCCCTCAAATGATCTAGCTTTAAGGTGCTAAATGAGAAGGGACATGTAAACCCCAGTAATCCACAATGCTATATGTAGAGGCAAAGTCAGTGTCACTCCAGCTTCCCCAGAGCTCGTGCTATGATGCCATGGCAACTACATAAATCCATGTGCAAAACAAGGGGTCAATGTGCGGCTGGCTAGTCCTGTTCGCCCCTGCTGGTGGATGCCGTGACTACATCATCTGCCAGCAAAAACACCTGTCTCCATTAGAAAGTCATGCAGTCTGTCAACATCCAATTTTTCAGTTGAAGAATAAATCAAATTTAAACTGCAAATATATCATTATATCATTTCCAGTGACGGATTTTCTTTGGCGGTCTCTTAAAGGCATGAAATTGACTTCAGCAAAGGGCTTGGGACTATATGCATTCTTGCGGTGTCATTTGCCAATCAGTGTTGCCATTTTCTGTCACATGAGCAAAGATGGCCAGCCAAGCAACTACCATTAACACAAAAATGATGTTGAGACAAATGTAAATTTAAATAAAATAAATGCATGTTCAAAATTTCTGGTACAGCTCACTCTGGCAGTGGGTTAGGTTATAACAAAAGCACTCTTTGTACTTGATATTAATGTACACAATTTATGGATCATTTTTAAAACATTAATTTCCCTTATGCAAAGAAAATGTACACACAACTCCAGTCCGTTAATTAACATCTTGTGAAAAGAAAAGCTGCGTGTATGTAAAAAACAAATCCATCATTAAGGGGTTTTGCTTTTGGCCAAAATACCAGTCCATAATCCATACCTTCTGAAAACATCTATTTCCTGTTGTCGTCTCACAGCAAAATCCACAGACATATTTGTTTACAACTGTTTTGACTTGTACACAGTGCTTGATCTGTGCATATTTCACTCCTAATTCAGAAGAGATGACTTTTTCACTGGAGATAGATTATTGTGATATTTTATCAGCTTTTTGAACTCCCATTCTGACGGCACCCATTCACTGTTCAAGTGATGTAATGCAAATTTTCATTTTTGGGTGATTTTGAAATGAAATGTGTCCTGGACATGTTCTTGACAGGCTTTGTATAAAGTTCATATACAGGCAAGACTGATTTTCTGTTTAAAAGAAATCTTCAAGGTATTCATACTAATATCCAAACCATGAAATAGCCACCTTATGGAGTCAAATCGACAAATACATTGCTTTATACAGGACTGAAGTGATCTCTTTCTCTTTCTTCACCAAATGTCTCATTTATTTTCAACCAAGCATGAACACTAAGCTTGGTGAATCAGTGGTCAGCTGCAAAACTGAAAAACATTATCTAAGCTGAGCAGTTTTTCAGGCTGCTGTGACTCCTGAGAAATCATTTGTCTATTTATATCTCCAGTAGGTGATGTCATAAAAGGGTCTATCTGTGAAAATGGGAGAGCCATATCCAGAACATATGACAGAAAATAATATAAAAGTAAAATGAAGGTCATTTGAACTCACACATCAGAGAGTTAAAAGCATTTAATAACGCATTCAGTGTGTACAATTCACCGGTGTATATACTGACACACACACATACACACATGAATGAGTAAAAGAGTCATAATGCATGGTGACAGGCAGACGCCAAAGGCATCGCACAGCCTTCAGGAGAAACCGTGATGGGTTATCATGATGCACCAAAGGAAAAGTGCCAACCAATACTGTCAAAGGGGAAAGAGCCAGAACTGAACACGATCAGAACACACACACACACAAGTAGTAAACGATAAATTATACACTAACCTGATATGAACATCAATTGGACATGTGTTGTATGGGTTTGTGCATTTCATCACTGATTACACATGGCTGCAAACATCCACAGTTGTAGTATTTATAAATAAATAATAATTAATATTTCATGCCTTGGGCATAAACATAAATATACAATGTATTCACGCATTTATGCAGAAATAACATTTAAGTGCCTCTTCTTCTATGCTAATTTCAACATTCAGTATACCAGAATATGCTATTGATCCACTGCATAAGATTTAGCACACATTGTTTCTGACTGTTGCACTACAAGGATATTGATTTATTTTCCAAATTGCACACTTTGCGCATTAAATATTGCCTCATTATCTCATGTACTCCACTATTGTATTACTTTATGTATTTGTATACATGCACAAGAGATTCTCATACTGTATATAGTTATTTTCTCATATTGTATATGTTAATTAGTATATATCTGCTCCAGGGAAAGCACTAAGTCAGAATTTAATTCTACAGTGTACTTCTATGTACAAATGACTAGTTAGAAATGGACTTGAGTTGAATATGTGCAGCCTGTCACCTCCACCTTTGTCAGTTCAGTAAGACTGTCTGCACTTGTTCCATCACATTCATCGGATAATGAAAGAACGACCTTGCTTCTGAAACAATGTCAAATCTCTGCAATATCCTAGGATGCCCCCTATTGTCATGCTACAATTCCTGTTTTTTGTTTTGTTTTGTTTTTTGCAGACATTCATCTTTCTTAAATTAGATCTATGATCTTACCTGGATGGCGTTAAACCGCAAATGATTATGCCATTTTTATCTTTTTCATCATATTCTTCTTAAAAGATCCCCATGGTATATGGCCAATAATATGGTATCATGTAAAAACATTTTTGTTGTTTTTTTGTATTAAACTGTGAGAAATTATACATATTTTATATATATTGCAGTCTTTTTCAGGGAAATTGAAGCATTAATGAGTTTAAGAATTATCTTCAAGGAATGGAGTCAGGTTGTATTGCTTTGATATTCAAAAAGCCCTTTTGGTCATACTATATTTTAGGGTCCAATTCTTGATATTAACAAACCACTAACTGACTTTTGCCTCAGTAAACTCCTAATTTGCTGCTTATTAATAGTTAGTAAGGTAGTTATTAAGTTTAGGTATTGGGTAGGATTAGGGGTGTAAAATGCAGAATATGTGCTTTATAAGTAATAAACAGCCAATATGTTGATAAGTGGCATGCTAATAAGCAACTAGTAAATATGAGAATTGGTCCCTATACAAGTGCCATGGCCCTTTTCATATCTACGTGGGTTTAGCTATGACAGTGAACAAAATGGAATATATCAGACTGAAGACAAACAACTTCTCAACAGGAGACAATATTTCATAATTTTAGATGGAAAATGTTGCTAAAACCTTTTTATGTTGCTAAAACCTTTGTTATTGTCAGCCCTTGTGTCATGTGTTGTGTGTTTCCCGCCCTCTTGTGTCCATATAAGGTTATTTTCCTGTCCTCATTTTGTTAAGCTGTGTGTGTTTGATTATCCTGTGTATTTAGTTCCTGCCTGTTTAGTTCCTTTTCGTCTGGTCTACTCGTTACTCCGGTGTTCCTGTGTGTCTGCCCTGTCTTGTCTGGATTAAAGACTGTTTTATTTGAGTTTCCTCCTCGTCTCGTGTTCCTCGTTCCTCCCCGCTGTGTGCACCGTGACAGTTATTCTTTCAGGGGGCACTTTAAGTATTGAAAAGCGAGAACTCAATTTAATCTCTTTCAGCTGTCTGTGTTTTTCATACGTTTTTGTTGTTGCTGCTGTCGTTCTCGGACTGGTACTTTTGATCTGGTGAGAAAAAAAAAATCCATGGAAAGAAGCCAGGAGCATGACACTGAGAAACTTTTTTGAATTATTATATTTAAATCTTTATTTAGCAGGGACAATGGACGGTCAAAGACTGCCCCAGAATTAGCTACAGAACACATTACATAACAAAAAACATCAATATAATAGCATATACATTGAAATAAGAAATATAATAGCCTATAATCCCTCACATATGGGCTATAAATACATCACCCTATAATAAAAATGATAAAGAATTAAAAAAACAAAAAAATGTAAATTCAATTCCCAAAGTTATGTTACCATTTCAAAACAAAGAATATTCAATGATCACAAACCTGACTCATATTTAACCATATTTTCAAATGTAGCTTAAACTGTTCAACAGCAGGACACTGTCTAAAATTAATTGGTAAATTATTCCAGTTATTAACAGCTCTTACAGAAAAAGCTGAACAAAAACAGGAACGCTAAAATGTGCTGCACAATCACCTCTTAACGAAGCTCTTGTTTGCTTTTTCAGTCCACCAAAAAACATATTCTTTCAAGATTGAGGGTGCAAGGTTATTAACAGTTTTGTACATTAAACAACAATAGTAAAACATAACAAAATTGTCAAAAAAAGTACTTTTTATAAAACAATGATGATGTCTATTTCTTGTCAAATACCTTTAAGGTAAAGGTCCATTAAGAGTAGGTTTTTTTCTGCTTGTGACCATGAAGTAATAAAATAGGAGAAGTGAGAAAAGACCAAATAATGCAAAAAGACTTGCAGCTTCTATGGAAATTCTAAGTTGAGGAGACTGCACAAACTATTTTTGAACATACTTTTCAAATGTTAAATCAGAGTCTTAAGCAGGCTGGACAACTACAGTCCTGGAGGGTGTTTAATTAGGGTTGGAGCTAAACTCTGCAGGACAGTGGCCCTCCAGGAACAAAGTTGCCCAGCCCTGGTCTAAAATAACTCCAGGATATTTCAAATCTGGCACAATTTGTAATTTTTCACCATTAACAAATATTTTTGGTTAGACCTCCTCCTTCATTTTGATTTTAAAATACACAGGCAGTTTTCTGAACATTTAATGTAAAACAACACTGAGTAAGCCCGTCTAAAAATGTTGACGTTTGAAACAGATTTTTGTGCCACCTGTTCATTTGTTTTGACATGTATATAAATCACAGTGTCATCTGCATATATTTTAATATGTACATCAGGACAAACATCTGTGAAGTCATTCAAGTACAAACTGAAAATGTATGGGCCCTAGGGTTGACCCCTGAGGAACCTCTGTGGAACAATCTCTTAAAGAAGATATGTGTGCTTTAATGAAGGCACACGTTCATGTAAGATAAGACTCAATCCATTTCATTGTATCTACTGAAAGGTTAAAATGTAATAATTTAGATAATAGGATATTATGATTTAGTGTGTCAAATGCCTTTTGTAAATCAAGAAACACAGAACCCACAACCCCCCTGTGTCTAATTTTGACCGGACTTGCTCAATAAAATAGCATACAGCAATTTCTGTCGAATGGTGTTTAACGATCCCAAATTGCATAGGAAACAATAAGCTATTTGGTATATTTAAAAAAAAAAAAAAAAAAATCACAATTTGCTCAGTTACTACTTTTTCTACTACTTTAGACACAACTGAAAAAATTTTAATCGGCCTATAATTTTTTTTTTTTTCATGTTTTTTGTCCATACCTGTTCATTAATCCTTGGTCTGTTATTTTTATTCCAACTAATTTTGTGTATTCATTCCTTGCGTTTTTATCTCCACTATAAAAAAGTTATGTGCAGTATCCAGATTTTCAGTAGATAAAAGCGAAGCCCAATCAATTTGTCTAAGCTTTTCTTTAAATGCACTCATATCCTTTTTTAGTTCTGTTTACTCTGTTTAGTACAATATCATGATAAATGAACCCATTCTTATTGAAGTTCCCAGCCTAAGTGTTAAATTATGATCTCCAGTTAAGAAATTAAAAGTCTTTGTAATTCTATCTGGTTTATTATTAAAGAAAAAAAAAAAATCCAGTAATCACAGACTGTGATTGGTCTATTTTGAGCAGCGCTGAGAAAAGTTTCAAAATTAACCTATAGGCAGTTCAGCAGTGGTTTGGATTTATTGATCTGGACAACATTTTAACCTCAGCATTGACACTGAAAAATGTAACCATTGAAAACAGTATACAGTAATGAGTTTAAGGTGTCTGTATAGATGATCACAAATAGTAATAGCAATACAATTTGATACTGACACTGTTTTGGATGGTCAAATGTTTTATTATCACCTGAAGAGGGCGCATGACAGCTCAGAAACCCGAATCCTCTACTGAGCTCAGCTGCCCGCATTCAGGACGCTGTCTTACTGGAGACATTTGCAGGCTCGGAAATATAATCGTTTAAACCCATTAAATACCAAGGACTAGTGCCTGACATAAAATGGAACCAACACATGGTAGTAATCTAATCCCTATAAAGTATAAGAAAAAGATATAGCCAGTAACCACAGACGATTGTGATTGGTCCGTTGTGAGCTATGCTGAGAAAAGTTACAAACCTAACGCTGTATATCTGATGCTTCACCTCTTGATCTGTAACGTTACACTGACACCTACAATCTTTAAAATAGCCTGTGAAAATAGCAAAAGATTTTTGAAGGTTGTTGTTTCTGTTGTTGTTAATTAGTCTTCTGCAATAGATTTGAGTGAATTGTCTATTTTGAATAGCTCGCCGTTTAAGATAAAAGACGTGTCTGTCTCTTTAAGAGAAATTACACGAGAACTTACACGTCACTTACGTGCTCGGCACCGCGACTGAAAACTCGTATGTGATTGGTCCAGGCGTGTTCCGCTTGACGTGCGCAGTCCAGGCGAGTCACCTTGCTGTACACAGTAGCAGCCGTATATCAGCGGAGCGGCATAAGCGAAGGTGTCCTCCAGAAACTCAAACCAGCACTGCAGCCATGGCAGCCGCAGCGGACACGGCCAAACCTAGGCCCAAAACCTCGCCCAAATCTATTAAGTTTCTCTTCGGTGGCTTGGCTGGGTACGTATGCGCCCATGTATGCAGCGGCGCTCTCTGTTGCATGGGCTTCAACTGAATGACCAATTTGATGGGAGGTTATTCATAAGGGCCATTAGTTATTCGCTAGGCGAGCTATCGATAGGAGGGTCAGCAAAAAGGATTTATATAGTGTTATGAATGTTCTTTTATTCTTTCTGTCAGTTCTGTTGTGAATGTTTGCAGGCCCAGAGGAAGCCTGGTAAGTTAACCCCGTGACAATCTGAACTTCAGTTTAAATGTCACGGTGCATGGGTTTGATCTGCTGTCACTGAGGAATTCCTGTTAGAATTTGTTCCTAAACTCTGTAGGTCTGGAGATTTTTTGCTACTTTTCAAATGGCTATAATACTCAGAATTTTTTTTTTTTTTAAACTCGTGTCTTAGACCGTTTATATGTAATTATATCCTTAAAAAATAATACAAGTATAAAACTGATATAATCTAAACAAAGTGTGCATGAACCATTTCAATATTTATTATGAGTGAAGTTTTAATGTAATTTGTTTACACAAATGACTGCACTTGTAAAGTTTCAAAAAGCTCCAAGGAAGCAACATTGACAGGTTCAGTGAAGAGCGTGCTTGATATATGTGACACATGATGTGTAATAAAAAAAAACAAAAAAACACATTTTTGTCAAATTGTCTAAAGAAATAAAATAATAAATCACAGACTGTGATGGTGCATTTTCACTATAATTAACATCGTAAACATGGCATTTTTACATATTGCATAAATACAGCATTTACGTTTTTTCATATTTTCTTGAATTTTCTTATATAATACTGTACTTTGTGTTAACTAACTGCTGTAATCAATATCTCTTTATCTTTCTAAGTCACAAAAAAAACAATGGTGGATTTTTCTTGTGCTTTTGTTGCAAATGGGAACATAATATAAAATGGTTCTGGTTTCTTATTTACCACTACTTCAGTTTTTTTATGATTATCTCTGCTTCTGAGAACCCTGGAAATGTGAAAAGGGTCCATATGATTTAATTTACAAGATTATTTAAAAGAGAAAACTAGAAAATTAGCTTTAGTTAGACAAAATCTGATTTATCATAAAGTGCCATTACATGATGAGCAACTGGCATTTGTTGAAATGACAAAAATTATAGAAATCTTTGTAGTGCATATATATACACTTTACATTGTTGGTAGCCAAATAAAACTCATGAGATTGTGAATTATGGCAAAAGTAGCCATAACTGAAAAAACACCCACTAGTTTATCCAGAAACATCTTTAAATTGAGTGAATTTAATTTCAATTTGAATTAATTTAAATGAAAAAATCTTTAGGGATATGCATATTCTGTGCACTTATAGGTGATGTGATTGAAAAAAGTATTTTTTTAAGCATTGAATTCCATCCTTAAAATAATACTTAATTTTAATCTAAACATAAACCGTTTAATATTTATGGGGACATTTTTAAATCTAAGAAAATATATTAAAAAATATAATAATAATTTTGACATGTAAGACACGACTTTAACACATGGACCCTGAAACAAACATAAGACCTGTAAATCAATGCTATTTCATATACAGGCTGTCCTTGCGTGTAGAAGTTAAAGGCGTAATACTCTTACATGTGTTTAAACTGAGCCAAAGTCTAATGGACACCATAAATGCACTAGTTTAAAAGGAAATTGATTTGATGTGACATTTGTTAAAGAAACAGCAGCTGTTCATTGTAGGAACTGTTGGGGATAATTTTGAAAATTTCATATTACACTAAAAAAAAAAAAAAAAAAAAGATTATTGGAGTACGTTTAATACTATTAGTCTTACCACTTCAGAATTTCACATTTAATTTAATGTGCTACTTGGCATTTCTTTGTAATTATTCGTGAAATTTACCAGCATTTTATTAGTGAAAATAGTCTCAAAGTATTTTTTAAGTGTATTTTGATGCTAACATGAATAGGATTCCTTCAGGATTAATACAAGACTTTAAATAAATGATTTCGCTAATACACATTCGTTCTGACTTCCAGGATGGGCGCCACAGTGTTTGTGCAGCCGCTGGACCTGGTGAAGAACCGAATGCAGTTGAGCGGTCAGGGCTCCAAGGCTCGCGAGTACAAGACCAGCTTCCATGCCGTGACCAGCATCCTTCGCAACGAGGGCATCCGTGGTATCTACACTGGGTAAGAAAGAGAGGCGCAACACTGACGCGGGCATTGTAGATAGAGAGGTCGACTTTTCAGAAGGAAGGAATGTTTTACTGCAGTTCAAGTACAGCTGAATGAATTATTGAATGAATGTTTTTTGTTTTTTTAAGATTAATTATACCAGACACTGGATGTGAGAAACTAGGGAGCTCTAGCTGGACATCCTTACTGAGTGACTGTAGATGGAGCCCATAGCTTTACACAAGCAGTAAATATCTGATTAGGTTTATATCTGATTTATATCTGATCTCATTGTTGTCTGACGGCACATTTATTGTTTTCACACCTTTGTTGTCTTCTCTCCCGTGTTTTTCGTTGTAGACTCTCTGCGGGTCTGTTGAGGCAGGCTACCTATACCACGACCCGTTTGGGCATCTACACGGTCCTGTTCGAGCGCATGTCCAAAGCAGACGGCACACCTCCCAACTTCTTCATGAAGGCTTTAATAGGAATGACTGCTGGGGCCACGGGGGCGTTTGTTGGGACGCCGGCAGAGGTGGCGCTTATTCGAATGACGGCTGATGGGAGGTAGAAGAATATAATTACACTCCATATTTAACATTGTTACAAATTGTTTGTAATCGTAAAAAAAGTGACTAAATTAACCAAACACTGCTGCTTTAAGACAGTCTTGGGATAATTCTGAAAAAAAACGCTCCCTTAGACGGAGAGAGATTGTTTATTTGACATGTAATGTGAACAACCAAACAAGTTGTGCCATTTTAGGGGCAAGTTTCCATGAAATGGATGATCCCACAACAATAGACTTGACAATAGAATCTTGGCCTATTCAAAAATAAACATGTATGCCAATTTGTAATTTAAAAAAATACCCATAACAGGAGTACATAGCTCTACACATGGATTTCTAGTTATCTTGCTAAAATGCATCTCAAATAGACTATATAGGATTTTAAGCCACTAGTAGATCTTTAAAACAGTGCTTGTTCTAACAACCTGGTTCCTTGTAAACACAAGTTTGTTTTCAGATCTTAGTACTTGCATCCTAAGCAGAATTGCATCAGCCAATCAGATTGTGTGCGTGTCGTGTGTCCGGTTTGTGCTGGGCATGAATTTTGCCCAATATGAATTATTGATTATACTTTTTGTGCCAAAATTAATTGTTATTGTTAACTAAAGCTATTAAAAATGGTTTTGTTAATTGAAATCAGTCTAAAATAAAAACAAATATTAGATTAAAAATACAAAAATGTTAAATTATAAATGTTCCCTTGCAAACTAACGTGTAAAGTACTAAATTACTAAAACTAAACCTGAAATAAAAAGTAAATTAAAGGTAAATATAAATATATATAAAAAAAAAAAATAATAATAAAAAATGACAAAATATAAAATTACATAAACTAAAATTAAGATGATTTGGCTTTTATGTTTGTTTTAATTAATAGTATTTAAATAATACTAAATGTTAAAATATTAATATTGTCATGATTCTTTTTTGCTATTAAACTAAAAAACGATTAATAAAATATCACTTCCTCCATTCTCTCTTTCTTGTCCAGGTTGCCTCCAGATCAAAGGAGGGGTTACACAAATGTCTTCAATGCCCTCATCAGAATTACTAGGGAGGAGGGAGTCACCACACTCTGGAGGGTAAGTGTGTGTGTTTTCCTGTATGTTTGCTTTACTATTCTGAAACTTTATAAATGGGTTTTTTGCAGGTCTTAATTAGCCCTTGCACAAATGAAGGCTTTAAAAGGTCTTAAATCAGAGCTGAAAGTCTCAAATGAATAAAGTCATGGCATTAAATGTTGCATTCACTTTGAAAAATGAACATTTTCCTTCAGTATTTTTGTCTTAAAATACTTAAATCAAGATATATTTACTTGAGATGCAAAATGAAGATACGAAGAAACTAAACAAAATTGAGTTCAAATATCTGTCAGTGAAAACATGATTTTTCTGACTCTGTTAGCCGATATTTATTCATGATTTAATCATAACCTTTTAAGAAAACAAGACTTCATATGTTATTTCATTTTGATTTTCAAGTGAATCTTTAGACATTTGAACTGGAAAACAAGGCAATAAAAGTAAGCAGTTTTTGCAGTGTGACCAGAAGATACTTTGGACCATTCAAGCTTAAGCTATTGTTTTTGAGAAATGGATTAAAAAGTAATGAAGATTTGAAGGAAGTTGTATTTTCATACTTTTAACGCCGGTTTCACACTGCACGCGTAAGCAGTGCGTATTTTTTTCGGTGCCCATGTTAACAGATTAGAGCATTCACACCGCATGCAGAGGCAGCGCGTAGCAGGAGCAGAGCAGAAGCGGCAGTGCCGCGATAGTTTCGGCGCCGAGTCTATTTTTGCTGCGCCGCTTACGCTGAATTAAAGCCACAGTGCATTTTTCTTGATCAAAATTGACCTGATTAACATGAAAAATGACACAATTCACCGTAAAATCATGTGAGGTGTTTCGTGTTTCACAATCACAGGGTAAAAGGCACACTGTATTGATAAATACTTTAGCTAAAAAAAAAAAAAAAACATTTGATACTAATGTCTAAATTAATACTTGTTCAAATCAATCACTTTAGCAAAGTTTGTACTAGGCTATTTTCTGCTTATTTTGATAAATAATGTTCAATAAATATACTGTCATTAAAATGTTAATATAAAAATATATTTTAAAATACAGAAACAAAATAAAAAGTAAAGATTCTGAAAGCATTGAAGGAGATCCCATAATAAGTTAATATAGATTTACAGTAGTAACAACAAATTTTATTATATGATATGATTAATATCATGTTTTTAAATATGATGGTTTCATTATAAACATGGTGATTATCTCTAAGGTGGACACCCAACATAATAGGCATAGATACCAAATGAACCATGTCATGTCAACAATTGGAAAAGTCAGCCATCTATTAATTATCATGTTAATTACTGTGCCTTTCGCCCCAACAGCAGAGGCGCTTTTTACCCCAAATACCATACTTTTACACATTCTTCTAGTTATTGAAAAACTGTTGCTTTAATTATCTTAAACCAAACTGGTAATCATTAAGAAGACCTTTGTCTCAAAATATATTCAATAATTTTAGCGATTCTCATTTTCTACTTAAATCTACAACATTAAAAAAACAAAACATCAAATATTAGATTTAGCACGGAATCAACTACACGAAAACACACCACTGCCAGGAGTTATTGCCCAAACTTCAAAGGCCTGTTTAAATTATTAAAACTAGAGGCATTTATTAACTTTAAGATTACTTTTTATCATGTAAACTATATGTACAGCATGTTATATACACGTGACAGAGGGGAACACTGCCGCATCACAGCATGCTGCCCATATCAAAGCACATGACAGACAGCTGTTGGAGAACACCTGAAAAGCGTGACCGAATGAACGATACTTGTCTGTATTTGCAGTACACAAGCCGCGGTTCAGCTGCGCGCGACAAACGCTGCCAGTGTGAAAGCACAATGGGCGCGAGCTGCTCACGCTCTGCATACGCGCCGCTTCTGCACTGCCTTTGCTCTGCTTACGCGTGCGGTGTGAAACCGGCGTAAGGCTTGCTAACATGGCTCATTCAGTGTGCCTCCTAGTCATTTTACATTGAGAAAACACATTGTTTTCCCTTCAGATTTTTCCATAAATTTTCATGACTTTGTCTTAAAATGTCTTTAATTTACCTTCATAAAACCTGCAGAAACCCTGTGTATACGTAATGATGTGTGTATTGTTTTATTTTTAATGTAGGGTTGCATACCCACCATGGCTAGAGCAGTTGTTGTGAACGCAGCCCAACTCGCTTCATATTCCCAGTCCAAACAAGCACTGTTGGACTCTGGTATGAGCCTTCTTGTATCTTATCAGTCACAAACTTGTACTGTCAGGCCTTCTAGAAAAGCTAGCTAATATCAGATTTGGATGGTAGCTAACTTTTATTTATGTACCCTGTTAAGAGTATCCTTCTATGTGTGTTCTTCTGAATGAGTGAGTTGTAGAATAGCGGTCAAACTGAAATGTGCTGCAGTGAACTTCAGCATCTCTCTTGTTCTGTGCAGGATATTTCAGAGATGATATCCTGTGTCATTTCTGTGCCAGTATGATCAGTGGACTGGTCACCACTGCTGCCTCCATGCCAGTGGACATTGTTAAGACCAGGTACAATCACTTTTAATTCCTGTGATTTATTACTAGACAGTTATGATATAGGGTTGTATGACAATATTATGGTGATGATATAAAGTGTCTATTTTTAGAGATTTTGCTATATCGTTTGTTGCTATTTATTTGCAATGTGGTTTGCAGAATTTTATATAGAATATATGGAACTGGCTTGATGCCAGGTGTATCAGTATTGCGGAAACAGATCTAAACATTTCCTAAATTCATTAATATTGCTGAATTGTGCCCAGAAATTGTGCATCAGTGTGCTTTGGGTACCAAAAATATCAAAATCTAACATTGGTGGAAGGATGAGTGCAGGTGAACGCAGCTAACTGACCGAACGTGTTTTGTTCTGTTGTCTTCTGGTTAGGGTTGTAAATTCTGGAAATGATTATTAAGCTAAGTAACAGATCTAAGGGAACATGATTATGTATGTTATATCTTATCTTACGTATACATATGCTATGCTAGTTGTCAAATGATAAGGTTTTTTTTTTTTTTTATGTAGAGAGAAAGAATACCACAGATATCACAGAATACACAGTCTGTATATATATATATATATATATATATATGAAATGATAGCGAATGAGGGTGATGTGACCAAAAACAGATCAAAATGTATATCACAGTAAATGCCCGTACTCGTCAAGAACAACTGGATGCAAACTAAAAGATAAGATTACACATAACAGATGATTCACTCATTAACTAGCACCTGACTTAAAAGAGAAGACTCAAAACATTAAAAGTCTTTCTGCCGATTCTGTTTGTTTTCTGTACAAATTGTTTAATATTTAATGCTGACATATATCTCCTCCTTTTCAAAAGAATCCAGAACATGAGAATGATTGATGGGAAGCCCGAGTACAAAAATGGTTTGGTAAGTTTTCAACTCTTACTTTCAAATCCCACTATTTTTCCCTGTTACACTGTCTGTTTTAAGCAACTGATCTCAGACTGCTGGAATTGTGACCTTTCAGTCACACTGATGCAGGGAGAACGTCAGAAATGGATCAGTTTTGGAAGTTTCAGTAAAACCTCTTGTCTTGGAGGAAACCCGGAGAAACAGTAAACAATTGATTTGAGCTGGGACGTTGTCACTAAATCAGTATATAATCAGTGACACAGATCAGAGTTATATTACAGTTAAAGGGATAGTTCACCCAAACATTCTGTCATTAAATACTCACCCTCATTTCATTCCAACCCGTAAGACCTTTTGTTCTTCAAAACACAAATATTTTCATGAAATCCGAGAGCTTTCTGACCCTGCATAGACAGCAATGTAACTGAAATGTTCCCAGGCCCAGAAAGGTGGCAAGGACATCGGTAAAACAGTCCGTGACATCAGTGGTTCAACTGTAATTTTCAACCGTAATTAAAAGTATTCTCATAGCTTCGTAAAATTACGGTTGAACCACTGATGTCACATGGATTGTTTTACCTGGACTGTTACTTGAAATAAAATGAATGTAAAATCGCATCCAAAATAAGTTTTTGTTTACATAATATATGTGTGTGCTGTGTATTTATTATTTATGTGTATATATAAATACAAATACATGCATGTATATATTTAAGAAAAATGTTGTTTATATATTAAATATATTTATATATGTATATGCATGTAAATATTTCCAAAATATATGCTGTATGTGAGTGTATCTATATATACATAATAAATATACACAGTACACACACATATATATTATGTAAACAAAAACTTTTATTTTGGATGCGATTAATCACGATTAATTGTTTGACAGCACTAATTTAAAAGCACCAAAAATTAATAAAAGTGACAAAACACAACAAAAATACTAAAACTTTAACTAAAATTAACAAAATATACAAAATAAAATCTAATTCAGAATATTAACAACAACTATATAGTATATCCTGTCAGATCATATCTCCACTGAAATAACCGATTATGTACTGTACATTTTAAATGTTATGATTTTTTCATGTTTTTACAATTGTCAAGTTGTTGTAATAGTGTTTTGCTTTTCTTTTTTTATAATAAGTGATTGCTTTCACTAGAAATATTTAAAAAGTGTATATCCAGTAAAATAACGTACTAATCGTTAAATTTAGTATATTGTTGAAACCTGGTATTATTGAGACAAGCAAATATTAGTCCTAGAATACATTATATTCAGTATTATATAGTAGCTTTAATAGTATTAATAAAACCTCTAGAAATGTTTATTGTGCCTAACATGTAAATATAAACAAGGCTTTGGATCTCATCTCTCTCATGACTTTTGGAAGCAAAGAGTGTGAAAAAACAATAGACAAGTGTAGGTCATGGATTAATTATTTGAAGATATAACGGTAACACTTTACAATAAGGATCATTAGTTCACATTAGTAAACAGGAACTAAGAATGAACAATACTTCTACAGCATTTATTAATCTTAGTTAATGTCAATTTCAGCATTTATTAATGCATTATTAAAATCACAAGTTGTGTTTGTTAACATTAGTTAATGCACTGTGAACTAACATGAATAAACAATGAACAACTTTATTTTCATTAACAAAGATTAATAAATAGTGTAATAAATGCATTGTTCATTGTTTGTTCATGTTAGTTAATACATTAACTAATGTTAACAAATGACACCTTATTGTAAAGTGTTACCGATATAACTTGGGAGTATTAAATATTGCCACTTCTGTAGCTCAAATGGGCCTTATGTCAGAACTTTACTTTTAAAACCCTTGTATATAACCGGGTGTCCTAGCTTTGTATAGTCGGTCCATCCCTGCTCACTTTACAGTGGAATTCACTGCAGTGCAGCCGCATGACACTTGGTAGAGACCACCATGTCTGTTCTTCTTTCATGTCTTTGACACATCCACCCTCCCTCTCATTCATTTTCACTCTCTCTTTCTCTTTTTGTAGGATGTATTGGTGAAGGTCATAAGAAAGGAAGGATTCTTCAGTCTGTGGAAGGGTTTTACTCCTTATTACGCTCGTCTCGGGCCACACACAGTTCTCACCTTCATCTTCCTGGAGCAGATGAACAAATTCTACAAGATCTATTTCCTTGACTCCTAGATTTGTCCTGAAGGTCATCTGTGGACAGCACAGGCCATATTTCCACATTATGTTTCTCTCCCACATCCGGTTTACCAGTATAGTTTCCATTTTTGATGGTTGGTAACAGAACCACTTTACCAACTGGGTTGTGACCCTTTGCTGTGGTGGTGACTGTGAAGACAATTTGGACTCTTCTCTTAAACAGACTGACTAGCTAAACTATAAATTGAATTGAATGAAGGGATTGTTCACACCAGTCATCCCTCTTTTAGTTTTAAATGATATTATATGATATTTATGCCCCCCCCCCACCTTCCACACACATTTTTGCTCCTTAAAGGTCAACAGCTGTACTGACCTGTCAACAGAAGTAGTTGTGAGGAATTGTTGTCAATACAGACGCTGAACCTGTATTCTGAGTGAAATCATACATTTTGTCTTTATTTCATAATTCTGATTCTTACCACCATGCACAACATGATCCCTATGTCCTACCATAAAGGACTGCTTTGCAGTGAACATTTGGTGATGTTTGCTAACGTTGAGGACAATTAACTGGAAATTGTGTTGTAATAAAGATAACGTGGTGTGTAAAGGCCACTACCGCACCATATAGCTTGTTGTGATGTATTAAATGATATAATAATGTATTTCAGAATTCATTTTCTGGTCTGAGGAGCTACAAAACTAGACACAACTTGATATTTTCTTCCTAGTATGCAAGGCTTAGTGTTTTTGTTTTTAATGAAGAGCAGTATCAATCAAACAGCCCAGCTTTTTTTAAATCCTTCTATTGTAACTTTCACATCAAGTAAAGTATTTGAAAGACTGACCATTGTGTTGTTTCTCATTTGCTTGCAATATGCAGAAACAACAAACAAATTATGAAATCTGAATAAAGCTAGTCCATTAAATGAAAATAACGCTTAATTAGTTAATAACAGTTGTCATAAATTACTGGAATTAGAAGACAATTCCAGAATAAACGAAAATACTGTGATTCACAAAAATTATCCACATGCATAACACGTGGTAATAATTACACTGAGATGATGTAAATCGCTGTGAAGCCAATAAAATGCTTTAATTAATCAATACGATAGTACACCTGCATTTGTTTAGATTCAGACGCTTCGATGTCGATCATATTATAATTATATATATATATATATATATATATATATATATCAAACTAATCAAAATACAGCGCGCGTCTTAAAGACGTCTTTGTGAAATCCTGTGTTTGGACGACATTACCCATAATCCCCTTTCATGAATGCAGCATGCAGCGAGCTTCCGGTGAAAATTAGACAGTCCAAAGATGGCGGACCTCCTGGGCTCGATCTTGAGCTCGATGGAAAAGCCTCCAACCGTTCACGACCAAGAAAGCCGACGGAAAGCTAGAGGTAGAAAGTTTTAATCCTACAAATACACTTCCTTATCGGGCAGAAAATGAACCTGGGCGTGCTTGTAGGTTTCCAAGTGAAACTTGAGAAATATCCGAGTGCCCTCTGCGACACTAAAGCTGTAATAAAAAGAGCCAATCACCGCCTGAGAAATGATAGGTGCAAGTACATACGTCATGTTTCTGCACGTTTGCCCGTTGAAAAGCCTCTAGACGTCATAGTTGGTTTGTTTATTTCTTTTTATACATGTGATTTATTAAATTGCTTCATGAATAGGCCGTGCTTCGTGTTGATGCACACACGCTTTTATGCAAAGTGACTTTCGAAATGAGCAAAAACAGGAGGAAGCAATAATAGCTGAGCTTTACTGCAGCAACAGCACTGTCATAAACAATGACAACGTTTAATAATGTGTTTAATTTTTTACTGACAGTTCACATACATGTGGTACACTTATTTTTCTAATTTTATGATGTATTCTGATTCCTCTCTTGCTCTTACTGTAACTGCAGAACAAGCTGCCAGACTGAAGAAGATTGAGGAGGATGAGAAGAGAAAGAAAGCAGAGTTTAGGAAAAAGGTATAACTCCTGACTTTATTTGTCCCACATAAACATGATCTTGTGACACATTGAGCTTTTGTTTCTGAAAATCAGTGTGGTTTTTCATTAGATGGAGAAGGAGGTGTCAGAGTTCATTCAGGACAGCGCACTGCAGAAGAAGAAATATAACCCAATGGGCAAGATCGAGAGAAGCATATTGTGAGTTCAACACAGTGTTATATTAGTATCAAGATATTTCAGATTGTCAAGTTCATTGTCTGGGTTTAGGTTAAATTTTATGTTCTCCAGAATAGCATTATCAGCTGTGGTTTACAAAAGTGCAATGTAAATAATGTTAGAATATGTTTATTTTAAATGCGTACTGCTGTTTAATATTAAAAGATAACTATAAGTAAGCCACTGCTCTCTTTCAACTACTGGTTTAACCAGTGGCATGAGTTTAAGGCAGGACTACCTGTTTTCCTCCATACCTTACAGTTCATGCTTAACACCTCCATCTGTCTTAGGCATGATGTGGCTGAGGTGGCTGGACTGACATCATTTTCTTTTGGTGAGGATGACGAGAGCAGATATGTCATGCTGTTTAAGAAGGTTAGTATGCATCGCACAATTTCCTCTCACAAGGATCTTTGTAAATGTTTTTCCTTGCATTTAGTATTTTGTATAATGAAATGTTTTCATTCTGTTGTCATATTTATTTATATAGCGCTTTATATAATACAGATTGTTCCAAAGCAGCTTGACAGTAAGAAATAGACAATAACTGTTAATTTTGCAAAATGCAACAATTCTGAAGTGACTTGGGCCCTGTACACAGCGAAGACGCGATTAGCTGTATACGCATAAATTTTGTATCGTATAGGCGTTTCGTCCAGACTGATCGTTTTGGGAGTGAAGCCAATATTTATTTATTTTTTAAACCGGGTCCCAGAGTGAATAAATCTGAAAATGACGCCCTTGTGTTTTCATGTGTTCAGCCAATCCGTAGATTTTCTGAAACAATGTCATTGCCCTTAGTCAGACACCGCTACGTCACGTAACGGCAACAAAGACATGAACAAACACTGAACGATTGTCTTTTTATTAACTAACGTTAACACAGATTAATAAACGTATTGTTCCATGTTCGTTTGTATACCGCACAAAAGGTTTATGCGCATAGTCCAAGTCGTCTCCTCAGTTTTTAGTGTATCTGTGGCAGAATTACAGCGCCACATGATGGTCTGGCATGTGTACTACATCGTTTTGTGTCGGTTTTGGGGTTTCATGTGGATGCAGATATTTCTTAGCCTGACTACGTCAGACTTCGTACTTCCGCTCAATTTCATTTCGCTTCTGTACTCAGTCTGATATAGCAAACCAGCTCCCAGATTATCAACCGATCGAACAGAGGGTGGGCTGAGAGCCGAATTCAAGATTAAGATAGGTGGGGGAAATCTAAAACGACAGCGGACATGGAGACACGAGATGCTATTTGCTCTGTTGTGGAGAATATTCCCGGCATTTGCCAACTGAAGCCCGAACAAGAAGAGTGTTTGGTTCACATTTTGAACGGAGGTGATGTTGTGGCCCTACTCCCGACATGTTTTGGGAAAAGTTTAATTTACCAGCTGTTACCGATTGTCAGCGAGAAACTGGGGAGGCCAAAGTCCGGCAAGGCAATAATTGTGATTGATTGGTCGTGGGCCCTGTGCCTCACCTGGTTGCCCATTGCCCAGCAGCATTGCTCAAAAAGTTGCCCCGTGTATCATCAGCCTAAGTATCAGTAGTCTTTTAAACGCCAACTGAGCAAGCCAAAAGGCGACAGTGGGAAGGAGCCAAGAAATGGAGGGAAAAAAATACAACAGGAGAAGCCAAACTCAGTCAGAGGACCAGTTCTCCTCTGGCCTGTGGTGTTCTCTGCATTATTGTTTAGTGTGTGTTTTGTTGTGTAGGAGTTTGCGCCATCAGATGAAGAACTGGAGGCTTATCGGAAGGGTGAGGAGTGGAACCCGCAGAAAGCTGAGGAGCGACGTCGGCTAAAAGTAAGATCCTGAACGCTGTGCAAGAACATGTTCAAAACCTCAAAGTAAGATAAGGAGAGAAAGTCATTTCATAATCTTGGAGAGATTTGCTTTGAGTTAATATTTCTGTTAGTTCATGTCTGCCTAATTGGATATTTTATTTTACTACTCGGAACACCGTATTTAAGTTGGGTAATTGTTTTACTGCGCTCTTCAGGAACAGGCTGCACTGGAGATGGAAGAGGCCAGTCGCACTCAGAAGAGGCCTGCGTCACCCAATTCAAACTACAGAGACAAATACAGCCATCTGATTGGAACATCTGCTGCTAAAGATGCCGCCCACACGCTTCAAGCCAACCGGACATATGGCTGTGGTGAGTATAATTATAATGGTCCAGATTGTATCCCCTAAAAAATTATTAACGGACAAAGGCATACATAGGACTACAAAGTCAAACAGGAAAAACACCAAAGTAAAAAAGCATTACCTTTTGCAACAGGATAGTGAGACAGAAAAATGGGATCTGGAAAAATAATGAAGTTATGACTGCCTAATGCACAACATTACATGTTGAAACACTGCAAGTCTATACCTACGTCTCATTTAAGAAAAGTAATGGTAGTAAAATTGGTTATTCTTCGTGAGGTGTAAAATACTATCATTTCTTTCAATGCGGCCAACAAATGCCACCTCCGGAGGACGCAGCTTTTGCCTTGATTTTTAGAGTCATGTTTGTTGTCTTGTTGTTACAGTCCCTGTGGCCAATAAGAGAGACACTCGCTCCATTGAGGAAGCCATGAACGAGATCAGAGCCAAAAAAAGACTGAAGAAAGGCGAGGAGGAAGCCACTGGCAGCAGCAGCAGTGTGTGAGAGCGGTGTGTGTATGTGTGTGTATATGATCAGTTATGCAGAACAGAAGAGTGATTGAACAGTATTTTACTCCAATAACAATGTTTTACATGAACAGCAGGGTTTGATAAAGATGAAATGTCGTGCACATAAAGGCAGTCCAAAACTGCCGCAGGATAACCGCACTGTTCAAAAATGCTTTCACCTCTATATATTACTGTCCCAAATAATGTGTTTTTAGACCTCATTATTAGAATAAACAGAAACGTGGTATTTAATATTGAAAATTCCTTTGTATTTTGGCATGGTGATATAATGGCTCATTTTAAAGTAAAGTCACAGTTGGTCTTAGAATAGTTTTCATTTGCATAAATTGCTTAAAGCAGTCATATTTATTGCCTTGACATAACTGTACTCCATGGCCGTTTTAATGTTCATTTTAAGTCATTAAGTAGTATGTCCTTAAACTTGTAGTTGTTTGTCGTTACTGTTTATTTGCTGTTTTAAATAAATTTGGCTGAGGACAATTTTAAGTGCTCCTTGTGTCTTTTATGTACATGCGTTGTATATAGTTTGTTTTTGAGTTCTAATAAGCATATGTATATCTCATCCAAAGCTAATCCTTGTGTATATGGACTAGATGGATCAAACAAATAAAATTGTGTAGTCATGGATTTCATAATGTCATAGAATTTGTTTTACTTTTTAGTTTCTTTTCTACTTGGTTTGGCATTGGTATTTTTACCAACTTATTGTATTATAAACATTAATTACAATGTTTAACCATTTCTGTTTTATTTAATACATTATTTTAAAAAAATTGATTTTTTTTTTTTTTTTTTACTTAATTTTACCTTGGCATTTTTATCACCTTGCTATATTATATTTATTAGAATTTTTAAACCTTATCCTAAAAAAAACATTTTCAGTTTATTTTAGTTCATTTCGCCTTGGCATTTCCATCAGTCCCTGCAGTTCCTTCATGAGTCTCAAGATGGATCCACGAACCTTTGGGAAACTCGAACATCTCTCGCGATAATTGCAGATCTCGCACTTCCCGTTGGCCTTGCAGATTTGTAAACAAACGTGTGATCGTAGTTCCACCAAGGGGCGAATCAGGCCAGTTCCTCGAGAAACCGACAGATCAATGAGCTGTTAGCTTCGAGAAAGCATTTCTGGGAGAAAAACGCCGTGTTACAACGATTTTAGCTGAATCAAAGCGAAGACGCGACTGGGAGACGTTAGCTGGAATACTAGTGATAAGCCAGCTAACATTAGCTGGCAGTCGCTTGTACAGTGAGTAAAGAATTACAGACATCTCAACTACATTTTAACCCGAGTCCTTGCCATTGTTTAATTTGAATTGTTTGTACACTTGGGGTATAATTTGGGTTTTCGGAAATATTATCTTCCGTGAGACAACAGGAATGGGGAAGTAGCAGCCTCCGGGATGATCAATTTCTGATGAATGATTCATTATCTTATTCACCAGTGATGAGTTTTGGGGTTTTGTTTAGGCCTGATTTTTTTTGTGTTTGTCTATGTCAGTAAAGAATTCGAGGTAGAAGTGGGCTTAAAAAGTTGCAATTGTTGGTTGTAAAGTCTGTGTATTGTCCATACATAGCGATAGCGATAAAGTCTGCTAGTAAATATTACTTGAGGAGAATGGCTACAAAAGTACAATTTTGTTTTACTATTCCCTAGAATTATCTAGGCGTTAAAATACGCAAATCATCAGTAATGTCATACCCAATGCGCATCTTTTGTCCTTCATTTTGTAAATAAAAATGTTGGTTCCGTGTTTGTGGAGAAATCTAGATAATAATAAGTGAATAACAAAACAATGCGTTACGCGTTGCAACACAATACATCGCAGTTCCTATGAGAACTTGAAAGCGGCAGTCAACATTAATAGAAAATGACCATTTTCTTCGCACATGTGGTATTTTTGAAGTACTAAGCATTTAATGATTTATCATGATTAGATGGCAAACTTACATGTATGCAAATGAAATACTACTGTTAATTGGCTATGAGCTCTTAGTTATTGGCTGGTGACTATAATCTCCAAATGGCCGAATACTAGACTGACCTGTCCTGTTGATTTGTATCTCTTGACAACATGACAGACTGAATGTTTACAGTGGCAGAATCTTACCTGGGAAATGCACACACATAGTTGCATATGTTGTTTATGGGGACTTTCCATAGGTGTAATGGTTTTTATACTGTACAAACTGTATTTTCTAGGGTTGGGTTTTGACACAAATTTCACGATTCGATTCAATTCTCATTCACAAGCTTGCGATTTGATTACCGATTCGATTCAATATCGATTATATATATATATATATATATATATCAGGTACAGTACGTGCCAAATTTTCTCAAGGAAAAAAAATCTCTGAACTAATGCTGTAAAATATACATGACCCTGCTAAAAAAAAACAATAGAAGCCCAATGGAAACCATCACAGAAATTCCAATGGTTCCCATTAAAATACCATTATAAACCATTAGCTTTTTCCAGTAAAACCATTACAAAATTCCTTTTTGTAGTGTGTTTTGGGCATTTTTCCAATAGGATTTAACATCTCACCAATAGTATCCATCACATACCAGTAGACACCATTATAGTTTCCATTAAAACCAATACAATTCCCATTATAACCATTAAAACCATTACATTTTCTATTGTGTTTTGGGCAGGGTTCTATTGTTTTTTTTTCAGTAGTTGGTACTACATTACCGTAATATTGAAGGTTAAAATTGACTGATTTGTTAAAATTACACTTAATGAAGTTTTTAAAATAATAAAGTTACAATTAGCCTAAATAATATTTCTACTTCAATTAGTTAAAAAATAAAATAAACATAATGGTGGCTGTCATAAAAACTTGATGGATTTATTCAAACATAAATTAAACATTGAAGAACAGTAAATGAATATGTTATATGATGCATATATTTAGCAAAATGCCCCCTCTATTTTTCATTAAATGAAACTGCATTTAATGACCGCTTTAACCTCAGCCAGAGAAACAGATTAAACTGCAAAGCACTATGCTTAACAACTGATTTGCATGTTCTTGAATACAGGGTTATGAGGACGCACGTCTATAATAACATGGGTATTACAACATAAACATGGTTTATGACAACCCTTCCTGTGTCCTTGTAAAACAAAAGGCTTAAAAACCATACTAAGTGGTGTTGTTTAAAATTAAAATTGCCAGTGGGCTTGTGTGACGGGTAGTTTCAGGGAAGGGGTGGCCGACATCGCTCCTGTAGAGCCACTGTGACAATCCTGCAGTTTTGATCCAGCATTGATAAAAACTCAACTTTAGTTACACCTTGATTAGCTGGTTCAGGTGTACCTGAATTGGGCTGGATTGAAACTCTGCAGAACTGTGGCTGTTCAGGACCAATGTTGGCCAACCCTAGTTTAGGGTAAGATGATAGAAAAAAAATACTAGGGCTGGGTAAAAAAATATCGATATCTCGATATTAATCGATTCTCATTTTTACAGAATGATATCGATTCTTAAATCCCAAGAATAGACTAGTCTAGTCTAGTTTTCAGTTAATGGAAAGAACGTTGAAGGGCACTTCCCATCCAATATATCGCAATAAGCAGGGCAAATTAACGTGAGAGCGCAATTCCAAAACAGCGCAGATGGGCATGGAAATTTCTGCGGGTGATTTACTAACAATGCGCAAATTAAAGAACATAGATGCAACATCTGCCAAAGAAATGATCAGTCTATAATTTTAATCATTATAAATTGATTTGCGTTTTAATAAGTGAAATAAGTATTTGACCCCTTTGCAAAACATGACTTAGTACTTGTTGGCAATCACAGAGGTCAGACGTTTCTTGTAGTTGGCCACCAGGTTTGCACACATCTCAGGAGGGATTTTGTCCCACTCCTCTTTGCAGATCCTCTCCAAGTCATTAAGGTTTCGAGACTGACGTCCCTCCACAGATTTTCTATGGAATTAAGGTTTGGAGACCGGCTAGGCTACTCCAGGACCTTAAAGGCCCTGATATACTTCAAACAAAGTCGAAGAACAAACGAAGAAAAAAAATCAGGCAGAAACGAAGTTCGTTTTGAGTTCGTTTCGGCAGTTCGAAAACCGCTCACCAAAGCAAACTTTCTGGGGAAGTACATTTTGGATCCTAAACACCTTTGAGCTACCATTGTTGTTTTTTTTTTTTTTTTTTTTTTTTTCAGGTAGTTTCTCATTCAACAGAAGGTCAGACAGGAGAACAACATCTCCAAGTCACTAGCAACATAAACACACTGGAGTGTCGAATAGCTGAGCTGCCACAAATAAATCTGTACCTGTACAATCGCTCGCGGGGAGACTTTAAAGATTCAGAGAAAGCATCTAATTCCTAGAAAGAAATTGCAACGAAGCTTGGTGTCAACGACCCAGTTATGCAAAAATGACGTAGAGAAACATCAGATGCAAGTTTTCCAAAGCCATGAAAAAAGGAAAGAGTAAAGATATACGGTAGCAAGTACCTAATACATGTGTTTCAAATAAACGTTACACCATACTGCTGCTGCTGTTGCTGTTCTTTCAATAAGCAAATTTAAAAGGTATACAATAAATGAAATGCCAAAAGAACATACAATAATAAACCTTTGTTTTTATCAAATCATGACACCATATAAAATATTAAAACGTGTAATAATTTATCCAGTTTAATAAAAGACCTAGATACACCATCATTGCATCGTTGTTGTGTTTAGGGCATACGCGCGAGTGTCGCGACACACGTTTACATTAATCTACACCCCGCCTCCAGCAGCGCAAGAGTGTTGGACTGTTCGAAAACAGTATACTGTCACTCAGCCTTATCGAACTTCTTTTTGCCCCCAAACGAAGAACGAAAACAAACTTCGTTTGAAGTATATCTGGGCCTTAATGTGCTTTTTCTTGAGCCACTCCTTTGTTGCCTTGGCCGTGTGTTTTGGGTCATTGTCATACCCATCCACGACCCATTTTCAATGTTCTGGCTGGCTTCAATGCCCTGGCCCTGACGGTACATGGCCCTGTCCTTCGTCCCTTTGATGTGGTGCAGTTGTCCTCCTGTCCCCTTAGCAGAAAAACACCCCCAAAGCATAATGTTTCCACCTCCATGTTTGACGGTGGGGATGGTGTTCTTGGGTTCATAGGCAGTACTCCTCCTCCTCCAAACATGGCGAGTTGAGTTGATGCCAAAGAGCTGGATTTTGGTCTCATCTGTCCACAACACTTTCACCCAGTTCTCCTCTGAATCATTCAGATGTTCATTGGCAAACTTCAGACGGGCCTGTACATGTGCTTTCTTGAGCAGGGAGACCTTGTGGGTGCTGCAGGATTTCAGTCCTTCATGGTGTAGTGTGTTACCAATTGTTTTCTTGGTAACTATGGTCCCAGCTGCCTTGAGATCATTGACAAGCTCCTCTCGTGTAGTTCTGGGCTGATTCCTCACCGTTCTCATGATCATTGAAACTCCACGAGGTAGGGATGGGCGATATGGCCTAAAAAAAAAAATCCCAGATTTTTTCACAAAAAATCTGATTTACGATTTAAATCGATTTTTTCCCCCCTGTTATGGCCCATAACCAGTTTAAGGCTCGTTAATTCCAACATGAAAATAAAAGGACAAAGGCCGAACATATTTGAAGAATCACAACACCTGATGTGAATTTCAAGACGCCTCTATTTAATAGTTTTACGGAGTTCAACTTAAACATTCAAGAAATAATACACAATTCACAAAGATACATACTACTAGATACTAACAAAGAAAGAATCATTAGGAATAAAGTACTCACGGGTAGGAAAGCTAAGAAAACCGACTCCTAACTACACCTGTCCTCGGGACAAAGTTCTTACCTGTCTCCCGAAATAAAAATAAGAACGGGTAAGTCTTCCGGGCAACTGCTTCCCTCGCTCTGTTCTGACTAAATAAACAAAACGTGAACTAATAAATAGATACACTACCCGCTACTGATAAGTAGAAAGAAAAATATCACATATCAAACACAAATTTACAAGTTAAACCTAAGCGTAATAAAAAACAAAAACATAGCCTCAAAGAGGCGATGAGAGAGACGCTAACGAGAACAATGGGAAGCGGAACCACAGAGAGCGAGAGAGAGACCGCCATTGTCGCCTCGCAGCCTTTTATCCGGAGTCCTTGCTGACGTCATGCGACTCTCGAAGAATGGGAATCTCCCCACAACGCCACCTATGGGCTTAGAATATAAATGTCACACAGATACACGTAACACCCCCCCTACTTAAAATCAATCTGCAGATGACAAAGAAATTGTTCAAAACAAGTTTTAACTTTATTTTGTTTTGATTTTCCCTTCTGGGATTTGATCTGGATTTCCCCCTTGGGGTTAAAGTGCAATCAGAAACAACAAGCCAAAGAGACAAGATGGCAGGCCCTGCCATTGGAAACAGTGAAAATGTTACATAACATATAACATAAAATGTAACATAAAACATCAAATTATGTGACCCTTTTTGATAAGTTTTCTTTAAACGCAAGTTTAACATCTTGCTATTCAGTAGATAGGAGGTAGTTCTGATAAACGACGGACCATGACATCATGGGGGTTAGGGGGTGTGCCCGAAGCGTGAATCCGTTTTCAGAAAGGCACGGAAAACGAATAACGATTGCTAATGGTTGCCTGTTACAGTTACATTACAGTACATAAAATTTCACTTACCACATAAACAGAGTAAGGAGAGATGACTCAGGACGATGATGAATGATTTGCAGATCATGAGCAAAACTGACAAACATCTAATCTTGTAAAATGTGTGGTAAATACTGCCGCTCCATAGTATAAACACGGACGTGCGACCGCCAATCTCGTAAGTGAAAGTGAAACTAAAACGCAATCGTGCATTCAAAAGCAGTTGCAATGCATAATAGCGGCTCCCTGAATCCCACAATTTTATATACAGTATGATGATCACCCAATGATAAAACTGCGAGGGAAAGAAATATACATTTTCCTCCCATCTTGTATTTATTCTCCGCAGTGAGTCAATGTCATGGATGTAAGAGCAGAGCAAGTTTAAATATCTTTCTAGTCTATATTTCCATCTTGTAATCCCACTGTTTTGGGTATTTAAAAAAAATATATATTTGTAATAGAGCAGACACTGACTATTGTTCATGTATTTACTGTATGCCCTCATTTGGCGAGACAGCAGATGCTGAACGCTTCGGTATGTGTAGTAAACGAAACTGTGCGTCTGTGCATTCATTCATAACCAGACACGCAGGATTCATATTTAAATGGTATTTTTGCAGCTTAACATTTACAGATACTAGTTCATAACGCGAATTGATTTAAGTGTAATGACCTACTTTTGATTTATTCATCCAAACTTTGACAAATTCAGTGACATTCCGCGTTACAGTAAATTCTGTTTTTATAACTAGATTCCGCGATTCCGTCCGCGTTTTCTGCGTCGCGGAAATCATAAAGCCCTGATTGCCCTGATTGCACTGTGACGCTCACAAATCGACGTAAACTACACATTCGAGCTAATCGATAAAATCGATTTATCGCCCAGCCCTGCCACAAGGTGAGATCTTGCATGGAGCCCCAGTCCGAGGGAGATTGACAGTTATTTTGTGTTTCTTCCATTTGCGAATAATCGCACCAGCTGTTGTCACCCTCTCACCAAGCTGCTTGGCGATGGTCTTGTAGCCCATTCCAGCCTTGTGTAGGTCTACAATCTTGTCCCTGACATCCTTGACAGCTCTTTGGTCTTGACCATGGTGGAGAGTTTGGAATCTGATTGATTGATTGCTTCTGTGGACAGTTGTCTTTTATAAAGGTAACAAGCTGAGATTAGGAGCTCTACCTTTAAGAGAGTGCTCCTAATCTCAGCTCCTACCTGTTTAAAAGACACATGGAAGCCAGAAATCTTGTTGATTGATAGGGGATCAAATACTTATTTCACTCATTAAAATGCAAATCAATTTATAACTTTTCTGAAATGTTTTTTTGGATTTTGTTGTTGTTCTGTCTCACTGTTCAAATAAACCTACCATTAAAATTATAGACTGATCATTTCTTTGTCAGTGGGCAAACGTACAAAATCAGCAAATTAGCATAGTCGCAAATAAAGAATAAATAAATAAAGAATCCACAGTACGCTGAAAAGAACCGGAGGCCAAAAAATCTAGTTTTGATAGTCCTGGTATTGCGTGACTCCTAGTTGAGGGTTCCATGTCGTCTTTTATTTCCTGAGAAGCAAATTAAAAATAACATTGCATGGCAAACGATATGATATGCATATGAAATGTGTTCTTCTGGCATTCAAAATAATACGTTTGGAAAAACCCGGCGTTCGGTTCATCCAGCAGTGCCAGTTCTGTTTACCAAAAGTGGCCCACTAGGTGTCTCGCATTCCACGCTCAGGCTCCAAGCCAGCGAGCCGGGCTTCTTACCCATTTAAAGTTTGCAAAAGACGGTTTGCACTGGCTCAAGCTGTTAGTAAAATTGGCCCTTAGTGTCTTATTAGTGTTAAACAGCAGTTTGACATTTATTACAAACACACTTCAAGATTAAAAAAATATGTACTTACCTCTGAGAACAAAATGCTTGGCACTCTTTCAGTAAAAGAGTGTGAAAAGACAGCAGCATTTTTAGAATAATTCACAAAATAGTCTGTTGTGAAATGTGAAGAACAAACTAAATATTATCGTTCATTAAAGAGAAACTCCAGCCCTGCATTTCTAATGCTCAGATCTTGGGAATCTATGTAGGTTTCTGGAGGTGCAGGTTCTTTACATCCACTAACAGACAGAACAATATCTAAAATTTGTGGCATAACGATTCTACCATATTTCAAACAATAATTATTATATTAAACTTGAGAGTTAGTTGTGAGTTCTGAAACTTGCAGTATGTTTTTTTAATTTATTTATTTTTTTATTGCAGAGTAGTCTCTTCTATGTGTAAATATTAAGAACATTTTGATTCTTCTTTTCATGAACCCTTTATAAGTAGGCCAAGACTAGTGGAAAGTGACAATTACAGTTCCTGTTTAGAAAGTCTCAGCATTTGATCTGGCCATGATAATAAGGAACCAAAACTTCCCAATTGCGAATCTACAAAACACGTTGGTTGACTCTCAGACACACCTTGTGATGCATGTTATCTATTGTTTTGTTTTTCTTGAAATTAAATGAATTAAATTGAAATGAATGCTCTTGTTGTTGTTTAACCAATTCGTTACAGGGAGTGTTTATGAAATAAACTCAGTAAAAGTAGATCTTTCAGCTGGTATTAGACCTGTGTTCTGCTTCATAGAGGCTAACACAATTTGGACTAGACAGACTTTTCTCAAGTAGTTTTACTTCCTTATAAATTGTTGATGACTCATGTAAAGTTTAGTACCACTTGAAATCGCTGAATGTGCTCAGTACTTTTTACGACCAGGGTTAATTATTTATTGGAAAGATGAGTAAACTGGAATTCTTAGAATGACTTGATTTGATGCATTCATATTAAAAGTGATTCATTTTAAAGCTCTTAAGTAATAGTTTACCCAAAAATGAAAAATCTGTCATCATTTACTCACCCTGGAGTTGTTCTGAACACAGAAGAAGATATTTTGAAGAATGTGTGTGACCATACAGTTGACGTTAGCCATTGGAAAAAATACTGTGGTCAATAGCTATCATCAACTGTCTGGTAACCCTAATTCTTCAAAATATTTTATAAATTTAAAATACTATTTAAAAATGATTTAACAATAATCCTGTTTTACATTTCAGCTGTAACATTACAGTACTAATATTTATGACTATTATGAATATTTATAAAAACAAAACATGGACTATTTTAACGGTGTTCTTACTTCCTTTCTGGGCCTTGAACATGGTAGTTATGTTGCTGTCTATGCAGTGTCAAAATGCTCTCAGATTTCATCAAAAATATCATAATTTGTTTTCTGAACATATATAAAGGTCTTAAGGGTTTTGGACAACATGAGGTTGAGTAATTCATGACATAATTTTTCATTTTGAGTGAACTATCCCTATAAACTACGCCCCTCCACAAAAACAAACAAACAAAAAAAAAACTGCAAGATGAGTGCCCCGCCCACATTTCACAAGCCAATCAACAACCAACAGATAGAACCAACTCCCATCCTACATATATATATTTTTTTTTTCATTAATCTGCTACACCCAGATGTACCTCACAATATGAAAGAAAAGATATGCCAGTACTTCTGTTTCATTGGATCTTTAAAAGCTTATTAGTAGGTCACTGCATGTTTATGAAGTCATTCATAATTACTGATTTTTTTTGGTGTTAGCACATGACAGATCAGCCGTTGCACAACAGTCTGCAGGCCATGTACAAAACCGTTGATAATCACGACTTCATCCTGGGGGGAGAAATGATTAATCATGAGTTGTGCTTTCTTAGAATCGATTTGTAAGTCAACAGTTATTTTAAAGTTATAAATGTTAAAGTGATTCATGTATTGAAGAGATTGAACTGCCTCTTGAATACTTTTGTCTAAATTCTTTTTGAATTGTCGCACTGGAAATGTTTGTCATGTTGAAGATTGTAAAATCATGTGTCTGTATGCAGGTCTTGATTGCCCAGTCTAATTCAGGATGGTGTATGTGGGGGCGCAGCTGGGCGTATCGGTGCTAGTCTTATTCTGCACTATTGCACCGTCTCCTGGCCAGGCATATATATATGCTGTAAGTGTTTGCTTTCAGACTTTCATTGGTTTATAGATGTTTTTATGGTACAGTACATTTGTTGAGTATTTGGTTGCACCAAATCTACACACTTTACCTTTCAACAGTCAATGTAAATTTTATAATGTGAAGCAATTGATTGCTTTATAATGGCTTTATACTGCAGCTGCTAATGGCCTATTTTCTATTCCATGCAGCATTACAGTAACATGACCTCCATGCTGTTTGAGGATCTGCCTGCTCTCTTTGGCCCTCCTCTGCCAAAAGATGGACTCATGGTAATGAATCTCTACTGCTGGACTTGTGGTTTTGGCCGGTAAATAAAGTAACTGTGACTAACTTGTCTCTATTTTGCTCTCTTTCTCCCAGGGTGTACTTGTTGAAGCTCGTCCTCAAAATGCCTGCACACCTATAGATCCTCCTCCGGTTTCTCCCACGCCCTCCGATCCCAACAGCACTACAAAATACATTGTCCTTATTCGACGCTACGACTGTAACTTTGATATCAAGGTTAATGTTCTTGCACAGCTGTGCTATTCCAAAAGATTCCAAAATAGGGGCTATAAAAGTTGAAGTGTAAAGTAATATGGTCAACTGACAAGAATATATATACAACTAAAAGCATGTGACAATAGATAATGTCCTCTTGTGAAAAAGAAGTACACTTTGGCATGCTTATAAAATACTTATGACTACATACTTATTATGGAAATAATATACTTTAAAAGAATATACTTAAGTGTGAAGTAAATGTAATGGTTTTGTCCACTTGGTCCATGCTTTCTGACCCACTTAAGTAGGACTTGAGTGCATCTTTGTGTAATTTCAAGTACTTCTATTGTCTTTGAAATATGGTTACTGCCTAATGTACTGACAAGCATTTATGGTAAAATAATTTAATCTCAGTTGAAACTTGTGTGTCATGCATTTCAATATATTTGTAATTATACATTTGTAATAATAAAGTCACAAAAACAATGTAGTTCATTTAGAACATACTCCCCCGGTTTCACAGACAATGCTTAAGCCTAGTCCTAGACTAAAATGTAAATCTGAGCTGTTTCAACTGAAAGAAACTTGCACTGACTGATCTTAAAATATATCAGTGCCTTTGCTTTGTCTTAAGATGCACACCAGTAATGCTTTTTTCTAAGGCATGTATATAAAAATTACTTAAATGTCATGATTAAACTATGGCCTAATCCTGGTTTAGGCTAAACCCTGTCTATGAAACCGGGCCATTAACTTTAAATGTAATGTGAAGTTTAGCATATTAGAAAGTGTACTCCTTTGAAGCATGATTAAAGATCATTAAAACATAATGATTAAAAGGCAAAACTTTTAATTTGACATTATTACAAAGAGTATTTAAGAGTAATATTTAAGAGTAATTGTGTAAAGAAACAGTCATGAAAGTGAAATTTATTTAAATAAATGTAAAAAAAAACAAAAACAACAATCTTAAGATTTCAAGTACACTATGCACATTCAATACAATGAAGCACAGTTTTATTTCATAAGGGTATGTTATCCGGTGTCAAGACTATCATAATGTTAGTGACTTTGTATGGTCACAAGTATGTTTAATGTACAATGAATAACAGAATATGTGAGCAATATTGTTTTTTTGTTTGTTTTTTTTGTCTCATAGGTGCTCCATGCACAGCAGGCCGGTTTCAGTGCAGCCATAGTTCACAACATGTACTCTAATTCACTTCTCAGTATGGGATACAGCAATGGTGAGAGTGACACACACACACACATTCTTTTGAGAAATTATGGGAAATAACACCTGTGCACCTTCATAAGTTTGTTATATATACGTAATCAGAATACTACAGTCTAACTGTAAAAACAGAATAAAATCTAAAAAAGTTTAATAAATGAACATAAGCAGTGGTGGATGTATAGAATGTTTATCTATGGAATTTTTGTAATTTTGCAAATTTCAGTACAGTTGATCCCCTATTGAAAGGGGTTTAAGACATTTGTTGTAAGACTTTTACATACTTTTATCATATTTGCAGTCTAGTCTGATGTCCATTTTGTTTTTGTTTAGACACCATTGCGGAGGAGATTGAGATTCCCTCTGTGTTCACAAGCTACTATGCTTCTCAGATACTGCGCAGCTTTATCATACCAGAGAAAGGGTGAGAATAATATAGTCTACATACATTCTTACACAAAAATGGAACATAGATAGATATATGAGCAGAACCAGTCATTTGTATACACCTACGTTCTCAGAAAAAAGGTACAAGAGCTGTCATTGAGGCAGTACCTTTTCAAAAGGTACACCTTTTGTACCTTATTTTAATACCTCAAAGTTACTTTAAAAGTATATTTTAGTACCTAAATGGTATATATTAGTATATATTATATATTCCCTAATGACAGATTTTGTACATTTTTTCTGAGAGTGTACTCCACTATAATTGATATTTTCTATAATTTTAGTATTGTTAATTGGACATGTGGAAATTATGTAGCGACCTAAAATAGTCAACAAATGAAAACAGTCATAAACTGTCATAGAATTTTCAAATTCTAAAATACAGAACAGTCTAATCTCTCAGCTTCAGCTTCTGGTTCTGGTCTTTTTTGGATGTTCTTGTAAACAGTATAGGAGGAATTTCAGTGAAAAAAAAAAAAAAAAGTTTTTGTTGTAATTTGTAACAAAAAAGCACAATTAAAATGTATGTACAACTCTAATTTCAATCAGAGAGCATTGTGATAAACTTGAATTACTTTATTCAGCTTACCATATTTCAGGGCAAAGTTTGTTATAAAGGTTGTATTATGTTTTTAAGGTTGTATGCGTAACTTTGTTTGTTGACCCACTTTTCTTTAGAGCTTACGTGATTCTAAAGCCTGAGTTCTCCTTCCCTCTGACCTACTATCTCATCCCCTTCACTGGAGTTGTTGGCATGATCATCATTGTCATGGTCATCATACTGGTCAGTGCTGCTTTATAAATACCATTCTCAGTGTTTCCCCTGCCATTATATTAGGAGGCACCCCCCCCCCTTGAAGGTCAAGTTCATTTTATTTAATTTGATTTTCTATAGAGCACCAGACCACAACAGAAGTCATTTAAGGTTACCTTTCCAATAGAACAGGTCTATACCTTGTTGTTTTATTAAACAAACTAAATAGCCTTATGTTATTTATTTTATTTATACGACGGCATGTCATTTCTCTATATGTTTATACTCTACATGGTTGCGGGCTCTCCTCTGCTCTCTGCATCGTGCACACACACAGGTAGGGCCCTATGATTTCCGCAATGCGGAAAACACAGACGGAGTCGAGGAATCCAGTCATAAAAATGGAATTTACTGTATAATGCGGAATGTCACGGTATTTGTCAAACTTTAAATTAATTAATCAAAAGTAGGTGATTTCACTTAAATATAGACTAGTATCTGTAAATATTAAGCCACAAAAAGACTATTTAAACATAAATCCTGCATGTTCTGCGTGTCTATGTTAATGAATGGCGCGCGGTTTTGTTTATTACACACACTGAAGCGCGCGTGGCGCTGTGGTGATTTCAGCGTCTCACGTCTCTCTAAATGAGGACAAAAATACACAAACAGCATCTCCAGAACTGCTCTGAGAGTCACTTCATGAGCATTTTACCATTTCGTTTGAGTAGATCTAGCCTCAAGGTATTCACGCCGGCAACCCGTCAAAATAAAAGTTCGGATTAACTTGAAGACACTGTGCCAGAGATATTGTTCAGTAGAATGTACATAATACTACTAATACTATTAGTACTACTACTAAAATTATTAAAACTTAAATTAAGGAATGATCACACAACATTTCTTCCATGTTTATTGTTAATAGTAAATCTCCTTTGTTGGCCAATTTTCAATAATTAAAATATAAATGAAGTTAATGTATTATGCCTTCATTTGATAACCAGAAAAATTTAAATACACAACACAGAATTTCTGAGGGGAAAGAAAAACATTTCATGAGGCTATTTTAAGAATAAATTTGAATAAAATAAGTTGTTTTAATGCATTCAAATTATTAGACATGCAAAAATGTTGAATTTGGTAATAATAAAACATATGGTGAGAAAAATAAAACATTTCATAGGGCCCTAAGCATGTAGTTTAAAAAAAAAATACTTTTAAATGAATTGATGTGAAATTGTATAAGTTTCATGATTTTAATTAATTAGACTTTTTCTTTTTTGAATAATATTTAATTTAATCATTTAAAAGGAAAAAAGCGGAATCCAGAAAAATTTATAAGGAAAAAAACGAATTTGGGAAAAAATTATTTTATATTACACAGGTGAGCACACTCCCACAGCGAGTGCGCCTCAGGAAACATGTCGCATCAACAAATATGCTGTATATTCTTAAACTATGCTGCATATTTGTTTTTATATATTTACAGTGCCTTGCGAAAGTATACATACCCCTTCATTTATTTCACGTTTTGTTGTGTTGCAGCCTTATGTTAAACTGCTTTAAATTATTATTATTTTTTTCCCACATCAATCTACACTCCATACACCATAATGACAAAGCAAGAACAGAACTGTCACAACTTTGTAAATTTATTAAAAATAAAAAAGTGAAATGAGTACATTGAGTATTGAAACCCTTAACTCATTACTTAGCTGAAGCACCTTAACAGCCTCAAGCCTTTTTGGATATGATGCGACAAGCTTTGCACATCATCCTTTGGCAATTATCTGTCATTCTTCTCCTCGCCTCTCCTCTCAAGCTCTGTCAGGTTGGATGAGGGCAGACGCACATTTTCAGGTTTCTCCAGAAATATTTGATTGGGTTCAATCCCAGGCTGTGGCTGGGCCACACAAGGACATTCACAGAGTTGTCGACAAGCCACTCTTGCTGTGTTTAGGTTCATTGTCCTGTTGGAAGGTGAACCTTCTGCCCAGTCTGAGGTTCTGAATGCTCTGGGCTGGGTTTTCATTAAGGCTATCTCAATATTTTGGTACATTGAGCTTTTCTTCTACTCTGACGAGTCCCTCAGTCTCTGCCGCTAAAGAACAGCCCCACAGCATGAGGCTGCTACCACCACACTTTACTTTTGGGATGGTACTCTGCAGGTGATGAATTGCCTGGTTTCCTTCAAAAAATTATGTTTGGAATTGAGGTTCATTAAACCAGAGAATCTTGTTTCTCACAGTCTAAGGTTCCTTTAGGTGCTTTTTTGCAAATTTCAAGTGGGTTTTTGTGTGTCTTCACTGAGGAGAAGATTGAGTCTGGCCACACCGCCATAAAGCCCAGATCGGTGGAGTGTTGCAGTGATGTTTGTCCTTCTGTAGGTTTCTCCTATCTGCATATATGATCATGAAGCTCAACTAGAGTGACCATCAGCTTCTTGGTCACCAGTCTAGACAAGGTCCTTCTCCATCAGTTGCTCAGTTTGGCCAGGAGGCCAGCTCTAGGAAGAGTTCTAGTTGTTAACAACGTCTTCCATTATGGATAATGAAGGCTACGTGATTCTGTGAACCTTCAATGAAGCAGAATTTCTTCTGAACTCTTCCCCAAATGTGTGGCTTGACGCAAACCTGTTTCTGAGCTCTACAGGCAGTTCTTTTGACCTCAGGGCTTGGTTTTATTAAGATTCCAAATCATACCCATTCAATTGAATTTGCCACAGGTTAACTTCACTTAAAGTGTAGTAACATCTACAAGCAATTTGAATGCTCCTGAGCTAAATTTCAGCTGTCCCAGATAAGGGTTTGAATACTTATGCAATGGAATCATTTAAGTATTTTATTTTTAATAAATTTGCAAAGATGTTAAGAACCTGTTTTTTGCTTTGCCATTATGTGCATTAGGTGTATGGAGTGTAGAATGAAAAAAGTAATTTAAAGCAATTTAACATAAGGCAGCAACATAACAAAACATGAAAAAAATTTTTTAGGCACAGTACTTTTATGTAAAAAGCACCAAGAACTATCATAAAATGTCACAATAATACTATTATTTATTTATTATAGCTTATTTATTTATAGCTATATTTAATAGGTCACAGTACATGCAGAATGAGCACCAAAACAAATCTCTAGGTGCTCTCATTGGAATCAGACTGAAAAACGTATGTGCATCCTTGGTAATAATGTTCTGTTTTTAATTGGTACAGATTGTGCGGTGTGTGCAGCACAGGAAGAGACTTCGGAAAAACAGACTCTCCAAAGAACAGCTGAAGAAAATCCCTACTCACAAGTTTGTTAAAGGTGAGCAAGAGACTGTATTAAAGGTTTATTCAGTATTAAATGTTACATAAACTCTGTGGACCGCATGTGTGGTGTGCCTTTATTTACCACAGGAAATAGCCTTGACTACACCAACAAAAACAAACATATTTACTGAAATGCAATATGTACTGACAATCAAGTCCAAAATATAGTCAAGTTACAAGGCAACGATGTCTGAGAAATTTCACAACATAGTTAAAGAAATTCATCACAACTGCTTGAAATCATGAAATCATCATGTTTTGGTGGTCTAAAGATGATAACAGCACTGAAATCTTAGTTATTATTGTTAACTAAAACTAAAAGCATAAAAACTTGATACTTGAAATAAAATGAATAAAAACCATGTACATTTAAAAAAAAAAAAATTTAAATAAAATCACAAAAAGATACAGCAAAATTACTAAAACTTTAACTACAATTAACATGAAAGAAAAAATACTAAATTAAATCTCATTCAAAATATTAACATAAACTATATCAGTATCTCAATTATGCTAAAATAACACTGGCATAAACCACATGGTCAAACAAAGAAAACTCACTGATCACTGTTGTCAGATTGTTCTACTGGATCATCTAGCACTTTAATAATTGCATATTTTTCTCAGGCGATAATTATGATGTGTGTGCGATCTGCCTTGATGAATATGAAGAGGGAGATAAGCTGCGAGTGCTGCCCTGTTCCCATGGTAAGTGAGCTGCTCACGTTTGCAAAGTGTGAACCTTTACACTTCTGTCTAATAATTTAAACATATCTAACATTTGGCTGTTAAAGGTAAAGTGCACATATATTACAAGAAATGACATGTTTTAGTTTAAGTTTGTTTAGTGTGATTTTGAAAAAGCAAACTGAAGCATTTAGAGCTGATTGGACCTAATCAGAGACACATTGGAGGTTTCTCACACATAAAACCAGGCAGACTGTTTGACAGAATTAAAATAATTTTTAATGGAAATTTAAAATTTACATATCGTCACCCATGAGTTCACTTACTTTCAAAGAAATGCAAGCAACAGTGTATAATGAGTGCAAAAAGTCATCAATAATGAGTGCAAAAAGTCACTTTTCTTACTCAGTATATTTGTCATTTATTCAGTGCAAATGTTATCATACAGGAAGCACTTATATAAATTATACAAATTCTTTGACTATTTCTAATAAATATTTAATGCCATATTCATGTCATATTTCCTTTGTACTGAATGTAAAATTAGCATTGCCTTGTCTTTATTTGAGAAAATATGATTCCCAGAGTGCACAGAAGAATCTTTTTTTTTTTTGATTACAGAATAAAAAGAAGCTGCATTTTTACATATTTTTTTTATCAAGTTATTTATTTTTTTAATTAACCATTTTTTAAGTGATTTATTTCTACTTATTTTAGTAAATATTATGTAAAAATAAATACAAATTTAATTTCAAGAAACCGCTATGCATGTGTTGTTAACTATTCTTATATTAAATAGTGTGTTATTATAAATATCAGGCCATCCTGCTCTCTAAAATAATGGCTTCAAAGAATTTTCTATCCAAATTGTCTCTCAATATTCCTGCGCATTAAGTCACCAAAACAACAACAACAAAATCTCAATGGCTTTTAATGTTTATGTAAGAAGTGGCATTTCACTGTGAGCTTGAATTTTTAACCGCAAAGGAAAACGAATTATTTTAGTAAATATTATGTAAAATAAATCGAAAATCCATTGCATAAATTGTTGTGCATGTATTTTTTACTATCTCCAATTTGAATAGTGCTTTATCATGCAGTACTTGTGAAAAGTTTGGAAACATTATGATTTTCCAACATTTTTATGAAGTCTCTTCTGCTCACCATGGCTGCATTTATTTGCTAAAAAATACAGTAAAAACAGCAAAAATGTGAAATATTGTTACAATTTAAAATGGCTATTTTCTATTTGAATATATTTAAAAATGAAATTACACCAGTCTTCAGTGTCACATGATCCTTCAGAAGGCATTCTACTAAAACAGTTACAATTTTAATTTGTAATATTTTTAAGCACATAAATGTAGCCTTGGATAGCGTAAGAGACTTAATTAAAAGTATTTAAAAAATCCTAATGTTTCCAGACATGTGACAAGTGCTGTATGTATTGTTATAATAGCATTTTAAAGGAAAAAAGAGAGATTTTTTTTTTTTTTTTGTCCCTGTTCAGCATACCTTAACATAGTTATTTTTTGTTCTGTTATTCAGCTTATCACTGCAAGTGTGTGGACCCCTGGCTCACCCAAACTAAGAAAACCTGCCCAGTGTGCAAGCAACGCGTGACCCGTCCCAACCCAGAATACTCCGAGTCTTCAGACTCCGACGGAGAGTCGGGGCCGCACGAGGCTGACGAGGAAGAGGAAGGAGCGACCAGCGAGGCTGATTCCGAGCGCACGCCTCTCCTTCGGCCCTCCAACCCCGCGTCCCCCGCCTCCTCCAGCCCGCCTCCCACTTACGCCTCCACAGTAACGTCAGAGGCTGCCGTCGCTACAGTAACAACCTCTGCACAGTGTTTGCCGCACGCACCGCAGGCTGACGTGCCCCTGCTGGGATACGATGAGTACTACTCACCCATAGAGGACTCGGATGAAGGTACTGATGAGGAGGAGGGTCACCCCTCAGATAGCGATACCACAGAGCTTATCGGACGGGGCGCTGTGCAAGTCTGAGGTGTCAATTAAAAACCGCTTTGGTTGTTATAGGGTGTGTTTTCTCTGTTGTATATCACAGAGCTCATATTTACACCCCTTATTTTGGCGCACTCCAGTCTCACTGAGATATGCATCCACCTAGCTAGTGCGATCAACACTACACAGCATATGTGCAACTGTTCTCAGTTTCTGACACAAATACATTGTAATCACACAGATGTATGTGGTTCACGAAATCTTTTCTACCCTAAAATTTGATCCGTGTCCCAATAGAAGTTAAAAGTAACTTCTTAAAGCGAATGAAACTGTTTCTTAACAAAATAGTCCATCCATAAATAAATCAGTTAAATCGCCCTCGTGTCATTGCAAACCAATATGAATTTCTTTCTTCCATGAAACACAAAAGATGCAGTAGCCCATATGCAGACTTTCTAGCAATGTGCTGATTAGTTGTGCTTGATTAGGGAGACTTGCAAAATGCTGTTCTACAAGACAACAACGAAAACAAAAAAATCCACTGTCAAAGTGTGTGAAGCCTGAATATGTGGAAGTACAAATTAGATTTTAAAGTTACGTTGCAGATAGAAAGTGAATGTTGATTGTTCACACAAAAATAAAAAATCTGTCATCAATTACTCACTCTTGTCATTCAAACCCTCAAGACTTCTATTAATCTTCGAACACAAATTAAGATATGTCCATGAAAAAGACATCATAAAAGCAAAACCAGTCAGGAAATAAATTGAGTTTAATCGAAGTCTTCTGAAGAATCGAGTTGTATGATAAGGAGACTTCATTTAGGCTTTTTCCCATATATCCACATTTATCAACACACATAGAAAACATCAAAATATGGTAAACTCGACTGTACTCGTATGGCGCATATGAACAAACCTCACTGATAATTGAGTTTCCTTTGACCATATTTTATATGTGAATAAAAGCCTAAATGAAAATGATTGTGTCTCTTAGAAAACTAAACTGGTCAATTCATATGGATTCCTTTTATGACCTTTTTAAGAACTTTTTAAGGTCAGTAGACATTCAATGGTGGGACAGAAATATGTCAAGTTTCATTAAAGATATCTTTATGAATGAAAGTCTTATGGGTTTAGAATGACATGATAGTTAGTAAATGATAACAGTTTAAATTTTTAGTGGAACTATCCCTTTAAATTCTGCTTTGCTCCTTGCACAAAGCTGTCATATGACTTCACGAGATGTAGAATATAGCACATTAATCATATGGATTAATTTAATGTTGATTGATTGTGATTTTGGGAGCTTGGTCAGCTTCCTTATTCTACAAAATTTCTCCATTTGTGTTTCACTAAGAAAAAAAAACTGAAACGATGGTGAGTAAATAGTAACAGAATTCTCCAAATATTGGGTGGACTATTTCTTGTTGTCACCATTTATGTGCAATACGGACAGGTTGCCAGTTTGTAAATTAGTCATTTTATTTTATTTATACCACAGAGGCCACACAAAAATGATTGCAGACTTCTGAATTAGCGTTTTTGAAAACTAACTTGTTTTATGTTATTTTTAGTAAATACCTGCATAAATCAACCTGTTTAAGCGATCAAACAATACCATTCCTACAGGATTCACATTCAGTCGTTTTGAGTGTGTTTGGGTTATTACAACAACAAAAATAATAATCTGTCTTTTTTTTTTTAATAGGAACCAGTTCCTTGTTCCTCTCTTTCTACATCATATAATGGCATTATTCTCTCTCATATTGATATACAAAGGTTGCAGTTAAACGTTTTATTATTGTTATTGATGCAAGCTGTAAAGCTGGATGGACAAGCAGTCTTATTCTTTGTTTTAATATAGATATTTGCAATATAAATGCTAGCTGCTGTTTGAAATTCAAATTGACTTTGATCATAGCTGACAGTGTATTGACTTAATAGCAATGTTCATAACCTTTTACTGTCCTGTTCGCATCTCAGATGAATAAGAAACTGTGTTGTCTGTACTAAATAAACCTGTGCCTCCTTCAGATTTTCATTTGTAAATGTAACACCATCCATTTCTTCCTTTAAATCACTAATCAGTCAAATGAATGTCACGTGTCTGTTTTTCTTTCCCAAGTTGAATTTTTGTTGTGGTTTCAGTTCAAGGTTCAAACACAGTCTTTGACATAACTGACGTGGAAATCACAAATTGAAAGTCAATAAGACAAACATTCAGTTCTATTTGTCTCATTTATTGATTTAATTTAAAATATGAAACAAATAATACTGTAATGCTGTGCCTTGGGACTGGGACCAAAAGCTTTTATTATTATGTTATTATAGGCCATTTTCTAAAAAGAAAATTACAAAAAAAAAAAACTTGCATCAGAAATCTCCACTTTAGCAGCACTTACATAAACCAGACCTTTCTGTTTTATTTCTATCTGTATTCTGAAGGTTTACCGATAATTTTTTTCATGTATCATTCACCTGTTTTATATAACACTTTACTCCTAAAACATGATGAAAATTATTTTTCTTTTTCTTTTTTCTTGGCTTTTTTCCTGTTTTTTCTGGTTTATGGAGTGATTAAAAAAAGAGTTGTAAATAAACTGTAGAACAACTATTAGAGATATTTAATTGTATATTATTTCCTGTGGTTAAAGGGAAAAGGTTCTTTACTGGACAATGAAATACACACACTATCACATAATTCAACCCATGCTGTGTGGAGTGACTGTAGGTTTGCAGAAGTGAGTGTAAATATCTATTAAATGATCTATTTAATATCTATACAGCTTAATTTTACGTTGAACAGACTGTGGTAAATAACTGAATTTTCACAAAATTTATACAATGATTTTCTTTGGATACATATAAACTACCTGAACTCATTTAAAAACAACATAAAGTTTAAATTACATGTAACCATATTATAATAAAAGTGTTTCAATGTTTGAAATCAGAGACGTATTTATTTTCAAAATAAATTTAAGCATTTTGTACCAAAATATATGTTTATAGATGCCAGTGGCAAATACTCATTAGAAAATTGCTTACTTTGAGATCATATGTTCAAAGACTATTGCTCTTGTTCTTATGTTGTAATTGGTAATCAATTATTCATAATGAGAAAAATCACATTCAGTAGCATTATTATTTTTATAAGTGTTACCACTCACAAAATTCATGTTTCAAATTAAAACCTTAAAAACAGCACACATTTATCTTATATAAAAGTATTCAATCGTTAATTATTCACAAATGTGTATGGTCATGAGGGTTTAGCTGACAAAAAAGAAGGTTAACACAGTTGTAAACAAATTCATTAAAACACAATATAGAAAGGTCGCTACATGTCAGTATGGCTCCTTCTGTGTTTTTAATGGTCAATACTACTTTAAACGTGGTTTGTTCCTGAAGCCAAGCCAACTTGTCCTTCTCCAGCTATCACTGCTGCCCCATGTGCCTTGTGCCTTTTATAAAGCTTAAACAAAAGAGCTTTAAAAAAAAAAAAAAAATGTCTTTGCTTTTTGCAGTGACTTATAATCACTCTATATAAAACCTCTATGTTTTTAAGATGAACTCAAGAAGTCAGTTCTCCTAAGTTCACGCAGTTGTCCTTGAAGAATTAGCACAGGTGTAAGTTCATCACATTAAGTTTTTCCACAAAATGTAGGAACCAAAAAGTACTTAAATGTTTTACTGTTTATATAATTCACATTTTGCTTGAAAAGTCTTGTTAAAATAAATGCATCTGATGTCAGCGCCACCTAGACGAAGAACATTGTGTTACGCCATGTTTTTTTTAAACAGAAGTGTGTGGAAAAAGTATATCCCTACATTTTTCACTATAACAAATGCCTAAAATCAAAATAATTATTTTCAAAATTAGAGAACATCATTAAAAGGAAAGATCACACTTTTTTATAAACATCAATACACTGCCTAGTTGGTCATAAATATTGAATTACATGGCACCATTATGATCCTGAGACCCTTAGAAGTAGACGGGTGAGTCTGATGATGCTGGAAAGAAATTTAAAATCCACAATTTCTCCAAGAACCGTTCTCGTTTGGGGATAAAGTCTCCAAAAACCACACAGTGCCATCAAAGGATCTACAGGCAACTCTGGAAGAAACCACACAAATGTGGCCATGAGAGTTCATAAAGGACAAAGTGTCTGTTCTCTGAAATAAAGGGTTTTGGGGAATGGCCAAGTTGCAACGTTGTAGGGGAGACTATCACAGTTAATGGATAATTCCCTTACAATCATTATAATATTCACTGTTTTACAATATTAATATGCAAGTTAAAATCAGAGATATATATTTTTATATTTGTGAAAGGTTGTTTATTGCAACAAGCTGTGGTTGTTAACGTGTTAACCTTTAGTTCTGCCCTACATTTGAATGACATTGAAATATTGATCTGGACTTCTGTGTGATTATGAAGAGGAGGAGTCAGAGATCCAGTATGTGCAAACATCACAGCTATTACTGCAGGGTAAAATATAAAACAATCAAGGACCTATAAATACTAAGATTGGTAAAATAACTATAACAATCATGGTAACATTAATAAGAAAAAAGTTATTAAGACAGTTCAAGAAAACATATTTCAGAGTGTGCACTTTATAACGAAAGAATTTGTGTATTGGACCTTCGGCTGTTTACATCCCACCTGAAACTGTCCCGTTACGACCCGGCGCTTCTCCTTATCCACCCATGACTGCGTGTTTGCAATTATGGACAAATCTCATTGGCTCTCACAGTTTTAATCCCAAAAGAACGTTCCAGATGCTGAAATGCGATTGGTGCACATAACTGCCCATCAACATCATAATCCCGCCCTAATACTGTGCTCTGATGTCAGCGCAAACAGACGGACCGTTTCATCTAACATTATATCTGCATTCAAGCCACGTTTGGTAAGCGAAAATGTTTTAAAATACATGCTCAGAATTTTGCAAAATGCTTCATTAGTATAATATATTTAATCTTACGTTTGTTTAAATTTGTCTAAATCTAGTTTATTTAGAGCGTAGGTATTAAAACAGTCCCCTATAATAAACTCTAGTGCAGTCTAGTGCACTCCTCCTTATTCAATGTAGCATCGCATCATTAATGGTAGACCTTATATTAATTACTGCACATTCACAGTAAAAACCTCAACTTTGTTGTGAATCAGCGTTTCAGTCAACTCCCAATTCCCAAAAAGTAGCCTACTGTGGTGGTATCATGGTACTGTGATGGTATGGTGATGTTTTGATGAATGTACTGAATTGTTATCATATGTATGATGTTGATGTTGGCATGGTATACTCCAATTACTTAAAAAAAAAAAAAAATTTTTACCAACTATTAACTATTACCATGGCACTTTTTCAAAAATAAGAATTTTATGTCAAATATAGCATGGTCTTCAATAATTTAGACCTTATAAATATTATTTTCTCATTTGTTTAGTCATTAACAGATAATTAGTGTCATGTAGTACAATGTGATAATGTATGTTCAGTGCTTTTACTAGTGAAATGGAGCACTGTTGAGTAGTGAGCCATTGATTTCCATTTGAGTTAATGGACATTTCCACAACCCTGCCTGCCTGATTGGTAGCTAACAGAGAGATGCTGACCAATTATGTTTGCTCTTAGCTTCTCCTGGAACCCGAAACCTAAATTTAGCTATAATGAGATAGGGAATGTGATTTCAAACTTGCATTATATATAAAACATATCCAATAATGGAAACCTTGAACCATGATTGAAATAAACATGCCTCAGTACAGTTCTGCAGGAAGGTGGCCCTTGGCTAGAGATGTGGTGGATTTAATAGTTTTACCTGAAAATGTTTTCTACACACATTCTTGGTTCCATGCATTAAATAGTAACTTGTGAATATGAATGAATGCTCTTAAATGTGTCATGGAAGTTAATGTGAGTGAAAGCGGTGTAATCCAGAGAGCAGTGCAGTGTGTGTGTGTGTGTGTGTGTGTGTGTGTGTGTCTAATAACTTAATCCTGAGAGGCTGGGATCACCAACCTCCCCCTGTATAATCTTCTGGTGACATACAGTTACCTTACTCGTTTCTGGATTGTAGGCCACAGAATGAAATGAACATAATGTGGAATCTTTGAAGTATGTTCAAAGGTGTTTATAGAATATACATATTAACAGGATAGGGGATCCTTTGTGAAAAAGAAGTGCACTTAATTGTACTCAACGTGCACTAATAGTGTGCTTCAAATCTTGCTAATAATGTAATATTAATTAAATTAAATAAGTAAAAGACCATTAAAGAGATAATTCACCCAAATATGAAAATTTTGTCATCATTTACTGACCTTCAACAGGGTGAGTTGGTTGAACTGTCCATTTAAGTGCACTTAAAGAGAGATACTTTCACATCTGTTTAACACACTTACAGTGGGGGGGGGGGGATTATTTGATCCCCTGCTGATTTTGTACGTTTGCCCACTGACAAAGAAATGATCAGTCTATAATTTTAATGGTAGGTTTATTTGAACAGTGAGAGACAGAATAACAACAAAAATATCCAGAAAAACACATTTCAAAAAAGGTATAAATTGATTTGCATTTTATTGAGTCAAATAAGTAATTGACCCCTTCACAAAACATAACAGTACTTGGAGACAAAACCCTTGTTGGCAATCACAGAGGTCAGACGTTTCTTGTAGTTGGTCACCAGGTTTGGACACATCTCACCAGGTTTGGATTTTGTCCCACTCCTCTTTGCAGATGCTCTCCAAGTCATTAAGGTTTCGAGGCTGACGTTTGGCAACTCGAACCTTCAGCTCCCTCCACAGATTTTCTAATGGGATTAAGGTCTGGAGAATGGATAGGCCACTCCAGGACCTTAATGTGCTTCTTCTTGAGCCACTCCTTTGTTGCCTTAGTTGTGTGTTTTGGGTCATTGTCATGCTGGAATACCCATTCACGACCCATTTTCAATGCCCTGGCCCTGACGGTACATGGCCCCGTCCATCGTCCCTTTGATGCGGTGCAGTTGTCCTGTCCCCTTAGCAGAAAAACACCCCCAAAGCATAATGTTTCTACCTCCATGTTTGACGGTGGGGATGGTGTTTTTGGGGTCATAGGCACCATTTCTCCTCTTCCAAAACGGCGAGTTGAGTTGATGCCAAAGAGCTCGATTTTGGACTCATCTGACCACAACACTTTCACCCAATTCTCCTCTGAATCATTCAGATGTTCATTGGCAAACTTCAGACGGGCCTGTACATGTGCTTTCTTGAGCAGGGGGACCTTGCGGGTGCTGCAGAATTTCAGTCATTCACGGCATAGTGTATTACCAATTGTTTTCTTTGGTGACTATGGTCCCAGCTGCCTTGAGATCATTGACAAGATCCTCCCGTAGTTCTCATGACCATTGAAACTTCACGAGGTGAGATCTTGCATGGAGCCCCAGTCCGAGGGAGATTGACAGTTATTTTGTGTTTCTTCCATTTGCGAATAATCGCACCAGCTGTTGTCACCCTCTCACCAAGCTGCTTGGCGATGGTCTTGTAGCCCATTCCAGCCTTGTGTAGGTCTACAATCTTGTCCCTGACATCCTTGGACGGCTCTTTGGTCTTGACCATGGTGGAGAGTTTGGAATCTGATTGATTGATTGCTTCTGTGGGCAGGTTGTCTTTTATACAGGTAACAAGCTGAGATTATGAGCACTCCCTTTAAGAGATACCTCAAGCGTGAGATGGAAATGTTACGCCCCTCACCGTATTGTGATGCCGTGTCCCGGCACGACAACATAAAAACAATGAAACCCATTACAAATTCTTTAAATATGAAAACATACTTACAGGCTGCGAGTCAGAAGCACCAGACTGTCCTTGCAAAGAATTGCCCCACTTTATAGAAACAGTCTTTGAGCACAGCTGGCAGGCTACTCCCAGGTTCAGGAAATAGTCCTCCGTAAAATGTGATGCACACACTCGAATATTTGGTTTGAACTGTTCTGGAACAGTGTTGTAAATACAACTTAACCACTGATTTCTAGTTGTGTCCTCTTTTGGAAGCCCAAAGAATGTATTTTCATTTTCACAACGAAACACAGCGTCTCCAGGACATGGCGCGGGCAACAGCAACAATACCACAGTGAGAATACAAATCACGCCCCCTTTCTTTGCGTATACATTTGGACAGTGTTTTGCAAATCTCCCCACACCGTGACGTAGACATGTGGGGGGCGTGTTTGAAGGAGCTGTTTTAGGGGGGCGTGGTCGAGTCTTAACATTTATAAAGAATATCTCTTTGGTTTTGAGACTTTAGTCTTTGCAACTTCATGGATCTTATCTATGCACAAACAGCTTGAAATCACATCATATGACCCCTTTAAATGTACTGAATTGTGACTTCACCATTACAAATGTATAATTACTAATATATTTAAATACATGACAGAGAAGTAATAGAAATTACATTAAAGCATATTTTAATTTAGGCTCCAGCCCTGTGATCCTGCATCCTGCACTTCACTTCACTTCACTTCACTTCACTTCACTTCACTTCACTTCACTTCACTTCACTTCACTTCACATCACTTCCTCCTTAATTGGGTCAAAAAAAGATCTAATTAGACTAACTATATTGCATATAATATAAATCTATCATACTAATTTATAAACTAATGCATTTAATTGCAATTAACATAAAATTAATTGTCAAAAATATTACATTCGGTCTGCACTTAAATTTTAAGTGTATTATTAAGTATATTCTTTCTGAAATAAACAAGAGGTAGCAGGTTAAGTATGTAAGTAAACAAATAAATAAATCTAGCTATCAGTATATACCATTAACCATTTAGCCATTTAAATTTAAATTTATAACATCAAGTTAGATACTATTTAATTAAAATAAACAAAACACAAATTTTATTCATGACCACATATAAAGCTAGCAAAAGAGCATTTTGATAAGAAAACTACATACAGGGACCACCACAATATTGGACACTTCAGCCACTTATGCAAATATTTAAGTATCAATGCATTAATTCGAAGACAGCACACTTATTAAGCAAAACATTTGACAAAATGGGTATTTTGGGTATTTTTTAGGTTTTAATAAAACAATAGTAAAACAAAGAATTTGGGATATTTTTGTGTGTTGGTAGAATGTCTATAGTTCCATAATAGATGTTGTTCTATAGTTATAATTTTTTCCTCCTCTTCTTCATGGTCCTACTTCATAGTCTTCATGGTTGTCCACTTAACAGCTGAGCCCATGATTTTATGTAATGATCATTGCCTTATATTCATAGGTTCTTAATATAAGACAAGTTAATATAATTTATATAACAGATTTATAATAGGACTTTTCCAATTTGTAGTGTACATATTTAGCCTATTAGTCTGTTAGTATAATGTGACATGGAGAAAGATGTGCGATGGATGGAGTACATTTGGTCTAATTGTGATCCTGTTTGTGTGTCCTTACAGGTGCTGAGGTTTGTTTGTATACATGTGTTGAGGTGAAGTCATGCCACTGGTGAAAAGAAACATTGAGCCCAGGCACCTGTGTAGAGGAGCTTTACCTGAGACCATCAGCAATGAGCTGGAGTGTGTGACCAACAACACTCTCTCTGCCATCATACGCCAACTTAGCAGCCTCAGTAAGACATACTTTATTATATAAGTTTGACAAAAAAAAAAAAAATTTTTTATTTTTAAACCAGAATAAATACGGGGCAAGTAAATGTTATGATAAAATCACAGATTAAAAAAAAGTGCAACCTGACATTTAAGCAAAGCAATCTTGTTCTGAGAAGAACACAGGGTAACATTTCAGTTTATTTCATCATTTATTTGAACCTATATGCATGCACTTCTGTTTTACACAAATACACTATAAATCAATTGAATAAATGAGATGGGATAACAATGCTTTTTTTGTTCACTGGCTCCCCAGCAAACACTCTAAAGCGTAATCCCATGAAGCACAGAGCAATCAACCCCTGTGTGTGTGTGTGTGTTGCAGTTCTCCAGTAGATTAGAGAATGCAAATAAATTATCAGTGTGTAAACATAACAGTTGAAGATTGTAAATAAAAGCTGAGAAATAACCACTATTGTGCCCTTGAGTGCAGAGCAGTTTGCTTTAAGTGGAATTTCCTAATAAGTGTGCTGTAAGCTGCTTTGGATAAAGCATTCAATAAATGACTATTTAAAAGGTCATCTTTCTTTCTCATCTACTACAGGTAAGCATGCAGAGGATGTGTTTGGCGAGCTCTTTAATGAAGCCAATACATTCTACCTGCGTGCTAATTCTCTACAGGACCGTATAGATCGTCTTGCAATCAAAGTCACTCAGTTGGACTCTAGTGTGGAGGAAGGTCAGTCAAAGGTCAAAAGTCAAAAATCACATGCACTTTACCAGACATGGGATGCATATTTAACAGGATATTCCAGGCTAAACCTAACATGCATAAGGAATGTGGGTCAAAATGACCCATGCATCCCCCTTCTTTGGTATATTTTTTTCATGATGAGGTCTTTTCATCTGATATTCCCAGAATTCCTACAATAAGGTGTCTTTGATCTTAAGAACTATTTTTTCCATGTATGTTATTTCTTTAAGTTCTAATGAAATTTGCACCATTACCATTGGACTGCGCATATAAATCATTGATGGTTAAAAATTGTTAGTGGTAAGCAATAACATGCCTCATACAGTACGTTGTTAGTTATATTTCTTTAAATATGTCACAATAACAGGAGAAGATGACACAGAGGTAATGTACATCCAGGTCTTTATTAGCAGGAATGTCAGAAATTCAAGCGATCCATGCAGGTGAGTAAACAAGTTCATAAAATGACTTGAGAAACTTAGCTGGGTGAATAACAGTCGCTTTCTTTCTTTCTTTCTTTTTTAAAAGTTATATTTATGGGTTTTTATTCCTTTATTACTCAGACAGGACAGTTAAGAGATGACAGGAAAGCACTGGGTAGAGAGAGGGGAGCAGCATTGGCATAGGACCTCAAGATGGGAATCGAACTTGCGTCACCGTGAGCACAGTTGGGCTGTATCACCGCACTAACCATGAGGCTATCGACGCCAACAACAGTCCCTTTCAATGCAGGTGCTGGCTGGTGTAACTGAAGAGACAGAAGACTGATGGAAACTGAAGACAGGATGATGACAGGTAAGTAATACAAGGTGAGTAGACTGGGAAGTAGCTACATTGGGAACAACGAGTCCAGACAAAGGTGAAGTGGAGAATGAGTGTGTCTTGTGTGTCTTGATGAGGTGGCAGGTGTGGTGATGACGGACTGAGTGCAGGTGGGAACCTGGAGGGATGCTGAGAAATGTAGTTCTGTGGTGACAGGGCTGGTGACTGGGGATTGTAACATACACCTCCCAGAAGGTGCCAAAATAAGTCCCACTGGGGAGTGGAAGGAGGAAGAAACCAAGACAGGATGAGCTAGGGCAGAGCTGGCCGAGCAGGAAGCCAGGGTGGAGTTGACGGGAGTGAAGACCCCCACAGCAGATCAGAAGACCACCATAGCAGAGCCGATGGCGCTAAAGACCACCGGGGCAGAGCAGACAGGACTGAAGACCCCTTCAGCAGAGCTGAGAACCACCACGTCAAGTGGAGCTGGAGACCACCATGGAGGTGCAGGTGGATCCATCAGAGCAAGAGATCACCATGGTGGAACTGAAGATCTCGAAGGTGGAGCCGAAGACCACCACAGCCGAGTCTGGAGTGCTGGATGAGAGACGGGCGTCTAGAGTGCCGGCTGAGTACGGGGTGTCTGGGGGCCAGCTGACTGACTGACTGAAGGGTTGATTTCAGCAAACCTAATGAAACACAAATAGAGAGTTCAAAGGTGGCATCCATGGCTGTGAAGGAACATTGACAGGAAACTCTGGAAGCAGTGGTCGCTTTATGACACACAGGAAACTTGGGATCGAACACCTCCACTTCGATACGAGTGAGAAAGCAGTCTGCAGCCCAAACACACATTATGTCACTGCAATAACAGGGAGATCAATCAGTGGTGGAAGGGTCTTAGCTCTAGGCTTAGAACCGGCTTACTGGCTTAGAACTTATCTAGCTAAGGACTGGCATGATTCAGGAGACTCAGGCATAGCATTCATTATAGTGGGAGACACTGACTTGATGACCATGTTGGTTAAAGATTCTGGCGGTAGAACAGGTACTGTGCTGAGCTCTGGGACGAGTGCAAGCTCCTGACTGTGTGCGGGGAATTGAATGGGCTCCTGGTTGAGTTCTGGAAAACAAACGGATTCCAGGCTGAACTCTGGAGTGGACTCTTGGTCTGGGGGGAATGCTTATAAAGACTCACAATAAACGTACTGGTTCACAGTAACTGGAGCAGACTGTGGACTGAGACTTTATGGATAAGATAGGTGGGTCCACTAGCTTTGCTGTCAGGTCCGCTCTGTTTGAGACAGTTTTCTTCACCCGAAGAAACACCAGAACACTTGCTGTGATGGTATTGGAAGCCCATTGCATAGTCGAGAGGAGGGCAGCTGGCGTTGGTTTTATCCACATGGCAGACAGTAACCTCTCAGCACAGTGAAGGATGAACCACTTAGCCACAGAGCATAATCAATATAGCTCTCCAAAGGACAGGTGGTAATTGGACGCCGGCATCTGTTGATAAAGATTACCATCTAATCCGCTTCAGAAGATTGTCTTCAAGGTTCACTCATTTCATGGAACCAAGCTGAAAAAATCAAGAAATTCTTCAACATAATCTTCAATTGGACCGACCATCTTGTGGAATGGAGATGAGTAAATTTGCTGGGTCAAATTATATGATGTCTATGGTAGATGTTATGATCTGGTATTCTGTCACAATAACGGAAGAAGACGACACAGAGGTAACGTACAACCAGATCTTTATTAGCAGGAATGTCAGAAAGTGATGCAAGCAGGTTAAGTAAATAAGTTCATAGAATGATTTGAGAAATGTAACTAGGTGAATAACAATACCTTTTTTTTTTTTGCAGGTGCTGTCTGGTGTAACTAGTGATGTGACATTCATTTGTGTTGAGAATAAATGGGTGTGCCTGACGAAGCCTTGAGCCGAGGCTTGTGTTGTTAACGTAGAAATCATGTGATCAATGACAAACAAAGCCATACTTTCAGTCCGCACACAGTCCACACTTTGCATGTTGGAATGTTCGAACCCACAGATCTTACCTTACGAGTATTATATTCTTACCTTAAATTATATTTTTAAATACCCAGTCACACAAGTAATATGAAGAATACAAATTATTTTAGGAAAATAAAATATTTGCCAAATGCAGTTCATATGGGTGCTTTGTCCTAGGGGGCTTCTTTCATAGGCTTTTTGCTGCTTTGTTTTTTACGAGCCACCAGATGGCACTGTTTTTGACACTCTCAAAGCTTTGAACAGTCAGAGAGGAAAGTCTCAGTGAAGAGGCAGAAGACTGTAAGTATTCAAGGTGAGTACAAGATGGGAACCAGGAGGGATGCTGGGAAATGTAGTTCTGTGGTGACAGGCGCTGGTGACTGGGGATTGTGACAAAAATGACACATCAAGGCCAACAAAACAATATCAAACTCAAAACCACTGATTAGCTACATGATACAGAAATGATAGGCCCAGAGTTAATTTTCTTTTTTTCTGCCATTTAAAAAAAAAACGTGGAATTGATTTAAACATGGTTAATTTGTTTAATGGAACTTCAATAACACAAATTGTTAAACCAAATTATATTACATTTTTGCAAATGTTGGTTTGGGAATTTGGAAAAAATCTGTGGAGTGCGGAGAGATAGTTGATGTACCCTGTGTAATAATCTCTCTGTTTTATTTTTGCCACAGTTTCACTCCAGGATATTAATATGCGTAAAGCCTTTAAGAGCTCTACAGTTCAAGACCAGCAGGTGGTAACAAAGAGCAGCATTCCAAACCCCATCACAGAGATGTACAACACCAGCGACAAACCACCACCTCTGAATATACTCTCTGCCTACAGGTGTGTGTGTGTTTATGCTTTCTTCTTCTTCTTCTTCTTCAAGATGCATTATAGGTTAATAAATATGTTTTTGTTTTATCTAGGGATGACCATATTGATGGAATTAAGTTCTACACAGACCCCTCATATTTCTTTGACTTGTGGAAGGAAAAAATGCTTCAAGACACAGAGGACAAGAGAAAAGAGAAGAGAAAACATAGGGTAAAATAATTACTATTGTAAATGTTTTTCCATCTATAAATCTGGTAACATTCTGGCTAAAGTAGTTAGGCTTGCATTAAAGGACTTAAAGGAATAGTTCACCTACAAATGAAAATGTACTCATCCCCAAGCCATCAAGGATATAGATGAGTTTATTTCTTCATCAGAACAAATTTTGAAAAAAATTGCATTACATCACTTGTTCACCAATGGATCCTCTGCAGTGAATGGGTGCCGTCAGAATGAGAGTCCAAACAGCAGATAAAAACATCACGATAATCCACAAGTAATCCACACAACTCTAGTCCATCAGTTAGCATCTTGTGAACTGAAAAGATGTGTGTTTGTAATAGACAAATCCATCAAGGCATTTTAACTTTAAACCATCGCTTCTTTCCAAAATACAAGTTCATAATCCATAATAACACTTCCTCCAGTGAAGTTTATTTCTTGTTGCCCTCTCACATCAAAATCAACAGACATCCTCTTGTAAACAGTACTCGATCTGTACATATCATGATTTACATGAGACAATTTTTTTCTCTAGAGAAAGCAATATTATGGTTATAGGACTCAAATTTTAGCCGGATGCAATGATTTGAAGTTAAAAACATCTTAATGATGGATTTGTTTCTTACAAACACGCAGTTTTTATTTTTCTCCAAATCTGTTTCGATGAAGAAACAAACTCTGTCTTCATCTTCGATGGGCCTGAGAATTTTTTTGGGGGGTTAAACTATTGCTTTTAAGGACTTTTACCTATTTGACCTATTCACAGTTTATTTTCTGCCAGATGAAAAATGTATTGCTCAGAAGTAATTTTCAGAAAAACGTTTTCTTTCAAGCTAACATACAAATCATCTTCAGTATGTCCTCGCTTTCTCTCCTCCATAAACTCTTTTTCACACAGGAGCAGAAGCGGTGTGTTGATGGTACATTGCCCCGTGAGGTGAAAAAGGTTCGTAAGGCTCATAACCGCAGACAAGAATGGAACATGATGGCTTTTGATAAGGAGCTGCGGCCGGACCATCGTCATTATCATTCACTTCAGAGGGGTGTATCGTCTGAGGGCTCGCTGTCTCCGGATGGCAGGTTTGTCAGCTCTAAATTCACAAAATTATCACTTATGGTATAAATACAAGTTAAAGAAAATGTCTGCGGTTTTAAATAGCATTTGTGCAATAACAATAACAATTTAAAAAATCAGCTCATCAGTCAGGCTTTGTAAAAATAATAATGGCTACAGTAATGCACTAAAAGATAGTGAAAGGGACAATGCAATGTACTGGCACACAATGCAAAATACACACTGGCATGGTATACACAATTTTCATAGTTATTCCAAACGTTTGCTCAGTAGTTCATATTTGTATTGAGTATTTTATAATTATTTTAAATAAATGAAATATATACATATCTTATGGTTTAGTTAGTCAAAAATCTTTATTGCAATGTATTGTATTTATCATCATTTCAACAGACCACATCCAAACAACTACCCAGTCCAAGCATGTCACGCTCAAGCACGGGCCAGCCATGCTCATGCACAGCCGCATCCCTTCATGCCTGTGGAGACAGCATCATCTAGTGCAAATGGAGGGGTAGAGCATGAGTACCACAGCATTGGAGGGCCTGTGGGAGTGGGGGTGGGTGCTGATGTTTGTTACAGAGTGGGTGTACTCGCTCGAACACATCCAACACCTCCACAGTACCCACCCCCTGAAAATGGAGTCAATGGAACCATCACGCTTCCTCCAACAGATTATGGGTAACAGCAAACATGTGGGACTCTTTAAAAAAAATGAGATATTGTAGTTTTGTGTTGAAAAATGCATCAAAATGCTGATAGTCTGCTGTGGTGCAATAGTGTCCCACCTCTCACACACACACACACACCATATAAGCATATGATAAAATTAGTCTACAATTTAAACTATATATATATATATATATATATATATATATATATATATATATATATATATATATATATATATATATACTTTAAAACATTAAACAATTCTGTTTTAATTACCATTTTGTTGTGATTACACTGTAAAAAGTGATAAGTTGACTTACCTTAAAAAATTTAGGAAACCTGTTGCCTTAAAATTTTTAAGTAAATGATACTTAAAAAAAATAAGTTAAGTGAATTGTCAAGTTCACTTAATTAAAAAAATTAATAAAATTATTATATACTTAATAATTTTAAGGCAACGGGTTTCCTCAATTTTTTTAAGTTAAGTCAACTTATCACTTTTTACAGTGTAAATGTTGACTAATATACTACAGAACATTTACATTATAATCAAAGTACATAAAACAATTTGAACTTTAGTGGGTTATTTGATGTTTCTTTTAAAGTCAATTTATTTTAAATGTAGTAAATTGCAATAACAAATACATTTAAATACATGACATACAAGTTTCAATAGAAATGGCAATTAAAGTATATTTCAGTTTAGCATAAATGATCATCAGTATTCGACAGTATACTTTAACCATGTAACAGATGTACTGGCTCAAAATAGCACTCTAAAGTTTAGCTAATTGCATTAAACATAAATATAAACTATAATACATTTTCATTAGATTGCAATTAACATGCTATTATATATATCTGAAAATAATTTTATACTTCTTTTAAAGTACTGTATATTATTTCCCTAATAAGTACCCCTTGTACCCCTAACCTGTTAACATGGGCGTAGAAAAAACATGCACTGCTTGTGTGCATGCATGTCTAGTATGAAATAGGCTTTGAACAAAATACCCAAGTATTGCCCACAACAATACTTGCCCATGTTCATAATTATTAAGAGCCACCTTGTCCGTTACAGATCTTAAAAAGAATATGGAGCAGGATCTTAAGTTAGTCTGGAATCTTAAGTTTTGTTTTAAAAGTACAGGAATGATACAGTGAGCGTTTTTGAGAAAGATAATTCGATTTTGGAAAGATAGTTTGGAGTTATGGCTGTCAAATAATAGGTACTTGATACTTTTTAACACAAGTTCTTATTATGAAGTTGAAATTTCTGCAAATTTTCTTGGTTAATTCCGGTTTATAAACTATTTCAGGGGAGCCCACCCCATAAGTAGGCAGTTCTTGGACAAAAAAACACTAAAAATTGGATCAGACTTCATGCCAATAGTAAAAAGCCTAGTATATGCTGGTGACCATGTAGAGGTTTCAAAAACTAGGTTTCTCATGCTCTCTCTTTCTCTCTTATAGTATGATGGAGTACTATGCCAGTTCAGGCCCGCCGCCCCCTCCAGTGGGTCCCGTCATTCCATCTGCACAGACGGCTTTTGCCTCACCTCCAGCTACTCCTCATTCTGGACCGATCACATCAGCCTTACAGTATCCTCTTCCACCTGTGCCACCTCCTGAAGGTCCACCTCCTCCTCCAGCACCTCCCGTACCTCCTCATTCTGTAGCACTTGGAGAGGGACGGAGACTAACTCTGCAGCCTGTCACAGACGCTCGCAGTGACCTGCTCTCAGCAATACGCATGGGTAAGTGGAGTGTGTTTGTGCATATTTTGTATACATCAACAGGAGAGTGTTGTCCATGGTGGCATACTTTAACATGACCACAGTACAGTGCACTCTTGTAAAAGAGAAGTACACTTCAGCATACTTTTAAAATGAGTAGTTATGGAAATAACGTATTTTAAGTGTGAACTGAATGTAATGTTTTTGGACACTTAGTTATGTGTTAATTGTAACTGAAAATGTATTATTGTGTTAATTTATATTAAATGCAATTAGCTGAACTTTATAGAGTGTCTTTGGACCAACTTAAATAGGGCATAATTACATCTTTATTTGTAATTTCATAATTACTTATTTTGTCTTTGCTACCAAATGTATTGACAAACATTTATGGTACACTAAAATATAGTTCATTATCAATGATACTTGACATGTATTTAAATATATTTGTAATTACATATTTATAATAATGAAGCTGCAATTTAGTACATTAAAAAAAATATTACCTTTGAATGTAATATCAAATAACACATTCCGGTTTTCACATGTACTTTATGTATGTTAGACAACACATCAAAATAAGTTTGCTTATTTAAAGCATTACAAAATATTATGTAAATGTAATTATTAAAAATGAACTTTAAAGTAAAACCTTTGATTTGACATTATTACAAAGTGCATTTTTAAACGTACACGTATGCGTTTTAAGAAACAGTCATGAAAATTGACTTATTTTAGGTACATTTAAGTTACCATTTAATTCAAGTACATATTTTTAAAAATATACTTTTAATATTTGAAGTAGACTACAAACACACATTCAATACAATTAGGCACACTTCTTTTTCATATATGATACTGTACATAATTTCATTTGGATTATTTGAATTGGATTATGACCTGATTTCACTTAATATTGTAATATTTATATAGCTTACATGTAACTGTACTGTAGGTGTCTATGTTGATAGTCATATAATTGATATAGTCATATAATTCATTCAAATAATTTTTGTTTTTGTGGTTTAGTCAAAACTCAACAGCTGCTATTATGTTAAGATTGAGGAGTGTCCAACGACAACATGCATTTTGTGTTATTTGTGTTCACATGTGTGTTTTTGTGTATATGTTCAGGTATTCAACTAAAGAAAGTACAGGAGCAACAAGAACAGCAGGCTAAAAGAGAGCCAGTAGGGAACGATGTGGCTACTATACTCTCTCGCCGCATTGCAGTGGAGTATAGCGACTCAGAAGACGACTCAGAACTCGATGAGAATGAATGGTCTGACTGATTATAGTCAACCACACACACAAGAGTAGATAGAGACCTTCCTCATAAGTATGAAAGTACATTCATCTTCAGATACCTACATATAGTTGATCATTGAAAATGATGTTAATTTCTCAAAGAATGTTTATGTAATATAGACCTTAAGAAACTAAAGCAGTCTCTTATGCACTCAAACCAAACAAATATTCAAGTTACAGAAAGGAGATGTTTAAAGCGTTCATTTGAAAACACTTTCTGTTCAAATTTGCAAACCATCTGTACAGACAATTCAGAATTTATCAATTAAAAATCTAGAGAGTAAGCAATCATGTATTGTAAGAAATGAACGTGATCTGCAAAGGTGTTGCTGCAGTATTATCTGTTTTTATTATTTTAATATTCTTTCAGTTGAATAATCTGCTAATGCAATATATGTTTATGTATTGCTTTATTTTTCTATTACCTCTTTTCCTCAGCTTGTACCAAGAAATTATTGTGTGAAAAAATCCTGTGTGAATGACTGTTGCTCTCTCTCCATCCAAATTTCATGGCATTTTATTGCAGTTAAATAAATTATTTTTTTCAGAGTGATTAACAAACGAATTCAGAGCATGACAGAATTTAAGCAGAATATGACAGAATTTAATACTATTATAATGTCTTCATAAAGTGTTATAGAATTGCAGATTAACTTCTCTCTCATTTATGCCAAAGTGAAATGTTTATTGAGTGATTACAAATTTAAATCTCTTGGGCTAATAACTGGCTGTAACACTGCTGACCACCAGATATAGACTTTCTAAACTCAAGAAATCTAGAAAGATGAAAAAAAAAAAAAAAACCTTCAGGACAGAAAATGATAAAGAATTAATATTACTAAATGGCTGAACTGAAAAAAAATATATATATAAAATATATATGTATATATATAAAATATACATATACTACTGATGTAGTTAAATAACTATAAGACTAAGAAAGTGCAGTTATTTGTGCAACACAGTGGTGGGTTAATGATGAATAATTTCATAACAAATACCAGTTTGCAACATTTTTGTAAAGCTAAAATAACTAGAAGCTGCTGAAACTGGAAGCATTGCACATTCAAGTTAAAAATGCATACACTAATACCACATACTTTAAGTACATACATATAATCTAAGGTACTAATATGCACTTTTTAGAGATTTTAGAGATAAGGTACAGAGTTTCCCATTTTAGGGCACTACCCCAGTGATAAGCTGTTGTACTGCTAGACTATTGCATTCAGCTGTTAATATGTTTGACAACTTTGACAGCTCTAATTGTGTTGTAAATCTTGGTTTATTCATGTGACTTGTTTGATACCTTGACTTCAAGAAGTTATTCTTATCATTCTTAAGAGACTGATATGATTTTAGTGGTCTACATGAAATGGTATAGGACGCTAGGTAGAGCTTAGTATATCTTTAAATAATAATAATAATAATAATAAATAAATAAATAATTAAAATCTTTTTGAAGAGGCAGTTTTTTAACAACTTAAACATCTCTTCACAATTTAGACTGGATTCATTCATCACTTCGCCTCAGTTCACTTCACTTAGTTAAGGGCTAAATGTATGGTTGTTAAAATGACACAAGAAGAGGTCAGGAAATGCATTCTGGATATTGCCTATTGAAGATCTTGCTGATTTAAGACCTAAAAACGTAGCGTTGTCTGAACACAATGGTGGGGGATTACAACCTTTTAATGATTCAAACCCACTGTCGGGTGCATTGTAGGGCTCATGAATGGGACAAGTTAACAGACCACAATAGTGGCATTAGTGCTAAACTTTTTCACAATTCTAGACGTGTCACATACTTCACATATTTTTGGTGTTGTACATCTGATGGAAGCTTTGTGACATTTTATGCATGTGTTTGAAAAGAGTCTCACATCTTGCAAGGAACATTTTTTACATGTCGGTTGTGTTCAAGTTTGATTTTTCACATTAACAAAAGAAGAAAAGAATTTGTTCATTAAATGTCTTAAAAGAATATCTGTTAATCCTTGAGAGGAGAATTAAATTATACAAACTGAAACAAGCAACTCTAAATCTAGCTATTTAGATTGAACGATGCGGTCATCTGCAGTGTAATTGATTAAAAGCTGAGCATTATTGTGATTACATGGCAAAATGAAAAACAGTCTGGTGAGCGGATACATTCCTTTCTTACATTGTTTTGTTTACTGTCTGCATCACACACACAGAGCACCTGGTGGTCTGTCTGTTTTTTTCTTCCTGAGAACATTCTTTCTCACACTCCGACTCTGTTGTTTTCAAGTATTTGAAATTGTTTTTTTTAGTGGAATTAAAAACCCACAGCCTCAAAAGCCCTTGCCCCTGTTTCCATATGGCTCAGAAGCGTTCCCATAGCGATCTCCCACTGGCCCTGCTTATTTGCGATAGTGGTTGAAGTGCGGCATGCTGCCATGCAAAGTTCATTAAATCACTGTTTTACTACTCAGCTTAATCCCTATACCAATACAGCAGTACAATCCCGAAAGACAAGAGAAAGACAGACAGAAGAAGAGGGCTTAAAGACTTGACAGATCAGATCTGACATTTTGTTTTCCCACCGTTGCCAGGGAGTGCAAGGCATCTTTGCTTCTGAGCACTAGCTCTGCTCTTGAGGCAAAACACGTGGGGATGTGAGACATGTCCTCCCATCCGCCCCATGAAATGCCTCCTCAGTCTAGGACTATACTTAATTGTGGCCATCTGCCAGTGAATTCAGCAGGGCATCGGTTTTATAGAGCGCATCCTATTGTCCTGTTCTTGTATCAAGTTTGCATTAAAGTTGAACTCGGGTGCAGGAACAATTTAGAGATAAAGCAAGTCCTATGTTTTTGGCAGCGCTGCCCCCTCCCTATCCTATCCACACACAGCAGCTCCTAATGTAAGGGACGTCTTCACCAGCGGGGAGTCAAAAAGGATCTCATGGAATGCCTGTCCTCGGTTTGGTTTTGTTTAGTTTTGTTTTGTTTATACATTGACAATGTGTAATAGCTCTTTACCGTGGGGAGGTGGGGAGTTGGGGAGGGTGGGATGTTGGGAGATGGTGTTAAGAAAAGAAAAAAAGCAGTGGTACGTGCCAAGTGCCAATTGTCTCCTTGTAATAGGCATCAAAAGACCAACTTATGTGTGTTACCATACAGGTGAACTCACTCCTGGGAAAGTAGGATTTTTCTCAGCCTCTGCAGCGAGCCAGCGTCGCTCTTTTCTCTCCCAGCAGTAACGGGATTAGTCGTGCCATTGCTCTCCCGGCTTTCACGCCACTGTCTACTTCCCATCTTCCACTAATGTGATTATCCCAGCCCCTGTGGTCCAAGCAGAAGGACGAGGGACTCCTCTTCAGTTGCACGTTCACGGTGCCTCACAGAACCCCCTCCCCTCCAGCAACACCACCCAAATTCTCTAGCACCTCTGTAAGACCTGCTGGGCACAATTCAGATGCCATCTTAGTCAAAACAAGACAAAAAGTAGACAAAAATTGCATTACACCACCATGCCTTGAGAATCACTGTATCTCAACAGCTATTAGTCCTACTGTTCAGTCCCAAGATTAGTCCATTACCAATGACCTATTACCTACCATGTTATTTCACATCAGTGTGCTTCATGTCAAATTAGATTAGATTCAACATTTTTTTTTTTTTTTGGTCATTGTGCAGAATACAAGTATATGGACAACAGTTGTGGCCATAAGCCTACATACACCTTGCAGAATCGGCAAATTATTAAAAATGTAACTAAATAAGGCACTACATATTATTTCGTACTGGCTTAATAAGCTATTTCACATAACAGATGTTTACATATAGTCCACAAGACAAAATAATAACTGAATTTCATTTATGACAAGTTTTAGCATGTTAATAGACATGACAGTGTTAATATGTTTGGTCTTGGCGGACTGGATCTGCTATATATGCTGCCGCTGCAGAGCAGACTTGCTACTGCCAACAGTTACACAGACATGCTGCTGTGAACATCTAAGACAAGGCACTTCAATTCTAGTCCTGTAGGGCCAGTGTCCTGCAGACCATAGGTTCCTATCCTAACCAAATACCCCGGAACAAGCTTATCACAATGTTTAGAATTACTTGCAAATTACAGACAGGTCTGTTTAATTAGGGTTGGAATGAAAGTCTGCAGGACATTGGCCCTACAGGACTGTACTTTAAGAGCCCTGATATTAGATATGCCACTGCGGCTGCTGTTGCACGAATAGAAATATATATACCCTGTAGCAGATCTAGACAGGTGGAGCTGGGGAAGATGGATTTTCAGAACTCTGATAGCACACTGCAGGACCAGCAGCGGCCAATCAGCTTGTGCTTCGTAGTAAGTGATGTGATTGATAGCAGATTACATGTAAAGGACCTCTCGATCTGCAGCATCTAGAGTTTTCTGAGTGAACTAGATAATTACCCAAATGAAACATTTACATATGCTTGATTCTTAATACTGTATGTTGTTACCTGGTTGATCAATAACTTTTCGGTTTCCTGTAGCTCAAATAGTAGAGCATGGCGCTAGCAACGCCAAGATCATGGGTTCGATTCCCAGGGAAAGCAAGAGCTGATAAAATGTAAAAAAACTGTAACTTGAATGCAATGTAAGTCGCTTTGGATAAAAGCGTCTGCTAAATGCATAAATGTAAAATGTAAATGTAACTTTGTAAAATGTTTTATCAGTTGTGCATGGGTCCCTTGTTTGTGCTAAGCAGTTCAACTACCTATGGAATCCCTTTGGTAGGTAACTTCAACGCTGCATCATAAGTTGACACTATGGGTGTCCACCTCAGGGTGTCCAAAGCATGTGAATAATTACGCCAATTCTATTGGCTGATAATACAGTGCGGTTACATAGTGCATTGCGTCTCTGATGTGTCACCAGCATAATTCAGGAAAGAACACTCTTATACATATTTGTATTTAGTCAAGCACTACGTGAAAAGCATACACTTCTACTTCTCTGACATGCATCCATATCCTCATCTCTTACAACAACTCCCTCTAGTTGCACTTCTTAAAGGAACACTCCACTTTTTTTGGAAATAGGCTCATTCTCCAGCTCCCCCAGAGTTAATAAGTTGAGTTTTACCGTTTTGGAATCCATTCAGCCGATCTCTGGGTATGGCGATAGCACTTTTAGCATAGCTTAGCATAGATCATTGAATCCGATTAGACCAGTAGCATCGCGTTCAAAAATGACCAAAGAGTTTCGATATTTGTCCTATTTAAAACTTGACTCTTCTGTAGTTATATCGTGTAGTAAGACCTGCGGAAAATGAAAAGTTGCGATTTTCTAGGCCGATTTGGCTAGGAACTATACTCTCATTCCGGCGTAATAATCAAGGAACTTTGCTGCCGTACCATGGCCGCAGCAGGCGCAGTGATATTACGCAGCGCCTGAAAGTAGTCCCCAGCAGCAAAGTTCCTTGATTATTACGCCGGAATGAGAGTATAGTTCCTAATCATATCAGCCTAGAAAATCGCAACTTTTCATTTTCCACCGGTCTTAGTACACGATATAACTACAGAAGAGTCAAGTTTTAAATAGTACAAATATCGAAACTCTTTGGTCATTTTTGAACGCGATGCTACTGGTCTAATCGGATTCAATGATCTATGCTAAGCTATGCTAAAAGTGCTATCGCCAGACCCGGAGATCGGCTGAATGGATTCAAAAACGGTAAAACTCAACTTATTAACTCTGGGGGAGTTGGAGAATGAGCCTATTTCCAAAAAAAGTGGAGTGTTCCTTTAACCAACAGGCTATGTAAGTGAACACAACATCTCTGCCTTACTTAACAATTACACCTGTACTTCCATTACATTTGTACAGTAATGCAGACATCAACAGGATGCTCAGTTCAGGGGTTTTCTACATTTTGAAGATGACATGACCCATCTCAAAAGAACCCACCACATCCGTGCCATGTTTCTGCCAAGGACCTGCTGGATACTGAAACGGACTCAGCGGTGATGGCACAATGAGAGTTTGTCTCTTACTAGAAAGTAAGCAATCATGTCAGCAGGCAGTGTTTTAGCTGTTGCAGGACAACTGTTCTCAACATACTTGTGGAGTTGAGGCAGTGGTGTAGTCAAGTTTTTTGTAGTGAGCATACTGTGATTTTTCCCTCCCTCACCTGTCCCAGAGCGACACCCTATAAGCACCATCACACTCACTAATGTGCACAGTATGCATCTACATGTAACTGACAGCATTCTGAAAGACTGCTTAATTATGTGATATCAACATGTCAATTTATTATAAGCAACACAAGACTTTAACAGCCAATGGCATTTACAGCTGGGGAGACTGGACTGATTTTCTACTGTTTAGTGTTAATCATCTAACTCAGCCAGTTAAGAGCTACATTTATCCTGAATATGGTCCATGGAGCACAGGTTTTATCAGCTGGCAATTTTCAATGCACATTTAAGAGTGCCTGTTTTTAAATTCCCTAGCCTGACCTTCAGCCACAAGGCTGGCCAGTAGTTCTCATTTCTCTCATCATCTGAAACAAGGAGATATAAACATTGTATTCAGTTTAACTGCTGCAGCAGACACACACATACACATATACAGTATCTGTTATTGCTCCCCTTCTCCCGCATTCATTGATCCACCACACTAACGTTACTGAAGTTATTAGCTAGTTATGTTGGCCTGAGAAAGTCAACATACTGTTATACTATTTAAACTTATAAAAAATCCTGGGTTATCTAACCAAATGCTGGGTTGAGACTTTTGGGTCATTTTTGGGTTATTTTTCAGTGTTTGGGTAGTTTTTGTGTTATCCAGCTCCTGAGTCAAATGTAACAACCCAGCGTTTGAGTAGTTTTTTAGTGTTACCCAGCTTCTGGATCAGACATAACAAGTGTTGGGGAAAGTTACTTTTAAAAGTAATGCATTACAATATTGCGTTACTCCTAAAAAGTAACTAATTATGTTACTTAGTTACTTTTTATGGAAAGTAATGCGTTACATTACTTTTGCGTTACTTTCGTGTTACTTTTTAAATATGAGCAGGGCTTGATTGTTTTTAATATAAGAAGTTCTATTTATAGCGAATGTAAAAGCCCTTTCACACCAAAAAGTGTAATGAATAAACCTCAGGCTGAAGGAAAAGTAAATTGACATCTGTACAGTAGAACACAGGAAGAAGGTTCAACACTATTCAGCAATAAAAAAACAATTAAGCACAATTGTTAGTTTATCTAAAGTAATTTTTGCTTATTAGTATGGTTGAACTGGATCATCAAAGGTCTGCAGCAAAGACATTGATTAATAAAATAGGATTAGATACATTTGTGTTATTTAACATATTTACTTAATTATTGCAGGTTTGCGTCATATTCTGAGTTTGCATTTCACTGTTTTAATTCATTTTGATGAATACTAAATCAGTTTTTTGTGAGTGGGATGAATTAATACACATTCACATTTAGTCTAGAACAGCGAACACAACACCTCTGTACTTCTGATTTCTCCCAACATGGGGACAGGAGACATGTCAGTCCATAAATGGTAAAACAAAGTAACTGGCATTACGTTTTTGAAAAAGTAACTCAGATATTTTCTTGTAAATTAAAAAGTAATGCGTTACTTTACTAGTTACTTGAAAAAAGTAATCTGATTGCGTAACTCACATTACTTGTAATGCATTACCCCCAACACTGGACATAACCCAAAGTTTGGGTAGTTTTTTACTCAGATGATCCTGGGTCAGACGTAAAAACAACGGTTGAGTTATTTATCGCGGGAACTGTGCGTGCACTTCTGGAGAGAGCAGTTCTAAGTGCCATCAAATTGATGCATTTCTTTGATAAATACAGGTTTGTGTACAATTTATTTTATATATAAAATCATCACTGTGCTGTATATGAATGAACAAATATAAAAATAAAACACTATATAGATTGATTCCTATTAAAGCAACTGTATTAAAGTTTTTCAGTCAAGAGTAGTGAGAGATTTTTCTCTTTGTGTTTGGTGTTTTATTAACATTAAAGGAATAATTCACCCCAAAATTAAAATAGGCTAGTGTTTAATTTTTATACCTTCATTTACTCACTCAAAAGTTGTTTTAAACCTGAACGAGTTTCTTCTGCTGAAAATAAATGATATTTTGAAGAATGTGGAAAACCAAACAGTTGCTGGTCTACAGTAACTTCCATAGTATTTTTTTTTTTTTCCTACTGTTAAAGTCAATGTGGACCAGCAACTGTTTGGTTAGCCACATTCTTCAAAATATCTTCTTTTGTGTTCAGCACAAGAAAGAAATTAATACAGGTTTGGGACAACATGTGAGTGAGTAAATAATGACAGAATTACAATTTGAGGGTGAACTATCCCTTTAATTACAGTCGGCAGCATGTTTAGTACTGTCCCTTTAAGACCTGCACGCATCTAATATACAGACACGCATCCGTTTCTCTCAGCTGTTTACTTTCATTTTAGACATAACCAACTGAGTCTATACATAAACCTTGTGTGTTTTGACAGTATTAGCACGAAACATAACTTAGTTCAGTAATCAGGCGCTGTTCGACAGGCTTTTTGGTGTATGTGCTCAGAAAAGGCGCTCCTCAGAACAGCACACGAATGAATCATTTAACCAGTAAGTCTTTGAAGCAGATGCAGATAATGTACTTCTGTGACTGCGAATAAGTGCAGTGTCCCGTGAGAGTAACTCTACCGCTGAGTTAACACTGATCTGAATGTATGTTGCGTTGTACAGTATAGAGACGGCGGCGCCAGAACTGCAGCTGATAGAATGCGCGCTTAAGTACGATACATATTTCTTCAAAAAAGCAGATGGTGGAGACATTTTTATAGTCCACGATCAAAAATCGTCATATCGAACACCCCTACCCACGGCAGAAACCGCAGACCGGGGGCACCGGACCGCAAGGGCACTTTACCGTCGGACCTCAAAGGGGCAGGGGCTCGATAATTGTATGTTTGTAAAAAGATTGGAAAGGGTTACAATTTATTAAATGGACAAGTGCAAGTTTTTTTTTTTTTTTTAAATAGAGTGTCAGTAATGTATAATGATAAGATTTAACACTCAATTTTCAGTTAAAGGCATTTCATTATTGAATTCAGAGATGTCATTGTCTAGCTCAGTTTAGTTTAAATAGTACCTGTGCAATCAAATCGGCGATAATCGCTAGAAATTAAGTGTCCCCTGGAATTTGCCTAGGGCCCCCAAATGGCTAAGTCCGCCCCCACAGACAAATCAGCCTAAATTCAGACTTTTCTAAAATGGAGACTGCCATCATGATGATTTCAAGATATGGGGAAATTTTGAAAATATTAATAAGTATGTATTTATCAGAATTTTTATTAAAATGCGTCAGATCTGCAAGTTATCAACATAACATCACAGACACTAAAGTGCGACATTAAAATTAATAAGAAAAAATGTACTCCCCATGCACGCCTGAGATCATCCACCACCTGAAGTGATCTTTACACACAGGAAGTAGTCCAAATAGAATTCTCCCTTTTCTTAAAGAGGCGACATCCATTGTTACACCACAGACATGAATTTGGGGTACACAACTTTTTTCTTAAATATAACAAAATACTGTATGTATTTTTAAAAACAATTTAATAAAATTGTACATGTTAAATAAAATCTATATTCACAATATAACCACTTAATTTTTGTTATAAAATGTTATATTGTTGCAATTACATTCCATGATACCTCTCTGAAGTATGGCGGGAAGATGCATATTTTGTTACAAATGCAATCTCTCAAACTCAAATATGTATTTTAAAATAAAAATGTCACTATTAACAGTGCACAAATTGTGTCTACCCAACATAATACAAACATGCAAACATTTTATGATTTATTGGTAATTAAAGTTTATTTAAACTGTTGTAAAGTAGAGGGACACCACTTGCCACCACGAATGAAGAATGACCCAAATGATAAATAAAGGAAAATAAAGGAAGTTATCATGCAAACCAGTGGTTGTGTGGAGTATTTTACAAAAGTTTAGAGGATCTAAGTTAATTTGTAAAAATTATTTCACGTATAAAATACAAAAAAAAAAAAACATAACATATTTATAACATATTTGATTGTGACCAGGTCAGGTAATGACTGTGTGAAAGACACTTGACTGATCTGTCACTGCCCCCGCTCCCAGGGCCATATGGGGTTTTCGGTTTGAAAAAGTTTAACTTACATTTACATTTATGCATTTAGCAGACGCTTTTATCCAAAGCGACTTTTTCATAATCTAAAAAAAAATATTAATAAAAATCTAGATTTGACGGGGCTGAGACTAGGGTAACGGAGTTGAAGATGGAAATGGGGTTGAAGAGATAAATACAGCTTAACATATAAATAGTTGTTTTTTTCCTCAAATTCACTGTAAGATTTTCTATAAACACTGTATTTCATTATGTGACCAAGAAAGACGACAGATATAAATTGCAACTGAACTGAGTTTTATTAACCCGACTGAAGGAAAAACAACAATAACATAGTATACATTATAACATTATAAACTGACTGAATAGGTCATCAAAATAAAATATATAACTTGTGTGGCTGCTTCGTGGCATTCAATATCTGGCCCACACCTCTTTCAAGATCTCCACATGGAGATGGTGCTGAAGCACACATGTACATAAGTGTTCACAGCCTTTGCCATGACACTCAAAATTGAGCTCAGGTGCATCCTATTTCCACTAATCATCCTTGAGATATTTGTACAACTTGATTGGGGTCCACCTGTGGTAAATTGAGTTGATTGGACATGATTTGGAAAGGCAAACACCTGTCTGTATAAGGTCCTACAGGTAACACTGCATGTCAGAGCACAAACCAAGCCATGAAGTCCAAAGAATTGTCTGTAGACCTCCAAGACAGGATAGTATCGAGGCACAGATCTGAGGAAGAGTACAGAAAAATTTCTGCAGCATTGAAGCATGTAGTCTCTGTTACCCTTAATGGAAGAAGTTTGAAACAACCTGGGGTGCGTTTCCCAAAAGCATCGTTAGCTAACTATGGTCGTTAGTTCCATTGAACTCTATTGGTAATGATGTAACTTGCGACCATAGTTGTTTTTGGGAAACGCACCCCAGGAATCTTCCTAGAGCTGGCCAAACTGAGCAACTGATGGAGAAGGCCCTTGGTTAGACTGGTGACCAAGAACCTGATCATCCTCCACCTCCATGATCATACGTGGAGACAAGAGAAACCTACAGAAGGACAAACATCACTGCAACACTCCACCAAACTGGGCTTTGACAATGTGGCAAGACTCAATCCTCTCCTCAGTGAAGACACATGAAAACACACTTGGCATTTGCGAAAAAGCACCTAAAGATCCCTCAGATTATGAGAAGCAAGATTCTCTGGTCTGATAAACCTCAATTTCAAGCATCGTGTTTGAAGGAAACCAGCTCTGCTCATCACCTGCAAAGTACCATCCCAAAAGTAAAGTGTGCTGGTAGCGGCCTCATGCTGTGGGGCTGTTTTTCAGTGGTAGGGACTGAGGGACTCGTCAGAGTAGAAAAAAAGCTCAGTGCACCAAAATATTGAGGTAGCATTAATGATAATGATTCAGAATCTCAGACTGGGCAGAAGGTTCACCTTCCAACAGGACAACAAGCCTAAGCACACAGCCAAGATCACAAAGGAGTGGCTATGGGACAACTCTGTGAATGTCCTTGAGTGGCCCAGACTTGAACCCGACTGAACAACTCTGGAGAGATCTGAAAACCGACGCTCCCCATCCAACCTGATGGAGCTTGAGAGGTCTTGCAAAGGAGAAAGGGAGAAACCTTCCAAAAATAGATGCCAAGCTTTTAGCATCATACTCAAAAAGACTTGAGGCTGTAATTGCTGCCAAAGGTGCTTCAACAAAGTATTGAGGAAAGGCTGTGAATACTTAAGTACATGTGTTTTTTTAAATAAATTTGCAAAAATTTCAAACAAACTTCATTCATGTTGTCATTATGGGGTATTGTTTGTAGAATTTAATTAACACTGAGATGTGAAAATCTCGTCAGAACACACGTGCACACACACACAGCTTTAACATGGACATTACTGCATTCAACATATGTATGTGGTATAAGACTCTTGATCAAATATAATAATTCATTTAAATTACTGGATAACTTCTGAACCAAAGTGTTGAAAACACAAACCCATCACAATCTCACAACCCCATTATGATCAAATAAGTAACGGGGTTGTTATTTCTTACTCAAAATAGCCCCTGCCCTAAATGTAGTGAATAACAGGAGAGCACATGGTATGCATGATATTACGAAATCATGTATATTGTTAAAATAACAAAGATCATTTTCATAAGTAATAGTTTTCTATCTTTATTTGATGTAACAGGGTTGAGTCGTTAAGCTTGACAATCACAATATCACAATATTAATAAGTTATATTTATAAAAGAAGGTGGTAACTTGGCTATGTCTGCTCACAGTGTTGTTTAGAAGAGTTATATGATGTCACTTTCTGTTAATGATGTCACATAAGGATCAGTTCATTATTTTTATGGGGGGAGAATGATTTGTGTAACGGGGTTGAGGGGTTACTGAGGTACGGAACTAAATAATATGATTTTAATGAATAATCATGAATTTACTTAGAAAAAAAACATTACCAGCAAAAAAGCACAGATAAATATGGATGAGAATAGCAAAATGTATTGACTTTTTTTCTAATTTTATTATTCATATCCCAAGTACACTTTCATAGAAGGCCATGAGGGACATGACAAAATAGGTGGTGTCAACTGAAAAAAACAAGATAATTTCTAATACATAGATAAAATGTATGCCATGTTTTTAAACCTTATTAAAGAAGACATTTCAATTAATACAAAAAGATTTTAAAAACAAATTTTGGTGACCCAATAGATAAAATACACTTAAAAAGGTAAGAAGAATTCAAATCGCACCGGTTTCGTGGAATGATTCGTATGTTAAGACATAGGGCCTATGCCTAACCGACTGAGTTTACAAGGATATTCGCCAAAACGCGCATTTTGATTTCATTTTGTCTGTATTTATTCATCCATGCACAAAAAAGCGGAAGAGAGCTCAATTTAATATTCGCGCGCGCGGTGTAGACGCGGCTGTCTGTCTGTGTGCGTGCGCTTCAGATGTGTGCGCAGAAAACTTCTCATACAGCGCTCGACTGTTCCGCAAGCAATCCCGAGCGTCTTTTATGCTCGCCTTGTGCCTTCGGGCAGTCCTTATATTGAGATATGTTAGTTTGAACGAGAATGCACGCGTTGGCGGTAACGCATAGACGGACATTATGTGAAAATGTGGACAGGGCCAAAATAAAGGTGCCTATTTATACTACAGATATCGATATTTTACGCGTGGCTTCGATGCATTGTATCGTATATCGATCCATATCGATGAATCGTTACACTGCTAACCAACACCGACAACGCAGTGTATAATTATTGAATTTAATGATTTATTTTCCCCTTTCTATTCTTATTTATCAAACTATCACTTTGCACTGATCCCTGCAAACAAGCCTGCACTGGCCCTTTACAGGCCCACTTAGGGCTAGCCTAAGGGCCCCCAGCGGGCTGCCAGCACAGGGCCACTGAGACTTTGCTCATTGGCAAAACGTTGGCCCCTTAGAGCTGGCCCTGCATGGGCACTAGGCCCACATTAATCAACAACAATAAATCTGTTTCACTATAAATACTTTTCAGCTACTATAACTTAAGTCTTTGGGAAAAACGGTTAATATACATCTGAAATGGATGCAGTCACCACATAACTAATGTCTGTATTGTCAAAAATGTACAGTAGTCAAATGGATTTATAATCAATGGATTTATTTAATATAAGATAGAAAAAATTCTCAAGGTCTCTTTTGGTTTGAGCCATTCCAATTCAATTGAGTGGCTAAAGAATGGCCAGTCAATGTTGTTAGTATTCTCCTAGTTGCAATACAGGGCTGCCTACACAAAACCTGCATGGGCCCAACGGTACAAAAGTGGGCCCGAATTGGCTGGCCCACACTGGGCCATCATGGGATTAATGTGGGCAGTCTGGCTAGTGAGGGCTGCTCACAGAGAGCCAACAGTGAGCCCAAAGCTGTGGGCCCTGCCTGGGCAAGCCCGCACTGGGCCTGTTTAGGTTTGGTGTGGGCTGGCTGTAGCCCACTGTGCCCACAAAAAGCCAGCATGGGCCCCACATGGACATGTTTGCAGGAATACTGATGGAGCAAAAGTGTTTTTGGTATGCATACTTGTCATAATTTTTGATGCTATCACTGCTGGGCTCATCTTTGTGTTTGTGATCTTTCCTTGGGTTGATGTGGCTTTGGTAGCCTATCTGTTGGGATCTTTAATACGAGCGGTATCCTTGAGAAAAAATGGCACCATTATGTGTGACACGCCGTCTGCTGCTATCTTTCTCATTTTTAATATGATTTTATGCCTGTCCCTACTAATTACTGCCTGTAAGGTGTCGCCTTGTCGATTCCCCCTACCAGCCCTCTCCCACCTCCCTGCTTACCTGTGTTGGCATCCCGCCGATCTTCCCTGGAGAAGACACCGTCAGAGGAAACACAGAAAGTGGGGTGGAGTTGCTGTTTAGCTGAAATCTCTTACACCAGGGGTCACCACACTTGGTCCTGGAGGGCCAGTGTCCTGCAGAGTTTAGCTCCAACCCTAATCAAACACACCTGAAGCTGCTAATCAAGGTCTTGCTAGGTATACTAGAAACTTCCAGGCAGGTGTGTTGAGGCAAGTTGGAGCTAAACTCTGCAGGACACCGGCCCTCCAGGACCGAGTCTAGTGACCCCTGTTTTACACAGTTTCCGCCTAAGTGTGTTGGACCTATGCTGACCTACAAACAGCGCGTCCTTTGATGTAATTTTATCACATGGCTACCTGTATCTGTATTTACCTGCAACAGTATCAGGCCTAAAGCCTTATTTTCAATAACTGATTCTTCCCTCAATCCCACTATTAATCATTTTTCCTGAGACATCTGACTGTTTTTGTGAGATGTTTTAATGGTAAGATCTCACTGATTAAATCTCTAATGCCTTGTCAGCCTATATTCCACTTGATGTCCCCCTTTGCTCTTCTACATGATCTGTCTTTGAGCCTATCACCTTGGACTCCCTTAATGAGATTGTTGCAAGTTTAACCCTCTGGGGTCAGAGGGTGTTTTGACATACCCTGACATTTGTACTTTTTTTCAGTTGCTTATAAACACATTAATGGATAAAGTTTAATATCACTGTATTCAGGACAAAATGGGCTACAATTATATGTGAGCAGCATGTACAGTACATGATTGTGTTTTTGAGAAAACAACATTTATGTGTGCTTAGTGAAATCTAAAATTTTTAAGTCACTGAAATAAGGCCATTAAACACATACAGAACATTTGTTCACAAGACTTGGGCGTAGTAGACTAGAGTTTTTGCTCCAAAATGATGTGAAAATCATCTTACTCACCCTTTAAAAAAACAGTGAAGTTGAAGTGTGTGAAGAATAAGGCCCACCAGGCTTGTCATTGGTTCAACTGTTTAGCATTCTTGAGGTATTTGAGGTGGTCGGTTGCGATAATCAGTGATGACTTGAAACGGATGAAGGGCTCCCTCCAGCCAGAGCCTTCGTTCTTCCAGCGTGAGTTTGATGGCCAACAACTCACAATTCCCCAAATTTTGGTATCAAAATTTTACTGTCGGGGATAGCTTACGAGAGAAACAGGCACAGGGATGCAGCTTGGGAAGCTCTCCGGAGTATTGGTATAGCACCGCTCCCACTCCCACGGTGGAGGCATCTACCTCAACGAGGAAAGGTTTCTATGGGTCAGGATGAGTTAAGGTGGGAGGATTGCAGAAGGCTTCCTTCGGCTGGTCAAAACTTTCTAGAGCTGTTGGTGTCCAAGACAGAGACTTGGGCTTATTTTGGAGTTAAGGAGGTGAGTGGAGCTGTAAGGGTGCTGAAGGATTGGATGAACCGGTGATAAAAGTTGGCAAATCCGATGAAACGTTGCAATTCTTTCACGGAGGAGGGTAATGACCATTTCTTGATTGCTTGAACCTTCTTATCGTCCATTTGGATGCCTTGAGGGGTGATGACGTACCAGAGGAACTGGATTTTGCTATGGTGGAACTCACAATTCTCCAATTTGAGGTACAGATGGTATTGCCTCAGCTTCTGAAGGACCTGCTCCATGTGGTGGCGATGTTCGGCCAAGTTCCAGGAGTAGATGGGGATGTCATCTACGTAGACGATAATGAACTGATGGAAGAACTCCCAGAACACCTCATTCATGAAACCCTGGAAGACGGAAGGTGAGTTAGCCAGCCCATACGGCATAACCAAGTACTCATAGTGGCCAGTCGGGGTGATGAAGGCTGTCTTCCACTCATCTCCAGGTCATATCTGAATGAGGTTGTAAGCAATTTACTGGTCAAATTTGGAGAAGATACGAGCTCCACAGAGTTCTTGGGTGTGACATTCCTGTTTTAGGTGATGTAGGTTAAGCATGTTCATTGTAATGAAGTTCCCTGCGGAACCAGAGTCAAGAAGGGCTTGCGCTAGAAGGGAGGTATGAGGAGTAATTAGTTGTATGGTCATGCGAGATAAGGTGACTGTTTGAGGACTGTACTCACCGCTAGGCAGAGTAGACGGATCGGGCAGTTGTTCCACTCGCCCCACAATAAAGACAGAGTTCCGAGTTTATCCTCCTGTCACGCTCCGCTTGTGTGAGGTGGTAGTTGTCAACCTGCATGGGTTTTGGTGCTGGAGACGGATGTGCAGATGAAGGCAGTGGAGACAGTGTCTGATCCTCCGTGCAGGCAGTGAGACGCTGGGAAATACAGATGGCCTTCTGAACAAAGCTTTCAAGACCCACAGTGTCATCATAGATCGCCATCTGAATGCGAACTCTGGGATTCAATCCTAGTTGGAAGGCAGTCAGCAGTGCTGTTTAATTCCAGCCACTAGAGGCCGCAAGAGTGCAGAACTCCCAGACTGTGCTCCTTCCTTAGTGTAAATGAAAGAACCGGTCCACCGACAGACTTGAAGCGATTTGGCCGAAGACGACCTTAAAGTGGGCGGTGAAGGCTTTCAGGGAGTGAATGACTGGGCCATCCGCATTCCAGAGAAATTCTGCCCATTGCAGCGCTCGTCCGGACAGGAGCGAGATCATTATGGTTGGGAATCGAAAATCGATTTGATTCCAGAATTGGATACTTAAGGTCATGAATCGGATACTTATTTTGAAATTAAAATTTCGATTCTACCTATCAATTCCTATGCGCTTTTTTTCTCTTGATCTATGAGGACCGAACCTAGCGATCTGCTAGGACCTTGCTCACTAATCTAAGCACTCCAACGTTTGGCTACAGTTGCGATCAGAAGCCAAAAAAGCTAAGTATAATATATGTGATAGCTAAACATGTTGCAAGAGAGGTGTCACCACCAACATGACAAAGCACTTTAATTTGGATCATTAAAGATCGCGAACACAATTCAAACACCAACTTGATTCTATTCCTAAATTACAATGATTCGTCTGTTTCATTCATTCTTCCAGCTTTGACGTGTGCGATCACAACACTGTGATCATTCTTTCGTCTGTGCAGCGTACGATCTCACCAGTGTGATTTGAACATTTAAATTTGCATTTGCACTGCTGCTGACCTGAAGAGAGCAGCTGTCATCTGTCATGAATGAAACAGCCTCACAGTCTTTTCAACCACACAGTATCGTTATTTCTGTTATAAACATTAAAATCACAGAAGTACTGGGATAAAAGTTTATAGTTCAGACATAAATTCTGATGTGTACAGTAGCAATTAAAATAGAGTAAATCACCTTTTGAAAGTAATTTGACACTTCATTGATTGATTAACAATTGATTACATTGTTACGCCAGTAGGTGGCGAAAAGGGGCTGTTAAAATGTATTTGTCTTTGAGAGATTGGTTCAAGAACACTGATTCATCCAGTAATGAAACAAGTACAGTACATTCTGAGTGAGTCATTGAATCATTTATTCATAAATTACATGTGATTTAGTTTAGTTGTCTAATCTTTTTTCTTCAGAATCATGAGAGAACCACAACTTCCATTGGGGGAAAAAAAACTAAATTTATCCAGAATCATGCAGTTCTATTTTGCACACAAACAGCTCTTAGAGAGTCCAGTTTTTATGTAGCCTGTTGATTTTTGTTCAACAGGGAACCTTTGCATTTTCTTGGTCCAGCTGGTTCAGGTCCTCTTTGACTTTTGGATACTCCGTATCTAGAAGGAACAAACAAATACCTTGAGAACTATAACTTCCTGCTCATGTCCATTACAGTCATCATAGCCTTCACATTCTTTCTGATTTGAGTGATCCTTCTCTATCAAGCTAGCTAATATGTTTAAAATGTGAATTCTTGCTAAATCTGCAGTTATATTAGGCTACAGTTCGTTGACATGAATTGTACTCATGATTGAGTGGTGGTGGAGCACACTTGGAGCGAGTGAAAACCACGACGCTCCGACTTTTAAAAAATTTGCTCGTTGCTCCAGTCAAAATCACACTGCTCCGCTCACATACTCTGATTGTGAGTAACTGTTGCTGTCATGACAGATCTATTTCAGAACCAGCCGCTATCAAAATAATTTGGCTGCGGGTGCGGTCTAGATATTTTTGCTGGCAGGCCAGTTTTGGCCCGCGAGCCGCCTGTTGTCGACCACTGATCTAAGGTCTTACATACATGTTGTTGATTTAGATCAAAGGTGTCCTGTTTCCTGGAGATCTACCACCCTGCAAAGTTCAGCTCCAACCCTGATTAAACACACCTCAACCAGCTAATTAAGATCTTCAGGAGCACTTGATAATTACAGACAGCTGTGTTAGAACAGGGCTGGAAATGAAGTCTGCAGGTCTGTAGCCAAGAACTCCAGGAATAGGATTGGGCATCCCTGAATTGGATGATTTAACAGGTTTAGACAATTCTTCCTCTCCTACCACAATACTGTGGCAGACAGTTTCATGGTTATATTTTTTCTTTGATGTTATCAATTTTGTAAATAAAGACATTTCTAAAGTCATTACTGTTGTTGTAACGTTAAGTTTTCGAGAGTGACAACACAATTGTGGATCCAAATGCAGGCTTTATTGGTAAACATGTTCAGACAGGCAGGGTCCAATATCAGAAACAGTAATATCCAGGCAAAAAGAGTAATCCGTAAACAGGCAGGGGTCAGGAAAGGCAGCAAAACAACCGTAAAAACCAGGTAAATAGTCCAATATCAAAAAATATGAAGGCAAGGAAACACGGGCAGGAAATACAGAAACTAGAAAGCGTTACAGACTAACAATAGATATACACTACTCAGCAAAGTGAGTGCGTGTGTGTGTGCATCTTAAATAGTCCTCCTGATATGAAACAGGTGTCAACTGATAATGAGTTCCTGGGCAGAGGGAACCTGGGAAATGGAGTCCGGGGGGAGTGGTAATGTTAAGGGATGGAGTGCCCTCTAGCAGAGCTCATGGGCACTCCAACTGGCAATCGTAACAGTTGTGCTGTTGAGAAACGTTTGCACCTTTTTATGCTTTGTTTCTTGTTAATGCTTGATGCTTGTTGACACAGTTTGCCCCTGTATCAAATAAATACTTAATGGTCATATTTGTTTTCATCTAAAAGTGTCAAAAAGTAAACAGGCCTAGCAGATTTTAAGGCATTTCTGTAGTAATAAGTATTCTCCTTCCAAACAAAACAAAATACCTTTAGTTTTGTTTTCTTCCAGCTTTGTTCCTCTTTTCTGGCTGTTCTCTTGAGGATGCAAATGTGTTTGTTTATCTTTAAGTACAAGGAGCAACTGTGTCCAAAGTGCTAGAAAAGACAAGAGTCAATAGTTTCTGTTACAGCATCAAGTTCTTTTAAGATGTCTGGTGTGCAGAGGAGTTAAGACAAATCAGGAAGTTTATTTACAAAGCAATCTTTAGTAGAAGTTATAGTTATAGCATAATCACATCAGAGAGTTGATTTAGCAGGTTTGACTAAACAAGAGATTAGATAATGACCTGAAATGTCATCGCTCTGCTGCAGAATTTTAATGTCATTGACAGTGATTACATGAGACAATATCCTACCGCATTATGGATGTTATAATCACCAACAAGTAAGACTTTATCTGCATTACTAAAAGACAGAAAATCAGCAAATTATTTGATAAAATCTATGTGGTGCCCTGGTGACCTCTACACATTAGCTGGTATAAATTTCAAATGACAGTTATCATTTATACTACATAATGCTATATTAAGCATCATAATATCACAAGAGCTGTGCCTAAAGCTAGACCTCGGAGTAATACTGAAAATCTTACTATAAATCTTAAACCCTATGCCGTTCGGACGAGGCTCATGTTTATAACAAAATCAGATTTTAGCCAGGTTTCTGCCAAACAAAGTGCAATATAAAATTTGCAATCTGTGATCAATTTGTTTACAGAAAGAGCTTTTGAAGAAATGATCTAATAGATCTTTGGGAAGCCTAGCTTTATCATTTATTTATCTGTATTATATCTGTTTTTTATGTGTTGAAAATTTTTTGTATTTACAAGTTCGGGAACAGAGAATGACTCTGTGTGATGAAATTTAACCAACTTTTGTGACATGAAGCAGCTAGCAGACAGTTGGTCAAGCCAGTCTGTCTGCTTCCTGACCTGGGCCCCAGTTAGTCAATAATGATCATACTTAATTTATGTTTAGCTTTAGTCAGCACTGTTAAATTTTCCAAGACATCAGGTGCCATGACTTCCGGTGGCTGGTGGCTATGATGACTATTGAATATGGTTGAATATGTGACCCTGGCCCACTAAACCAGTCCTAAGTAGCATGGGTATATTTGTAGCAATAGCCAAAAATACATTGTATGGGTCAAAATGATCGATTTCTCTTTATGCCAAAAAAATCATTAGGATATTACAACCCGAATTCCAGAAATGTTGGGACGTTTTTTAAATTTGAATAAAATGAAAACTAAAAGACTTTCAAATCACATGAGCCAATATTTTATTCACAATAGAACATAGATAACATAACAAATGTTTAAACTGAGAAATGTTACAATTTTATGCACAAAATTAGCTCATTTCAAATTTGATGCCTGCTACAGGTCTCAAAATAGTTGGGACAGGGACATGTTTACCATGGTGTAGCATCTCCTCTTCTTTTCAAAACAGTTGTTGTCTGGGCATCGAGGTTATGAGTTTCTGGAGTTTTGGTTTTGGAATTTGGTCCCATTCTTGCCTGATATAGGTTTCCAGCTGCTGAAGAGTTTGTGGTCATCTTTGATATATTTTTCGTTTAATGATGCGCCAAATGCTCTCTATAGGTGAAAGATATGGCTTCCTTTTTGCATGATAGAGCTTTAGTTGGCATCTGCAGATGGCACGGCGGATTGTGTTTACCGACAGTGGTTTCTGGAAGTATTCCTGGGCCCATTTAGATATGTCAATTACTAAATAATGCTGATGAGTGATGCAGTGTCATCTGAGGGCCCAAAGACCACAGGCATCCAACAAAGGTCTTCGGCCTTGTTCCTTACGCACAGAAATTTCTCCAGTTTCTCTGAATCTTTTGATGATGTTATGTACTGTAGATGATGAGATTTGCAAAGCCTTTGCAATTTGATGTTAAGGAACATTGTTTTTAAAGTATTCCACAATCTTTTTACGCACTTTTTCACAGATTGGAGAGCCTCTGGCCATCTTTACTTCTGAGAGACTCTGCATTTCTAAGACATCTCTTTTATAGTTAATCATGTTACAGACCTGATGTCAATTAACTTAATTAGTTGGTAGATGTTCTCCCAGCTGAATCTTTTCAAAATTTCTTGCTTTTTCAGCCCTTTGTTGCCCCCATGCCAACTTTTTTGAGACCTGTAGCAGGCATCGAATTTGAAATGAGCTCATGCAGTGGCTAAAAGTGTAAATTTTCTCAGTTTAAACATTTGTTATGTTCTCTTTGTTCTATTGTGAATAAAATATTGGCTCATGTGATTTGAAAGTCTTTTAGTTTTCATTTTATTCAAATTTAAAAAATGTCCCAACATTTTTCAGAAATTCGGGTTGTATGTTCTGCTGCCATCTTGGTGTTCTTTACTTTCAGTATTTTTGAAAATGTCTTGTTCTCACAATCTCTTAGTGGTTATTTACCAGTAAAGACTGTATGTGTGAAAGGGGCTAATGTCTTCAGGAATTCTATAAAGTTGCAGGTAAGGTATGTTAAATCCAGGTTGGAGCTAATCTCTGCAGGAAAGTGGATCTTGAGTTGAGGAACCCGGACCTATACATTCCCACCACCCTTCTCAGGTGTACACAGGTCCGACATAGGATCATTAATACTAACTCATTAATACAACCTCACCCCGAGATTGGGTCTAGTCTTCCATGACTGTCGCTGCTGTGGTCCTTTCAGTGTAGAATCTTCAGATTCCTCAGCTGCGCAGCATGTACCAGACACAACTCCCAAGCTGCTCTTTGCTGGAATTAATGTTTATTCACAGCTGGGAGTCCACTGGTCACAACAACCAAGAGAGACTCCCTGAACAGAAAGATGTGATTTATAATGCTCTTTTTGTTTACCACTAGCACATACTGATGACATTTTATTCTTTTATAGTAACGTGCATTGTAGCGTACAAGTCAATAGGTGTCATTATCGTAGCCTACACACATGTCGTAGCCAAGTTTATTAGATTCATGTTGCACAGAATGCCATGCAGTGATCTTATAGGATTGCTAAAATCGTGCAGTGTGTTTTAGGCTTTAGTTCTACTATTTTAAGCCCTTTTGGAGTAAGTATAGATTCTTTAATCATAGATAAATGGTCTTTGATCTGAGCACAACAGGGGTCCTCATCTCTTCAGCTTTCCTGCAGAGTTTAGCTCCAACCCTAATCAAACACTCCTGAACAAGCTAATCAAGGTATTCAGTATTACTACAAAGTTGCAGGTAGGTGTGTCTAATCCAGGTTGGAGATAAACTCTGCAGGAAAGTGGACACCTGGTCTACACTGTTCTGTACATTCCATGTTGAAATATCCTTTTGGCCCCTTATGAGGTCATTACATAAAACATTTCGGTAACACTTTATTTTAGGGTCTCTTAACTAGTTGCTTATTAGCATGCATATTACTAGAATATTAGCCATTTATTAGTAGTAATTAAGCACATACAGTGGGGCAAAAAAGTATTTAGTCAGCCACCAATTGTGCAAGTTCTCCCACTTAAAAAGATGAGAGAGGCCTGCAATTTTCATCATAGGTATACCTCAACTATGAGAGACAAAATGAGGGGGAAAAAATCCAGAAAATCACATTGTAGGATTTTTAAAGAATTAAATGGTAAATTCCTTGGTAAAATAAGTATTTGGTCACCGACAAACAAGCAAGATTTCTGGCTCTCACAGACCTGTAACTTCTTCTTTAAGAGGCTCCTCTGTCCTCCACTCGTTACCTGTATTAATGGCATCTGTTTGAACTCGTTATCAGTATAAAAGACACCTGTCCACAACCTCAAACAGTCCAACTCCAAACTCCACCATGGCTAAGACCAAAGAGCTGTCAAAGGACACCAGAAACAAAATTGTAGACCTGCACCAGGCTGGGAAGACTAAATCTGCAATAGGTAAGCAGCTTGGTGTGAAGAAATCAACTGTGGGAGCAATTATTAGAAAATGGAAGACATACAAGACCACTGATAATCTCCCTCGATCTGGGGCTCCACGCAAGATCTCACCCCGTGGGGTCAGAATGATCACAAGAACTGTGAGCAAAAATCCCAGAACCACACGAGGGGACCTAGTGAATGACCTGCAGAGAGCTGGGACCAAAGTAACAAAGGCCTCAAATCCTGCATAGCCAGACGTGTCCCCCTGCTTAAGCCAGTACATGTCCGGGCCGTCTGAAGTTTGCTAGAGAGCATTTGGATGATCCAGAAGAGGATTGGGAGAATATCATATGGTCAGATGAAACCAAAATAGAACTTTTTGGTAAAAACTCAAAGAATGCTGAGTTGCATCCAAAGAACGCCATACCTACTGTGAAGCATGGGGGTGGAAACTTCATGCTTTGGGGCTGTTTTTCTGCAAAGGGACCAGGACGACCGATCCGTGTAAACGAAAGAATGAATGGGGCCAAGTATCGTGAGATTTTGAGTGAAAACCTCCGGGTTTGGCATTGAAACCCGGAGGTTTCAATGCCAAAGGGCATTGGCATTGAAGATGAAACGTGGCTGGGTCTTTCAGCATGACAATGATCCCAAACACACCGCCCGGGCAACGAAGGAGTGGCTTCGTAAGAAGCATTTCAAGGTCCTGGAGTGGCCGAGCCAGTCTCCAGATCTCAACCCCATCGAAAATCTTTGGAGGGAGTTGAAAGTCCATGTTGCCCAGCAACAGCCCCAAAACATTACTGCTCTAGAGGAGATCTGCAAGGAGGAATGGGCCAAAATACCAGCAACAGTGTGTGAAAACCTTGTGAAGACTTACAGAAAATGTTTGACCTCTGTCATTGCCAACAAAGGGTATATAACAAAGTATTGAGATGAAATTTTGTTATTGACCAAATACTTATTTTCCACCATAATTTGCAAATAAATTCTTTAAAAATCCTACAATGTGATTTTCTGGATTTTGTTTTCTCATTTTGTCTCTCATAGTTGAGTTATACCTATGATGAAAATTACAGGCCTCTCTCATCTTTTTAAGTGGGAGAACTTGCACAATTGGTGGCTGACTAAATACTTTTTTGCCCCACTGTATTTGCCTTATTCTACAACCCTAATCTTACCCAATACCTAAACTTGACAACTACCTTACTAACTATTAATGAGTAGCAAATTAGGAATTTATTGAGGGAAAAGTCATAGTTAATAGTGAATAAGTGTTCCCTATTCTAAAGTGTTAACAACATTTCCATCACCTTTCTTTCAAGCCCCTTATTCCTTTACTGCTTGGTCCCTCAAACACTAGTAGGGGTGTTTTGAGGTAGAGGTTTGCAGTTCCAGGTGAATGAAACCAAGATAGGTGTGACATGGGGAAATGTAGGTGGTAAAGTTCAATTGTTCATCAAACACTACTCCACAGGTGATAGCTGATAGATTTCAACTGGATGGAGTGTTAGTTGTTGTGAGCACTGGGTTAGCAATGTTAAGGAGATCTCCTGTAAAAGGTGGGAGAGGATCAGGTCTAAGGGACATATTACAGGCACAGAGAACATTGGAGAACTCATTGGGTGGATGTTGTGTTTGGGTAGTAGTGTAGAGAACTGATGGTCGCCACATTATCAATAAAGCGAAATGTGAAAATAATCTGCAGACAGAGAAGAAGTGGGAGAAGTTGGGGGTAGACAGTAGAGAGGAGAATAGTTGTCAATAGTTCTCAGGTGTTTTGAATTGTTAGTAAGACCCCTTGGCAACAGCAACATAAATTAAGTCAGAAGATCATAATTCAGATCAGTTTAGTTTTTTCAAACGTTTCAGTTGCTTGAGGTTTATCAAAGTTTCACATCTCAAGAGCTGAAGGACAGTTGGAACAAGGGGCAGAGAATACCGGAACTTCACAGATGGTTACATGAACTTTAATTAGTTTAATTAGTTTCAAACCTACATTCTTTTTAGCAACAAAGGAGAAGTGGAGGCTACAGCATGAGTACGTGAATGAAGGTAGCCTTGTTTGAGCACTATATATACTGCTTTATGGTATTTTTGTTCTTGGAGCAACAGTGCACTTGTAATGGCCATTATCGTTTAAAAGAAATCACAAACGTTTGTATGTAATCAAAAAATATTTTAATTAATATGAATTTAAAATTAATTATGGAATATTATGAGGCGCCACGTAGGATTTAAATCAAACTTCGCTTATCAATACATACATAAAACGTGCATATACACCTATAAATTACTCACATATACATGTATACTATTGGATGTTCAATATATATATATATATATATATATATATATATACAAATGAAATACACGTGCATTAGTTCACACTAATATGAAATCCATACCAATACATCTCGTTAGTAATGAATGCATATACCCTTGTGAATAACTTGCATATACATATACTTGACGCATACATACACCTATACACTTGCTTATACATATGAACTCGATCCATGCATATACACCTACAAAACCACACACACATACATATAAACTCGCTGCATACAGACACACCTATACATACTCGCATATACATATAAACTTGATCCATGCATATACACCTATAAACACTCGCGCAAACATACAAAATAAAATTCAGACACGTATACAATTCTGATAAGAAAGACGCATGCTTTAGTTGTGTATATACATATATGGGTAGTTGACATATCAATGTGTCCTATGGTGTGACAGAAAAATGTAAAAAAAAAATAATAATAATGATAATGCTTTGCATTACCAGTGTTTGCAATTTTAATGCCTTGTATTTTCAGGGCTTCTAATTTTAGGGGCTGAAATTCTACATAGTTGAATATTTCATTTCAAAACATTTCACACACATTTTCAGAATTAAAAAAATTAACAATGCATATGTAATGGACAGCACATTCCAGGGCCAAGTTTATGGCGTGGCCCCTCTCTGACCACAATTGTGGACAAAGGTTTGCTACATTTTGATTGGATCTTGGTGGACTAACATAAGCAAACTGTTCAACGCCATCAGGTAAAGATGCCAGGACAACAGCCAGACACCTCTTAGAGGGCAACAAGAAGACCTTTGGTACAAAGCCTGGGAAGGACAGGACTTCCTATTGGTCAAAATGAATTTCTGCCCTTCACCCATCTTGAGACTGATTCCTAAAGTTTGGCCTGTGACCTCCATAAAAATTCCTTAGGATCTCCAGACACAACAGCAGTGGGTGAAACAAAGAGTGATCACAGAGATCCATCCAAATCCATTCATAACTGTTTTCAAACCTTAAAACTGATGCAACCCACAACCCACACACATCTTATACTTATTCAGAGAAATAAGTATTCTCAGTGACAGTGATGTATAGAGCAACATCTTACACAAATTCAGCTGTTAATGGACAAATGAATGCATGCATGACAGTTCAATCTTTTTCCATCATGTTTGGCCTTAATGCGTTCGTAACATTGCCAAAAGTATTCTGGTTGTGGTTTGGTAAGTGTGAAATGCACTGGTAAAACAGTATTGACATATTTCTAAATTTGTGTTTGGACTATGAAAATAAGTTCCACAGGAGGAAAGAAGTGAGGGCCACTCAGTGTTCTCCCCTCTGATGGAAACAGCCAATCACAGCACGGATATGGAGCAGCGCAATTGCAATCTCCTCATCGGGAAGGGTTAAAGGTACCCTTCCAAAAGACACTCCTTGTTCTGACTCTCCGGTACATCCAGAGAAACGATAGCAGATACACCCATTCTGAGTCTCAGTCCTGTCAAGGAGGGGACTGTAACAGATACAAGTTCTGAGTCTTTGGCCTGTTACAGGGAATGCAGCAACAGATAAACCCCCATTCTGAGTCTGAGTCATATGAGGGAAAAGATGTTAACCGATACACCGTCTCTCTGGCTTGCAAGGGTGAGATAATATAGCAGAAACAGCCAACGTTCTGAGTCTCCCATCCAGAGAGACAGAAACAGACATTCCAAGCTCCTAGTCTCCAGCTTTTGAGGCAGCAACAGTTCCACGTTCCAACAGTTCTACGTTCCGAGTCTTCGTCCAGCAAGACAACAACAGATGCAGCACATCCTGAGTCTCCATCCTGAGACAAAGTGGATGGACCAAGTTCTGAGTCTTTAGACCAGAGAGGCAGAAGACACACAGACACTGGCAACAAACCTTCATTTCAAGGTACATTTTCTTGCGTGTTCCAAGCTAAGAACATTCTGCACCTGCTCCAGGGCCACATTTGCATGTTCCAGATTTTAGGACCCTTTGGTGCTAAAGGAGATCAGCATCCTACAGCACTTCGTATTCAAGGCTGTTGAAACAGATCCCTGCTCCTTTCTCCACTGCATTGCTACCAGCACAGCCAGTGGAAAAAGTCACCGCCACCGGACTGCTGACTTGATCACAGAGAACGTAACTATCACTTATCCAAACCACTACCCACTCTGTTGGTTTTCTGGTCTCATCAGTTTGTGGATGCGTTAATGTGTAGTGTTTCCCTGCCATTTGGATTATTAAAGGGGTGGTTTACTGGTTTTTTTCTTGGCTTGATTGTGTTTATGGGGTGCAGTCTAACATGTGTTCATGCTTCGTTTTTTTAAAAACGCATTATTTTTCATATAATTTATCTTTATTCCACACCGCTCTGTCCCTTCTCTGACAAATGCCTCGATTACTTCCTGTTTTTATGAAGCCCCTCCCTCATACGTGATGGGCTCTGATTGGTTAGCTGGCTCAGTGTGTTGTGATTCGCTAAACCGTCGAGTGTGCGTCTAAATGTCCCGCCCCTCAGCTCAGCGGCATGTGCTCCGGTTATATTGTAAACAATGTCGTCGTCTATATTTCTTATCAATTTCAGCCCGATTGAGACGCAGAGGATATTAGTGAAGAGGATCGCGCAGAACCTGTGCAAGCACAGCTCTTAATGGTATGTTTGTTTGTTTGTTTGTTTGTTGTCTCATACTTTTAGATACGCTGTTATTATGCTACTGCTTATGTTAGCTTTTAATATACGGTTTTATTCTAATTAAAGCTTTAATACAGTACGGCAACCGCACACGCGTCCATGTATAACGCTTCTCATTGCTATGTGAAAATGTATAATTGGAACAGTTTGTTGGAGCTGATCTGACGATCTGAATGAGAGAGCGAGAGCGAGAGAGAGAGAGAGGGAGGGAGGGAGGGAGATGCAGAGCAGGGCGACGCGAGGAACAATATTAAGAACCACTGCTTTAGAACATTGATTTTGAAACTTGTGAATCCATTAGAATCGTTAGAAGACAGAATCGCGATTCATATATGAATAGATTTTTACGTGCACCCCTAGTTTTCTCTTCCTCTTCTCTAAAGCAGCACAACATGGCCTCGCCCCCTTTGTTACATGTTCCCGAGGGCGGGGTTTATCTGGGTCAGTGACATATCAGACCCGGGAAGTAGTTCGTTGTAGTCCCTTACCAGCCATTTTTGTAGGCATTAAACTTCCAGAATTTTAAAAGACGATATCTCTGTTTGCATTGATCTTTCAGCGCTGCAACTTTGCAGATATTGTTTATGCTCAAACAGCAACATTATACACTAACTAACATTAAAAAGGGAAATTGCAATCAACCACCCCTTTAAAAGATATTGAACTCTTTTCATCGCCGTGCCTGCCTGTGGATTATTATACATGCCAATCCATGACAGAAGACCGGACCCAAACCGAAATATAGCAGCATTTTTTTAATGTATTTTTTATTTATTTATTTTGTCTTAAGTGCACTATGGACAATCCAGCTGTTCTTCTCCTCCTGCTGGAGCAGGGGAGCGCTCCCTTGAGGAACCTACACGTGATTTCTTGGACCTCGCCTATCACACTCATTTCCCAGATTACTGCCTAATGACATTTTATTATGTGGGACTTTCCACCACCACAAAGGCTAAATTATCCTGGGGAGGTCCAAGAGAGCCTCACTGCTTTTATGGAGTGGGTGCTGGTGAACAATGATTCACCACTCAACTTCATCACCAAGAAAGAATAATTTCAGCCCCACTCCCAAACCAGAGCCCAGCCAGTCTTCTAGCAACAAGACAGAGCTATCACTTGAGCCCACTGCAGACGCGGAGCCAGAGTCCGCCACGACCAAAGCACTAGAGGATGTAGCCCGGATTATCGCCCTGCAGTCTGAGCCCAATAACGAGTCTGACTAGGTGTGTGAGCCGGCAACAATGCCCATCCCAGTGGGGATTCTCATAGATTATGAAGGCATGGAAGAAGGCCTCGCCCACATCCCCACCACTAAGGGTGAGCTGCAGCTGGCCTCTGTAGATTTACTTTCTCTTTTTGACCCTGAATTTTCCCTGAGTTTTCACTGGTTTCTCCCAGTCATGAATTTATGGAATTTATGCTGGTTCCATCCTGCCCCAAATCCTCTGTATCACTGCTGGTTTCATCCAGCCCTGACCCTCTTGAATTTCTCAAGCTCCCATCTCTGCCTTTTGGTTCTGTCTTTGTCTCAATCTCTAATTGAGATTGTTAACCCTGGGTCATCCTAAACCCCGGATAAGCGGAATCCTGGGTTATGTGTAATCACGTTTCACACTGCTCATACTATGCCTGGGGTAAACTGTTAACCCTGGGTATTCATTAACAGACGTTTCACACTGTACATTCCTAAACCCCGGTTAACGTTCTTATTTGCATATTTGCAGTGTCACTGGTCATGGTTGCTTAGCAACGGCAGACGCCATGGGAGCGCAAGCTACAGAGCGCTTTGGAAAGAAGGAGAAAGCGGCACGCTTAGCTTTTTAGGCACGACGTGAACGGCCTCATGACGCACAAAGGCAAGAAAACAAAGACAAAAGTACAAAAGAAAGAAAACAAGGAGTAAAGTAGGGCTGTCAATTTTTTTTTTAAAAATCGAATTTCGGATATTTGTCGAAATTTAAAATAAAATCCACATTCGAATGCAAAACGTTGCATTTGAATTTTTGGGGTGCGTCAGGCAGTCTTATCTGGCACACGAGATGCGATGAAGATGTAGGTAGGTATCATTGCATTTTAATACTGGATACGTTGTTCATTTAAAATACTGCGGAAAAAGAGAACATCAATGCGGAGATTATGTTGTTTATGTCAAAACTGGAACCAAGCCGTAAACACTGAACGCATATTTATCGCATTTTCTAGAGGGACATCTATAACCGTTGCACTCGTGTCTCGCAAAAGAGAGTCGGATATTTAGAAAGCCATTTAAAATTATTGTAAGTTCAACTTTGAAAAAACATGTCTCAAAACTTTATGGCGGGACAGGTCTCTCCCCATTCCACTGCATCTCGTGTTTTTAAATGAAAAAATTTAACGTCTTTGTGATGGGTTTTTCTGTGCTTTGTATTAAACTTGTATACATGATGCTGTTTTGTTTCTAATAGAGAATGAGAATGTGACGTAACGTTGCGTGGAGTTCTGGGAAACTGCTTTGTTTATCCACCATATTTTGCGTTTCCGCTATTGATTTTTTTTGTCGTGCTTGTGAAAAATGTTACCATTGTATGTCATTCATGCTGCATCGAGAATTGCAATAGTAACTCAGATCATCGTTCTGAGAGAAAACTGGATAAAACAGTATGTTGTTTCGCCTTTTTTCTATGTGTAAACACATCAAAGGAAGCAGGTTGCAGAGAAGACGCCTAATAGTAAATATGTTAATGTCACTGATTAAACCCACTCAATAAAACAATCACATTTCAAATCACATTTGATTTTGTTGGTTTAATAATTAACGCTATGTTACCTTCTTTGCAAGTAGCTTGTGAATTAGCAGAACTTGAACAGGGGACTTTCTAAACTGCTTAAAGTGGCTTAATGTATCAAGACAGTGATAAAGACAAAATTGTAAAGCATATACTATATGCAGATACGCATATAAGCTCAAATGTGAACGCAACGCGTTTATTTACGTTAAGCATCTTCCTCTCATAAGAACAAATGCACCGAGACAGTGACTACGTTTACATGGACATCAATACTCCGATTTTAATACGATTAAGATAATACTCTGATTAAGAGTCTACCATGTAAACAGAGATTTTTGATTACCTTAATCCGGCTAAAGTCATAATCGAAGTAAACAGAAATCGAATTAAGACATGTGGAGTATTCCTATTTTAGTCGCATTATTGAAGTGCAGTACAGACATGTAAACACCTTAATCAATTTACCGTCATGTAGGACTTTTCGCAGCATTTTACGACAGGATACACACATGGCAGCGATCAACCGTTTGACAGCAAATAAAAGAGCTTCAACACCGCCGTCATCTGTATGCGCGTACAAATAATGAACTGCACTTGAAGCTTTCATAAAATTAAAAATGAAACACCCAAAACTGTATATGGCATCATCACGAAGACAAACTATATGTTCATACGTGAAATTCTGGAGGAGACGTCGGATGGAGTCGCGTGGTGACGTAATGACGCATGCCATTAATCGACAGGGCTCTCAAGTCTCACGCAATCGGAGTGAGACTCACACATTTCAACCAGTTCACACGCTCTCACGCCACACCTTGTATTCCTCGCGCTGAGAAGGGATAACTTGTCCCACTACAATTAATATACCATTAATAGATGAGGGAATACTGAGGTAAGTTTTCTGCCGAGTTCATAGCTCTCTCGACTCTGTAGCTATAGAGTTAAATGCCACCAACCAGCCAATCAGAAATTAGGATGTTGTTGTTTCCGTTTAAATTATGCGATTCCGCAGCAAGCGGGTTCGTTACTAAGCAACATGGATGTGCGCGCATAAGTTGGAAGAGAAAGATCCGATGAATGCTGTAGGTAACCCCTTCATTTATTTTTTCGATTTTAAGATTCCTCTACGAAATCACTTGCCTGTGAAAAGATAGTGAGAGCTGATGTTGGGGAATATAGCCAAATTCGTGCTAAAGTATTATTGATGCAGTAAAAAAAAAAAAAAAAACTCTCCAACTGCTTTGCAACCAGAAGCTTTAACTTAGCTTTGGCTTCCTGAAAGGAAAGTACTAGAGATGTTATAACAGTTGGTGAATCTGATAAAAGACAGACAAATTCATCCAAATAAAATAAATTGTTTTACATATTTAAAAAAGGATCAAAAATACAAAGAAATTTGGCCCCAAACATGCCAACTGAACAGCAGTGCTCAATGTACATACTGTACACACACAGTAGGATTACAGAACTTGTCCTGAACATGTATGTCAAGCTGTCTGTGTGTGTGTGTGTGTGTGTGAGAGAGAGAGAGAGAACACATTTCAGCTTATGATTTTATTTTTTTCTGTTGTGTTTGTTGCACATCTTGATGACAGGGCTAGGGGGCTCCCATATAAAGCACAGAGGCTTCCCCAAATTCAAATTCAGATGCAGTGTGTTTTCCATGGTGGGTTTGAACAAAACCAAAACTAGAAACAGTTTGGCTCTGGATGGAACGCTATTATCATGACAGTGCTTTATGTGGGAGTCCTCTACCCCTGTCATCAGACATCAAGATGTGCAACAAACATTTACAACAGAAAAAAAGAAACATAAGCTGAAATGTGTTCTCTCTCTGTCTCTCTCTCTCTCTCTCTCTCTCTCTCTCACACACACACACACACACAGTTTGACATTCATGCTCAGGGTAAGTACTGTAATGTATATGTGTACAGTATGTACATTGAGCACTGATGTTCAGTTGGCTCGTTTGAGGCAAGATTTATTTTTATTTTTGATACATTTGTATTTTTAAATACATAAATCTTTTTATTTTATTAGAATGAATTTGTCTTTCATCAGATTTACCAAATGTTATAACTTCTATTTGAGCTGGTCAATTACGAACAATAGGTAAAATTGAACTGCTAGCAAAAACTTGGGTGCTGCAAATATTTGACTTGCCCCTCCCCTTTGAGTGACTCCTCCCCTTTGTGTGGCCCCTTCTCTAATCTCACTCCAAACTTTCGATATAACTTGAGAGCCCTGAATCGATCTATGTACTATAACATGTAAAACGGGAACATGAAAGGATTATTCTAAAAGCAACTCATGTAAACACCTTAATCATAATATTGTCTTATTCAGAATAAAGTAAATATTTAGATTACTGATGTCCATGTAAACGTAGTCACTGATAGTAAAAGAAAACATTCTGTACACACCTTACTAATAAATCATAATATGTGCAGAAAAACAGATGAGCCCCAAAATATGAACATTAAATATCACTGTCTTAATAATTAATAAGCGCTTTCTACATTACGGTTTTCTGAGGGAAACGCTTAATGTTTAAACATGTCGCGTTAATATTCTGGCTCACCTGCATGTCTTTTTGCATCACTGTCTTAATACATTAAACCAGCATTTAAAAATGCTACAAAACTGTTCACAAGCTCCTAGGGATTTGATTTTGCTTGTCATCTGCTGAAATAAATATAAAAAGTACAGTGAGTTTGTGACTGTTCGCTGAATGTGACCTATAATCTCTGATTCTCCTCCGTGGTGTGGAAAAATGAATATTTATAATGACAACAATTATACTTTATCATTAAAAAAAAAAGTTTCCAACAAAGAAATGGATCGACGTCTGTCAGCTTGTTAAACAAACACTTTATTTGGATAACTTAATATGATGGCTGAAGCAGCAGTGAGCGTTCACAGCGGGTGACACCGTTTTCACGGTAATCGGACCTAAGAGAAAAAAAAATCTAATTATCATGCAATGCAATAAATGAGCTTCTCTTCCCTGCAAACGATACAATGAAGAATGAATTATTGTTTAACTTAAAGGCAAAAACAAAACAAAAGATAAGCAGTTATCCGTATAGAGAATGAGAAGTAACCATGGGAACGGACAGCGTATCCTGCTAATATGGCGGTGCCTTCCCGAAATGCAACGCGGAGTGAAAAGACTGTGACGTAATCCTCATTCTCTATTGTTTAAGTAACTTAATTATATAAGGTTAAACATTATTTTAAACATTATGCACATTTTTCCAAGATAGTCGTGTTATTTTATGCTTTGAAGAACCGTGGATTAGTAATATTTTGCTCGATGCGACCTCTTGTGGCCTAGGAGAGAAGCCAAAAGCTTTTTCCCCCCTAACTGAAATTATGCCTTTTAAATTCGAATATAATTCATAAGTTTTTCAGCCATTTTGACAGCCCTAGAGCAAAGTATGTGAATATTTCTTTGAATTTCTTTTAAGTGTGGAGAGACTAACGTTATTGTTTACTTGTACAGTTGCGTAAGAATAATACAGTCTCCTATTCACTCCAGTTCACAAGCTTTCCGTCTTTTGATATTTCTTCTCACCGGCTGCAGTTTACACGACGCGCGTTTCCTGTTACTGAAGTGACATGAGCCTCGCTGCTCAATTTCTGATTGGCTGTCTGTTGCCAAGCGTCCAGCAGCAACAAGCAAACACCGCACCATTTCAAACTGAACAAATGTAGCACCGCAATGCAGGGTTTATACCACAAAAGCGGTGCTAACCCTGCTCCGGAGCAGGGTTTCATAACCCCAGGTAAAATGCGGTGTTAACACCACTTTCAAATTACAGGTGTGAAACGTGACTTTACCCGGGGTTAAAAGCTGTGTTTAGAACGACAGTAACCCGGGGTTAAGCGCAGTGTGAAAAGCCCTAATGGGGATTCCTACCATAAGTTCCGCCTTGACGTGAGGTTCCCCTGTCTCTGCCTCCAGCCACAGGATGCTGGAAGCCACCTCGGTCCTTTAACCCTCTGACTCTGCCTTGGCTCCTAATTCCCTCGTCTTCACCGTGGCCCGTCATCCCACTGTCTAAACCAGGCTCCCTCATCCCTCCGGATCCATCATGGTCAATCGTCAACCATCTGCCACCTCAGGACTCCACTCCTCCAGCTTCACCTCATCACTTCGTCCCTGTGCCCAGTTTTCCTCCATGGCTCTTTGATTTGATTCACCTGCCCTTTATCAATTAAGTCATTACCTTCGGTGTACTTATACTCCCCTCTTGTTTCTGTGGGTTGTCCGGTCTTGTCAGTTTGTGGATGCATTAATGTTTAGTGTTTCCCTGTCATTTGGATTATAAAATATACTGAACTCTTCTTCGTCGTCATGCCTGCCTGTGGATTATTATACATGCCAATCTGTGACAGCAACAGGTCTAGAAATGTGCAGAACGCACCCTGTCCACACAATCCTTCATTCTACAGAGCAGCAAGAGTCAGAATTTGTAATGTTGTTCATTTGCGGTAATCCATTCAAAAGCAAAACATCCTGGGTCATGTTTAGGTACCGATAATCAAGGTGATGACTGTGTTGCTGTGTTTCAAAAGGTTCTCAGGTTCTGGTGGGTTAAAGTTGTTAGGATTCTGTTTTATTCAGGGACATACATAAATTGTCAGTGTGGGATCCTGTCATTTTGATGCTGTAGTACCTCCTGTGGTGCAAGCACTACCTGTGCATACCAAGCATACCAAATGTGTAAACACATTTTATTCACAGCAGACAATCATGTGACTGACCACGAGCAGTGTGTTCCCAGGTTGCTTGGATTACAGAACTCGCTTCTCAACTGTGAATAAATCGCCATCTGAATCCATGAGTTTTATCACTGAGGTGCCATATAAATATATTTTTACAGACATCCATTTAAAATGTGGAGATTAGCAGAAAAAAGTTAATGCAGCATAAAGCTGCTTGGTTTATATTTTTATGTATGTAACAGTGGGCCTATATAATATGTATTGTAAAATTGTATTGCATGCCTGTAGCTGCCATAATAAAGACCCATTTCAAATGTTTATGTGCTTTTCTTCTATTTCTTCTTTTTGTTCTTAACAGCTCCCAATTACTGCCCGAATCAGGCTAAAGATGGAAATGTGTTAAGTTTATTTACAAGGTTTATGAATCAAATAACTCAAAAAAGGCAAGCAAACTTCAGAAGGGGGAATGCCAAACTTGCATACTATCGTATGTTCCCTTTTTAGTTTCCTGTTATAGTCCTGTAGTCTATTGTAATTTCTTTGTTGATTAATTCCTTGCTTGTTCTAACCTGTGTCTTATTACCCTGTTTGGTCTGTATGTATTTAAATCCCTATGTTTCCAATGTTCATTGTCCAATCTTACCCTTCCATAGTTTTAGTTGAGTTTTTTTATTATTATTATTCATCTGCACTTGCATCTTCTTTCTGTCATCTCTCCAGTTCCTCAGCATTACAGCCCAGAGAGCAAGCACATTTGGGCCTATTCCGGATAGATAATGGACCAGAGCTGTGCTGACTGTACACAACACTTCTGGCTGATAGACAGCTTTTTCTGTATGGGCCAATCTCAAGTGAAAAATGTTTTATGCACAGCAGGTACACACTCTGTGTAGCTGTGTGTATTTCGTGTCACTTGTGCGTGAATCGAACTTCACCAAGCATGCGTGAGCTATACAAATGAGTGGATCCCCCTTCACAATGAAGGAGGTGGAGGAGTAGCAAGATCTCACTACTCCAGCCCCTGAACCCTTTCCTAGCCCGGTGGTGCCAGCGTTCCTCAGCGCTGTCCAAGGTGGCAGTGTTCACAATAGCTCCCCCTGAGCCTTCTGCTCATTCTCTTATGGCCGCCTGTAATTGCTCCATCATAGCCAGCAGTACCATTTCTGAACTCCTTGTGTTAGGGCAAGCTCACACTGCAGGACTGTAAGACTACCTGAATTGCTGTACTGCATATTTCACAACATGATGTTAACAAGGTGCACAAAAGAGGTGATCCCGTTTTCTAACATTCACATTCACCCAATAAATACACACATTCATTCACATTTAACAAGCGTCTGACCACAACAAGCACCGATTTGGCCGATTTTGTCACAGACCTTGGAAATCTGCCTGCAACAGCAAAATCCAGCCAAAAGTCATGTAGTGTGTAGTGTGAACTTGCTCTGCCTTTGTTCTTTGCTCCCCCTTGGTCTCTAGGCCCACTTCCACCTCACGGACCTGTCAGTTGGGATGCACCATTTACGAAAGGAATGAACAACAGAAAATTGGGCATATAGTCATTTCTATGCAAAACTTGGAATTGATCAATATGTACATGAGCGATGGCCATGACGTCAGGTCTCAGATTGCGTATGCAAATTAAGTTAGCCTGAACTTGCATGCAACATAGTAACCCTGCAAAGCCTGCACTGGTCCTTTACAGGCCCACTTAGGGCTAGCCTAAGGGCCCCCAGTGGGCTGCCAGCACAGGGCCACTGAGATTTTGCTCATTGGCAAACATTGGCCCCTTAGAGCTGGCCCTGCATGGGCAGCACTCACTTAGCCCCCAGGAAGCCCTCACTAGGCCCACACAAGGCCCGCATTATTAATCTACAACAATAAATCTGTTTCACTATAAATACTTTTCAGCTACTATAACTTAAGTCTTTGGGAAAAAACAGTTATTATACATCTGAAATGGATGCAGTCACCACACAACCAATGTCTGTATTGTCAAAAATGTACAGTCAAAGGGATTTATAATCAATGGATTTATTAAATACAAATTAGAAAACATTCAATTCAGGCTAATACTGCTAATTTAATTCTCTGAAAGGGATTACAAATTATCTATACAAATATAAATATAATACAAATGAACATAAAAACAAAAAATAACAAATTATTACTTTGACCTCTGCTAAAAATATGTTTTGGCGTGCTAAAGTATTGATTGGCAAAGCTCACTCTTCCCCCAAGGTCGACAGACGGTGGTAGCACTCCTTTCGTCTACCCTCTCTGTCTCTTGAATTCCACAACCACACCTTTATCTCACTTTCAACTTCAGAATCAGGAGGACTTGGCTGAAAGGAGCACTTTCAATCAGCCTCTGAAAAGCAAATAGGCCTATATCAGGGATCCTCAAATCTAGCTCGTGAGATCCAATTTCCTGCAGAATTTAGCTCCTACTTTGCTCAAACTCACCCACCTGTGATTTTCTAATGATCCTGAAGACATTATTAGCATGCTCAGGTGTGTTTGATTAGGGTTAGAGCTTAACTCTGCAGGAAAGTGGATCTCACAAGCCAGATTTGAGGATCCCTGGCCTATATGAAACAACAGGTTCTGAAAAGGTCTCTTTTGGTTTAAGCCATTCCAGTTCAATTGAGTGGCTAAAGAATGGCCAGTCAATGTTGTTAGTATTCTCCTAGTTGCAATACAGGGCTGCCTACACAAAACCTGCATGGGCCCAACGGTACAAAAGTGGGCCCGAATTGGCTGGCCCACACTGGGCCATCATGGGATTAATGTGGGCAGTCTGGCTAGTGAGGGCTGCTCACAGAGAGCCAACAGTGAGCCCAAAGCTGTGGACCCTGCCTGGGCAAGCCCGCACTGGGCCTGTTTAGGTTTGGTGTGGGCTGGCCGTTGCCCACTGTGCCCGCAAAAAGCCTGCATGGGCCCCGCAGGGACATGTTTGCAGGGAAATCTGGTGGAGAATCGTATAATGACAGCATTTTGTTTCGAATAAATAAAGTTATAAGCCCCAAGAAGCCATGGTTTAGAGTGAATTTATAACAACTAAGGGGCATTGTTAGGCACAACGTGGAGTTGTCATCGGATGCAAAATTCACTTTACAAGTTGTTTGAACACAAATGTGTGTTGGAAGTGTGTGTACACATCCATCCTATAATGATAAAAATCCAGCCAGTTTCGCTGAAGTTTACAGGCTGCTTGTCTCCCCACAGAAGAGAGGGGCGGGGTCAGCAGAGCTCATTAGCATTTATAAAGCAACATAGACTAAAAACCAGCTTGCTGAAAACAGAGCTGATTTTGACAGGGTAAAAAAGGTGTTTTTTACACTACCATTATCCAAAGTATGTTATAGACTTTTCATTAAGACACCCAGCATCCTTTTTATTTTATTTATTTTATTTTATTTTTGTGACTTGATTTATGTAGCATACTTGATGTACCACTGGAAAAGAATGCCAATATGAATGTTTGGTCATCAGATTACATGATGGACAATGCATTATGATCAGCTTGGTTATGCATTATTAAAATTAAAACTATGAAATATACACAAAATATTAGTAATATTTATATTTAATGTTAATTATACAACACTATAAAATGAAACCTCTATCAGAACAACAGTCATTCGTTTTCCATGCATTTTTAGGTTTTTGACCTCGCTGGCGCTCCATACAGGAAGTGTCATTACAGTGTTGACGTATGTTGTGACGTCACATGTTTCGTAGGCTATCAAAATGAAGGCGCACACGCGGTAGCTCTATCAATAGCTGAACGTGTGACACAATGCATGAAACTAACGTTAAACCCAGTGCAACATTTATTTGTTCATTTCCTGACTGTCAGGCGTCGTACAACAAAGCATGGAAGCTAGAAGCGCATCTCTGCAAACATACAGGGGAGGTAAGTTAAGCGCAGGGCCGACATGTGCGCGAAGATTGTGTGAATAAGTTTCGTTTAAATGAAACGTTTCAATTTTATTTGCGCATGCATGACACGTTCTGAAAGCCATTTTAGATGAGAATAAAATAATTTAAACGACATGACATATGTCAAAACAAAGTAGATGTTTGTTTGTTTATTTATTTATTGATTGATTGATTGCTTGCAGAGGCCATTTAAGTGCGAGTATAACGGGTGCAGCAAATCGTTCTGCACGAAATATCATCTTGGTCGCCATACACTGACACATACCGGCGACAGACCTTACAAGTGAGTTTTTTGGTTTGTTTGTTTGTAAAAGTGTAAGTTTAACAGCATAGTAAACTGTGATTTTATTTCCCCCGCTATGTGAACAGATGCACGGAGGACGGATGCAACGAACAATTCACCACAAACTCCAACTTGAAGAAACACATTTCACGTATTCACAGACAAGAGACAAAACGGTACATTGTAAGTAAATATAAACGCATTTAGCCACAATAAAATAGCATGGTATTTTTGAGGACTGAATTAAATGTGTACACGAAAGAAAATTTAGATTATACACCTCAAATGTAAGTGACGGTTATATTGCGCTAAACACTTTTGCTGGAAAACAGTGGAATACACCGCAAAACCATACTCACTGAAACAATATATTCACAAGCCCTAAAAACACATGATCAGCAAATCTTATAGTGGAAACAAACAAGTGACAGTTCTGTGGCCCATCCTTATTATTGAGCCCTGGCATGTAAATATCATTCAGTACCATGATGTAATGTAATATTAAGGGCTGTAGGTACGTTATGTGATTGTTGTTTTCTTCATACTTCTAATAATGTTTTTTTTCTAGTGCACATTTGAAGGATGTGGCAAAGCATTCAAGAAAAATAACCAGCTGAAAACCCATGAGTGTACACACACCCAGCTGCTACCGTTCTTGTAAGACTTTTTACACTTTTTCGTCCTGTCTCTTTATTTTGTCATTAATGAACTCTTTCAGTAAACTAGCATAATATAACACTTAGAACTGTGTGTGTCATTTGATGTTCTGTTAATACTGCAATGGCTCTGATCATCAGGTGTTTACATGAAGGCTGTGGGAGACGGTTTTCACAACGTGGGAAACTGAAGCGTCATGAGAAGGTACACAAAGGTATGTTCTCCGCTTGTTCTGTTGTTCATAAAGGAATGGTTCAGTTGTTCATTCCAAACCTGTATTGCTTTATTTTCTGTAAAACTCAAGGTTATTTTACTACTATTTTTCTATATAATAAAAATGAATTAAAAAATAAATAAATAAATAAAATACTCTGCTCGTTTGCTAGGTTGTGGAAAAAATAGTTTTACCATTTACAGCACTTTGTTATTCTTCTAGTCATTTACCTATTAGGGTCATTCTTCAATTGGGGTGGCAAATGAGAGGCAGAATTTGTAAAAATTCTTATTTGTTTTTTCTAATAAAATGTATTACTATGCATTTAAAATTAGTTTAATATGCTTGTGATGTTGTGTAAAAAAATAAAATAATAGTTTAATATGCTATATCCATTAAAATGGAAGCTTAAGAACATTTAGAGATTTTTTTAAATAATTTCAATCAAACACTGGTGACACAACCAATTATGCCTATGGTGTTACCAGTATTTGAAGTAAATTTTGGTTCTAAAATGAGCAGGGATATGCAACTTTAGGTAATAATAAATAAATAAGTTACTTTAAGGATTCAGTTTAAATGATCATTTAAATTTCAGTTTTGAAAATAAATGTTTATTTGTTCATCTTGGCCCCTATTTCTGCCAAAGGGCGATTTAGTTTCTTTTATTAAAATTTGGATATACATTAAAAAAAAAATGACTGGAAAAATGGTCTGTGGTACCTTTATAGTCTTTATTCTAAAAGATTAAAACACCTTACCGTCTAAAAACATTAAATTATAAGATTAAATGGCTCTGAAGGAAAGAAATTTCAGATATATTTTGAAGTAACACCACAGACGAAATATAACATCACAGACTTCAAATAGCAAGTTACTATAGAGTCTAGTGTTGTCACGGTACCAAAATTTCAGTATTCGGTACCGATACGAGTCAAAATCCACGGTTCTCGGTACCAATTTCGGTACCACATGCTAATTAAAAAAAACACACTATTTTTAATAAAGTCAAACAAAAATAAAAATGTACAAAAATCAATGCCATTCTTTATACTTTATTTAAATTGTGTTTCAAGTTTTTCCGCAAGTAATAAAAGTATGAAAAACAGTAAACAAGTTTCACCCAAATCTAATTTGTCTTTTAATTAAATTTAAACACATTGTATTGTTTTGGTAAATAAAGGGGATTTACTATTAAAATTAAAATATGGAAGAAATATTGTGACTTCTTTAAAAAAAAATAAAAAATTATATATATATATATATATATATATATATATATATATATATATATATATATATATATATATATATATATATATATATATATATAAAATTATATTTCTGGCACAATGTCTTTAAGATGAACTTTTATTGTGACGGGTTGCCGTGAATACCTTTACATTTCTGTGTAGCTATATGATATGACGCTGGTTTTACTCAATGAACGGTAAAATGCTCGCGAGGGGACTCTCAGAGCAGTTCTGTAGATGTTGTTTATGTATTTATGTCCTCATTGAGACGGCAGATGATGAATCACCGCGAGCATCAGGCGCGCTTCAGTGTATGTAGTAAAAAAGAAAAACACGCTGCCTCTGCCATTCATTCACTCACACAGAGACTGCAGAGAACATGCGGGATTCATATCTGAATCGACTTTTGCAGCTTAATATTTACAGATACTAGTCCACATCGCGATTTGATTTAAGTGCAATGACCTACTTTTGATTAATTCATCCAAACTTTGACAAATTCCGTGACATTCCGTGCTAAACTGTAAATTCCGTTTTTATAACTGGATTCCGAGATTCCGTCCGCGTTTTCTGCATCGCGGAAATCATCGTACGTGTCAAGAACCGGGTTGACCGGGTACTCAGTACCACCGGTACTTAAAAAAACCTGGTACCGTGACGTTTTCACTTTTTTAGTACCGACTTGGTACCGAAGTACCGGGTCTTTTGACAACACTAATAGAGTCTGTGTTGTTACCAGGAAAGACAGTAACACCACAGACAAATCAGAGGCTGCCATCATGATGATTTCAAGATCAGTGGGCATTTTGGAAATATTAATAAGTATGTATTTATAAAAACTTTGATTAAAATATGGCAGATCTCAACATAACACCACAGACACTAATAAAGTGCGACACATGAAATTGTCAGAAGTTTAGCTAAATTTAAGAAAATTAATAAGAAAGAATGTACTCCCCATGCACCCCTGAGATCAACCAGAACCTGAAGTGACCTTTACACACAGGAAGTAGTCCAAATAGAATTCTCCCTTTTCTTAAAGAGGCGACATCCATCGTTGTAACACCACAGACATGAATTTGGGGGACTTTTTTCTTAAATATAACCAAATACGTTCTTTTTTTTAAACAATTTAATAAAATTGTACATTAAATAAAATCTATATTCACAATATAACCACTTTATTTGTGTTAAAAATGTTATATTGTTAAATGTTATATTCTATGATACTTCTCTGAGGTATGGCGGAAACATGCATGTTTTGTTACAAATGCAATCTCTCAAACTCAAATATGCATTTTAAAACAAAAATGTAACTAATAACAGTGTACAAATTGTGTCTACCCTACAGAATACAAACATTTTATAATTTATTGGTATTTAAAGTTTATTTCAACTGTTGTAAAGTCGAGGGATACCACTTGCCACCACAAATGAAGAATGACCTAGCAGCTAATAAATTGAAAGTTTTGCACAGTTTTCAAAAATATAGTCTCCTGCTCCCAAACAATAGCTTTGTGAGACTTGATGCTGAAACACAAAGTTATGTTCTTTTCTTTCTTTTTTTGTGGCTCATGAAGTCATTAGATGTGTATCCCCCTACCTTTCATGTGAAAAGCCTACCATACTGTCATAACTTTGCAGGCTATTCTTGCACTGTGGAGGGCTGCTCATTTGTGGGAAAGAACTGGACGGAGATGACAAACCACAAAAAAGTTCATATTGGTAATCCTGTGTTTTGTTCTAAATGTAAATAGCCTAACTTTACAGAAAGTTACAAAATATTACTTTGGTAATTGTTTTGTATATGTGTTCAGTCAGGGTACAGTGTGATCAATGTAAGAAAACATTCAGGGATAGCTGGTTCCTGAAGCAGCATCAGCATGTTCATTCTGAAGAGCGCATGGTGTTCCACTGCCCCAGAGATGGATGTACCCGCTCGTACACCACTGCGTTCAACTTGCAGAGCCACATACTGTCTTTCCATGAAGAGCAGCGCTTCTTCATCTGCACTCACCCTGGCTGTGGAAAGTCCTTTGCCATGAAGGTAACAGTGCTTTCCCATCATCTGAGTTCTGCCTCACTTACTGCATTTCCATCCAAGGATTTATTTTTTGCTAAATAAACAAATCAATTAATTAAAATGATTAATGCAAACATTTTTAGCTAATGGAGATGAAAATTATTGATAAAATTCAGATAAAACTTTCACATTTATGAAAAGTGTTCTTTTGTCATTTCAGTTTTGGTGCATAAATTCTATAATTCAAATGTTGCGGAAATAAACTAATTTGGAAACATGTTTTGTTGAGAAAAAAGGCTTTAACGCAAATGCATGTGGTGTCACAACAGAATTACAGTCTATAGTGTTGCTCCCATTAAGCACTGTTTTTTGTTGGTGTTCAAGGGAGCATTACATTTTTTTTTTTCAAACTTCATACACAGTGAAATGGCTTAATGAAATCTACATTCTAAACATGTTTCACTGTCAATAATGATACATAAGTTATTTCATGGCAGCCTTTCTATGTCATGTTAAAATGTGACTGGCTTGACTGCGTGTTTCTTTCTGTACCAATCTGATACCTGCTCCAGTTGCACATCGCTTTCTGATTTCTTATATTTCTGAACTTAATATTGTTAGATCAGTAAGCTTGCCAATTTGAGTTGTCTTTCTACTTTTAGAAAGATTTGGGGACAATAAACCGATTATTTTTTTTTTTTGCTGCAGCAAAGTTTACTGCGCCATGGTGTGGTTCATGATCCTGAAAAGAAACAGGTAACCACTTGCAGTACTACTTATTGATCAGCTGAATCAGAGGTTGATGAAATATCAAACAACTTGTTTTCAAGTTGAAAATAACTGCCCTTATTGTCTCTTTCAGCTGAAACCCCGCCCAAAACGCTCCCTGGCATCCCGTCTGAGTGGCCACAAACCAAAAAACAAATGTCAAACAAAAGCATCATATTCAGGTGTATCTTCAGTGCCACATAGCAGCCAATCAGAAACAACTATGAATCCTCAATTAATTGGTCAGTTGCATTCTTTCAGCTCTGAAAGTTGTAAAATTCCAAAACCAGGCTTCCCAGAAACCTCCCATAGTTATGAGCTCATTAAATCAGAAGGTATTGTCAGCCAAACAAAATCCATTTATTCTGAAGTCAGTGACCCTGCAAATCCAGTAGTACACATTTTAGAACCGCTTTTAGTGTAGTCCATTTATCATGAGTCATATTCCGGTGAACCCAAGAAACTTTCTAAAGCACAGTTTCCAAAGCAACAGTTTTTGGAGACTTTTTCCAATGTAAACGTCACTGCAGAAAAATTTTATTGTTGCTTCAAATCTTCTGTAGAGGAGTTACGAAGAGATGCTGGTGTCTCTGAGTCAGGTTTTAAATTCTTGTTCGAAGTCTCTGCTCCTCTTTTCTGCAGTTCTTTAGCAGAAGCAAGCCGAAGAACACAGGTGGCAGCACGACCACCACGAACCACAGAAGGTTTTGATACAAAGCCAACAGGCACTGATATATCCTCCACCATCTGTGTTAAGACTTTGTCCTGTTTAGAAGAAAGAAAAAAAGAAAGAAATTCTGAAATCTGCTTGGTAGCAAAGCAGCACAGCACTGTAAATGTAATTGTTGTGTTGGTTGTACATTTATATAATGAATTTGTGTGTAAATAAACTAAATTCGTATCACTCAAATCTCAATATTTCCAGTATTTAAGGATTGGTTGCACCCTCCTTTTCAAGGAATGTTTCAGGGATAATATAAGTTAAGCTTTATCAAGAGCATCTATGCCATGTTAAAAGCAAAAAAGTTTTTTGTTTTTTTTAAATCATGCAATTACAATGTAAATTCTATGGCATGAATCATTGTTGTGGAATAATACACACAAATGATCTCAAAGTACTCAATATAGTAAATTGCTTTCATCTCACTGGTAAAAGGATGACTTACACAACCTTACAGCTCATATAGCTCACATTTTTTGTGTGGAAGATGTATATAAATGCTATGAAATTAAGAGCTGCATATACTGGCTGGCAGAGGCGGACAAAGTACACAACTTCCTTACTTGAGTGAAAGTACAGATACCACTGGTCAAATACTACTCCACTACAAGTGAAAGTTGTAAAGACAGATTTTTACTTAAGTGAAAGTACGGAAGTACATGTTTTTAAAAGTACTTGAGTATCAAAAGTAAAAAGTAAATGCATTGTTTTATTGTCACATTGTTATATATTTACAATACCATATGCCACTAATGCAACCTACTGAATACACTGATTAGCTTATATTATCTTTGGAATTAAGAGCTTTTATGTTACAAAACATACTGAAATGGAACAACTGAATGAAGATAATTATCTTTATTTTTTATCTAACACTCCTACAGCTACATTGAACTCATTTTAATACTTGTTTAAGAGTTACAAAGTTCTTTTTCAAAGAGATATTGAAATCTATGATATGGTTCATTTTAGGCAAACATTGAATAGAAAACAAACCTTTAATCTCTTCAGAAAACTGGATCATATTCTCTCAGTATGGCCATGGGTGTGCAGGTTGCACCAAAGAACCGTCTTTTTGAATTTTGCCATCAACCGATCAGTGTTCATAAAATGCTCAAAAATCAGTGAACTTCACAACATGTGGCTAGGGTTGGGTATTGTTTGAATTTTATCCATTCTGGTTCTGCTTATTGATTTAAATTCTTATTGATTCCCAGTTTAGGTTCTAAAGTTTTCATTTAGCCTACTTTTTGATAATTTCTTTGCAAAAAATATATGTATTTATGTGCAGTGTTTTGACAATAAAATAATGTTCAGATTTATATACTTCCCTGACCAATTTTTAGCAGCAATTTACCAGTAGGCCTAAGTTGTATATATATATATGTATATATGTGGTAAAGTGAGGGCAGTCATTTTTGACAGATATATTAGCCTACCATTTGTATTGCCATAGTTTAACTACAAAAATTAAACTGACTATAATGAAACTATGGTAAATTTGTGGTTACTGTAGTTTTACTACAAATAGCATAATTATGGTTACTATAGTGAGATAATAGTACATTTGTGGATACTGTGATTTTACTGCAAATACCATAGTTATGGTTACTATAGTAAAAACATGGTTAATTTTACAAATGCCTTTTTAGAGCGCTTTTAGCTTGCACTAGCGCGGACTTTTACATTAGTTTAGCTGGGAAGATCCCGAGGTTGCCAGATTTGCGTAAAAAATATCAGCCAAATGTCCATTCAAAGCTAGGCGGAAAACTGCAGGCTTAGGAATACTGTAAGACTTGGCAACACAGGAAGGTCCTGGCAGATCGCAGGCCGGATTTTCGCAGAAAAAAAAGGGTTCAGTGAATCTGAAAATGCACACGCTGTAAAAACTGCTACATATAACGACTTTCTACTTGGGGACCTTGATATAAATGTAGTTGAGTAAAAAGTACGATATTTGTCTTTCAAATGTAGTGAAGTTAAAGTCGCAAGTTTCCAGAAAAAATAATACTCGAGTAAAGTACAGATACTCAGACAATGTACTTAAGTACAGTACTCAAGTAAATGTACTTCGTTACTGTCCACCTCTGTTGGCTGGTAACACACAGCATAGAAGGTAGAAAGTCACTTTCCAGAATCTTAACCTTCTCTGTTCTTCTGTAGTGGAATAAACTGCCAAAACTGGCCATTGCTGTGGGCTCTTATAAATTGCTCACACTGCTCCTCATTTGTTCGTTTCTCTGGTAAACTTGTCCCATAGACTTCCACCATATGCATGCAAAATATTTGTTATAAATCTTTTGATTCTGGGACATTCCTTCAACTCAAAGCTTTCTTTGTGCACAGTGAAACACTATTCACTTTAAACAACACAAACATAGACAGCTGATATGCAATTGAAAAATGCACTGAATTACTAAAATGCAAATGAAACGTATATTCTGTATCCATACCACTGGAGTGCCACCATCACTTCCTGCTCTGATAGTGAGTCTGACGTGGTTGTTTTTTTCCAGCCAGCTGACAACTTGCCGCAGTTTAGTGTCCAAGTCATGAAGGGAGATATCGGAGGAAAAAGTGAGCTCCTTTGATTGGACAAGCCCTGCAGATTCAACAAAAAGTTTCTTCAATGAAGCACAATAAGGAGCTAGAGAAACAGAAATCATACACTTGCAAGACAAAATAGCTAACCCAAAAATGGTTAGCTACTTTTCTGTTATTTAAAATGACTTATGGTAAAAATGTCAATGTATATTCGAATTATTTTATTGTATTTGTGGGTCAACTATCACTTAAAGAAGTATATTTTAAAAATATTGGAGACCCGTTGGATACTTGAGTCTGATTCCCACTGTAGTATGACCGCAATATTGCAGCTTTGATCATATTCAGCTTTTTTTTTGGGACTGAAACGCACCTTTCTTGGCTTTCTGTGTGTCTCTAAGTTTCATCTGCTCTTCGTGGATCTGTTTCCCTTTCATCAGTCTGTATAATGGAGGATCACAATTGTCATTTATGGCAACAAGCCTCAGCCCTGTTTCGTCCATCAGTCGTATCACATCAGCACGGTGCATTGTACCCATTTCCTCTCCATCCTCACCCAATAACTTTATATGGCGTTGACCAATCTTCCTACCCACGCTGCCAAAAGTGACTCGTGCTCTCGGGTCCAGCTTTTTAGTTTCCTTCTGGGAATCTGTCACACTGGTGCTCCCACTCTCAGTGTCTGTGGAGAGGGACATGCATAGCGAGGGCGAGACAATATGGCAAGAACATGCTGGCCTGAGGGTTGGTGGACTCCTTGCCATGCGTGAGGTGACCAGGCTGATGGGTCGAAGAGGACCGCGGCTTAGTGCCTGACTCAAAACAAACCTCAGGAAACCCAGAGACATCCTAGAAGAGAGAGTCATGAACATTACAAAGCAGTGTCTGTCATTTTTTAGTCTACCCCAGATGGCAATGTCAGTATACACTACTGGTCAAAAGTTTAAAGTTTTGTTTTTTTTAATGTTCTTGAAAGAAGTCTCTTCTGGTCACCAAGGGTGCATTTATTTTGATGAAAAATACAGTAAAAACAGTAATTGTGAAATATTACAAGTTAAAAGAAATGTACTTTATTTTTGTGATGCAAAGCTGTACTTACTTCAGTATCACATGATGCTTTACATTACAGGAATAAATTTCATTCATTAAAATATATTATAATTGAGAATGCAGACTTGATGAACATGAGAGACTTCTTTCAAAAACATATTAAATATCTTAACCATTCCAAGCATTTGTTTTTGGTGAAACGAAGTAGACACTTATTCAAAATACAACATATATAAAGTAAACAATATTTACTCAGAACCATTTACTCCATCATTAAGGTTTTTGATAGATTATGGTCCTTCAGATTTGAACTAACAAACACCAAACTGACCGAAGCTACTTACACTAGAGTCGCACGGAACCGACGCCAAGGACGAAGAAAATTATATCAGTCAGGTGATTTCAAGACAAATGACCTGGGTCATAAACACAAAATTTGCCCTCGGAATGAATAAATAAAACTAGAAACATTAAAGTAAGGAATGCTTCTCTGACCGACAAACGAGTCTTGGCGCACACATGTGACGTCATGCCAACGCGCCGCTGCTGTGTCATTTAAAATCTTATGTAATTTTCTGAGATTTGTAGGTGTTTTTTGGAAAGGAGTGCAATTTTGCTTAATAGAAAGAGGCATTTCTCTGTACCTTTTGAATATATAACATGCAGCGTGAGAAAAGAAAAAAGTATATAAAATTTTGTCTAGCAGGAAAAATTTGTTTTAAAATATTTGTTTGTAGAAGGGATACCCTATTATTTTGAGCATTTTTATTGTACGTTTGAATGACAACAATAATAATAATAATAATAATAATAATAGGCCTAACAATAACAATAATAATAAATAGCCCAGTTCATTTTAATAACTAAAGAGCTCTGAACAGCATATCATTGCGTAAAAAGACTGAGCTCACGTGGGTCAGTTTCTGTGCGCTCGTCTGTGCTTAACTCGAGTTGACACAATTTGACCCGGGCCACGACGCTCATTGGTCCTCTTTATACCTTTACAGCCTACTGCTCTCTTGCCACATTTTCCAATCTCTGACTGAAAAAATAACTAAATAAGTAAATAAATTAATACATAAATAAAATAACTTAAACAATTAAATAATAAACTACGGTATAATCAACTTTATAATAATAGTAACTCTTTTAAATTTTGTGCCAGTTTTATTCTATTCTAGCAAAACAGCACATTTTAAAATAATGCTAAATGGAACAATATTGTGTTTCTGATCCATGTTTGTAAATTACTAAATTGTTAGTATTAATTATTTTATTGTATTTATTGTAATTATTATTTTGTCTATGTTTGCAATTTATTTAGTTATTTTATTTAATTTTTTGTTTTGTTTTAAACGAATCTCCCCTAATACCCGCATACAGCTCTTTTTATATACTTACTCCTAAAAAGCAGACAAAAACTTTGTAAAGGCTTTCTAATATGTGTTTTAGACATTGTGGGAAAGGCAGCATGGGTTGACCCTGTGGCTTAGGCCTTAGCTGCATAGAAACAGTAAATCTAGAGATTTTACAGTCAGCTGAGCAGCAATAGATTAATTTGTTTAACGCTGATGGGTACAAAGAGCCTCTAATCTTTGCTGTTCTCAATGGCTTTAACCTTCGTGTCAGAGAGAAGCTGCTGTGTTTCTAAGGCTCCATTTCTCCCAGAATTCCTCTGTCACCTGCCCAACTGCAGGTGCACCGACAGATCCCTCCCATCAGAGAGCTGGGCACAGGAAGTGCAAAGAGGCTGAGGTCATAGGCCATAGCGGAGGCGCTTGTTATGTTTCCATCAACAAGGTTTGAGTTTCAAAGAGCAGGCAGGAATAGAGAGAAAGGCAAAGAAAGAATCTGAATGCAAAAAGTAGAATAGGACTATTCTTTTTTCATTTTGTGGGGGTTGGGTGATTGGATGTGTAACTGTGCTCTCCAAAAAAAAAAAAAAAATTGCAAAGTACTTGCAATTCGGTTTCATTTATTCGTTAATGTTTGGGTCTATTTAAGTACATAGTAATGCCGTAATTTTCTTCTTTAACCTGTTAAATATAGGAGTAATTTTAAAAGTTAGATGGCTACTGCAATGAGACCGAATTTAACAATGCTGCCCTTTATTACAGAGCTAAAGTGCATAATGATGAACCTCCAGTCTATTCAGCAAATGGGACCTTAGATTAAGGAAGCCGTGAGGGCATGAACCACAAATGTTTGGAGAAAGAACTTTTTTGCAAAGGAGATGGTTGACAAAAAAAATGTGCCGCCTGCGAGCAGCAGGTGGATAATTGTACACGCTTGACTGCGCCTAGAGAAAGATGCGCTTGCAGAAAGAGCATTCATGAAGCAGCCTTAGGAGCTTCCTAGTTTGCTAATTAGCGCAAGGATACCAGTTCTTCTAACAGGCACCCTGCATAGTGGCACACCTTTCAAACAAAAAGGATGTTACCATACAGAAGTTGCACAGTATCTTGTCGAAAGGGAATCTTATACTACTCTAAACACTGCCTTCTTTTCAGCATCTCTCTGTTTTTGGGTTGTATGAGTCTTTGTTTGTTGCTCATGCAGCAAGTCTTTGTTAGACTATTAACAGTATTTTGAGTGACATGTCTATAGAGATTTTGTCAGACTAGGATAGAATATTCCTCTGGAGAACTACAGTGTTTTTTACGGTATGGTGCATTTTTATTTATTTTTTTTCAGACAAACTATTTTAAATGTTGATTGAACTATGAATTTTTCCAAAAAAAAGAAAAAAAAAAGCTGACATTACATAAAACAATTTTAACACTGACGATGCACTTGAATAATTTCTTCATTTGAAGGAATGATTAGCTTAACTTAAAATATAATATTGGATTTGGATCAACAAGTAAAACATTATCATAACATTAACAACGGCACACCACACTTTATGCACACCACACTCTAGCATCACAGCAAGTTTTAAAACACCTTTTCTTTTGAAAATGTATACATTTTGTTATTCCTTCATATTAATGCAAAATTGTAAAATACTAGTAACCTAAATGGACGGTTCATCCATAAATTGATAAAAGTAATTTATTGACATTCATGTTACAAACCACAAACCTGTGTGACTTACTGGACCTTATGCATCATTCTTTTCACTGTATGTACAAAAAAAATAGTACTTAGGAAAAAAGTGCATATACGTGAAAGTGAATTTTTAGGACAGAATTTTCATTTACTTGGTGAACTATCCTGTTAAAGCAGTAGTTCACCCAAAAAATGAAAATGTACTCACCCTCAGGCCATCCAAGAGTTTGCCTCTTCATCAGAACAGATTTTAAATTAAAATTAACATTACATCGCAATATTACTCGCATTACATCACTTGCTCACCAATCCTCTGCAGTGAATGGGTGCCACCAGAATTCAGCAGTGAATGGGTGCCGACCAAACAGCTGATAAAAAAAAAACATCACAATAATCCACAAGTAATCCAAACAACCCCAGTCCATCAATTAAGGTCCTGTGAAGTGAAAAACTGATTTTTTTTTTTTACTTTAAAATGTTGCCTCTATCCATAATATTACTTTCTCCAGCGAAAATCTAAATCTTGTCTCGTCTGAATGAGGAGAAAAATATGCACAGATCATTTTGAGGAAACAGTCCAAACTGTACTTTTTCACTGGAAGAAGTGTTATTATATATATTTGGGTCCAGAATCGATGGTTTAAATTTAAAATCCCTTAATCATGATTTTTTTTTTCTTTTTACAAACACAGCAAATGTTCAATTTACATTTTTGGGTGAATTTCCTATTCCTTTAATGATATTAATCTAAGTGAGTTAAGTGATTTGTCAAATATTGTTAAAATCACACGTTTATAACAACTGTTTTGTATTATGTAAATAAGTGATTGCAACCAGGGGCCCGGGGCCCCACTAGGGGGCCTCAGCAAACCTCCAGGGGGGCCAAAATAAGTCTTTAAAATATATTTAAATTCTAATCTTAATGAAAATGCTTAAAAAACTGATATCATATTTTTGAGTTTGTTTATTTTTATTACAATATAAATACCAGTGATAATATCAGCTTAGATAGGAGGGTCTTCAACTATTTTCTTGGACAAAGACAGGCCTCGGAGTCAAAAAGGTGGAGAACCACTGATGCAAATGGAAAGTATATTGTTGTCTCTCTGTACCTTGTCTCTCATCAAACAAAACTCTTTTCCACAGCTCGAGTGAAAAAAGCATCAATCCCCTCTTGAAATTCCAAAGAAATGGGAAAGAAATCCTTCCTTTCCAAGCACCAGTACTCTCAACATATTCTGATTTAGATCAGTACTTCATTGTGCCTCCAACTGTTTTAATCCAAATAAAATCAAAGGTAATGTTTCATTAGCTGTTATTTTTACATAATGATCCTTTATCAGTGGAATGATTTTTTTTGTATTAACATAATTAGCCAGCTCTCAGCGGCTTGTGGGGTCCGCAAGGTCTAATTGGCCCTGTGGCATGATGGGAAATAGCACAAGGTGTCGCATTGGGCAGGTGTTGATGGTGGAGGTGAGTGGCAAACGTGGGGCAACGCAGAGGCGGGTAATTACAGGATGAATTTCACTTTAATAAATGTGGGAGATGCAGATAGCAGGGCTTTCTACCTAATGGCTTCTGCCTCTGGAGCCACTTTAGACAGCAAATGATCTGAAAGAGTGTTTAATTAACACATGCACTCTGATCCAGAGAGAGAAAGAGAGAGAACGAGAGGATGAGAGAAACAGAACGAGAGAAAATGTAAAACGAGCAAATACAAAGAATAATTTAGAATAACAGGAGCAGACAGAAAAGAGAAGAGCTGACAAGATATAAAAATAGAGATCAATATACAAAAAAGAGAGATTTTTTTTTTTTTTTTATAATTGCTGCTGCAGTGCTAGAATGTTGTGGGCTTATTGCCAGAGTGTCCCTATGTGGTTGCTAGGGTAGTTACTTACTAGCCGAAGAATTGAGCAACAAAACAATGCAGCAACTACCAAGAGGAGTGCGGAAAGTGTACCAGAGAAAAGCAGGGTCACACACTAGACACCTAAGCTCAGATCTGCATGTTGCAGTGATTGAATTGCTGTTGAGCTTAATTTTCACTAGCTGTTTGCAACCTCAGGATACAATTACCACAATTCATCACCTACTGGCAGCTGTATTGAACTTTGAAATTGTTTGTAAAGCCACTGTTTCTGTTTTCATCTCCTATTGACCATAATGTTAAATTAGATTGCCTAATTTTGTATTAAAGTAATAAAAACAACAAATTATTTTTGACTTCTTTTTCATAACCATCCTTTCTACAAAAGATTTTAGAATGTTAGACAAAAAAATTATTATTATTGATAGCACTTATAGTATTGTATTTGTATTTTTTAATGTCTTTTAATGTTTTTTTTGTTTTGTTTTTTTGCTAAATTAGTGAACACGCAATGTATAGCCAGTTGTTTGTCAAAAGCAATGAAAAGGCAGCTTAAAGTCACAACAGAAGTAGCATCAAATCTGTTTTTGTCATACAGTTATGTACAACTAAGTGAAACAGATTATCGAAAAGGAAAATAGGTGTTATGGGGACTTGGTTCGATGGGTTGTTTGGATGGAGGCAGATCTGAATGTGAGTTTGCAGTCGATGGAAAGACAGGTGAAAGGCTTGTGTTTTCTGTCCACACAGGAAAGAAGACACACTGACTGCAAGTCCATCTGCATCTCCTATGTATGCCTGCCGTACCCGAGAGAAGTCCGCTGTTTCACCTGAAGTTATGAAAGGCTATTTTTAAAAGTGGAACATGAACGAACGAATAGTTCACAAAAAGATCAACAACTTGCATTAGAATTGAGTGAATTTCCATTTCATTCCAACTGTAAGAGTATATGCAGCTTCAAGGTTGCGGACCCTTGGGCTACACCAAACCAAAATCAGATGTAGAAAAATCTCCTTAAGTTAACAGTTTCACTTTTTTACTGTGTAGGTCGGGGAATCCACTTTCTTCAGCATTATACTGTTACAAAACAGTAGGCCTAAGCTATTTTGAAAATGAAACGCAAGTTCACTGTGCCTGACACGGGTTCACATATCGCGTCTCTGTTATCGGCGTCCTATGCAGACTTTTATGTGGGTGTGGTGGTGATGATGGCGGCGTTCGCGTGTCTCACTCTCTGTTGGCGTCTGTCTGTGTGTGTGTGTGTGTGTGTGTGTGTGTGTGTGTGTGTGTGTAGCTCCGTGGAGTACTCCGGGCCGCGCGCTCGCTCTCCCCACTCAGCTCGAGCTAAAAGCCCTGGAACGGGACGGTAATTGCCCAATTAGGCCTCTCGCTCGGCGGCCCGTACCGCTCTCTCCGCGCCTCCACGCCACCGCTCGCACCGATAATTGAGCTGAAAGCAAACGAACGGCCGGCAGACAAACAAGCTACTAGAAAATAATTACTTGGAGTGTTTCTTTTCAGTAGCTGTACAGCGGATTTCATTATCGTGAATAGCCACTAAAGCTGCTCGAAACGCCGGTAGTTGTCATTTTCATAGGGACTTGATAATGACATTAATTTGTCTTAATGGCTGGTTCTATTGTTATAAATAGGAAAATGAGCCGAAATTGTCTTGCTGTGGCGAGGCGAAGAGGACTCCGTCGAGCTCCCGGCAGACATGAGGAGTTAAATTGGTGTGCTTGTCAAATTTCCAATAATTTGTTATATGGAACACGAGTAATGCCAGTGCCATTAGGGTTCATTTTCCCTAAATTCATTACTGCCCTTGTTTCCCTTTTATGTTTCTAATGCCCAATCACATTTCTCTCTGCTTCAAGTGGTTTTACAAGGATTGGACTGACTGACAGACAAAACGCGCGCGCGCGCACACACATATGCCTTCTTGTGCAGTTATGCGCTCGCTCGCTCGCTCACTCACTCACTCACTCACTCACAGAGGGATATGCATACTGACACACAGGCACTACTCACAAAACTATGATATTCATAGTACCAGATGTTGTGAGATTACTTTGGTACCTATGTGGATGAGAACTGTCAAGTGTGTATTTCAGTGCTGTTAGCGCGCTAATGCAGCTGATTCGGGGATGCTGGAACCTTTCCCCCAATAATTTAAAATGACATTACAGCAAAGTAGACCTAATGGTGAATCAGTCCTGCGGAGATGACTGCAAGCATTAGCTTCAACAAAGTACCATGATCTAGTACCTTAATTGCTGTTGCTTTGGTTTATCAACAGGGGGCGACGTAGTAACATTCAGCTGAAGATATTTCAGTTAGTCTATATACATCCTAGACATTTGTTTAACTTCTGGAAAACCTGCAGACATTAATAGGGCAACACAATTCCATTGTAAAAATAATTTTTAACCAAATGAATTACAACATCCCTGTTTCTATCCATTCAGCTTGTTGGTCATTTCTTTAATTTTAGGGCCTATACTCTTTAAGTTTGGCACTACGCTGATGCAGAAAGTGTATATTTAATTATTTATTGTGTCTGTGTGTTTGATTTGCGGTTTAGATCACATCAGCATCAATAATAACAGAACAAAATTAAAGTAGCAGGGTAGAAAGTTTGATAAATCAATGCTTTCAGATGTTACATTTGCTTTATCTGTGAATAGTTTCGATAATGTATGCATTTTCCTTTCATTTTCCTATAAGCATTATTGCAATACACATTATTCAAATTCAAAAGTGATTGTGTTTGCGAATTCATATTTAATGAGTAAATAAAGATATAAAGAAGTGAAATGAAAGAAATCAGTTGCATTGTACTGAGCTTCTATCTGATTAATCTTTTATCATCTTCCACCCACCTTTCTCTGTATGTCATATAAATCAACACAAAATGCAAAATAAATAAATAAATAATGTGCTTAATTAGTCTATTTGCCAACCATAAAATTTTAAAGTGGATTGTAATTGTTCTAATGAGCATAATTCTCTAATCCATATATTCTCTTTGAGTGGGAACCCACCAATGAAAACACAAAGGTTGAACATTTTAGCAAGCGCCTGTTTTCTGCATGAGTCGTCTCATTTTGAACGATGTGCTTAAATACTACTAGAGCTTTTCATTTTGCCTTACACATATTATGAATCATTATGAAATTATGATTATGATATTATGAAATTGTGTTTTAAATTAAATATAGGTCGGTTATTCCTACAATGTAGTGCATTTTACATGTTTCTATCATAAAATGTTTGTTTTGATAAAACAGTAAACTTGGGGTCCTGGGGGTCACATTAGTTCACTCTCTTTTATAATATAACAATTAGATAGACAGTTTTGCGTTATATATTAAATTTCTAAAATGGAATACAAAAAAAATTTTTACTAAGAGTATTACTAATTTTACTTTGTTTCAAACAAATAAACTTTTACCTTTAAAACATGTAATAATAATAGTTATAATAATAATAAAAACATTTACCTAAATGTCTTCATTTTTGCAAATTATTTATCATTAAGGCTTATAAAACAACTCTGACCTCATTTGTCACTATTTATAAACATTTAAAAGTAATACATTCACATTCTCAAAAGCCAGAGTCTTATTTTTAATGTACTGTGTTTTTTGACACACTAATTCTAGTTAATTTTACTATTATCATCTCACTTACTAAATAAGATGGGAAAGCATCCAATCTATAAAATAAATCCATGCACCTTTACTTAATCTCTCCATCAATATACCAGGAAGAGGAACTGAATATGGGTCAGACAGAGTACTCAATAAATTATTCCTAATGCTTGGAATGAACTTAACCCACATATAAATTGAACACCTAGAAAAAAGACCAAACAAATAAATAAATATCACAGCTGAAAATAAACTAAAAGAATAATGAAAGTGCTTCAACAAAAGTACAAGCTTCACAATTCTGCTTTTAAACTTTTCAGCTCTCTTGCCTGTTAAGCTTACAAACCCACTTTTGTTTTGGTTTATCTTTTATATAAACCGGGGCACAAATTTAAACAAGTTTAACAAATTCACAAATTTAAAGTTTATATGATATGATAATCAACCACAGACCACAGATGCTATTGAAAGAGCTTAAATTGTATTTAACCCTTGCAATTAACCCGTGTAATTAATAGTCTTTAGTCACAGAGACATGCAAAATTAGTGTTTATATTTTTAATGTCTAAATGAAATTGAGTTAGTATTTATATTTTAATTTCTAAATGAAATTGCTTCGAGTACACTCTCAGAAATAAAGGTACAAAAGCTGTCACTGGGGCGGTACCTTTTCAAAAGGTACACTTTTGTACCTATTAGGTTAAAATATGTACATTTTAAGTATTAGTATGTACCTTTAAGGTACCAAAATGGACCCTTTAGGTACAAACATGTACCTGTTGAAAAGGTACCGCCCAGTGACAGCTTTTGTACCTTTATTTCTGAGAGTGTACAAAGTATAGTATTTAATGAAAATGTTATGAATACAAGTTAACTGTTTAAAAACTTTGAGAATATTTAATTGTTTCTCAGTTATCAGTATTTTTTTTAACCCTTAACATCATGTTCTATCACGTTAGTTCTTTGTAATATTGCTTTAAATAAAAAAGCCAATCATCCTCCAAGAGGTGAGAAAGATTCAAGAAGCAACATTGTGTGAAATCTGTGACACTGGTTTGTTTCACTCTCAAACATTACACCATGTGACAAAATAACATAATATAATAAAATATAAAACATTATAATATCAAAATATCAAAAATTTCATAACAGAAATGACCCAGTTACTAAAAGGTTTTCAAACCATAAATTTCAGTTTTTTTTAAATGATTTACGTTGCACTTTTTGCTTTCAAGGCCAAGCAAGTTCATTTATTTTGAATATGGGTTTGGAATAACTTACCTAACCTTATTTGAAATAACCTGATGAATCACTGAAATTGAAATGCGTATGCTGATTAAACTACTCCTAAATCATTTAAATTTTTTTCCTTTTATTATTTTTCATCATTGCTTTTTCATTTCATTTCTCATTATAATTACCCATATTCATTCTAAAAAGCACTGTTCTTTTTAGCATCTTTTTCCAAAGTCATTGGTTGTGCATGTCGCACATGATATTTTGTAGGTGTGCTATAACAGAAGGCATTCTGCCACAGTACCTGATATTATTGTTCATTAAATATAATTAACAATCATTAATAACAATTTAATAATTTAAAGAGTAACATTGCTGACATTTTTCTTATATAATTGCATACACAACAGAATAGCAGACACGGCATTTGTCTAGTAAATGTTTCTATATTGCATTATTTGTTAATGTAGTCATGTTGCATTCTGTGTATTTTTTTTGTGTATTTCTCTGTGAGATGTGCAGATTTTTGTCTTTGTATTTCAACCGTGCGTGCGCTTGTGTGTATTCATGCACTGAGTCTGTCGCTTCAGTATGACTCACTGATATGAGTGCTTTGACTCTGGTGGGAATGTTGTGCTCTTGTGAGCTGTGTGTTGTGTAACATGCTCTTTAATAATACTTTTTAAACAACTCTCTTTAAACTTCCCAACGGAACTGTCAGCCAACAGAGCTGACCTGCTGCTCAATAAAACACCATTTTATATCCAGAGGGTCACACTGGTGCCACATTAGAATCGAGCAAAGCTGAATTCAGCATATTAGTCGCCCACTGGGCCAAAGCATTAGATTAGAATGTTATGATGATTTTACATAAACGATTTAAACTCTTGTGGATTTTACTGAATGGTAAGACCTCGTTTTTAATTGTGCGTAACCATTTGAATTAATCTTGTCAGAGTTGTAAAAGGTTCATATGCAGATAGATGTATACAATGGCCCTAAAAAGTATTTGGACAGTTAAGCTACATTTAAAAGAGTATGAATTTCATTGCATTAAATATAAAATTTCATACAAAGTGACATGCGCAACCAAATTAGAGCATTTCTCAGCCATTTCTGCTATTAACCAAGTGATTTTAAGCCTTTTTGTTGTTGTTGTGGATGTATGATATGGTAAAATAAATAGCAATTTGCATTAAGAAATAAATTGTGAAATTTATTACGGATCAAAAGCAAAAAATTAGACAATGTAACACTTAATATTATGCTTTACCAGCAGAGGCAATGGGAAAATCAGTACCTCTACCACAAAAGCACAAATGAACAAGAAATCTGTAGTTGTCTTGATGAATTTATTTACTAAATGAAGCTGTTTGCAATTAGTGAATAAAAAATTCTAAATGATTAAATATTTTTAAGACATTTTTTTTTTTTTGCATTGAATTCTCAAGTTTTCTCAACATTTTTACAGTGCAAAAAACAGAAAGACAAACAAAGATAAAATACGAGCGTAAATGGTACAGCATGCCCAGGGTAGAATGACTCGATGACATCCTGTGTAGTGATGCATTGCGTTGTTTTTTGTTGAACTGGTAAAGGTATCAGTGTAATTTACTGTACATAAATGTTCAGGCTGATCCGTGGTAATGCAGCATCTAACACCATTGTGGAATCGACACTTAATGTACCAAACAGTGATGCTAACGTTATCTACTGAATGCACATTTAATGTTTGGTATCTACTGTGCAGTGTATGTTTTCTGCTAGCTTTAGAGTCTAAATACTTAGGGGCCACTATATATTTTTCGAGCCTCTGGTTTTCATTTGAATTTGCGTAGGTGTTTGTATGCGCACGACACACTCTCCATACAGCCCTCATCTCCAAGACACAACACACACACTCAAATACGCAAAAAAAAAAGTGAAGGATGGGTGACTTTTATTGGTCCGGCAATAAAAGAGTCGGATGAAAGGAGAGAGGGTCCAAAAGAGAGAAAGAAGCATTCAGAGGGAGGGGCAGAGGAGTGTGAAACAAGGTCTCATCCATCAGTGGTGTGGAGGAGCGACATTCCAGCACTGTTAAACGGGAGGACACACTCACTCACTGCCACAATGGAGGGGGGGCAGCTGGGCTGCAGCTGGGAGGAGCGAGGAGTCAAAGCACAACCTCCCTCACCTCCTTCTTTAGCTTTCTGTTCTTCTCACAGCCAATTCAGCAAACTCTATGGCCATGACCAATGTAAATTTCAGACGCTCAAAGCATGCATACCAGCAATAGGCTCTTTGAAGACTTTGATTTTTGGCTTTTGGCTGTCTTTGCTGAAGATTCGGAGATTCAGTCAATGGTATTGTGGTCGGTCAACTGAGTTTGTGCTTATGATGCAGTTGCTTGTGTGTACTTTAGAAGTACATTTGGAAAATGTCCTCCCATGTTTCCAAACTTTTGCCTTTCCGACCAAGATTCCTCGTTTCCCCTCCTCTCGCCTTTGACTCCCGTCCATCGTTTGGCGAGCCGATTCATCAAACTCTATGGCCATGACCAATGTAAATTTCAGACGCTCAAAGCATGCATACAAGCAATAGGCTCTTTGAAGACTTTGATATTTGGCTTTTGGCTGTCTTTGCTGAAGAGTCTGAGTTTCAGTCAGTGGTATCGTGGTTTGTCAATTGGGTTGATGCTTGTGATGCAGCTGTTTTTTTGTATTTTTGGAAAAAAGTCCTCCCATCTCTCGCCTTCGTGACCAAGATTCCTTGTTTCTCCTCCTCTTGCTCTTTAGCCACGTCCAATATTTGGTGAGCCAATTCAGCAAACTCTATGGCCATGACCAATGTAAAGTTCAGATGCTCAAAGCTTGCATGCCAGCAATAGGCTCTTTGAAGACTTTGAAATTTGGATTTTGGTGTTTATTATGCAGTTGTTCGTGGGTATTTTAGAAGTACCTTTGGAAAAGGTCCTCTTATCTCTCCCAACTGTTGCCTTTGCGTTCCTCATTTCTCCTTCTCTCGCTCTTTAACTCCCGTCCTTCGTTTGGGTAACCAATTCAGTGAACTCTATGGCCATGACCAATGTAAATTAAGGATGCTTAAAGCATGCATACTAGCAATGAGTTCTTTGAAGACTTTGATATTTAAGTGAGCGTTCTGGTCAATTGTGTTGTGGCTTGATGATTGGGTTGGTGTTGAAGTTTAGTTTATGTTTAGTTTAGTAAACAGTTTATGTTGCATTATTATCCAGTTGTTTGCAACCAGTATTGGAAAATGCCTTCCCATCTCTCCATTTGGTGCCTTTACATCTAATATTCTGCTCATTTGTCCTGATTTCCCACTTTCTTTAGCTGATGGCCTGTTTGAAGATTTTGACTTTTTTTAATGACTAGTTTCATGTGCGGTTCTCTAAAATGATTTTAGAGTGTCTTGCAAATTATGTTGTTATTGTAGAACCAACACTGGAAGATTTAATTCCACCTCTACATATGTTGCTTTTGTTATCAAGATTCATCTCGTTTGTCCCATTTTCTCAGTCTCTAACTCCTGGGCCCAGATGTTCAAAAAGTTTAATCTGGATCAGAATTATCCATATTTGGAAATCCTATGTTTTGCTGTCCAGAATCAGGTAATTCGTCTTATTTTTAATATGCCAGTTTCTCAAAGCAATATTGGATTGGATAACCCTAAATCAGATAAAAACGTTTCCAGATTGCCTTATCTGGATTACCAGTATTCTAACTACCTATCACAATGAAGGCTACGAGCTATTTAAAGAACAACAGGTGTTTTTATTCGAAGAGACAAAAAAACAAGACACAATACAAACATTCCCTTCCCCATTCTTTTAAACAGACAAACCCTTCATCTGACCCACAACAAAAACTTAATGGATAGCCCACTTGCTGTTTTATTTTTAGAGAACTGTATTCAGTGTTGGGAAGTAACTAGTTACATGTAACAGGATTACGTAATTAAAAAATAAATGTAACTGTAATCTGTTTCAGTTACTGAATTTTTAAAAAAATTAAATTACAGTTACTTGTGAAAATGTTACATAGAGGGTTATGTCTGAATATTTTCACACACACACACACACACACAGATTTAACTGATTTCGGTAACACTTTATTTGAAGGTGTCCTTGTTAAACATTTTACATGTACTTACTATTATAATAACAGTTAATTATGCATAATTACATGCAAGTAACCTATAAGACAAACCCTAATCCTAACCTTAACCATATAATAAGTAAATGTAGTCAATTAATATTTTAATTACACTGTAACAAGGACAACTTAAAAGAAAGAGTAAACTTGATTTCTTTCCCAAATTGCACTGACTGCTCTAAAATATGAGACACCAGTGTTTCAGGAGTTTAGGACACAGAATATGCCAAAAGCTTATTCAATAACTGTTTTATTTTTGTTATTGTGATCCTGTCATAGCTATGCAAAGATTTGATTTCAAAAACAGTATTGTATCTATTAGAATATATCTTGTTCTGATTTTAAATCAGTATTTAAGCTCAGAACAATGTCAAAGTAAAAAGAGATGCTAGAGTCTGATTTTGTGGTGGCTGTGCTTAATTCAAGAGATGAAGGATTTTGAAAGTCTGACAGTAATCAATGTTGAGTTCAACTGTAAGGTTAACCCTGCCTGTTTTAAATGTTTGAAAGTGAATAACAGTTGAAAACATTCATTAGAAACTTAGAAAAGTAATCAAATGTAATCAGTTACATTATTTTATCTACTTATTACATTTCAAATAGTGTAACTTGTAATCTGTAACCTTAAGTTGTAAAAGTTATTTGTCACATTAAAGTAGACATTTTGCTTGCATTGAATATGCTTGTGTATAAAATCACTTTTCTAAAAATAGGACGTCTCGTCTTTGACTTACACAGGATGAGTCTGCAGGATATAAGTTTTCTATTATTTGACCTCGTTTTATTACATTTTGGTCCAGAAGTCCACACTTTTTGTGGAATCCTGACTTTCTGGATCAAAGGTATCCCAGTCTTACTAAAACGTTTTGAACAACACATACTGATTTTTAAGTTCAAGACTGAATTTTATGATCTAGTTTGATTTTTTTCTTTTGAACAACCCATTTTCAAGATTTGATCCAATCTGATAACCAAAATCTGATCATAGTTATTTTGAAATTGTATGGTAAGCCATTTCAGCTAAATATGTGGTCATGGAAATGCTCAAAGAATGCATGCTTAATATGTTTTTCGCACATTGAATCAGGTGAGTGTCAATGGTTTAATGGTTGGTTTGGTGATTGTCTTTTAAAAATCAATCATTACCAAATCTTGTGAGTTATATATATATTCCTGTATAATAATAATTTTAGGAAAGGCCAGTCCTTTGCACTGCCTTTGAGACCAGGCTTCCTCTTGTTTGTCCTTGTTTGTTGCTCCCCAACTCTTGTCCGTGCTTGGTGTGTGTGTATGTTAATGTTTTGCCAATCTGAAGCGTGATTGCTCAGCTCTTGGCGAGCAGGGATTGGTGGATGTATGTCTGTGCATATTTAGGCGAGTGTTTGGTCAAATTGTAGGGAGCAGGTGATGGCTTTTTGGAGTGCACCCTTTCACACCCCTCTTATTTTGTGGTTGAGCAGCGTGAAGAGGTGGGAGAGGCAAAGGGCCTCCATCCCTCTCTCTCAGGGGCTGCACCTGCCCAGAGACTGTGTGTGTGTGTGTGCGCGCGTGTGCGCATGTGTCTGTCTTAGACTAAGTGTGAGAGAAATGGTGAACTCTGACCAAATGACCTCAGGGCCTTGCACACGGCAACTTGCCCTGCATAACTGTAACACACGCAGATGCACTAACCGATGCCTTGTGTTACAATGATTTTACATAGGTAAGAGATGTTAAGTACAACATGAAGCAAAAGTCCCTGAAATCCATGGTAAAGTGCACGTAAATCTATGATAAAACCATGTAACATACAGCATCTCATAGGATTATTGATATCAGCAATATGAAAAAAATGGTCACACTTTATTTTAAGGTCCAATTCTCACTAATAACTACTATTAACTAACTTTAGCCTCAATAAAGTCCTAATTACTGCTTATTAATAATAGTTAGTAAATAGTTGTTAAATTTAGGTATTGGGTAGGATTAGGGTATGTAGAACATGGTCATGCAGAACATGTTCTTTATAAGTATTAATAAACAGTTAATATGCTAGTAATATGCATGCTAATAAGCAAGTAGTTATTAGTGAGAATTAACTAGATTAAAATAATTGCACATAATAACAGAAAAAGACAGTAAACCCATCTTGGTATCACTTTAGGATAAAGAACACATATGTGACCATGGACCACAAAACCAGTCTTAAGTCGCTGGGGTATATTTGTAGCAATAGCCAAAAATACATTGTATGGGTCAAAATTATCGATTTTTCTTTTATGCCAAAAATCATTAGGATATTAAGTAAAGACCATGTTCCATGAAGATATTTTGTAAATTTCTTACCGTAAATGTATCAAAACTTCATTTTTGATTAGTAATATGCATTGCTAAGAACTTCGTTTGGACAACTTTAAAGGCGATTTTCTCAATATTTAGATTTTTTTGCACCCTCAGATTCCAGATTTTCAAATAGTTGTATCTCGGCCAAATATTGTCCTATCCTAACAAACCATACATCAATGGGAAGTTTATTTATGCAGCTTTCAGATTATGTATAAATCTCAATTTCGAAAAATTGACACTTAAGATTGGTTTTGTCGTCCATGGTCACATATTTACTATTTTTCTTGAACAAACTAATGCTAATTTGCGGCTTATTTATAATTAGTAAAGTAGTTGCTAAGTTTAGGATTAAGGCATCTAAACTATAGTCATGCAGAACAAGGTATTAAAAGAATGCTTTATAAGTACTCATAAACAGCCAATATGTTAGTAATATGCATGCTAATAACCACTAATTAATAGTGAGAATTGGTCCTTAAATTAAAGTGCAGCCTCAAGCTTGGCTTATGCAAACAGAGCCAATTAGACTATCATTTTTAAATCTCTTTTCTCATAGTTCCAACACTGTAAAAAATGTTTGTCACTCTAAAATGCTACAGTGAAAACCCATTAATTGCTTAACTATGCATTGCCTTAACATAGACGGTAAAAACTGTAATAGGTTAACATCACATTACATACATTTTTACTGTAAACCACTGTAAAACAATGAATTGCCATATTATTTATGATAAAACAGTAAAAGGACATTCCCAGAAGTCCCTACACATCACATATTAAAATGTTTTATATATACAATTTTGGTAAAACTTTAGTTTAGGGACCAATTCTTACCATTAATAGTTGCTTATTAGCATGCATATTACTAGCATATTGGCTGTTTATTAGTACTTACAAAACACATTAATATCTTATTCTGCATGACCATATTTTTGATCCCTTAACCCTACCCCATACCTAAACTTAATAACTACCTTACTGTTAATAAGCTGCAAATTAGCAGTTTTTTTAGGCAAAAGTCGTAGTTAGTAGTTACTTAATAGAGAGAATTGGTCCCCAAACTGGTGTTGTTGTTTTTTTTGTGCATGACTATGTACACCATCTATAAACGTGTAATGGCTATGTTTTATGGACAGGCCATGTATGATGGACTGTGATTCATCATGTGGCTTACCACCTATAATATCATGATGATTATCAGTACATTTTACAGTGCAAAGTTGATTTTGTGCTGGAAAACAAATTTTGCAGAGTAGTCAACAAGTGTTTTTTCAGTTGTAATTTACTGATTACAGACTGCATATTACAGATTTTATCCATATGGTGTTGCCTCTTGTCTTTTGTCTTTATGCTTTCTACCTTGTAGAGATTCATCCTATATTTGCTTTAGAATTTTGTCAAATTTTCTGAATTATGTTAGCGAGTAACTTTGTACAATAGCCCCACAAACTATCTGTGTCATGCCCATGGACACGTTTTGTGATTGTTTTCCTTCCCACATGCCCCACTTGACCTAGTTTTCCATCGTGTGTTCATGCCCATATTTGTTTTTTCCTGTTCCTGCTCCCATTGTGTTCTATTGATTTCAGGTGTGTCTCGTGATCCCCTCGTTTAGCTGTGCATTTAAAAAGAGTTCTGTTCCTGGTTTCGTCGTCCGGTGTCTATTGTCATTTCCCCATGTTACTTTGTATTCCGTTTGGTTTTTATTATTAAAGGTCCCATGGCATGAACATTTCACTTTATGAGGTTTTTTAACATTAATATGAGTTCCCCTAGCCTGCCTATGGTCCCCCAGTGACAGTTGCTCAGTGTTTGGATGTACAAATGAACACCGAAGTATTTTTTTAGTTCCTTCATCCAAGCCTATGAAGTGTAACATGTGTAACATGACTTCAATATATGTGAACATGGGCAACTTTGTCATTAAAAAAATTATCCAGAGTACAGTCTTCTCTGAACTACAAAGATTACTGATATAGATGCTAATACAGCTTTAGAACCATAGCAAATCAGAGCAACATGAAAAGCCAACAACGTAGGCTAGCATTAGCTACATGATAATAACTGTAACAGCATACATAAACAAACCAACTAAAGTACCGTATCCAGACACAATATTTTAAACAAACCATTCGGAGACGTCCTGCTGTAGCCGCTGAGTTGCAACTTCTTCATCCTGTGCTTCTCCATCCGGATCAGATTCTGGGTCAAACTGAAAAGCTTGAACGACTGCTTGTCTACAAGCCATTGAGATACATCCACTGTAAACATTAGCGCATGGTAGCGCAAGCTGGTTAAGGCCACACACCCACCCTTCACCTTGCCCCGCCTCTCTCCTCCTCATTAGCATTTAAAGCTACAGACACAGAAATGGCACGTCCTAAGGAAAGCTCATTGTGGGACTGGCTTGTAGTGGCTGAAATTCTACACCAAGGCTGAATTTCGGGAAAGAGACTTCAGATACAGTACTAGGGACCACTTAGGCCTATATAAAAGCATTCAAAAAGCAGCATGTCATGGGACCTTTGAAAGACTGTTTTTGAGTAATCTCCTGCGTCTCCTCGCTCCGTGCTTCCTTTGATGTGTGACAGAACACCGGACCTGTACAAGACGTCAGAGGCTGAGGACAGGCTGTGGTGTTTGTGGCAGGCTGGTCGGAAGTTGGAAAGATACGTGGAGGAATTCCTTGAGCTTTCCAACTGTATGAGCTGGCATGACGGCGCTCTTGGTGCATGTTTTCAGCTGGGGCTGGACGATGATACGATCCGCTGTGATCTCCCTACGTGTGATTTTCCCCTGATCGAGCTGATTAATCTCGTCCTTTATTTAGCTCGGAAGTCAACCCCGCCGGCCGCTCAGCAGTTGAGACCACTGGCTGCTCCATTATCATGCCCGCTGGCCGCTCGTAAATCCAGTGACTAGCCCTAGGATGACAGCAGTTCTCTCCTTCACATCAACCCAAAAAAGGAGAATGCGAAGGAAGAGACTGTGGGCTCCAGCCCCTGAGTCCGCTCCAGTGTCGGCTCCAGCCCCTGAGTCCGCTCCAGTGTCAGCCCCTGACCAGAGTCGAGAGATGGCGCTAGCCCATGACCACAGTCGAGAGAGAGCTGCTGTTCCCATGTTCTGCCTGGAAAGGGCTCCTGGCCCCACGTCAAGCCCGGAGAGGATTCCTGCCCCCATGTCAAGACCAGCGAGGGCTCCTGTTCCCCAGTCCAGCCCAGAGAGGGCTCTTACTCCTATGTCTAGCCCAGACAGGGCTCCAGTTCCCAAGTTCAGCCCACAGGTGTGCAGAATGTGCAGTTCAGGTGTGTCTTGTGATCCCCTCGTTTAGTTGTGCATTTAAAGAGAGTTCTGTTCCTGGTTTCGTCGTCTGGTGTCTATTGTCATTTCCCCATGTTAGTTTGTATTCCCTTTGGTTTTTGTTATTAAAAGTATGTTTTTGAGTAATCTCCTGCATCTCCTCGTCTCCTCGCTCCGCACTCCCTTTGATGTGTGACAATCTGTAAACGTATACTACACTAAAAAAAAAAAAAAATGTCATGGAATTAGATTAAAATATCAAAACAAGTGACATTTATTTAAAGAAACATAGCATAAGCACTTATAAAAGAAGCTGGCTGTGACTGTAAATTAAAAAAAAAAAAAAAACTATAGAGCACTGCAGTGATGATCCATTTCTGTCTGCCAGCCCATAAGTTTGCATCATCCTGGTTCCCTTGACAAAAACCCAATAGGATTTTTCCATTGGCTTTTAGATAACTGCAGAAAACAAGCTCTGTGATCAACAAAGGTTTATGATTCTTATACATGTTTTGTTCATCATTATAGTGGTTACAATGAACACAGCTAAATACACTCGACAGCAGAAAGCTAAATGTATGCCATAAATGAAGTCGCATGACTTTAACGTCATCACCATTAAGCTTCTAATAACTCTTACGGTCTTTACTTAAAACATTCTCCCTGAAAATTTGAGTTAGAATAGTTTGCAAATGTGTAATAAACACAGTTAGGCTGTGAAAGTGACTATTTAGTAGATTAGTTTATCTGTTCAATGTGATGATTTTTAATGTCTGACAACCTCTGTAGTCCCATTTAGACGCTTGTTAACAACCACATTTTTCAAGACAAGTAAAAGCTTTTCAGTATTACTGGTGTATTTTATGTCCTATAGAATAAAACATTAAAATATCTTGAGCTAGTATTCACCACAGACCTTATTTCTGGCTTTTAACCAAAAACCAAATCAAAAAACCCATTGACTTCAAAATAATAGAACTTGAAGTGATCAAATGCTAACTCGTTTTTGGGTTTTTGCTTACAAAAATATGTAATTCCTGGAAAAAATAAAAATAATAATAAAATAAATTTGGACAATTTCTGGTTGTCAGAAGTTAATAAAATATGTCCATAGTAATGTGATAAACCACACCTGTGATTAAGACACCTGAGGACCACACTTCCACTAAAAATCTCTTGGAACTAGTTGGTTATTATCACTTCTGAGGAAAGGTCTAATATTAGTTTGCAGATGTGACCTGTTTTGATATTTTGTTATCCAGTGCAATGACAAACATTTTTTGTGCGCACAGTTTGTGTGCGATATTAGTGAATTATTATCTAACTAGATTTTTTTTTAAACTTTGTTTATAATACATTTTGTACTAATGGTTTAGACATTGAAATATAGTCATCAAAGTGTAAGCTTCATTTGTAAACCGGACAGTACGGTCTGTGTGTTGTTTCTCTGGTGTGGTCTATGCATGAGAATGCTGGCCGCGGGATACAATACTCATTTATAAGGTCTGTCGTTCTCATGACGAGCTGTCATGGCGATGCCGGCGGCTCTTGTTATGTCAGACAAACTGGGTACAAATGGGGTATTATTTGCCACACAGAGGTCTGTTCGGGTTTCATCTGGATCCGGGTCTGTGTCATTGCACCCCTGGTCTGCTCTGGTCCACTGAAAGCTGGTTTCCAGGGTGACAGAGAGGAGGAGGGGGTCGTCAGCGGCCCCTCCTCAGGACTGCGTCCCGCCGCGTGTCGACCCCTCAATAGAGCGCATCTGCAGAAAGGCAGGGAGCCTCTGCTTTTGCCCACTGACCCGTTCATACTGCAGCCACACAAAAACACACCCAACAAATTTTATACCCCAAGCACAGGCCTTCTCTGCAACGCCGCCTGTTGTCATAACTCAACACACACACACACACACAGAGTGAGAAAGAGAGAGAGAGTGAGAGAGAGAGCGGTTGCCCTGGTCATTAGTAAAGGGGGAAAAGTCAGATGCAGGAATGAAAGAAACCAGGGAGAAAAAAAATCAAAGGAAAAGTTAAACAAAAGGCAGCTCTAAAACACAAAACACTCCATGGAGATTTGGGAAGAAAAGGGGATATTGGGTTATGAAAATGAATCAGGGGGCTTTTATCGCACATGCAAATGGGCTTTTTAGATTTCTCATTTATTACCCTGAGAGAGAAGCTTTCAGCCCGCTGTCCGTACAACCATCTCTATATAGTCTGATATATGCAACCCAACTTTAGCTCTGCCCTGTGATAGGACAGCACTACTACACAGTTTTTAGTTAGTGTTTTGTAATATTTAGTCTGTCATTTATAGCTCGTTTCTTTCACATCTAGTCAAGCAAAAAGTGACAAAATATAAAAGGCTATTATACATGAAAAAAAGGCAAATAACATATTAATTACATGTTTATTAACATTAATGACCAGCCTGGCTGAAAATGATAACTTAATTTTCAAAACTTAGTGTGAAAAGTGAATGCTAGATAATATGAGAAGAAACAAAAAAATTCTGTCATCATTTACTCTCATGTTGTTTAAACCTGTATGAATTTCTTTTTTAAAGAAGATATTTTAACAAATGTATCTATTTTTCCTTTTTTCCACAGAAAAGGCAAAGTCAAACAGGTTTGAAACTACATGAGTGTGAGTAAATAATGACAGAATTTTCATTTCATTTTCACAAGAGATTTATCTACGTATATGACAATACTCATTAATCATCCACTGTAGGTCATTTTCAAAATATAGGTAACCCTCTATTTTAAGGACCTATTCTTGCTATTAACTAGTTGCTTATTAGCATGCAAATTGCTATAATGGATGTTTATTAGTATTTTTAAACCACATGTTAATGCCTTATTCTGCAAGACCATATTTTAGATCTCTTAATCCGACCCCATACCTAGACTTAACCTTACTAATAAGCATCAAATGAGGAGTTTATTGAGGGAAAAGTCGTAGTTCATAGTGAATATGTGTTCCCTATTCTAAAGTGTTACCAAAATATGTGATCAGGCATATCAATGTATACTTAGCATTTTCTTTTTTTCAAATGTTTATGTACAATTTGATATCAATAAATTGTATAATATCACATATGTATAATATACTCTATTATTCAGAAGTATATTCATACCCTCACTAGTAGATATCAGTTGCATATGACTAACTTGTTTAAGACCAGTTTAAGCATTTTATGCAACTGGCCACTTTAACAACTGGCACCGGCCACTGATACACCCATATTTTTATCAAGTTTAACTTTAATATAAGAATTCAATCATGATCCTTTTATTAATTTGGCATTGGAACAGTAACATCTCCCAAATTTCTCAAATGTGCTTCGTTTGGTAACAGCGAAATTAAATTATTTTATTCTAGTCAAATAATTAGTTTAATTAAATAGTTAATTTGATTAAATCAAGCTGATACACTGAGTTACACCAACAATATAATTTTTTAGAAATATTAGAAACAACTCTAAGTAAAAACAGCACATTTTCCTTGTTACATTGTAAAAACAGTAAAATCGATTGATTTAAGCATGGACATCAAATAGCAGGTGATTCCAATCAAACTCCCTCCCATCCGTCATCCTTTAATCCTATCCTGTACCTCCCTTTTGATCCCTCTCTCTACTCCTCCCACTATCTCTTCCCAAAAGATGGACAGAACAAGTGGGAGGCAGATGCTGCAGGACAGGCCATTGAAGGGAAGATTTAAGGGGAAAAACACAGAGGAGGTGGAAATAAAAAAAAAAAGGAAATTATGAGAAAAGTCAAACACAGCTTTCTGTATGCTGCAACTATTTGAGAACCTTCTCGAACCGGTTTTGCTTGGGCAGTCACTCTGAGAGGTGGAAAATGTGGTTTGCATTCCTTGACTTTTGTTGTCCGGGAGTGTTTTGGGCAGTGAAAAAGGAACTGGCTCAAATTGGGAGAACAATAGTGAAACCTCGGATGACAGGACCATCACTGCCGTCCTCAACACTTTGAACAATCTTGTCAATGGAGACACTGAAGAGGTCTGCATTCTAAACATTGTCACATATGTGTACAAACCTCTTGAAAGAACTTTGCTGACCTGCCTATCCGCCTTTATGGGGGTTCAAATGGCAAAACACTTTCTTTGTGTTGGAGAGTTCATTAAATTCATTGGTTTGACCCACCATTTTTTTAAAGACCAAATGTCCACTGAATTGGAAACTAACTTCCATGGATAAAGACAAACCCCTTTTGAAGCATATGTCAGAGCTTCTAACACAAAATGGGGGGAAAAAAGATGACTTCTCAATCCTTGCTGTACCAGAACTAATGGATTCACATCAAATAGCAATTCAGATTCACAATGAGATATTAAAAATCTTATATATCATCTATCAATCCAACACTAGTTTATAAAGTAGTGATCGTTCCCTGCTTGATTTCATATTGGTTTTATACCAACACTAGTATGGTTTTCTCACACAAGCATATGAGGAAATGTCCACTTTAGCGAAGAAACTTTGGCACTATTAACAAATTATTTATTCATCGAATTGTTTAAATAATGTACTACGGTAACACTTTATTTCGATAGTCCACTTTAGACATTCTACTAACAGTAGGTAACTTTGCAACTACATGTCAACTAAGTCATTAGAGTATTAGTAGACTGTCTGTTTAATATCTTCTAACACTTTATTTTGAAGGTTCCACAACATACAACATACTGACTATGAGAAACTTTGCAAGCATATGTCAACTTATTCTACTAAACCTACCCTAACAGTTTACCCTGAGAATTAGTAGATATGTAGTTGGAAATTAATGAGAATTAGTTGACATGTAGTTACAAAGTTACTTATAGTTAGTAGAATGTCTAAAGTGGCCTATCAAAATAAAGTGTAACCTATACTTATTTATAAAACAGTTCTGATGAATAAATACTAATCAGATTTATTTAATTATTTAATTATAAGACATACAGACTTACATTATGAAAACTAGTTTTACTCTATTATGTTGTAAACAAAAAATAAAATAAAATTTACATAATGTTGGGGTTTATTCTTCCAAATCTATCCACACAACTCCTAACTGTTTTATTTAAATGCAATTTTGTAGAGATTCAAAATGCAAATAAAAATGTTTGTTTTCATGTGTTTCAGAAAGTTTTTTGTGTAATAAATGTTATGCTATTTCAAATACAATGGCCCCAAAAAGTATTGGGACATACAAAAAAAATGTCTCACGCGTTCAATAGAAAATATCTGCAAAAAATGATTATAAAACATTTCTCAGAGCTATAGCTTTAGTTTTCTGTGCCATTTTTGCAACTGTTTTTTAACCAACTAGTCTCAGTGTGTCAGTAGATGTATGAAGTTAGTTCTCAAGTTTGCACAGGTGTCAGAGTATAGACATATATTTGATGACCAGGAAGTGTCCAAATACCTCTGTCTTCGTTTTGACAGTGTATGTATTTTTTTCATGCTTCAAAAGTGTGTTTGTGCCAGGGGTGCATTTCCCAGAAGCATCACTAGCTAACTGTGGTTGCATGTTCTATCTAGCTCTTTCGGTAACAACAACTTGTGATCACAGTTGCATGCTTTTGGGAAATGCACCCCAGGATTGGAAATTATATACAGTATCATTGGAAAAAAAATGTCCCTGTATGAGTTCTTGTTTTTTACATTTTTTACATGATTCAATGACTAATTTATATAGTCTTTGGCTTCATCTGAATATATGTACTTCCCTACTAGACAGTATATATAGGGACTGGATTTGTGAATAGCACTGAAATGAGGCAACTGACAATGGAAGGTCACATGACAATCACAACATAATGAATGTAGTACGTCCTGATTACATTCATACTTACACATGTTCATATTCTATAAAACATGCTTTTTAAAAGTAATAAAGTAACTACTTATTCATAAAAAAAGGACCTATACAAACAGAATGTGATTTCGACCACAGCCAGTCACTTGTGTCATTCCTGAATGAATCAGCCCTTTTGAAAATAATGATTGAGTGAATCATTCAGTGACTCACTCATTGCTACTACCTACTGGCGGTTTTAATTTCATTTTAAAAACATCTTTTCATGTTTTTTATTTAAAATGTCAACACTTATTTATGCATTTTTAACTGCTGTGTAAATGGATTCATGTCCTCTGAGCTAAACAGCCTGTGTAAATACATCTAAATGGCACTTCTGTGTCAATAATGCATTTTGTTGGTGGTGATTTCATTTGATTAATAACAGCCCTATAATGTCTTATTTTACAAAATTAATTTTATTCAATTTAAGAATTTGACATAAAAGATGACATATTTAATAAGGTAAAAAGTAAAAGGTATTTTAAAAAATCAGATATCATGGAAAAGTTCATTTCTATCAATTGTTTGGAAATAAATGTCATTTGGATTGATACTATATTATCTTATTCAGTGACACTGAATGCACAGAGTTTTCATTGTGGTCTCAAGTGTCCAAAATACGTTCGCACAACAGTATGCCTCATGTTGATCACTCTGCCAATGCTAATGGAACTGATGAATAATAAACAGATTAATAAAGCATTGCATCTGCATTAGCTTGTTAAATAAAAAGTATTACTTTAATGGTATGTAATTAGCTCAAAATTAAGGCTATACATTTGATTACCAACAAATGAAATTTTCATTATTGGGTGATTTTGATGTCCTTGAATGACACTTCAATAAGGCACCCCAGGAAAAAAAAAAAAAAAGTGAGAATTTTTTTTTTTAAACACGAAAAATTCATGGATGCAAAGAAAGAATATTATTTACATATTTATGTGTTTTCTTACCATCTGGTGTTTAGTTGTGATGTCTGGTTGGGACTCCTAAGCATAAAACACACATTTAACAATATAACACCGGTCTCTCAGTTAGCTATAATGAACTGCAACAAGGGCTGGTGGCTGAGCAGCATATGAAAGATACTTTTCAGAGCTTTTCAGCATCCATCCCTTATAAAAGCAGGGGAACCTGCAGCAGCCTGTGTCATAGCCCTAGGGGTAGATCTAGGAGGGGGACCCACAGACAGCCACAGCGCCCCGTCCAGCTAAGGCAAATCCCAGTGGGACTCTAAATCCTGTTTCACTGTTAGCTCACGACAGATCCCTCCATACAGACAAGTGGGGGCAACAGGACCAGCATGCACTTCAACCTGTCTCTAACCAATACAGTCTCCAACCATGAATAATTCACACCATACGGAAGCCATTGACCCCCAAACCCAATGAACTTAATGCTCACTTAATTTTATTTTATTACTCACAATTGAGAGGAGAGAAAACAAATGGTGTGAAAAAGGAGCCCGGTGAATCTGGCAGCTGCAGGCCTGCAGAACAAAACAACATCCCAGAATAGCCCCAGGCATGACTTGAGTAGCTAAATGGGTTTTTATTATTGATATTTTAAACTTTTGTCAAGATTGAGGTATAAATTCATAAGCATAGAGATTATCAATGATCCGTTTTTTATTCATACTGCTGTCAGTTTGAAGTTCTGACCATGAACAATTTAACATTACAGCTTTAACTGCAATGAAAAAAAAATGGTGTATAAATAATTTTCACTCAGAAATTGCTAGTAAATTTCACAAACAACTACAAATTTTTTTGCAATTTTGAAGTAGAAAAACAGAAACAGTAAAAAATGTATATCCGATTATGTTTATTTATACCTTTGATTTTCTATATTATCATTTATTTTTATTTATTTATTTTTACAGTGTATCCACTTGTTTTACTTTTAATTCATTTCAAGTTAATGAAACTTTCAAAAATATATTTTTAAAATGTTGTGCTTATATATATATATATATATATATATATATATATATATATATATATGATGTGATTATATGCATTATAGAACTATAGAATACATTATAGAATGTGTTGGTACATTTTTGTGCTATTGTGCACATAGATTATAAATAGCCTATTATAGAACTAAAGTAATACAACAATTCAAATTCTATTTAATAATCATCTCTTTCATCACAAATATTTAGTTTACATTTTTAATAAATTAGTCGAGAAACTAATTTATCCAATTCCATGTCATAACTGTACAAAATAATTCCTCGCTTTCCAGAATTGGAAAAATTTGATTAAAAACGCAGATTAGTCAAACGCGCTCCTTGGTGCGCGTCCTAGATGCAACAGTTCGCTTGCGCTTAACAAGAACACCTCTGGAGGGCAGTCTCCATCTCCTCCGCGGAGGTCAAAGTTATTTGTCGGTCTCCAGTCGAGAGTACAAATGAGGATGAGCTTCCCTGAGCAGAAGCGCTCACTGGCTGATAAAGAGATCGCAGGTGCTTCGCCATGGGAACTACCGTGACTTATTGTCCATTTTCACTATAAAAAGTAATAAACTATTTAATGTGTTTTATTAATAACTAGACTGAAATACAACGCCATATGCAGCATGCCCGCATCAAAACCACGAATGAGATCTTTTAATATCTCAACTGTTTCTGCAATTACATTAAACAGAGAACAGAAGAGGTTTCAGATCTCAACCATATAGGCTTGCCTACCAGTAGATGCGCTCGAACTCAAAACATTTCTTTAGAATGAGAGCTGGTCTCATTTGTTTCTATTTGTAGTAGGCTATCCCTAAGGAATTTAGGAGAACCATCTCCTGAGCTATGACACGAGCAACCTCTGAGCAATAAAACGATCTTCTTGTGGGGGTTTTATAGCATAACAAATCCCCAAGGAGACTCTAATGGCTGTAATTGATGTTATCAAAATAAAGCAAAATGTCTTGATATTAAGTCCGCTTTACATTATAATAACATCATCAAGCCATTTGGTAATTATTGACTAGGAAAAAACAAGGTCTGGTGGGGCACGGGTGGTGGGTATGGAAGCTCACTCTCCAATTAGTTAATGGTGAGCGCCTGGCACGCGGTGTCGAGGAAAATGAAAGGCTTAATCCCCCTATCTCACCATTCCTCTTTCACTCCCATAACAGGCTCTTGTCCGTGTGACTCTGTACCTGCCGCTTGTTTAAGGGTTTAATTGCTCCTAATTTGTCCGGCAAAGACCTGCTATTACGGTGCTGCAAAGTTGCAACCAAATTATACCCCTTATGTGAGTCGAGTGGTGATTCCAGTGGAGTGAGGTTTGGTGGGAGGGAGGGATGGACGAGGGTCTCTCGTCATTTTCCAGAAAATAAAACAAATGGCTGGGCCTATGCAGTCCATTACCAGGCTCGAGGCTTGGTTCTGAACACAAGAGCTTTCTATTAAGCGAGCCGGCTCGGTTCCGGGGATATACAGTAAGAGGGCAAGAATAATTGTTGCATTTGTCAAGAACCATCAGTGTTACCCGGACTGATATTAGCAGTGTTAGACGTATGTACAGGTCATACGTATACTCACTGAGTAGCTACGGTCCAATAAACTGCAGAGCTGCACGATCTGGTGTTTTGGTTGCCTCCATCATCCATCCATCTATCCATCCATCCGTGGCGCGCATTAGCGATTGTCAAAGCTTTCACTGAAAGCGTGGTTTGTAAATCTGTCATTCAGATTTTTTTTTAGTAGGCTAGACTATTCTAGTGTTAAAAAAAGTAAACTACGAGAGTCCGTGAAAGAATTAAAATGACGTTAAAAACGCCGATTATAACTAACCTTTCAGATAATGTTTACATTTAGCCTAAACAGCAGGTAAATAGGCCTACTGAAATTCAATTTATTTTAGTGACGTTTGTTTCTGTTTTAATTATCTCTCATGTTAGGCTACATTCAGTGTCTATGCCTAATGTGTTAATGACTAGTGATTTTTTCGAACTTTAAAATATAGGCTATTCCAAATAGAACGTTAAACGCACGTTTCGCTGTTTACTCACACATTAGTATCTCCTTTTCCTTTGAACATCTTGTTTAGCAAACCTAAAGTGAAAGAAAATGTTTTCCTATTACTTAATTCAATCAGGGCGCGGCGGGCAGGGGCTTTCACTCGCCGTGCATTCGGGCCCTCACTGACAGAGTCGGCTTTGTGCCACTTTGTCCGCCGCTGTCACACACTTTAATTCGAGCCTTTCTCTCTCGCATTGAAAACTCTCCACAATGACATTCAATAAGGGCTGGGAGAGTGAAAACCTGGTTATTTTTATATATTCCTTCCCGGACTCTGCGGGGGCCAGCGCGAAGGAATTAATCACTGTTTTTTAACCTCATCGCTTTGAGGTTGTGACGCGACGCGTCTTTTTTCTTCTTCTTCTTTTTTTTTAGCTATAGTGGAAATGATACATTTCCCTCAGAATGGATACGCACCCTTAGAACTCATATTTAAGAGAAATCTTATTGTAACAATATGGTTTAAATAGCCTACTAATTAAATAAATAAATAATAATAAAATACTTTCTGTGCGTATGTGCGCATCCAAAACTAATAATTTAGCAACTGTAATGATTCATTAAGTAGGCTATTGTAATGTAATGTTGTCCTTAAGTAAATAAAAGTCTCTGCGTATAGGTAAAACAATAAAAACTGACACAGACTTAAAGGGGGGAAAATAAATAAACCCTTAAAAAAAATTAATAATCGCAGCAGAAGAACTTATCTGAAGAAAAAAAATTTGGTTCGACAAGGGAAAGAGTCCCTGTTCAAAAACAAAACGTTTATCAGATATTGACGCTGTGTTCTTTCTTAACTAAATATTATGTTAGTGTCTTAAACGCAGTCCAATTTCTGAAGCCCTTTCTCAGAAAAGTTGTTTAATTGTTATATAGTTAATGGTGGGCTGAGTTGCAGGTGGAACTGGGCCGATGAGCCTTGCGACATACGTCACATGCACCGAATGTCTAATGAGTTCACGCAGAACAAATGACGAACCTCTTTGAATGAAATTAATTAAAAGAGCAATAGTGTCCATGTGATCGCGTGAGAAAGAAAATAAAGTTTAAAACGACACTAAAGAGTAATAGTATAAAAGGAGTGGAAATTTTAAAAGGGAGAAGGGGCAGTACCGCCTCTTGCAGTGTGGGTGGGGCTGACAAGAATAGACTACATTATGCAGTTCATTTAGTTAACAAGTGAAATAATAGGGAAGCGTGCAGAGTGAATGCCGAGAGAAAAGGCACAAAACCCTATTGAGAGCTCTCAGCCGCTAGTAGCGTAACCGTCACATGGGCACACTGGCTCTCCAACTATTTAAGCAGGAACACTTTCTCTTCAGCACCATTCCGCCATCCAGCCTTGGGTACACATCCTGGTACGAGACTGACAAAGAGAAACTTTTACGAACTCTCAGACATTCGGTGAAGAAACACAGGGCAGCCAAGATGCCAAGATCGTTTCTTGTGGATTCCTTGATTTTGAGGGAGAACAGCGAAAAAGGAACCGAGAACAGCCCGCCGTTGTTTCCTTACGCCGTGCATCCATCTCATCCTCTCCACGGTCTCTCCGCCGGCTCCTGCCACTCTCGAAAAGCGGGGTTGCTGTGCTTTTGCCCGCTGTGCGTCACGTCCCAGCTTCACTCGTCGCCTCCAGCTCTCCCACTCATCAAGGCTTCCTTTCCTGCCTTCGGCTCCCAATACTGTCACACGGCGCTATCCAGACAGCATTCCGCGTCTAGCGGCGTAAACCTCAACGGCGGCTCGGGGTTGTACCAAGCCACATACCCGGTTCCAGATCCACGACAGTTCCACTGCATATCCATAGGTAAGTAGGTTGTGACTGGCATCAGTCACCATAAAAAGTCGACTTTCGTAACTTCATTTCTGTTTTAATGTCACCCGTATCAACAAATGTAATTGAACTCTTTTTTGTCTCCTCTACAGAAAATAACACCAGTCAACTTCAGAGCAGCAAGCGCATGCGCACTGCGTTCACCAGTACGCAGCTCCTGGAGTTGGAAAGGGAGTTCACCTCCAACATGTACCTGTCGAGACTTCGGCGCATAGAGATCGCGACTTACCTCAATCTGTCCGAGAAGCAAGTCAAGATCTGGTTCCAGAACCGCCGCGTCAAGCACAAAAAAGAAGGCAAAAGCGGCTCCCACAGGACGGGCTCGCACAACTGCAAGTGCTCGTCTTCCCTGTCCTCTGCCCGGTGCTCTGAGGAAGAAGATGACCTCCCCATGTCACCTCCGACATCAGAAAAAGAGGACGCAGATTTGTCCGTAAGCCCATGAACTCTAGCGCATTGCTCATGACCACCACCTCAAAAGACTCTGTATGCCACACCTGTGGAATCTTGAATGCAGCCAAAAATCGACGGTATCTGCGTGCGCCGTCACCTGTAAATAGCAAGAAAGAAAAAAAAACTTTATATATGTTCGGGGTCTGCGTATCCCTTTAATGTTGTATATTTGTATACATGTTCTATGTTTGTAGTTTTTTTCTGAAAACAACTTAAGCCCATAGTTCCGCATCCAAATACATTTCCTGTCACCAAAAGTTTTTTAATCTGTGTTATTAACGGTTCAAAATTAATTTGTACTTTATTTTTATTTTTAAGATATTCAATTGTTTTGTTTGTATGGATGGTGAGTACAGGGTAGCTTTAAGCACATTTTGGGGACGGAATGGAAATATGGGATGTATACGTCACTTCAATGCCAGAATTTGTTATTGTACTTTTATTGTAATGAGAATATTTATTTATTTAAAAAACCTTGATGCTGAAAATAAAGAATATTTCTTAGTGACAAAATGTCTCATTTCAGTTGGTTTTAATCATTACACCTGTCATACTGATGTTAGAAAGCAGCAAAAGCCACAAATGACTCTCTCTTTTTACTTTTTAATAAGACTGAGCCTTCCAAGGTTATTAGGCTTAATTTAAGGTTTAATTGCCTGTGCATGCAGGACAATTCTTTTCAGTATTGTAATATTCCGCTTAAAACCTTTTCTAACATGGCATTTGTAAGAGCGCACTGCCAAAATAGAGGATGAACAGTTCTGGAAATGATGCAAAAGATGGCATGCACAAGTTCTGCGCATCTTCGTGCAATATTGAATGTAACTATATTTTCTCAAAAAAACAAAAAACAAAAACAAAACAAAAAACAACAACAACTAAGAATTGCAAAACGTATACGCAAAACATATGTATGTATATATATATATCAGCATATGCTCAATCATGACTGCAAGAATAAGAGACGCTTTATAAACACGATGGGATCACGTTGCTTAACTATGATAATTGGGGGGAAAGCATCCATAAAACGTGTCCAATAAAAGGTTTAATATCCTGCATTTTCACATTAATGTGTTTTATATGTAAGACGTATATCTGCATAAAGTCTTCGCCATGGGTAAACTTAAGGCGTAATTTAATAAAGCTCACCAAAATGACCAGCGCGTGTTAAGCGCGCGCCAACTCGTTTTAATAAACATTTATAAGGTCTTTAAAGGGATGAAACAGGAGTGTTTGTGACCGTCTGTAAAAGATCACTAGGATGGCTGTTTAAGTAAAGATAACAACTGATAAAAGAGAGATATAACGTTTACACAAAATCCTGACTTTTAACATACTCTAGTTTGGGAACGCTGAGAGTATGTACGGCTTATCTAAATCACAGATTCTCCGAGCTTCTATATTTACAACTCTAGTGCATCGGTATAGATCTCCGTCAAGAAGTCCAAAGAAACGCGTATTCATCGGGCTCCCTGTGGCATTCCCTGGGGACGCAGCTGAAAGCGCCTGGTATCCCCCAGGCGCGGGGCCTCTCCTTTAAACACTGAGCCATTTAGCGCACGGTTCTTAACAGTCTCGTGAGAGCGGGTTAATAAAACCCAAAGTAGTGTATTAATACACAGACAATAATGCGCAAATGAATAAAATATGCGAGTCAACGAGACAGATTAATCGATGTTTGTATTTAAATTTATTTAAAGGGGTCTAGACGGACACTTGGTGATGATGGTGATTATTGTGTTTGCATGTTGCGTTTGTGATCGGTGCTATAAGCAAAATAATTCTTTTATTATGTGTATTTCAGAAGAAAAAAAAAACCTTGTGTGTCTATGATATGAATTGATAATTTACTAAATAATTTATTAGGCTAGTTTATATAATATAGCATAACTTTTTTTTGGTCAGTGTCTCCTAAATGAATTAGCCTATCATTCGAGTCGACTTTAGAGACTGATTCCTTTAATAATTTAAATAAATTGCGTGTGCTCTGTGGACAAAAAAATAAAATAAAATACACGCTATTTTATTGACGTGAAAAAGGGCATTCCAATCACTCCATCCTTTTTTAATTTTTCATCTTCTTTTGCGCACCAGAACTGGAGCTCAGATTGAATTTTTAGCAACGCACCACCACATTCTGGGGTGCAGGTCTCGACGCGCCCTACTCCATTAACATGGCGCTTTAAATCTTCATTGAAATCATTGAAATTGGTTTTAAATGTTGTTTCCTTTGCTGGGAATATATCATCAGCCATCGGTGTCAACAAAGGACCTGGTAAGATCAGCACATTTACTAAATTATTCCAGTCATTGTGTCCTCGGGATACTGCACTGCTCTTGGAAACGCTCGTTTAATTGTTCACTTAAACATTTTAACAAAACTCTAATATTTGCATTTGTGAAGATATAGGATTAGGCCATTTTGTTAATTACACCATACAGTCTCATTTTGCACCGTGCGTCCTCTGCAAAGCGCCCTTTATCCATTCAATAGCCCGGGGGTACGCGCCCTGGGGGAGTTTTAAGCCTGGTGCTCAAAATTCTCAATTTATTTATTCTTAATTTTGCGCCGATCAATTCATTGAAGCAAAAAGGGCTACAGTGTCTTTTTAGGGGAAGAAAAGCGAATTGTTGACGTGACCCTGACAGGGGCTGCTGAGAGGGCTTGCCTGACGCTCGAGGGCCGCTTGAGTCAACAGACCCCCATCTAGCAGACTCGCCCTTGTCTTTCTTCCAACTAATTTTTCATTTACGGCTTTTCTTAGACTTGTCTCTTATCTATCAGATTAAAAGAGCAGCTTGTAACAAATCAGTCTGCCTGATTTACAAGAGCATTAAAAGCGGACAAAAGAGGCAGGCCGTCAGTACCTGAGTCTGGTAGACGGTGAGGCGCTGCAGCTGATTCGATGAGTTGAAAATGCGCACGAAACAAAATACTTGAATCCTGAAAAAGAGCCTTTGTATGTTTCTTTAGAAATCAAGCAATTCTGCATGACAAAGGACAATTAATAAGCCGTCTTTTCACGACCAGCAGCTGGTTTCCCTGTCAAGGAAAGTTGGAAAAAATTCGGACTGAATGCGCGCAAAAGCCCTTTGCGCGCAGACAGCTACCCAAGGTGACCCATTTGGCACAGTTAAAATAAGCAGGCTGAGGCAAAAGCGAGGGAACTGTCAAAAACATTTAAGCTGGAATATCTTGAAATTGCAAATCCCTTTATGTGGAGGGACGCTGCCGATCTGGGTTAGACGTACAATGGAGGTGGTTAAGTTGGAGAGGCTTTGGAAACGGACACGTGGCCTCTCAATGAGAGCTTCTTGGGAATCGCGTGGCTCGCAGCGCGTCTACAAACTTTAAACGAGATTTAAACTTGATATTTTCCCAGATTCTAAAAGAACGATTTAGTTACAGATGGAGTTAAAGATGATACGATAATAAAAATACATAAATATATACTATGTTAACTTTAATAAATGTAAATTTACTTATTAATCCGCATGTGGCAGTGACCCGCTGTATAGCTTCTCCCTTTATCAGTTTCTTCGAAAAATAAAAACATATATATATTTTTGTAAAAGTTCAGACTCAAAATCACATAAAAGTTAAGAAACACTACATTTTAATTAGACATCAGTTATAGTCCCCATTCTTATAGGTGTATAATATTTTAAACATGTTAACGGACCTTTTTCCTACTCTGGAAATCTGTCAGTTTCTGGATACGTTTTGTGTAACAGATTTGAAAGTTTTCACATTATTTTACGGTAGCGTGTCTCTCAAAAGACTTATCATACAGTGTTTTTGGCAATAAACAGCATTTCTTTTTCTCCACTGCTTGCTAACAGTGGAAAATCACCAATGCAGTTTTTTTTTTTTTTTTCTCTTCTTCTTCAAACTTTTGAAGAAATCTGGTTTTTGAACTACGTATGACATGCCTATACCTTTGAAATAAAGTTTAAAATACAGCGGGCATAAATTATGATTATTTGTCCCTATCCAGTCAGGAAATTCAATAGCATCCAACTGACCTTGTAAGAGCAGCTTTGTTTACTAGCAATTTATCTTTTACTCAAGTTTGCGCATACAGAAAAAGGAAAATAACCACAGGAAAATATTCCTTACTCAAAATGGGATAGCAACTACACTTCTCAAAAAGACAGAAAAGACAGACTTAACACAGCTAAGCATTCGAGACTTAAAATGAATTCAGTGTTTGTCAGTGAGCGTTTTACTCAGTATCACACAGTTTGATGTTGTTCATGCAGAATTGAATCACTCCATAAAAACAGAGACAATGCGAGGGAGAGAGACTGCTATTCGAATCTGCACCTGCAATGTCAAGAGGTCGAGAAATAATGAACAGGGCTGACTTAGAACTGTGCTTTCAAGTGTTAACTCTTGTAAACTGATATAAAGAGACAAGACATACAATAATGCTAAAAAAAAAAACACTCGCGTATCCGCCTGTATGTTTTCAGTGGAGCTGTCCAAACTTTCACAGCCTTCTAAATTCTCTTTTTGATTGAATTTTGCACAGTTAAACAGTTCCAGCCACCTCCTACCCCCGGTGCCATTGATGTCTTTCTGACCTGATAAAATGCGCTTGGCTGCCGTCAAATGGGCCAGCTTTGCCTGTTCACATTTAAATATGGGAATTAGTCATGAGCCCTGTCACAAGCAGCAGAAATTGCTAAATTGTTGGCCTCTTTTCAGCGACGAGAGCTCTGGGGTCTGCATTCATTAGATTGAATTTAGCGTCGAGGTGAGAGACCTCTGTGGCTGTCTTTTACCGGGATGTCATAACAAGGAATCGTTCTGGAAATGAGGGGGCGTGCGCAAAAGAGAAGAGGAGGGGGTCGTCGTCACCGGTTGGAAGCGGCATCATTTCGGTTTGAAGCGGATTCTGTCATTTAGTTGAACAAATTAACTCACAAACACTTCTGAGGGTGGGCACAGTGTATTAGTGAGGCATGGAAACATAATTAATGTAGCTCATGTCACTTTCAAGAGCTTTTGATAGCCGACCGACGGTTAGATATCATCGACTAAATCGCAGAAACCACATTTTTAATGACAAAATGTATATTCAAAATTGCAGAGCGCCACACGTCACGGTTTGCCACTCTTTCTCTCTCTCTCTCTCTCTCTTTCTCTCTCTCTCGAGATTACGCCCCCTTCTCTAGGCCTGAAGTTAATGTAGCAACTTTTAAAAACACATAGGCCTACTGATACGAGGTATTCTTCAGTGTAACCTTCAAGACCTTTCTGTCATTTTGTTGCATTTCTTTTTTGATGTTAGGAAGTTACCAAAGTTTTATTATTGTGTCAAATAACTGTAGTAACGGTGGCGGAAAATATGATTAGCCTGCCGTGGCAAAAAGGGCTCTCTTTCTCTCCAGCTGACTCATTGTCTGTCTACCATTCATAAAACAACTAGGTAAAATAATCATTTTTTAAACCAACTTCACATGCATGCAGAAATGTATGTATTTCTGTATAGACAGAAATGTAAGTTTAATCAGAAAATGACTACAAATTATAACCTCCAACATCCACAGTTTAACGATAAGGCAAGTTGTGAGCCTCACCAACAAATGAGCATGTTACAGCCTAAATTTAGGGCCTATCTGCCAACCACTTTCTAATAGGAAAATGTAGGTGAAATCATTACCTGAACTTCCGTTGGTAGGCTGCTGTCATTCTCTCTGCCCAGTGCCCATGTGTCTCCTGGTACATCAGTCTTCAGGCGCAGTGCCAGCTCAAGCTTGAGAGAGGAACACTTGCTTTTGCAGTGGAGCTGCAGCGCCATCTGATGGTAAATACAAAAATATATCTATCCAATCTAACTTATCTTTCTGTCGGGATTCATGTGGCTTTATAGGCATGGTAAAAAGTCTTTACATTGCCAAAGCATTAAATTACATATATGCACATTTACATAGATTTACTAAATAAATGAATACATAGGCTACATACAGTGCCCTCCAAAAGTATTGGAACAGTGAAGACAAAATTGCTCTGTTGGCTGTGGAGTCAAGACATTTGCAAATATGATTAAAAGATTAATATGAGACAAAACTACAGAATGTCACATTTTATTATTAGCCGTTTCAACACATACATGTTATACCAAATAAAAAGAGCAACACTTTTAGAGTTCATCCCACTCATTGATGTGAGCATAAGTATTGGGACAGCTGAACATAAGGCAGATATAAAAGATTAAAATCTATTATTTAGTTGCAGATCCCTTGTGCACTATCACAGCAGTGAGTCTGTGACCCATAGACATCACCAGACTCTTGGTCTCATCCTTTGAAATACTTTTCCCAGCCTTTAATGCAGCCAATTCCAATTGTTGCTTGTTTTGGGGAGTTTCTGCCTTTACTCTCCTCTTCAGCTGGTGAAATTCATGTTCAATCGGATTTAAATCTGGAGATTGACTTGGGCAATCTAAGACTTTCCATTTCTTTGCCCTTATAAATTCCTTGACTGAACTTGCAGGTGTTTTGGGTCAATGTCCTGATGCAATATGAAGCACTTCCCAATGAATCTGGTGGCATTTTCTTGAATATTGGTAGGCAAGATGGTTTTGTACCCTTCCAAATTCATTCTGCTACTGTCAGCATACATTAAGTCAGTAAAGTTGAGAGGCCTGTTCCAGAGGCAGCCATGCATGCCCATGCCATGACACCACCTCCACCATGCTTTACAGATGAGGCTGTATGCTTGGGATCATTTGCAATTCCCTTTTTTTCTCCACATTTTTGCTTTCCCATCACTTAGATAAAGGTTCATCTTTGTCTCATCGGTCCATAAACACAGTTCCAAAACTCTTCTGGCTCACCTTTGTGCTTTTTCAAACTCTAATCTTGCCTTTCTATTTTTGGAGCTGGTCAGAGGTTTGTATCTTGCTGTGTAGCATCTGTAACTCTGTGTCAAAGTCTCCTGAGGACAGTAGATTGTCAGAGCATCACCCCAGCTTTCTGGAAGTTGTTGGTGATTTTACAGACACGTCTTTTAGGGTTCATTTTCACAGCTTTTATGATTTGTCTGTCATCAACTACTGTTGTTTTCTCAGCCAATCAGGGGTGCGTTTCCCGAACAACTTTGTAACTTGCTGATTAACCACCATAGTAGGATGCATTGTTTTGGAAATGAACTAGCTAGTCACGACTGTTTCCTGAACACGGTCGCATCTCCGTCGTTTGAACCACATTAGTTCAACAACATAGGACCATTGTTAATGACGTCACACGCATGTGTTGGAGGAATAACTTCTGCTATTTAACTGATTAGAGATCTCTAAGATGCTGCTGTATTGAACATGGCACCTACTGACTAATTTACAATTTTTTGTTCCCTTTCATTTTGCTTTATTTGATGTTTGATTCATCGCGAGTTCCCTTACGTCACACTCCGGGGTTCCCTTAGGCATTTATGCACATGCGCACTTTTCAAAAACGGCACTTCATTAAATACATAATTAAAATGCATTTTATATTTAGATAGAATGGAAGATACAGATAGTACTGCATGTTAGCTTGCTTGTTGTGCCCAAGAGCATATTTATTTAAGCCCATATATCTTATTAACAAGAAACTATGCTTCTAACCACAGGTCGAGAGCTGCAGTTCCAACCACGCAAGTTTGTGACGCTGATTGCGAACGTTCGTTTGAACTATGGTTTCGGGAAACACCGAATCATTGAACTATGCTTGTAACGACGGAACTTGCGACCATAGTTGGTTGGCTAACGATGCTTTTGGGAAACGCACCCCAGGTCGTTGTTGGTTGCTGGTGGTTTCCAAACTCTTGATTTCTCCATGACCTTTGTTTTTGCTAGAGCTCGCCTCTAACTGACTTCCTCTTTTCTTTTAGCATCCAAATTGCTTGCTTTTCTCAAAGTCAGCTCCCTCATCTTCATCCTGGTTTGTGTGTGTCATCATCGAATGCAAGATTCAGAATGCAGAAGTAATGGATATAACTGATACGACACATGCCCTGCTTTTAATATCTGAAGAATTAATGCAACAGGACACAGCTGATCACTCAGAAAGACCTGTGAGGCAACTGTTCCGATACTTCTGCTCACATCGGATAGAGGGATGAAACTCTAAAAGTGCTGAACTTCTTGGCTGGAAAAACATGTAGGCTATGTGTTGAAACGGCTAATAATAAAATGTGACATTCTGTAGTTTTGTCTCATATTCATCTTTTAATCATATTTGTAAATGTCTTGACTCCACAGCCAACAGAGCAATTTTGTCTTTACTGTTCCAATACTTTTGGAGGGCACTGTATATCACGCCCGGAGTGGCCATCGGGAGAACCGGGAGAATTCCCGGTGGGCCGCTCTGCCCCGCTCATAAATTGGGCCGAGCTTTTTATTTTATTTTTATTTTAATTTTTTTACATACACAGAATAACGTCTATGTGTTTAAGTTACTGTGTGGCTGATAACTAAGCTAATATCACTATATTTGAATTTAACATTAAAATGTGACGTTTTCTGTTGTCAGAGCGCGCGCGCGCTCTCGCTCTCTCTCTCTCTCTCCCTCTACACAAGCGCGTGTCCCAGGTCGTTGCCATGGAGACAAACCGAAACCATTAATGCTGTGGTGTGAGTTAGCAAGAGTGCGCTAATCGCGGGAAGAATAAAATGGATAGTAAAAAAAGAGCCAGGTTAAAAAAAAAGAAAGGCATTGGAGGATGACGCGGCCAAATGTGCCAAACTGACAAATATTTTTTCAAGAAGACAAACGAGCACACGTGACCTGGCGACTCAAGGTACACTAGCAACATTTACAGTTATGCATTTGGCAAACGCTTTTATCCAAACTGACTTACATTGAAGGAATTTTTTATTCGGTTTAGTATTCAGTTTTTTCTATTGATTGTCTGTTTCAATTAAATATAAGTGATTTTAGCCTGTTCTTTCTTTCTTTCGAGATGCTTACTGACTTTCCATTTAGCTATATGACTGCTTGGCAACTTTTTTTTTTTTTTTTTTTTTTTAATAATGTTACAGTTGTATGTTTTGTTGCAGAAATGTTTCATATAATTTATTTCATTATTTTATTTATTACATTGACGTGGATATATATAAAAAAACAATAGTGCAAAAAGTATATTTCTTACTGCACTACTTTATTTTCGTTTGAATGCAAACCATTTTTTCATAATATAACAGTTGGACTACTTGTTGCAGAAAACTCAGTATGTGATTTGTTATTGATATTTATGGCCATATTTACATTATTCATATTTTTTATTGAAACATAGTAAGAACAGATCTGTCACTTCATTTATGATCAATCAATCAGTCTGTATGTCTGTCCAACGCGCCAATCTTTCTGTCAGGATTCATGTGGCTTTATAGGCATGGTAAAAAATAAATAAAATAACGGTAACATTAAATGGCATACATGCACATTTACGTAGATTGAAAAAAAAGGGGTTAAAGTCTGTGTAAAGTCAATTCTGAGAATTGTTTGTAAACACATTATAAATGTTAGAAATGCATTGCTGAAACATGTTACAAAGACCGTGAACTATGTAGTACTTAATTGTGGAGTTAGACTGTTAAACAGTTTTTCACCATTTTCGTGATCAGGATTTTTTGGGGGCGGGGCTAAATCATGACTCGATGACGAAATCGAGCCACCGAGCACGGCCCCTTTCCCAACACTATGTGGGTGGTTAGTAACACATTTTTCTGTGGTGTGACAAACTCAGAACACACATTTAATACTGACTTTAAAATACCAACGAGAGGAAAACAGCAAAAAATAGGCCTACACAATGATTATAAAATATATCCATCCATCTGTCTATCTATCCATCTATCCATCTATCTATCTATCTATCTATCTATCTATCTATCTATCTGTCTGTCTGTCAGGATTCAAATGGCTTTATTTTCATGGGGAAAGTATTTAGATTGTCAAAGCATTGGTAACATGAAATTACACACTTTCACATCCACATTTACACAGATTTACACAAGTTAAAAGTTAAAATAGTAATAAGAAGAAAACAGCAAATCTGTCTAATTAGCTATGTATGCTCGCTGTGGCGCTCCGCGGCAGTAGGCGGCAGTGATGTGCGGTCAGGGCTCAGATTACTACAGTCTATGTTCAGGACACTATTCGGATTGGATTCTTGTATCAACCTCTGTGTCTCCGCAGAGAACGGGGCAGTATGGCGTTAACTGTGCTCAGAAATTGCTCAAAGGCTCTTAAAATAAACGTCCGGAAATTCACCGCTCTCCAGCACGTCTCTACGGGTAAACTGAGCCCTTGCAAAACGTGATTATGCCAGAACTTTGGTGTGTTGCGGCCAGGGGGCGTTATAAATGTGGAGGTGTGGCCAGCGTGTGTATATATGGATCAACATAAGAAGGGATACGTTTTTTAGTAGTAATAAACCGTTTTCGATTTAGTGATTTATGTGTGAACTGGAGCTTACAAGGCGGAAGATTGCAAACCTGCTGTGGACATGGCTGATACAACAGAGGAGAAGTCATTTGTTTTTGATGTCCTGTCCAAACGCCACCAACGACAATTATCAAGTTAAATCGTTTTATTTTTATAGTACCAGTGCTTTTAAGGAAGAAAACGTATAGTGTACAAATTAATGCGAGAGAGCCGATCAAAAACAATTCGTTAATGTATAGACATCTGTTTTGGCAAGCATTGCAATATAGGATACTTTGTTTCAAATCTTTGTTAAAAATGCTTTTTCAGAAGATGTAGAATTCAGTAGAATGTAAAAGAATATCACTCTCATATTGCCTTGCATGTACTGTTAAAATGGCAACCACTAAATCTCATTCACCATTAAAAGAGATCATGAAACCATGAATGGTTTTGCTGTGTTTTAGGTGTTCGACACAAGACCACGATTCAGTATGCTACACGGCCTGATTTACCAAAGCTGGCCTACAGGAAACTGAAAGGGAAGAGTCCTGGAGTGGTTTTCTTGCCTGGTTTTGCCTCTGTCATGGGTGGACAGAAAGCAGAAGCATTAGAAGAGTTCTGCAAGTCTTTAGGTCACTCATACCTCAGGTAATTATCACTAGAGATAAACGGGTCATTCCTGTTATACAGTGACTTTTCTGTCTCTATGATTTACTTACTCATATTTTCTCTAAAATAGCCACATATTTATAAGAAATTGCTTCAATTATACATATTAGGTCTACTTTATCACTTAAACAGAGATAATAGACATAAAAAATATTATTTTGTTTTTTTACACACCTTTTTATTTAAATGCGTTCAGTTTTATCATGTCCTCAGTGCAAAGTAATCAACTTCCTCTAGAAATATAAACCATGAAATGATAAAAATCTCAAAATATTTTTAAATTATGTTATGGACTAGGCTAAACTTCATCTAATCATACATATAAATCATGTGAAACTATTTAAATTTTTTTTTTTTACAATTTTCTTCATTTACCATGTCCCTAAAGTCATCTTCCACCCTGTTAGTATGTACTCCCTTGCCTTCTAAAATAGACTACAATTCCACTGAGATCATTTTCAGGAAGTGATATTGTTTATTTTTTCCGCTGGAATTCAACTGTACAAATGGAGGTAAGTGTCAACTCTCACTCCTACCTTTTTAGTTTTTGAAACGTTTTCCTGCTTGTCACACTCTTAAAGTTCCACCCTGTTAGGCTAATTGTTTTGCCAATTGTCATCATAAGGAACCACATAGCTGTTGTGTCCCTCCCCCAAAGGAAATCTGGATTTCATTTTTTGTATTGTTTTGCAGTTCCATACATTACATATGGCAAACCATGCAGAACAATGACGGAAAGCTCATTTGCTGTTAGAACCTGTTAACACTAGTGTTCTACCCTGTTATGCTCCATTCCACCCTGTTAAGTAAATAATTTTAAATAAAAATTTGAAAGCAACATTAAATGTTTGGCATACCTTTGTCTTATTTTGTGAGGTGAGGAGCATTACCAGCATATATATATGTTTTTGAGCAAAATGTTTATATTATTTACCATCCTGTTGGCAAAAATGGGCACAAAAAAGTACCTGTTCTTAATAATCAAGACATATTCTATTCATTAATAATTGTTTTGTTTTTGTTTCAAGAATAAAAAATATCATTATGGCATAAGGGACATATACTATTTTATTATTGCTCATTATTGTTTAACATTTACATTATTAAAATTTTGTGATAACTATGTATATGTCCCTAACAGGGTGGAATACATTCACAGCGAATGTCTGAACAATATACCCATAATTATTGTTCTTTTAAGTCACCGAGCTTGACCAGTATGTGTTCCATATAGTTAAACATGTCACCATTTTGGTAGAATACTAAAAACATGAAAAACGTATAACTTTTTTTCCAAAAATTGTGAAGCCAAAATGTTACCGGATACCAGGAATGACCCAAACATGAGTCATTTGTAATCAAGTACTTTTAAAAATAAAAAACAAGGTGTTGAGTACTTACAAAATTAACCAGGATGTGATTTGTTAAAATACCAGAGAGGGAGGATTTTGTTATATTAAAATATTATTTAGTTATTTTTTTTAATTGTTTTATTTTTATGTCGCCTTATATCAAGGGCGCCAGTAGCTAGTAAACTTTTGAGTGGCCACATATAAGTATTATACCAAAAATTACAATATAAATTAATTTACTTGCTCTACGACTAAATCTGTAACATTTTTTTTAAAGGGGTGGTTGATTATTATTTCACTTTTTTAACTTTAGTTAGTGTGTAATGTTGATGTTAGAGCAGAAACGATGTCTGCAAAGTTACAACGCTCAATGTTCAATGCAAAGTGAGATTTTCTTATAGAGAAATCACTGTTTAAGGACTACGAAAAAGCCTGGTAGGGACTACAATGAGCTTCTTCCTGGGTTTGTGACATCACTAACCCTGATGTTTACATAAATACTGTCCCTGGGAACATGCGGCTACCTGTAATGGTTAAGGGGCATGGCGGTTCTGGACAACGTGCACTAGGCGGTTGAGCGAAAAAAATGTATCATGGTGTCTTTTTGACATTTTAACTCTTTTGCTGTTGTTATAAACTATTATATTATAAATATTTAGGTTTGACTATTCTGGCTGCGGGTCATCTGAAGGGGAAATGGGTAACTACAACATTGGTGCCTGGAAGAAAGATGTCCTGTATGTACTGGATGAACTAGTAGAGGGCCCACAGGTGGGTGGATTAACAGCATGACAACACTGGATAGTCTGGACAAATTGAATTTTACTTTAAAAAATAAATTTTACCTACACAAATATTCCTTTCGATTACTTGAATACAAATTAATCAAATTATATACATAATCAACTCTAGCCTAGACTTATTTTGCCATGAGATGATGTCTACACAGGAAGATTCCATGTTTATTTTATCACTAAAAAAACTCACTTTTGTCCCTGTTCCAGCGTAAGTAATCGGGGGAATGTCTAAACATTATATCTGATAGAAAATTACATGTTTGCCTTTATTTTAGATCAACTGTCCATAGCACAGGTCTGATATGACCAGTATCCCATGTTCACGTTGCTGTTTTTCTGCTATAGAAAGGTTCTGACAAGTGTTTGGAAAAGGACCTTTTTATTTCTCTTTCGTGTTCAAGATTCTGGTGGGCTCCAGCATGGGTGGGTGGCTGATGTTGCTAGCTGCTCTTGCACGGCCAGAGAAGACAGCTGCTTTAGTGGGCATCTCGACAGCTGCAGATCACTTCGTCACAGCCTACAACTCCCTACCAATAGAGGTACGAAAATCTTCAGTGTCATCTTGTAAACATTTGAGCATTTTAAATATTGGTCAAATAATAATAATAATAATAAAACCAGTAATTAGTTCCAAATTGTGTTCTTATGTACATTTACATTTATATTTATGCATTTAGCAGACACTTTTTATCCAAAGTTCAGGCTATACATTTATTTATCAGTATGTAAAATGTAAATGTAACTAATAGCGCTGTACAGGCACATACCACTAATGCTGTTCTTCATATTTAGAGCGGTGGCATGTGAATTAGAGTTTTACACTTTTTTTACAATAGTACTAAACTAATTTTTTACTTCCCAGTTATTTTAACCGAGTTATCTTAACCCTTAAAAGAGGTCTTAAGGTCCAAAATTGTTAGGAGTACGGACGAGGACTTTTAAGATGCTTATGAGTTTCTTTAGCAGTGGAGAAAATGGACGAAACATGAAGAGGGAGAGAAATTGTGTAATAAGACGCTACACATTAGATCGTGCAGGGATCATGTTTGTGACCGATTTTATTAGAGACACGCTAACATCTCCGACACCACACAGAAATGCCATAGCGCCAGATATGGAAGTAATCTCTACATTAACTACATTTATCAACTGGAAAAATGCAACTATGCAGCAGTGATGATTTGGATCTGTCACAACCTTCTATAAGCAAAGTAATCACACAAACAATTGCAGCACTTTCAGAACCTTATTGTGTCGCTGTTCATTTCCTATAAAATACGTTAAGTATGACAGCATGGTAAATAAAAAAATAAAGAATATATATATATATATATATAGCTAAGACTCCTAGTTAGAAATTTTAAAGCTAAATTAGGAGCTCACTGAGAGGACTCTACAGGCCCAGGTTTGTGACGTCACAAACTCCGATGAACCCTGCCCCTGGGAACATGGGCGGGGCCATGTTGAGCTGCTTAAGAGAAGAGTTGTTGCTACGCTGTCAAAGCTAGGGGTGCACAAAAAATCTATTTCTATATGAATCGCGATTCTGTCTTTTAACAATTCTGAGGATTCACAAGTTTCAAAATCATGTGTTCTAAAGCAGTGGTTCTTAATCCTATTCCTCGCAACCCCTGCTCTGCACCTCTCTCTCTCTCTCTCTCTCGCCTGATCATCAGCTCCAATAAACCGTGTTCCACTTATACACTTTGTGTATAGACAAACAGATATTTTTCACATAGCTATGAGAAGCGTTAAACATGGATGCGCACGCAGTTGCTGTGCTGTATTAAATCTTTAATCAGGATAAAACCATATATTAAAAGCTAACATAAGCAGTAGCATTTACAAATGACAGCATATCTAAAAGTATGAGACCACAAACAAAAAACATACCATTAAGAGCCATGTGCTTGCACAGGTTCTGCAAAATCCTCTTCACTAATATCCTTTGCGTCTCATTCAGGCTCAAATTGATAAGCGATATTGACGATGCCATTGTTTACAATACAACCAGAGCGCATGCCACTGAGGCGAGGGGCGTGACGCTTAGATGCGCACTAGAGGCGGTTTAGCGAATCACAACACACTGAACCAGCTGACCAATCTGAGCCCATTGCGTATTTCTGAGGCAGGGACTTCATAAAAACAGGAACTCATTGGCGCATTCAAAGGAGAAGGTAAGGTGTAGAAAAAAGGTATGTTATGTGAAAAATTCATTTTTCACATAACAATTCATATCTAACATTACTTGTTGAGAGCAGAAAAAATATACTGTCTACTTAAAAAAAAAAAAAAAAAAAAAAGTATTTTAAATATTTAGCACAAAGTACATATTTACCTAGAGATTATATTTAGTACACTGACAATGAAGACCAGTCATCTAAATTTAGAAACAACACCTTATTTTATGCCTTGCAAGGGGATCGAAGAGTATGTATGTGTGTATATATATATATATATATATATATGCTTGCCATATAAAAGTAATTCTGCCATGTCATATACAGTAACTCCATATATCCATAACTTCTTTCCCTTTCATTAGACAAAGAAAGAGAGAGAGGAACAGGGCTTTTGGAAATTCCCAACCAAGCACAATGAAGAGGGTTTCTACACTCTGAGCATTGACTTTCTGAAGGAGGCGGAGAACCACTGCATACTCCAGAGCCCCATCCCTATTTCCTGCCCCGTTCGTCTGATTCACGGGATCAAGGACTCTGACGTTCCCTGGCACGTCTCCATGCAGATCGCAGAGCGAGTACTCAGCAATGACGTAGATGTCATTCTACGCAAACATGGGCAACATCGCATGTCAGAAAAAGATGATATTAAGCTCATGGTGTACACTATTGATGACCTTATTGATAAATTGACCACATTGGGGTGAGAACGGGTGTAAGGACAGTGTGAAAGATGGACTAGTTGGGATGGGGAAAACAGTGTGTACAGGTATCAGGTTTGGAGGTTAGGCTTTTAAAGAGAAAGAAGCCAAATTAATTGAATGAGAATCTCCAAAAAATTCTCATTTCTTTCCAGAGCCATATGACTGACTTCCATGGAACACCATACAATGTCCAGGTGCTGGCATGCTCAAAAAAAGTCATTTTCCTTCTGTAGTGACCCGAAGCTGTACAAAAGCTTTGTAAAAGGGACAGGCCAAAATTTAAAAGAATAGTTCATCCAAAAATTTAAATTTGCTGAGAATTTATTCACCTTCAGGCCAGCCAAAATGTACAAGAGTTTGTTCATCTGAACAGTTTTGGAGAATTGTAGCATTACATCACTTGCTCATCAATGGATCCTCTGCAGTGAATGGGTGCCGTCAGAATGAGAGTCCAAACAGCAGATAAAAACACCATAATCCAAACCACTCCAGTCCATAAATTAACATTTTGTGAAGCAAAAAGCTATTAAAATTTTTTTTTTTTTTTTTTTTTTTTTTAAATCTGTAATATTGCTTTCTGAAGTGAAAAAGTAGTAAATATGCACAGATGAAGCACCGTTTTCCACCGAAAATAGTTTAAATCTAAATAAATATCCGTGGATTTTGATATGAAAGGACAACAGGGGATGGACTTTTTCACTTGGACTTTTGGACTTGTATTTTGGCATGAAACAATGGTTAAAGTTGAAATATTATTTTTTTTTTATATTTTTTTTTTTTTACAAACATGCATCTTTTGGCTTCACAAGATGTTAATTGATGGACTGGAGTTGTGTGGATTATTGTGATGTTTTGCTCAGCTGTTTGGGCTCTCATTTTGATGGCACCCATTCACTGCAGATACATTTTTCCAAATCTGTTCTGATGAAGAAACAAGCTCATCTATATTTTGGATGCCCTTAATAGTATATATTCAGCAAATGTTAATATTTTGGTGAACTATTCAATTAAATTGTGATTCACTGAAAATCATGCCCTCCGCAGTAGCTCTCAAATATAATGAAATGCATTGTGCCAAGTTTGAATATACATAAGCATTATTGAGATTTAAGAGCTATGAGAAGGCAAGAATTTCAGTGATTAATTGCTTCAGTAACACTTTACAATAAGGTTTCATTTGTTAACATTATTCAGTGCATTATGCATTGAGCAATATTTATTTACAGAATTTATTATCCTTGGTTAATTTTAAAATAATATAGATTAATAACTGTAGAATTATTGTTTATTATTCATGTCAACTAATGTTAACAAATGAAACTTTTTTTGTAAAGTGTTACCATCAGTTCAATTTCATCACAAACCATAATGCTAAACCATTGTAGACATAGAAATGAGAACTCCACATCCAACTTGCCTTGTTTTTTTTTGTTTTTTTTACTATTGTTTCCTGTTACATTTTAATGTGACCATAATTGTAATGCTGTGCCACGTAGGGACCTTTTTTTTTCTTTTTCTTTTTTTAAAGATTTCCAACTTTGAGTTGGTTAAGGTTTGTTTTTTCTGAAGTGCTCAGAGGACAGTAGCTGTCGTTTTTCAGTGTCTTTGTCTTGCATTTTATGAGAGCATGTTTTGTTTATCACTACCAGAGGGGATACACTTCTGAAGAACATAGTTAGATTTTCATAGAACATAGATTTTATTGTGAGCTGCTTACTCAAAATTATGAAATTTATGAGCAATCTTGGACAAAGAAAATGTGGGACACATCACTTGGTGTATTTCTGTCTGTTATTTGGATCTCTCTTTGGGTGTATTTGAAACAGAGACAGAGTGGCTAGAAGATGCTATTTATATAAGTAGCTAATGGGACAGAGATTATTTAAGCATTTTGAATCACTTTGTGCACAAATTATGAACAATTTACTGGTAGAAAACATTTGTGCTTACTACAATATATCAGGCTGGATTGGTGAACCACATAGTATTTTTATATAAAGCCATTTATTTGGAATGGGTATGGAATGTTGACTTGATTTAACTGGAAATTCACTGTGGTGTTTTCTTCCTATGACTTCATTTCAGCACCTGGTTTTTCTTCATGCATTAGTGCAAGGATGTAGCCACAGAACAATAATAGAGATGTCAGTGTCTACCTTTCAGGAATCTTTTTTTTTTTTTTGGGGGGGGCCAGCTGTAATTTATGTGCTATTCCGATGGTGATTCTTCTGGTTACAAAAGTTGTGTGTTCTTTTTACTTTTCATTTTTTTGATTTTTGGAGCACAAATGTTCCCAGAGTTTGATTACCACAAGTATTATCATCTTTCTCTTCTCTTTGTCAGCATTAAATGCTTTATTATCTCATTCCTTTGTAGGCCTTTCCGAATTTCTGTTAGCTCATATTAAACACTTATGTTATAATGTTATAAAATGTAAAATGTATCACGTCATGTTTTCAAATATGTATAAATCTATGTCATGTATAAAAATAAGTCTTTTTATTATTAAACTGGATGGTAAAAGACTGCAGCTTTTCTGTGGCATTTGATTTTCTATTTTGAGTTTGGAACTGCACAGTGTTTCCTTTAAAAGCTTCTAGAATCATATGGAAGATATGAAAAAAAGCAACCTGCTAACTATGCATTTATCTTCTGGTAAAAAGTTTGGAATAATTACGATTGATTTTTATAGAGTAATACTGTGACATAACAACTTAAAAGAACTGTTTTCTATTTTAAAATTACTTATAATTGTATTACTGTGATACAAAACTGAATTTTCAGCATCATTACTCCAGTCATTAGTGTCACATGATCCTTCAGTAATCATTCTAATATGCTTATTTGATGCTCAAGAAACATTTCTAATTATTTTATTTTATTGAAACCATGATACACTACCATTCAAAAGTCTGGGGGAAGATTTTTTAAAAAGAGAAATTAATACTTTTTATTTAGCAAGTGCATTAAATTGTTGAAAAGTAGCAGTATAAACATTTATAACGTTACAAAACGTCTTTGCATCACAGGAATAAATTAAATTTATTAAAAAATATTGAAAAATCATTTTAAATTGTAACTATATTTTACAATACTACTGTTTTTAGAGTATTTAAAAAATTAAATTGTTCCAAACCTTTGGCGTGTAGTGTATATTTATGCTAAACTGATATATTTACTTTAAGATATGTGAATGTTGATGCTGTTCTGGTTGAATAGTTAATATCCGTGGTCACATTTCCCACAGAGTTGTGTATTCAGATCTGTTCTGAAAGAGTGTTCTATTCGCTCTCACACCACAGCTCCAAATTCTACTCGCTGCCTCTCGTGATCATTTCTCTGCAGACTTCAGCCTCCAACAGCACAGGTAAAACTCTGAACACTGCAATACTTCAAAACTACAGTTTCAGCAAATCTTTAGGAGAAAGTGATAGCATGGGTCAATTCAGGTTGCTTTTGTACAGATTGTGCCACAAAATGAATCTAGACTTTTTGGGGGTTTTTTGACCATTTTCGTTTATGTGTGCCTTTTTTTGCATGAACTTGTGACTTGCAATAGTTGTGGTCAGTGTAATGTTGGTTACTTAAGTATGTTCTTGGGAGCCAGCTCTCCAAAATACTTTTCAATGTGCATATTTTGATGTTTACATTTCTTTGAAATTTTGTGATATGACTACAGTGTAATTTTATACAATATTATGTTTATTTCAGTTAGACAGTGTGCTTTGTCATACAGAGTTTTAAAATGTGTATTGATAATGTATATTGATTTTATTTATGTAGAGACCACAAAGACATTTTCCTTGCCTGTGCACAAATGAAAAGCATGAGGCATATAGTGATTCTGATGACTCTCATAAGTGGTGAGTTAATCAGTGCAATTTAATTTTGCCTGTATATAGCAAAGAACATTACAAAGAACTTATTGTGTGCATTGTAAATGGAAATTGTATTCGACTTACTTTGTTAACAAATCAATAATCGAGATTTCTCATAGGTGCATTTGCTGCTCCATTTGTGAAGGGGGAGCAGGCCAAGAAATTTTTACGTCTAAAGAGGCAGTCTGGCTACTGGGACCCCAGTTATCCCCAGAACCAATGGGGTTACACCTTACAGGAGCAGGTGAACATTAGCAACACTAGCCTCAGACTGAAAATGTTTGGTAAAAGCTACTTGCATTGATCAGCTGATTATAGTGATTGTATGATGTATGAGTGAATTGGACCTAAAATACCCATTGCTTGCATCATATTTGGATTCTCTATAGCACTATTTACATTAATTAAAGAAACCCTCAAGGTTTATCTGTAGCATAGTAAAAAAGTTATATTTGTTCCCTTTCAGTCGGTCACTCCGAGTCACGTCGGTGACCGACGAATTGGGATCTCGCCAGAGAGACCAATCCACTTCGAGTGTAACTAAACGAGCCAATGGACATTGGTATGCGGTATTTTGCATCCGACTGCCACACCCCGCAGCACGGATATAAGAGGCAGCAGGTGCACCACATTAATTCATCTTTTTGCTTCGGAGCCGAGCGGTGGTGTATCACTACTGCTCTCCTGTCCTGCGAGTGACTGAGAAAGCAAGGAGTGTGGGCGTGACGGCAGTTAGCAGTGGTGGTCACTGTCTCATGGGAAAAAAGGAAAGATCGTTCTCCATGTGGACAGCCACACCAGGAGTGTGCGGTGGCCAGTTCCCCTGCGTGCTTCAGCACTAAAAGAGCATTTCTCTAAAAGAGCAACACGGGTGATTGCGTGTTTTTAAAGATGTCTTATCACCCATGCGTTTCTGGGTGTGGTCGTTTCCTGGCGCTTCAGGACGGTCACGATTGCTGCCTCACGTGTCTGGGCATTCAGCACATGTTCTTCTTGGGGGGACATGACCATCTCGGAGTTGCATAAAAGACTCCCCTATGTCAAACATGTGAGTCCCTCTGCCTCTGCTGCGATCCAGCATTCGTCCCGACACCCGGGGCGGCGCTGCGTCAGGTGGAGTCAGAGGTGATTTGAGGATCACGGTGAGGGCTTCCCCAAGTGGAGTTCCTCACCCCTCAAGCACTCCGCAGCTGGTGGAGCTGCCGACGGAGCGTGCATCTGACGACCAGATGTCAATCGCTGCATGGGTGGGCGAAGTCCTCTCTCTCCGGGGATAACGACCCGGCTGCGTTGCCCCCTTTGGGTGTGGTAGCGTTGTCCGAGCCAGACCCAGAGATGACGGCCATGCTTTCCCGGGCCGCCGAGAATGTCGGGCTCGTGTGGAATCCTCCACCGCGTCCCGATCCTTCAAGGCTGGATGAATGGTTTCTTGGTGGGGGTCGCACTGGTTCTCAGTGCCCCCTACGGTGCCATTCTTCCCAGAAGTGCATGAGGAGCTCACAAGATCATGGAAGGCACCATTTACTGCCCGAAACAAATCTTGTAGCTCCTCCGCCCTCGCCACCCTCGATGGTGGGGCCTCTTTGGGGTACGCGGGCATCCCCTCGGTGGAGCGGTCTGTGACCATGCAACTGTGTCCAACAGCCACTACCACTCTGCGGGGTGACCCGTGTCTCCCCTCACGGGCCTGTAAGTATTCGTCAGGTCTAACTGGCAGTGTTTGTGGGGAGGCGGCTTCTGCCCTCCACGCCATGGCGTTACTGCAGGTCCACCAGGCCAAAGCCCTGAAAGACCTGCACGAGGGTGGTCACGACCTGGCGGTTCTACATGAACTGCATGCTGCAACAGACCTCACGCTTCGAGCGACGAAGGTGCGATGTCCATGCTAGTCATCCAGGAGCGCCATCTCTGGCTGTGTCTAGCTGACATGAAGGACCATGAGAAGGTTCAGTTCCTGAATGCTCCCGTGTCGCAGACCGGCCTCTTCGGCGACGCTGTCGAGAGCTTTGCCCAGCAGTTCTTGCACATCACATCATGCACATCAAACACATCATGCGCCGGAGGAAACCTACTGCTTCCACTCCAGCTGCAGCCCCTCAGCCTGCTCGTCCACCAGGCAGTGTCGTGGAGCCGGTCGCAGGCAGGATGCCCAGCCCGTCCAGGCCCCCGCCAAAACTTGTGGTAAGCGCAAGTGCAAGAGGCCCTGAGATGGGCGACAGAGGGATGGAGGAGACTGCTCATCGGGAGATGGTGACTGCACCACTCCCTCGCCCGGAGGAGGGCCGGGTGGAGATTCTTTTGTTTCGTTTTGTCTTTGTTTGTCTTTGGTGCCCAAAACTTCAATAATAGAGCAGTTTCCTCAGTCTCTGGGTCTCAAGAGGAGGAGAGTTGCGAGCTGTGCATCACGGGTTCGCTTCCCTCCTCCTCTCTCACCAGCAGGCAGCAATGGGTTGCCCAAGAACACCCCTCCTGCCCATACGTGGAACCAGGTAAAGGCTGTAACACTCGAGTCCCCGCTTCATGTCGTCACACGACAGCCGGGCTGTCACAAGCCTCAAGCCAGGTCCCTGCGTTTCCTCCCGCACGAGGAGGAATCAGGTGAGTGTTACATTTCACACCCAGACTCTGCCCCCTGCCGTCACAGGCCCTCGGCTGGGTCCTGGTGGCGAAGGATGCGATAGAGCCGGTCCCTCCAGCCGATATGAGGTCAGGGTTTTACAGCCCTTACTTTATTGTGCCCAAGAAAAGCAGTGGGTTACAACCGATCTTGGATCTGCAAGTTTTGAACATGCGCTTCACAAGCTGCCGTTCAAGATGTTGACGCAGAAACGCATTTTCGAGTGCATCCGTCCCCAAGACTGGTTTGCAGCGATCGACCTGAATGACGCATACTTTCACGTCTCGATCCTCCTGTGACACAGGCCATTCCTGTAATTCACGTTTGAAGGTTGGGCATTTCAGTACAAGGTCCTGTCCTTTGGGCTGTCTCTGTCACCTCGTGTCTTCACCAAAGTAGTAGAGGCAGCCCTTGTTCCCTTGAGAGAACGGGGGGTGCGCATCCTCAACTATCTCGATGACTGCCTCATACTCACACAGTCTCGCAATTAGTTGTGCACACACAGGCACCTGGTGCTCAGACACCTCAGCCAGTTGGGTCTTCGGGTCAACTGGGAAAAGAGTCAAGTCAAGTCACCTTTATTCATATAGCGCTTTTAACAATACAGATTGTGTCAAAGCACTTAACAGTATCAAATTAGAGGATAGAGTGTCAGTAATGTCTAATGATAAGATTAAACACTCAATTTTCAGTTAAAGGCATTTCATTATTGAATTCAGAGATGTCATTGTCTAGCTCAGTTTAGTTTAAACAGTATCTGTGCAATCAAATCGCGCGATAATCGCTAGAAATTAAGTGTCCCCAACTGAGCAAGCCAGAGGCGACAGCGGCAAGGAACCAAAACTCCCTCTGAGACAGAATGGAGAAAAAAAAAAACCTTGGGAGAAACCAGGCTCAGTCGGGGGGCCAGTTCTCCTCTGACCAGACGAAACCCGCAGTTCAAAAGTTTATATTTCTATTTTAATTTTGTTGTGATTTCTAACAATAGTAGTATTATGTAGTTAGGTATTTTATTATATTTTATTTTATTTTATTTTATTTTTTTTATATTTTATTGTATTCAATCGAGGTTTTCACTGGGGATATGTCTCTGGGGCTCATCTGGGTGTCCTGGTCTCCGCTGACGATCAGGGCTGCAGACATCATCTCTTGGTGCTGATCCACCATCTGATCGGATACGGACTGAGAAACAGAATAGGAAAGAAACAGACAAATATTAGCGTAGATGCCATTCTACTTACGATGTAACGAGTACATCATGTGTTATGGGGAGTGTTCCCGGTTCCGGTTGATCTAATTAATGCAGCCTAACAATCCTTTAACGGATTTGAATAATAGAAGCGTATTAATGTGTTATGTGTAAGCCAGGCTAAAGAGATGGGTCTTTAATCTAGATTTAAACTGACAGAGTGTGTCTGCCTCCCGAACAGTGTTAGGTAGGTTGTTCCAGAGTTTGGGTGCTAAATAGGAATAGGGTCTGCCGCCCGCAGTCGATTTTGATATTCTAGGTATTATCAAACGGCCAGAGTTTTCAGAACGCATTGGACGTGGAGGACTATAATGTGATAAGAGCTCGCTCAAGTACTGAGGAGCTAAACCATTCAGGGCTTTATAAGTAATTAACAAGATTTTAAAATCTATCCGATGTTTGATAGGCAGCCAGTGCAGTGTTGACAGAACCGGGCTAATATGGTCATATTTCCTGGTTCTAGTAAGGACTCTAGCTGCTGCATTTTGGACCAACAAATGAGCAAACTTGTGCCAATGCAGAGGATCTCTTTTCTCGGCATGGATTTGGATTCGGTCATCCAGACAGCATGCCTCACCCAGGAACGTGCTCACGCGGTGCTGAACTGCCTCAAGACTTTATCAGGCCAGACAGCAATCCCACTGAAATTTTTTCAGAGGCTCCTGGGGCATATGGCGGCAGCTGTGGAGGTAGTTCCCCTCGGTCTGCTCCATATGAGACCGCTTCAGCACTGGCTCCATGGCCGAGTCGTGAAGTGGGCATGGCGACACGGTACTCACTGGGTTCAGCCAGGGCAGGGACGTTCTGGTCTGCACGGACAACACTGCGACCGTTGCATATATCAACCAGCAAGGCCCGCCACCTCCTCCTCTGGAGTCAGAAGCATCTGAGGTCCCTTCGTGCCATCTACATCCCAGGAGTGTTCAATCGGGCAGCCAACGAGCTGTCTCGAGCAGCACTTCCAGGGGCCATCCCCAGGTAGTTCAGCTGATTTGGAGGCGGTTCGGAGTTGCTCAGGTAGACCTGTTTGCATCTCCAGAAACCACCCACTGCCAGTGGTTCTACTCCCTAACCGAGGTAACGCTCGGCACGGATGCACTGGCACACAGCTGGCCCCTGGGCCTGCCCAAATATGCGTTCCCCCCCAGTGAGTCTACTAGCATTAGACACTGTGCAAGATCAGGGAGGACGAGGAGCAGGTCCTGTTAGTGGCTCCATATTAGCCCGACAGGGCCTGGTTCCCGGAATTCATGCTCCTCGTGACAGCCCCTCCCTGGCCGATTCCTCTGAGGAAGGATCTGCTTTCTCAGAGATGGGGCACCCTCTGGCACCCGCATCCAGACCTGTGGAAACTCCACATGTGGTCCCTGGACGGGACGCGGAGGTTCTAGGTGACCTACCCCAAGAGGTAGCACTTACTATCGCTTCAGCACGAGCACAGTCCACTAGACGGGCCTATGATCTGAAGTGGAACCTGTTCGTCGAATGGTGTTCCTCTCACCATGAGGATCCCTGGAGATGTTCGATCAGAGCCGTGCTTTCCTTCTTGCAGCAAGGATTGGAGCGTAGGCTGTCCCCCTCCACCCTTAAGGTTTACAGTCTTTTGCAGTCAGTCGAGTTGAAGTTTCTTTCTATGAAAACCCTACTCCTGACTGCACTGGCCTCTATCAAGAGGGTGGGGGACCTGCAGGCATTTTCGGTCGACGATTCGTGCCTTGAGTTCGGGCCGGCTGACTCCAGTGCAACACTGACCCCGGCCCAGCTACATGCCCAAGGTTCCTACCACTCCCTTCAGGGACCAGATGGTGAACCTGCAAGCGCTGTCCCTGGAGGAGGCAGACCCAGCCCTAGCTTTGCTCTGTCCTGTACGCACAGTATGTGGATAGAACTCAGAGCTTTAGGACCTCAGAACAGCTTTTTGTCTGTTACGGAGGACAGTAGAAGGGGAAGGCTGTCTCCAAGCAGAGGATGGCCCATTGGATAGTGGATGCCATCACCTTGACCTATGAAGCACAAGGTGTGCCCTGCCCGCTCAGGCTGCGTGCTCACTCCACTAAGGGTGTCGCATCATCCTGGGCGCTGGCTCATGGTGCCTCGCTAGCAGACATCTGTAGAGCTGTGGGCTGGGCGTCTCCTAACACGTTCGATAGGTTCTATAGCCTACGTGTCGAACCGGTTTCCTCCTGTGTTCTCACCTCAAACGGGTAATGGCACTGAGAGACCCAGTTCAGAGTCGGTTTGCGGCGTCCTTAATGCCTAAAATCTCCAGAGAGTTCCCTGACCGGGCAAACCCTGTTGAGTCCTCCAGCACTCCAGCGGCCAGACGTGGTGGAGCGTCTGGCGCCAGGCCTTCAGCCAATGAATTCTTGAAATCTGGTGTGAAGCTAGTGCCCATGTGAGTGACCCTGTTGGGATCTCATATGTTATTCCATGGTATACTTACTAGGGCCGTGTTTCCCTGGCAGACCACGATCTGCCGTCTCTAAATGATGCAGCCTGTGCCATCTCAGAGACTTCCATATGCAATAGGGCCCTACGGGGTTACTTCACATGAGTAAATGTAACTTAACCCCCTCCAGGTGGAAGGGCACACTTTCCCAGTGATATCCAAGTCCTACTGTTTGGGTTGCTCGAGGAACAGAAGTAGTCGACCTTCTCTGTGTAGAGCCTGGTCCTATCGTCTGCCTTCTAGGAAGGACCAGGGGCCTACACAGGGCACTGGAGGGGACACCTCCTGTGGCGCTTTGGTAGGGATCCCAATTCGTCAGTCACCGACGTGACTCGGAATGACCGACTGAAAGGGAACGTCTCGGTTACGTATGCAACCCTCATTCCCTGAAGGAGAGAACGGAGACGTCACATCCCGTCGCCACAGTCGCTGTACCACAGCTGAGCTGCCGGGTCACCAGTGGTGTGGCAGCCAGATGTGAAATACCGCATGCCAATGTCCATTGGCTGGTTTAGTTACACTCTAAGTGGATTGGTCTCTCTGGCGAGATCCCAATTTGTCGTCAATAGACGTGACGTCTCCGTTCCCTCCTTCAGGGAATGAGGATTACATACGTAACCGAGACGTTCACTTTAGAGGTTCTAAACATGAAATAACATTTTCTGGATTTAGACTTATCTTTATGTTTGAATTAAGATGTTGCTTTATAAAGTTGTTATTTAATTAGCCTACTTAATGAAATAGTTCTTCAATAAAATGAAAATATGTTGAAAATTTACTCACCCTCAGGCCCTTCAAGATGTACAGTAGATGAGTTTGTTTGTTCATTTAGAGAAATGTAGCATTACCTCACTTGCTCAGCAATGGATCCTCTGCAGCGAATGGGTGCCGTCAGAATGAGAGTCCAAACAGCTGATAAAAACAGAACATAAATCCACACCACTCCAGTCTCTCAATTAACAACTTGTGAAGTAAAAAGCTGTGTTTGAATGGAAACACACCCATTGTTCATGCGTTTTATCTTTAAACCATCACTTCTGGACAAAATATGAGTCCACAATAAATTCCTCCAGTGAAGAAAAAATCCATCCCCTGTTGTCCTCTTACATCAAAATCCACCAACATGTTTGTATAGAACTGTTTTTGGACTGGTTTCGCTTGTAAACAGTGCTCGATCTGTACAAATGTCTCTATTCAGATAAGACAACTTTTTCAATGTAGAAAGCAATGTTATGCATGAAGGACTTATATTTTAGCCAGTTTAAATGGTTTGTAAAATGTCTTAATAATGCATTTATTTCTCATAAACACAGCTTTTCGTGTTGTAAGACATTAATTGGTGGACTGGAGTTGTGTGGATTACTTGTGTGATGTTTTTATCTGCTGTTTGGACTCTCATTCTGACAGCACCCATTCACTGCAGAGGATCCATTGGTGAGTAAGTGATGTGATGCTAAATTTCTCCAAAACTGTCCCATGAAGTAACAAACTCATCTATATCAAGGATGTCTTGAGGGTGAGAACGTTTTAATTTTTGGGTGAATTATTCCTTTACATAATCAGTCTTACATTTTTTAAAGTCTATGTATACAATAGTAAAATGAATGGAAAACAAATTAAAATACAGTGCAACACATAAAAGAATGAATAAATTCTCCTAATGACATTAGGCTAAGTAAGTAGGCTAATTAGTACATCACAGCATCATGTTGTCTATGTGGCAGGCAAATGAATACTGGACTGATTTGAGAACAAATGCTCAGTATTACATGGACATGGGAAACCTGGTGTTTGACCGTTCTCTGGCTGAGTGAGTATCCTAAATAGTTTAAATTATGGTATTGAGAGCAATCCAATAAAATACCAAGGAAATAAATGTCTTCTTTCTCTCCATAGTGAGACCAATAGGCTCTACATGGACATGCTGAGGGATGTAAGAGCACAGCTGGATGCACACACAGGCCAGCAGTGATTGATATGGACAAAAACGATCGACTGATTAAGTCAGTGGCGAGTGCTGAGGCTGCTTTGCTGATCTCAGGGTTGTGAGCAGAGCAGCAGCCAATTTTAAGCAAAGAGTTCTCTCAGAGATTGCAGCTAATTTGCAGCAATGCTTTTTAGCATAGTATAAAGCGCTTATACAGTATGAAGGACCAGAGCACTTAAAAGTAAAATTTTGGTCATTATTAAATATGTCAGATAAAGAAAAGCGTTTGGCAAATGCTTTGTGAAAATGTTATTACATTTTATTATTACTTTTTCATTTTTACCACAAATCAAACAAACTAAATAAATCTATGTTTTTATATTTGAACATTTATTTATTTACATTTTTATTTTTTGTTGGTTTAATTTTTAAGTGGCGCGTATACAGCATTCCATAGATGGCATGACATGTCAATCATAGCAAATTATTTTAAACTATTTTGTATTGACTGACAGTCAACTGTAAAAAAAAAAAAAAAATTTTTATATGTTATTACAAATTAAAAATAAACGACTAGAAATCGTTGTCAGCAACTAAAATACGCATTCTTTTTCTTTTTTACATATAGGCTGTTTTCTTGATGCTAAAAAAAAATATCCTATTATGCCAACTTCCTATTTATATGTTCAGTTATGTAGGCTGATATTCGCAATTACTTAACAATAAAGAATTTTGCATTTACACCTTTGTTGGATTTATTAAAAAGCGCTTTATAAAGATCAGTATTTTAAAAGCCTATTCTTCATTTGAGGAATGTAGCCGCAATTCACGCGCGACGACCATATTATTGCATCATCCCCGACTGTATTATGATACCGTGTTCTTATGGCCTGTTTTTCTATGTACGCACACTGATGTTTTCATCCACACAATTCTGCCATTCTTCCGAACGGCTTTCAACGCCCTTTTGGCCAGACGCGCTTTACATAGGCTACTGCAACATGTCGCGCCAGTGATGCGCGCAACCTTCCGTGTTATGTAACACTGTAGAGCTCCATCAGCGAGGATGATGCGTGATGCTCTGCTTGGGCTGTTTCCACGTAATGACGGATGCTGAGCTGCGTCCCACTCCCCCTCCCCTGCTCCATACGAATAGTCCTCCATGCTGCCAACAGACGGACATTACACGGCCGAGGAAGACAACAAACAGCCTCCATCACTAGTGAGTAGATGCATAACATCTCACTGCATTGTGGATAAATTAGGGCATATTAAACAATCGGTTAGCGATGTGGTTGCCTGTTGTCATTTTGAACTAGAGTCTGTGGGACACAAATTGGCGTTTATGTCAGTTTCGTGATCAAATGGAAACGCGGTCATTGTAGTCTATTTAACAGCGTCAATATCATTGTATTGCTGTTTCATGTCTAGGAGGGACTCGCACTCGACGTTTGATGCATATCACCCAGTGGAGGACAAATAGCCCTTCAGTTTTTGTATGGCTAAACAAATGAAATCTATCAATACTTGATATGCAATTAAGTTCTAATTAAAAATCATTGGAGATTTAGTTGAACTCTCCTGCCAGTATGGTTTGTCACAGAGTAAGCTGTGGCCAATCTGTTTTAGTCTATAGGCATATAGTGCTTTAAAATAAGAAATTAAAACCATGTGTTGTGTTTCCCACCCTATAGGGGTTGAGATTTTTACCAGTGTAGGTTGGTGTTAATGTCCGAGTGCCGCCATGGCAAACAGGGGACCAAGCTATGGGCTCAGCCGTGAGGTCCAAGAGAAGATTGAACAGAAATACAATGCGGATTTGGAGGCTCGGCTTGTGGAATGGATCCTGGCCCAGTGTGGTGACGACTTGGAGCGACCTGAACCTGGCAGACAGAACTTCCAGAAATGGCTCACGAGTGGAACAGTAGGTGTTGAATAAGGAATAGGAGCAAGGAAATTATAGGGAGGTCATTTAAAATTGTTATATTAATGTCAGCAACTAATTTTTAACATGGGGAACCTAAAACAATTTAATTAACCTTTCCCTATATCTTACACATCTAAGAGCTGGAATCATAATTTGGAATGATAATTGCATTGCGGAATAATAAAATAATCATGTGACATGATTATGACACTGAAACAATTTTTTACTCAGAAATTACTAGTATTTTTGAATTAATTACAAAGAAACAGCAATTAACAAAAATTTTGAAGTAGAATAGCTAAAATAGTATTTTCTTGTAAAAATATACTTCAGTAATATTATTCACGTATTCAGGACATTTTTTATCAAATGAAGTGTACTTCACTTTGTGGTAAAAAAATAAATAAATCCTTGCCACTTTTGCATTTTTGAAAAAAGTTTGGGTAATATTTTCTGAACAGGTATGCATGGATACACACTTCATAGATACACAAATTCACCGGAAATAGTGTGCCATTCATGCATGTCTGAGAAACACTGTACTATAATTTGCGAAGCACTAATTGTAATTTTGCTCTTGCTATTTTAATAATATGCAAAAACCGAGATGGAGCAATTTTACAGGATACCTTAGAAGACACAGACACCTTTCTGTCTCTTAGTTATTGTTTTAGTAATCACTAGGATGCATTATTTAGAATCTGGCAGAACTTAAATGAAATATGTTCCTCCTTTCACTCTTCGCTCTTCCTGTCTCTTAACCCCTTCCCAGATTCTCTGCCGGCTCATCAACAGTCTGTACCCCAGTGGTGAGGAACCAATTAAGAAAATTACAGAAAGTAGTATGGTCTTTAAGCAAATGGAAAAGATTTCTCAGTTCCTGCAGGCTGCTGAAGACTATGGTGTCAATAGAGGAGACATATTCCAAACTGTTGATCTTTGGGAAGGTAACACACACACACACACACACACATGCATCTTCCCTGCCACTATATCTAAACCAGATTTAAAGATGAGCATCATTTTAAACCTGTTTTACTAGTGAGGTTTCACTCACATATTTGAAAGGTTTCACTTCATTAATTCATTTTGAAATAGTGAAGACATTTTGGCCCACAGAAGTAAGTACTTTACCTAAAGTATGATTTGATCTGATTTTAACTTATTTGGCAAGTTTTCAAAACTATACAAGAAACACACAAATATCCCATACAATTTAAAAATGGTTGAGGATAAAATAAACAGAATAAAACCTATGGCTTATTTCCATTGTGGTGTTATCACAATATCCCTATCCTATACTAATTTTAAAATAACACAACCATCACATACTATACATAAAAAATTACCAAAAAAAAAACAAATCTAATTACTAATTTGAACAACTGCTGTACCAAAAAGGCCGCATAGGGTAAACGTACCTATTAAGCTCACCAAAATCTACATTGAGACATTTTTAGTGCACAAAATATTGGTTTTCAATACAAAAAGTTATGTTAAAATAAAATATTAATCTCTCACACAAAAATATTTAATTTTATTTTAAATGACAAAAGCATTTCAATTAAGATATACATCATTAAATTCAAAAAGTCTGTCTGTGCTTAATAGGTACATTTGTGTGTTAATAGGTCACATCATGTTTTATTAAAAATTCTTGTTTATTTTAAACAACCTTTTTAAAGAATAATTGAAAAATATATTTTTTGAAGGTACAAAGTCGATCACAAAAAAAACAGAACACTAAAATCAAGCAGCAAGGCATTCAGTTCGATCAGTTATATATTCATAATGAAGTGTCATTTAAGCACATTGCAACATCTAGTCCACGTTCATCTAAGTAACACATTCAAAAATCAAATAAAACAAACCAATAAAACATTTCATTCTTGGGGATGAACACAGAAACTAGCCTCATTGTGAAACCTCTTTTTAAATGGATTTTTGCTGCGATTTCCACAGATGTAGCCTGAAGAAGTTGATGCTAGTTGCCAAAGGTCAGAGCCAGTCTGCAGATTTGAGTCGACTGAATCCATAAAAAAAATGTATTAACTTAATATAAAGTGACAACCATCAGTTGCTTAAAGAGCTCACACTGAGCTTAATTGGAGCAGCAACAATTTTTAATAAATTTCATGTAATATTTGTTAAAATGACAGGATTTTGCTAAATAAATTGTCTAGGTCATGTATTAAGTTCATACATATTTTATTATGAACAACTATTATTAACAATATCTATGAAAGTATACTTTTTCTTATTGATGTCACACTGAAGCTGTGTGATTTTCATAGTACTGTACCCTTTAAGCTCACCTTAAAATAATATGAAATCTTTAAAAATTACAGCAGTGTAAAACCACAGACCAGCAATAAACTGTCAATTTATAATATTATGGATGTAAAAGTACAAGCCAGTAATGCCTGTGCAGTAATATATTAGTGTAGCACACAATATACAGCTAGTCAGCTAACTGTGTTCTGTAGCATCTGCGCTGTGTTGCTAAAACAAATCTTTTGGATCTGATGTAATTATTTCCCACATTCAAGTTCCAGGTTATAATATGCAAAAGTCTGAACATTAATCTCTTAATTTTACAGTAAGTAGTGAAACTTACCCAAAATAAAGGCTTAAACATCTAAAAAATGCTCATTTAAAGGGCTCCTCTTTTGGTGAAAGTTTTCAGACAGCTTTCAAAATGGCCGCCAGACAGTGTGAACACATGGGGACCCATATTTCAGTGTGCAAATTTCTGATTGACTTGAAATTATAGGAGGTATATAGTAACAAACACATCAATTGGTTAAGACATCAAGTAGGATAATAAATTATTTTTTCTTTTTATAATCTGAGCTCAAAAATGGAAGTGTGCTTAATAGGTACGTTTACCCCAACTGAAGTGTGGTTGTATCGATGCACCTGACAACAACTTTAGGTATGAACATCCAGTAAATCCAATTTAATTCTACCGCATATTTTATTAAGAGCATTTCTACCTATAAATTCACCTGTTAAAGAAGACACCCTCAGTAATTAACAACATTCTCTGATTCTATAACCTTATCATCAAACTTCATCATAAATCAGCATTCTTATGCAGTCTCCCTCAAGAGAATGGACTGAGTCTTACCTAAATGTAAGGAAAGTTTATTACCCAAAAACCAAGTGGACACCTCTTGTAACTGACAAGACTTGCTATCCTCAAGGACTCTTTTGCTTTGATGAGATGCTAAAATTGCTGCATCATCTGAATGAAGAGTTCTACCAAATATGCTAATTTAAGATAATTTATATTAGAAAAAATAAAGGACTTAAAACGCTTCCTTGAAGAACACCACAGGTAATTGGTAACACGCTAGACAATATACCTTTAACATCTACTCTCTGACTTCTGTTTTCAAGATAAGATTGTACCCACCAAATAGCCTCTTCATTGCGCCCTATTGCCCTTAATTTATACAATGAAATGGAATGATCTATTCTACAGTATCAAAAGCCTTCTAATATCTAACATAATCTGCATAATTTACCACTATCAACCATCTTTCTTATCCTATCAGTCATATGGCTTTGCATACATGTCTCAGTGGAAGTCTAAAGAAGATCATACAAAATGTTATTTCTACTATTTTCAGTCCGGTCATCTTCATTATCTCTAACAATATCCACCTTACTGCCCTTTTTATATACTCTGGCACTATTTAACTCATTAGGGATTTTGTCTATAGACATAAATTATGTCTATATTATGTAGCATGCATTGTCTTTAATCAAATATATTACTTTTGTAATATACATTTACATTTAGTCATTTAGCAGACACTTTTATCCAAAGCGAATTACAAATGAGGACAATAGAAGCAATCAAAATCAACAAAAGAGCAATAAAATGTATGACAAGTCTTGGTCAGCCCAACGCAGTATACATAGTTTTTTTATTTTATTTTATTTTTATATATGTACATATACATACATACATACATACATACATACACACACACACACCCACACATCCATTTATACATATATGTGTATATATATATATATATATATATATATATATATATGTGTGTGTGTGTGTGTGTGTGTATATATATATATATATATATATATATATATATATATACATACACTGTATATACATATACTGTATATACTGTGTATATACACTGAACAAAATGATAAACTCAACACTTTTGTTTTTGCCCCCATTTTTCATGAGCTGAACTCAAAGATCTAAGACTTTTTCTATGTACACAAAAGGCCTATTTCTCTCAAATATTGTTCACAAATCTGTCTAAATCTGTGTTAGTGACTACATTTACATGGACATCAGTAATCTAATTATTTACCTTATTCTGAATAAGACAATATTATGATTAAGGTGTTTACATGAGTTGCTTTTAAAATAATCCTTTCATGTTCCCGTTTTACATGTTATAGTACATAGATCGATTAATGGCATGCGTCATTACGTTACCACGCGACTCCATCCGACGTCTCCTCCAGAATTTCAGGTATAAACATATAGTCCGTCTTCGTGATGATGCCATATACAGTTTTGGGTGTTTCATTTTTAATTTTATGAAAGCTTCAAGTGCAGTTAATTATTTGTACGCGCATACAGACGAGGGCGGTGTTGAAGCTCTTTTATTTGCCATCAAACAGTTGACTGCTGCCGTGTGTATCCTGTCGTAAAATGCGGTGAAAAGTTCTACACGACGGTAATAGTTTGATTAAGGGGTTTACATGTCTGTACTGCACCTCGATAATGCGACTAAAATAGGAATACTCCACATGTCTTAATTCGATTTGTGTTTACTTCGATTATGACTTTAGCCGGATTAAGGTAATCAAAAATCTCTGTTTACATGGTAGACTCTTAATCAGAGTATTGTCTTAATCGTATTAAAATCGGAGTATTGATGTCCATGTAAACGCAGTCAGTGAGCACTTCTCCTTTGCCGAGATACTCCATCTACCTCACAGGTGTGGCATATCAAGATGCTGATTAGACAGCATGATTATTGCGCAGGTGTGCCTTAGGCTGGCCACAATAAAAGGCCACTCTAAAATGTGCAGTTTTACTGTATTGGGGGGGTCCGAAAACCAGTCAGTATCTGGTGTGACCACCATTTGCCTCACACAGTGCAACACATCTCCTGCATAGAGTTGATCAGGTTGTTGATTGATTGTCTTCAATGGCTGTATGAAGTTGCTGGATATTGGCAGGAACTGGAACACGCTGTCGTATACGCCTATCCAGAGCATCCCAAACATGCTCAATGGGTGACATGTCCGGTGAGTATGCTGGCCATGCAAGAACTGGGATGTTTTCAGCTTCCAGGAATTGTGTACAGATCCTTGCAACATGGGGCCATGCATTATCAACATGAGGTGATGTCGTGGATGAATGGCACAACAATGGGCCTCAGGATCTCGTCACGGTATCTCTGTGCATTCAAAATGCCATCAATAAAATGCACCTGTGCTGGTCTCAGACAAACTGGGAGGTGAAGATGCTGGATGTGGAGGTCCTGGGCTGGTGTGGTTACACGTGGTCTGCGGTTGTGAGGCCGGTTGGATGTACTGCCAAATTCTCTGAAACTCCTTTGGAGACGGCTTATGGTAGAGAAATGAATATTCAATTCACGGGCAACAGCTCTGGTGGACATTCCTGCAGTCAGCATGCCAATTGCACGCTCCCTCAGAACTTGCGACATCTATGGCATTGTGCTGTGTGATAAAACTGCACATTTTAGAGTGGCCTTTTATTGTGGCCTGCCTAAGGCACACCTGTGCAATAATCATGCTGTCTAATCAGCATCTTGATATGCCACACCTGTGAGGTGGATGGAGTATCTCGGCAAAGGAGAAGTGCTCACTAACACAGATTTAGACAGATTTGTGAACAATATTTGAGAGAAATAGGCCTTTTGTGTACATAGAAAAAGTCTTAGATCTTTGAGTTCAGCTCATGAAAAATGGGGGCAAAAACAAAAGTGTTGCGTTTATAATTTTGTTCAGTGTATATATATATTTATATATATTTACACTCTAAAAAATGCTGGGTTAAATACAACCCAGCACTAGGTAAAATATGAACGAACCCCGCGATTGGGTTACTGCCCAGAAGGTTGGGTTAAAGATTTAACCCAACTGTTGGTTGAAAATAACCCAGCATGTGTTCTGTCCAATATTTACCCAGCACTGTGTAAATGCATAAAAAGAAAACAAGTAGATGGAATGGAAAAAGAAGAAAAACAAGCAGTTGGAAAATGAATAGAGAGTGCCAGAGTTAGAGGGTCAAATAAAGATGGAAGAGATGTGTTTTTAGCCGTTTCTTGAAGAATATACAGTTGGTCTATAATTTCAGATCATAAGGTTGCATTACAAACAATCCTTATCCATCAGTTTGACTGAATGAGATGTACATTTTCCTTCATTATCTATATTCATATATCAAAAATCCTCATTAGTTTGATTAGGGTTGGAGCTAAACTCTGCAGGAAAGTGGCCCTCGAGGGCCAGAGTTGAGAACTCCTGATTTAACTATTGTCATTAACATGGTGTATATGGGACTGTACAAAATGCCTTTGGCAAGCACTGTGTCACAGGTATCATGTTCATAAGGCTTTTTGCTCTGTTTTAAAGGAAAGGACATGGCTGCAGTCCAGGGGACACTGATGGCTCTGGGAAGTGAAGCTCTGACAAAGGATGATGGACATTACCGTGGAGACAAAGACTGGTTTCATAGGTGAGCCGAACAAAGAAGGGTGTCACTCATTTGCACTTTGCCCATAGATGGACTGAGACCCCCGGTCAGGAAACTCTCTGGGCCTCTGCAGCAAAGCCTTCTTTCCTGGTGTAAAAAAAAGTCTAAAAATAAATTTTGTTTATCTTTAATTTCCTATGCATATCCAGTCACTTTCAGCTCCTGATTGTGTCCGTTGAGGCTTTGTCAGTGTACAAACGAAAAGTGGTGAAAGGTTATCTAATCAGAACTTAGCCATCACAGCCTATTCTTGCAGAATTGCCAACAGTGCAAACGAATAGAATCTAAATTCAGATTCTTCAGCCAATCAAATTGTTTTATTTGTACCTGGTGGGTGCAGTCTTTGCAGAGGCTGTCTAGCTGGCGTTAAGTCAGTCATGCATTAAGTGATGTAGGTAATTAGAGTGTGAACAGTGATTATTTGCAAGAGACCTTCTGTAAGAACTGCTGATTCATTACAAATTGATTATTTTCATTTCAAATAATCATTAAGTGCTTTTGGTGTTATCTAAATTGGCTATTGCCTATAAACAACAGTGTAGATGCACTTTTGGGTGACCCTCATCGAGTTCGAGGTCCTCATAATTATGAGCTAAAAAAATGCGAGGATGACATAAAAAGTTGAAATATGAGATACATTTTTTTACCTTTTCTCCTTTACCATAATTTCAACTTTTTGTCATAATGACTTATGTCATAATTAAGATTTTTTTTACCTCATAATTTAGACTTTTTATTTCATGACTTTTTAATGTTGTGTCATTAATAATAACTTTATATCTCATAATTATGTCTTTGTATCTCACACTGAAAAAAATTATTCATTGAATTTACTAAATTATTTTAAGGTAAGTGGTTGCAATCAATTTATTTTAGCTACATTTAAATAAACAAATTTTGTTGAAAGTTAGTCAACTAAATTTGTTTATTTAAATGTAGCTATAATAAATTGATTGCAACCACTTACCTTAAAAAAATGTAGTAAATTCAATGAATGTTTTTTTTTTTTTCAGTGCATAATTTCAGCATTTTATGCCAATTATTTTTTTACCAAAGCATGATTTTTTTCTTATTTGACAAAAATTTGCTTATATACCATTTTCATGTCTTAAGCATCAGATTTTTTTAGATTGAAAAAATAACCAGTGGCACCGCATTGGCTTAAACTAACTTAAAGACCAAAATCAGTGATGGAAAATAAGAAAAAAAAACAGTGTTTTAATTTATACTTAAAATTCAGTGTTTCAACACAACTTCTGCACTTTATGTGGACTGGCACGTGCAACGGTATGTGTTCGCATAGAGCACAAGACAGTACACTCTCAGAAATAAAGATACAAAAGCTGTCACTGGGGTGGTACCTTTTCAAAAGGTACACTTTTGTACCTATTAGGTTAAAATATGTACACTTTAAGTACTAATATGTACCTTTAAGGTACCAAAATGGACCCTTTAGGTACAAACATGTACCTTTTGAAAAGGTACCGCACCAGTGACAGCTTTTGTACCTTTATTTCTCACTGGTCTTGTTATAGTCACAATCCCAACATTCCAAAAGGCCAATGAGCATGTATGAAGAAAGAATAATTAGTTGTGAGGTTAATGGCTTTGGATCTTTGAAATACATTCTGAACATTCTGTCGTGTTATCAGTGACAAAAACTATCTTTTTTGTAATTTTTCAAAAGAAAGACCAGAGAAAATCAACACAAATTTATTTGCTGCTAATAAAATTGGACCAGACTTTATGCCAACAGTCAGAAGTCTGGATCTACGGGACTAAATCAAATACAGCTACTCCATCTCATGCAACCTCTAAACACACACTTCCTGCATTTGAATGTTTTTATTGTGTTTTAGGAAAGCCAAGGTCCACAAGAGGGAGTTTTCTGAGGAGCAGCTGCGTCAAGGTCGCAGTCTTATCGGCTTGCAAATGGGAACCAATCGTGGAGCATCTCAATCTGGCATGGTAGGGTACGGCACCCCACGGCAAATCATGCGGTATGACTCTCCTCGACACAATGGACATCAGAGCAATCCCTAAACACCATACAGTCTGGTATTTAAAATCTGTACTGGAGCTGAAAGCCAAATCTAGAGCTCCAGTTGTAGGAGGAATGTGTACGTGTGTGTGTGTGTGTGTGTGTGTGTGTATATAGATGAACTGTGGACTGTTACTGCTTACACCAGTCCTTGAATTACACACAGAGTGTTGTCCCTTCACCCACAATGCACCAGTGCCAGCTGTTATTGTCTCTCAGGCAAGCTCCAGATCAAGGCCAAAATGTGCAAAATAAACCATTTAAATTGAATATAGTATCAAAATGCTCAACTCTTAAAGATGAGATGTGCATCTCTGTAAACATGTAGCCCTTTAAGAATGGTAAGCTGACAATCTGATACTTGAACGTTTAACGTTCATTTATAAATACGCATTTGACTTATGCTTTTACCCGAAGCAACATAAAAGTCCATTTAAGAAATTGTGTCCTGTGAAATTAAACCCAGAATATCGGCATTGCAAGCCCATGCTCTACGAGTTGGGCTGAACGAGTTGTGCATGCTGTGCAATAGGAACATTCTGAAAAAATGTCTATTTTTACTTAAAGCCATATGTAACCAATCAGTGTGTCAAGATATACAAAATAAACAGTGCTTAAAATGTAAATGTATTTGATTAAAGTGATACTGTGCTCAGTTGCTACAAAATGTACATTATTGTTGATGTATTCTAACTATAAAGGTTCCTAATCCTGCTAGCGGAACGCGCCAAACTAATCGACTCAGGTCATTCTATAATGTCTTCAAAAAATGTCATTGTTTTGCAGACATTTCTGACGTCACTGCAAAGAACTGATGTTATCCACCTTTTTCTTGCCGTAAAAATGGCCGCGGCCATTTGTAAACTCTATGGGTCTAGCTTCCGGTCTCATCTATTTTTAGCCGTACAAAACAGCTCGTTTTGCTGCTTGATACTGAAAATTGGTGTCTTTTATTTTTTTTATGTATTATCTTAATTATGAAGACACTGCTTTGTAGTGCAAACAGTTTTCCCGTTTACTGCACGTTGTTATTCTTCACCTATAGCAGCTAATGAAACGGAAATCTCGCCCATAGGCTTACTTCCGCATTTAAGAAAAAGATGGATACATATGATATGAGAAAAGAATCGTGTGCTTAAGAGTCTGAATCAAGTAAAACTGATACAAAAGAATGTGGTATTTATTAAAAGTCATTTTAAATGCAGCTATTTTCAACTTTTGTTAATTTTATGCATTAACTAACATGCATGTAAAGTAAATGTGCTTCTGATGCTAGGACTGTATTGCAGATTATTATATTTATTTATTGTGAAGTTTCACATTTGTATCTATACACAGTACCTTTGACAATCAAAATACTTTCCAATTGTCATGACTGAAATGTTTGGCTGTGGTTGTGTTTTGTGGTTTGATTTTAAATCCATTTAACCATTTTTTTTTTTTGCTATTTACTAAATGTCTTAGTTTAGTTTATTGGAATGTAGAAACATTTGTTTTTTGATTCAACATTGTTTGACTATTATAAAGAGAGGACTAGATGATATTAGTCTCAATGTTTAATTGTGTGCACAAATGTCTATCATTTCGATAATTGTTGCAAATATATCTTACTATTTACTGGTAGTTGTTTATGTGTTTGTGGAAGGTAAACTCTTCACCAGACCATTTTATGTTCAAATTGGAACATTGGTTGATATATTTACACAAAAGTGAACAACTGTATTCACAAATGTGCCTCTACTTGTACAAATCATTGCACGTTCATTTAATTCTGACCTTCACAGACACAAGCTGCAAGGTATAGTATATTAGTTTGTGGTGAGATACATTTGTAATGTCTGCTGAACTGATGGAAAATTGTACACTCATTCATATAGTTTCGGGGCCAATTTCTTTACAAATAATTTAATACTGTGAGGTTTAACCATTTTAGGTTTCAGTGTTATGTCAAAGTAAACCTGCACTCTCACACACAGTGTATTTCATTACCAGCCATGACCACTGAAGAGGCTTTCATAACTAAAGGTAACCTGCTCTTATCAAGATAGTAATGGAGAAGCTTTCATACTATGCATACAGGTGACAGTAAACAAACGTGAGTTTATTTCAAGAGCTTAGCGTAACTTCATCTGATATACATGTTCGTTCTGCTTACTGTTAAACATCCAAACCATCACAATGGCTTCACAATTTTTGTCCACAAAATCTGCCTCTCTCACACACTCACTCACTCTTGTGACACGCTGAAAAACAAAACATTTGAACAGAAAGAATATGGAAACTAACTGGAATGAAAACAAATAAAAAAACAATGGATCAAAAGTACAATGTCTTTGTCTTCTTTGTGTTTTTTTTCACTCAGCCATCTGGGTGTCCATCTGCCTCTTTCACCACTTCAGCATGTTTAAGCTGAAAATCAAAACAGTATGTAAGTTCATCCACATAACCGGGACAAGAGACATAGGAAGCATGATGTTTCATTGGCTGGGAGATTGGATGCCAGCGTTTCATGACTGGACTTAAAATTATGGAAGGCTCAACACATGGTACTTATCTGTACTAGTTATAATTTTGTCCAACATATTCCTTAACAGAACAGAACACTACTAAAAGGATAGTTCACCCAAAAATGAACTCATCCTCAGGCTATGCAATGAGAAGAGTAACGGAGGTTTTTAGCTGAAACCGTGGTCCTTGGTGATTCATAAAATGCAAGTCAATGGCTGCCGTCACTTTAAGAGTCAAAAAAGCATATACAGGCAACACAAAATTAATACCCGAGGCTCCTGATGATATATTGAGTTCTTATGAAGTGAAATGATCAGTCTGTGCAAGAAACTGAATATAATTTACAACATTATGTGTATTACTCTGTAATCCAGAGCCTCAGGAAAACAGGGAAGTTCGATTCTTTTTCGCAAACTGGTTCTTTCAGACAGTTTGTTTCAATGAAGTGGTTCAAATAACCGATTCACCAGTTTATGTAATCAAGCAATGACTTCATATACACACAATTATATTACTAAAGCACCCAATAATGATGCAAAACTTTGATGTGTGTAATGTTGTAAATAATGCCTCTTGCACAGACCGTTTGTTTCGCTGCATAAGACCTCAATATATTGTGAGGAGCCAGAAGTTAAAAATCATCTTTAAAGGGGTCATGACACGAGAAACCAATTTTCCCTTGATCTTTTGATACAGAAGAGGTGTTTGTGTGCTTAATACATCCTGCAAGTTTCATGACTTCAAATGGCCTCATCATCAATAAAAAAGCATTTATGTAATAACCCTCAGAAAACAGCTCGTTTTGGATCCATAGGGACAAGGTGACGTCAGCTGGGCACAGTCCTTTGCATAAACACTGCCTCCAGAGCAACACATCGACACAGGCCCCGCCCACTGGCGTTCAGCTGCTAACAGAAGACACCTGATCATGTTGCGAGTGTTGCATTGCGTCGCGTCAAAAGCAAATAGAAATTACAATCACTGACGCTATCTTGTCCACACTTTCTGACACAGTCCCATCACTCGAGTCTGTCATTAGGACAAATGGAGTGAAACGTAAGGAACAAGTGGATAGTTTGTTTTAATGGCACTGCGGATCATGTCAGAGGACTGAGTATATGGTTTTGTAAACGAGACGCGTGTCATGGAAAGTTCACAAAGAAACATTTGTTGTAAGATGAAGCGGTACTATATCTGCAGCTGCATCAACTATATGTAGATGATTTAATAATGGTTTGTCTGGAAATGACGGTTTTATTTTGATTGTTGTCAAAACACTCACACGCAATAGCGAGGGGGCACTGACACCGTTCCATGCTGTGACATTAGCTAATCATAACAGTGGCAGATTAATGAAAAGCCTTAAAAGACCCACCCCTTAAAAACAGCCTGTTTCTGAGAGAGGTTCAGAAATAATTTTCCCCATATATTTATTTATTTATTCATTTTGTGCAAAAAACTAACGAGTAAACCTCAAGGAACATATCAAAATAATTTAAAAAAATCAATGTCATGTCCCCTTTAATGGTCTACTGGAGCAAATCTTCATTTTTGGGTGAACTATCACTTTAATTAATTTAATATGCATCAGCAATTTTCTGCATTAAACTCACAGTGTAGCCAATCACAGACCAATTAGAGGTGTTTTATTTGGTCAAAATTCACTCATAGTTTTTCAAGCTTGTGAATCATCTCATAATATAGTGCAGATGCGATTTAAACAAGAGATTCATTGTGCAGTTTATAGAGCTTCACCGATTATAATGGAACCTTGTGAGACTGCCACAAACTAAGATGAGAGACAGCTTTTTAGTGATAAAGGAAGCTTGCTTTGCACACTTTCTAGGCTATAATCCATTCCGAATTTCATGAAACTTGTTTTTCGGACACATACACACTGCAAAGTTCCGGGAATGGTATCCTCATATTTATGCTGGATGTACTCTTGAAATAGAATAATGACTGACATTAGCAATGGACGAGACAAAAAATACATGTGAGAGCACCCACGGTGATTTAATTCTGGAACAAAGAAATTGACCGTTCGCAAAAAGCTTGATTGACAGGCGATCTGACCAATCATAATGCCAAATCAACCATCTTGACCAACAAACAAATCAGACAGGAGAGTAGATTACCCTCGGTGGACTTAAACCTGAAAAATAGTGTATTGAAGTTTTTCCATGGTTGAAATTAAATACGTTATGATGTTCATTCGTTTATTTCGTGCTTTAAGTAAATATGAAAAGACGATCGGTCTATCGTCTCTATCGTTAAAAATTAAAGGCCATCAGACAGACACTTAAAATGAAAAACAAGAGTCAAAGCTATTCCACAGTTTGGTAAACGTTGGCAACGTTGTCGTTTACTGTTATTCTTGACTGTGCCGTATTGACTGCTTTTATGCTGAGCTATAAGGTATTGTTTTGATACTTTTATCCGTAAAGACTTTTTTTGAGAAAGAAATTTAGCAATTTTTTCTCGCTCCGATGACTCGAGAGTTAAATGTCACCCATGCTCCCAACCTATTTTACTTTTATATATTCATGTTAACCTTACCATACAATTCAACTGATATGTGGTAACAGGTGTCACATCATGAATATAACATTTTATTATCGCTCTTCTAACTCTATTGCAGTCACCTTGAGGTTGTTGTAGTGTTCAAGGCTGCGGCAATGCTCTGATTTTGCTCTCTTCTCATCGGTGTAGAATGTGTTACACAGCTTGCAAAAGAAACCAGTTACTGGGATGACGTAGTTCACACCTGAAATAAGATATACAGTTTTTCCTTAATTGCTTAGATTAAAAAAAAAAAAAAAAAATCTGTAGCATTTTAAACACTACAAAGCATTTTTACACAGGTTTTAAATATGCTGAACCTTTTAGAAAACATTTTAGAAACTGAAGAAATAGACATTAAAGGCAATACAACTTCAAATTGTTTGGTCATTTTTGTTGTTTATGAAGCACAACATTTTAAGAAATTACCACAAATTTTTGAATGGTCAAATAATTATAGCCATTATAGACCCTACTCTGAAGTAGGAGCTAATTTAGTTCCCCCAAACGGAGTTCCTAATACAAGCAAGTGATGGACTTACCCACAATTTGGTCTGGTTGATAAGGGTTTAGAGGGGTTTTGTCCAGTTGACTATCCTCTTCTGAACCTTTACTTTCACAAATTGGATCCCCACCAACACCTTCACAATCCGGTAAAGAACTGTGCTGGTTCTGCACACACATATTTTCTCTTATATGACTTTAACCAACAGAGATATCATATGCCTGACACTTGGCTACCTTTCCTTCAACTCGCATATTTAAAAAAAGTTTTAGTTCTGCATTTAAGCATGACTCTTTAGATCAAAATGTTTCTATTTAAAGCACAAGAAAAGATTTAGTCAAATGTGTCCAAGATGTTAATGTTCACCTCCTTTGCACCAGTCTTGATTACCTGGTCATTTTCTGTCCTTTCAGTGCTTGGTTTAATTTCTTTTGTTTCCTTTTTTAACTCTCTTTCCTCTGCATTTTCAGGGTATCTCCTATAATAAAAGAGCATAAATTGAAGATGTCACTACAGATAGAAAATAATAATTTCTTTGTTACTTTCCCAATGGTTGTTACATTACATGCACACTCTTGCAAATGCAGCACATCAAAAATGTTCTTTGCACTAAGATGGTTTTCCTAGTGTCAAATGTTATATGAAAGTCTGTGTCTGCATTTGGCTGAAGTCATTTTTTAAAAACCATTTCAAGGTAGTCAGTTACAAAAAATGTTTATACGCACCTGCAATCATTCACATTGCTGATAATATTTTTACATAGTAGTGTATAATGTTTCCTTATATCTGATGTCACCTTAATGTCACTTAAAATGTCAGTGGCATTTATATAAAAAAAAAAAATAGCACAAGCAAACAAAATGTATCAAAAAAGCATTCTGTTAGTTTCCAAATAAAATAACAAAACTAGTTTAACTAAAGAAAAAATATCTGAATATGTCCAGTTGAAGCAAAAGCTCAAAAATGAAAATAGGCTGAAAATGTACTCACCCTCTGACCATCCAAGATGTAGATTAGTTTGTTTCTTCATCGGAAGAGATTTGGAGAAATTTAGCATTACATGATTTACTCACCAATGGATCCTCTGCAGTGAATGGGTGCCGTCAGAATGAGAGTCTAAACAGCTGATAAATACATCACAATGATCCACAAGTAATCCACACCACTCTAGTCTTGTCTGGCAAAAAGCTGCATGTTTTTTTTTAGAAACAAATTCATCAAGATGTATTAACATTCAATGGTTGCTTCTGACAAAAACAAGTCCTCTAACAATAATATTGCTTCCTCCGGTGAAAAAGTTATCTCAATCAGGAGTGAAATATGCTTATATTAAAGCTGCAGTCCATAAGTTTTGCCTCTTTGTTGCCATCTATGTTTGAAAACCTGGAATTGCAGTTGGGGTGGTACTCTGGCACAGCTCCAGCGCAGATGAATCTAATGTTTTGAGGAGAATATGTAGCTGTCAGTCACCGAGCCGGTGTGGATATTTACTGTTCTTCTCAATCACAGATTAGTCTAAATCTTGGAATATATGACCCAAATAAGTAACAACTCAGTCACGTTTGTTCTGACCAACTGATGAAAAAAAGCATTACAATAAATCGCGCTTCCAATGTTGATTTAATCTAACGATCGATTAGCTCATGTCACATCAAACCGTTCAAATTATTATTATTGTTATACTTTATTCTCAAATTAAAAACATCAGCAATGCATGACTATGAGTATAGTGTGTATTAGCGTGTAGATTTCAATTTCTGTACAGCTTAATCTAATTGTCAAACCATTCGAATTTCATATTAAGAAATGATTTTAACCCAAAAAGCAAACTATGCTCCCTTTTAACTCTTTAAAATACAAATCTTGTGTAAACTCAGGCTATCTGTAATCAGAAGCACATTTAAAACTGGAATATAATTTAATTTCATTGACGTGTTTCATAAACACATAATACTTTCTGGATTACAATCCGCCATCAAAATGATACATTTAATTATTCTAGCTGCTGTGAGAAAAGTCTATAAACGATGCACCACCTGCAGCATCCGCATATGCTATAGCCTACTAGCCAGGACAACTTCTTTATGTTTACAGACATGACGTAATGACACGGTGCCATGTTTGAATTTCCCGCGAAAACCTACCCGTACCACTCAAATTAGAAAACATTATTATAAGCTAACCGTTGTGAATCGGGCTAAAGTAAGGCAATAGTTTTGAACACTGGCTGGTTATGTACTTGCTCAAATATTGATTTCGGATCATTTTTAACCAAACAAAGTTACGGACTGCAGCTTTAAGCAAATATGTCTGTGGATTTTGATGTGAGAGGACAACAGGGGATGGACTTTTTTTACTAGAGGAAGCATTTAATTGATGGATTGGAGTTGTGTGGATTACTTGTGGATTATTGTGATGTTTTTATCAGCTCTTTGGACTCCCATTCTGACGGCACCCATTCACTGCAGAGGATCCATTGGTGAGCAAATAATGAAATGCTTAATTTCTCCAAATCTGTTTTGTTGAAGAAACAAACTCATTTACATCTTGGATGGCCTGAGCGTGAGTAAAGCTTCAGCAAAATTTCATTTTTGGGTGAACTATTCCTTTAATGACCTGTACTACAGAAAAGTGAAGTTAGTTCTGAAAACTGCTCCAGCAGGAATTGTTTGCAGATTTCTACTTCAACGACATTTTAAAGTTTGCTCAAATACTGTCTGGGGCCAACTGTACATTCTTGTTATTGCCTCCAAGTCAACGATGGAAATGTATTTTCTCATTTGTGTAATGAATGATCCACATTTACATACCAGCGAATCAGAGAATCCCCTTTCCTGCACATAGCTATCTTCAGCACCGACCCCCAAAATTTGCAAGGCCTCCGACTGTACTGCGCAACCATCTTTTCAGCTGCCTTTATACTCTCCAGTTGCATGTAACACTGAGAAGTAACAAGTAGAGGCACAGGAAAAACAAATTGCATTAAAGGGTTATGATTAGGGCTGCAGAATATATCACATGCGATTGTCATGCACATCTCGTCAGTAAAGCCGGTTCTGTGATTAGTAATAAATCTCCATCACCTGTTTTCAAATGGAGTGGCATTTAATACACTATGGCAATATATCGTGCAGCCCTAGTTATGATGACACTCAAGAAAAAGTCAATATTCACAAATTTTGCTCTGCTGCTCATCATATACAGCAAAAAAAGGCTTATCTTACTTAGTATTTTTGTCCTGTTTCTAGTAAAAAAAAAAAAATCCAAAAATTCTAAGTACTAAGTTTTTTTTAAGTTCTAAAATACTAAGTAAGGTTTTTTTTATTTATTTTTTGCAGTGCAGATTAGGGCTGCACGATATTTACCACACAGAGCCATTGTTCACTGACAAGCTGCGCAAATCCACGTTCATTATCAAGGTAGTTTTGCGCAGCTTGTCAGTGAACAACGGCTCTGTGTGGTAAATGCAGCTCCATGTGAAATCACGCACGTGATGGAAATTACTGCTGATTACAGAACCGGCTTTACTGACAAGATGCGCATTAAATATCGCATGCGATATATCGTGCTGCCCTAGTGCAGATAGTGATGAGGGGAAATGTGTGTATACGTACCGTCCCTTGATACCTGTGCAGAGAGTAGCCAGTCAGTTTTCCAAAAGGTTTAGTCAGTTTGAAGAGGGATTTTTCGGTGTATTTCTGTCGTAGGTACCTCTGGTTGGGAAGACAGCTGATGAAAACGGACCTCCCACTAGGGCTCTAAACATGGTGTGAAGGATTGAAACCACCACAATCATTTTAGTTTAATTTGGTAATCATTTTCATTTGGAATAACAATATTCTCAAGTGTTTACAAAATATCCTTATCTTTCAATTATTTTGGCCATTACATGTTATATGGCAAGTCATTTCAAAACATACATTGACTGATTAATTTTTTCCCTTCTGCCCAATATTCTATCTATATATTGACTGTTTTTTTATTTGTATTCATTTTATCCTCCATTTTTTCTATTCATAACTTTTCTTGATGTTGCTCATGGATGTGTAGCAGTCTTAACATTCTTCTAAATAATTTCTTCTGTGTTCTTTGGAGTAAACAGCTCACACATTTGAGAGCACATGAGGGAAATTACACAACAAAATGTTTTTTTTTTTCTCTCTCTTTTATTTTAGTGAACCAAGTTATAGTGACATGACTACCCTGGCAAACAAAAGATAGGAATAATTATGATTTTTGAATGTTTTTGAAGTCTGTCATGGCTGCTCACCAAAGTTTTATTTATATCAGAAATATAGTAAAAACCATAATATTATGAAATGTTATTGCAATTTAAAGCACAAACACATACAGTACCTCTATTGTTTTCATGGTAAGGCACATGGAAACAGACACCGGCCTGCCACATATCGTTGACTTGTGATTTCTGTAGAACTGCACCATTTCCTGGGCTTTTTCAGCGGTTTCCAGTTCAATCATAGCCTACAAAAACACAAACAAACATACCAGCTAAAGCCAAAACCTGAAAATTGTATGAGAACTGTGATTAGTAAAATTGAAAGCATATAATGTGGTAGCATGGTTAAAAACATCTGGATAGACGACACAATAACTATCAAGAGAACCAACCACTGCTGTTTTGGTTTTGGCTGTTTCAGTTACTGCATGATTAATTGATAGCAATTACAGTGTGTTATGGGCATTGACTACAAAAAGCTCAGGCTCACTTTATTTTTACATTTGCATAGATTTTTTTTTTTTTGTAGCTCATAATGCATTAACTAATGCAAACATTATCCTTTGTTTTTAACTTATAATGTGGTATTTGTTGAAAGTAACATTTTTACATTAACCAGAAATATTAAATGTTAACTAATATGCCAGATTAAGGTGTTATCAAATTAATAAAATTCACACACAAATAAAATATGAGATAGACATATGTTTCAGACACTAAGAGTAGAGTCCTGTGTATCATTATATTATTAAAATGATAAAAATATTAGTTATTAAATATTATAGTTATTTAATATATTATGTGATGTGATATTAGAAATTATTGTGAAATAATCTACAGACAGCTTCAAAAATGTTTTTACTGATCCACTGAAAACGTAGATTCATTTTGGAAATTCCAGAAAACACTTGGAAATGCACCAAAATGAATTTTTTACTGAAACTGAAATCGAAGTTTATCACCAATCAGTTAATAATTTAGGTAATAATCAATCGATCAATCAAATTTATTCAGTAATCAACATTCTAATAAAAATGTTTTCTGTACAAACATTTAAACTGCACACAAGGTGGTTTTTATACCAGCTTTTTAATAATACAATTATGTTTCTACTTCAATTTGTTGTTGAAATATGGCTGTTAAAAATGAAATATGGCTGTTAAAAATATAATGTTTATTATATTTTTAAATGTAAAAATATAATAAATCTATAATAGAGGATAAGCACTACCAGTCAAAAGTTTGGAGTCATCGAGATATTTTTTTTTTATATATATTTTTGAAAGAAGTCTCACCAAGGCTGCATTTTTTAAATTATTTCTGAAGGATCATGTGACATTGAAGACTGTAAGTAATGGTTGCTAAAATCAGCATTGCATCACAGAAACAATTTACATTTTAAAATGCGTTCAAATATAAATTATTTAATTGAAATTGTAATAACACAAATTACCTTTTATACCTGCATTTATAAATGCAGCCCTGACTCCTTTTTATAAAGCAATTAGAAAACAATACCCCCCTGCCCCAAAAAAAATTAAAAATTTGGTTGCTGATATTTCATGCATCACTTATTTTTACCTCTTGTTTGAATGTGGATAAAGAATGTTTCACCATACTGCCAAAGGGTGCAGACAGACTGTAAAGATCCTTCATCAAGTCAGGAGTCTTCTTCACAGGCCACACCACCACTACTTTTCTATCCTGTGATAGTGCAATGAAAAATACACATTGTTATTGCCCATACTGTTGAACTGGAAATATATATGTTCATTTACTAAGACATCCAACATCTAATGTAAATGAGAGATGTGATGCTTACCTTTGGCACAGAAGAATCTGGGGGAAAAAAAGGGGAAAAAGTGTTACTGTCATAGACTTAAAATACATTGTAGGAGAAATGTACATGATTTGAATTTAAATTCGGCATGAAATGAAATTTCACTGTTTTATAAATGCACGTTAGTGAATGATTCATAAATGCATACGTTTCATTTTCTTTTTTGTTAATATTTAATCAAAATAAATCACCTCCTGCATTGTTGTCCAGCTCATCTAATGTAACGAAATCTTCTATGTTCTCTGGAAATTCTGCATCATCCAAATCACCCTAGAGAAATAAGACATAAAAGCACAAACATTGCTTTTAGTCAGATGCCATCAACATGTTCATGTTGTTTCTGCATATTTTTAAAAAAGTCATATACCATAACACTAGAAAATATGGTGAAAATTATTATTATTTTTTTTTTGCTGTCAGGCTTGATACACTGTAGGTAAATCTGACTGAATCCATATGACTGAAATAAATTTACAGTTAGTGGTTGTTTGGGTTGTATTCTGCATTCAAACTAGTGAAGTTCATTCACATGGGTCAGTAATTCAGTATATCATTCTTAATGGCAAATAATGCAAAATGTAAATGTAATTTTTTTATATACTTTGTTTAGACTGGACTTTTTTCACTCCATTAATACAAGTGGTTTTGGACTTTGTACTGATATCTATTGGCCTGGATGTATTTGTTTATTTATATATTTTACTGCTGCTGCTTCACACCAAAGCTGTTTGTTATATTGCTTTTTGTCTATGGCTTTTGGTTAAGACAACTGAAACATCTAAGGATCTAATTTGCGTTGCTAATAGTAACCTGGGTTTGTGCAACTTTAAGAGAGCAAACAAGCATTTTATAATGTTGCTGAAGTTTGAGGTCGGTAAGATTTTTTTAACGAATTCTCTTCTGTTCACCAAGGCTGCATTTATTTGATCAAACATAGTATAAACATTAATATTGTGAAACATTATATTACAATAAATGTATTCTGGTTTAACATATTTTAAAATGTAATCTATTCCTGTGATGCAAAGCTGAACTAGCATCATTACTCCAGTCCAGATCCTTCATTCTAAATTTATTTATTTTTTATTTAAATATGCTGATTTGGTGAGCAAACAATGTTTCTCACCACTGACATAGAAATCTTTTGTAACATTATGTCTTTTGATGAATTTAATGCATCCTTACTGAATAAAAGTATTCATTTCTTTAAAAAAAAAAAAAAAAAATATCTTACTGACCACAAACTTTTAAACAGTGATATTTGCTGCATTTTTTATTTACTTATTTTGCAGTTAAAAAATCCAGCACCAGAGAACGAACTTCATTTGAGATGGAAACGATAACTGCTAATGGATAATCTTTCTCACATCTCAAACATTTTGTGGCACCTACACAACTGGTTGCACCATGAGCAACAGTGTTTACACTCTCCAGGTGTTAAAATCTATCTATGGCTAACTAATTGTTTCTGCAAATTACACTCAGATAAAAAGCATTTTAAGATGACACACTTCACCTTCTATCAACTCACCTCTCCCTCTTGATTCTGCTCTGATCCTCTCTCTCTATTCTCCTCCTCAGCAGTGGTAGGCTTCTCCTCTTCCATCTTTTCCTCCTCTTCCTTTTTTTCTTTCTCCTCAGTTTTAACCGCAATGCCTTCTGACCCCTCATCAAGCAGCCCAGGTTCATCCTCCAACTGAATTCCCTCCTCATCTTCAAGAACCTTGTCTTTACTTTCCATCAACTCTTCTTTCTCTGTGGTTTCCTGGTTTGAGCTGTCGCCTTTGTCCTTGTGGCTAGATGTAGACTCTTCTCTTTGTCTGCTGTACTTGCTTGAGTCAGTTTTTCTGCTCACAGACTCTGGACTATTTTCTCTGAAAAAAAAAAGGTTTTCAGTTAAGGAAGCATTTAAAATAATCTTTAAAAAAGCACATTAAGCTCAACGGATAGCATCTGTGATTAATCAAAACATCTCCATATTCAGCTAATGGAAGCATGATTCATATATTTCCTAATTTTCACAAACATAAAACACTTATAAATGATATGAACCATGAATAAATAAATTCAAACTAAATTAAAATCTTGTTTACAATCATTGTCATTTAGAAATAAGATTGTGTGGGTGTTTGAATCGATATTGCAATCTTTTAACAATTAATTATGCAGCTCTAATATAATGGCATTTTTGGAGACTTTTGACAGTTTTTTCATCATTTTTCAGAATTCTCAGACTTTTTTTGGCCAGTGGATTGACTCACACAGTAATCCCGAATGACTACAGTTTAACAAACACTTTCATAATGACCACACAAATTACAGCAATTGAGAAGTTGGAATTGACATTTCCATGCCTTTATGCAAAACACTGGTTAAATTAGGAAGTATTTTTCAATTGTTATCGATCTGAACCGAACCAACACTGAACTGATTTGAGCTAAATGATGACACTGTTGTCTTGAGCTGCTTTACAGCAGAATCTAAACTGGCTGTCTAAACTAAAGCAGTACTTTAAATTTAGCACCATTACGCTTTCACAGACTTTTTGCCCCACAACTAGGCATGTGTCGGTATTCGGTAATGCGATATCTCACAATAATGAACATGCATGATACTGTTATCGTGGGCACTTCAAAATACTGTGAATAATTATTTATTACAAATTTTTTTGAATGCATTAAAAGAATACTTTTCTCATCAACCGGATAAAATGCACACCGATCTATGTAGCATCAAAGAGGTATGCGGATCAGAACATGGATGAGAAGCACATGGTAGAACGAGCGAAGGAGACGCGCTGAATGAAAATGCATATTTACACTCTGACAGCAGATGGCGCTGTTGGAACTGCAGAAATGCAGCAGTTACCTCGGTAACCTCATAAACAAAGCAGCTGCACTACTTTCTGGACAGGATTTAAATGTTTGAAACAGCCATTCGGATTTATGTATTTGCAACAGTGCTCATAACAGATGCTTTAATAGGCTATTTATTTTCAAACTTGATGCCCTAGATATAGTTTGAAAATGTTTTGAATCTTTAATATTCAGTCACCCTTTACATTAAGGCTCCATTATTTAACATTAGTTAATTCATTAGTTCGTACAAACGGCCAATGAAAAATTCTTCTAAGCATTTATTAATCTTAGTTTAGCACATTGTTAAAATCAAATGTTGTAACTGTATTATTTAATGACTGACATGAACTAAGAGTTGTATTTTTTAACAAAGAATAATAACTTTTTCTAAAAAAAAGGAGCTATTGCTCATTGTTAATGTTAATGCATTAACTAAGGTTAACTAATAAGACCTGATAAAGTGTTACCTATTGTTCTTTATAATTCTTTTGCACTTTAATTTGTTTAAATCATTTGTTTACTTTATACATTTTTGTGCATTGCTTTATTGTATTGAAATGTTTAGTTCTTTTTTTATAAGAAAAAAGTTATTACACCTGTTATACAGTATTATGACACTTTTTTGCAACTAAATTTCAATACCATGATAATACCGTAAAAGCTTTAGCAATTATCGCAACATGAGATTTTGATACAGTCACAAGCCTCCCCTCAACACACTGGTCTAAGTACCTGTTTAGGGCTTGGGATATCAGAAGTCTCTTACCTCAGGGTTGTGATGTGTGACATGGACACTTTAACACTTTTGCCCTGAATCCTCAGTGGGTTACTGTAGTAATACTTCACCATGATGTCAGCATCACGCCAGTCAACCATCTCAATCAAGGCCTACACACAGATAGACATACAAGAGTTTTACATGGGAAAACAAACTAAATTAATGCATACAACTAATTGAAAAAGTTTATTTAATAAACTGATTCAATTTAACAGTATAACCTCAGTGAAGTATCAATATATATGCACTGATCAGCCAGAACATTTAAACCACTCACAGGAGAAGTGAACAGCATTGATTATACTGTTACAGTGGCATCTGTTACGGGGCATGATATACTGTATTAGGTAGCAAGTGAACAGTCAGTTGTTGAATTTCACATGTTGGAAGCAAGAAAAATGGGCAAGCGAAATGATCTGAGTGACTTTGACAAGGGCTAAATAGTGATAGTTAGACAACTGGGTCAGAACATCTCCAAAACTGCAAATGACAAGTTAATGTGGCAAATAGGTAGGTTTAATAGTGTAGAAGGAGAGGAGGGTCACATTGTCAATTTTCACATGTGCATCAATCAGAGTGTCCGGTAGCAGCGAGAGATCTTTAGGCAGGTAAAAAAAAAAAAAACAATAGAAGGAGACCCGGGTTGCACTCTCTGTTTTTTCCACATGCATCTCGAATTGGGAGCTGCCTACCGGGGGGCAGGTTGTGTGGCATCTGCCTTGCAAAGATTTTTACCCTTACTGCAAATCACGCTGTAAAGACTTTGGTGCCCTTCGTGACAACGTACCTTTGCATTCTCAGCACTTATGGCATAAAAAACAATATTGACACAGACTGTCCAAAGAGAACAATTTAAGACTCAGACTCTCTCCGATACAGCCAAACATCGCAGAGTTATCATTCAAGCACACCCACTGCATTGAGCGGTAATTTATTAAAAAATTTACGATAGGTTGCATACAAATTATGTGTTTGATAAAAGGGAGTCATTTTACAAAGGTATATGTGTTACATGTGCACGTTTTCAAAATACTGTGTGACTATAGTGTGAGAGAGGGGGTACGCAGAAGGACGTTAAATGCCTGGGGGTGGTACGCGACTGTCCCACCTCACAACCCGCAGGACTTAAAGGATCTGCTGCTCATGTCTTGGTGCCAGAGGGCACAGGACATTTTCAGAGGTCTTGTGGAGTCCATGCCTTGACACATCAGGGCTGTTCTGACATTACGAGAGGGACCTACACTATATTAGACTGGTGGCACATGAATGTTGTGGCTGATTAGTGTACATTTTCCACCGCCCTAGTTTGTACATTAAAAGATCCCACACTGTCTCTTGAGTTTCACTACATAAGTTGTCATCACAAGTTCTTAAAGATGGTAATCCTCACCTTACAGTCGGTGAACTTTGACTGCCACACCTCACCAAACATGCCCGCAAGCTCCAGCACTTCAGCCTCCACGCCCTCCCCCGTAGGCAAACGTGAAAAACAAACCACCGAAGGTGCATTTGAACGTTTTGTTCGTTTTGGTGAAGGCATATCAAACTTGGGTGGTGTCTGTCAATCAAATATATGCAAACAAAATGTAACAGTCAAGGAAATCCATGATAAATGGATAGATTGTTAAACTAAGTATAGAGGGTGTGATTTGTGGGGTTCCTACTCACATAAATGCCTTCCACTGTCGGTGATAAGTAGAGGATTATTGGGTTCTCCTTTATGAAGGCTGGTTTCAGCTGGAAGTGATTGACCATATTCTGAGCCTCCTTGTGAGAATTAAACTCCAAAAATCCCTGTTACCCAGCAAACAAAATTAATACACCTTTAACACCCATAAAAATAAATAAAGATAAAAAAACAAACAATGAAAGGGTTTTTAAAACCTGTTTCACATATACTAGGTGCGTATGAGTGTGACTGGAATGTGAATGGGTGCCATGCCGCCATCAGAATGAGAGTCCAAACAGCTGATAAAAACATCACAATAATCTACAGGTAATCCACATGACTTCAGTCCATCAATTAACGTTTAGCTTCCCGCTAACAATAAGATCCTTTATCCATAATACTGCTTTCTCCAGTGAAAAACTCATCTTGTCTGAATCAGGAAAGAAATACGCACAGATCAAGTATCGTTTACAAGCGAAAACAGTCCAAAACAGTTCTTAAAACAAATATGTGGGTGGATTTTGATGTGAGACGACAATAGAGGATGGACTTTTTCAATAGAGAAAGCATTATTATGGACCATGGACCATTTTGGCCATAAGGGATGGTTTAAAGTCATAACGTCTTAATATTTGTTTCTTACAAACACGCAGCTTTTCACTTCACAAGTCAATTGATGGACTGGAGTCGTGTGGATTATTGTGATAATCATCTCATCTACTGTACATGTAGGATGGACTCATTTTGAGTTAACTATTCCTTTAATTTCACTCAATTCGGGTTTAGTCCAAATCACACTGACTATCTTTACGGTGCTATCTGCTAAACTTCACCTTTCACATTCCACAGAATAGTCAGTCATGCAGATTTGACACAATGTGAGTGCTAATAAAAGATTTTTACATTTTGATGTAAAAACTAACCCTTTAAATATAACTGTAATACAATTCTGTAAAAAAAAAGTCGGTAACAATTTACGGTAAGGGTACATGAATTCCCATGAATTCATGCATAAATTAATATGTGAATTATGCATTACTTCATGCATTAATATCTTTCTAAGTCTTTCATTCATGACTTCATGGATGAACAACACCTTAATTAAGACATTAACTAAGGTGAGTACATCATCACGATTTATGATTTATTACGCATGATCATGATGTTTTCTTTGTTCACAAAAAAGCAAGGTCTTTACTATCCATTGTGAGTTATCAAGCATGTTCATATCTTCTTCATAGTAGCCTGCAGGTAAATTGACAGACCCCAACATTGGCCAGTCAGAGCACATAGTATGTGAATTCTGTTAACATCCAAATACAGCAGTCATCATTAACTAAGCATTAGCTTCTCATGACTTCATGTGTGTGACCCCTCAACTAAAGTGATGACCAGGGGTCCGTTCTTTGTACGTCACTAACTCAGTTAGCTGGATTTGATTGCCGAGTCATTTTTATTTTCCAGAGCCCAGAGGCCTATTTGAACCCCCAATTCTGATTTATTAATTTTACAGACTGATACACAAAAGATTTATGTAACATAGCCAATTAAATCTAGCATATGCAACTCTGTTAGATGGCAAAAATGAATATTCCTCATACAAAATGTGAGAAGGGTTAGACAATTTTTCCTGACAGGGTCGGCAATCTTGAAAACTTGGCTCAAGTTTATTGTGTAAACTACCTATATATACCGTAATATATGTTATTTACATATATGTGTGGGACAGAGGGAAGGGGGACACGGTCGCATCACAGAGTATGCTGGCCATATCATACATCAAAGCACATGGCACACAGTGTTCGGAGGAGAACGCTGGAAAATACGACAGAAATTACAATACTCGTCTGTATTGCATTACCAGGGCTCTCAAGTTATAGCGAAAGTCTGGAGTGAGATTAGGGAGGGGCCACACAAAGGGGAGGGGCAAGTCAAAGGGGAGGAGCAACTCAAATATTTGCAGCACCCAAGTTTTTGCTAGCAGTTCAATTTGACCTATTTTTCATAATTGACCAGCACAAATAGAAGTTATAACATTTGGTAAATCTGATGAAAGACAAATTCATTCTAATAAAATAAAAAAGATTTATGTATTTAAAAATACAAATGCATCAAAAATATTTTTTTTTTGCCTCAAACGAGCCAACTGAACAGCAGTACTCAATGTACATACTGTACACATATACATTACAGTACTTACCCTGAGCATGTCAAACTGTGTGTGTGTGTGTGTGTGTGAGAGAGAGAGAGACAGAGAGAGAACACATTTCAGCTCATGTTTCTTTTTTTCTGTTGTAAATGTTTGTTGCACATTTTGATGCCTGATGACAGGGGTAGAGGACTCCCACATAAAGCACTGTCATGATAATAGCGTTCCATCCAGAGCCAAACTGTTTCTAGTTTTGGTTTTGTTCAAACCCACCATGGAAAACACACTGCATCTGAATTTGAATTTGGGGAAGCCCCCTACCCCTGTCATCAAGGCATCAAGATGTGCAACAAACACAACAGAAAAAAAAAAAATTGTGTTCTCTCTCTCTCTCTCTCACACACACACACACACACACACAGACAGCTTGACATACATGTTCAGGACAAGTTCTGTAATCCTACTGTGTGTGTGTACAGTATGTACATTGAGCACTGCTGTTCAGTTGGCATGTTTGGGGCCAAATTTCTTTGTATTTATGATCCTTTTTTAAATATGTAAAACAATTTAATTTATTTTATTTGGATGAATTTGTCTGTCTTTTATCAGATTCACCAACTGTTATAACATCTCTAGTACTTTTCTTTCAGGAAGCCAAAGCTAAGTTAAAGCTTCTGGTTGCAAAGCAGTTGGAGAGTTTTTTTTTTTTTTTTTGACTGCATCAATAATACTTTAGCACGAATTTGGCTATATTCCCCAACATCAGCTCTCACTATCTTTTCACAGGCAAGTGATTTCGTAGAGGAATCTTAAAATCGAAAAAATAAAATAAATGAAGGGGTTACCTACAGCATTCATCGGTTCTTTCTCTTCCAACTTAAGCCTGGAATACACTACGTGATTTTTGCCCCAATTTCCCCCCGATTTTACAGTATGAACAAGTTGACGCTAGTTGAGGAAAGTCGGAGCCAGTCTGCAGATTACAGCTGACAGATTCCACAGAAAATCGCATAGTGTATGATGGTCACAGACTCAGATTTTTTAGCTTCAGACTTTGATTCTATCCAGTCGGAGGATATCAAACATGTTTGATATTTTCAGCCGACTTTAGAACACGTATGTTTTCATTTGTCATGCGTCTCCTAGCAACAAGACGCACGTTTCTGCATGAGTTTGTTGTGATTGGAACAACTTTAAAGTCTGGTAGTGTATGATCTTCAGTCGCGTAGTGTATGATGCCCAGTTTTCCTTTGTCACTATTTACATAGTCGGTAAGTGTATGATGCCTAGTGTTTTAAAAATCTGTTCAGATTTTAAAAGTCGTGTAGTGTATTCCAGGCTTTACACTCCATGTGCGCGCGCATCCATGTTGCTTAGTAACGAACCCGCTTGCGGCAGAATCACGTAATTTTAACAGAAACAACAACATCCTAATTTCTGATTGGCTGGTAGGTGGCATTTAACTCTGTATAACTCGAGACAGCTATGAACTCGGCAGAGAACTTACCTCCGTATTCCCTCATCTATTAATTGTATAGTAATTGTAGCGGGACAAGTTATCCCTTCTCAGCGTGAGGAATACAAGGTGTGGCGTGAGAGCGTGTGAACTGGTTGAAATGCGTGAGACTTGAGAGCCCTGGCAGTACAAGCATGGTTTATACTGCTGCTCTGCATGCGCAATGCTTCTGCGCTGCTTGCGCGTGCAGTGAGAAACCGGCATTAGGATGCTTTTGATATCAAGTTTTGCTGGTTAGTTTTGCCCTTGACAGGGTACAAGATGACCTACAATCTAAAACATGACATTTCTGAATCTGTTCAAAAGAAATAATGGTAAATTAAATAATAATAAAATAAATATAAAAATAGGAAAAAGACACAGAAAACTACAGTTCAGTTCAATTAACGATAAACAAAAACATTAAAATGCTCGAGGAACTGTAACAGGGTACAGAGTAACATAAACAGGGCTCATACAGATACTGCAAAATGAAATTCCAGGACTTTGAAAGAACTTTTCAAGGACTAAAATCAGAGATCTCACTTATCAAACAATATTGTTATTTTCTTTCAAATTCTAATAAATAAATTATAAAATGGTGCAAACAAAGTGCAGCACATGCAAAGCATGCACTGACTGTGGCAACTTTAACATTTGAAAAGATACAGTTGGATACTATGCGCGTCTCGTGTTTATAAGATCAAAAACTTCTGATTGACTAGAAATGTATAAATGAGTGAAAGCTCATGAGTGAAATAATGAGTGAAAGCTGTGTTCCTCTCATACCATTGGTAGGTGAACTCATGAACTCGAACGTGATATTAACAAGTTTTTTTTAAAAGTAGGACTATCTTTTTTTTCCCCCCCACAGCCAAACGCCGCACGCCGGAGATACCGGAAAAATTTAAGCCCTGAATAAAGCAATGGTGGGCAAAACAAAGTTGCAAATTTGTCATGAAATTACAAAGTAGTTCACCACTGAGAATAAATGTATAATGTCTTTCTGGTGTGTAATTACCTTTGCTGGGAACACCAAGTGTTTCACAATCGTGCCGAATGGTTTGCCAAGCTCTAAAAGCTCCCCCACGGCCACAGCACCCATAGGAAACTTGGCAACTACCACTCTTGTATTGGGCTGGGGATAATATAACCACATTAAAAAAAGCAATTTGAATGCAAAAATAACAGAAATGAACATAAAACAGCATACAACTTAAATTACCTTAGGAGGGTAGAGGTGGTCTGATGTGGTGGACATGTACTGATCCCCTTAAAAAAAAAAAAAAGGTAAAATTTATGAATTTTGTGCAATTTAGTTGTTATAAAAATGTATACAGTACTATATATAAATAACTTGGACAAGTGAAATTTAAAATTAAAATATAATTAAAATTTAAAACCCTATGAATTGGCATGATGAGCCAGTTTTCTTTCACATGTTGATGCATTTCCTGTTTAAACAGGAAGTTGGAGAAAATGATACTTAAGGAATTGGCATTTTATAAATAGCCAATAGGTTTTAGCTCATGTCACAATCACGAGAGCATTTAAATGGACAAAAATTTACCTATACAGAGGCATTTACAAGATCAATATTTTTGGTTGATCTCTTCTGTGAGCACTTATATAGAGTATATATCTTAATAAATAAATACTCTGTTCTAGCTTGTACTATTCTAAACGATGTTTAAAACTTTGTATTACAAGCACTTGTGTTATTTGACTTTTTAGGTTGAATCACTTGTTGTATTCCTCATTTGTAAGTTGCTTTGGATAACTGAGTCTGCAGTTGAATAAATGAATAATGAATAAATGTAAATTGTGGTTCAATTTCAAGAAAAGGGGGGAAAAAATTGTATATTTGCTGTAATTTCCTACATTTGTCAACTTCTAGGAGTACGTTAGCTTGCAGATGGTCTTAAAGTTAATAGGCTCAAACTAAAAGACACAAAACCCATTTCTGTGGTGTTAGTAATGAATGTAATAATGAAGTAATGAGATGATTATTCTTACATTCAGAGTTGCAGGGTCTTTTAGGGGGTGGAAATGAGCGAGTGCTTCGTTCTGATTCACGTAATTTGTGGCGGACACCTGAAAGATGGTCTTTCCATGTCTGACAGTCAAGAAAACAAAACATAAGCGTTTAGGATTATGATACAACAGATTATGATAATCACCTTCATCCAGAAAGAAAATCATACATCATGGTATGAGAATAATATATTTATCTAAGTGAAAATGCCTAACTTTGGATATTCTAGTAAATTAAATACTTTTTTGTTTTTGAAATATTTTGAACTTAAACATTTCAAAATTATGATTGAATGGGTCAAGTCTGAAGCCTTAAAATCTCCAATATATCTATGAGGGAACCAAAATGAAACTTCACTTCACACCATCCCTGTCTTGTATGGGTATTTTTGTATTCCCTCACTTCCTAATGTTGAGCAGTACCACCCGCTGATAGCACCATAGATAGCTTTACCTATAAAGTAAACTCTTTCGAACCATTGGTCACAATGCTCAGCCCTAATATGTGATTTTACAAAATGTTAATCATTTCTAGGTATTTTTGTGGTTTTACTTTAATTGTGGTTGTCAATTTACCACATATCTTTTTATTTTTGCTAGCTACCTTCATGGAATTCAGCACACACTTGCAAAGAGTGCATTTGTGTGGGAAAACCATTGGGATGTCACCAGACTCCGTCTCCTCAGTCACATGATCCCCGCTTTGTCTTTCTCGGGATGACTTCCTGTAACTCTGGTCTTTTCTTCCTCCTGTGTGCCTCTCAGCCTTCCTATGCCCATCCCCTCTCCCATGATGCTCATGGCTCCCGTGGCTTCCAGAGCGCCGCGCTGAGCTGGAAGTCAAGGGGCTTCTGCATCTGTCACTGGTGCATCTTTCGGGTGTGTTCAGCTTGTCCTGTGAATTTCTGGACTTGTCTCTGTAGTCAGTGTCTGCGGTAGCTGACTCTTTATGGGCTCTCTTCGCCTTGAGTTGCATGATTAGATAGGGGAGGGTTTCTACGCTGATTTCACTTTCAGGAATCTGAGCAAGTGCATCCACATCTTCTGATGACAAGCCAAGCGTCGCATACAGGCTCTGTGCACCAACAGTCTCGGTTTCATTTGTGTCTTCACTGGCACCGCCATCTAATGTGTCCATCGCCAACCTTTACAAACTGTAAAGAGAATCAGGCAGCAGTCTGAGATTTCACACAGTCAGAACAGAAAAGGCAAATTACGTTTGATTATGGATTTGTTAAACTGAGAGATGATCATTATACTACAACAACATATATAATAACATGGATGATATTATTATATAACAGATTTTATTATATAACATGTATAAGTTATTATGTAATAGAAAAAAAAACAGAAAAAAACAAAAAACAGAAAGATCTCAAGTTTTTACACTGATTTACAAAGAATGGGACAAAAAAAGAGCCATAAAATATTGATGTGTTAACACTTGAAGAACAGTATTAGTGACCAAACTGACCATATAAGTACGGGAAAATATTACTTTATTTATTGCTATTAATGTGATTAGGCTGACACTGGAACCAAGCCTTTATAGAGTCAAAGAAAGAGTACACTTTCATGACTGTAAACATTTAAGTAAAATTATAAATAGTGCATTTTGTACTAATGTCACATTAAATGATTTATATTCAATCACTGTTTTAATAATCTTTTGTGTTTTAAGTAATACTCTTGTGACTAACTTACTAAAGCGCATGAAACATACTTGATTTTGGCTGTAGTGCATTATTTGAAATTATATTTAAAGTTAGCCTAATATTTTTTAAATGTACTGAATTACAACATCATTACATGTGTAATTATAAATTTATGTAAAAACATGATATAATAGTTTCAATAGAAATGGCACTGAATATATTTTCGTTTACCATATTATTTCTGTAATAAGTACTGTCATTAAATGTACGCTAAAGAGGGGTCAAATGCCGCACAACATTACTTTGATTTGGTGGACAAGTGTGATGCCAAACACGTTCCAAGGTTTCCAAGATTTTCATTCTGTTAATGAGAATTTTTTCATCATTGTGATACCAGGACTTCTGTATCACCATAGCATAAAAAAATACAGAGTGAAATTAATTTTAATTCAGAAATTAAAAACATGCATAGAAGAGGTGTATTCGCTGTATGTATTAACTGCAAATTAATTCATAGAATTACAATTCAGTAAAGCATTTGAAACTAAATTATTTCATTTATGATTATCACTTCACATAGCTGGTAGAAATTAACCAACTGACACAAGTAAAGCTAAAGCTAACGTTAACTAGACATTGCTTATTAATCAATGTTGATATAATATTAAAAGGACAAATATATGCTGGTTTGTTAATGTCACAAGATTAGAGTTTGCAGCTATTTACAACAGTATACAACTGGCCTGATATCACAATTTTAAATGATACATAAAGTACAGCTTTCCAATTGATATAAAATAGTAAATCCATCAGAAGAGAAGGGCTAATTGCATGGTCCTATCTCAATCTAAATTGATGTGAAAAATACTAAATTTGGATATTCTTAACATAAAATGACAGGATCTCTCTGCTTACAAAGTCATGGCCCAACCCCTTTTGAGTCTGTTTTATGTGACAAGCTTGAGGAATGTTCTTAGGTTTTGTGGTCTAAAATACTTTCTAGGATTGGCTATATGGGCATTATTATTTTGTTAAAATTGCACCTTAACGTGAAATATATCTTGCAATGGTTTAGAACAATAAACCATCAAAATATGACCGTAACCAACCTCCTTGGTACAGTTAGCCGCAGAGCTAACCCATAGCTAAATATAATGTTTGTCAAAAGCATCTTCAAACGCTAAAACTGCCCAAAGCAATAACATTTGTCGTGATGGCGCAGATGTAAACACGAGCAAAAAACGCGTCGCACGCTGATAAATAACTAACTGTTACCGGTAACTTCGCCAGATGGTTTGATTAACTTTGGCACTGTTGATTATTTCATTACTTTACACCTAACAAATAAAACGACTACAAAACAACATTCTATAATTGCTCTTACACAACAAAATAATACACACAGTTTTAATAATCACCCAAATGTCCGTCAAGAAGCGTTCCTTGATCAATTTGTAAATATCGATAGCGCCCCTGGATTTCTTCTTCTGAAATGTGTTGGTTGCGACTCAATCGAAAGGTGCAAACACTGCCACCTACCTCTCTGAAGCAAGAAACAACAGAGGGACAAGGACAAGACGGACCAAAGGGTCAAAGATTATTTAATTAATATGGGCACCAGTAACTAATGGAGTGTTTAATGCAAAATATAGAATGGTAGTAAAACAATTAAAGGGATACTCCATCCCAAAATGAAAGTTTTGTCATTAATCACTTACCCCCATGTCCTTCCAAACCCGTAAAAGCTTTGTTCGTCCTCGGAACACAATGTAAGATATTTTGGATGAAAACCAGGCGGCTTGTGACCGTCCCATTGACTGCCAAGTAAATCACACTGTCAAGGCACAGAAAAATATATATATATTTAAAAAACATAGTCAAAATAGTCCATCTGCCATCAGTGGTTCAATCTGAATTTTATGAAGCGACGAGAATACTTTTTGTACGCAAAAAAAAATAAAAATAAAGACATTTATTCAACAAATCGTCTCCTCTCTGTCTCTCTGTGTCAGCGTAGCACCATTTTGGAGAGCATGCGATGGACGCAAAGTTACATTGTGTTCCGAGGACGAACAAAGCTTTTACGGGTTTGGAACGACATTTGGGTAAGTGATTAATGACAAAATTTTCATGTTGGGGTGAAGTATCCCTGTAAGGACAGAAGAGAATTAAGTGCAAGGGACACAAGTAAAGTGTCATAAGCAGCATAGTTTTAATGAATGTATCAAGCCTTGGGGCACCACAAGACATGTTGGAGGTATTTGAACCCAGCAATACAGGTGGAACCTAAACCAGTTTAGGTAGTTCTGTCAATCTTGTGATTGTCTGTCAAATGCAGCGCTCAAGGTCTAGAGAGCTATAACTGACAGGTTTTCTAAGAGTCTTTATTAACTTGTAGATGAATTAAAACTGTTAGAAGAGTAATTTCTACTTTAATCTTTTGGGAGTTTGGCCTTAGAACCATTTGCATGTTTTAAGATTATAGTTGCTCTGTATGGTTCTATGGACATCCTGTTCACTTACTTTTTTTTTTTTTTAAAGGGGAAATAAGAGACAGGTATGTAATTTCTGAGCACTGAAGAGCCGAGATTGTTTTTTTTGTTTTTTTTAAGAAACCAAAACGATGGTCCTGACTGCTGTGCCAGACTTTGGAAAATTTACCTGCAGATGTACTGATTAACAATACTTATGGTAATAAAAAAAACCCCACTGTTTTAAGGAATTTAGACAGTAATGGGTCAAGAGGGCAGCTAGAAGAGTTCATAACAATTGTCACTGTGAAAGTGTTCAGATGACATAACACTGTAGGAGGAAAGATCCATACTAGAAGAACAGGTGCTGGCTATGCTTGGTCATACACTCTTAAAAAGTAAGGTGCTTCACGGTGCCATAGAAGAACCTTTTTTGTAAATGATTTCATAAAGAACCTTTAACATCTGAAGAACCTTTCTGTTTCACAAAAACAAGGTTGTGGTGAAACAAGGTTCTTCAGATTATGAAAAGGTATGAAAGAGATGGTTCTGTAAAGAACCTTTGACTGAATGGTTGGTTCTCTGTGGAACCAAAAATGGCTCTTCTACGGCATTGCTGTGAAGAACCTTTTAAGCACTTTTATTTTTAAGAGTGCATGTAATGTTAGAATGAGACCTGGGGCAACATTACCAATACTAAGTGTATGTACATTCATGATTAAGTCTTCTTCTCTTCCCATGCATGTCTCTTTTGTGCAGTAATATTCATCCCAACTATCCTGATTGATTTTCTGCAAATTATTTTAACATTTGGCAGGTCATTTTATCGGCAGCCTTGAGCATTAGATGTAGCCAATCATTTCTGCATTTAAGCATTTTATTGATTGCAAATTCTGTTAGGGGGAAAAAATATTGTAGGCGTATTGCCTATATTAAAAGCACAATACACCAGAACAGTGTCACAAATTCAAGATATGTTTTTGTGTGCTGTTGTTGAGATAATTATTGTGCACATACTGGATTTCACCATGTAGTGGTGCTATTACATTTCCTAAGTCCTACATTTCAAATTACGGAAATAAAGGTAGAACCAAAAGTGTTTTTTTTTAATTTTTTTTTTACCATGGATAGTGGAAGCTACCATGGAAGCTTCAGTCTGGATCCAACCCTTAAGAAGATCTGAAATGACTGAACACCTGAGAAGACCCCTCAGAGGACCTCAGATGCCAACCCTGAACCAACACACAAAACTACCAAATTTTGCTACAAGTTTGATCGCAACATATAATCATCGCTGTTAATAATGTTCACCATCTGTTTGATTACATGTCATTAACTAAATGCATGATTTCTACTGTAAATTTCTGCCATATGGACATCAACTTACTGGACATAGTCACCACTGATAGGCTACTATTAAATATGATGTAGAAACAGAACATTTTCTGTAAATCTGCTTTGCAATGATTTGTATCGTGAAGAGCACTATACAAATAAACTTGTTAATGATAGCCAGAAACAGCAATCTGAGGGCACATCCATGGGAAAACAGATCAACTGACTTAATCGTAAACTACACAATAAAACTGTGTTCCTTTTCTAAACTTGATTTCTTTGCTTTCAAATAATGTAATTCTCCAAAATGTACAATATACTAGACTGGACTATGTAGGGTATATGTGAATCAATCAAATAGGTCCATGATCAACAGCACTCAAATAACATTACCTTCTAAAGAATTGCAGGTTTATGTAATGGGAAGTTAAACCTGCTTTGTCCTCTCTGTGTATTTTGTTTCTTGTTCTTCGCTGGCCATGAATCCCTGTGTGGAGATGATTCCCACCTGTTCCTTGTTTTACTTGTAAACACTCTCTGTTCTGTGCTCCGTTCACGGAGTTGGTTCATTTTTGGCCTCTTTCAGTTGGTCTGAATTGTTCCTGCTGGATTTCTCTACAGATTATTTGTCTAGTCGTGTTCTTTTCTCTTCTTTGCCTGTCATTCTCTCTAGTTCAGATAAATCTCTCTCCAGCATAGTCCAGTTGAGTTGCTTGCTTGCTCCTGGTTATTTCTGCCTTTGTTTCTATTGTCAGTAAATGGCAGTTCTGTATCTGGGTCCTCCGTTACACACCCTGACAGGTGAGGCATATGATGAAATCCTTTTTTCACTCTGAGTGTAATATTAAATGTATACTCAGTTACATTTTCCACTGTTAAAAGTTTTTATTCTAAAGGAAATTAATAGCACTTGCTACATATTGCAGTACACAACACTGAATGGCATAATGAAAAATTATTTTATTTTAAACATTGTTCAATATGCTTTTCAACGGTGAGTACATTCAGGTGAGATAAATAACAGTCATAACAGAGGCCTGGAAAAAGTTTTTATGCTACATAAGACAGGCCATGCCCACAGTAGAGCCATATGAAGAAATTTAACTTACAGTGACAACCGCTACAAGCTCAACTAGAAAAAAAAAAAAAAAAAAAGTTCTTTCCACAAAGCATAATGACTAACTATAAATAGTGTGGTGTTGTACAATGATATTTTGTAGATAAGGCCATTTATATACATGTTTCCAATGAACATTTACATTTTGAACATACCAGTGGTGGCAAAGAAAGAGAAATGCCATGGATTGATGAATAGTGGTACCTGATTTTCTGTGTAATCGACAGGCTTTATGATTAGTAACAATAACAATAAATATATAATAAAATAAAAGCTGCTTAATAACTACTGACACTGGGGCAGTATCTTCAGAGGTACTAATTCTAATATATATATATATATATATATATATATAAAACCTTACTCTTAAGTTTCGTACTCTCCTCATGTTTTATAGTTTGTTACAAATTCATCCTTACACTAATTCAAATTTCAGTACGAAACAAATCAGTTTCTCTGTCTCAGGAACAAGGCACTAGACATTAATGTTGGCTTTAAAACTTGGTTTGCAGTGTTGGTGTAGTAGATCCCATTTTTTGCTTGTCCTCCATTTTAACATCAATTGTCTCAACACTGATGGGATGTTTGGAGGACTGGTTCCGTTTCTTCTGTACACTGAAGTGCACTCCATAACAGAAGTAGATGAGCAAGCCTATGTGTTGTTAGGAAATACAATTATACTTATGATATACAGTTATTGGATTAATCTGAAATGTGCATGCAAGTCAAAAGTTGGTAAAACACTATTGATATTCATTCACTACATGTGTCCTGGTCCAGTGAAGGTTGTGTTCATACACGCAAAAATTGCAAATGTCATGAATTTGGCAATTTAAAACCATACATGGTGTATTTGTCTACTCTTATAACCTTTCCTTTTAGTTTGAAGCCTATTAAATAATATTGTAACAGGTTTACTGACTAAATTGTGATTGAAAGAGTTTGATAAGATTTATTTTCTAAACCTTTTCCGAACCACATCCTCACACACCCATTTCCAGACAGTGCTATTTAAATGTGTATAGGACTCTATATAAATAGTCATGTTTTCTTACCCACTGCCATCCACACTGCATAGCGAATCCAAGTTTCACCCCCCAGCTGGACCATTAAGTAGACATTGATGAATGTACTGAAAATTGGGAGCAGTGGCAGAAGTGGGACCTACAGAAAAATGTGAAAAGTTTTTGAAGACCAACGCAGTCTTGAACTAATTCTAAACAGAACATTTCAATGTTCTTAAAGGGGTCATGAACTGGCATTTTTATTTTTTTATTATTATTTTGTACTGTTCTCTGAGGTCCACTTATAATGTTATCAAGATTTTTACATCTTCCTCTGCGGAGGCGGTGCTTATCCACACCATAACATCTTAGAGCATTCCATAAGCTGTCGTTTTGGCAGACTGGCTTCAATATAAGCTGTTTTTAGACTAACAAGAAAGTTTTGAGTTCTGAAAGGATGTTTTCATAGTACAATGACTTCATATGTGTTAAAAGATCAAGGGAATTTTGGTTTCTCAGTTCATGACCCCTTTAACAACAGTGGTTCTCAACTGTTCTGTCACAACCCAAAAATGGGTTGGTGAAAAAGTAAATTTTGGCATATATAAAAAAATACTTAGAAATAATATACTTTTAATAGAAATCCTTAAGTGCGAACTGTATGTTAAGTTTTTAGACACTTACCTGCATGTTAATTGCAATTAATTTATTTATTTAAAATTTGTTAAATTACCAATTTAAGACAAAATTGCATAGGGTTTCATTATTTGGCCCAGTGTTTATTTCATGTTAAATTGATGTAAAACACAATATAAAATTGGAAATTATTTTGACCTACTGAGTTTTAATGATGTTTTTATTACTGATTAATGATTTTGTCATTTTGGTACTGTGTTGGATTGTTGAATGTAAAATCTGGGATCCAAAGCAAATCCACTTGAGAACCACTGTTAGAATAACACGTTCATGCACATTTTATGCATTACGTGTTGCTAAAATGTTGTAAAAAATGCTTTTTTTCACCCAGTGAGTGTCAGCTTACCATAAATGCAGCTTTGGTTCCATTCTGCGGCTGTCGCCAAATAATAATGATAGTAATGACAAACGCCACCAAAACCAAAGTGATAATCAGAATCATCCACCACTCCTCAATCAGACCAGCTTGTACACCTTTTGTGATGATCACGCTCAGGATAACCGCAAACACAACTAGAAAAATCACATTAAAAGTAAAAATGAAGTGGATAGGAGAGAGTTAGCATGAAGTCATTATAGCATAAATTTAGGTTAAATGAACTTGACTGTTGATTTGGATAGGTTTCATTTCCCATCATTCTCTGTGACTGTGCAAGAATGATAAGATTTCTATATACAGCATATATGTATTACATACTAATTTGCATCATTTGCTCTTTTTTTAGTTGCATAGTCCTAAATATATATATATATATATATATAAGACAATGCTTTCTTTCTTAGACAAGAGAAAAATAAATACTGCCAGCATGTCCAATTTACGGAAGCATTAGCTACACTTCCTCAACATAATCATACACTTACTCATCAGATGGAAGCATGAAATTATAAAAACTAAAACTCACTGGTAAATATGGTTAGCATAGACACAACTTTAGAACTTTTAGCAGATGCATATTTAGGGGGGCAAAAAATATTCCATTTCTTCTGAACTTCTGGTTTCTCACTGATCTCAGCTAGCTCGGGTTGGTACCTGTGTGGACAAAAATAGTTGATTTTAGTGCACAACTGTTATTATTGTCAGTAATGTACTTCAAGCACTGCTGTCTTTTTGTGTTTGCTCTGAATATTTTTTGTTTGCTCTGAATATTGTGAAACCATTTTATTATGCATTGCACATTGTCAGTACCACCACAGGCAAATAATAATAATAATAATAATAATAATAATGTTTTGGGGGAATATACTAATTATGTAACACTGTAGAAAGGGAGACAAAGGAACTGAGGTGTGGATGAAAACATAGTACTTTACTGAAAGATGGAGATCATTCAAATAAAGATAGTCCAAGGGAAAAACACAAAAAACAGCTTGTGAAACAAATACAATTGACAGAGGAGTATAAATATACAGGATATCGACTGAATTAAATAGAAACAGGTGACAAACATAATCAGAAATCACAGAAACAAATAAGGGCATACTGAGAAACCAATGGAAGGTAGACTGAACCACAACCGGAGAATCGCTGATCATAACGGAGCCTAGGAATCAAATGCTCAAGAAGTAGTTGCTGGAGGTGGAGACCAAGGCGGAGCCAGATCACAGGCACGGAGGACCACTGAGTTGGCAGATTGGAGGAGCAAGGCAGTGCCCAGGGATCAGAAGTCAAAGGTGGAGCCAGTGGGACAGAGATTAATGGCAGAGAGAAAAAAAAAAAAGAAAAAAAAGGAAGACCACTGTGACACTAAAGGGATGGAGGGCCAAAGTACAGCTGAAGGACTGAAATCAATGGATCAATAGACCATTGCAAGGCTGGAAGGACAAGGGGCCCCAGTAGACGGACCACAGTCCAGACAAAGGATCGGACAGCCACGGTGGAGCTGGAAGGGCCCAGGTGGAGCCTAAGGGTAGGAAGTGTTCAGATGCCACAAAGCATGACCAGTGGCCCTGGACAGAGAGACTATCATTGCTGGGCAGAACCAGTGGAGGGGGAAAGACTAAGGAACTGGACAGAACCAGAGAGTGTGTAGAGTTGGACAGGACCAGCAGAGAAGAAATGTCTAAGGCTCCAGATGGAATCAAAGAGTCCAACAAGCTGAATAGGACCAGTGGAGGAGGAAGGGCTTTAGGGGTTCAGACTTAAATCCAGGATGGCCAGGTCAATAATCTCTGGCTTCTGGAGGGCACGTGCTGGCTCCAGGACAAACCGAACGTGGGCACTGGGCACTCCAAGATGAACCGAGCAGTGGGTGCTGGCTCTCGGATGAACTAAACAGCAGTCACTGCTTCCAAGATTAACTGAATGGCAAGACAGAATGGACCTCTGACTGAGGGTCCACGATCGTCATGGGTGCATACTCAGGGTCTGTGGCGGGTGTGATGAGGCTCTGGTGGGCCACAAGGTGATTGTTTTCCTTTCCCCCTTTTCCCCCCCACAGCGAAATGCTTAACTGGAGGGCCAAATCTGACAGTTAGCACAGCGATTCTTGAAGACCATTAATGGACAGCCATGGTTTAAGGGGTTTAACAAACAAAATGAAGACAATCTAAATAAAGTAGTCCAAGTGAAAACCACGTATGGAAGCAAGTAAACACAGCACATGGGAGGAGAGGAACAAAATAAGCTTGAATAAATGAACATCAGTTAGAATGAATGTGGGTTGTTATTAGCATCACTTCCGTATTGTCATTATGCAAGTTCACATCTAATTGCAATGTAGTAATGACAAAGAATACCTCCCCCCCACCCCCACCCCTAAAATTGGCAATTGAAAAAGAGATAACTGTTATTTGAAATATTACATTTTGGCAATTATGTAATTTTCGTCATATTGTGCTATGTAAATTAAGGTGGCATTATATATTTCAGTGTGAATGTATATTCTATGCGTAAAATCTTTGTGGGTACATCAGAAAATCTACGATACTCCTCCTGGATTATTCTTTATATTATGTATTGTGTTTGAAGCTTACCGAAGAATTAAGATGCAGATGGCTACGAGGGTGTAGGCAAAGAGCGTTCCAATAGACATCATGTCTACTAGAGCCTTCAGGTCAAACACCAAGGCCATTATTGCTAAAAACAGAAATAATTCACTAACAGAAGCAAAAATTAAATGAAGACAAGAGGTTGGTGTGGTAATTATGACAATAAAGACATTTGATTTGATTTGATGTTACCTAGTGTGTGCCATGTAGATTAGTTACTATTATCATGGTGTATTACTGGCATGTGTTCTCAAAGAGAATTACCTGCTATTACTCCAGAAGAAAGTGTGGCGATGACAGGGCTCTGTCTGGAACTCATGTTACTCAATGGTTTGAATAGCAGTCCATCTCTGGCCATAGCAAACAGCACACGGGGCATAGGAAACATGGACCCCAGCAGACTGTCGAGTAGTAAACAATACAATATTGTTTCTTTAGTTTAGCCCTGTAATTTCTTTGACTATTTTGTCATTTTTGAGCAAATTACTTGCTACTTTCTCATATTTGCTCTTTTTACTGTGTACAGTTAAAGAACTATTTTAAGCTAAAAACTTATCTTAGAGAACCTGGATGTACTGGCGGTTTAGCTGACTAAAAAAACCAAACAATAAAACAGATTGTTAATGATAAAAAGGACTGTTTTGACTATATCCACTACACATGTTAAATAATTAACATCTGTTCTGATATATCCTGCATCAACATCAATCCTTGACAACTGTGTTTGACAGTATAGAGTCCTGAATTATGTATACTACATTTGATTTTATGATGCTAATTTCACCAAACTGATGAACAGCTTTCCTTTTTAGTTCATGATCATCTTCTCTTCTATCCTCTTACTGATCATGCAACACCGCTTTTTATAGTCCTAACAGTATGAGTCTGGCATAGTAAGTGCCTTATGGGTCAACATGTGTTGCATCACCTTGTTGAGAGAGCACACAAAGATCCGACAGCCACAGCATACTTTGCAGGATCCCAGCCCACATGGGTGAAGGCTACAGGTAAGGGACTCTGAACACTTAGTTGGTAGTAGGGCATCATGAGGGTGAGAGTAGCCGAAACGCCGAAATAAGCCAAGAAACAGATGAGAAGAGAAGCCACAATTCCTATAGGGATAGACTTCTGAGGGTTTTTGACCTCCTCACCTAGATAATGGAGATAGAGATTAAAAAAAAAAAAAAAAGATAAAACATGCACACACACAGACTGTAAAAATATTGAAAAGGTATGAAAAAAAAAAAAGATATTGAAAAACTTCTGAAGCGGTTGTTGTACTATCCAACGCAAATGACTTTCGATCTAAATAGTCCTTAATGCACAAACAGAAATATCCAGGATCATCTCCGGGAGGACATACACACAATGACAACTGACCAGGAACTGAACTAAACAGGGGTGTAAATGCACAGGATGTAATGAGTAAATTAACAAGAACAGGTGGAAACAATAGGTAACCATGGAAACAAAGAGGCCCACACTAGGAAACTAGCCCTGCGTCCCAAAGTTCATACTTTCCATCCTAAATAGTAGCTATGTGAGATTGGAATAAGTGTGTCCCAAAGCATAGTATGTTGAAAAGAGTATGTCAAAAGTCCCCGGATGGTCTACTGTTTCAAGTAGTTTTTTTGAAGTGTGGATCTATTCACACTCTAATGGCTAATATTTCCCACAATGCATTGCACTTTGGCAAAGGATTTGGTTCAGAACTACAAACATGAAAAAAAAGTGTTTAAAAAAAAAACTACAAACATGGTGTGACCAATGAATGGTTTGAGTTACTAATAATCAACATTTAACCCAGTAAAACATTTAATGTTATCTGTGTTATAGTTCATCTTCAAGAACAATGTGAACTTTTCTAAGCATCCGTGCGGCCATTAACTTTTAAATGAATTATTATGCAGAAAATATGAGGAGAGTTCTCCACATGAAAGACTCGCGGCTGGCAGATCAGTGTGCTACTTCTTTACTTTTCAATACGGTAGAAAATTAAATAATAAATAAATTTAATAAAGTAAATGAAATGTGGAGGACGTTAACTGTGACAAGCTGATTGACAGGCCAGTTTACAGTGACTGGGTGCGTGTAACAGGTGCAACAGAGCTTATGTTAAATACGCAATTGTATGATGTGATAGTATGTCCCAAAGCTTGTCTACACTTCTACTACATACTCAAAAGTGTATGTAATGTACTTTTTCTTCACCAAAAGAGTATACTTTAAGGTTGTAGTATAAGTAGGCACATTGGGAAGCAGCACAGGTCAGCTGAGGGGGTGTTTACAATGACATTTTAGGGGCCTGAAAAAAAAGGGTTTCAAAGTGCAAGTTTTTGAAAACAATATGGTTGTTGTCTGTGTGTAAACTACAAAAACACGATTTTGTTAAAACAGTGACGTCATTTGCATGTGTATTACGTGTTCTGTCTACAGGAATGCGTATGTGTGCAGGTGCTTAGTGTTTCTTTACTTTTCATTTCATTTAATTAGATATTGCTATTGTTAAAGTACCTGTGGTTGCAATGCAGTCAAATCCCACAAAGGCATAAAAACAGGTTGCGGCTCCAGCAAAAGTTCCCTCAAAACCAAAGGGAAAGAATCCTCCAGTTCCAAAACTGGATAAAGTTTCATTTGAGGTTGAGAGATTTCTAAACAAAATAGCAATGTTAAAAATTATTTCAATGTATTGTGGTAATTAAAAAATAATAATAATAATAATTATCATTTGTGTTAAACAGTCTCTCAATTTCCCAGTTTAATTTTTAAAGCTGCTGATCTAAAACATGTATTCAATGGTTTTACCATTACCACAAAAGCTCTGTAAATTTTATAATGCAACATACGCAGTTATTGTGTAGTTCCAAATTTCCTCCTCTGTTATCTGCCAGTTTGCAATGTCACCCTTGATGAATCCAGCAATGATGACAAAAACCAGAACTACCATATTTATAGCTGTGAAGATCTTATTGACAATGGCAGACTCCTTCACCCCAAATGCAAGGATACCTAAAAAAAATTAAAACAGTCAACGTAAATCTAACTCATGCCAATTCAAATTACTGTATCGTAACATAACTCATTTATTGACACTACAACAGATTTACTGTAAATCTTACTTGCCTGCCAAAACCAGGATAAGGCCAGCAGCAAAGAAGTCTGGATAGGGAGCGAGGCCAGGTAAATTCATTGGTATATTTTTACTCAAATAATTGGCAATCTTATTTCCAATCAAGTCATCAAAAGTGCCACTCCATGCTCTCGCCACACTGGATGTCCCTGTCATAAAGTCATTCAGAACAAGCAATTCAGTTATACAAACTGATAGTGGTTCTCAAACATTTGATAAGCAGGTTTATAGGGCATATAATAGGCATGATAATTTAGTGAGTCATGCATAATGTCATGAAATAAATAAATCTTTTAAGATTAACATTAAAATGATTGGAGAATGTTAAATAGTTTATGGAAAATCTTATTTGAGCTGAGCTGCGTTTGCTAAAGGTAATGTGAGTTCATCTTTTTTAGACTAAAGCTACACTAACACTAGCTGCCCGCTAGTGGTTAAAAACTGCTTGCATCCTGCAGAAAAACATTGTTTTTGTTGTGCTCCGGCTCTGCTCTTCTGTGCGGATGAATGTGATTCAAGGAAACGTTATACAGAAGTATAGGGAGGAAGGATACATAAATATCGCTTTTGTGATCTGTGGTATTTTTATTTTTTTTTCATTGTAACAACCGGAGCCAGAGTTACTTTTCTCTGGGTACGGGTATGACGTGAAACGCACGGGGCGCATGAGGTATGTGTGCAATTTCCTACGAAATCCGTCCCGACAGCTCTGAAACATAAATAATTTTTATAATAAAAGTGTATTTGGGTAAAGACATTTATTGCCCTCTTTCTTAAATGATACTAATTTATTTTTATTTATTCATTCATTTTTTACCAAAAAATATATAGTGTAGCAAGTACTATATTATTACATCTTAAAGGGACAGTCTGCAGAAATATATAAATTTTTGTCTTAATTCACGCATGTCCCTTTTTATTTTCTATCTGATTAATGTCTGTGGACTTGAACTTGAAAAATAGTGTGCATTGATGTCTCTCCGTGGTTGAAACGTGATACCTTCTGATGTTCATTCATGTTTATTTCATGCTATAATAACTAGTAAAGAGGAAGAGATGATCGGTTCATGTGTTGCTTGAACTGAGGTGGTACATCGATCTGTCACGAGACATTTATGAACATTTATTGTTTGAATTTCTTAAAAAATGCCCAAATTTGAAGGCTGAGACTTTGTTTCATACCTAAAGTAACCTACTCTGCCTTGTTTGTCAGTGAATTGTCAGTTTTGCGAAGGGTCAATTCAGAGATTTATGCTTCCAGTCTTTAAAATGGGCAAAAACAACCAAAAAAGTTGTTCGTATGACTTTTGTGTTTTTTTGTCCTTTTGGCAGTTTAAATCACCATTTTGTTTTGAATGGAAAAATTAAAATCAATAATGTCTGGAATGGCATCAGAGTGAGAAAAGTGGAGGCAGAATTTTCATTTTTGGCTAAATTCCTTCAAATATCTAGGTAATGGGCGTTGTCAGTATTAATGAACAACAACAGCCAGCTCAAATAAAGCATACTGTTTGAATGGACTTTTAATGCTGGGCATTAAATGTTTGTTCTTGCCTATGATGTATGACAACAGTAAGTTCCAGCCGGTGATGAAGGCCCACACCTCTCCGACAGTGACGTAGCTGTACAGGTAGGCAGAGCCAGTCTTGGGCACTCGGGCGCCAAACTCTGCATAACACAAGCCTGCAAACACAGATGCCACTGCTGCAATGAAGAATGACACAATGATGCTGGGACCAGCTACTGTTCTGGCAACCTCCCCAGAAAGGACATAGACCCCAGCACCAAGTGTACTTCCCACCCCAAGGGCCACTAGGTCGAGTGTGGTTAAGCAACGCTTGAAGTTGGACTCTTCACCATCAGGCTCCAGTGGTTTTCGCCTCGATAGGCTCTTCAAAAAGGACAGCACCATGTCACAGAACATCCTGAGATAAATAATATAGGTGATTATATAATATTTCATATATGTCTATCATATGTTAATAAGAGAAATATTCAAGAGAAACACATTTCTCATCCTGTGCATTCTGTAATTAAACAGTTGCACTTCAAACATTTGGTTTTCATTATTTTTTACAATGTAAACTCAGTGTATGAAATGTTTCATGTCAATAAACATGCCTTGCACACAGTGCTTCCGTGACCAGGAGATAATAATAATACATTTTATTTGTATACAACCTTTCACAAATAAAATCAAAGTACTTTATAGGTAATTAATTATAAGGAAATCATAAAAACCATAGACAAATCAAGCAACATCTATGGCAATAAATAAAAGAGGAAATAAGGGGGAAAAATTTTTATTATAACCAAAGGGATGTAAAATATATAAAGCATTTGCTCTTCATTGTTTTATTACAATGTACATATTTTTTTTATTTATATATTGTCTTTCTTTATTATTCATTATTTTAAACCCATGTTAAGTTAATTTTCAACCATTCTTTTTCCTTAGTCCGTTTTAAATTATTTTAAAAGTTTAAAAATAATACGCCTATTTCAAGCACTCAAAATTACACACTTTGTATGAAATGTGTTTCATGCAAATAAGTTAGCAGAGGGTAAGAAGAAGAAGAACTAACTATCGTACTTAAAATGCAGCTCTAAAAACTATTTAGAAAAAGGCATAAACCATAAAAAATTAAAACAAGAATGGAAAAAAGTGAAAAAATGAATAAATAAATAAATAAATAAATGGAGAGGAGTTGTCAAAAATACAATGAGAGAAAAAAAAGAGATTTGAAATGTAGTAATAAAAAGATAAAGAACAAAGCTTTTATATGCTTAGATCATGTATAATTTCATTTAGTTAATAATAATTTCATTTTGGGGCATAATGGCTACAAACAGCTGGACTTTTATAGTTTACATCAGTTAATTTTAACTGTAACTCATCATTTTTTTCTTACAGTTGATAGAATACATTTTAACAATGTCCAGCACTAAAATGTTCAAGTCATATAACTTATCTCCACAGAATATCTGCCACATAATGTTATCTTGCTTTTATGATGTTCTCTTGAACAGACTAATGTAGGGAAACAGTTCACTCAGTGAAAGCAACATTTCTTTCTCATTAAAATCTAAGGGGTCTTGTGAAGCATAAAATATTAAACAAACCTTTGCCAAATATTCAAATATAAGCATCTTTATTTTCACATTAATCGCAGTATCTTTTAGTACATTAGTAATTAAGTAGCTTACCTGTCTGCTCAGAATCCAGGCGAGTGTGAAGGTGTGATTATGGTATGAGTGCTGTGGTCCAAGAGTTCCTGAGCACAGCCTATATCAGAGGGCCCCTCCTGTAAAGTCTCACGTGTCCAAACCACCCATGTGTAATTTTTGACAGACTGTGTTACATTTAGAAGAACTGTGTGATTTCTGGAGAGAGATCACTCATAAAAAAAAAATTTAAAAAAGGAATTTTGCATTTGTAAGCCTGACATGTACAAGGTATTTAACAAAGGAATTTTAGAAGTCTATCGTGAGGAGGTTATGATTTAAAAAGCTGTAGAATAAAAAACATTAGCAATTAAAAAATTGACATTGTTGAATGTTGACCCCATGCAGAATCAACAAGGCGCTTACTTAATATTTTCAGCAATACTTTGTAATGCCAAAAGGTTATTTCTTCCAAAAAAAAAAAAAAAAGAACACCTACGGGTAAAAGACAAACATCAGCACATAGGAGAAAACGACTTGACCAAATATTTATGTCCTCCTCATCTCCTAACATCCAAAAAAGCAATTTCATTGACAATTATAAAGATTAAAAAAATTATTCCATAGTGCTTGAAAAAATAAAATAAAATTTAATCGTAAAGACTAATAGAGACTAAAGACCGGAAAGCAATTCAATGCCAAAATGAATTTGCAGCGACAAAGAACAGTTAATAAAACATGCTGTAAATGAACCATATTTTTCTATATTATTTTGAAATATGCTAGTGTCCTCTAACGTATGTACAGTATAATAAAACATGTAATGACGGAAATAAAGATGACTGGCTGATGAATCACGAAAATACTGAGGCTCACTGTCAAATCTGATATGGCTGTTTAAAAAGATAAGGGATCAAAATATGTTATTTCTTGCTGACTCTTATTATTATACTATCAGTGGCTGAAGTCCATGGCTATATACTGAATAGCAAACAACCACACTGTTAGTATTACTGACACAGGAGAGAATCCTGGGTTTTTGCTCCCACAGCGCAATGCAATTGACTTGCAATTGACTTATTTTTTCTTATTGCTTTTATACAATATGACGTAAGTAATATTGAGTAGCTTTAGACAATAACTAGCCAGTTAGTTTGTATGTGTCTTCACCCCCAAAGAAAATCAGTCCAAAAGAAGCCATGGCACCAAGTTTTGTCTTTCACCAAGCAAGGTTAGTTGCATGATGTGTTTGGTTTCGCATAGCAAAGGTATTATACAGTATATAACATACTGAACTGTACTGTATATTTAGCGATAGCCTCTCAAATGATGGCAAGCTGCTGTTAAAATGAAGCACTGGCCACTGGTGGTGGTTTTGCACTGCCACATTCAAAACGTATTAGGAAACAGTATTTATGTGAATCATTCGCATTCAGGTTTAACAAGGCAAAGGTAGGATAATCATTATTACTGTTACATTTTACAACTTAACAACCCACTTACCACAGGTGCGGTCAAGTTGACTTGTAATGTGTGTTGAGAATGACTGAAACTAAGGCATTTTTTGTCTTTAAAGTAAATGTGCTTAAGGAAATACGTGCTGTATTTTTTTAGTAGACAGTTGGAGTGACTCTCAGAATCACTGTAAGGTAAGGGGATCATGTGGAATGATGTAGTTATTTGCTGAAAGAAGCAAAACTAAAGCAAAAAAAACCCTTCGGAAAATGACCAAAGGTCTAATATGCCTACTAGAATGCAAAGTTAAAAGACTAATCATTAATTTTTCTTTAATAATCTGCAATGATGGATCCCCTAATGCTTTTCTTCCTAATGAATGTCACTTGCCTTTGCTCTTATTTATTTTACTCCTTTGTTTTCTTTTTCTCTTCTATAATGAAAGAGAAAAGAAAAGAAAAATTAAGCCAATAATTCAAAATCAGATTGATTTCTGTGAGGTCTTGGGCCACAGGGTGATTGTGATCAGGCAGATCACAATCACCTTACCCACGTTGAATGGGGATCCAATTATCCAGAGAGCCAGATCTAAAAATTGGCACAAAGTCCCTTAAGAGCCACCAAGAGGCAACTAGATATGAAGGACATGAGGGAGCAATTGGGAAAGTCTACATGGTTAGCCAGAACTGTTTGGTCCTCAAGGAGATGTTCACCCTGGGACTCAAGGAGGATGAGCTGAACTGCTGCTAGATCCATATTTGTGGTCTGTTATGTAACGGTTGCAGGACAAAGAGAAGTGAGGATCTAAGTGCATCGGGTCTTTAATAATAAACAAAAAAAAAGTAATCCAAAAGATAAATGCAAACATAACAGCATTGTATAACAAAGTAAACAACTGACAACTCAATGAGCAAACATATGGGCTTTGTATATATACACTCTACATATTCACACTGGGAAAACTAGGAACTTTATGAGACGCAATGTTAACCCTATATTCAGAATGGGACAATCATACAAATAAGTTTAAATTAAATTCATATTGATGAGTAATAATTAATTTTCTTCTGAGTTTAATGAACTTGCCTCTAAGGCTCTCAATTCATCTACTTACACTATGCCCTAAAAGTATATACTCTTTTTGAGAGGAAAAAAGTAGATACTTTTGAGTGTGTAGCAGAAGAATAGGCAAGCTTTGGGATATACTACCACATCATAAAATTGTGCATAGTTACATGCATGCATTCTGTCGCTGTAAAGAGCCTGTCAATCATTCTGTCACAGTTAATACCCTCAAATACACACTCCACATATTATATAATTTTCACTACTTAAACAATTCTTCCTACAGATTTGGAAAGAAAACAATGTTAATCTGCCTGTGTTTTTGCATAATGATTCATTATGCAACAGTTAATGGACACATGCAGGCTATAAGTTTTGCTATTCTGCTGTTTGTATCCTTACAAAAGTTCTCAATGATGTTGAAGAGGAAATATAACAGATACATATATAATCTATTTTTTTTAATAAGGTTAGATATTGATTAATAATCCTTACTCTATAACTGTCCATTACAAAAACATCCTCCATATGTTTGTAGTTCTGGAATGAATCCTCAGCCAAAACATAATGGGTTGTGGGCAATATTATTTATTAGAGCAGGGGTCTCCAACCCTGCTTCTGGAGAGCTGCAGATTTCAGCTCCAACCTCAATCAAACACACCAAGACCAGATAGTCAAGGTGTTCAGGGTTACTTGATAATCACAGGCAGGTGTGTTGGAGCAGGGCTGGAAATGAAATCTGCAGGACTGTAGCTCTCCAGAAGATTGGAGATTCCTGCATGAGATTGTGTATGGATCCACACTTTGAAAATCTACCAGAAATAGCAGACCTTTATCCAGTCCTGTTCCTGGAGATCTACCTACCTGCAGAGATCAGTTCCAACCCTGCAACAACACACCTCTGTAATTATCAAGTGCTCCTGAAGATCTTAGACTATGTGTATGTCTACATTAATCCGAATACATTTGAAAACAGTGTTTTTGTTTCAAAATACTCTCCATCCACACTGAAATGTCGGGATATGCTAAATTCAACAAACATAAATTTCTCATGCTATTCTTCTAGCAGTATAATTTTACTTAGCAAAATGTCTCACCATTCACTTATATATCCAGGTCGCACTTAATCACCATTATATATTTGATCTAAAGACTAATTCACACTGCACCAACAGATGCAGACAAACGGCAACAGATACATTTGTCTGGTTTTGTCTGATCAGTGTGTTACCCCTGTCGGCATTGGTTGCCATTGGTAAGCACTTTTTTTCTCTCAAACTGAACATGATGAATCATTTAGTAACGTAACGTTTACATACATACTATACTCGGTCGGTTGATGCCGTTGATCTGTGTCCTTCTGTGCAGTATGAATTGGCTTTAAAATCCAACTGCACTCGTAGTTTGCTGTCATCTTTGCAGGACTGTGATATGAAGAATGTAGCTATAGCACATTTGTGTTTGATTAGGTTGGAGCAGAACTTTGCAAGAAGATCTCCAGGAACAGGACTGGGCACCCCTATAGTGGACCATCCAGGCTCTTTTCAACATACTATGCTTTGGGAAACTATTTAGAATGGAGAGTATGCACAATGGGACACAGGGTAAATTTATGTGAACAAATTTTGTTAGCTTTCTTTGTGATGATAATCGCCTTAGCCTTGAGCTGGAGGTAGATTTATTGGTTATCTGGTGAAGCTAAGTAGGGCTAAGCCTACTGTAGATGGGAGACCTTTTGGGAAAGTTAATAAACTCAGGTTTTGAGTTGGATTTAGATTTTGTTCTACACTAACATCGGTTGCACTTGAAATATTGAGTAAGCTAACAATTTGATAGCACCTACAGTCTTCTCAAACAGATAAAGAGAATGGTTGATTTACTACTGTCATGTCTGGTTTGGTTTAAATTCCGTTGTCCTTAGTTTCTAAGTATGTTATTTTTTAATTCTATGTTTTTTTGTTTTGTTTTTTTGTTACATCTGTGTCTTGTTTAATTATCCCAGTGTGATATAGTCTTTGTTATACAGAGCTGTTACATTTGCATATACCTTTTGAATTACTGCAAACTCTTACCTTTGCTTTTTGGATTACTATGATTTATTGGATTACCTTCCTTTGTTGATTAATAAAGGCCTGCTGCACTTAGATCCTCATCTCAACTATTCTTTGTCCTGCAACCGTTACATAACAGACCGCAAGTAGTTATATGACCCTGACTGACAATCTGATTGTATTGAGTAGAGGAATTTAAAATTAGTTTACATTAACTTAAATTAATTACTGAGTATTTAGAACTTTAATTTTCTTTCATGTTTAATGAACTTGTTTCATAATCACAGGACCAGTGATGTATGAGACATTTGAGGAATATGAGGTATGAGGCGCCACGTAGGATTTAAATCAAACTTCGCTTATCAATACATACATAAAACACATGCATATACACCTATAAATTACTCACATATACATGTATACTATTGGATGTTCAAAATATATATATGAAATACACGTGCACACTAATATGAAATCCATACCAATACATATTATGTTATTAATGAATGCATATACACTTGTGAATAACTTGCGTATACATATAAACTTGACGCATGCATACACCTATAGACACTCGCTTATACATATAAACTCGATCCATGCATACAGGTGCTGGTCATATAATTAGAATATCATCAAAAAGTTGATTTATTTCACTAATTCCATTCAAAAAGTGAAACTTGTATATTATATTCATTCATTACACACAGACTGATATATTTCAAATGTTTATTTCTTTTAATTTTGATGATTAGAGCTTACAGCTCATGAAAGTCAAAAATCAGTATCTCAAAATATTAGAATATTACTTAAGACCAATACAAAGAAAGGATTTTTAGAAATCTTGGCCAACTGAAAAGTATGAAAATGAAAAGTATGAGCATGTACAGCACTCAATACTTAGTTGGGGCTCCTTTTGCCTGAATTACTGCAGCAATGCGGCGTGGCATGGAGTCGATCAGTCTGTGGCACTGCTCAGGTGTTATGAGAGCCCAGGTTGCTCTGATAGTGGCCTTCAGCTCATCTGCATTGTTGGGTCTGGTGTCTCATCTTCCTCTTGACAATACCCCATAGATTCTCTATGGGGTTCAGGTCAGGCGAGTTTGCTGGCCAATCAAGCACAGTAACACTATGGTCATTGAACCAGCTTTTGGTACCTTTGGCAGTGTGGGCAGGTGCCAAGTCCTGCTGGAAAATGAAATCAGCATCTCCATAAAGCTTATCAACAGAAGGAAGCATGAAGTGCTCTACAATTTCCTGGTAGATGGCTGCGTTGACTGTGGACATCAGAAAACACAGTGGACCAACACCAGCAGATGACATGGCAGCCCAAATCATCACTGACTGTGGAAACTTCACACTGGACTTCAAGCAACATGGATTCTGTGCCTCTCCACTCTTCCTTCAGACTCTGGGACCTTGATTTCCAAATGAAATGTAAAATTTACTTTCATCTGAAAAGAGGACTTTGGACCACTGAGCAACAGTCCAGTTCTTTTTCTCCACAGCCCAGTTAAGATGCTTCTGACGTTGTCTCTGGTTCAGAAGTGGCTTGGTAGCCCTTTTCCTGAAGACGTCTGAGCGTGGTGACTCTTGATGCACTGACTCCAGCTTCAGTTTTCTCCTTGTGAAGCTTTCACAAGTGTTTGAATCGGCTTTGCTTGACTGTATTCTCAAGCTTGCGGTCATCCCTGTTGCTTGTGCACCTTTTCCTACCCAAATTCTTCCTTCCAGTCAACTTTGCATTTAATATGCTTTGATACAGCACTCTGTAAACAGCCACACCTTTCAGTAATGACCCTCTGTGACTTACCCTCTTTGTGTAGGGTGTCAGTGTTCGTCTTCTGGATCATTGCCAAGTCAGCAGTCTTCCCCATTATTGTGGTTTCAAAGAACAAGTGATGCACAGAATTTGTACTGTAGGGATGGTCATTTATTCAAACTCAAATGTAAATATTCTAATATTTTGAGATACTGATTTTTGACTTTCATGAGCTGTAAGCTCTAATCATCAAAATTAAAAGAAATAAACATTTGAAATATATCAGTCTGTGTGTAATGAATGAATATAATATACAAGTTTCACTTTTTGAATGGAATTAGTGAAATAAATCAACTTTTGATGATATTCTAATTATATGACCAGCACCTGTATATATATATATATATATATATATATATATACATATATATATATATATATATATATATATATATATATGAACAAATTTTGTCAGAATTCCTTGAAATGATGATCAGCTACAGAGAGGAGGTGCAACAACCTGTCCCTGAATGTGGACAAAACAAAAGTTGAGAAAACCCCGGATACTCAATAGCTAGCTAGTAAACATCTATCAAAGTTAGCCGGCAGCTAGCTAGTTTGTTAATACACATATTATTAGGAAACCATGAATATAAGCTTGCTAGTGTTTAACATGTACCAACATCAGCTGCAGCAGAAACATTACCTCTAGTAGGTAAGTCACTCAATTCAATGTGCCAGTTGACTGACCTGTTGGCCGATGTCCCAGAATGGAGGTCATCAAGTCAAAGTGAACTATTATGCTCCATCCACTGCTGCTTCTATTCATCTCTCTTTTATGGTCTCTGGACACCGATGAAGGCCATGGTGGAGCACAGAGAATGAGGAGCCATGATGAAGCTTGGAGCTTGGGCTTGAAGGGATGAGGTGGAGCAAGTCTCAGGCTGAGGCCATGAATCCAAAGACTATGTTGGCTGGCTAGGAGGGTCCACTGAGCCAGGGAGTCAGACAGCCAGGCAGAACCAGTAAGGGGGAGGAAGCCAGGGAACTAGGCGAGAGAAGTAAAACAGACAAGACCAAGTAATGGAGATGGAGACAGAGAAATCTGGACAAAAATATTTCAAGTCTGGTAGACTTCGGCAGTGTAAACATGATATGTGTAATGTCACTGTTTTTGTCTTGTTTATAAATTATTTATTCATGTAATGCTCGGATTCCTAGACTTTTTTATTTTTTATTTTTTTTGTCAGCCAACCCCCATGCCCCCCCTCCCAACCTAAATATTTACCTAGTCCCCCTGGGATTTTAAGCTAATATTTCAATAATTTAACAATACATGTTCAGGTTCAGGTTCTCTGATGTTGGTGACATGCAGGTAAACAAATAATATATTCCATCTTTTTAAGCTTGATTTTTCAGTCCATATACTGGAATTAATTTTTTTTTTTAATTTGCTGTTATATATTTGAATTAAACATTTATATATAAATGAAAATATATAAACCTAAAATGTTTTATTAATTTATTATATTTTACAAATATATTTAAATAATAATGATATATATATATATATATATATATATATATATATATATATATATATATATATATATATATATATATATATAATAACTATAGCAATGCACATCAATTTAAAAAGGCCTGATCTTAGCATAACATAAAGGACTGATCAAAAAGTCATTAACATCTTTTGAATTAATATTGTGTGAATATTGAATTGTGGCACAATTTCAAAAAGCGGGTGACAGAGACCTCTGGTGGTGAGATGAACATATTGCACTGGATGTCACAAAAATGAATTGACTTTGAAATATCAAACCACTGACTCAGATGAGACAAAACATGTCTACAGCTTGACCTGCCATTAGTTTTTATTTACAGCAACATTTCTACTTTAAAAAAAAAAAACTAATCAGATGATCATTTAAATGTTCTAATCATGAGTGTTTATCATGTTATGCTCAAATGAATCATTTCACGTGACTTTCTCAGACCAATACTTCATATTGATTCAAATATATAAAAATACATTTATACATTTGTTTTTAGACAGAAATGCATACAGTGCTGCTGACCCATAGTGAGGGGGGAGGGGGGACAAAAAGAGGGAAAATATAATTTTGTCATTGATTTATAAACATTTATCCTGCTCCTACCACCCAATCAGGTTTGAAAAGCCATTAAATGGAGAGGAAAAAAGTAAATAATAAAAGAAAATAAATGATTCGTTTTTATGTTATTTTTCAAGTTTGATAGTTGAATTTACAATAGTCAAAACAGTTATTTCCTTTAAAAATCATTATTTTAAAACATGGCTGAACTTATAAATGCACGCGCTGGGCGGGAATAGTCACTCTCGCGCGCTACAGGATTGACATGGCGTCGTGCGCTGTACAGCTGGTGAGCATGTGCTGTCCGAAATGTCATTAAATTACTCGTTTCACTGTGCACACACATGTCAGTCTAACAACATTTGTTTTATTTTACCTGCAATAACTTATAAACGCTGTTGTTTATTTATTGAAGCGATTTCACGACAAAAGTTTTACGGTGTCGAAGATGACCACGTGCGTTTCAATGGTGCGGTTGTCCCCCGCCAATCTTTTCTTTTACATTTTACCAGATTGACAAAGTAACGAGGAAGAAGGTTGAAAAACTGAAATTTGAAACAAACATTTTGAAGGGCCCTTATATGAAGCACCCTTTACAAAACAGGTGTGTTCACACTACCAACGATTGAGAAGTCAAGCATTCCTGTATTCTCGGTGTTTACTCACCCTGCTCTTCCTTGTGCGTCATGTTGTTGTGTCGTTTGTGTACTGTGTGTAGATGGGGTCTTTGGTTCTACAAGAATGATAAGAGCAAAATGTGGCAAGACAATCTAAGGCTCATCACCAAGTTCGACACAGTTGAGGACTTCTGGGCGTAAGTTTAATAAGCTGGGGGGGAAACCGTTGTCCAGGACAGGTGCTTAGAACAGCAATCGAATGTTGCAGTTGATAGACATCATGTATTGTTGCATGTAGTACAATGTTTCCAACTCCGTTGCCTGCACATTTGTTTTAAAAAAAGTTTAGGCTAGTCAACTACTTGTATTTAAGTTGACATACAACTACTGTACTTTTCAAAAGTTTGGTATCAGTAAGATTTGTAATATTTAGTTACAATATGCAGGACTACTCAAATGACCTTTTTTCTTTTCACATGCACCTCCCATTTCGCCAGATCTGTAATGAGAAGTTTATAAATCTGTTGCCAACCAGGATACGTTTTAATTAATAATAATGTTTTTATTATGTACAATAGTTATTACAATTATGTGATTCTTAAATTCCAGTACTAGGTTAAAAAATGACTCAATTACAATTTATACATTGAGTAAACTACAAAATTTTGGAAGTAATGCTTTCTACAGGTGAGGGTTGGTGACCTAAGTGTCACAGAACCACAGCCAAATAAAACCATATTTTCTTCAGTTATATTTTTGTTCATTACAATTTCAAAATAAACGTCTTGACACCCACTTTGATTTTGCATGTTTTAATGTGCACACTGTTCAAAATATTACAGTTTCTATAGCATTCTGTCATAAAACAGTGGTCAGATATTGAATAGTGGGTGAATGGGACCCTTTGAATCAAAATATATTAAAATAAGGATTTTATTTTTATATCCTGTGGTAAAGTTCAACAGTTGCTAGGCCGCTGGAGCTCTCTGCAGGTTAATGGGCTCTTCTACTATTATTATTACAATTTAAAATGACTTTTTTTTTTTTTTAAATACTTATTTGTGTGACGTTAACAGCCTGAGGGGTCTCACATACTGTTACCTTATTGAATTTAGCAATATTATTCAATTTACCTTTTGTTTATTTTTTTACCTTTTTGGTCCCATCATTATTGCTACTGTACATTATATGTTTATTTTAAGCCCTTTTAGAGGTTTAGATTTTAACATTTCTATTCCTTGAAATGCAAATCAAGCTATGTTGTCGTCAGTGTATTTTTATTTACCTAGTGAACAGTCTTAAAAAGCAGTTATTGCATTTGTGTGGAGAGTGTGTAGTTTATGGTCTCTTTGTCTGCCTGGATATCTGTGCAGCAGCAATATGAGATGATAAATCAGTCACGCAATATGATTTTTGGCCAAATTATGCTGCCCCACTAAGAACCACAGCAAACCTGAAGCTCTTAAGAATCACAGTTTTTAAATCCCAGTTTTCAGTAGAGAAATCACAATGACATTTTCCCCAAATCAGAAATATAATTGTGATTATAGTTCTAGAAACCTGGTGACTTGAAAAATCATCAAAGTCACTATTTAAGTCACTCATAAACTTTACACTTGACAGATGTTGTTTTTAAATTTCTCTAAATATTACAGTATTTGTCAATTTCATCTTCAAATGTTTTTCTGATTCACTTTCAATTATTTCAGCTTATACAACAACATACAGCCGCCAAGCAAACTCTCCTCTGGCTGTGACTACTCTATGTTCAAGGTGAACAGGGCATACCTTTCTGCCTATTATTTTATTTTTTAACACCGTGTATAACTGTCCTGTTGATGACTAAAGTATGTTTGCCAGTTCACATGTCTGTCTAAAGTCAGTTCTGTTATTATGCTAGGGCTGTGTTGAAATGGATTAAATCATCAAAAACTGTAAGCTTATGGATAATTCAGATTACACTTATATAGTGACTCTTTGTTAAGCATTTTCTTTGTTGCTTCACAGGATGGCATTGAGCCCATGTGGGAAGACAGGAGTAATAAATGTGGTGGCCGCTGGTTGATTACTCTAGCCAAGCAGCATAGACGCACAGAACTTGACCATTTTTGGCTGGAAACGGTAAGAGAAAATATACATGCTTGCTTGGATTTAATTTATTTTGTCTGTTATTCACGTCATTCTCATTGTGTCATGTAAAGGAAGTTGCTTCAACTACAGCAAAAGAAAGATTACGCTGAATACATATTTGTTCTTGTGGCAGCTGTTGTGTCTTATTGGAGAGGGCTTTGGCTCCTTCAGTCGGGATATCTGTGGAAGTGTAATCAATATTCGTGCCAAAGGGGACAAAATTGCCATCTGGACCTCCAATGCTGAGAACTGTGAGACAGTGACATACATTGGGTAAGCGTGTTTTGAGTTTTATTCAAACATAAGCATTAGCTGGCCAACATGCTCATTTTTGCAAATTAACCTGTACTAAACTTTAAACGGTATATGTTGTACAAAGTGTTTATGATGCTTTGCTGAAGTTCATCTTCTGTGGTTGCTTACATTTTGCTCTGCCTGAGTTTGTTCAAAAGATGCTCAATTATATTATGTAGTATTACGTTATATTATGTCTGTGTGTGTTTGATTTTTATAGATTTGAACATCTTTTGAATAATGTCAGGCAGAGCCAGATGTAAGCATTTGACCACTCACGGTGCTGTAAACATTAATGATCATGGAACGGGAATTTGTGCCTAGCAACCTAATGAAGCTAATTATCCATCATATCAAATGGATGGGGAACGGTCTGCAATCCTCTGCTGCTAGGATATATTGTACAACTACAAGATTCTCAGTGGACTGAATCTATGCAGTGAACACATTTGTTTTGTACTAGATCTAAAAGATGTATTCTGAAATTGTTTAACAATCAGAGCAGATTAGGGTTTGTTTTTGCTTAGGGCACATACTTTCAGACTTTCAGACCACAGAAATCAGGAGTAAGCATTGTAGGTAGAAGAGTGTAGATTTCTTGGCTGTTCTCCAGAAAAGCATCAGTGCCTTGAACTTAATGTGAGCAGCAATCGGCAGCCAATGTACTGAGACAAAAGTGGTGTGATTTGGTGGTATTTTGAAGAGAGAAACACTCTGGGTTTTTTGGTGATATTCCAAAGTCGTTTAGGATTTCAACAAGTTGTTCACTTCCCTCATATTACTTCCCTTTCAGTAAGAAGTATAAAGAAAGTCTTGGGCTCCCGCAGAAACTTGTCATTGGATATCAAGCCCATGCAGACACTGCAACTAAGAGCAACTCCATAACCAAAAACAAGTTTGTTGTTTAAAAAGTGTGCTTTAGTTTGATGCTGTTGCAGAGGCCTGGATGTTTACATTGGTAAAAGAATAATCTTCTATTCATATTTTTTTGTTACTTTATATGTGTGGCTGTAACTTGTGGCATTTAAATTCACCTTGATGATATGCAAGACTTCGTAAATGTTGAACTTGTTTGAGTTGTACTTTTTGTGCTATTGAAGGGATGTCTAAACTGCTAAGACCTTTTTCTTTGAAAATTAAAACGAACTACTTTTGCAAATGTTTGTGGCTTCATGCATGTGTAAAGAGAAAATACTTTGGCTTTCCTTTTGAAGTCCTTTCCTTTCATAATTGAAGTTAAAAAAGTCTTAAAAGACATACTGAACTGCCTTTCAAAGAATCCACTTGTATACATAGATTTACTTAATGGCAGCAGCACTTGAGCTGACGTGGCCACCACAAATTAGTGCAAAAACCTGATGATCCATTACATGTTATCCAGCATAATTTGTGAATGTTCCAGAAAGCATCTTGTGATTTATTAGAAATTAGGAAATCTCTCCTTTAGGTATCTTAAATATTTCTCAATTTTCTGTCATTTTGTTCCTAAAAAAGAATGTGTGTAAACAAATGTTCTGAAACCTTATGGTTCTGAGCATGTTGAATAAAGTAGTTTTTAGCAGATTTTTAGATTTTTCCTAATCCTAACCGTATTTGGGACTGAAAAAGTGTGCTTGAGAGAAATCTTTAGTGACTCACGATTGGTCGTGTACATTTAATCCTGCTTTTGATGCACCACAATTGAAAAATAAATCACAAACATGTTGACAAGCTTGGATGTTTTTCTTTCTTTCTTCTTGTTTGATTAGATTATGGATCCTAACTACAAGTTAGTTAACTTATGTGAATTATATTAAATCCTAAAAAAAATAATGGTTCAATTTGTTTATGAATTCTGTGTAATAGTTCCTGCCCGTCATGATCATTAAGATTAGCTATGAGGGAGGCTTGGATTAGCACTTTTAAAACTAGTATAGCTACTAATGGATCCAGGTTTTTTTTCTCCCACAATGGGAAAGTATCATCTTTAGACTCACTTCTACTTTACATGTGCAAATCTGCTTTATAAAATGCATTGCTTTTGTTTGGACTGGAAATATGTTGACCATTTTAAATGATTTCAGCCATGCTGTTGGAGGTGACTGAAATAGGAGTGACCACAGGATGACCATAACCAGCCAGAGGAAATGGACTGATCTCTGGTTAATGTTTCACCCTTCTCATAGGAACAGCACACACAATCACAGTGCTCAGAATTAATGGAGGAACGCAAAAAATTACCTAACATCAGAACTAGAGGCAAAATATGAAAGCATACAAAATTTTGGTTCGGTTATTACAGAGAGTTGGTTGCTTCTATTATAAATTGTCTTAATATTCACTGGGAATCGTGAATAGTGATCTGGCTTTTGTCTCTTTGTATGGAATTCATGACTTGATGCTTTTAATAAGGTAAGTACCTTTTGTTTTGCACATCTGCTTTTAATGCTTAGTAGTGAAAGAGCCAAAGTGTGAATTCACACTTCATTCAGTCTATTTTTTTTCTTAATTTTTTTTAAGAAACAAAAAGTTGTGATTTTTTTTTGCTTTTGTGTGGGGGAGAAGAAAATATACAAGTACTGATCACTAAGTTTGAGTTTTTTCTTTTCTTCGAAGTTCAATATAACACAAAGTCTGGCATGTCTTTCATATATTTAGAGGTTTTTAATGTAATCATCAGCGTTGTCCTTTGGCATCATTCATGAAATTTGTAAGTTTGTAAAACCCTTAATGTCAGTTATTACAACACTCCAACAACTTGTGGACAAATGAAGACCCATTGTGTTTTATTTAATACACAATTAGATTCTAAGAGACACTGTACAAAAACTTACATTGAGTATGGAATTTTTATCATCAAACTTAATTGAAACTTCTATTCAGCGCACTCTGTATGTGCAGCTCATGCACCCCATTCTCTTACCCTTAACCTTTTTTCCAGGGACATGACCAGTGTTTTGTGGAATAGCCAGGTCCTGATGAAGCATATTTCCAGAGTTAATTAGCTGGATTCTAGAACACTACACCTGGGAAGTGAGTCTAAACTGGCCGTAGCATCACACAGAGATCCAGCAGTGGGAAGGTTAGCCATGTGGAACACCGTGTGGATTTGTCTCACTAATTTACAACTTAAGAAAAAACATGGGGCTAGTTTGAACAAAAGTGTGATTCCACCAACATGGTGGAACTGACCCTAAGTTAAAAAAAAAAGAAAAAAGAATAGTATTATGAAGATCTGCTTTTCAAGCAGTTTGTGATCAGATAAGATGGCGATAGCGCCCTTAGACTGTATTGTTTTGAAAACATTACAATGAATAGTTACACAAGATTATAATTTCTTCCTTACAGTCTTGTGAATTCATTAGTGAAACACTTGGCATAAGCGGAGTTAATGCTTCTGAAACAACAGTTCATTTATTACCTTATCCATTTGATTTAATAAAACAAATTGTCAATAGATTTTTTTGTCCATTCATTTTAATGCTATTAATGAAGTATTTGTGAATGATTTATGAAAAATGTATATATATAAAAAAAATTAGAGTCAGTGTAAAAGGAAAGTTAAAAACAGGAATAAAATAAAGTCAGACTGCATCTCTCCTTCAGACTTGCTTTCTCATGCAAAATGAATGAATGAATTTAGTGAGTGAAGCTGTTCACTTAGAATCTGGGCACAACTACAAAATGGCTGACACTTGGAGTAGTATAGGGAATAAAATAGGGAGTGGTTTTGGCCACAAGGGTCAGTTCTAGTTTTAGGGTCAGTCTCTAGGTTTAGTTCACACATTTCTCTGCTGTGGAGCTATTGGTTTGAATCATAAAGGCTACAGTATCTGCACCATTCTACAGAATTTGTCCAAACTGCTGTCCCACAACCAAAAAAAAAAACATAAAACATTTATAAAGCATTTAAGTATTCATATCTTAGATGTTTACTAAGATCCTTCTATTATCTATTGAAACCCACAATAATTGAAATATTAGTAAGCTTAATGTATATATACAGTACAATCATCATTTTTTAGGTACTTTCAATTGGGAGGTGGCTGTCCTTAACCCTAACCCCTAAATTTTCTTATGAAAATATTGAAATATTCCTGTGTCCCACTCTCTCATAGCTAGAAGGTGTGAGTAGACTGGTCTCAACATTTTGAGGTAAATTGTTTTCAGAAGTCTGAAAATCTGTGTGTATAACTTCAAGGAATGTCACTACCAAACACCATTTTTCTGCAATTAAGCTTTTTTGTGAGTTATTCCAAAGGGAACACATAATCCTTTATTTGGTGAAAATAAACAAAATACAGTACAGTTATGCAAATGTTTTGTATTCTAGTATGTTTCAGTAGTGTTTTAGTAAAATTCTGTAATGTGATGTGGTTGCTACCAAGGCGTTACGGTCTCTACCGAAAATGTGCTGTCACTACCGAAACATGGGATGTTTTGTAAAAAATAAAGTATACTGAATTGATGTCAAGATGTTATGATTTTGGTTCAAACTAATGAATCCTTAACTTTGAAATCGGTATTATTGAATTTTTACCTTTTACAAAGAAAAATTGGATTGAAATTACAACAAATCTCATAAATTACACTTGAAATGTTGTTAAAAATGTCATTGTTATTGATTTACCTCTGAAACTTTTTTAATAAAATAGCAAGTAAATTAAATAATAATAATAATATTTACAATGTAAGCAAAATCTTAATGGGTTCATATAAGCCATCTAATTAAATTATTATTACTGTGTTTTGGTAGTGACAAATTTGTGGAGAGGACAAATATTCCAAAACTCTCTGAAAATACAATATGAGAATTAACTGCACAATTGCTAGAAATGTGTACACTGGATATCATACAATTTGCATACAATACGTTTTTAGACCAAGATTTTTTTTTCCAATTCTGGCCCATATAGGCTGTGGGTACCACTATATAAAGCAAGCTTTCTGTATAGATATTGTAGAATACCTGGGGACTGTTTCATAAAACAAGTTTACCAAACAAGCCAGGCTTATTTCAGTTATTGTGATTTATTTTGAACTAAATCAACTGACAATAAGTCTGACTAACTGAAATAAACCTGGGGCCTGTACCATGAAGCTGGATTAGCTGGCTAGCCAGGTAAGTTTCAGTTTAGCTTGCGCCAACTCTGGGTTTTAGGTACCATGAAAGTAGCTTGGCTTTTAGCTGCGGTCATTGCCATAGTAACTTATGCTCCACAGCTAACCTGCTCCGGGGCAGGTTATGTTCTGAGTTAGAGATCTCAAACTGAAATTGGACCAATCAGATGTGAGCTAACTGACACATGTCTGACACAAAAAAAGTCACTCTCCCAGTTTATCTTGCTCCAAATTGAAGGTCACTAGTACAAAAAAAAAAAAAAAGTTGGTCTGGCCTTGATGATAATTACATTATTTTATATTATTTATTTAATTATATGATTTATATTATTATTAATCCATTACACACAAGCTATTTTAGTTTAACAGTTATTATAAATAATTTATTTTAAATGAATGTTAATAGATACAGATTGTATATAATATAAATAAGTTGTAGAACCAATAATAATGCTTTAAAAATGACTGTGACCTTACATGTTCGAGTCTCTATCGCTGTATATTTCCAACAATATAAACTAACTTAAGCTTCACTTGTGACTGCACTGATAAAGCAATATAATTTATTTTATTTGTCCTCTTTCATGAACAAGTACTTTTTCATTGTAAATGCATTTAAATTAATCATATTTTTCAATCTTTTAACCTTTAGCAAAATCTTTAACTTTTAACCAAGGATTGTGATTGGCTGTTAGCCACTGATGTCACACATTCATGTGCACATGCTCCACAAACTCAGGATCAAAGCCTGAGTTAACAAAGAAAGTTGATGATCAGCATCATGGTACCAACAAAGCCGGATTGGAGAGGTTTGGTTTTGTCAACTCGAAACTAATCCTGTAACTCTGAATTTTTTCATCTACCATCATGGTACAGGCCCCTGGCTTATTTGGTAAACTTGTTTAATGAAACAGGCCCCTGGATGGCCTAGTTAGTAGGACTTTTAGTTTGTTTTCTTTAGTTACATGGTTTTCTTTGTTCTTTTCCCACTACTCTGTGTTGCCATGGTTACTAATGTCATTAGTTCATTCTGTTCAGCTGTGTATCATTAATTTACCTCATTTGTCAGTGTATTTAAGTTAAACCTTTTCTTGAGTTTAGTGTCCGGTCTTGTTTTTGGAAGTTGTGTTGTTTCGGTACCTGCTGTGGCTTACTGTGTGGATCTTTATTAAACTCTCTGTTTTGGATTTGATCTTTTCCTCAGGCACTCCTGCAATGACTGTGACAACTATGTTTGCTAAAATGTGTAGTATAAAACAGAGCAGACTATCCAGAGTATTGTATCCCACAATGTAATGCTCTGAAATTTACATATTTAGTGATATTTTGGCAAGATCTCACAAGCAAGACAGCAGAAAGAGTCACTGAAAATCCACACCACTGTTACACAGACTAACAGCCTGTCTAGAAGGTGCAAATGGTGAAAAGTTCCACACTGTAAAAAAACAAAACAAAAAAGTTGACCCAACCAGCTTCTCAAATTTGTGTTGTATAAACTTAAAACGACAAGTTGAGAAAACTCAAAAATCTGCTGAAGCTGGTTGCCTTAAAATTTTAAGTTGGCTCAACTTTTTTTTACAGTGCAGTGTTAAATATCTTTGGACAAAATATCAGTACTCATGGAATGGTAGAGTTCAATTGTTGGGTTCTGGAAGAAAAAGTCTATTAACTTTCTCCATAGGGGAATTGATTTTGAATGATTAAATATAAACCTTTAAAGACAGACCTACTGTGAGCTACGAGGATGTCAACTGATGGAATATGTTTCAGCTTTTTTTGGAAATAATCATGTTCAGCAGTGAAATTCCTGATGATAAACTATATTGCCCATGCAAACATCTCCACCAATCAGAGAATCGTGACAAGCAAACGAGCACTTTAGTGGTCACACACTCATATGAAGGTCAACTACAAATGACATTGTCTCCCTATGCTTTTTGTGGTGTGTGTCCAGGTAGGTATATAGGCAGATGAAAAAGTGGGTGGGCACTGTTGCACTCTATGCTGCTCGGCCAATCAAATTCAAAGACCGGAACTACTGTAACTGTTGTATAAATATAAACATTCTTTGTTTTTACTGTTTTGTTCATGTTACTAAGTGTCCTTTTTATGTTTTTTCCAGGAATGCCCAACATTCAACCAAACACTGTGTGGTGAATCAAAAATCAAACACTAGCTACTTTAAGTTACTTTCATGGGCTGTGTTTTCCCCCATCCATCACATAATGAACAGGAGAGACATTTACTGGAGGAAGGAACAAAAGAATCTTCATCTCTGCAAATAGACCCATCTATGATCAGCGATGCGGGTGGACTTCTCAGCTCCTTCCCCGCTCAAGAATGTGTTGGTTCGTCTAACACTCTGCATATTGTCTGTTGATTTCATCAACTAAGGGAAGAGCATTTTAAAATAATTTTTGACAGAAGAGGCAATTGACGAAACTAGTGGAAATTCCAAAACCTGACGCTCTGCCAACATCTACCTTGCCCCATGAAGACCGCTTCAGAAACCAACTGAAGCAATGAGGTTTCATCTGAAGTTTTACTGGCACTACCTGGTTCTGCTGGGTTTCAGCGGTGTAATTTCTATCTATGGCCCACACCAGAGGGCCCAGAAGACAGGTGACATACTGCTAGGGGGGCTTTTCCCAATACACTTTGGAGTGGCATCCAAAGACCAGGATCTTGCAGCAAGGCCAGAGTCAACTGAGTGTGTCAGGTATAAACACAACATGATCAGCTTCTCCAAATGCGGTTCAAACTTTTAATATCAAGATAACTGACCTTTGGTAATTAACACATTATGTAGTGACTAAGTCTAAATTTAATGTTGATTAATTTAATGCAACTTTTCTGTGTAGATATAATTTTTATACCTGGTCAGTGTTCAGTAAATTTTGTAATTATATGTAAATTTAGATTTTCACATAATTGTGTCACAGATTTGTGTGTTTTATGTATTTTAAAAAAAAAAAAAAAAAGATTTCCAGATATTCTTAAGGACTTCAGTCAGCGTAGAAAGCCACATTTCATTTGAGGTCCGTTCAGTAGGCTGTTTTAAGTCACTACAAATTTGTGTCTGGAAAGACAAATTTCCAGTGTTTTGTTAGCTTAACAGCAGAACAACCTACACTCAAGCAAATTTGGTGTAGAAACAGTTTTCACTCAGAAATTGCTAGTAAATTTCACAAATAATTACAAAGAAATGTTAAGTAACACATTGAATTAAACATGACATTTTAAATATAATGACTGAAATAGTATTTTTTTGTTTTGTTTTGTTTGTTTGTAAATGTACTCCAATGCCCTCTGCGGAGTGTCTATTTACACAAAGTGCAAATAGCCCGCCTTGTTGGCAGAAGCTATTTACACTAACTCCGCCCACCAATGTGTGATTGGGCTAGTCAACACTACAAAAGACACTTATGCAACAACGTATTCAGTGGCTTTTTTTCCCTCCCTTTTCGAATCTCGTATCACTTTGGAAAGGCATTTATTTTCAATAAAAATGAATGAAATAATCCAAAAGTTGAAAATAAAGTATTGGTTAGGGTTAGGGTAGGTGTAGGGAGGGATTTATTGTCCCAATAAGGTGGCTTCCATTTAATCATTTGAATTAAATTATAATTTACACTCAATACATTATTTTTGCATACTGTTTTATAATGTACTACAATAATGAGATGCAGATAATTGCCATTATTTCCAATAAGTAGTATAGTTTTAACAGCGTAAATAGAATCCATTGCTGTTCACTTAGTGTAAATAGCATTTATTGCTATTTGTACTTAGTGCAAATATCCACTGTTTAATCTTTATTTTATTTAGAACTTAACACAATTTTACAGTGTTTGTCTTTTTCTAAAAGCCTTGCTTTTGTCATGTCATATTAAATATTTTTTTGTCAGTTCTAACTAAGTACTAGTCCTTGTTGTTTAACTTGCCTAAATAATAAATGTGGCCCAAAGTATCAGTCTTTATGCTTTAGAAATATAGGCTACTTTCTTTTTCAGATATAATTTTCGTGGATTCCGTTGGCTACAATCTATGATCTTTGCTATAGAGGAAATCAACAACAGCTCTACTCTTCTTCCAAACATCACGCTTGGCTACCGTATATTTGACACATGTAACACTGTCTCGAAAGGCCTGGAGGCGTCGTTAAGCTTTGTTGCACAGAATAAGATTGATTCACTCAACTTGGATGAGTTCTGTAACTGCACAGGGAACATCCCATCAACCATTGCAGTGGTTGGGGCATCTGGATCTGCAGTATCTACAGCAGTGGCTGACCTTCTGGGCCTCTTCTACATTCCTCAGGTTGTTTTGCAATTTCCAAACCATCTCTAAGTGTTTCATTAGAATAGTTTTTGTGAACAATTACAAGAAGTAAGAAATATGCTTGGTAAATGCAGCATGAATAAATTCATTTTGAATGCTTGTAAAGACAACAGCTGCATTGCACTCATCTGGATAATCTCATTTACTTTTAAGAAATGCTTTAAAGCAAGACACCATAGGTGAATAGGATAAAAAAAAAACATATTACAGTATTGTTTTTTATTGCAAGTTTTCTGAAATGTTATGAATAATATGCAAGTTAGATGTTTTAATTAAATATAAACTAATTTGCATACATTTCCAGGACAGAAATTTGGACATTGGATAAAGCCAGGTTCAAAATTCCTGTTTCATTTTGATGAGTTTTTACAGAGAAAAATGATTATATAAAACTGCAAAGTAAAACAAAAAAACTCATTTTGTAAAACAGCTTATTTAAATCTTAACAATTTAAATCTAATGTACAGACACAATTAAATAAAGTATACTTTAAAAATGTTGTTTTTTTGGATGTTTCCAAGACGGTATGGAAAAATAGCTCAAAATCTCAAAAAAACAATGGCTGTGTCTGTAGCGTCTTGCCTTAAAAATGACTCACTATTATATAATTCTAAACCAATGTCCATTTTTTATGTGGAACACAAAAGGACAATTTTGTCAAAACAAGGTATTATACATGCTAATTTGTATTTTTTATTTATTTTTTTAAACTTGACAGGTATGGTCATGTGCTGTCATTTTATTTAAATAAATGCTGCATAAAAAAAATTGTCCCTCTCCTCTACTGTTTTTCAGATCAGCTATGCTTCGTCCAGTCGACTTCTGAGCAACAAGAATCAGTACAAATCCTTCATGAGAACTATCCCCACAGATGAGTATCAGGCTATTGCCATGGCTGCCATCATTGACCACTTCCAGTGGAACTGGGTGATTGCTATCGCCTCTGACGATGAATATGGCCGGCCGGGTATTGAAAAGTTTGAGAACGAAATGTTTCACAGGGACATCTGCATTGATCTTAATGTTTTAATTTCACAATACATAGATGAAGCTGAGATTCGCCGCCTGGCGGACCGCATCGAAAACTCAACCGCTAAAGTCATTGCCGTGTTTGCTAGTGGACCAGATATTGAGCCACTCATTAAAGAGATGGTGAGGCGAAATGTCACAGACCGTATCTGGTTGGCAAGTGAGGCGTGGGCCAGCTCTAGCCTGGTTGCCAAGCCAGAGTACCTTGATGTCATGGGAGGATCTATTGGCTTTGCACTGAGGGCTGGCCATATACCCGGCTTTAAAGAATTCTTACAGCAAGTGCATCCAAAGAAGTCCAGCCATAACGAGTTTGTGAGAGAATTTTGGGAGGAGACTTTTAACTGTTACTTAGAAGATAGTCCAAGGAATGAGGACAGTGAAAATGGCAGCACAAGTTTCAGACCACTGTGCACCGGTGAAGAAGATATTGCAAGTGTGGAGACGCCGTACCTGGACTACACACACCTAAGGATTTCTTATAACGTGTATGTGGCTGTTTATGCCATAGCACAGGCACTTCAGGACATACTAACCTGCACACCTGGAAAAGGATTGTTTGCTAATGGTTCTTGTGCAGACATTAGGAAAGTTGAAGCTTGGCAGGTGGGTTACTTGCTACATTTATATTTGTGAGCTGCACAAGAATTTTCTGCTGCAGTATTCCAGAAGGTTCCCTTCTGCTCTGCTCTTTCTAAGATAGTAACAAAATGATATTCACATGCCTCTTTTTATTCTAAAAGGTTCTGAAACAACTGAGACACCTCAACTTTATAAACAGCATAGGGGAGAAGGTGCGCTTTGACAATGGCAGTGAGCTCTCAGCAAATTATACGATCATAAACTGGCATCGATCACCTGAGGATGGTTCTGTTGTATTTAAGGAGGTTGGTTATTACAGCATACATAACAAGAATGGGGCCAAGCTTTCCATTGACAAGACTAAGATACTGTGGAACGGCCATCTAACTGAGGTGAGTAAGCATAGAACATACAGTTCCTAGTTTTCTTGCATCTTAGATGATTTATTTAGCCTAGGGTTCATTAACTAATGGAGTACCCAAAGGATCACATCGTTATTCAGTCAGTTACAGCAACAAATGCGACTTGTATGGACCTTTAGCATGAGACAATATATTGCTTCTCTTTTCTCTGCCAGGTACCTTTTTCCAACTGTAGTGAGGAGTGTGAACCTGGAACCAGAAAAGGGATTATTGATGGCAAGCCCACATGCTGCTTTGAGTGTACAGAGTGCTCAGATGGGGAGTACAGTGATCATAAAGGTTAGCAAATTTAGGAATTAGCAACTTTATATCTATTAGAAGACTGTCAACACTTTCTTTGCTGTTGGAAGCAACAATGGTAGAGCAGAGTTTATCTCTAGTCCTAATTAAACAGGATTACTGCACTTCTCTTTCTTTTTTCTGGTATCTTTTTGTACAACTCTTAACAGCAATTCAATGATGTTAAGGATATAATGCAAGAGTGTCCAATCCTGTTCCTGAGGGCCAATGTCCTGTAGACTGTGCAATGCAGTATGGGTGTTCTCTAGCCATCGGTTGTACTCTCATTATTATGGTGCGTTATGGGATTGAATGAGTGCACTTAATAACATCCGCTGGTTTCGGACATCACTACAAACGGTTTTCCCTTCAAATAGTGCGCTAATTAAGACATTACACTTTATCCAGTGGCAGATCCACAGAAATACCCTGGTTCAGGTGTCTGCACCGAGGTGTTCATAATTACTTGAAGTCAAGTCACCTTTATTTATATAGTGCTTTTAACAATACAGACAGTTTCGTGGCTAAATGCAGCTAAAATAAACAGGACAGTTCATCACCCCACAGAAGAGAGGGGCGGGGTGAGCAGAGCTCATTAGCATTTAAAGGGAAATGCAACAAAACAGGTTTCTGGTTAACAAGGTAAAAAGGGTGTTTTTTTACACTACCATTGAGAAATTTTAACCGAAGGATGACTTTTCATTAAGACCCTGAAGAATCATATCAACTTGGGCATGGGCATTCGATGACCCCTTTAACAATTGAATAATTGTATGATTGAGTGTTACTGTAATTATCACAACAGTGTGAATATTGTATTTTTTCCTGATTCTTTTCTTTTCTCCACAGATGCCAGTGTTTGCTCTAAATGCCCAAACAACTCCTGGTCTAACGGCAATCACACATCCTGCTTTCTGAAGGAGATTGAGTTTCTGTCCTGGACCGAACCATTTGGGATTGCTTTGGCCTTATTTGCAGTTCTTGGGGTTCTGTTAACAGCTTTTGTGTTGGGTGTTTTTGTGCAATTCCGTGATACTCCAATTGTGAAAGCATCGAACCGAGAGCTGTCATTTCTTTTGCTTTTCTCACTCATCTGTTGTTTCTCTAGCTCTCTTATATTCATAGGTGAACCACAGGACTGGACGTGCCGTGTACGGCAACCAGCTTTTGGAATCAGCTTTGTGTTATGCATCTCTTGCATTCTAGTTAAAACCAATCGTGTCCTACTGGTGTTTGAAGCCAAAATCCCCACCAGTCTCCACCGTAAATGGTGGGGTCTGAATCTGCAGTTCTTACTTGTGTTCCTGTTCACATTTGTGCAAGTGATGATCTGTGTGGTTTGGTTGTACAATGCTCCACCAGGGAGTTACAAGAACTATGACATTGATGAGATCATCTTTATCACCTGTAACGAGGGCTCCATGATGGCATTGGGCTTCCTCATCGGTTATACGTGCCTGCTGGCAGCTATTTGTTTCTTCTTTGCATTCAAGTCTAGGAAACTTCCTGAAAACTTCACAGAGGCCAAGTTCATAACATTTAGCATGCTGATTTTTTTCATTGTTTGGATCTCCTTCATCCCCGCATACTTCAGCACGTATGGCAAATTTGTCTCAGCGGTTGAGGTCATTGCCATTCTGGCCTCCAGCTTCAGTTTGCTAGCCTGTATCTTTTTCAACAAGGTGTACATCATTCTCCTAAAACCATCCAGGAACACAATTGAGGAGGTTCGCTGTAGCACAGCAGCTCATGCTTTCAAAGCAGCAGCAAAAGCGACACTACGACACAGTTCTGCCTCCAGGAAGAGGTCAAGCAGTGTGGGTGGGTCCTCTGCCTCCTCGCCCTCTTCCTCAATCAGCATGAAGACCAATGGGAATGAAATGGAGTCCCCCTCTACACGGAGACATAGTCAGAAACCAAGGGTGAGCTTTGGAAGTGGAACGGTCAGTCTCTCCTTAAGCTTTGAGGAAGCTAGAAAGAACTCAGTCAAATGAGTGCACAAACTGGTTTGTGAATGATTGTACTTCCACTGTAATCTAAATCTTGTTTTTGATTAAAGGATATAGTTGGTTTTGGCATCACGGTGGTGTTATCACATTGGTTATGTCTATCATTTTCCCCAAAGCAAAATCCACTGAATATGAGAACAGCCAGAACCCCTCCCAGTCTTCAGGCACAGACTAATTTCTGTCAACAAAACTTAGACCTACCATAACTCACTGACACAAAAGACTCATTTGTGTGCGAGCCATTTGTTTACCACAGCATTCATTCATTGCCACTTTTTATGTCACTCTGTTTAAGGCATCTGCAAAAAGCCTTAAATGTAACACAGAAGCAGATAAATAAAACAAAAACACTTGATTTATGTCTAATGTGATTTCTAGTCCCTTGAAAATAGTTTTACTACTTTGCTTACAAGCCTGTAACACAACTTGTATCTACATGGGACTGCTTTTTGAGATGGTGACAACTCCAAGACTGCAAAGGATTTGAAACAGACCCAGAGATGACCTTTCTTGCTCAACAAGCAGGTAAGATACCTGTTGATTACAGGCTCTACACTGTCCTTTTTGACTGGAAGCTCTTTGAACAAAGTTTCTTTTCTTTAACAGCGGATGACTCCTCACATGGTTGCCTTTTTGAATGATCCATTGTGTCAACAGTATTGCTCATAATATGGCTACAAGCTGTCAGAACTAACACACCCCTCACTGCACAACACATCCACTGGTAATAGTGTGACCTTCCCATTCAAGTAACTTAAACCATGCAAAGACAAATTACGTACATTTCCCACCAAGTCTGATGCAACAACTTAAACTATTAATTATTATTACAAGCTTACCATTGTGAATTTTGATAAAGGAGACAGTTTGAACACTGACTTTTTACTTAATATGTCAACAATTGTTTTTTAAACAATAAAAATCTGCCTTTTTCAAGGTACATTTACTCATCTACTCATAAAACAGGTTTGCCAAACAAGCCAGGCTTATTTCAGTTAGTCTGGCTCATTTTGAACCAAATCAATTGACAATAAGTGAGGCTAACTGAAATAAACGTGGCTTTTTATGAAACAGGCCCCAGATCCAGCTAATCATGTCATTTTATGTGCCACAATTTTGGTCTTGATATCCAAATACTAGTCAACAGAAAGTAAATTCTTCTTTCAGTCCAAGAGGCAAAGGAAAGCAGGAAACAAGGTGGTGGTGAAATGAGTAGATAGCTTTGTTGATACTCAGTCTGATTTAATCTGACCAGTGCATCATGTGTTATACTTATGCCTTCACGTGCTATCGGAAATGTCCTATTTCCCACTTATGAAGTCATGATTACGAGCTTGTAGTATTCAAGTGCTTCAATGTCAGAAAGAATAAAATGTAGCATCCCATTGGTTGACAATCATGTAAACATTCGCTGCGCTACACATGCATTTCGGTCAAATACATGTTCATTTCACTGCTTATAAAACATACAATATGCTTCGAATGATCGGTCATATCTAGCCTATAAATACACGACTTTAGCGACAAGACAAAAGGATGTAGTTGTTGTGAGAACAGCATTGACAGCAGCAATGGTTGTGCCCTCCACCATGTTTAAAGTTTATGACCCGCCCAACTCGGAAACTCTGGTATCAAAATTATTTCTGAATTTCCCAGTAGTAAATACGACTTGAGAGGCCGTTCATGTCCAATTTCCGATTAGGAAACTCGTATTATACGACAATACCGATAGCACGTGAAGGCAGCATTAAGCACAAGGAACGGAAAATTACTTCACAAGAGAGGAAGTATACAATATGTTTGCTCTGTTTAATCAAGTGGATCAGCTGACTTAAATTCAGATGGCATAAATCTCACTAACACTGATGTTCAGATTAAAAGTCAAGATTAATAAAAGCATAAACATTCAATGCATGTGTTGAAATGAGATTTAGTGACATTTATGTTCAGAAGGACATCCTTAATTGCTTGCAACATTGGGCCTGTCCCAATACCCACATTTGCAGTCTTGGCCACTTGAACGCGTGAATGCGACAGGAAGTACACAAGACTGTCCACACTAAATCCACACTATTCTGAGCAGTATTTCAAGCTAAGCATATTCCATCGTTCATCATGTTCAGGAACTCGTGTGCCCCGAAATCGTGAGATGTAAAGGAAAATTGTAAAATTGCAGTGTAAATTAATTTAATTGGATTACATATAAATTGTATAAAATGTAGTATATTTAATATCTGATCACAATTAAAAGCACCACAATTAAATTGTGTCATTCATAGGAACTACTAAACAGAAATGCAGATGTTTAAATTGCAAAGAATTAAATGTACAATATGTGTAAGTAAAGCTCTGTAAAAACTTCATGTAAGTAGACAAGTGATCAAATGCAAAGACTGCAAGTGTATTGAGACAGACCCAATGGGTCCAAATACCCACACTGTGGTCACTTGAACGTGCATGCACACGTCAGTAATTATGTGCACAAGATTGTCCCACACTACATCCACGCCATCTTTAATACCGCGTCAGAGCGGTATTCAAGACTAAGCGAATCCCATCATGCATCATGTTCTAGAAATAAATCATGAGAAAAAAAAAAAATTGTCCTGGCTCTTCCAAGCTTTATAATGGCATTAATAGTGTTCAAGGTTTTGAAGCAAAATAAAGTGCATAAATCCATCATAAAAAGTACACCTAGGATAGCTTGAGGGTGAGTAAATCATGGGGTAATTTTAATTAACTTTAAATGTTATACATAGGAAAACTGAAAACAAATGTAGACGTTTACTTTAAAGTGCAAAGTACTACATGTACAAAATGTGTAAAAACCCCAAAAACTTTAATTGCAGTTTTACAACACTACCTGTATGTTGTAACGCTGCATTCAAGTCCTCCTGAGACTTTCATAGTTGACAAGGTGAGTTCAATTTGGTCGGAACAAGGTGGCAATTTAACATTTATATATTTTTACATCTACAAAATGATGAATAAAGAATGTGCATCATTGTTTATTATTATTATTATTATTTCTTTTTTTATTCAATTTATGATGGTGAAACTGAATCATATGTTCTATGGTAATTATATATACAATAGTATAATATTTTGTATATGCAACTCATATTTTATTTTACATTACAAAAACATAATATTTTTTATTAATTTCAACAAATTTACCCTCAATACAGACGCTGCATTTCTAGTCTTTGACTGCGTCCATTCCATCAGACACATTTTCTCACTGACACGCCCACAACTCGGAAACTCTGGGCTTATTAAAGAAAATTTCGAGTTTCCCACTTTGTGGTGGCGTTCAAGTGCGTTCAACTCGTAAATACGATCTATCCGACATGACTTGAACGCCGTTTTGTCCCATTGGATAATCAAAGGTACTACAGACACTTATGATGAAAACACACTGTCAGCTCACTATTTTTTATTTTTTTGCTGTTTACCTATGGACAGAACAGTTTCAACAGCACAATGACATGTATTCAATTACATGTATTTGACATTACTTTAATAAAATGTAATTTTCACGCAATTGAACGCTTGGGCCAAATCCATGAAATACGTCATGTAAATCGTAGATAAGTATTCAAATGCAAAGACCACAAGTCAAGTGTGAGCATTTTGACAGGTCCAATATATCGTGTTAAAATGCTGTTGTTTGCGGGCGGAATGGTGTAGTTACTGCATCTGCCGGCAGGTGTTGCGGTGCTCACGGGGTGCTCATCCTCCTCCATTAGCAGAATGACTCCAGCCAATCACGTCCCACCAGCGTCTATATTTGCGGAAATGCTGTGTTTTAGTACAGTGGTGGGGCTTGAGCTGAGAGTGCAGCTGCTTTCACAGCCGTAAGTCGTTTAAACAGTTATTTACTTTTTACTTTCCATATATGTCTGTGTTCTCTTCAAACCGATAAGAAGTGCGCAGTGCAAACTAGCATGTGGACTGTTAGTGGAATCGCTTCTTTTTTTTTTGTCGAATGTGCGACCATATACCTAAACCACGCTGTCAAATAGTACCATTACTAGCTGTAACATTACTCATTTAAATTCAATAAAGTACCGCATAGTCTTCGCTTTCTTTTCATTTGAAATGAGGACAAAATAATTAATATTTTAAATATGACATATCAAGACGTCGCAATAAAACGCATGTGGTAAATGCTCATTTTAAGGCATGATGAACCGATTTCAAATGACATTTTTCAAGTGACAGTCATTAAGGAATAATATACATTTATCGCAATTATCTTATACTACGGACCCGGGGTTGTCATCCTTTTTACCCTCACTCAGGCATGATATACAATGTTATTTCTTTCCTCTATAAAGTAAAACGTAACAAACGAAAAGTGACTGCTTAAAAACAACGTTAATTTGAAAACAGGACCTTCAGCAGCACATTCGCAAGCACCATCTAAAAACAATACACTTTATAAATAGTTTGACGTGGCAAGGGCAAGAGAAGGTCCTGTTACAAAGAAAACAAATGATGAAATGTACACAAACAGACTTAAAGTTGTGAAGTGTGTCAACATGAAACCTGAGAAGAGGGGCGTAGAGGTGACAAACTATGTAAGAAGGAATAAGAACCGCATTGCTCCGGTTGAAAAACCAGAAGAATGTGACTAACAGGTAACACTTGCCAGCAAGGGAAGTAGTGAGATATAGTGTGTGTGTGTGTGTGTGTGTGCGTGTCATGTGTTATAATTGTGATTGTAAAAAAAAAAAAAAATACATGTTTTTGTCAACGAAGCTTCTCAGGTGCACAGTGTGAAGTTTAAGTGAATGTGAAGAGCTGTAATACAGACAAAGTGTGTTTGGAAGACACTAAAATCTAAAGACAGAAAAATAAAGTTATTTTATTTACCATGCTTTGACTCTTCTATGCGCTACTGATTACATTTTGTCTGTTCTTGTGGTTTATAACAACTATTTAGTGTTTTTGCTGTTCCCTTCAATAGCATTGCAGTGTGGCAAATGCATGTTTACAAATAAATGCCAACAATCCATGTACTCTTTCAATTAATATATGGCCAAGAAACGTTCGATTTAACATGTAATATCATCCTAATACATTTTTTTTTTCTTTTTTTTCAGCTTTTTCATAAAAGACTTCTCACAAGTTGCTTCAACTGGTGTGTTGTTTTCCCCTCGTTTGAAAAATGAATGAAAAAACAGATGAAAGAGACTTTTGGAGGAACTCTTGTCAACTTTAAGAGTGATTTGTTTATTTTCAAGCAGATGCTCCGATGTCTCCTGCTTGCTTTTCTCTGGATTTCACCTCAAACTAAGCTTCACTCATGGGCCTCTTTCCAGCCATGTCCAAGTTCACACGGAAGGGGAAATGTCTGTTTCTTCTACTGTTGTGTCTTTGCGTTGTAGCGTGGATCGCAACGTTGTCAAATGATGACACCGTTAAGCCTGTCCCAGAGGGATCAAATCCTCCTGAAGATAAGGGTGTCGAAGGGTTTGCTAAGCTGGAGATGGAATCAGAGATGATGCAGAGCATAGAGGAGCGTGTAGAAGAGCAGTCTGCCAAAGAGAGCTGTCCAGAGCATTCACCCCTGCTCCGTGAGTGTTGTCTGATTCTGTTTATTTATTTTTTTTGTGGGTTGATCTTAATGAAATGTTATGCTTGAAGTACAGGCAATGGTCAAATTGGTTTAAATTTGTTTTAAAAGAAATGCTTGCTTCTGTATATTCTCAGAAATAATGGTAGGAAAGCTGTCACTGGAACAATATCTTTTCAAAAGGTACCCTTTTGTACCTTTTAGGGTGCTGATATATACCTATCAGGTACCAGTATGAACCCGTTAGCTACAAATGTGTACCTGTTGAAAAGATATTGTCCCAGTGACTGCTTTCCTATCTTTGTTTATGAGAGTGTAAAATGCAGAATGTTCCTGCCTGTTATCTATCTAGGGAAATTGCATGATGATTTATTTTATACTCTATATAATTCGTTCTGTGTTACACAAGCCATATGATAGACTAAAATTTAAGCCGTTGTTGTGTTCATGTTCTCAAATGTGCAGCAAAGCAGTCGGACACAGTCATTTTTGAAAACACAAGTGGGATTTGAGATGTCCATAAAAGGGGAAGATTATCACTGAACTTAAATTGTAATGTGCTCCTCACACAAGCCTACCGTATGACTTTATAAGACTTGGATTATAGTCTTATGGACTACTGACTATGATACATTTGCAGTGCATTTTGGAACTTGGCAGCATAAATCACCATCTGCTCACGATCAACATCTCATCAGTGGTGAATGAAATGCAAATCAACTTCTTGAGTAAAAGTACAGATACACTAATAAAATATTACACCAGTAAAAGTACTGTTTAGTCATTTTAGACTGAAAAATTATCAATGTTTTTACTTTTTATTTATCTATTGGAATAGTACAAAATTTCGTGGCACTTTCTATGTACACACACACCCACACAAAATTAGTGGACGTGATTCAAAAGGCTAAATGATCTTAAAAATAGTTACACTTGAGCCGTTTATGGTCAAAAATGACCTTGTGAAAGTATTTAAGTATTAAAAGTACAGACTGATGTACCATGTTTATTTATTTTGCCATTTAATATACTCGTCCTACAATAAGGAATATTAGTAGCCTAGATGAAGATATGATCATGTACTGATGTGCAAATATTTTATTACCAAATTATACTCCTTCAAACGTCCCTATATCTATTTGATCATTAAGCTATTTAACAGTCAGTAACACTTTAGATTAGGGAACACTAAGAGTTTTTCTTCAATATACTCCTAATTCGCTGCTTATTGATGAAGTAAGGTAGTTGTTTAGGTACTGGGTAGGGTTAAGGGATCTAAAATATGGTCATGCAGAATAAGGCATTAATATGTGCTTTATAAGTAGTAAACGGCTAATAATATGCATGCTAATAAAGCAACTAGCGAATAGTGTTGCCTAATCTAAAGCCCTACCTAATAATCTACTATAGTTGCTTGTAATTCCAAAAAAAGTATTGAAAAATAGAAATGTGTAAATGTGTGGTGACCTAGCATATATATAAGTAACTTTTAAACATAACAATAACTCTTAAAACCTTAGATTTTTGCAAAATGCGCTGATAATACTGGATAAAGATCTGAACCATGAAACTGCAACACAAAGAAACGTGGGAATCTCACAACCACCTCTGTGAATGTCAGTGTTTACACATCACTGTTTTTTTCCTTCCACAGCTGCTTGCTAATTCGGGCTTGTTTCCAAAGATGGGGCCCTGTAATTAATGTGGGCCCCAGCTGGTGCTGTATTTAAGCACTGCACCTGGTCCGTGGGCCTTTCACTTACTTGTGGGCCTGTGTACATGTGTGTTTATTTATTTCTGACTGTTTCTCTTCACAGGAGGCGCTTTCAAGCTGTCATTTGATCCCTCGCTGACGATAGGGCAGGTAGAGAGTGAAAACGTGGAGGTCGTGGAGGGTCAATATAACCCCTCTGATTGTACAGCCAGGCAGAGTGTGGCCATCCTTATCCCTCACAGAAACAGAGAGAAGCACCTGCTCTACCTCCTCTACCACCTTCACCCGTTTTTACAGAGACAGCAGCTTCACTATGCCATCTATGTCATTCACCAGGTGGGCAAAACTCCCATTAGCCCTGGCAGGAGTTTTTGCAGTCATGTGATCCTTGTTGCTAGAATTTGGTGCCATTTTAGAGGGTCCAGTCTTCATTTTTTTATGTTAGTAAGGGTTTCGTGGACCACAAACATAGCTTAGTTTTTTTATGAGCATTTCCTAGTTTCTATCTGATGTTAAAAAGGGACTTTTATTGCTTCTATACCTTTAAAATGCTCTCTTTATATGTGAAATGCGTAAGTGTTTGCTTATGACTTTGCTCCTGGTTCCATTATAGTTTGCATTGCCCTTCCTTAAATAACAACCTTTTTGCAAAGCCTGCGGTAAATTGTTACACATTCACCAAACGGTCTATTCTGCAAAAACTGGTAAGACCAAACTGAAATGACTGCAAATATTGAACTCTGATCCCTAACATTGAGTTAATTTGGAAGGACACTCTTTTTGTTCTTTAGTTATGTCAAAACCATTTGAAAGAGAGAATTGTTGTCCTCAACAATAGTATATTACTTCCTTCTCATTATTACAGTGACCGAGAAAGCCAAGTTTCTGACTACCGAATTACCATTTTTGAAGTAAATGTGGGCGGTCGAGTCTTTTGGACTGTAGAGGAAGTTTTCAGCTTTCTTCAACATTATTTCTCAATTGTTTTCATTTTACAATTAGCTATAAAACAAAAATCAACATCATCTTTTCCTATGACACCTTCAACAACACAGTGGAGAAAAGTGCCACCATGTTGGTAATATGAATATTTTAAGTTGTACAATTTTCATTTTGAGGAAATGTACGGTTAGGTAAAGTAAAAATGGTGAGCTCAAGGTGTTATGAAATATGTATGTTTGTTTTCATGTTATGAAGGTGTTCCCATTTGTGTTTTGCCAATTGTTCTGTCGGTAAAAACTGTTAAGGTCAGATTCAGATCTTATAATAACAATTATTTTATTTTTTAAGAAAATAAACGTTACAAAACCCATCAAATAACATCTCTCCAGCTCTTCATGTCACTGTAACACCAATACACTTTAAAAAAATAAAAATAAAAATTAGTTCTTTTTTGATCTTTGAAGTCATGAAATGTGTGTTCTGGTGATCTTCAGGAACTCACAACATAGAAGATTTGCAAGCCTTTATTGTGTGCGTATAATATGTCTGTTTGTCTTGTAGGCTGGAGATGCTACATTTAACAGGGCAAAGTTATTAAATGTTGGCTACCTCGAGGCTCTAAAAGACCACAGCTGGGACTGTTTCATCTTCCATGATGTTGATCTAGTTCCTGAGAATGATCATAATTTATACATGTGTGAGGATCAGCCTAAGCACTTGGTAGTGGGGAGAAATTCCACCGGGTACAAGTGAGTAATGCGTTCTTCTACATTACACCGGGTTAGACATACAACACATAAATCAATTAGCAGTTTCTCTCTAAAATACTAAAGCAACAGAAATGCTGGGAGAAACTAAAAGCAGTGACACTACTAGTTTAACTACATTTTTCAGTAGTGTGATTAGTGGTTCAGATGTTGTCAACTCAACTGGGCAAAAGTGATGTAATAATTAGATAATAATTATAATAGTATTATCAGTGATTGTATTCTTTCAGAATATTAAAGTTCAAATCCTGTAAATTAATGTACTTATTTAAATATAATTTAATTTACTGGTGAAATCAGGAATTATTAGGACTTACAAAATTTCACCCTAATAAACATTTATATTTTGTATTATTTATAGTAGTTTAATAGTGTCTTTACATCTCTGGAAAACATTCATTTTGTCCAACATTTCACAAGTAAAAATAAACAAAGTGTTCAATCTTTTGTGCTTATTCGCAGCTTTTGAAAGCGACCAGGTTGAAAAGACAACAGACAAGTGTAGGTTGTAAATGATTGATGTCAAATCAAATATGAAATATTACCTTCTCTGTTGCTCAAATGGACCTCATGTCAGAACTTTTCTTTCCATTTTAAAACACTTTTCCTGGTGCACTGCCCAAATGGCGGGTTCATCCCTCGTCACTTTATAATACAGTTTACTGCAATGTGCGGCAGGACAGTTGGAAACTTATTAATTTGTTTGTGCTATGAATTATGGATTTTGACAAGCTAATATTGCTTGTACCCCTTTATGGTTAACATATATGCAGAAAATCCGGGGAAAATAAGTTTGCTTTATTTGCACAACAATTCTTTATATATTTTGCTTTAGTCTGCAAGTAGGAGCTGCATGCATGTCAAGACTACTTTACTAAATGTTACTACTGAACTTACGAAAATTCCACATCACAGTGGTGTAAGTTTTGAAAATATATATATTTTTTTTAATATCCAAATGAATTTGATACAGCTTTATACCATTACAAACTGCTTTGATTCAGATAATTATTAAATTAAATAATTTAAAGCAGTAACAAATTAAGTGAAATGATTCTCACACATTCTAATTGTGAATAACTGTTGTACACAGATTAAGGTAGTTTGCAGGTGAGTTGTATCAAGCATTATGGAGATGGTCTTCCCCTGTTTGCAACAATTTTTGTTCTGCATGTAAAACTTAAATCTTATTAACTTAAGTAGCTTGTTCCTTGGCATTCTACAGTTTTTGTACTGTTTTAGAGCTTCTCCATTTTCCGTTGCCATTCAGCTAAACTGAATATGACATACCCCAAGTAATTTCTTGAATTGAATTTGTAAAATGATATACTATAGTTCTTGCAAATAATTAAGGACTTTTGTCACTTTTTGTCCAGACTCCGATACAAAGGTTACTTTGGAGGAGTTTCAGCCATGACAAAGGATCAATTTCACAAGGTGAATGGCTTCCCAAACTCCTACTGGGGCTGGGGTGGAGAGGATGACGACCTGAGAATAAGGTGAGAGGAACTTGGGACGAGTACGATGGTTTAGACCGTGCACAAGTACCTGTAGGTGACTTGCACGAAATGGCTAATCTTTAAAATGTTAAAAAAGGACATGATAAATGTAATACAAAGGGGCATGTGTTTTTTGGTGAAGAGAGATTTCAGTTTCTGATGTATTATTGTCCATGTTAGAACATTGCTGTCTTATCATTAAGGATTTTAACAGAACCATCTTTTTCAGGGTGACACTGCAGAAAATGTCAATAATCCGTCCATCCCCGGAAGTGGCACGCTACACCATGATCTTTCATAAGAGGGACAGCGGCAATCAAATCAATAAAGACAGGTCAGTTGAAGTGTGAATGATAAATATATATTGTAGTATTAGTGTTATTCTGGTCTTCTAAGAAACCATAAGTAAAGTGAGGAACAATTTTGAGAGCATGCGTTGTTAAATCACAATTAATTTAAGGAAATGAGCTTCGTACATCCAGTGATAATGACAACTTCTTACTTGGTATTTAGCGTCATACTAAAAAATATGGGTTAGATGAATACAGTAAAAAATCTAATTCTAAAACTGTGGAAACTAATAGCTTAACTGAAGTTTAATGTGAGGACTAAAACAAAACAAAATGATCAGAAATAAACCAAATGAACAAATCCACAATTTAGATGTGTGTGTGTATATACAGTGAGGAAAATAAGTATTTGAACACCCTGCTATTTTGCAAGTTCTCCCACTTAGAAATCATGGAGGGGTCTGAAATTGTCATCGTAGGTGCATGTCCACTGTGAGAGACATAATCTAAAAAAAAAAATCCAGAAATCACAATGTATGTATTTTTTTTTTTTTTTTTTAAACTATTTATTTGTATGATACAGCTGCAAATAAGTATTTGAACACCTGTCTATCAGCTAGAATTCAGGGCCCGGTTGCATGAAAGCCCTTAAGCTAAGAAATCCCTTAGTTATAAGGTTAAGGGAACCCTTAGTGAAACTTGGGTTGCAAGAAAAATCCTAAGGGTCAACTTAAAGGAACCTTAAGGTTGTCATTAAATATTCCCCTTACTTATCTAAGTGTTCCCTTAAGCATTGCTACAAAGTCCTTAGTAACTATTTCACCTTGATAAATTTAAGGGACCAAAACAGCTCCCTTAAATCGTCTTAATCTCAGTATTTTTAAGGTTTTTGAGCTCAAATGTAAGACTTAAGACATTTTAAGACCTGCACAAATAAAATATCATATAAGCATAGTAGGGCAATGACTATGGTAACATATTAAACTGTAAAATGACTGTAAATTGCATGACTTACAGGTTTTCACAAAACAAAAAAAAAATGTATATAATTTAAGAAAATGGATGAGTTGTATTAATTATTATTAACTTAAACAATTATAATTAATCAATTATTAGCCTACATTAATTAAATAACAATATAAATGTAATGTATGCCTTAACTGTTTAACTTTTTATAATGCATTATCTTCTTGTCAATCCACCTGTTCACATTTACAACACTGCGTGTTTGCAGCATCAAAACATGGGTTAATTTTCACATTTATTAACATTTCCGTCATTGTTCAGCAGGAGGCGATTTCACTTTAGAAACAAAGCGGTTTCCTCGGTATACAAGTATAATTCTACTTGTATTTCGTTATGTTCTGTTTATTGTCAGAGATATACATATCTATACAGTTTATTGTGAGATGTAGTAACTATAGCAACCGCGGCGCCCATTGCCGTATGTTGCCAGGAACTACCGTGAAACGCTTAGTATAAACGCTTAGGTAAGTGTGACAGTTAAGACGTTTGTTGCAACACTCTTAAAGAAATCCCTTGCCTCAGGGAATTTTTTCCCCTCAGTAATACTCCAAAGTCAAATTACTTAAGGACTTTCATGCAACCGGGCCCTGACCCTCAAAGACCTGTTAGTCTGCCTTTAAAATGTCCACCTCCACTCCATTTATTATCCTAAATTAGATGCACCTGTTTGAGGTCGTTAGCTGCATAAAGACACCTGTCCACCCCATACAATCAGTAAGAATCCAACTACTAACATGGCCAAGACCAAAGAGCTGTCCAAAAACACTAGAGACAAAATTGTACACCTCCACAAGGCTGGAAAAGGCTACGGGGAAATTGCCAAGCAGCTTGGTGAAAAAGGTCCACTGTTGGAGCAATCATTAGAAAATGGAAGAAGCTAAACATGACTGTCAATCTCCCTCGGACTGGGGCTCCATGCAAGATCTCACCTCGTGGGGTCTCAATGATCCTAAGAAAGGTGAGAAATCAGCCCAGAACTACACGGGAGGAGCTGGTCAATGACCTGAAAAGAGCTGGGACCACCGTTTCCAAGGTTACTGTTGGTAATACACTAAGACGTCATGGTTTGAAATCATGCATGGCACGGAAGGTTCCCCTGCTTAAACCAGCACATGTCCAGGCCCGACTTAAGTTTGCCAACGACCATTTGGATGATCCAGAGGAGTCATGGGAGAAAGTCATGTGGTCAGATGAGACCAAAATAGAACTTTTGGTCATAATTCCACTAAACGTGTTTGGAGGAAGAAGAATGATGAGTACCATCCCAAGAACACCATCCCTACTGTGAAGCATGGGGTGGTAGCATCATGCTTTGGGGTGTTTTTCTGCACATGGGACAGGGCGACTGCACTGTATTAAGGAGAGGATGACCGGGGCCATGTATTGCGAGATTTTGGGGAACAACCTCCTTCCCTCAGTTAGAGCATTGAAGATGGGTCGAGGCTGGGTCTTCCAACATGACAATGACCAAGCACACAGCCAGGATAACCAAGGAGTGGCTCTGTAAGAAGCATATCAAGGTTCTGGCGTGGCCTGCCAGTCTCCAGACCTAAACCCAATAGAGAATCTTTGGAGGGAGCTCAAACTCCGTGTTTCTCAGCGACAGGCCAGCAACCTGACTGATCTAGAGAAGATCTGTGTGGAGGAGTGGGCCAAAATCCCTCCTGCAGTGTGTGCAAACCTGGTGAAAAACTACAGGAAATGTTTGACCTCTGTAATTGCAAACAAAGGCTACTGTACCAAATATTAACATTGATTTTCTCAGGTGTTCAAATACTTATTTGCAGCTGTATCATACAAATAAATAGTTAAAAAAATCATACATTGTGATTTCTGGATTTTTTTTTTTTAGATTGTGTCTCTCACAGTGGACATGCATTTACGATGATTTCAGACCCCTCCATGATTTCTAAGTGGGAGAACTTGCAAAATAGCAGGGTGTTCAAATACTTATTTTCCTCACTGTGTGTATATATATATATATATATATTCCGAAGAATTGATTCACTTTCAGTTTTTACGAGTTTTAAGATTGTTTGTACCATATGAATTTAGAGTAGTGCCGGGATTAAAGTTCTCCGTCGCTACGACGGATTTCCGTTAATTGCAGAGTTCCCGCCTGTCCTTAATGTCTTAAATTCACTTTTCATAATTTTAAATTAAATTAATAAATAGGCTTACATTTCTCAAATAGTGTAATAAATGTCTTAATTTTAGTTTGAATAGAGTGGGGGAACTATGACGTCACTTTGTAGGCGGATCGGCGGTTAGCATGAAACTGGTTCCTTCGACAAAAAGCCAATGGGATTTTTCCATAGGCTTTTGGATAATCGCAAAAAATTAACTCTGTGTTCAATCATAGTTCATGAAACTTACACGTTTTGTCCATCAAGATAATCTTCACAAAATAATATAACTTTGATGAATTTTGAAGCCTAAATAAAAGCGCCAGAACTGAAAAGCTAAACTTGGGCTATAAACAAACTACAGCGCCATGGTCGCTCGCTTTCAACGTCACCACCACCGCGCTCTCGAGAACTGTTTCAAACTTACTTTAAACATGTTCAGTGAAACGTATTTACTCTGTATATGAATTTGAATCCACACTACATGAACCTTTTCATATAAACTGGAATAAATACACAACTAGAGCCAAAATAAAACTGAAATGAGACATTAGTAATAAATAGTATAGTGAATAAATGAAATAATCTTAACTAAAGGACATTTTAAAGCACGTATTTCTGTACATTTCGAAATAAGGTGCATTGAAAGTCAATATATCCTTGATTAATATGAATATTTTAATTAATAACGTATCCCCGCGTATTTGATCTTTTAAATAACAGCAGAGTTAGCGAGTCTTTGCATATGGTAAGATTAAACTTATTTTAGTGAACAAAGTACCACATTTCAGCTCTCATTTTGTTAGGTTGGGTACACACAATATTATTTTATCCTTGCTTCTACAATCTCTTTCTAACAACTTCATGCGGCCTTACACATTTAATTTTAACGTGGCTTTAAGCACTATGCATCATTAAAGTTTCACTTTCACCACGTAAAGCCAGTAAATGTGGTGTTTACATGTAATAATCATAATATGAATTTACCTTGTGGTCTGAACCCAGAGTCTCCGCATCAGTAAACGATAAAACGAGCTTCTTCCCTCCGAAGACATGTCGCATTTCGGGGGCAAAGCAAAAAAACATTGTCGAACAACAATATAAAATGCTGTAAACTATTCATTGGTTATCCTAAAATTAATTGTATCATAAATTATACTACAACTGCAAAATACTAAATTTACTGTTCGGCGTGATGACGTTTAATGTCTCCGACAGCACCTGTAGTCCCATTTAGCAATTTGTTAGCAACCGTCTTTTTTAAGAAACCTAACAGTTTAAAAAAATCACGAGTGTGGTGTGACTGGTGTGTTTTATGTCGTAGAATAAAACGTGAAAGTATCTTGAGCCCGTGTGAACCACGGACCTTATTTTAGGGATTTAACCAAAATCCCATTCAAAAAACCCATTGACTCTGGGACGATGGAACCGGAAGTGCTAAAATGCTAACTCGCTTCCGGGTTTTCGCCTACAAAGTGACATCATAGTTCCCCCTTAAATTAAGGAAAGACGAGGTGTATTCAGTCTGCTGAGGGGTGTGTGATCAAAGCCTGGAGTGGAGTGAAAGCACGTTCCTCTCTCCGCTCGAAGCGTTCGGTGTTCACTCCGCTCGGGATCCACTCCGGGTTTTCCATTCCTGCTCACGGAAAAACTGCTCCGTGTTCACTCCATTTTAAAAGTTATCAGGGATTTACCATAGACATAATATACGTAGACGCCTCATGACATGCTGGAACGTATTCCAGCGTCGCCGCCATATTGCTTGGGTCTCCTCGCTCTACGATAGCAGCGGAGTCAACGGAGAGCGAGCAATTTATGCCCGTATTTTGTGCAGTTTACTGTTGCAATAACCCGCGCAGATACCAGATCGCGTGGGATTACCTTTCACAAGTAAGATTGAACAATAATTTTGGTTATTTTACCATTTATAATATTATGTCATCGTAACTAACGCTACTTACGTGTAACATTATTACAGCAGGAACTGGTACTCTCTCTCATTATCTCTTGCTGTTTTTTTTTTTTCTTTCTGTTCTTCAACGTTCAGAGGATGTGTTCTTACTCGGGGACATCATTTCATGCTTGTGTCATTTGTGGTCAGTGGCGCCTGCAGGTGTACGGCTGGACGCACTGTGTGTACCATGAGCGCTCAGACTGACCTGAGATTTGCCCCGCAAACATTTCAGCAGTAGATTATAGCCGTATTTCTATCGACTATCTACCCGTAAAATTTATAGTGAAAAGTTCTTTAAAATCATCTGGATTAAAGTAATTTTACAGCTGTTTTTAAAGCATTTTGCTGCATGGATAAAAAAAATAGGCTAATAAATAATTCACATATCATGCAGACAAAATTTCGTTGCAGAAAACCCTTTAAATGTTAAGGAATTAAGAGCAGAGCAACGTAAAAATCAGAAAAAATATAATCGGGCCTGTTTTAGGCTTTTCCTTATTTTTATATTTTAGACGGTGATGAAAAATGACTTGCCATCTCCTCATTGGACGTGCCTTTAGAGAGAAATGCATCTTTACGGATTACATAATGAAAGAGTTTTTGTTTTCGATTTGAATTATTTCGTTTTAAAGTAGTAATTTAAAGCTTTCTATAGATATATTTATCATATTTGTGACTCAATTCGTTTGTTCATCATTGTGAAGCGCTCCTGTTCAAGACGAGACGGCAAGCGCATCTGTTTTCAAGATCAGTTCCAAATAAAGTAACAGCTGAGCTGCTGCGCATTTCTTAAAGCAAACACAGTGGTGAATCATATCAGATTCATGAATGAAAGTGCGTTTTGAATGAATCATCAGTGATTCATGATTACCCATTCATAAAGACAGTCACTTGCTTCATTCCTGAATGAATCAGCCGTTCGAACGAATCAATTGAATGAATGATTCAGTGATAAAATCAGTTACTTACCGCCACCTGCTGGCGGTTTCAGTCAGGCGCGCAGATGGCACTAGGGACGGGGGGGACATGACCCCCCCCAAATTCATAGTGACCCGATCCGTCCCCCGCCCTCACTATCCCTACGAAGGCGACAATAATCGGTAAAACAGAGGATTAACCAGTGTTTGCACTCTCTCTGAGTGACGCCGCGGCGCGAATCTTTTTTCCCAGGATGGTATGGGAAGGTCCGCCTTTTCGCCTCTGATTGGCTAGAAGGGTCTCCTCCTATTGGGTAGGTTTAGGGGTCGCGTTAGTGTAGCCAATCGGAGAGAGCCCTTCTAGCCAATCAGAGGCGAAAAAGGCGGGACCTCGTGCCTGTATGAACGGTAACCATAGTGATCATATACAATTTATGACTGAGCTGAGTCGGTGATTTTCTGAACTGAAAAAAATCGACTGCAAATGCCACATAAAGGCAATGAAGAGACAAAAAACAATCACCTCGTTTTTTCAAAAAAACAAACAATGCAAGTATCCTATGCCTGTTGACTTTCCCAGATGTGGCAGATTAGATTTGTTAAGGGGAATAACTAGTCTGACAATAATGGCAAGAATGCTTTTGCACTTAGCAAACACAGCAAAAACTATTTATCGTCAGGAAATAATGTTTTATCTTATCATTTAACCCATTGTACTGTATAAATTGACTGAGGTATGTTCACTGTCGTGTAAGCCACTATAAAAATAATTATAAGTAAATTTCTGTGGTGGAAGGTTTATGCAAACAACAAATAAAGGCCTACATAAACTTTTGACATCCTCTTATAGCAGGAAATCGGAGGATATAGATTCTTAAATTATGGACTATGAAAAACATTTCATTTTTTTGTTCATAATGATAGACTTCGTATGCTGAGATAAGCAAATGTTTAAATAAAACATACTTTGCTGAAGACATGAAGTTTTGGTGGGTGATTGGCATACTAGTCAAATAACAGTCTGATCATGAATTGCTAGTGGTGATCAGGTAGGCCTTTGTTTACCTTTGTTCATTGTTGTTTATCCATGATTTCAAATAAGAATCCCCCAATGGCTTTTTAGTGCAAATCATTAGCCCAAATTACGCAAAGTAACTACTTGAGCACTAGTTAAAGCCCAAATTACGCAAAATAATGAATTGAGTTTAAATAATTTGCTGACAGCTTGGTCCCCCCCAGTTAAAAAATCCTATCTGCGCCCCTGGTTTCAGTTGAAGGGCTACTGTATAATTTCAGTTATTTAAATAATTTAATAGTTCTGTATTCAAAATTGTATATTTAAAACAATCTCCACATGAATTTATGAATTTAATTGCACTCATTACACCTCTGAGCCTCATTAAACATCTGAAAATGTACCTACAAGCCACTTTTGTGTTTTTCTGTGCCACCTCTGTAGTACAAATACATTTATTAATAATAATTTCATATAATTGGTAACTTATGTCTTATTCTATTTCTTATTCTATTTTTTTTTATAGAAATTTTAAAAAGCTTATAAACACACATTTTTGAATTTGACAATGAAAATAATGCCATTGCAAAGAAGAAAATGCCCCTGTAAGTCACTTTAAGGAGTCAATGTCACCTTGTATTAGGAAGGCAAATTTTTGATCAGAATGTTTGATTATGGATCAGAAGGTGCTCCTAATTAAATTAGGAGGACAAAGCTCCTAAAAAAAAAAAGTAAGCACAGAGCCATGTAACACATTAGATCCATGCATGAGGTCTTAAAGATACAGCAGCCTAAATAAACCTGCTGCTGTCTTTCATTATACAGTGAAGACTATCCAGTGTTATTTTACAGTTTAATAGATTATAGTTAGACCTAACTGAAAAAAAAAAGTACTGATAATTTAATTTATATCTTATTTTTGTTTATGCTATTGATTGTCATTAATTTATTTGTTCTTATTTTATTATTTACTAAATTATTCAAAGACATACTTGTCTTTTTTTAGTTAAAATATATTCTGAGTGCAGGTGATTCTTGGGTGGGGAGGGGGCGTGGTCCATGGGAAATAGTCCTGCCACCACAACTGGAAAAAATCCTAGAGGAAAACACTGCATACGTTTAATAAAATTAGAAAAATGCATTTACAAAGGTAAAACGTTTTACATGAAGAAAAACACGGCTCTTAAACTGGATGTGTGACGGGTATGGCTGTGGAATGGGTTTGGCCGAGGAAAAATTCAGTCAAAAGAATTTTTTTTTGCTTTAACCCCAGAATCCAACCTGTCACACAATTCTCTGTGCCGTCTGTTGTAAAACAGCAGTTATATAACACAAAGGTCATTCCAAAATGAATGTTTAATGGAAAAATGGTGAAGATCAGTGGACAGGCAGTCTATTAAGTGATCAGATGTTTCCTCAAAGTCAGGTCACTTGTATGGAAGTCCAATAATGAAAATCATGCCCCAAAACAAGGTGCTTTTGGCATGTGATATGCCGAAATATTGGATATGCAGCATTTCACGGATGCCTAGGGAGTGACAGTGGGTTGAAAATTGAAATATACAAATTAAAAAAAAATTGACACTTGGTTTGATTATATTGTCCTCATTTGTAAGTCACTTTGGATAAATGCATCTGCGAAATGATTAAATTTAAAATTGGCCTCTTGTCTTCAATGAAGTGTGCTAGAGCAGATAGCAATGGCATTCAAAGTGAACTTATGAATCATAACCTGCCAAATTGACTCTTGAGTTACAGGGTTCCTACGGGGTTTGGAAAAGTATGGAAAAGAGAAAGCAGAGTATGGACAAATATTTGTGTTTCCAAACCTTTGCCCCTATTTATTAATTTTTTTCTAATAGAAAATTAAGAATTTAATTAAAATAAATGTGACGTACAAGAAGTGAGGTTTCATGGCAGCTGTTTAGTGATTCTTTAGTGATTGTCAAATACGACTGAATGAATTCAAGGTGCACTTTTGTCATTATTCAAAATGCCGGATATAAGCATTTTGGGTTTCTTCTCACTATATTCTTAGGACAGTATTAATTAGCCTCAAGGACCTTTGCAAAAAAAAATATATATGTATGTATATATAGACTTTAATGTGATAACAAGAAACCACTAAACTTAGCATATAGGATAATACACACTGTGCCACCTGTTGTGCCATCAGCCCATTTCTTGGCCTTGTGCATTAAAGGCCTTGAAATATAGTATACTGCCCCAGTGAAAGCCAAACTTAAACACTTTTATAGATCTTTGAACTTGGCAAATTTTATGCTATTAGCCCATTTCGTGTCATGGTTTCTCCACCACCACAGACGATGTGTTAAATTGGACATTAGGCCTTGATATTAGAGGTACTACCGTAAGAAAAGCAAAATTTTGAGCAGGTAGATCTCTGTTAATTCATGTGCATCCATGCTATCGATTTATTCATAGTAATGAATAGATGGCAGTGATGCACAGAGAAAATAATTTTTAAATGGAGAATGTGTAGGAACCCTGGAGTTAATAGCGTTACTCGTTAAGCGATTAGGAAGTTAACTTGCAGTGCCATCTTAATTTTCGGATTTTTAACTATGACATATTGATATTATCAAACCAATTTCTGTACATTTTTTTTCAAACAGGATGAAACCAAACATGACTGAATTCATAAATTGTATTGCTAATACTATTCTATTGATGCTTTTGGTGGTGTTTTTCCCACCGAACGCGCTATCATTTCCTAGAAGACTTTCCAGGTGTAAATGCCAAACTGTTTTTCTTTGGTTAAAGAAAAATACAAAAGAAGCAGACAAGTGATATAGAAAAATCATTTACATTTTAAAACACTAGTCTTGTTTACAAAAGGTTTACATGTATAAAAACATGCAAATTTGATAGCACTTGCAAACACATCCAAACCGATCTACTCACGTGGTCTACTAAGGATTCCACCCTTCACAAAGCAAAAAGCACTTTTTTTTTTTTTTGGTGAGACTATTTTAAAAAAAGTGGTTTACACAATTACATGTCCCAAAAAAAGGCAATCTGCACTTCAATCAGAACTATGTTCTGTCATCAAATCTTTCTACCGTGTATATTGTGGTTTAGTGTCCCCCAGCATAAGATAATTTTTTTTTCTTGGTTTGCACATTTTATATACAGTATAATTTTTTATATATATATATTGTGAGTGCATACCATTCAAATGAAAACGGAACAATGTAGTGTTTTACATTGTGTAAAGCTTTTTTGTGACATCACATGGTTGAATAAATCGGGTTAAGTTTACTTCCACAGTGACAGATTAGACCATCTTATCACTACTTTGGCTCACTAACTGGTATGTGGATGGTAATTGAGGTGCTGTTGTGCAGTTTGAATCTCTTTCGCCTTCATCTCAACATTAGAAAATAATGGCTGAAGCTTATGTGCCTAATCGCATCAGTAGAGCATTATTTGTTTTGTTCAGCGCATTTCACCGTGGATTAAATTGTAAACCAGTCATTGTGCATGATTGGACCCGACAGTAATGTCACAACACGTAAGCAAGTTGTGACACTACTGTTTTGATGCAGCCAGTTTTATTTCATTCTCATTAAGTTAAAAGCACCAGGGATCCCCACAAATGCACATTAAAATGAAGATATTATACATGGTTTTGTATCTCACAATACATTCCACAAATACCTATCATGACCGCTATGAATTAATGACCAGAAATAAATGCACAGCTGTTTGCATTTGTACTCTGCACCAAAAATACATATGGATACACTGCTTCTTTATTAACCCTTTATAAATGTAATTTTGTGGCTTCTATATCAAGGAGTTGTAAAGACCGGTTACACCAGAGATGTTCACAAGTCTTTAACTTGGAGTCCGAGTCAAGTCTGAAGTCTTTATCGCTGCAGTCTGAGTCGAGTCTCAAGTCAGGCTTGCTAAAAAAAATTCCATTCATAATCCTAACCCTACCCTCTTAGGATAGGACAATATTTGGCCGAGATACTACTATTTGAATATCTATAATCTGAGGGTGCAAAAAATTTGCCTTTAAAGCTGTCCTAATGAAGTTCTTAGCAATGCATATTACTAATCAAAAATTAAGTTTTAATATATTTAAGGTAGGAAACTTGGGAAAGGAAATGAACATGATCTTTACTTAATATCCTAATGATTTTTGACATAAAAGAAAAATGGATAATTTTGACCCATACAACGTATTTTTGGCTATAGCTACAAATACACCCCAGCGACTTAAGACTGGTTTTGTGGTCCAGGGTCACATATATGAATCACGTTTCTGTGAGACTTGGTGGTGTCTAAATGAGAATTTTATGTTATGCAGAAACTCTTAAAAAATCTTGGAAGAAAACATGAACATGTTTCTCACATACTATGTGATCTCACTCTTTGAAGTGTCTGTCAAAGGAAATTAACAAATGTCATGAATAATGAAGAGAAGTGTGGTCTTATAATTATTCATAAGAATTAATGTGCTCATTCTAGTCATTGGTGTACTGTGTAGGTGTGAGAAAATGTTGCATTCCGTAATATTGACACAATGAGGATTTCAAATAGGAAAGCTCAAAATTAATCAGTTTTCTCCTAAAATAAATTTGACGCATGCTAGAGTTAACTGCTGTGATGTGCAACACACACACCTCTCCGAAAATGTTAAGTGTTTCATAGGTTTTCTTCTAGTTTGTCAACATCCAGACTTCTTAAAACAGATCCTCATGTGCATAGTGTGGGCATAGATGCTTAATTCCAAAGTATATATGTAAAGATGTTACTCGGTCATAACAGTCAGCAATTATATTCTTAAGTCTTTAAGGGGAAACTGAGTGTTTTGAGTGAGACTTCACTGTAAACGCCCACAATTGGCTAACATCTGTGCATGTGAAATGAGGGTAACACTTTATTTTAAGGGCCAGTTCTCACTATTAAATTGCTTATTAGCATGCATATTACGAGCATGCTGGCTGTTTTTTAGTACTTATAAAGCACATATTAATGCCTTATTTTGCTTGACCATATTTTAGATCCTTTAATCCAACCCCATAGCTAAACTTAACAACTACCTTACTATTAATAAGCAGCAAATTAGGAGTTTAAAGGAAAATGAATAGGGAACACATATTCACTATTCTAAAGTGTTACCGAAATGCACTGAACAAAATTATAAACTGAACATGACGCCATCGAATGTGAGCATTTGCCCACTCAAGTCGGTTACGACGACGAACTGCAGTCAGGTCGAGACCCCGATGAGGACGATGAGCATGCAGATGAGCTTCCCTGAGACGGTTTCTGACAGTTTGTGCAGAAATTCTTTGGTTATGCAAACCGATTGTTGCAGCAGCTGTCCGGGTGGCTGGTCTCCGATGATCTTGGAGGTGAAGATGCTGGATGTGGAGGTCCTGGGCTGGTGTGGTTACACGTGGTCTGCGGTTGTGAGGCCGGTTGGATGTACTGCCAAATTCTCGGAAACTCCTTTGTAGACGGCTTATGGTAGAGAAATGAACATTCAATTCACAGGCAACAGCTCTGGTGGACATTCCTGCAGTCAGCATGCCAATTGCACGCTCCCTCAAAACTTGCTACATCTGTGGCATTGTGCTGTGAGATAAAACTGCACATTTTAGAGTGGCCTTTTATTGTGGCCAGCCTAAGGCACACCTGCTCAATAATCATGCTGTCTAATCAGCATCTTGATATGCCACACCTGTGAGGTGGATGGAGTATCTCGGCAAAGAAGTGCTCACTAACACAGATTTAGACAGATTTGTGAACAATATTTGAGAGAAATAGGCCTTTTGTGTACATAGAATGTCTTAGATCTTTGAGTTCAGCTCATGAAAAATGGGGGCAAAAACAAGTTTTTAATTTAATATTAAGTATTTAATTTGGAGCTCTCTCGAAAACTTACTACATTTTTACTATTATAGCCGTTTAGGTTAACTAATCGTGAAAAGTGTTTTGCGTTTATGAAATTGCGTGCTTTGCGTGGCACCTAAATACCTTTGGAAGGTATTATTTTTAATCCAGTTATGCTGTATTGATTTCTCCTTTTCATCTCTCTAATGCTCCAGTGGGCAGGGCCAGAGATGCAATGATGCAGTAGGCAGCGTTGATCTGATTCTGCAGAGGCAGGCTTTCGTACCACTGTGACATCATAATGTGACAAAATCTGCCATTTTCTGTACTTGGTATCAATAAAAGCTGTTTTTGGTCTAACGTGGAAGGTTTGAGCTCTGAAATGTACAGGGCTGCGTTTTCTAAAAGCATCGCAAGCTTAAGTACATCATAGACCCATTGAAACCAATGGAGCTTACTATGCTTTTGGGAAACTCGGCCCAGGATGCTTTTATAGTACAATGACAATGTCAAAGGATCAAGGAAAATTTGATTGCTCAATTCATGACCCTTTTTAAAAATCAAGAATACAATAATGTTTTACTTAAACTTGAAAAGTTTATTTTCAATGAGTATTTTCAGTGTGTCTTCTGATGTTTGTTTCACTTTGCCCAACACAGGATGCAACTGCTACGCCGTACTCATCAGGCATGGAAGACTGATGGTTTGAATTCCTGTTCCTACAAGATTCTGTCTGTCCACAGAGCACCACTCTTCATCAACATTACCACGGACATTGGCCAGCCGGAGCATGCTCATTGAGCCGGGTTTTTGGATCCTGAAAATCAAGAGACAGCATTAAAAACCCAGCATTCACCAGTGCCTGGCAGATCCAGTACTAGGTGTACAGGTTGCACTGTGGATCTGTCCAACTTGACTCTTTATGGCCCTGCAAGATAAGGCCAGAATTCTGATCAAACACTACTTTAAGTATTACAATAATCAAGTAGAATTTAATTAGTCTGATCATGTAAACCTTTCAGGGTTGAAATTAAAAGAAATTCAATATTCATTACCTCTAGTTGTGAAGTTAGGGGTTTATATAATGTATTCATTTAAGGTCGTTACAGAATATGGCACAACATCTGGGAGTAATGGAACACAAAAGCGCTGCACCTGACAGGTCAATAGGTATACATGATGTAGACTTAAATATTGATATAGATATGATTGTATATGGGCAGAGGAGGTTTACTTGAGTCTTTATAGCAAGTCTGCATGTTCTGTGATTCTGATTCCAGCTAAACATGCTTATAATATCTGTCTGGTGGAAAATTGTAGATATTGTAGTAGGTGTTTGGGTCCAATGATTTGGTTTAATCAGTTCAGTTTCATTTCAGTGAAATGTAGCTGTAGATGGGTTAATTGTTACATTTTTACATTGTTCAGAAAGAATGGCTGTTCACTCATAAAACTGGGTGGTGTTAGCTTTTTCAGAGAAAAGAGATTTTTGTTTACTTGGATAATATCATCTTATCGCCATAATCCTTTTCGTTTTAAAAGCTCATATATTGTGTCACTATCAGAATTTGTCAGAATTTAAAATGATCCATAAAATAAAGTACATCACAGACTGGAGTCTGCTTCAGTTTTTAAACTCTTAGTATAATTCATATAATACAGAAGCTTTTCAGAAACAAAGTTTGACTAGAAATTGGTCTTGACAAATTGCATTTCAACACAACATGGCCATCTCATCAAACCTGGGGCCTGTACCATGATGGTGGCTGAACAAACTCAGGGTTACAGGATTAGTTTTGACTTGACAAAACCAAACCAGACCAATCCGGCTTTGTTGGTACCATGAAACTGATCATCAACTTTCTCTGTCAACTCAGGCTTGATGTGCACACGAAAGTTTGACATCAGTAATGAGCAGCCAATCAAATGCCTTAAAACTATGATTCACTTCTTATGAGAGAGTAAGTGCGAAGATTAACAGATTGAACAATATGAAGAATTTAAACACATTTACACAGCATGATCATGAAACGATCTATCCATGAATGAGGAAAACTTAGATAACATCTTGCCATATAAGAGCAAGTAAAAGTTGTAAAGTTAGTTAATAGAGTTGATCATATTTATAGGTATAAAAACACTCAAAATCTAAGCTCATATGTAGTCATGTTTAAAGCTATTGATTCTAAAACGTATATATTATCTAGGGCTGCAACAACGAATCGATAAAAATCGATTACTAAAAGCGTTGGCAACGAATTTCATAATCGATTCGTTGTGTCGCGCGACGCGGAGACGTTTGATTATTAAAAAAAAAAAAAAACTTTAGTTGAGCGTGGAGCGGAGTGAACACACTCGGTCTCTCTCGCGCACGGATGCTAGCAGAGTTTGGCGCCTCATAAAAAAAAAAAAAAGTAAAAAAAAACAAAAAAAAAACGAGCGGAGGTAGAGAAATCCGTGCGACCCAAGTCATCCAAGGTGTGGGAGCAGGGGCGGCGTTTGCGTATGGCAGAGTATGGCAGTTGCCATACTCTAGCCCAGTCAGGTGCTGTGAAAAATTATCCAAACTTGAGTCGCTTATAATTCGTTTTTATTATTTTAAATCAGAGAGTTTTAAAAATAGTAAACCAATGATAAGCATTAAAATAACTTGTCAGTAAAACTTCGTAACGCCATTGGATCATCGAGCTCTCAGCGAGACCTCGTAACTTCACCCGCCTCCATTCAGATTGACGCGCGCACAGCCTGGAGAAGATGAGATCTCTGCTTTTTCGCAATGCAAGGGTGAATAAATAATTGGTGTTTGAATAGTACAGCGTTTTCTTTACTCAAACACTATGTCAGTAAAGGATAATGTTTTTGTGTGTTTGAAGAGTGGAGAAGAATTAGTTATTTGCTGTCTATATACGTTTTAAATATCCTGTGCATTATGTGCATAAGCGCTTAATTTGAGATTTTGGCCAAGTGTATTAAACAACAAGAAAAAACTAAGCGCCCATATAGCTACAATCAAAGTTATATAACCTGTAAAAGTTGATGAAAGCATAATGCACTTGCTGCCACAGATAACAGTTACAGCCGTTCTAATGACAGACAAAACACTCCATCTCCGTCATTCTCTGGTCAAAAACATTATTAACTCCATTTGAGCTTGATTTTCATATAATGTTAAGTGCAGGTGTCTGATACAATACCAACGCTAACGACGCAGTGTTGTTAAATTATTTAATTTTTGCACCCCAAAAAGTCTATATATTTGGCAGATGTAAAGCATACATGTGTATGTTTTTGTGTTAGTCCATTTTATTTTATTTTATTATTATTATAACAGCTCAGGGATGTTCAAGGAGCAACATGTTGGTGCACTTTCTAAAGATTTTAGTTCTGTTTTTGAATAAAGGGTTGGAAATGAATGCTTTTCTTTTTGCTTTTTTTTTTAAATCCGATTCATCGATTAATCGAAAAAATAATCGACAGATTAATCGATTATTAAAATAATCGTTAGTTGCAGCCCTAATATTATCTATATGTTTACACTGATTTTAAATAAAGGCTAAAATTACTATTAAACTAAGCTGGCTTCTGTAATGGATTAAGGGTATAATAATTATATAAATAATATAAAATAATTATAAAAAATAATCATCTCTAAAAATCAGATGATTTTATCTTTAAAAATGTTTTACTACATAGCATCCTTTAATTTGGAGTAAGAGAAACTGGAGAAGTGGCTTTATTGCGTCAGAGACGTGAAATTTGCTTGAAGTTAATTGGTCAAATTTCAGTTTGAGATCTCAAAACCCGAACATAACCTGCCCCGGAGCAGGTTAGCTGTGGAGCATAAGTTACTATGGCGATGAACACTGCTAAAAGCCAAACCACTTTCATGGTACCTAAAACCCAGAGTTGCCGCAAACTAAACTGAAACTTACCTGGCTAGCCAGCTAAACCGGCTTCATGGTACAGGCCCCTGCTATTGTTGAGTATGAGGACAGAACTATAAGAGCTTTTTTCCCACAACAAAAACACTATAAGAAAACTATTGTGCATGAAGATCTATTAAGTGACATTTTCTATGAACATGATTTGACATGATTTTTAAAAATGATTTGGGTGTCGTAACTGTGAACATTTTATGTATTTTATACTGTGCAGAAATAATGGACAAAAGTTTGTGAATATTAATGAGAACTTTGCATGAATAGGGTACACATTAGTATCCCATTCATTTTTGTAAAGCAATCAAAGGGCAGAAATCCCATGTTCTGTAGAATAGAAACTATCAGACAAAAACTGTTATCAACCATAAGATTACCACATGAGAAGTATTTACTTTTAAAAACACTGAATAGCTCTATCTGAGCCAGCTCCCCTGAAATTGTGATTTTAAAAAAGAAAACGCTAATATATGTAGTTTGACATCTTGAGGTTTTTGGTTAAGCACTCCAGTTTGATGAATCGTTGAAAAATAAACTTTTGCAAGAGGTTTTGTACCCCTTTCATGGAAAGTGCCTACCACTGATACAGTGATGAACCTGTGTGTGTCGGCTATTGAGAAAAAGCCAGTTTACGGATGTTAATGCTGCAATAAAGAATAACATTAAACATAGATGGTAGCTTTTTTCTTCTTTTGTCAAAAATGTTGCATACAGGTTTTTTTGGCTGCAATATATGATCTAAGCATATTTACTAGTTACTACAGGCACTAGTTTTGTGGAAGGCCATGATTTAAATAACTGATCTTAAATTTAAAGTATCTGTATCTCAAAGACAACAGGACAACAAATTCATTTTCCCAGATCTCAATCTGAGTGTCTATGGGATGTGCTGGACCAACAAATCCGACCCATGACGGCCTCACCTCGCGACTTGAAGGATCTGCTGTCATTGTGCCAGATACCACAGGACACATTCAGAGGTGTTGTGGAGTCCATGCCTTGAGCTGCCATCAGAGCTGTTTTGGCAGCACTCTTTGCAGGTCAAATATCAAATTTCATCTTTTTGACTTTGTTAATACAACACTTTAAATTATATACTGTACACTAATTTTTGCATTGTTTGGAAACTATTGGTAAAGTTTTTGTGAAGCTACTGCATCACGGAGCAAACTGTGTTGCCTCATTTTCTAACTGACCAGTGAAATACCTATAACATTTCAAATAGAGCTGTGCAAGAACAGAGGACAAACAGTTGACTCTTCTACCTGACGCCACTGAAAAGCCTGAAGCCCAGGCAAAAAAGAGCCCATTTCTTGAGATTCAAAACAACATTGCGAGTCAGATAATATAAACGAGAAATGATGATCTGGAGGAAATCTTCAAGAATAACACTGTCAGTATTATTTACATTTTAAATTGCTCACAGGACTTTGCCTTAAAAAACTGAAAGTTGTGAAACAAATGAAAGGTAAAGGAATTAGAAGATAAACGGGACAAGGCTTAACAAGGCCAGATTGGCAATGGATGTAGACATTGTTCATCATTTAGGACAAAAGTACCTAAAAGTACCTGTAACACAACCAAACAAAGAAACGCACTGCAAATAAAATTCTTTATTTGGTTGTGTTGTGAGCATTTGCAGCGCTTGTGTTGTAAAATTGATGAAGATGTTTTCTTGATTTGCTGGTGTTTTCTGAAGTTGCAGCGCGTTGAGCTCTCTCGGCCACCGTACAAAAGGAACCAAACTGAGGCCCCAGAATGACAATAATCCAATTTTCAAGCAGAGCTACACCTCTCACTGGCAGCCGTTTGTCTTCACTTTTGGTTTCCCCTCAAGTCGAGTCTGGGATGTGCGATATACAGTATATCGTCGGTCTGTGATAATATGGTAAGTGTTGTTGTAATGATGTGCGATCTGATATTATCAAGTAGGCTATATCACCAAATCACACACAGAGTGCACGCACGTTTATTTATTAAGTCTATTAAAACTCAAAATTACAGGCATTCTAAATTGTAGATGGCAAAAATGCTTCTGTATGCTTTTTATATTTATATAATTTAATATAGTTAACTTAATCTATATTACACAAAAGTACCATTTTTCTGCAGATATCAGCATGAACACATTTTAAGGTGCTGTATGTAGGATTTTGACTCTACTAAAGCATAAAAATACCATAATATGTTTGCAGATATTTAAGAAACATGCTAAGTTAACATACTTGTTTATCTGAAAAACAATGCTACAGTCGGTTATTCTCCTTTAAAAATGTTCATTCCGGCCCGGAATGTCTGTGTTTGTTATGGTTTGTGAAACCCGCCCACTGCCAGTTTACCCAATAGTATTTCGGCACCCCGGGTTGCCAGTGGGAGGAAAACATAGCGTATTTAATTTCATTCATTGTCATGTGCGCTCGTTTCTGTTGGTGTCCTTAATCTGGCAACATGCGTGTGCATCAAGGAGTGAAAAAAACCGTCTCCAATATTTTGAATTTGGACTGCAATACCAGTTTAATCCTACATACAGCACATTTAATAATCATTTTATAAAAGTTCAGTAAAGCAATAAGTGACTTACATTTTAGAGATAATATTGCTCGTTTTTGCTCAAATTTGCCAACGAATATAGCTCCAAACAAAGATCACAGCACTGTTTTGCGTCTCTGAGGGGTGTATTGAATGAATCAGCTTTTTGAACGAATTGGTTGAATAAACGATTCAGTGATTCACTCATCAACACAGTCAAATGCTTTGTTTCTGAATGAATCAGTAGTTTGAATGAATCGGTTGAATGACTCACTCATTAACAGTCACTTGCTGTCACCTACTGGCGGTTTTAATCGCACATTTCGACAATTTTTTTCCATGTTTTAAATGATTTCAAATATCAGTATTCAACATCTATGTTAAAAACAAAACATTAGGCCAATTTATGCATAACTGCACTTTAAATGCATAGATAGCCCACATAAACTGTGTAAATACATCTAAATGCTATTTTAAATGCAGATTCCAGAAATGTTTTCTTATGTTGGAATGAAAGACACTAAGTACCGGATGAAGTGCTTCTTATTCTTACCCAAAAATACAAAATGAAAGAAAGAGTTAAAACTGAACACAATCTTGCTACTCAAGCTGTATGAACATTTATATATATATATATATTTATTTGCTTCTTTTCCATTTTGCATTTACTTGTACTTTTACTTTCAATACTTAAGTACGTTTAAGATTAAAACAAATACTTTTCATTCTTAAGTACAATAAATAGCACATACTTTAAGACTTTTTTTCAAGTAATATTCTAAAAGGTGAATTCAACTTCTACCAAAGTCATTTTCTGGTAAGATATTTGTACTTTTACTTGAGTATGGCTTTCAGGTATTTTATACACCACTGCATGTTCGGTCTGTGCTCAAAACAAGTCATTGGATGGCTCCGCCCCCTTTCCATCCCCTCCTGTCTCTGGTCATTACTGTGATCTTTACTGCTGAGGCAGACAGTGTGGTTCTTCAGTGGTTTTCTACATTGGAGTAAAGCCCATATAGAAAAAGGCTATGGGAGATAGGCTACTGGGAGCTAATAAAAAATACAGTTGAGATTAATGGCTATAAAAAATGGTAAGGAAAATGCTGGTTAGGGAAAAAAATAGGATAGAGAGAATCGTTGATTAAATGATCCAACTATCTTCTGCAGACACTGACCTAATCTGATAACATGGAGAACTTGTCAGAAAATGGGGGAAAATACTTCCATAAATTAGAAAAAAAAAATGAATCTAGTTCTGTTGTCAAACTTAAAATAGATGGGGAAATCAATTAAAATATTAAAAAATATATATTTTATGCACCTTTTTCTTCAACACGGAAGTAAGCCTATGGGCAGGACTTCAGGTTCATTAGCCACTATAGAGAAATAAGGAGAAGAATAACAATGCAGTAAATGGCAAAACAGTTTGAACTACAAACCAGTGTGTTCATAATTAAGATAAATTTTCAGTATCAAGCAGCAAAACCAACTGTTTTGTACAGCTAAATATAGCTGGATGTGGATGAGACCGGAAGCTAGACCCATAGAATTTCCAAATGGAAGAAAAATGTGGATATATAAATTTTATGGGAACCTGTCCACCAGTCACACGTTCCCTCTATAACAGAAATTGCAAGCTTTGTAAAATCGGTTAAAGAACATACTAAATTCTGGTACTTATGTAATAGCTTTAAACAAGATTAAATCATGCAAAATTTAAAGAGAACAAATGACAGACAAGTGGATTAAGGTGCACCACTATGGTTTCTGGGTTTTCATAATAAAAAATTATTTGATTAAAAACATTCCAGGTTTCCATGATCTCGAGCCCTGGCAAAAAATGTTAGATTTATTTGCAGAGGCAATACTACTCCCCCTAGTGTCATTTATTGTAATATTAATATGGAATATATAAAATTATTAAATTTAAGGTAGGCTAAATTTCACAGAATAATTCATAGATTATACCCTATTAAATATTGTATTATCAAAATAGGAAGGAATAAAGAGTGTGTAATCTGTAAAAAGCTCATGTTTTTTTTTTTTTTTAAACTTTATTGATGTTTTCTAATTGATTTTTTTTTTTTCAAATGTAATTTATTCAGTGTCACATGATTCTTCAGAAATCATTATAATAAGCTGATTTGCTACTCAACTAACATTTATTATTATTATCAATGTTGAAAACTAATGTGTCCAATTTTTTTTTCAGGATTCTTTGATGAATAAAAAGTTCAAAAGAACAGCATTTAGCTGGAATAGAAAGTTTATACATTATAAATTTATAATGATATTATTCATGTATTGACTGCCACTTTTGATCATTTAAATGCATCCTTGCTAAATAAAAGTATTAATTTATTTCATTCATTCTTCTACTACATTTCTTGTAAAGCTTTCTATTTCATATAATTGTTGTTCTTTTGAACTCAGTTTTAACCGAGAGGCATCATCCCCCCCCAAACCAAGATCGGACACCCCGATCTTGGTTTGGGGTGGCCGATAGGGAGTGATTTCAGACAGAGCACAAGGTTGCAACCGATGCTTTCTCGGTATCAAAAACACATTCAGGTTATTTTATGTATCCTCTGTACTTGCTTTTGATTACTGGAATTCGGCAAAAGAGTGTACTGTAGCAGTGATTGTCCGCTTCCATAAAGCTCTCCAGTCATTCTACACTCTTAAGAGTTTGTTATTAAATTCCCATGGAGAAAATGAATGGGAAAACACTTATGGAACCAAGGCCACTGAAAAAGTGGGCAGTTTTGCACTCTATTACATCATGGACTGAGATTGTCTGACAGGCATTCGATTGAATTCGCCCTTTGTTGGCTTCTGTCACATGATGCAGGATTCCCCTATAGAAAGAAGAACAACCTTCAGCACATGGTGACTAGACACAAAAAAGTGTCTGTTCTAATGCTTGAAACACTTTAATCAGTGATCTGACTTTTTATGTCATATTTGAAAGGATCCCTTTTTCTGTCTGTTGATGCTAATAATTCCTGTGTCTGCTAGGAAAAGCCATTAGAAGAAATGTGGATTACTGATAAAACAGCATTTGTAATGCATCAAGGACAAATAGAAGTATAGTTCCATTTTTTTCCCATTCATATTTATTAACATTGGTATTATTTTACAATGATTATTTATTAACAATCAAGTAAGATTTTAATTAATTACTTATTTTATTCAGCAAAGGTATATTAAATTGATCAAAAGTAACAGTAAACACTTTATAATGTTACAAAAAAATCGATTTCAAATAAATGTTCTTTTGAACTCTCTATTTATCAAAGAATCCCAAGGGAAAAAACGTATCGTGGTTTCCACAAAATTTAACGTAGCACAATCATCTTCAACTGTGATAATAATAATCATAATAATAATAATAATAATAATAAATATTTAAATCAGCAATCTCAATCAAAGTGAAGTTAAAGCTGCAGTCCATAAGTTTTGCCTCTTTGTCGCCATCTCTGTTTGAAAACCTGGAATTGCAGCTCTGTGTGGAATTATGTTCCGTGCGTGGGGCTGTGCTCTGGCAGGCTCCAGCGCGAATGAATCTAATGTTTTGAGGAGTCTGTGAGTCAGTCTGTCAGTCACCGCACCGGAGTGGATACTGTACTCAGGAATCACAGATTCTAGCCTACACTGTAAAAAAAAAAAAAGTTGAGCGAACTTAAAAAAATATTTTTTACCAGCTTCAGCAGATTTTTGAGTTTGCTCAACTTGTTTTTGTGGGAGATTCTCAAATTTTTGTTGTATGAACTTAAAACAACAAGTTGAGAAAACTCAAAAATCTGCTGAAGTTTGTTGCCTTAAAATTTTAAGTTTTTTTTTTTTTACAGTGTACGTCTTGGAATATATGAACCAAATAAGAATTTTCACAGTATATTGCCATATGTACAAGTAAGTAACAAGTCTGCCACATTTGTTCTGACCAACTGAGGAAAAAAGCATTGCAATAAATCGCGCTAACAATGGTAATTAAATCTAACGATCGGTTAGCTCATATCACATCAAACCGTGCAAATAATTATTATTGTTATACTTTATTCTCAAATTATTAATGTTAACAACATCAGCATTGCGTAACAATGAGTATAGTGTGTATTAGCGTGTAGATTTCAACTTCTGTACAGTCTAATCTATAACTGTCATATCATTCGAATTTCAAATTAAGAAATTATTTTAACCCAAAAGGCAAACTATGCTTCCTTCGAACTGGTTTTCTTTAAAATACAAATCTTGTGTAATCCCAGGCTATCTGTAATCAGAAGCACATTTAAAACTGGAATATAATTTAATTTCATTCACATGTGTTTCATAAACACATAATCCTTTCTGGATTACAATCCGCCATCAAAATGATACATTTAATTATTCTAGCTGCTGTGAGAAAAGGCTATAAACGATCGCATGCGATAGCCTACTAGCCATAATAAAAGTATACATTTTTTTAATTTCTTCTTCTACATTTCTTGTAAAGCTTTCTATTTCATATAATTGCTGTTCTTTTGAATTCAGTTTTATGTTTACAGACATGACGTAATGACGCAGTGCCATGCTCAAATTTCCCGCGAAAACCTACCCGTACCACTCAAATGAGAAAACATTATTATAAGCTAACCGTTGTGAATCGGGCTAAAGTAAGGCAATAGTTTTGAACACTGGCTGGTTATGTACTTGCTCAAACATTGATTTTAGTTCATTTTTAACCCAAAAAAGTTACGGACAGGCTTGTCTTCTGCTATGCAAAAAAAAAAAACTATTGGGTTTGGGTTTGAAAAGTTTAGAATCTGCCCTGTTACTTTAGACCATGAAAGTTTTGCAACAACCTTTATAAATGAATACCTCCTAAAATTGTATTGCACCAATGGCACCAAAGAATGAGCCTTTTGGATTTATAAACTGTTTTAACATTGTAGAAGACAGATTCTCCTATACTTGGTGGCTCTTTTGTGTTGATTATGTCAAGGTTACCACTTATGCTTCCATGGCCCAGTTTGTCAGCATATACTGTCCTCGTTCCATCATACTTCCTTCCTCTTAGATCACAGCAAAATGACTCCATGCTAGCTGTCACACTGATTTTTTTTTTTTTTTTTACACTGTGTGTTTTTTGTGAGCAGCTAAAATTTTATACACAAATAATATTTATAAAATTTTTGAATCATTTCACTAACTTTTGAAAATAACTTGTAAGTGGCTAAAATGTTGACCAAAATGGGAGCAGTCAAAAACTGATATAAAATGATTTTCATACGATAAATATTGAAATGGCTCTTATGAATTTTATGTTAATGCTGAAAGTCTGGGACAAAGATAAATCAAGAAAATCTATAAGTAGGGTATTTGAAAGATAAAATGATGAAGGTATATTAAAAAGTGTTTTAATGTGACATTAAAAAAAATAAAAATCTAGAAAATGGAATCTGTTAGTTGTAATAAAAATCAGCCCCTGCACATAAAAGTGCCTGCAGTTGAAGAAACATTCAAAATGGCTAACAAGCTGTGGTTAACGGGAACCTTGTGTTTTCCCCTCTCTCATCTGCCCTGTTCTCCAGTTTTTTCCACGTCCTCTCTGTCTATCTCTTTCTGCCTTTCTCTCTGCCCAACGTCCTTCTCTCGGTCTGTTTTTGTTTTCCAAACAAGGTTCCCTTTACAGGAAATTGTGTATTCTGGAAGCATTCAGGAAGGCAGAGAGCAGGTTTCCTGTTGGAGCCATGGTCACAAAAAGAAAAAAAAAAAGGAGGGAGGAAGAGAGAAAGCGGGGTTGGGGGGGTTGGGTGAAAGGGGTTCAGTAATGTCCGAACTGCTGAAGAAAAAGCAGACACTTATTCCTCTCCCCTCCCCTTGCTCCTCTGCCCTCCCTTTTGCAAAAAGTTCTGACATTTCAAGCCTCCACTCAACAGCAGCACGATGACCTCCTGAACAACGTGGAGCAAAAAGCATAGCTAGCTAGATAGATAGATAGAGAACAGGAAACTGTCTTCTCGGTAGGACAGAGGCTTTGTGTCGTAACCTTTCTTGTCAGACACTACACAGACTCTCACCTCACGGTCTGTACAAGGGAACGAGGGAGGAGAGACCCTGATGATGAAGTGACGTTGGGCGTGTACCGCGCTCCAGAATTCTTCGCCCACACCAGCTCTTTGGTGGCTCGGTCAAGATGTGAGCGGATGATTTCTTTTGTCTAACACTGTGGACTTCCTGATTTGGGGGTTTTCTTTCTTTTTTTTTTTACTTTGACCACATTTCCCACTTCCCATCCCATGCGTTGTGGGGCCAATGGTTGATTTGAAGGTGTATTTGCTCTGATCTGGATAAGTTACTGAAGCCTGATGAAGAATAAGGCTGCCAAGCTGAAGTCCAAAAGGAAAGGAACTGAAAATGCATTCGGCTGTGACTTGACTGAACATCTGCAGAATTCAGGACAAGACGGTAAATTCCTCTTTTCCATACTCACTCCTCCTCTTGCCATTCATATAACGGCTGCCCCTTCTTTCAAAACCCCAGTAGTCATAATAAGTTTACTTTATTACGAACCCACAGCAGCAGCCTGGGCCTCTGCGTAAACATTAGCTACGTGTAATAAACCAACACCCATTTCCAGTGCTGCTTGGTTGATGTGTCTGTTTTTTGTGCTATTGAAACAGAAGATACTTTATGTTACAAACTTTTGAGACCTTGTGGTGAACGCTTATCCTCTTGCTTAAAACGTGTTACTTTAACTCTTAGGTGTTGTCTAATAAATCTCCACTTGGAAATAAATCTGAATGTAATCTTAGCCTGACTAGTTATGAAGTGCTTTGATTTACCAAAAACACATGAAGCCTTAAAAGAAAATCAAGAGCAAAGGAAATGTTCAGAGGAAGAGGAAGGGGGCAAAGAGGAGGAGAAAAGGGGAGGACTAGATTTTAAAGATATATTGTTCATGGTAAATGCCGATATACTGTTTATGAAATATTGTCAAAAAAGTAAGGAGCTCATTCAAGGCAACTAAAAAGCAACAGTTTGTCTCAAAGTGAGTGTGTGTTATTGAGGATAATTATCACAGTAAATTCAGTCATTTGATAAACCATCTGTATTTGTTTGTTCAAAGCGGATTTGTTCCCAACATAAATTCCAAAGGGTGTTAAGATGATGAATTTTGATGGATATTAACCACAACAGTATGTGGATCACATCTTTATGCAGATTTTCCACTCCATACCCTAAGCCTTAACATTACAAAAGACAACACAATACTGATCTCAAAACAGTGTGATGCCACCCGTAGTTTGACAGATCCATGTGACTTAACTGAGTTCATCTGAAGCCTCTAACTGTGAAACAGACTTTTGTTTTAGATCCTGCTTACATTTTCATCATTGTGACAGACAGAATTACCATAAATGCTCTCAAAATATTTTTCAGAAAGAATTTGATTCATTTTCTGTGTTGAAGTAAAATTAGTGTATATTATTTTAAAATATCCTAATACTGTTTTTTTTTTTTTAACAATTACTATTAATTTGACATAATTCTTTATTGTGACTAATCAGTTATTTAAAAATAAAAAAATTAAGCCAATTAAACAATTGATTTTCCTCCATTACTTAAACATCTTGTGGAGACACCTTTGGTTTACTAGCTGGCAACTTTTACACATTATATGAACATTAACCCCATTGTGAGATATCAAACCGCGTTTCCAAAACCACTTTCAGGAGCGAATACAAGTCAGAATACATTTTGAATAAATTCACCCTGCTGAAAGGCCTACTTATTCCATGCATTTCTAAGACAGTTTTGCAGGTATTGCTAAAGAAGCCATGTGTAGACACCAGTAACAAACCAATCTTGGCATATGAAGACTGGCATCCAAAACATATGATAGTGTTTTCAGAGATATTCATGTAAACTAAAGCAGAATTTACCAATAACTGTAAAACACTGGAAGACGCAAGTCAAAATGAGAGCTTTTCTCAGTCGTCTTCGTCTCAGAAAACAATCATTCATTCATCCATCCTGTTGGAGGTCTACACTGCGTCCTAAGCAGAATTTCTGAATAGCAAATGATCTGGGTTTTCCCTAAATCCCCCATTTTTTCTTCTACTTTCTTTAACGTCTCTTTAATATTTTTTGCTTTGTTTAATTTTCTTTTAAAAATGTTATGGTTTTGCTGAAGGATGCACTGTATTGTGTTTGTATGTGCATGTAAGGATTTTCAATTACTAAAGACTGATCTCTCTAGTTACAGTTGATTGATTGATAATGAAAAGCACTTTATGAAAGTTCTTTTATACAAATATCTATGATACATTTAGATGAAAGCTTTGTGCTTCAGCTTTTAGATAAGGGTAGATTAATAAGGGTAGACTTCCTAAGACTCTGGATGGTTTATTGGTTCAGAGGTGCTGGCTGCTAATATTTTGGTTAGGTTTAGGGGTAAGTTTAGGGCTAGTACCTAGTTATTACCCAGTTATTGTAAATGCTATAATAAGTACATAATATGTAAATGCAGTACAGGACTGTAAAATAACGTTCTCCCAATGTTTTTTTCCTAAGAGGGCTATTTCATTACTTTAAATTAGTAGGAATACATTTTTATAGTGAAGCACATGTATTAGCCTACTTTCATTTAGTTTGCAAATGTATTATGACTCAGTGCTGCCTGGTAATTTATAATTGAGACTACTACTCTATTTACTGTACATGTCCACATCTACCAAGCAAGAGAAACACTCTTTCTGAAATCCAGTCACATGTTATGAGAGCAAAATTTTATTGACCATCTCCAATAAAATAATCAAATTAAGTATCCGCTGTGGCCTAGTGTTTAGTGCACATGCTCTGATATATGGTGCTCAAGTAGGCAAGAGGAGTTCAAGTTTGGCTTGCATAATTTCCTGATCCTGTATCCTCCCCCTTTTTCCAATCATTTCCTATGTGTTGCTCAAGTCTTGCAGTCCAACAAAAAAAAGACCATCAGTTAATTTGAAAATAATAGTAATAAAATAATAATTGATAGTAGTAAAAATGGGTGAAATTTACTTCCACTGTGACTAAGAATTACACTTCCATACTCTTTTCAACAGAGTTCCACACAAAATGGAACACCCCACCCCACCCCCCACCCCAGAAAAACCCAGCAACAACAAAATAAAGCAATAAGTCCCAAGAAGCCATGGTTTAGAGTGAATTTATAACAGCTAAGGGGCGTTGTTAGGCACAACGCAAAGCCGAGTTTCACAAAATAAAACAAAGCGAATAAAATGCAATGATATTAATAAAAACATTATTCTTCCACCAAACAATGTAGTTCCTCAGAAACGGTTGTGGTTGCAACCATGGATATATATACGTAGATGCCTCGTTAGCGACTGTTTCTATGGGCCACGATACTAGCCATCCGGCATTTTTGGAACGGTCTGCGAACCTTTAAGCACATTGACTGTGTGCGTCTACAACAGCAAGTTATACGCTTGTATATCTTTGAATATTCATTGATTTATTATGGTGAATGACGTCAAGTTGACCGTTCCAAGATGGCGGACGCGTCAACATATCTGGAGGCTGGATAGGGCAGAGGTCCCCAACCACCAGGTTGTGACCCACTACTGGGCCGTGGAAGAACTGCTACTGGGTCGTAAGAACGTTTTGGGAAAAATGTGTAGGCTATAGATATGACACTCTGTTATTTATTACGTGTTTGATATAGAGTAGCAATTTGGCAATTTCATGTTAAATAAGTAAATGAAAGATTGCTCTGATCTGTCACATATTAGAGGTTAAACGGATCGCAGTTTATCCGTGATGCGTACAGAGAGACCCTACTGTTCTGCATGCACGTGATTCGCAGATTAAAAACCACAATATAATGCGTCGAACCACTATATAATGCTATTATAATATTATATAATAGCCTGTATAATAATACTATATAATTATAATATTATATAATAGGGCATCTATACATATCTATGGTTGCAACAAATTGGTTGCCGAGCAACACACAGGCATAAAGAAAGGTTTGAACGCAGCTCAACCAATCAGAATCAAGGACCGGAACTATCCGTTTTATAAAAAAACAAAAACAAATGTGTCAATCTTTCAGTTAAAGGAATACAGTGAAAAGTCAATACAGTGAAAGTCAATAGGGTCTAAAGTTTCAAGGTCCAAAAAGGACACAAGGGCAGTGAGAAAGTAATCCATACAGCTCCAGTGGTTTCTGAACTGATAAAATGGCTTTATCTGACAAACAGGCCAGTATTTGATTATTCACTTTAAAATCAAATCAAATGACATTGCATTGATAACATCAAGCCTCATTGGTTCTTACATGCTGTGACGTCATGACACAACCCTACCAGAGAAACTACTGACATCACCATGTTTGATTAGGGAAATAAGCTGATTGGAAAATGGATATGGATGTTCAGTATACCGTATACAGTAAGGTCCTAAACTCAAATAGTCTGTTTTCCTTTGTTTCCTTCAGTTTCATGGCATGGCATGGTAGAAAGAAGCAAGTAATTTAAAGTGATAAACATAAGGGTTAACAATGTATAGGCTGTTGTGAGATACCTTAAAAACGGTAGCTCATTGTGATTATGTCTAAACCTAAACATAAATAATAACAAATAAATCTAAAGCTTAAAGACATCATGGCTGAAGGTATGGCAAGGAAGTGATGAAGTTGGGTGGGAACTTTCCAAAGGCCTTTTAGAATAAGAGGAAGTGTCATAAGTAATACCAGCTGCAAGGCCTGGGTGTGTCAGGTTTCCTCTGAAACAAACAAACCATTTTTTAACTTCCTGCCCTGGCCCACCTTCTCCACAATAAGCGGCCTGACAGGATAAAGGAAGGACGGTGTAATAGTACTGTAGTCTACATGAAACACTACTGTTGCAAAGAGAGAACAGAAATGTACATACAGATTATTTAAAAGGTTAATTCACAAAGAACACAGACTTTAGTAAATATGTTTCATATTTTGAAAAAATATATAACAATTGATGACTTTCTGTATGATACGGAACTGTAAAAAATATAATAGAAAAGTAGTTAGAAGTCTCTCTTTTGCTCCTGGGTACATAAAATTGATATTTGCTTAAGTATTACCTTTAGGGTAAAGGGAGTTGGTTTTTATTGTCCTTTTCTTTTTTCAGTCGTCAAACATGTCTCCTCTTGAGTTTTTCAACATTGTCTCAAACTGTGCTCAGATTCTATTATCAACAGTAACAGATTTCATTATGAACTCCAATACTGTTCCCCAAATGCTTTCAAATAATCTGAGATATCTTATACATATTAATTGTGTATGGCTCGCTATATAACCTTTTCTTGTATGCCAACTGTAAATGTAAGTCAGTTGCAACTGGATTTGTGAAATTTTGCACACAGTTAGAAAGCAGTCTTTTTAAATTTTCATAAAAAATACTTTTTCATAAAGGTTCGAGTCTGGAACTGATGGAATGGAACTGATGATGATACACCAAACTGTTCACGTTCAGTGCATTAAATAAAATATCTCCTTACATTCGTTGGGACTTGCAAAGTACAACAATACCAAACATAAATTACTTCAGCCAAATGCTTCTTGGGCGTTTGTCAGATCATAACGAAACATAATGAAATAATAACCTTCGGTGTGTTTTCTGTACAATGACGTAATGTTGGATTATTATAGTTCATTTACACAAACAACAGAAAGCTGGTAATATTTTAATCATCATTTTAAGCATACATTTTACTCCTGTTTACATGTGGTTCATTCAGTTTTCTCTGAGATAGTGCTGTATGGCATCTGACTGTATGGCATACTTACATTTTTCGTTGCCCATCATTTTGCTGTATTTGATGTTTGACTCATCGCAGGTTCTCTCTTACATCATAATCCTGGGTCCTTTATGCTTTTATGCACATGCACACTCTTTAAAAACAGGTCTGATTGTTGAGAGTTAAAATATAAAGAATGAAATGCATTTATTTTTAAATGGATTTTAAGAATGAAGTAGAATGAACTCATGTAAGCTTGCTTATTTTGCTGAAGAGCATGATCTCCACGCCATGAAGTCCACGCCTCATACTAACAAGAAAATACGCATCTAACCACGGACTGAGACCTGTAGTTACAACTTTGCTATGCTGTTTGCGAATGTACTTACAGTTTCAGGGTGCAACAAAACATTTAACTATTACACTAATTATGCTTTTGAGAAACGTACGCCTCAAAGGCTGATTCATATTGTAGGTAAAAGTTAAGAATTTTTTTTGTTTCTGCATACTGAAGGAACGCCGCCAAATGAAATATGAATATCCATTCATATTTGTATGAATTGGCTCAGTCTGAGGACACATAGAAAAAAATGGCAGGGTTAGGCCACTTGCAGCACAATATGAAAATATTACATTTTACAGTGCATTTTTGACTTCAAAATGGACATGCAATTATTTTATCTGAGTTGCGATCGTATCATTGAACTTTTACATGTGTAGATATATAATAATTTTACTGAATCATTAAACAATAATTAAAAAAATAGTTTATCATTTATTCAGGCTCATGATATTCTAAGCTCTTATGACTTTGTTCCTTCTGAGGAACACACAAAAATATATTTTGTGTGAGGAGATCAAAATTTTTGCAATTATTCACTGAAAAACTGAAGAAAGCGCACCCAAATCTCATTAATGCCCCCTATATTCAAACTTGGTGCATGTAGAGGTGTCAGGTGCCAAACACCACTGGTTTTCAGGTCTCTTGACAGATCATGACACTGTTGCCGATGCTATTATTTAGTTATTTTATTTATCAGAAGACTTGGGATGTAGTGCACAAGACTATATATGCTACTTCTTTGAATTTACAAATAACAAGTTACACATTACAAATTTATAAATAACTTCCATTCTGATACTTTTAACGGTATTGTATTTTTTACACTTATGTTTCATTTTGGGTGAACTGCTCTTTTAATTTTATTGAATGACCAGTCATGAATTTGTCCGTTTTTTTTTTTTTTTTGCCTAGTTCCTTATGTTCTGAAGATGTGTGCAGAGTTCATAGAGAAACATGGGATTGTGGATGGAATCTACAGACTCTCAGGAATCACATCCAACATTCAAAAACTCAGGTGGGCTGATTTTTAGATTCACCATATCAAACGTACAATAGTGTTGCATGATGGGAAATGTTTCCTATAATACCTGAACTTGTGTAAACTCTTGCTTAAATCATTTATACAATCATGTCTTTGTAGTTAATGTGTGTATCTATGTGTGTGCATACAGACAGGAGTTTTGCTCTGAATCCTGTCCTGACCTCACTAAAGAAGTGTATCTTCAGGATATCCACTGCGTGGGCTCTTTATGTAAGCTGTACTTCAGAGAGCTCCCCAACCCTCTCCTCACCTATGAACTCTACAAGAAATTTACAGTAAGTTTGTAAGATAAAAAAGGGATGGGCTAAACTAGAATAGCAGAATAACAGATTGCATATAATACAATAGCCTAGCGTTTTAAATAAAAAGTTACTTTTTAAAAAGTTATTTTAATCCCCCCACAGATTATTTGGATATTTTTTTTTCATATATATATCTTAGATACTGTATATAGTAACAACTGATATTTATGTGCATTTTATGTAAGTCGTCTGTTATACTGTTATAAAGATCTCACTGATTTACATTACAAGCTATCACAATTTCATCTTACATTTTGGTCATATAAATATCAGCATCTGCACCAATTTGCATATTTTTGCTATGTTTGAGCCTCTGAGTAAAACTGAGGTGTTTCCTGTAGTTGTACAAATAATAGTAAATAAGTTTAAGATTAGCTCCATCTGGACCACTACAACCACCAATTTAAGACAGTTATTAGCTTCCAGGTAATCTGTAGTGACCATAGTGATCCATAGACATTCATTAAAAAATTTACCCATGGATCCAGGAATTAACGATCCTCCATTTGTATTTTCGTTCAAAGGATGCAGTGTCAATTAAAGAGGAGCAGGAGCAACTCCAAAACATCAGGAGTGTCATAAAAGAACTTCCTGTTTCACACTTGAGGTACAGCTGACATTACTGAGGTTATTTTCTTCGGTGGCTTAATTCTGTAAACTTTTATCTTTCTTTATTTACTCACATGCCATTCCATGTCACTCCCATGACATACTTTCTATCGTGGAACACAAATGGTAAAAGTTTGAAGCATATCCTGGCATCTATCTATCTATCTATCTATCTATCTATCTATCTATCTATCTATCTATCTATCTATCTATCTATCTATCTATCTATCTATCTATCTATCACCCGAATTCCGGAAATGTTGGGAGGTTTTTTTTTAAAAATTTGAATAAAATGAAAACTAAAAGAATTTCAAATAACATGAGCCAATATTTTATTCACAATAGAACATAGATAACATAACAAATGTTTAAACTGAGAAATGTTACAATTTTATGCACAAAATGAGCTCATTTCAAATTTGATGCCTGCTACAGCTCTCAAAATAGTTGGGACAGGGGCATGTTTACCATGGTGTAGCATCTCCTCTTCTTTTCAAAACAGTTTGAAGACGTCTGGGCATCGGGGTTATGAGTTTCTGGAGTTTTGGTGTTGGAATGTGGTGCCATTCTTGCCTGATATAGGTTTCCAGCTGCTGAAGAGTTCATGGTCGTCTTTGATGTATTTTTCGTTCAATGATACACCAAAAGTTCTCTATAGGTGAAAGATCTGGACAGCAGGCAGGCCAATTCAGCACCAGGACTCTTCTACTACGAAGCAATGCTGTTGTAATCGCTGCAGTATGTGGTTTTGCATTGTCCTGCTGAAATACACAAGGCCTTCCCTGAAATAGATGTCGTCTGGAGGGGAGCATATGTTGCTCTAAAACCTTTAATATACCTTTCAGCATTCATAGTGCCTTCCAAAACAGGCAAGCTGCCCATACCGCATGCACTTATGCACTCCCATACCATCAGAGATGCTGGCTTTTGAACTGAAAGCTGATAACACGCTGGAAGGTCTCCCTCCTCTTTAGCCCAGTGGACACGGCGTCCATGATTTCCAACAAGAATGTCAAATTTGGACACGTCTGACCATAGAACACTTTTCAACTTTGAAACAGTCCATTTTAAATGAGCCTTGGCCCACAGGACACGACAGCGCTTCTGGACCATGCTCACATATGGCTTCCTTTTCGCATGATAAAGCTTTAGTTGGCATCCACAGATGGCTTGTGGATTGTGTTTACCGACAGTGGTTTCTGGAAGTATTCCTGGGCCCATTTAGTAATGTCAATGACAGAGTCATGCCTATGAGTGATGCAGTGTCATCTGAGGACCCGAAGAACATGGGCATCCAACAAAGGTCTTCGGCCTTGGCCCTTACGCACAGAGATTTCTCCAGTTTCTCTGAATCTTTTGATGATGCCATGCACTGTAGATGATGAGATTTGCAAAGCCTTTGCAATCTGACGTTGAGGAATGTTGTTTTTAAAGTATTCCACAATCTTTTTACGCACTCTTTCACAGATTGGAGAGCCTCTGCCCATCTTTACTTCTGAGAGCATCTCTAAGACATCCCTTTTATAGCTAATCATGTTACAGACCTGATGTCAATTACCTTAATTAGTTGCTAGATGTTCTCCCAGCTGAATCTTTTCAAAAATGTCTTGCTTTTTCAGCCCTTAGTTGCCCTGTGCCAACTCTTTTGAGACCTGTAGCAGGCATCAAATTTGAAATTAGCTCATTTAGTGGATAACAGTGTCAAATTTCTCCGTTTAAACATTTGTTATGTTCTCTGTGATCTATTGTGAATCTCATGTGATTTGAAAGTCTTTTAGTTTTCATTTTATTCAAATTTAAAAAACGTCCCAACATTTCCGGAATTCGGGTTGTATCTATATATCTATCTATTAAGAGCACATGCACACTCCTCAAAAACTGTGCTTTCATTCTCTTGACAAACTAACAGATTTTAGACCACATGTTCATGCTGATCAGAAACTATGCTTCCAACCACAGGTCGAGAGCTCTAGTTTCAACCACACAACACATGCTGTTTGCAAATGTCCATTGGAACTGTAATTTCAGGAAAAATGATGGAAACAATGGATCTTCGCCACAGTTTATAGTTGGCTAGTGATGCTTTTGGGAAATGAACCCCTTAACGAATCATTCACAAATGAGTCTGATCCGGTTCTGCAGGGGAAGATTATTACTGTATAATGATTTACATTTCAGTCTGTTAATCAGGAAAAGTTACCTGATGACTGAAAACTTGAAAAAATGACATTTTAACTACTTTTATGGTGCTTGCTTGAAAGCTCTATTCATTGTAATTGCATAGGAAAAAGTGATCAGTACATTAGCCAGATTTTCTCCTGTTTTCCACAGAAAAAAGTAAGTCATACAGAGACTTTACAATAAAGTGTTACATTATTTAACACAAACTAACAATGAACAATACTTCTACCGAACTAACATGAATATTAACATTTTTATTAACTAACATTAACAAAGGCTAATGAATGCTGTAAAAATAAATTGTTCATTGTTAGTATATGTTAGTTAATGAATTAACTAATGGTAATAAGTTTGCCTTTATTGTAAAGTGTTAATGACTAAGTGAGAAGATCTTAATTTCTGGTTGAAATATATTGTAATAAAAATATTAAGTCAAAGAAACTACATTAACTAATCTTACCTGAAATGAAGAAATGATGTGAATTTAGAATTACTAAGAAGTAATAAGATTAAATATTAAAGGATGTGTTGATATCGATCTATCTATCTATCTATCTGTAGAACTCTGGAATACCTCACCAAACATTTGGCACATTTAGCTACCCTCAGTCACCAAACCAACATGCATGCTCGCAATCTTGCCCTGGTGTGGGCTCCAAATCTACTTCGGTGAGTCTTGCAATGGTTTTACTTTCATTTTATAAACCAGTTGTCCATTGTCTTCATAATTCTCTTCTCAAACATGATTTTAGTCATATAATTGGTTATGCTGTATGTGAAGTCTTTGAACTTGCAAAAGGTTAAATTATATACAATTCTATAATTTTTATATTCTACTTATCTGTTGCTGATTATTGATGATGAATGGGATATTTTCTTTAAAGGCATTCATGCTACATGGTATAATTCTTCACAAAAATGTATTATTTTATCTACCATAAATAATTTTCTAAGTGCTTTCTTTTTGTTTTGGTATAGCTCCAAGGAGGTAGAGGTGCCCTCCTGCAATGGTGATATAGCATTTCTGGAGGTGCGGGTCCAGCAGTCAGTTGTGGAGTTTATTCTCAACCACACTGAGCAAATCTTCAACCAGGATGTTCAGCCATCCAAGTCCAGAGAAGGTACGGCTCGCATTAAAATAACTGGAGCAATGTAGTCACAGTAAACACAGACAATGCACTGTATCTCTAAATAAACTCAGCGGTTGGTAAAGATGCCAGATGTTGTTCATTTAGCCATAAAAACTTTATTGAAAAGTGAAGTCTGTAATTTTTGAATGACAAGGGACGTAGTAGTAAGAAGAGTTTTCATTTTTAATGTACACCATCTGGGCATATTCTGTAACCATGCTGTACAAACCAAAACAGAATACAGTAACTGGAAATTAAAGATCATTAAGGTGAATTAGCATACAGTTGAGCAGAGTGTAGCTTATGCTCAGTGGAAAGCCATCCAGTCTTACACAGCTTGTGATGATTTGATCAGGGGACGTGTGTTTGGTTTAGCCCAGTCTCCCAAAGCTCCTGCATTAGGCCCTGCTTTTATACTCATGTTCCTATTTAGAAATCTGCCTAGGAGTGTGGTAACCAGAAATGAAGTATGCAATATTAATATGAAAGCAAGTCAAATTTCTGAGGTGCTACACTATGAAATTTTCCTGTGGGACTTTGCATAAATTAATAATAACTTGAAAATGAGTTTGACTGTGCTATTCGTGACAGCTGTGATGATAAAGTCAGGAAATGGGTCTTACAATTGGAGTAGAGTGTATACAATAGCATGAGATCTATAGCCAAAAATGTAACAACAAAACAATAGGCAAGAAATACAAAAAAAACAAACAAACAGCTAATGTCCGCACACATGCAAACTTGTTGATCACAGTGTTAAAGGTGTATTCAGTACATTTCTACCCAATGTGTTTTGAACATTTTGAGTAGATACTGCATAATGAAAACAGTTTTATGATCATTAACTAATACTAATATAACAAAATAACTAAAAATATAATAAAATACCTAACTACATAATACTATTATTGTTAGAAATTGCAACAAAATTAAAATAGAAATATAAACTTTTGAACTGTGGGTTTCGTCTGGCCAGAGGAGAACTGGCCCCCCGACTGAGCCTGGTGTCTCCCAAGGTTTTTTTCTCCATTCTGTCTCAGAGGGAGTTTTGGTTCCTTGCCGCTGTCGCCTCTGGCTTGCTCAGTTGGGGACACTTAATTTCTAGCGATTATCGCCGATTTGATTGCACAGATACTATTTAAACTAAACTGAGCTAGACAATGACATCTCTGAATTCAATAATGAAATGCCTTTAACTGAAAATTGAGTGTTTAATCTTATCATTATACATTACTGACACTCTATCCTCCATTTTAATACTGTTAAGTGCTTTGACACAATCTGTATTGTTAAAAGCGCTGTATAAATAAAGGTGACTTGACTTGACTTGACTAAAGCTATTAAAAAAAACGTTTTTAAAATAATATTCACAAATTAGTTACATTTTTGTAAGAACAAGAATAAAACCAAGAAACCGATTTGTTCATTTTCTTTCACATTTACTGTATTTAACTGGTAAAGTTACAAAGTAACACTACTTTGTAGTAAAATTACAAAGTAACAATTTTCAAAAAAACAGTTGGGACAGAGTCAAAACAAAAGTGAAAAGATTATAGAATATTCAAGTTAAACTGTTTTAAAACATACCTCAGTAAGCGGATGAATTGGTAATAGGTGAGGGTAAGTTGGGACAGAGTCAAAACAAAAGTGAACAGATTATAGAATTTTCAAGTTAAACTGTTTTGAAACATTCCGCAGTAAGCAGGTGAATTGGTAATAGGTGAGGGTATCATGATTGGGTAAAAAACAGGCATCCACTAAAATCTCAGTCTTCGCAAGCAAAGCTGGGTTGTGGCTTAGCACTTTGTGCCAAACTTAATGAGAACCATTGAAAAATATTTCTCAATGCAAGATTGCAAAGGATTGAGGTCTTTCACCATCTACCGTACTGTAGGGAATCTGACAAAATCTCAGTCCATATAGGGAAAGGCAGGAAACCTCTGCTGAATGTGCGCAACCTTCAAACCCTCAGATGGCAGTGCATAAAAAACCCATTATACTACTGTGTTAAATATAGCCACGTGGGCTCAGGAGTACTTCAGAAAACCATTGCCACTTAACACAGTCCATCTCTGTTAGGGAAGGAGAAAGCCGTACATCAATTCTATCCAGAGAAGCTGTCAAGTTCTCTGGGCCCAAACTCATCTCAGATGGTCTGAAAGCCAGTGGAAATGTGTGCTCTGGTCACCATTGTGTTCTACATATCAAAGACAGGTACCATCCAGACTTTTATAAGGTGCACAAGCCAACATCTGTCATAGCAGCCCCTGAACATTAGTGTCCACAGCATGGATTACTTGCATATGTGTGAAGGTACCATTGGTACAGGCATATAGGGACTGTACAGAGACATATGCTGCCATCAAAATCTTTTCCTGGAAAGTCCATGGTTATTACAGCGAGACAATGCCAAGGTTCATTCTGCAAATGCAACAACAGTGTGGTTTCGTAGACACAGAGTGAATGCACTTGACTGGCCTGCCTAGTCCAGATCTGTCTGCTATTGAAAATATATGGTAAGTCATGAAAAAGAGAATGAGACAGCGACGACCACAGACTGTTGAGCAGCTGAAGTCTTGTATCAAGCAAAACTGGGCAAATATTCCACTTGCAAATTAGCAGGTCAAAAGTGATTAAAAACTGTAATTAAAAGGAAAGTTGACACACCTGTAAACATGCCTCTGTCCCAACTTTTTTTGGAGTGTGCTGTTGCCATTAAAATCATAAAGTATTTACAAAATACAATTAAGTTGGTCAGTGGAGATCGTTTATTTGATTTTTTTTGTTAGTTAAACAGAGGTTAAAGAGAATGAACAAATCACAGATTTTAGTTTTGATTGCAAAATGTCCCAACTTTTCTGGAAATGCGGTTGTAAAACAAATAAATAAATATAAACTGAACCTAAATAGTAAAAAGACAAATACACAACAAAATTACAAAAAGTCTAACTAAAATTAAAATTAAGACACATAATATTCAAAAATAATATTCATTTAAAAAGTATATAAAGTATATGATCAATACTAAAATTGCACTGAATGAAAATACATTAAGAAACGTACGTCATTACTTGTTCAATCATTTATAAATGAAGAGTTCAGATGCAAAAGCCTCCAAGTGCCATTTGAAATGTTATATTTGTAATGTAGGTTCAGTAATTTCACTTTAATGGCAATGAATAGGTTCTTTTCATGGCCATTAAGGTGAAATAGCTGAATGTAAACATAGGAGCCTGAGAAAAATGCTAATTTTAGAAGAAAATTTCAAACGGCACTTAGAGGCTTTTGCATCTGAATTCTTCATAAACGGATAGAATGAGGTTTTGGCCTCTTTTAGTGATGCAATGTATGTTACTCTCAAGACAAGTTATATCAATCTGGTTTTTATGGTTTTGTAGGCCCAAGCATGGCCTGTGGGGAGAAGTATGCCACCTTGCCTGCCAGCACGCAGTGTGGCCCCATGAAGCTCATGAGTCTCGAAGAGGCGCAGGCTCGCTCTCTCAGTCCCAACCACCCAGCAATGAGAGAGAGGCAAAGAGAGAACAGCCTTCCAGATACCAGCACTGCTGCAATGTATCATACAGTAATAGATCTGTCTGACAGCAGGTGTGATTTATGCACACACACTCAATATTGAATCCAGTATTGCTTGACCCAGAAAACAACAGATCTAAAACATTTTTCATTTTATTTAATTTTTTACATTTTAACATTTTCATTACACTGTCAAACATTCATTAACCTTCTCACAATACAGAAGAAAATTCTCAGGAAAATCTAAGAAGTGGAAGTCCATCTTCAGTCTTGGACGATCTGTCATCGACTCTAAAGGGAAACTGAGTCGCAACGGGAGTGTGTTTATGAGAGCCCAAAATCCCTCAGGTAAGAAAGAGACAGAGACAGAGAAAGAAAGGAACTTTCTAGTGCAGGGTTATTCAATTGGCCGCCAATCATCTTCATCCGGCCCGAGGAAGAGTGCGCAGGTTGCACATTCGCCTTGAATTGTTCTTGCACTAATTAGTTTGTCCACAAGGTGGCAACACTAGCCCGGGCCAGCCAAAAAGAAAAGGGAGAGACGCAATAACAACAATCTACTGGAGACTGCAACATCAATAGATGGCAGTTTTGACGAGCGATTATGAGGGAGTTATGCGATATCCACAATTCTAAGGTTAGTTTAAACAAGTTTAAAGACAGATTTTTATCAAAGCAGGAAGTATAGTTTGAAAATCTGCGCGTTTGGCTGTATTCATAGACTGATCTGCTTCAGACAAGCGCGCCAGCGCTTCAATGGACAAAACCACACACTGATGTAGAAATGCGTGGTTTTGGCGAGTTACCTCATAAACACAGTCTTAAATTAGTTAAGAGTTTGGAGAAAATTGGATACGTGTCACATCCGCATCATGTGCATCAGGTTTTATTAAAGAAACAGCTGCTTTTAAAGTGAAACCTGCTGCAGTCTGTGATTGATGTGAATCAAAGAACTAAAGAAAAAGAGAAATCACTTGACTGCTCTGCTTGCTGATTAAATTTTGTAGCTTGAATAAAGAATAATCAATATAGCTTATGCATACAATTTATAGTTTATGTGAAGATTGTTTTAAGTTCACTTATAAAAAGTTGTTATATTTTTCAAAGCCTATTAAATGTTAAAAAATAATATAACATTTCAATTATACTGTAATATTAAATGGCTATAATTAATGGCTAAAATTAAAGGAAAAAATGGATTTAGTAGAGACGACAGTAACATTATTTGTATCAATGATACTTCTTCATTAATAATAGGCTATAAAAAGATTCCATTAAACACATATGTAAAATATACCATCTTTATGTTGTTTCTATATTAATTTGGAAGTTCAGTTTGAAAATTTGACAACACAAATATATTAATATGCGTTTAGTCACATTTTTTTAATTCATTACAGTTTTTATAGATGTTACTGTTGGTAATATTAGTTAATTTTACTGCTGAATATGCATATAAATTTAATTTCCAATTTTATAGGCCCCCCAGAAAAAGATCGGGACAGCCCCCCACCCCCTTGGCCCCCTTCAAATGTTCAATTCGATAATCCGGCCCTCAAATGAAGTTAATTGAATAGCCCTGTTCTAGTGTCTAGAAACACAAGTTCCCAAAAAAGGGAAGACACAAATGAGGAGGTGCAGCCAGAAATAAAATGCCACATCGTGACATTTCGGGCCACCTACTGTACATCAGACATCAGAGCAACAATAATAGCACAACGTTGCTCTTGATGTCTAATGAAAGCCCTACAGATGGCCAAAGCATCATGAAGTTAAAACCATATTTTCACCTAGAGAATGAATATTGCAGAAGGTAAAACACTGAATGCTTAAAATTGTTGCTAGAGTCAGAAAATATGATGCATATTTTAAAAAGGCATCACCAGAATAATGATGAATTACAGTAAGTTAAAAGAAAAATAAAGTAACATTTCGGCTTATGTCTAAAGAAATTGATTAAATATGGTATTATTTACAGTAGATAATCTTTTTACTTTGTATGAATGTTTTTAGCATTGGGAAAAGAAATATCTTTTATTAACATTAAATCAAAATTTGACTAATACTAATACATTTTACTGTAACACATTACAGTATTTTTCTTTTAATTTAGTCCAAAGTATCTTTTTTGTTTCAGTGCAGAGTAAAGAAGAATAACAAATAGTATGACAAGTTTAATGTTTTATGTTTGTTTTCTCTCTTAAACAGAAAAACCTGCTATACGGCCATCCAAAAGCATGGACTCTCTCTGTTCCTTTCAGGCAGCAGGTGGGGCTAGATCTCCATATCTACAGTATACTTACTTTACTATGCTGTCACTTTGCAGTTGGAGCTTTTTCTCTTTCTTTTTTTCCTAAAAAGATTTTAATATATAATACATTTATACAAGTATATATTTATATATAGATACATTACATATTAAGAAACAATAAATTAATTCTTATAAAAGAAAAAAAGAAAACAAACGCAGCTACATTAACAAATTAAGATATCAGCCTGACACATGGCCTATGGGCAAAAATTAATTACAGAATGTATACAAAATGTATTACTGAAAAAGGATCATGACAGGAGACTTATTCCGCTTGTTAGATTAGTTTCTGCAGTACTGCAATTAAAAAAAAAAAAAAAAGTGAATGTATCAACTCAAAGTTCATGGAAGGTATAATTTATCACATTAAATAATGGCTTAGTAATGGTTTAATATTGTGTTATATCACAAACACATTCATAAATTTTCACTAAAGAGTGAAAATACTTTTTGGGCCGCTGTTAATTTGTGCCTTTTAGGTGTCACCACCAGTTTTCTCTTTTTCATTCCCATTCAGATGAGGACAAAGCACCAACAGAAGGAAGCAATGGCATCTTTGTCCCAGTTCTAAAATCCCGAACCCTGGGCTCAGATATCGACTACAATCTGAACAAGACGGATCAAAAATGGGACTTAGATCCTCATACTGCATCCGGAGGATCCCTAAATGAGAAAAGAGAAGGAGCATCAAATGCCTCCTCTTCATCTCCATCTTTATCCCAACTGCAGAAAACTCTTCCGGAACAGCTGAAAGTTTTCAAAGGTGATGACCGCAGCGGCTGCCAGCCCACATCTCCCAAAAACCGTCGGATGTTATATTCTGGATCTGCCAGTAATGGATCTAGACCGTCTTTTCCAGGCAGCCTGTTTCCACTGGAGTCATCGCCGCGGCACCAACGGAAGGCTCTCAACATTTCTGAACCCTTCGCAGTGTCTGTACCTTTGCGTGTGTCTGCAGTTATTAACTCTAACAGCACCCCCTGCAGGGCACCAGGGAAAGAGCGGGACAGGGGTTTGGGGGGACTCTTTAAGCCCACTAAGGAGGCTGGACCTCTGGAACCCCATCGCAGTGAAAGTATTGGCACTGCTGGATTGCGAGTCCCCAGCAGTGGCGGCAGTGGGAACTTTACGTTCACAGACTGGGAGACTGGACTAGCAGGTCACAACAGCAGTACTGGGTACAGAGAGAACCCGCTCAGTGACAGCAGTGGAGGCAGCGGATGCAGTATCTATAGCAACAGCAGCTCTTTCCCCGTGGAAAATGAGGATCAGGCTGGGGAAAGAAATACTACAGACGTGCTCACTCTGGGGACAACAAAGAGTATGACGATTGTAGTGTGTGCGTGTGTGTGTGTGTGTGAACATGAAAGTATATTTTCATTTAGTGAGAATTATTTTAAATCTTTTTATTTTGAAAAAAACAAAGTTAATCACTGCCATACTCTTTCATTATCATATTATCAGATTTACTGAGCAATCGCATAAAATAGAAAATAATTCAAATCAAATTTGCATTTGCAAGTTGATTAATTAAATGTCAATGATACATTTAAAAAAAACAAAGTTAATCACTGACATACTCTTTAATTATCATATATTATCAGATTTACTGAGGAATCACATAAAGTAGAAGATATTTCAAAACTACATTTTTGAAGAAATAATGTAAAGGTGAAGTGTGTAAGGTTGTGCTTTCAGACATTGCTTTGTTTTAAATCAACCAGTGGTATGTGTGTTTGAGCAGGGACTAGATTTCTCAGTAATAGCAGATTGTGTTCGGGAATCACATTATTTTTGCAAATATCTGTCTGGTGATGCTACTGCTGCAGAAATCACACACTACACCTTTAATTCTACTACCCTAACTGATAATATTATATTGATTTCTCTGAATCCTCTCAGGCAAGGATGCAGAAGTGAGAGAGCTGATAGCCAGTGTGGAGAATTTTGAACCTCAGGCGTCATCTGAGACTACAAAAATTAAGGAAGAACTGGAAACTACATCAACGCAACAAGATATGGAAAAATTGGACAAACTGGTATGATTTGAATTGGTAAAACACATGGAATTTTGCCCCTGTATTTTTAATAAGATTGAAATACTATAGTAGTACAATGGTTCCCAATAGGACCCACTTGGAAGCCTCAGAAAATGTCCAAGGGGGGCCGCAGGATGACTTAAAATTGAATATATTAAAATGTATATTGCATCAAAAGTTGGGGGTGGGTGGCACAATGGCCAAACAAGGTCCTTGAAAGTTAAGAACCACTGTACTATTACAAAATCCCAAAATAAAATATGATATATATATAGATATAGATATAGATATATATGGGCCATTCTACAGAATTGGTCCAAAGTCAGTTGGAAACGTCTTGAAAAAGTTTTGCCAAAAAATTAGCAAATTATATAATATACAAGGTACACATTTCTATTGTCACTACTGAAACAGTAATAATAATTTTAATAGAAGGGTCATATTGACCTATTACGATTTTGCTTACATCTAGATTGTAAATATATATATATTTTTGCTATTTTATTCAGAGGTAAATCCATAACAATCCAAAACAAATTTTAACAATATTTCAACTGTAATTTATGAGATTTGTTGTATTTTGAAAACAGTTTTTCAAAGTTAAGGATTCATTAGTTTGAATATGCATTGAACCAAAAAATATCATAACATCTTAGTTGATAATTCAGTATACATTTGAACCTAGCTCAAAGATGCTAATCAACACATGGCTAGCTAGCACAGTTCTGAACAGTGGTATACATATAAAAACTAAATGTTATGGAATAACTCCCAAAAACGTGTGCAGAAAAAAGGTGTTTGGTAGTGATGTTCTTTAAAGTCACACACACATTTTTTAGACATTTGAACACATTTAACTATCCTATCTACTCACACCTTGTAGCTATGAGAGAGGGGACACAGGAATATTTCCTGATCATAAATGTATGGGTTTAGTTCAAATCAGTCTCGGCCAATAGACTAAAACATACACTGTTTCGGTAGTGACATGAAAAATGTGGGACTTTTTTTTTTTTTTTACATAAAATTTCATAATTTACAAAGATTTTACAAAAGGATACTTTTAAAAACAACAATGGATTTTTTTTTTTTTTTTTTAATTCAATATCATTTTTATAAGTTGAAATTTAGGGGTTAGGGTTCGGGACAGCCACCTCCCAATTGAAAGTACCCAAAAATGATCATTTTATATATATTAAGCTTACCAATATTTTAAATATTATTGTGGGTTTCAATAGATAATAGAAGGATCTTAATAAACATCTAAGATTTGAATACTTAATTGCTTAAAATGTATTTTTTGGTTGTGGGACAGTAGTTGGCAACAATTCTGTAGAATTGCCCATATGTGTGTGTATATATATATATATATATATATATATATATATATATATATATATATATATATATATATATATATGACCCTGGACCACAAAACCAGTCTTAAGTGTCAATTTTTCGAAATTGAGATTTATACAACATCTGAAAGCTGAATAAGTAAGCTTTCCATTGGTTTGTTAGGATAGGACAATATTTGGCCAAGATACAACTATTTGAAAATCTGGAATCTGAGGGTGCAAAAAAATCTAAATATTGAGAAAATTGCCTTTAAAATTGTCCAAATGAATTCTCAGCAATGCATATTACTAATCAAAAACGACGTTTTTATATATTTACAGTAGTAAATGTACAAAATATCTTCATTGAATATGATCTTTACTTGATATACTAATGATTTTTGGCATAAATGAAAAATCGATAATTTTGACCCATCGACTTAAAGGGATAGTTCACCCAAAAATGAAAATTCTATCATTGTTTACTCACTGTCAAGTAGTTCCAAACCTGTATGAATGTCTTCATTCTGCAGAACACAAAGGAAGATATTTTGAAGAAAGTTTGTAACCAGAATGTTTTGGGGTACCATTGACTTCCATAGTAGGGAAAAAAATACTATGGAAGTCAATGGTGCCCCAGAACTGCTTTGTTTCCCACATTCTTCAGAATATCTTCCTTTGTGTTCAGCAGAACAAATACATTCATACAGGTTTGGAACAACTTGAGGGCGAGTAAAGATGACAGAATTTAAATTTTTGGGTGAACTATCCCTTTAAGACTGATTTTGTGGTCCAGGGTCACACACACACACACACACACACACACACACACATATATATATATATATATATAGATGTATATAGCCCCTTCGTTGTCCATTGTGCCACCCACCACCCGCTTTTAAAATGTATATTACATTGAAATGGCCTTGAAAGTTAAGAACCATTGTACTATTACTAACTCCCAAGAAAAAATATGAAATAGTGACATATATTCTATTCAAGTCCATTCGCTCCTAATATGAATACATTCTGAATTTATGAAACTACTTAAACTACTGTCTTGAAGAGACATCATTTTGACCTTGGAAATATTATTGGAACAAATGTCTGTAACCAGACCCCACTTTTTTCTCATTTTGGTTCTTTCTTTGTGTTTCACAGGAACTAATCAAAAAGGTGCCATCATCTGGCATGCATCAAAAAGTTTCGGTCACTGAGGCTGAAACAAACATGCCAGATGAACAGGTGAAGCCTAGCTTCACCAAGATTACTGGAAATGAGGACACTTGCAAGCTAAGTGCCCAAGCACAGAGAAGAAGCAGTTTGCCTACCAACACTGCAGCATCAAAGGGACTCTTTATAGATCTTACCAAAAATGTAATGTTTGATCATTCTGGTGCTACTACATTTAATTCTGTGATGAAGCATTTCCCTGAAAGATTGTTGTCATGTGATGGTAGCTGGAATTACTTGGATAATGATGTTGACAGGACAGACCACAAGAGCCTAGGGTTGCAAACCATAATAACAACCAATCTAGAACTTTCCCCATTTCTACACCTAAAGGAAACAGATATTCTCCAAGATGCAGAGCCATACAGCGAAGAGGAACTAAGAACAGATCCTGGTAAGAAAGACAACACTTCCAAAAGTGACTTGTCAGATAATTCAAGCAGCTATACAAAATCGGATGTTCTCACATCTCGTCACGCGGACACAAAAGAACCATTAGTATCAAAGGAAATTTGTGAAAAAGAAAATGAGGTTAGTGATAAACCCCAGAAACTTGACTTAGCAGGAAGAATCAAGGGAAGTTTAGAAAGACTCTCAACTTGTCCGAATGAACATCACCACACACTGGAAAGTTTTTATCAAGATGATGGAGACACATGGGGGAGTCATTTGGGTGGTTTGGATCAGGTTGAACCATGGGAGGACTTGTGTTCCGCCAAGCAGTGGGTAACTAGTCCTTTACACTCACCAAAACTTGAGGATCACTTACCTATACCAAGAGAGACCATGCCATGTCTAGCAATTCACAACCAAGTTCTTGACAATCCAAAAGTGAATGACTTGCCCAAAAGCAAGAAGGTTGAAGCTAAAGAACCAGCTGTGCTTAATGACATTACATCATCTCAAACAGAGGCTGCTGTGACAGCTGCCTGTGAACTTGGAAACTCTGACTTCCCAACAGGAAACAAAAATGCAGGCACAGATGTAGCTTGTTTTGCACAGATAACAGAGCATTTTGACAGTGATAACCTCAAGTGGATGGGAGACAAAGACAACAGCAAACTGGAGATTCCACAGGTTAAGATATTGAAGACATTCACCGATCCAGATGATACTACTGGACTGCAAAACATGAGCAAAGCAAAACAGAAATGCTCTTCTCCTTCTCAGAGGTTTCATCGACAAACATCCCATGAGTCCTGCATCGTGGAGAGAAGTCACGAAAACATTAAACCCAAACTCAGGCCATGCTCCCTTAACCTTGATTTAGGACACCAAGGTGTCAGAGACATTTCAAATAGTCAGTATCTGAAAAGTGCAAAACATTCAAATGCACAGGAATGGTTGACACCTGAAGCCAAGCATGGTAGCTCATCTCTAGAGTTGGAGCTATTCCTCAGTGGCTCCAAGGCCCCTGTGCGACGCAACTCGGCACCAGTTAGTGTGTCATCAGTCCGTACTGCATTCATGATCAAAACTTGCAAAGCTAAAGCTGTTCCTGTTATTCCACCAAAAATTCAGTATAGCCACATACCTCATGCTCTACCTGAGGGGAGCACTGATCAAGTCAGTAAAAGTACATCTGAAAAGAAACCTGCTAAGAGCAAGTTGGGAAAAGCGGGTTCTGCACTTCCCCTCCAGAAAGTCAGAGACCACAGGGAGGATGTGTCAAGCAGTGAACCACCATCAGCGGTCCAAAGACAGATTCCCATGAGCAATGCAACATGCAACGAGAATTACAAGCCAACCTCCATTCCAGACCTTCCAGTGTTGAGAAGGAAGCGATCTGCAAATGGGGACACATTTATGGATCGTCCTAGACCTGAGCGCTCATCGCTTCTTCAGAGATCGTCCTTCAGAAATCGTCCAAGACCTCAAAGTCTCATCCTGTTCAGCCCTCCATTTCCAATCATGGACTACCCTCCAGTAGGGGATGATGGTAAACTAGTCCTATCTCCTATTAAAGCTGAAGCATCACCATTTGACGTCTATTCAAATGAACTAGCGGAAAACCTCAAAACTACTGAGGGGGTAACCTTGCGTAATAAAATGACTTTGCCAAAGAGTGGACAAAGGCTTGAGACTTCAACCAGTTGCTTTTACCAGCCACAAAGGAGGTCAATGATATTCGACAACAGAAGTAACAGGCAAATTGAATGAGATAAGACTGATCCATTACTGGCCATCATGCAATAACTAGCAACTTCTTGCTTATTAATTGTGACCGAGTGTCAGTATACCTAGAAACACACAATGATGCTTGGAAATCAAGGTGCCGTTAATCCTGATAATACAGATTTGTAAGTATTAAGCTTTGTGTAAAATGCTGCTGCTAAGGATTTATATCAGAGATTTTTTTTTCTTTTTCTATATTTGCAAGGAAAACTGAAACATGCCTTAGGATAAACCTGGGAAACTCAGCAGGCTCCTACTGTCGATGTAAATACAGACTGTGCAAGCATGTCTCAGTTTAAATTGACTTAATTCCCTTCACGTGGAACTCAAGGTCTTAGTGTCTGTTATTACTTTATCATGATTGGAAATATTTTGTTCACAATTGGAGTGATTTATAAATGATCTACAAATCCGCATGATAAGAAAAAAAATAAGCAGTTTCAAAAAATGACAAAAACATTTATTTATTCCATATTGTCTTGTTTTGTCATTGTCATACAAATCTGTACTTCTGTAAGTCCATAAAGAGTAAAAATCAATTTGTACAAATGTTTGGAGTAAAAGTAAAAGTCCAGCGGTTTGAAGATAGTTTAAAGGTCAATGTTCTTGAATAATTCAAATGTTGCTTCAAGCTGTTTTCTCTATTTTGTAGATACATTTTTATATATTTTCAAATCTCCTAATTACTTGGTTAACAGAAATGTATGAAAAAAAGATACTGTGGTCTCAAAAAAAAAAAAAAGAATATAAAAAAAGTCCATGTTTTATAGAAACTGTAAAGCAGAGAAGTTTTGACAATGTATTTTGAAGAAAGGCAGAGACAAGGATGAAAGATCATGATGATGATGTTGTCAGTTGTGTAATCAGACAACACTAACCTTGTGATATGCTCTTTTTGTATTCAATCAAATTGGATTTATTGTATGTATACTATTCTAAACAAAATAATAAAAGTATTTCACATGTAATGTGCACACTGTAACATACACTTAAGCATTTAAAATGACAAATGAAGTTATTTCAGTATATAATTGTTTAAAATTATAATTTCATTTATAATGCATATTCCTATTTGCTTAATTTTCTGTACTAAAGGTAAGATACGAATAAAGTAGTTCCTACATATACAGGGTAAGTTGTGCCACTTACAGTTGTCTAGTAGTCAAATATAAATCATAAAAAATTGAAGCAATCATCTATAATATAGGGTCACAGAAATGTATAATTATATAAAATGTATATAATAAAACTAGTATGTAAGTAAAGTGGTCCAGGGAACCAACTTGCCTCATGTTGTAGCTGTGTCATGTCAAGGGTAAGTTGAGTCACTGGGGAATATAGAACAATTTACATTTGAAATTAAACAGTGGGCATACTGTCTATGACAATAAGAATCATGTTCATGTTACGTTACAGAACAATATTCACATTTTCATAAACTAGCTAGGAAATACTTTAATATTCATAATATTTATAGTGAAACAATTTTCAACATTTTAATAGTGTTTGCCGTAGTTATAGCATTTCTCACAGTTGGAGGCGATGCTCAATTATTACTAGATAAGTCACTGACAAGCAAAAAATTATATTTACCCTGAGTATGTTGTAAGTCAAACTGAATAAGTGTCTGACTTTCTAAATGTATGATCATAGTCTTAGCTTTCAAAAAAACAAAAAACAAAAAAACTAAACATATATATATATATATATAAAACAACAATAAATGCAATGAATGCAAATAGACAATGTGACTGTGAAGATATTTTGAACTTATTTTTATTTACAAATGAAATGACTGCATGAGATACACCGGTCTTGAAACACCAGATGTTGCTTTAGTGTAAATATACAGTAGATAACTATAGAAATACACTGTAATAAGACCCTACTATAAACAAAGACTTCCTTTACTTATGCAGCCAAAATCCACCATTGAAATTCAAGTTCAGCACAAAAGCCAGCTACTTTTGTCTAGCTAGCATTTTATTGATTTATTTATTTTGGCGAAGACTGGCATAATGTCTCATACATTCATGTCTTATACAGAAGTTGCTTTATCTTATAAAACATAGTTAATTCATAAAACAATAACAATCTGAGAATTATAATTATAACTGTGTCTCCAAAATCCAGAGAATGCCTGTTAGTAATTACTCCGTTAAATATGTATTTTTTTTGTTATTTTTTTCCCCTCACATTTAATAGCTCCAACTTGCCACTTGAGTGCGTTCATTGAGATATTTAGGTCAAAGACACTCGCAAACTACATTATTAAGATTTCAGCATTGTTTGACTGAAAATGAATGCTAATACGTCTAAAAATTGTGACAAAACATGGTAAATTTGGAGAAAAAAAAATGTGAAGACAGTTGCTTGGAAACAACAATGTGGAGTCACGGAATGACCTGCAGCAACCAATACACCTTATTTAAAGAAATATATAAATAAAAGAATATACTTGGATTCAATTTGTTGCAAAGCCCTTGTTACTTTGCTTTAGAATTCATTATGATTTCACAAATGTGTTTCTTGACTCATCACGGATTTTGATCTTCATTTGCACCTGCAAAAGTTTTTGTAAAATCAACTGTGATTAGGATGTCTTACAACTATTCGAAAATGTCACTTCTTATTATTAAACATAATTTATTTAAAAAAATTAACCTGTTTATAGGGCCAGGTAAAACAGTATACATTATATTTCACAAGCTCTTTCTCTTAAATCAGACAGTGTATTGATCACGAATAGTTCAGGTCGTATGCCTCTTCAATATACTTTCAGCAAGAATTATTCATGAAAAACCCACAATTTCTCAAGTCAGTCAAGACTTTGGAGATCTCTATAAAATAATCTATATAATGACAATGTGTTGGAAAGTCCAAAAAAAAAAAAAATTCTGATTAAAAATACCTGTTCTAACATGAACTGAAGTGGATCGTCGGGTCTATCAAAAACCAGTTTCTCTGTGATGTCCTGAAATAGCACAAACGAGACTATGAGTAAAAAAATACAATGAAGAATCATTTTTTTGTCCTGGATGTCTCAAGCACCAAAATGTTTCTTTTGTTGCTAAAATAACATTGGTAGTTAGTCAGAGCTCTTTTTGTTTTCGTAATACTCATAAAACAATATGTAGTTTTATTAAATAAACCGGAACAATGCAATATTAGCATGCTAAGCCATTTTTTTTTTTTGGAACTTCTATTAGTGCTCTGAATTGTCCTTCGCCATTTTGTGCTAAGCAATTCATCACTGTCTCCCATTTTCTTCGTAAGAAAAATATATCAGTAACTGCTGCTTTGTTCTTTCTCACCTGAAAAATCTGAAGAATACTGTGAGTCTCCATATAGTTAACAGAGCGTTCATAAGGGTCCGTGAACACTGAGGTAACGTTAGTACGAATGGTCTCCGCACTCTCGGTGATAAGCGCTTTTTCTGATAGACCAGAATCTGCCATCTCACAAAGTTTGAAAGTTTATACTGTTGTAGTATAGCCTACAAAAAACGATACACACAAAAGGTAAGTTGCGAAGTGTACGTTCTCGCAGTATTATTACTCAGATAGCCTAGTTAGCGTTCGCTCTTTAATAAAGGATTTCAAGTGCATTACCTCTGTTAAAAATAAATACCAAACTTTGTCTTTAGTCCGTTTTGTGTTAATACAGAAATTGGACCGCGTATCTCGAACACATCTAGAGCAGGACTGTTTGAAATGTCACCCTGTAACCCCTAGCAACTGTATACAAAAGGCGGGGATGATGTCATTGGGCACAGTTCCCCGGGACAGCGCCTTTGATAAAGAATCGTGAGGGGTCTCAAAAAGGTTCGTTGAAAAAGAAGAAAACTCCGTTCGCATGGTTGAAACACAGCTTCTGCAGTTAATGCCAATTTTACTATCTATTTTTTGAGAAAAGAATACCTCAGAAGACCTCGGACTAACGTTTACAATAGGACTGACAAAGGGAAGGAGGGGCCAAACCGCCGTTTCTAGGTTGCAAGTCGTCCTCAGCTGACACCTCGGCCTACAATGGGTGCATTTTATGTAGGGCAGACGGTGTGCGTGTCCCCCGGTGAACCTCTCGGTTAAACGTTGCTGTTCATGTTTATAACCGAAAGGGGGAACTCAATATCAAGAAAAGCGTGCAACCAAACCGGAAACCTCATACTAGGAGGAATGATATTATGGAGGCGAGAGATTGTTACATGTGACGAAATATTTACGTGAGCCAAGGTCGAACAGCTTTTAACAAAATAATATATAGAATATATACGCAAGAAATGGCTTATTGTTTGTAAATGTGTCTCTTTGAACTTTTAACATTACACAATCTGAGTGGGACGTCCTAAATCATAATTACATCGCTGCCAATATCCGGACACAATATTCAAGATTCACTGCTCACTGTTATAATAGCACGATCAATCGTTTGAAGGATTGTATTCTTCACTCACACACACACACACACACACACACACACACATACATATACACACACACACACACACACACATATATATATATATATATATATATATATATGCTCTCACACACACACTTTAACAAAAGCAGCGCGCCTGAAAAAAAAATCACTTAGGCTCGAAGGTTGATTATTCCTCGTCTAGACTACAGACGACCGCGCGAGCGCGGCACACACCTGTCATTGTCTAGACTGGGGGGAGTCGGGGGAGGGGGTGCTCAATGTAGCTGGGGACTCGTGAGCCACTATTGCATTATTTTGTGTCAGTCACAACGGCTCTGTGAACGTATTGGTGAAGAAAAAAGTTCGGTGTCACTTTTCACGATCTGATTGGCCAGCAATACCGTCAGCAACTCGTCTTACGTTTCATTGAGGTCAGCTAGGGACGTTAAAAAATAAATAAATGAGAAAATAGAAATGCGTAGAAAGTAAAAGGCACGGTGAACAATCTAGCTTGTTGGTCTTCCAGCTGACGGGCAGCGTCATCGTCCAATGTGGGACCAGATATGATTTTGAGAAATTTACTGACATCGTCCCTAACCAATCTAAAGTAGGCTATCTATAAATGATCAACATGCAGGATTCTCGGATGACTGGCCTTTTGATCGAGGATGGGACATGGATTTCAGGGAGTTTAATTCGCGCTCATAACACCAAATAACATTAATGTCTTGGCAATGTATGCATTTGTTTATGCTCAAGGAGCAGCGCGTACAAGCAGAAACTCCTCAAAAGGGGACCACAACAAGCGCATCGAAATACTCAACGGAAAACGGTGCACTTGTACAGTGACCGACAATTAAGAAACTGAGGATGCACAGTGTCCATGCTGGTTCAAACACAACAATTGCGATAAGGCAGAATAGTTTCACTTTCAGAGCCACAATGGAGCCAGTTTCAACGTTCCTCGCCGCGCGGAAGGGAGGGCGTGCGGCTCACCGATTGGGGTAAAGTCATGTTGAACGATTTATATCACAACCTACGTGCTTCAAGAAAGTCCATTCTGTTCCAATCGCCAGTAGAAAGGCGTGGCTGCCCAAAATCTTCGACGAATAGTGAAAAAATGGGAGGGCACGAGTGAGCTGCGTGATGTCCTCTCCGAAGGTAGGCTGCAGCGTGTGTTTATTGATGAGATGAAAGAAGATGGAAGTGAGAAATGAAACAAAGTAAGGGACAATATTAATAAACTCAGTCCTTGCCTGGGGAAAACCGGGGAAGCTGTGAAGCGCTGTAGCCACTGGAGAAGAAAGACCCTTAAAGCAGCAGGTAAGAAATAGGGAGAGGGAAGGGAGGGGGAGGGTACTTATACTATTTATGTTAGGCTATTTATAAGAGTAATAGCAGTCATTCCTTTGATATGAGGTGAAAAAAAAACTTAAGCATGAAGCATATACTAATAGCTCAAATACAAGACTTTAGTCCTTGTTTATCAATATCGTATACATAAGCCAGCTTTGAAGAAGATACAGAAAACTTGTGAAATTACATTCAGTTGAAAAAGAATTGCCGCTCCGGATTATCGGATCTGTAGGCTGAGTTCTCTCAGAACAGCCAGTGTTTGTCTGATATTAACAAAAAAGACTCGTGGTTGCCCGAAGTGACGTCTCAGGTAAAATGACCATATAATTCCTTGCTTGATCACTGATCTTCTTGTAGTTTAACAGTTGGCAGGCTATGAAGACTTAGTCTGTAGTTTTTATAAGTTGTATTATTTTTATTTTGCGAAGTGTTAGACGTTACAGTGAACCATGACACGAAAAGCACAATACGACTCAACAGAGCCGCTAGGGACTTCCCTACGTACGACCAAAATATTTGATAGAAAAACACCGCTCTAACCGTGTGTTAAGTGTCAAGTATCAGCGATTAAAGCCTGTCAGGGCTACGACACAAAATGCTCTGTTCTGCTAGAGGAATAGACGAGATAGAAATGATGATTTAAACATTTCAGCCGCTTATCTGGAATCCCAGTGTTTTCCGGGCTATTGCTAATATTTTATTGACCCCGGTAGATTTGCGCGCTAGCCTCCGGTCTCGGGATATCTGAGACAAACATAATTGTTACGTATGTTGTTGTTTTGTGTAGACGTTCTTAGCAGCTTCTAGAGCAAATTCTATAGAAACTATGGAGTTTTGTAGGGAGTGTATCGGGCATGTCCGTTATTTGTCATCATTAAATTAGGATTCGCAGCCCAACCAAGTGACCGGAATTTTAGCCCTCGCTCCAAGTACGTAAAGGAGCCGAAATGTAGTTTTAGTTACAAAAGATAAATGGCCATCTGTTCCGTATTCTAATGCTTGTACTTACTGAATGACCTCTTTTTGACTCCGTGTTGTGAAGTGCCAGCTTGTTGCCTATAACGCACGCGTTTGTAGGCTAAGCAAACAATAAATCACTCGGCCATTTTAACGCAAAAAAACTTCATATGGCAAAACATAGAGCGGCTCGTCTTCAGTTTTTGGAGGTAACGGGGCCTTCAAGCAGCGGTCCGATCACAGCGCTGATTGTATTGTTATCTCTGTGTAGTACGAGACGGCGGGTATGGGAACCATGGCATTGGCCCGTAGTGGAAAAAACACCCCAGACACATTTTTCATTAATTTATCATATGCCCTCTGTTTCCCGACGCTGTATTATAAAATGTCTGTCTTATATAATCTGTTTATTTATAGCAAATGACATGAAAAGGTTGTCATTTTTGTGGGGTGATTCTATTCGATGTTGGCTACTTTGATTTTTGGAATGTTTTAACTGAACGAATGTGCTGAAAGAAGGAACCCTTGTTATTTTACTATATAAACAAAATGCAGTAATCTTGTTTAGCAATGTGTGTGTTTGTTAGCACCTTTATTTTTATTTTTTTTTTGTCTTTTTTATTTTTTTATTTTTTTTTTTAACTGAGCACCAGTCTCTCAGACGGTTGGCAGTGCGGCCTTGGAAGTTTGACTGTACCCCTTTACTTATTGATTTAAAAAAAAACAAATTTTATTTTAACGGTCAAATATTACTTCATTAAACGTTAAGGATTTTTTTAAAGTGAAGTGCTGGCGTATATGGAATACAAGCGAATTGATATTAATAAATAAATCATGACCTCTGTTCTGTTAACCCTGTGTGCTGCTCTGCGTTAATGTATTTGTTGCTAGCTTTGCTGTTAGCTCGTAAGTCTTTTAAACCTGTGGTTGTCTGAATAACCACTTTTTGCCTCAATCCATTTAATTCATTACTTCAATCATGACAAATGTCGTCAGTTTTACGTTGAAAACTTTAATCTCTCTCTGTGTATTTCTTTGTGTTTCAGATAGTTTTACGCCGCTATAAGAGAGTGATGTATAGGCTAAGCATACACTGGGTAACGTTAGGCAGTCTTACTGTAAATCATCATAAAATATTATTGTATTCTCAAGTCATTTTTAACTTAAATATTATTAAAAATATATAGGCTATGCCAGAAACAGTATTTATGTTAGTATTTTCTGAAGCTTATACCGGCCTCCTGTCATAGAACTGTTTTGTAAAATACTTCGTGAGTCTGCAGGGAGGGCAACGTCGAGTAAATTAACTCTTTTTACATTTATAGCAAATTAGGTTTTCATTTCAGCACATTTAAGAAAAATACAAATTATATATTAGTCTATGGATCAAGCTTTTCTTCCCCACACATAGTAGACTACAAGACTGCTTCGCATACATTTCAACACGTTGTTCCTTATGCACCTGTTTAATTCAGTTGGAAACTGTTTTAGTCGCGTACTGTATGTGTTTCAATTAAAAACGTGTGTAGTTTTATGGCTGATTTGGACAGTAGTTAGAATAGGGAGGAGGGCCTTGGCTGCGTGAAGGGTGTTTGTCTGTCAGCTTTACCGACTTTAAAGTTGCTGTATGTGTGAACAAGACCTTGAGAAGTATGTTTTACGTTAGTTTACGACTGTGTATACCAAAACCGAAAATAAACTTTTTAGTTATACTTTAATGTATTATACAATACAAATACATATTTTGGAAGTCACAACAGTCGCGCTATATCCATATGTCCGTGCCTCCTGCAATTGGTTTTCACGTGTTAATGCACTATAGTTTACAAAACGAGATTTTTCTTATTAGTACTTTTCAGTAATGAAGCTTGTTTTAGCTATGTCAGTTATGTGATGCTTAAAAATATGTGACACGTTTGTCTTTAAAGACGTTAAACTTTTAAGACGTTGTGTACCTAGACCAACCAGTGAGAGTTGTACATTCTTGAGTGGCTTTATGTTTCTTGAAGTTTTGAGGTACTACAATAAGGTATTGTTATTAAGTGATATCATATAAACATTAACTAAGAGCACTCTATTTTAGAACAAAATGTGTAGGAGCTTTTCCCAACATTAGGCTAATATTAATAAGTTTGTATTTTTGTTTAGCTTATCTTCTCTTTTCTTTCTTTCTTTTTTTTTACTTATTTGTTTGCACTAAAGAGTAATGTGTTTATTGGTGTGATTATTGATCTAAGGTATTGATTATTGCTTATATAACGATCAGCTCGTTGAGTTGAACCATTATTGTGCAGTATAAGAGGTCGTGATCATGTTTTCATACACTTTTTCATACACATTCATGCCCCATCACTTTTGAATATTGTTTGTGGATGTTTATTGATACGTCAAAGTGCTTTAATTTCTGTGCATGATTATTTGTTTATTTATTGTGCTTGTGATAGATGCTATATTAATACATATAGACTTAGGGTTAGTGTGTCTTAGGGTTAATATGAATTTATATTCCTATTCTTAATGTTTACTAAAGTTTTAAAGAAATGTTAAACATGTTCTTTTGTCTATTTTTGGTGAGATGGAAATGATAAATGTGACCAAAAACAACAAATGAATCATGATCTTAGGAATATTGGTATTCCTAGATCAAAAGGAGGCATTGTGTGCTGTTTATTTTGGAAACATCAAACCCTCTTAGTGCTTCAAACGTAATGCTCACATGCCACTGCGAGACACTTTTAAAGAGTTTCTCAGTTGGTTTGCAATTGATTATTTGACAGAATGACGCTTTAACAATGCTAAATTACAATTAAACAATTACAGGTCTACAGAATTACAGTAATTTTGTAAGATGATTTGTCACAGTGGAAGGGCTGTTCTAATTATTCTTAAATCGGTACTTGATAGCATTGTTTACTGTTATGCTATTTGCTGTACCGTTACTAGAGGTAACTAAGTCAGATTACAGGGATATCTTAACCATCTCACTAATTTGGATGGTGACCTTTACTAATGTAATTAAATGTCAAGGTCAGAGTCAGTTAATTCCTCTTGATCAGACAATGCTGTTTATTTCAGTACAACACATGTTGCATTTCATCGAAGTCCAAGGGTAAACCGTAATGATAGCTAAAATTTCAACTGTGGTTCGAAAAGGAGAACAAGAAAATAAAACGGAGCCATATTAAGTGCATTGCCTAGATAGAGAATATGTATATAAACCTAGGTATGAGTGTTGACCAACATGCAGTGCAAGGGTGAATGTGCATACAGTTTGAGCCAAACACTGGCAGGAATTGAAAATATTACATTTATGGTACCTCAGCTCAGACAAATTTCCAAATACCCATTCTTATGCAATGTAGTACTGACAGTAGAGGAGGGTATTAATATTTTATGCATTCTATGCATTTGACCTTTTGGCTTTGCTTTCTTTATGATGTAGTTGCAACACTTACATTTCAGCCTGTCATGTGCTATAATATTTCATTTCATAATGATCATCATTTTGATTATTCAGTTTTTTATTGCTTGGTATCCTGCATCAGGAGGCCTTTACATGGTTTGAGGAAATCCTTGACTATAGAATGTCCAACAGCACTCCCTCCTGAACTGACATTGTGTTACCTATTATTTTTACATAATGTAGATTCTGGGGTTTTAATCATGCGAACATGCCTGACAATAATTCTTTATTTATTCTGATGTTCTGGGCCTAACCAGTAGGAGGAGTCATTTTACTTTAGGGCTGTTTATATTGGTTTCTCTTGATTTTCCAAAATAGATTACACTGTTTATACAGATTATACTGATATCACGTAAATATGGCAAAAGTGCATTAATTTGTACCTAAAGAAAAAAAAAAAGACAACAACAATAACACACACACACAATAATAAAAAAGACCCAAAGAAACAAAGAAAAAACAATAGTCATTAAAACTAAAACTCCAGAACTAAAAGTCGGGACATGAAAGAGCTAACAAGATTCCAGTTGAAAATCATGGCTTATGTAGATCCATTCAAATATTGTAACTTGCTGTAAGACTTTTAGTACATGATGATGTTTCTCTTACGTAGAAGAACAATTTTACATCAGAACTCATGACATAGCCTGAGGGGAAACCATGGTAACAATGGTCAGACACAGATGCAGGCAATTTGTTCACACTTTGATTTTCTCTTTCAAGGGTCTACAACAATACAAATATATGACTCTTCTATTCAGCCATTTTACAAAAATACATGTGTGAAATTGATCAATATTTTAGTTTGCTTATATGTATATAATGTAAAAATGGTTTGAGTTTGTTAAAGATAAGTAATGTCCCATGAAGACATATAATACAGAGATATATTATTCTCCATTTAAACCTCGAAGGTACACTCAACCAAGTTAAAAATATAAATAAAGAAAATACAATAGCTGTTTGCATTTCACAGTTTTTGAGATCTCAGTTTCTGTTGATGAAATGTATGCATATGTTAACTCTTGAGGAAACATTTAGAATTAGGTTGTAAAATAGAGGTTTTTTTTTTTAGTGAATGCTTGCAATGTAATTACTTGACAGTTTAATCTGAGAGATCTATCAGAATTAGTGAGCTATCCACTTTTCCTAATTGAGCTGAACATTCCCTTACCCTTAGGCTTTATCTTAGAAGAATAAATTCTATTCTTTTTAACTGAATACGAGGTTAGTCTTGATGAGTGATTTCCTATTTTTACGCTAGTTTTAAGAAATGTGGAGATAGGGCTGGTTGGACTCACTAGATCTTTGATTCATGTCAGATTTCTGTATGTGTGTGTGTGCTTTACATTTACATTTTTGATTCAGAGAGTGTTTCCCACCACGAGCGGGACTTTAGTTGTCAGCGGGAATGCTGCACGCAACAGCTTGCGGGTTTAAAAGGGAATTCTTAATATAGGCCTCGACTGTATGCTAAATCCAGGTCAAAGTTGAGACCCCTTTGTCTTTTGTACACGAGCCTCTCTAAAAGTGTAATTGTGTTCCCTTGAACGGCAGCTGCATCAGCGCTCACTAGTGACAGAGACGTCCTCGTGTTCTCCACCTTGCTCTCCCGATTTACTCCCGATGATGTATGTTTTCTCAGTTGTAACGCATCATAGGTTGTACTGTGAACTGTACGTCGTTCACCTCAGATGACCTGAATGAGGCAGCGTCACCTACTTGCGCTATCTTATTCACACACCCACATCAGGAAAACCAGTTTTAAGCAGCAAGGTTTAGACCTCACCTGGCAGACTAGTAACATTTACCTCAGAACGAAGAGTTGCTTTGGTACAATGGGGATTTTCCACACCGAGTGTGCCAACAACTCTTTCCCGCCCTTTTGCATACATAATTGTCAGTCATGTGTTGCAGCATTAACTTGGTGAATCTTTTTCTCTCTTTTCGTTCCTGAAGTTTGATGCAAAGTGAGGCTTGTGAATAAGTATGGATGTATTTTCTGTATGACTTTGTCACAACGTAAACACTTTTTGTTTGGCCCGCTTGTTTGGCTCTCTCAAGGTCTGTTCCTATCAAATGTGCAGTTTGTTTGTGTACATGCAAATAAAAGCCTTCTTGTGCTTTTCTCCTATGTTTTAGTTTGTAGGCATACGGTAAAGGCACGCACACTGCGAGGATCTTTTCAGCATGTCTCTTTAAATGCATAAACGAGTACACAGGCATTTCACTGATGTGAAAAATGTATCTTGGATTCTAATAGGGAAGTTGTAAGTTTGCCAAGGTGCTTTCGTGTCCTCAGCTAACCCCGGCACTCATATGGTTTTCTACAAGTCTTAGTGAGATCACTGCCATTTCTAAAGGAAAATATCTGGAAATGGTTTGTAAAAGAGAGATGAAAAAATAAAACAGAGGTAGTCAAAGAGTTCTCTCTCAGAGTTTGGCCAAGTTTACTTCTTATTTGTTTACAACCGGGCTGTATAAAACGGGCCTGACGAACGCAAGGGAGGGAGCTGTTTTGGAGCACAGCAGAGCACTCAGAGATAGAATGTCCTCCATTTTGGAGAAAAGGGCAGCTCCAAACGTGTTCACTGTTCCAATAGGAGAAGTATTAACGGACACATAGGCTAACAGAAACGGTGGCACAAATGCGGAATTGAGTAAAGGCTGCAACAACAAAGGCTGTTTAACACATTACCACTCCACACTGTTAACAAGTCTTTATTCTTACTGGCAAGGACTAGTTTTTGAAGACGATCAGTGGTGTGCTGCACAAAACAGAGGAGGATCCGATGGGACAAATATATAATGTATCATGTTTCTGGGAAGACAACAACTGTCATCGAATGCTCGCACACACACGCAGTGTGTTAGCAATGTTTAATTCGGTCCAGAAAAAAAAATAATGCATAGATTTTTAAATCATGTAAGATTCCAGCTGCTAAAATGGAACTTCAAGAACTACAATATGTTGACTCGTCGTCGTAAAGGTCTCGATTGTGTATCTTCATGTAAATATTTTAAAGATGTATTCTTTCCCCTGAGACCCTGGCTTTAAACAGGAACAGTTTGTGTTGTGTGTGTGTTGCTATAGTTTGAGGACATTTGTCTGTGACTTGTGTCTGCTTCAGAGGGGAGGGAATAAGCCTCACGTTATTGCAGTGTCTCTATCCAGGTGTTGTTTATCCTACTCTGTATTATGTGGCCATTTTGGAAAAAGCACTTGACGTTTTTATGGGTATGTATGAACTGGGCCAGCTTAAAGAGGACAGCTGCAGAACTGAGGAAACATTTTCAACGTTTTGAAGTAGGAATGGCCTTGAAAACTGTGTGCATAGGTGTACATACCTGTTGCCAGGACGGCTATTGTTGCCAAGGCAATTTGGCAGAGGGGCAAGCGTGTGAATTGTTTGCTGGCCAGTCTAACACAATTTTTGAGATTTTTTAATCTACAATTTCCCCACTAATTGGCAAAAGCAGAGAATATGGAATCATATTTCATACTATGAATCATTTTGTAGTGCAGTTACTGCCAATGTTGTTGCTTTATTTTGCCAACTGTAATTCTATAGCATTATATATTTTGTAACCTATATATAAATATATAATGAATGAATTATATTATATTTTATATTGTGAGTTATGTGAATCATTTTGTAGTGCAGTTATTGCCAATATTGTTGCCAACTGTAATTCTATAGCATTATTTTTATTGCTAAAGGTATTTTTTTTAACCTATATATTTTACCTATATATATATATATATATATATATATATATATGTGTGTGTGTGTGTGTGTGTGTGTGTGTGTGTGTAATTTATGATTTATGTTAGATGTACGTACCTATGTCCAGGTGTTGGAAGTGTGACTGAATTGTTTTCTAGCCAGTCGAACACAATCTGTAATTCACAAAAAGCAGAGAACAAAGAATGATATTTATATTGCCTAATATGAATCTTCTGGATTTTGATTAGGACTGCAACAATGAATTGATTGTAATCGATTGTAGCGGGAGTCACAGAGCAAGATACAGCAGGAAAAAGTGTGCAACACAAGTATAAGCGCAATCTACAATAAACGTTTTAAAGAAGACTGTTTTAGTGCTTGTATTGTTTGTGTTGTTTAAATGCAGATGCAGGGTTTTCACCAACCATACATACATCTACACACACACACACACACACACACACACGTCTGGTTTGCTGTCCTTGAGGGGACTCTCCATAGGCGTAATGCTTTTTCTACTGTACAGACCGTATATTCTATTGCCCTAAACGAACCCTACACCTAAACCTACCCCTTAAAGGAAACCTTCTGCATTTTTAGATTTTCAAAAAAACTTAATTCTGTGTGATTTATTTGCTTGTTTACTCATGGGGACCTCAATTTAGGTCCCCACCGTGACACGAGTCCCCATGAGTCTGTGTGTATTCAGGTTTAAGTCCCTACCTGAATAGAAAAAGAGGTACACACACACACACGCATCTGCATTGAACATATACACCTTTCATCTGCATATATATATATATATATATATATATATATATAACAAAAATAAATAATTAAAAATTTCCACTTAACAAACTCAAACACACTGGATAAAAGACATTTAGTCTAACTGGTAGTCGTTGTCACTCTGTTGTGCATGATAGATATGTTAAACGCCAAACGTGTCAAAAGCGGAACAAAATAGCCGTACTCGTTTGAACTGCGCACCACTCTGACCTTTTATCCGCTCGCCTCAAAAGAAAACAGAGCAGCGCGAGCTTAGAGCGTATGCGTTTATTACAGTAACCAGTCGCGATCAGGCACTAAACAACGCTGTGAAATCCAGTAAGAAGTACTCGAGTTCAGCGCATTGTTGTCCAGTACAAATCACGTCTCTTTAATTTAAACTAGTTTAAAGCCAAATAAATCAGAGCTGTTATTCTCATCAACACTGATGTAGAGAGCAGCAGAAACAGTGAAACCACGATCCAGTTAGAAGACGTTTCAATCCACAAATCACCCACATTTACCATAGTTTTACTGTAATAACACTAACGGTAACAATGGTACAGTGGCAGAAAAGTAGGATATTCATACTGAGTATTGTTATATTATTAATATACTAAATATGTTAAAGGAGTAATGGAATATAATTATATTATTTAGTTAATTATTTTATCAGTTGATGTGGATTTGTAATTGACTGAATGTCTTTAGGCTACTGTTTTTCAATGCAAACACCATAGAAACCATATAGTTACACTACTTTTTTTTACCATGGTAATGAGGTGCTGTACTTTTGGTTATGTATAAAAGATGAGGCTGTTACAGTTTTCACAATGGTACTGTCAAATGTACATCTGCATCCCAACTCAAGCTTGACAAAACTTGTAATATTACATGTTCAGTACTACCAAATCAGCTGCTGGTGCCACTGCTCTCGAATGTAAGTCTGGAGCCCTGATAATATAAATTGTACTGTAAAATATTACTGTAATTTGAACTTTCGTCTGTTTAATTGTAAATGAAATATATAGCTTTAGTAAACCATTTTTTCTTTTTTTTTTCTTTTAGTTTTAGTATAACATTATTATACCATGCATAATTTTACCTTTTTTGAAAGAAACCAAACCAATATATAGTTGACATTTGAGGCTCAATGCTATAGAAAAGCAATAAAAGTTCAGGAAGAGTATATTTTATATAAAATGTATATAAAAATATGGCATGCAGCTCCATTTTATATAAACATGGCATGCAGCTTCAAACAATGGCATAAATCTGTTTTAAATAATCGTTATTAATAATCGCAATTACAATATTAGTATATATTAGTGCTGTCAAACAATTAATCGTGATTGATCGTATCCAAAATAAAAGTTTTTGTTTACATAATATCTGTGTGTGTACTGTGTATAGCCTATTTATTATGTATATAAATAATCACACATGCAGTATATATTTTGAAAACATTTACATGTATATATCTATATTCATATAATTTATATTATATGTAAGGAATACTTGACGACGGGCCGTTGAATTATTAGAAAAATAATGCACACCCGAAGTGGTGATGCGGCCATGATGCGAAGCAGGTGTGCATTATTTTTCTAATAATTCAACGGACCGAAGTCAATTATTCCGCTCATACTACGGTTGCCACACCTCAAGACATCGATCAGATGATATATTTCAAGGCATTCGTCCGGTATTCTACTTAAATCGCTATTGTGAGTAGGATTATTTCTTCCGCATCTCATCCAACGCCCCTGGTGCTAATTCCAAAACGTCATTTTAAACCTAGTAACGGAGGCTTGAGCCGTTGATAACAGACAAATGCAGTTAATACAGTTAATAACTAAGTTATGAGAGAGAGAGAGAGAGAGAGAGAGAGAGAGATTACCTTTATGCGTCTCTCAATAGTGTTCAGCAGCAATGTCTCTAGTTATAGTGAAACTTAGTTCCTTTTGTTCACGAACAGCACCGATGTTGTTACCTCACTTGTGAGAAGTCATGTAGGGGTGTATGTTAGTGTGTGTGCAAACTGTAACGGTTATGTGCGGTCTGTGAGGGAGAGAGAGCCGGAGAGAGAGAGTATGTGCTTTCCGTACATAATAGAGCTTAATTTTGTGGCAAAACATGGACATGATCTGTCGTTTTTTTCCTTTTGTTTACTATATTTATTTGTTTGGCCAGTGTCGTTGTGGGTTTTGGTTATTTTGCTGTTGTAAGACCTCTGAAATAACAGAAATCATTTGGCGAAGTGATATGGTCATGTAATGCGGTCAAGAGCTGCCTGGAACTACATTCGCCGTGCGTTTCCCTGAAAATAATTGCACACCTTAGAACGTTCATCAGCCAATCAGATTCACGCATTCAACAGCCCTGTAGTATAAATAAATATATTTAATATATAAACATATAATTTTTTTGTCTTAAATATATACGTGCAAGTGTGTGTATTTATATATACATAATAAATATACACAGTACACAAACATATATTATGTAAACAAAAACTTTTATTTTGGATGCGATTAATCATTTGACAGCACTAATATATATATAAGACACACATACACACACACACACACACACACAGGAAGAAAAATAATTAGTCCCTTACATTGCATGATAAAGTAATATGATTATTGTAACATGTTACTATGTTCAGAGGAGTGAATGTGTGTGCAGAACATTTTCTATTTTACCACCTCTTAACCATTTAATACAATATGAAGATTAAAGTGCAGATACAACTAAACCACTGAAGAAAAACATTTAACCACCTTTTAACACTTTGTTAAAAGTTTGTTATTTTGTTGTATATTTATTGTTTTTCTTTATTATTTTAATTGTATGTGCACTTTAATTTTTTAATTAAGTGAACAAAGCCATACAATTACTGGTATTGGCATGTACAAAGTGAGGACATGCTGACATGTGAAGTCTGCTTTGAGCCATTCATAAAGTTTAGACAGAGATGACGCAATTACTTTGCGCTGTTTTTGAAAATGCCTGTCACTGGGAAGTAAAAAAAAGAAACAACAGATATTGGAAAAAAAATTGTCTGTCCAGGTGAATGAAGAAAACATTACGGTGTTTAAAGGTGATTTTTGATTATTGAAATCACAGATTTTACCTGTATTTGGTGCTGATGTGTGAATAGTGTCTTTAGAAAGCTGTGTTACTTATGTGAACAGCAGATAAAAAATGCAATCCAGCAATTTTACAGTGTTTAGCAGGTTAGTTGTGTGAAAAGCATCTAATGATAAATTGTCCAAGAGTGTCCAATATAAAGAAATGGAAAGATTCTTACTGACCTTGACACACAGTCATGAGGCTCTTTTTGAGGGGGCCGCTCACTGATATATTTTCCTGTTTTTATGTTGTTTTCCTGCATGTTTTTGAATGTTTGTTGAACCTCATGACAATGTTGGTCACACCACCAACTTAACTTTTAAAATCTTTTTTAAAAATATAATATTTTACCAAAACTGCTTCACTTGTTTCTATGAAATAACAATACAATATTTTAAATAATAATACTTTACCATAAAGAATTTAATTCTTTCTGAGATTTTTTACTTTTTGTCCCAAAAAATATCAAAATTAATTTTAATTGAGAAATTAAGAACATGTTCATCGTGGAAGATGGCTTGAAAATCATTCAATGTAAGTCATTGTATGTAAGAATTGAATTTTTTATGTATTTTCATATAAATTAATAGGTTTGGAGAAAAAAATTATGCCATTTTAGTGACCCCCTCTTACACAAGTGAATTGTTTACAAGCAGTCTGGCACAATTACACATTTTTTTTAAATTCATTTGCATTATATTTTCCCAAACCAATTAACCAGTTTGTATGTATGTATCACTTATCATGTTAATTATCAAAATAATTGTTATTTGTATTCCTATGTTTTAACTGTCCATGCTGCTGTTTATATTGCTGCTTAACATATCATAAGCACTTAAAAAGTGCTTCTTTTTTTGTCTGTGTTTTATTGGATTAGAAAAGCATATTGCAAATCTTTCTCTCTTTATTAATTTGGATTTTCCCATGTTATGTTCCCTTAAACAATAATGTGCAGTGTGATGTCTCCCATCAAAATGATTGTTCATATTTTTTTTTTAAATTCACACTTGCAATTAAGACACATTCTCATTTTCATTGATAAGGTGAAAAGCATTAATGAGATGTTAGCAGTTTTAGTGTAAGTCTTGTGAAATGGAAAATGGCTGTTTTAACACGTTGCAATTGCAACATGATTATTAATCTGACGACGTAAGGTTTCTAAAGGCCTTATATTCTGAAACTGGAGATTTGGGACAATGGGGATACTTTATTGGAAAAGCAATACCATTGTTTAAGAAAGAAAGAAAAAAAAAATTACTTTCCAGTTTATTGTCCAGTGTGCTGACAGTGTATCCATTTTCTCGTATGTAAATATATATTCAAAAAAAAAGTATACAGTGATCAAGGGGGATCCTATTTGCTATCATTTCATTCAACATTCTAGCTTGATTTGGTTTGTATCTCGGTAATTTTCAGTGAAACTTTTATGCCTTACATCAAGCATTTTTTTTCCACTAACTGTAATTATGTCTAACGCTATGGCTGTTGTGTTTTACTATTGCATTTGGCTTTGGTTATTCCTTTTGAACCTTATATTATCTTTGTAGTGTTTATTTTTCTGTGTTTACTATTAAGGCTGATTATTCGTCATTGTTTGCATAGCACATATCAATATAAAGGGTATCAAGAAATGACATCTAATGCCTCTCACACATGAACGATCAGTAGTTTGCCATCTCTAGTCAGGTACAATGGTGGCCACATAAATCTCTATTACATTAACTGCCAATAAATTACTGTATTATTGGCATTGTTTTTGAAATGTGGCATTACCTTCAAGAGTAGTCTAAAACAAGGCCTAAATGGTTAGCATTATTTTCCCTGCCTGTAAGTGACATCAGACAGAAAGAAAATCATTTTAAAGACAGAGCAGGTTATGTTAAAAGGTTATGAAGAGAAACATTTTTGTTCAGAAAACACCAGGAATGTCTATTGAGAAAGTGAACGTGTCAATTTTGATTGCATGTTTACTTTGATGTTATAAATTAGGCTATTTAACCATTTTGGATCACCATATGTTGATTAGAAAATGTTGATTCGCATTGTTACATTAGTCTGTAATGACATCCAGAAGACTGAGAAATATGGTGTTCATATAAACCTACAGTTTACAGTGAGCCAATTGTAACGGAGACCAGCTTTGGTGAACTGCTTAATTCGGAATCCATTTTCATGGGTTGAAGTGTGTTTGATGGTGGACTGATGTTGCAGATTGGGGGTCAAGTGTGATGTGTGGAGAAAGAACTGAAGCATTTGTCGGTGTATCACTATCTGATCTTTTTAAGGATTCTCATGACTTCCTGTTTCTATCCTCCTTTTGCTGATGCTATGATTTTTTTTCCTTTTTTTTCTTTCTTTCTATTTTTTTTTTAAATTTGGCAGTTGCCATGGACATCTGTACCAACATGATAAGACTGTAATTGTACCAACATCTGCTCCAGGGTTCAAATAATTTTGAAGACCATCACATGAACAGTCAAATGGTCCATCTTTGGTCCAATATCTTTGTGATTCAGTTAAATCGGCATAGAAAAACGGCTGTCACATGGCTCTTTTTCACTCCCACTTATGTCCTTTTACAATTTTACACCAAATATAATGCAATATGACTAAAGTTAATAAAAATGACTGAAGAGTTGGTTTAAAATGGGGAAATATGCATAATGAGTCATATAAATTAACATAGGGATTTACACCTGAAGGGGGCAAATGGTATAGAATTAGTTATTTCCCAAGTGTGTGATGCTTGTGATATTTATTCAAATTGATGTTTTCAAGTGTACTGAATGTGTTATTTGGAAAATATGCGTTATATTTCACTAAAGCGTGTCAAGAAGCAAAATCTCTAGATGCCAATATCACTAACATGTAAGAAGGACCTTTTGAATCAATTGTACGATATCATTTACAAAATTGAGAACATCGGCACAGTTGAGGCCATTTCACAGTGCACCAACAAATAAAGAGAAACAAAACATATGAGCTTGCATGTTTGTGGAATTTCAGTTTAATACATTTGCACATGCAATTCTCATATATGCAGAGTATAATGGGAGTCTGATTTAAAAGGAGGCACTGAATCACAGAAAACATCAGCAGAGCTATGTGATCTATGTTCATGTGTTTTTATAGTAATGGTATTCAAAATCAAGCAAAATAAATGTATTATTGATACAAAACCTACACTATCTGGACCTTTAGAGACCCTCTATGGGTGGTAATCATATAAGTCTACAACGGGTCTAAGCTGCTAATATGTGTTTATGGCATTTGATTGAATACCAGTACCTGGAAAGCCAATTAGTAGTAATTTGCACAAAAGCAGGAGAAATGTGATTGTTAATAAGTAGTGACTCAGAAGTGCCATTTACCATTTGAGATATTCAGTAACAAAAATGTCAATGAGCAAAATAAACCAAAAAATAAAAAAAAACATCCACAGTATAAATCAGAGGTATCCCAGACCAAACCTTAAAGTCTGCATAATTAGAAATGGCATACTATATGTTATAATACAGAGGAGTAGGACTAATTTGACAGCAACACAAGAACAAGAGCTTCATATAAAGCAGGAATATGCATAACTTTATGATTAGATGGCAAAAGGCCATAAACACGCAATTTAAGCTTCTCTCCGGAAGACTTTCTTGGCATTTTGCCTAAAGAGCGCGGGGTCGTTTCAGGTCAGGCCTGGCGTGTTGTTGTAAAGGAAGTGCAGAGCATTCGACTCGCTGTATTTCACTTCCTTGTTTTTCACGTGCCGGAATCACATTTGAGAAATCAGACACTGACAAGACGGCAAAGCAGTGAAAGGTTGAAGTGTATGTCAGAAATTATTTTGTAGGTTTTCATGCAAACATATTTTATGCATCTAAAATGCACAAGGAGTTGCCATGCACGCTCACTGAGGATCAGTCTGAACAGGTCAGGATGTTTAACATGGCTTGTTGTTTTTTCGCCACATTTGTTTATGCCATTATTTGTGTGCTTTAGAAACGAATGATAGTTTTGTTTTGAAGGTCTATTTATGTAGAAATTCTGCTTCTCACGTTTTGCATTTGAATGCTTTAAATACTTTCAGCTTGGTGTAAAAGCAAAAGACTTTTTCTGCATACAATCACAAACTCTTTTAATTTTTTTTTTTGCTCCATTAATGTGCATCCTGTACTCAATTCGTGCATTTGTTGCCCGTTAAAAGGGTTCCCAAAAGCAGTTGCTCTACATTTAGTGAAGCCTTCTATTCAACTCGAAATGAACGCTAGCTAAATAAATGAATAAATAAATGAATGATGAATGCCGTCAGGAGGACGGCACACATTTTGCCATCTCAATCGGCGACTGGTAACAGTCCGTTGCTTTAGCTTGCTAAGGAATGTTTGTATTTCACAAAATCATGAGCAAAAAAAAAAAGCATGAAAGAAAGAAAGAAAGAAAGAAAAGACAAAAGTGATATTTTATTCATTAGGACTGTCTGTCTTTGTGTATTCTCGTGCAGTCTGGTCTGCATTTATATGCTAACATAATTTACTCTTCTAACCTAAGGCAGAGTTTACCATCACCTCGACAGACCTCGACAGAGTGTGTGTGTGTGTGTGTGTGTGTGTGTGCAGCCAGTGTTACTAATATCTCATGATGAATGTGTGTGTGTGTGTGTGTGTGTGTGTGTGTGTGTTCATTTCAAATTTACTAAGAAACATGGGGAGCCATTTCAAAATGTAGAGACATTTCTTTGCCTGTTGTTAGGATATAAATCTTGCTCTTGATTTAAATGTCACCTCTTTTTAACAATAAATATAAAAACTGATACAAAACGGTATTTCTTAATGTATGTAGTTATTATTTTCCTCAAATGGAAACGGCTTTTTACAACTCGTGCGCTGTGTAGGTGTTTTTAATGCAAACGGGTTCACGCAATTGGTGCAAAGGTAATTAAATCCCGAGATTGATTGACCATTTAGTTATTCTTTCATCGAGGATGTTTTGATGGTATATTATCATCTAATTTTAAATAGCAAGTATGCTGGGTTTTACAGGGCTGTGTTTAGTGATATGAGCATTGTAGTTCAGGGATTGTTATAGTGTAGCTTATACACTGTCAGAGAAATTTTTACCTTTAGGGCTACAACAGCTTGTCACTGGGGCAGTACCTTAAAGGGTATACCTTTGTACCTTATTACCCCTTAAGGTGCATATTAGTACCTTATAGTAGTAATATTTACCCTTAAGGTACTAATATGCTAAACATTTAGGGGTACACATTTTTGTTACTGTTGACTTGACTAATGGTATGAATGGAGATTGAAGAATGAATGGGGAAACTAGTTGAAAATGTATACTTGGTTATCTGGTTGGTTTCACTTACAGATGTTTGCATCAACCCTGTCAAACAAGTATGTTTGAACTATATGTTTTTTTTTTAAGGCAAATACTGATAATTAGAGAGAAGGGTGGGCGATGACCAGTATGATGCGCATACACTCTAAATGAGTTCCAGATGTTTGACAGCACCAGTGAAAATGATTTTATTCATTTATTTTTGTCATTTAATACAGATGTTTTCATTACAAATTATATAGATTAACATTAACTTGAAGTTCACAGTTAATTCATGTTTGGTATGTCCCCTCTTGTGTTTTAATGACAGCGTGCAAAGCGGACGAGTTTGTGCGAAGTCTGACGATCCATGTTGTCAGTGTCACAAATTTTCTTAGTGACCTATTAATTAATGCAGAATCATTTAATGTCATAATCCCAAAACTTTGATTACTGTTTATTTTCTAGGTTGATGTAGGATTTCCAATCCTATTTTTTTTTATATGGTTTCTGAGTTTTGAACCCCACTCTAGTACCATTTACTTACAGTTTACAGTTTATTAAGATAAACTGAATAGATAACAATAGATGAATAAACGCTTATTGCTCATACTGTTTATTTCACTAAAGATATTAGAAAATAGAAAATGAAGTAAATAATCAATAGAAAAGGCTACTGAACTGACAATAGGTCAAGCCAATGTAATTCTCACAAGATCGTTCAATTGATCAGTATGGTAATGATTTCTGCATGCAGTGGATTTCCAAAAAAATGTAGAAATATGGACCTCACTGTTGCAGCGTGCATGTGTGTGGTAAGGACATTTTGTCATTTTGACCTTGCCTAAAACCTACGAGCAAGGAAAAATATGTCACAGCAAGTATCGGTGATTCATTGGGACTGAATTATTCTTGTCCACAAGTGCTGCCAAAATCTAGACAAGACAGACACTGTCAGTTTCATTTCTTGATTTGTTCCTTTCTTGCTTCCTTTAAGTAATTTTTTTTGTGGTTTTTAAGCCTACTTTCACTGAGAGCGATATGGCGTTAGGACACTTGTGTTGCAGGCTATTAACACCTATAAACAAACCGTATGGACACCGCAACATCAAAAAGCACTTAGGATTTGGACAGGAAAGCAGGTCAACGTACCATTCGGCATCATTAATATATTTATGTAGGTTTTATACGAATATAGTTTGGTAGCGTTATAAATAAATTCTCGGCACCACCTCTCTCTCTTATTGTTTCTGCTGTGTGCCATTAAAGACCAGGCTCAGAGGCAAAGGACAATGTGTGAATGCCGAGCATTGTAAGTCACATTTGCATATTTGAGATTTATATTATTCAGATGCTTGACATCCTTTCCCAGAAACCCCCCCCACTCCCTCCTTCTCTCTGCCCGACACCCCACCCTCACCTTTTTCTTGCCTTGCCTCTCTGTCTTTGTTTTCCCCCCTTCTCCCCCTATCCCTGATAAAAATGATTTCCAGTCACCGCACGGCATGCTTTATGAGATGGCCGCCTCATTAAAAAGCGTCTCTGATTAACCTGAATTTCGGCTCCTTTCTTACTTTTCCTCTCTGCCTGTCCGTCATCCACGTTATTATTCTTTTCTTTCGTCTCCATCGCCCTGTGCTCTTTGTCGCTGCAGCAGGGCACAGCCGTCTGAACGTCTTCCAGACAAACTGACCTCTAGGGACGTATTGACAGTTTGTGTTACTGACTGACAGACGTATAGAGCCACAGAGCGACAGTGAAGGAACACACAGAAAACCGTTCCAGTAGTCTCCCGGCAGTCGTTTTTCTTTTTTGTCATAAAACTCAGAAGATTCCCTTCTAAGATTAGAGATTTTTGGGAGAGGGAAAACAAGGGTGGTGAAGGGGTGGAGGGGGGTGCTTATGTGCAGTTTTTTTCCGGAAAAAGGGGGTGGGGAGGGATCTAATTAATTTTGAAGGATCATCGGCCCCTTTCGTCCAAGGCAGAGAAAGAGGCAGGGCGGGAGACGGAGGGGTGAGCGAGTGGGTGGAGCGAGTCTGAGGGAGAGAATAAGTGAGACAGGGGAAGGCGGGGGGGACAGACAGACCCCTGGACTGATTAGAATTCTGGGCAGGTAGCAGGCGGCTGCTGTGCACCCACTGTGGCCAGGCAGAAAGGAGGGGAATGGCTGCCCGCCCGCCTGCCCTGTGTGTGTGTGTGTGTGTGTGTATTTGGGGGTCTCGGAGCAATTCTTGACGTTCAGGTTCCTTGCACTTTTGTTACCTAATTTCCCCTCCAATCACTCTGATATTTCAGCAGTATTTATAAGAGAAACTACAAAACTCATCTCAGATCTCTAGTGTGTCCCAGAATTATAGAAACGGTGTCACTGCATCAATATAGCACCACAGTAGGTTCCCGAAGTAAAGTCCCATTCATTTTAAAATGTCTGTAAAATACTTTCTTCTCTCCGTACTTAATATGCAGAGACAACTACAAACGCTGTGGCTCTGTGATGCCTTTAAAACATTGTTTCGTTTATTTGAATTACCCTACCAGTCTGGCATAGAAACATGGCATATCCAGTGGCATGAGTTTAAGGCTGGACTCTCTAGGCAGAACAGGGGGGTTATTCAGGAAACCTGTAAGAAAACAGTCATTATTTTTGTTATTATTTTACATTATATTAAGCTCATGAAACATAAAGGTTTGGTTAAGGTGAACTGTTGAATGTACTGACAGGCATTTATGGCAAACTAAAATATACTTTCAAGGTTCAAAGTTCTTTATTTGTCTCATGTATTTAGTAGTGAAATGTTTACCTTAGTTTCTCATTATTTCTTTATCTTAGTTTCTCGCACAGTGCAACAACTAACAAAACCAACAACAAATTAAGGACACACATGTACACAATAAGACAAGAATATATATATATATATATATATATATATATATATATATATATAAATATATATATATATGTTGTAAATAAAAAGAAACATACAGAGACAGAATATAGTAGAGAGAAATAAAGTGTAAATGATTCTTTTCTCCAGATATACTAAAAGCACAATGTACAGCATTGTATGTATTTAGTGCCATTTCTGCATGTGTCTGTGTGTGAGGTAGGAATATGTTCACTCTCTCAAGTGACTGCAATTCTGTTGAAACTTGTATGTTGTGTATGTGAGTATATTTGTAATTAGACATTCGTAATGATGAAGTTGCCATTTAGTACATTTTTAAATTCAATTTAAATGTAAAATCTAAATAACACATTACAGTTAAAACTGCAATCAAGGACAAAATGTGCTCATAAAAAGAAGTGTGCTTCATTAAAGCATGGCAAACAGTTAATAAAACATTTCAAATTAATTTTAAAGTAAAAATTGCAATGCGTAATTTTTTATGTACACGTGTTTTAGGAAACAGTCATAAAAAGTAAATCAAATGCACTGAAGTGGCTTTTCATTTCATTAATATATTATCTGAAAGTATTTTTTTTCAGTATCCTTTAAGGATTTGAAGTGCACATACAATTAAGTACAATTAAGTGATCTTTTTTTCATAGGGAAAACTTATAGAAATATAAATTAACTAAAAAACACTTTTTATTCTCATAAGCAATGACTAAATCAAGCGTTTTATATTTCACTGCCGTCTTTGATTCCATGTCATTCACAATGCTTCCTGGGATATGCAGGTAATTCTCTTATAAAATACGCAGTTATGTCTTTTGTTCTGATTTTCATACTTTTTTGCTTCAAATCATGGTTGGTCATGTTGTGATTCATTTCAGAGCTGGATGGTTTGGTTCAAGGCCTAGGACTCTTTACTGAAGAATTTTTTGAAATCCAGAAAAATACTTGCAAATTCAAGGCCACCAAAAAAGTGGGCGGCCACTTAGTATGTAATGTTACGCTTCACGAAATATATGAAATATTCGAGAGGCTAATGGAGTGTTTTGTGAAGCTTTTATGTCTGTTACATCTAATGTACCCCTAAAAAGCTTTTGAAAGATCTTCATACTGCGTGCCCTAATGAGCTCCTTTTATTAAAGTCTCTCTGCATGCACGTGTGTGCGTGTTTATCAGGAAACGTTTACCTCCTCTACCCATATCAATATGCATGAAGTATTCATTGTCTGTGCTGTTTGTCATGCTGCATGGTATAGACAAAGCACCTTTCTTTTTTGTTTATACTGAGAACATGGCTTTGATCATGGCCTCTGTTCTTTGCCATTTATATTCACATGCATATATTCTGGCAGCGTGGATGGTGATCAAAAGGATGTGCACACAATATATGCAGCACAGTATGTATCTTGGACTACATTAGCGTTAATTCGTCACCTTTTGGGGTCTTGTTACCGTGCTGTTGTTAATTAATGAGTATTCTGATGGTGATGATATGAATAACAACATTACAGCTACAGTATCTGCAAGATAGCACATGGCAATGCTGGACTGCTTGCTAAGGAAAGCACAAATATGGTCATTGTGTAAATCTTCTGCATAAATGTTACCATATATGCATCGTATAAGAATATGAATGATTGTGCGGCTTGTTAAAGAGAAGAATGATATTACTTGTTTTAATGGTTGGACTTTCTTAAATGATTTCGAAGTGCGCTTAATTATATTAAATGTCCACTTGTATTACACTTCAAATCTTAAAAAATTGCACTTGCATATATTAATGAAATAAACAGCCAATAAAATCTTTTGTTTGAAATTAATTAACAAAATTTAAACTCTGTCATGACAACTCTCGGAGGGTTTGGCATGATAATGTACATGGCGGAATAGGTCTGCTACGCTGCTGCTGTTGCGGAGCAAGTACCGAGACTTGCTACTGCCAATACATCCACAACATGCTGCTGTGAGCATGTAGGAAATACTGCTGCTGCACATATAACATACATGAAATAACCCGGTATATAGTATACATGAATCACCTCATAGCAGATCTATACAGGTGGAGCTGGGGAAGGTGGAGGATTTCTGAAGTGCCGCGAACTGTGCTGCGACTGCTACAGCAAAACAAAGGTATTTGAAAATTGAGCAGTGAGCTCATTGGCTACTGATACAGAAGAAAACCAATCAGCTGTGCTGTGAGACAATGATGTCATTGGGTCAGATTTAGTTAGACCTACGAACAGCGCCATGTAGAGTTTCATACCAGAACTCTGTATTAATGAGCAAGCACATCATGAAACCATCTTCCAAACCATGTTTTTCACTATGGTAAGCCTATAATAATATTTAGATTTTTCAGCAGTTGGGATGGTTTTCTCAGGAATAATTTGCGCTTGTTTATGTCATAATCTGTAACGGAAGAAAAAACGTCAGGCTACAACTAAATATTAACTAAAAAAGCAAACAAGCAAGCAAAATGAACGCAACAGTGCCTGTAGTAAATCACTAATCAATATCGTTTGCATAGCATCACATATGCTATGCATTGACTAGGTTCACAAAACAGTATTCATTTTGGTAGGAATGCCAATTTCTAGACCGGGTAGTGCTTTTGGGCTTTCTATAAATATAGCTTTGGCAAGTCATATTCTACTGTTTGGCTTCATGTGATATGAATAGAAATCATTGAATCTAATGTCAGTGTAGCCCGTTACTTTTGTAATGTCATTTTAAAACAAGTCAAAACAAAAGCAGCTACTCACCTACTCATAAGACTTTTTTGTTTTTTGTTTTTTTTTATATCTGTTTTGATGTTGTTAGTGAGATTTGCACTGATAAGGCGATCATCTGTAACCATAAGCACAGCGCTGCCATAATAACCGTAATAACCAAAACAATGTTCCTCTGCCAGTATTTTTATGCCTCAACTGCTAATGGGTCAAAAGTTACAGCTTTAAGTGTACTTAAAGAGTGTTTCTTAACACACTTTAATACACATTTGAAAAGTGCACTTTGTAAAGTTAAATGAAATGTTTGATTTAAAATTCATTTCAAATCATTGTTTTAAAAATATTGTGTCATGCTTTAAAGAAGTAGATATTTTGAAGAGCACATGTAAAGAACTTAATTATAATTTTAACTGTAGTGTGGTATTCAATATTGTGTAAAGCTATATATTTTAAATGTACTAAATTGTGACCTTATCGTTACATATATATAATTAGAAATACATTTAAACACATGACATACACGTTTCAATATAAATGGCATTAAAGTGTATTTTAGTTTATTATAAATGCATGTTAGTACATTCAGCAGTATAGTTTAACCATATTTTAAAGACAATAGAAGTAATTATGAAATGACATAAATAAGTACCTTGTCCTAGTGGATCAAAAAATAATAATAATAATTTAATTGCATTTAATACAAATTTAGACTATAATAATTAATATTGAATTTCATTTAACATGCAATAAAATGTCTGAAACCATTATATTCAGTTTAGGGATCTGAGCCTTATCTAGCGACCAGAATATCAAAAACTAGTTTGCACAAGCAAGCACCACTTCTTTTTTTCTTCAAAAAAAGTAAAATATACAGTAAGCTGACAAGTGAGCTATTTTTAGCTTTTGGTAGACGTTATTACAAGTGTTATCCCAAGGTAATTTTATTTCAAGAGAATCTTGTGCTTTGTGAATGGGACTAGTGTCACGTGCACGTTGGCGTCTTTGTCATCGGCATCATAAAATTAATAATTGCCCAGTGTAGAAATGTAGACGTCCTGGTCCCTCAAGTTGGCTGGCAATAAAACTGATTACACATTCAGGGTCACTATATTGTCTTTTACGATAGATCTGACAGGCTTTTTCTCAAGTGACGGGCACTAATGTGGAAGTTGTCAATCACTGACAGACATAGAGCTGTTTCTGCTGGAGTACATCTCTGATCAAAGTAAAAAACAAATTTGTTCTTCTGTGATGCTGAAGAATTGTGATAAGCTTTTGCGGCCTCCAGAACAATAAAAACAATGTTAAATACACAAAAAAATTAAGTCATAATCACAAGAAAACCCCTTTAATGCCGATATCACATCGAAAGGTCCCACTTTATATTAGGTCGCCTTAACTATGGCCCATCCCTTACACCTTAACCCACCCTTAAACCTACCCATACCACCAAATCTGTCCCTAACCTTACCTGTATCCCACCTCAATAGCAGCAAAAGTGTTTTGCAATACAATATGAACACAATAAGTACATTGTACTTATTTCTTGATGTAAGTAGTTAAGGCCACTTAATATAAAGTGTGACCGATTTATTTATTTTTTTTATCTAAAAATTTCGATAATGAGACAAAGAAAAAAATAATGCATGGCTTCAGTAAAAAGCCTCATGCAAACGAAACCTCTTTTACCTGGCACAGCTGTGGCAATGTTCATATCAGGCTGATCTACGTTGCCTATCAAAATGAGTTTCTATCAAATTCTGTCTTTTAACATCAGCGTCTGGCTGGAATGACGGTGGATAGATTGGGGTCACTGTCATGAGTACTTGATGTTTAGTCAAACAAACTGTTGGACAGATCATCTAATGTATTTATAAAGTAGCCTGTTTTATTATTTAATTTGTAATATTCATCAACTAATATTTCATAGTGTACATCAAGAGGTACAATATCCAGAATGTAGCTAAAATCAAGCTCTGCAATGTATTAATACTACCATAAACTGCACTGGCCAACAATATGCTAAGTTATCTATGTGACATAGGCTGAATAGTAAAATTTGGAAATTTGGTTTCTAAATGTCTACATTGTCTCCCAGCAGCCAACAGTACACCACACAAAACAATACATTTTTATGGTTTGTCCAATTTATTTTTGCTATTTAAAGAAATATTCTGGGTTTATTGCAAATTAAGCTCAATCACCAAATGTTGGTTTCTTTTATTGAATTATAAGCTTCACATTTCTGCTTTAAATGCTCCAAAATTTGGCCCCATTCACATTTTTTAAGTGCCTGTTTTGTTTTGTTTTTGTTTTGTGATGATCAACATTATGTCACAAGTACTTATTGGATTGTAGTCTTGGCCGTATTTTCATTTACCTTGCATTGTTTCATTTATGGTTTACTTAATCATCCTGTGTTGTCATCTGATTAAAATGTCTAGCTTCTTCCAAGTAGGCTCAAAATTAACGCCACGTTCTGAATGGATGCGTAGCCTTTAACACCAACAATGAGAAGTGTTGTGAGTGTCTGTTTATTTTGTTATCCTACCTATGCTCAGGACTAAGGTTCATGCATTTTAAAACCACAGTTGCATAGCATTGTTCTCTCTTTCCCTATCAGAATAAACCGACAACACATTTTTGGGTCATGACCAAACAGCCGAAAACCACTGCCATTGCGTACCATAAAATTAGTCATCTGCTTATTTTTATACATTGAGAAATCTTTTACGTTCAGCAGTGTTGTAACTTGCATTAAATGTCTAGTCATAACAAGTCATAGGCATCCGTTGCACCAAAATTTAGTCAACACTGCAGAGTAGGTTGGGCAAAATGCACCATGTTGATATATACAACATTCATAGCATTGCAAGGCAGTATAATGGATGACAAATTAACCCTCATTTATTTATCTATCTTGATTTCTGGTAGTATATTAAGCTTGAACGTGATGACGTATCACTGTATGAAGGGTTAATGCAAGGCATATCTGGGTTATGTTACTGACTTCTGACGTTCATGAGCATTTTGTAATGTTATCTTAGCCAATATGCTTGTGCCAGTTGTAATGCAAGGGCACAAACTCCAATAAAGCACAGACTGGTGTTTCACAGGTGTAACGATCAGAAATAACAACGCTGTTGATCAAAACTCAGGAGAATGAGTGGCTAATACTGTATGGCTGAATGTGAATTGTATATCACATTAATAAACAAATGCACTATAATAGGATAAATCTGTGAGGTTTGGTAATGCATTAAGCGATAAGACAATCATAAAGACCAAGGTCAGTGGAGCTTTGATCGATTGAAGACTTTTTTAATGGTCGTGTTTATTAATTTCCTTTAGTGCAGTGTTGTAGGAAGATATAATATACTATAATGTGTGTTGATTGTTTATGACTTTGCTGTTGTGAGATGTGACATTGTAATTTTAGCATGCAGGCACTCTAGTTAAACAGGTCTTAAGGGGGTTCATACTGCCAGTGAGTGATTCTCCAAGTGACCGAACATCATTTATTTTCAATAAGAGTTGGCAGCGACTATTAGTGATGCCCCAAAGTTATCAAAGTAGAATGAAATTGAATGCAGGGACAGATTTTAATAGTTTTTTGCATATACTGTATGCTCTTACATGGCTATGATAGTAACAAATTCGGTGTCTCAAGGGTGTGATAATGTTAGCTATAGAGAATGCAACACATACCTTCATTGCATTTTGAATTGTGGTCTGACACATTTTGAAATGCAACAAATGTGAGATTGTGTACCTAAGAGTTTGCATGCATGTGCTTGCATAAAGTATGGGCCTTACACAATGACACATTTGGAATTGTCATATCTAGCACTGCTTGTCACACAACTATGTTAAAACATCCTACAAAAAATGTGTAAAAATAGTGACTAATATTACTTGTGATTCATTTGTCCACACTGCACATGGAAAGTCAAGTTGAGACAAATTGTGGGATAGATTATAACATAGAGTGTGCTCTTTTGCTTACTGCACATTTTGACAAATGTATTATATGTGCATATTACACTCATGTAAACGGCAGACGTACAGTGAAAAGCAAAGCATTGTTATGACAAAGTGGCCCATCAATTCAAAAACAGATTAAAAACAAACAAGTTATACAGGTTTTAAATTCTTTATAATTCTACTAAGGAAAATAACAAACAACATTGTCTGAGATTTTTCAGTTTTGGTGCAGAGCGTAGTTGATCTCAATCATGTTTTTTCACTCTTACATTCACACGAGAATATAATAAATTCTAGTTGTTGGTAAGGCTGATTAGCGAGCGAGTTTGGTGAGTAAGGGGGAGGTTTGGCACCTGGCATGTGTTGACGGTTACTGGTTACTCTCCACACAGACACACTCGGCTATCAGGCAAATATGGTGTGGTCTGGCAAAGAGAACAACTTGTACATTCCAACTTGAATAGTTATCACAGACAAGGCTTATGACATTGTAAAGCCTTCCATCTTTAATTTTTTTCAACGTTTTAACCATTTACTTTTTGTATTTATGAAAGACACCAATAAAAAAATCTAGAAAATAGTCTTGTCTTATGGGCACATGAAAAATTGATGGGATTTTGAGAATTCAAAGACTGCATTGTTTGTGGAAAGGTTATCTGTGAAATTCAGTGTTGCATCTCTGAAGAAAAAAAACAAAAAAACATTTTTAATTGCATGCATCTGTGCTGTCTGCTAGAGGCGTGCAAATACAATGGAAAATATGCATGGGTAAATAAAACCAGTATTTGAAGAAACAAACATCAACCTTTTCTACAAATATCAACCTTTTCTAAGGACACTGTGAAATATTAAAAGAAAACGTAGATACCTAAAATGACTGTACACAGATTGTCATATGCCATGTCTGATTTTTCCCTGGCAACAAATTCATCTTTTAATTTGTATGTTGTTGGAAATTACTATTTGTCACAGTTCAATTATAAGCTATCCATTAGAATAATATGAAGAGCTTTTTAAAAGATTGATTAAAGCAATAAGCGGACCCACTTTACATTAAGTGTTGTTAACTACAATGTAGGCTACTACTATTTAAATCAATGTTTTTTATACAATGTACTTATTTTACATAGTACTTATATTTTTTAAAATACCTGCATTTGATTACATCTGTAATTATTTGCTGTAATTGCATCTAATTTCTGTAATTACACTGTTGACTGTATGTCTACCTCTTAACCTACCCTTAAACCTAACCATACCACCAAACCTGTCCCTAGCCTAAACCATATCTTTTGCCGCATTCCAGAGGTCGGAAGTGGGAACATCCAAGTTGAAATGTCACACTTCAAACTTCAGTGAGTTTGAGTCAATCACGTGATGTTAACATACTGACCTCATGGTGTTGCCATGACCCAACAAGATCATTTTGTGTTTTTTGTGACAATTATGGCAAAAACAGAAAATAAATAATATAAAATGCTGGTGTTCGTTTTGAAAACAGCTGATGAAAAGCAAAAATGAAGGTACAATCTTTTAAGCTTTATGTGTAATGTTTTTAAGTTTGACACGAGGTAGCTTCACACTATGCTCGTTGAATGCAGTGACGTCTAAGGGCGCGTCTCGCAGAGTTCACAGGTCAAATGGCCGACTTCAAGTGGCGTTTTAGATGTTATTTCCAAGTAGGAGGTGGAAAAAATCGGAATTTCGAGTTGTCTGGAACGCAGCATTTATCCTTAGCCTCATTTGACATAGTAGGTAAAGACATCTATGTGCAAGTGGGACCCAGCCAATTAAGGCCATGGGGTGTTCCTAGGCATTTAAAAAACAGATCATCCATAAATAAAAATGTAATTATTTTTTAAAGAATTTTTAAAGAATCTTCAATATTCAATATAAAAAGTAGTCATAAATGTAAAAGTAGTCCATATGGCGATATATATGCGAAGTCTTTCCAAAGCCAAATAGGAGTTTGACAGTCAAAACTTTCAAACTGTCATTACGTGCACCCCATTAATTCAAAATCAAGGTATACAGGTGCTGGTCATATAATTAGAATATCATCAAAAAGTTGATTTATTTCACTAATTCCATTCAAAAAGTGAAACTTGTATATTATATTAATTCATTACACACAGACTGATATATTTCACATGTTTATTTCTTTTAATTTTGATGATTAGAGCTTACAGCTCATGAAAGTCAAAAATCAGTATCTCAAAATATTAGAATATTACTTAAGACCAATACAAAGAAAGGATTTTTAGAAATCTTGGCCAACTGAAAAGTATGAAAATGAAAAGTATGAGCATGTACAGCACTCAATACTTAGTTGGGGCTCCTTTGCCTGAATTACTGCAGCAATGCGGTGGCATGGAGTCGATCAGTCTGTGGCACTGCTCAGGTGTTATGAGAGCCCAGGTTGCTCTGATAGTGGCCTTCAGCTCATCTGCATTGTTGGGTCTGGTGTCTCTCATCTTCCTTCTTGACAATACCCCATAGATTCTCTATGGGGTTCAGGTCAAGCGAGTTTGCTGGCCGATCAAGCACAGTAACACTATGGTCATTGAACCAGCTTTTGGTACCTTTGGCAGTGTGGGCAGGTGCCAAGTCCTGCTGGAAAATGAAATCAGCATCTCCATAAAGCTTGTCAACAGAAGGAAGCATGAAGTGCTCTAAAATTTCCTGGTAGATGGCTGCGTTGACTGTGGACATCAGAAAACACAGTGGACCAACACCAGCAGATGACATGGCAGCCCAAATCATCACTGACTGTGGAAACTTCACACTGGACTTCAAGCAACATGGATTCTGTGCCTCTCACTCTTCCTTCAGACTCTGGGACCTTGATTTCCAAATGAAATGTAAAATATACTTTAATCTGAAAAGAGGACTTTGGACCACTGAGCAACAGTCCAGTTCTTTTCTCCACAGCCCAGTTAAGATGCTTCTGGCGTTGTCTCTGGTTCAGAAGTGGCTTGGTAGCCCTTTTCCTGAAGGCGTCTGGCGTGGTGACTCTTGATGCACTGACTCCAGCTTCAGTTCTCTCCTTGTGAAGCTCTCCCAAGTGTTTGAATCGGCTTTGCTTGACTGTATTCTCAAGCTTGCGGTCATCCCTGTTGCTTGTGCACCTTTTCCTACCCAAATTCTTCCTTCCAGTCAACTTTGCATTTAATATGCTTTGATACAGCACTCTGTAAACAGCCACACCTTTCAGTAATGACCTTCTGTGACTTACCCTCTTTGTGGAGGGCGTCAATGTTCGTCTTCTGGATCATTGCCTAGTCAGCAGTCTTCTCCATTATTGTGGTTTCAAAGAACAAGAGATACCCAGAATTTATACTGTAGGGATGGTCATTTATTCAAACTCAAATGTAAATATTCTAATATTTTGAGATACTGATTTTTGACTTTCATGAGGTGTAAGCTCTAATCATCAAAATTAAAAGAAATAAACATTTGAAATATATGAGTCTGTGTGTAATGAATGAATATAATATACAAGTTTCACTTTTTGAATGGAATTAGTGAAATAAATAAACTTTTTGATGATATTCTAATTATATGACCAGCACCTGTATTAGCTTGATTTAGTGCAAATGATGGCTCAAAAATAAACTTTCACGAATTTTAAATGGACTCATTTCGTTCACAGGACCGTATAAAACATATGTGACCCTGGACAACAAAACCAGTCTTAAGTCGCTGGGGTATATTTGTAGCAATAGCCAGAAATACATTGTATGGGTCAAAATTATACATTTTTCTTTTATGCCAAAAATCATTAGGATATTAAGTAAAGATCATGTTCCATGAAGATATTTTGTAAATTTCTTACCGTAAATGTATAAAAACTTCATTTTTGATTAGTAATATGTATTGCTAAGAGCTTCATTTGGACAAATTTAAAGGCGATTTTCTCAATATTTAGATTTATTTGCACCCTCAGATTCCAGATTTTCAAATAGTTGTATCTCGGCCAAATATTGTCCTATCCTGACAAGCTTATTTATTCAATTTTCAGATGATGTATAAATATCAATTTCGAAAAATCGACACTTAAGACTGGTTTTGTGGTCCAGGGTCACATATGTACAATAAAATGCTCTCTTTAATAAGAATGTTTTCTCCGCATAATGCCACCTGTAATCGACTAGCAATAGCAAGTAGCAAATACATGTTTTTTGAGATTTAAAAAAGCATAATCCCTTTATATATTAAAACTGCTCATTGCATAAGATACCAAAAAAAAAAAAAAACTTGCTAGACATGACTGCAAATGATGAATGACATCTGAATGATGCATGCTAGGACTGGGCGATAAAATGATAACGATAATTATCATGATATAATAATTCTCGATAAAATTATCATTGCTCTACTTGCAAACAAGGCACAGCTTTGTCAGCAGCACCACACGCACGTGTCATACTCTCGTGAATGCACAGCAGAGAATGACACGAAAGAGAAGAAGTCGTTGAATAAAGTAATTTTTTTTTCTTTGTGCACAAAAAGTATTCTTGTAGCTTCATAAAATTACAGTTGAACCACTGATGTCACATGCACTATTTTATCAATGTCCTTTCTACCTTTCTGGGCCTTAAACGTTGTAGTTCTGTTGTTGTCTATGCAGGGTCAGAAAGCTTTTATCAAAAATATCTTAATTTGTGTTCTGAAGATAAACAAAGGTCGTACATGAGGGTGAGTAATTAATGACAGAATTAAAATGTTTGGGTAAACTATCCCTTTAATGTAGGCAGGTATCAAATATATTAAAGCGGAAATTGAAAATAATTAGTATTTTTTTGTGATTAAGCTATAGTGTGTATGCATTTAGACTACTGTTTTTCATACAAATACCTAGAAACCATATAGTTATATTTTTACCATGGTATTGACGTGCTGTATGTGTGCTTTTAACTGTGGTTATCATGATCTAAATGTATGCTACTATGGAAGATCAATGGTTCATTTGAATAAAACTCAAACAGTCAGAATAATTAAATTTCACCATATAAAAACGAGGTTGTTACAATTTTTACAGATAGTACTGTTTTTGCTAATAAACATAAATTTTCATCTGCATCCTAACTCAAGCTACTACTACTGTCGACTCAGGCTACTGTCAAATGTGCATTTCTAAGAGACACAAAATGTAATGTTACTAATATTGCAGCCTGCACTGCAGACTGTGGAGAAGATACGCGTTATAAAAGTCAGACAGTACAAACCTGTTTCATGATTTGAAACAATATCACTCATTATAACTAAGAAACAAAGAAAGTAAGAAATTCATAAGTGTAAAGAATTAAAACTTGTAAAGTGTAAAGAATTAAAAACTGTGAAGTGTTCGTCGTAGTTTAAAACCAAATGGTCTGGTTTCTACAACTTTCACTTGAGCAAAAATCTGTCTTTAAGATAGAAATTAAAATTTGAAATTTATTTTGATAATTATCGTTGTTGACTGATATGAAAAATTCTATTGTGATCATTTTTGGCCATATCTCCCAGCCCTACTGTAAACACAGAGCATAGCTTTTAGAAAGAAACACTTGCATACTGCTTACTGAAGTATGAACTTTTTTTTTTTTTTTTCAGTTGTGATATTAACCAAAAAAAATCATACTAAACTGCTTGTCATATCACTGGTTATATGTGCATGTTTAATTTAGTCATTTAGCATTTTATATAAAACTATCAAATAAGTAAATATTATGTTATTGTTTTAATGGACGTGTGCTGTTTTGTGTATTGCACATCAATTAAAAAATTGTGCAGGTGGAATGCAATAATGTAGGCTGTTTATGGTTGCCAAGCAACAAGGCAACTTGCTGCATTAATATAGAATTTGACTGATGTGTGGTCACAGGTGTGCGAATATCGGTGTGCGAATTTTACAGCGTCTTTGGAGCATGGCTCATCCAGAGTCAGATCTATCTATTTAATCACATGTTCCACATTATGTCAGCATCTAAGATGTTTTTTGCTTTCAATGACAAAATTATTGTCTTTTGTCATCGTGTAGAATAAATGCTGAGGATACAGAAAGAATAAGAAAGAGAGTGGGGGGGAATAAGGTTTGCGAGGATAGCACCACAGCTGCTGTTTTGACTCGATGGATGGTGACTGTGACCTACTGATGCTGGATCCATTCACAGAGCCAGAACATGGGAATGACACACTGGTCTAGACGAAGACTAAATCGAATCTCAGCCTAACCACTTCAACGCATAAAGGGGGATGAGAGAGGGAAAGGAGAAGCAGTGGAGTTGAGGCAATGTAAAGGGTCATCAAATCTCCAAGGACTGTGTCTTTTTTAGGCCTTTTAGTCACGTTTGAAATGCTGCGATCTGACAGTGTCACACTGTGCCTGTCCTCTTCCTTGTTTTGAATGTAGGTTAAGCTTTCAAAATAAATCAAAATGTATACTAAGCTCTTCTTGTGGAAGAGCATGGCCTGTAAAGTGCTTGTAGTCTTTGTATGATGGCAAGGCAGCATCAGTGTTTCTGCATCACCAAACAGCATAGCAAGTTTGACTTCAAAAAGACTGAAAATCAGGTCAAACAATTTTACAAATGTGAGTAAAAATTGGCATCAGCGAGTATACGAGACAGTATTATTGTCCGGTAACTTTTTTGTTAATTCTAACAATGCCTGAGGATGAGATATGGTTTAGCGTGTTTATCAGATTGTAAAGACTGCATTGTAATTATATAAATATGTAATTTGATGCGCTGCAGTGTGATCATTTCACGTGAGCCACTCATGGTAACAGTGTTTTCAGTGTCTCGGAGCGGCTTGCAGTGAATGCTGCTCCACAATAAATATTTGTATTGTAATTTTACTGTTGCTATATAAAATAATAATAATAATAAATGCAATTACTTATGTTTCTTCTGCCTATTTTGTAATTAAATAATGCACTGTTTCATGGTCGGTAAAAAAATTCAGTCCGGAAAATTTTCTCAAGTCACCGGCCATTGGCAGATGTGGCAAAATGTTACTTTCAGGCCCTGCTTGCAATATAGCACTCAAATCGTTTGGACTATATTTGTGATACCTTTATATCTGTGGTCCTCTTATGATCTTTGAAGCTTTACTCATTGCAGTTACATGTAAAAGAGTGACCAGTCCAACTCTTTAAAATCCTACGCTTTTGTGTGCCAAGGATTATCTGGTTTGGAACATGAGGGTTAGTAAATATTGACAGAATCTTCATTTTTGGGTAAACCAATCCTTTAAAATAGAGTGTGGTATAAGAATGTGTATAATGTTAGCTGTGTAGAGAGGAAGAGAGAAGATGCCTGTGTTCAGAATAGAATACTAGTGTATTTCATGCAGTCATGATTTCTTTAATTGGTCATCTTGTAAATATGATTGTTTTGACACTTGTGTGCTGGTGTGCTTTGTCAATTGACCTAACTGTATTGCTTGTTTAATTAAGCAAGTGGCGCTCAATTATCTCATGCTAAAATTTTGTGTGTAAATCTGTGTGTAATTTAAGAGAAAAGATGTTAAGGTAAGATTGATTTAAAATGACCACCTATATATATAGTATTACATGTAGCCTAGAATATTTGTATAATTTGCAGTATTTGCATTGTAAACATAATACATACTGCAAAATATGTGAAATAAAAAAGGCCAGACTTCCAGTTTGATTGATGAAATAAATCAGCAGAGTCACTTTTCTTTACCTCAGAGAGAATGTGTGTGTGTGTGTGTGTGTGTGTGTGGAATGGGAATGTGATCGGCTGTGGTGTGGAGAGGATGGGTGTGGCGGGCTGACCATTCTTTCATCTCTCTCTTGCATAATAATACCTGGCCCAGTGAGCATATGATTTCTCCTTCAGCAGAGTTTGACCCTGCAATTGGTGGTGAAGTGTGTCCACAAGTCTGTCACCAATGTGTCTTTGTGATAACCCAGAGGGAACTGCTTCCTGCCTCAATGGCAATAGACAGGAAGTTACAGCATTACAACCATCTCTTTATACTGTACGTTCACATAGTGCAAAATATGGAGAACTGGTCTGGTGTTTTCTTATGTGATGTACTATATGGAGGCATGATGGAACATTTTGAGTTGTCTTATGTTGGGCTTATACCAAGGCTTTTCTGAGTCACTAGTTTTGCTTTAGTGTTGCCTAAATTCTGGTCAAATAAAAAAAATCTAATTATGTGCATTATGTGCATGATTTTAACTGCAGTGTTCGATGCTATTGTAAAATACAATATAAACACACACCTGTGACCTCATTACATCAACATTACAGCACCTGTCTGTGTTGCTTGGTATCCATTCTGCTAAACACTGCTGAGAAACCACATTTCTTGGAGGAAGAATATTATTTGTTATCAATAAATTATGACTTTTTTTTAAATTACTTTGTTTATTTTATGAAACATTACCAGGTAAACTTTTTATAAAAAGGTTGACGCCAACCCCTACGATGAATTCAGATGACACAAACTCTAAACCAACTGACAGTGAATCAGTGGCAGCTGGACAATAGGGGGCGCTGGGGCGTTTGTTTGTTTGTTTGTTTTGTGTGTGTGGGGCGCCGGACTGATGGGTGTCTGTTAGGTCTGTAAATTTTTGAAATGCATGTGACTTGAGGCTGGGCTCTAATTGGCTTGTTTCAGATTGTCCTCAGGGTGCAGAGCACTGTGCCTCAGACCCTCACACTTTTGATCTTAGTGAATCAATATTGTTTTTATATTTTGGCCTCATGTGATTGGACACTGTCCAATTTCGACTGTCAAATAGGCACAATATCTCTTCTGAGATTAAAGTAAATTCGATTTTAACTTTACAAAAAAATCCTTTCACAAGGCATTCAAATGAAGAAAAAAAAAATGGGATCATGGAGCTTGGACAGAGTTGGCTAGCTGGATGCGATGTAAGTAATGCCTTTTATTGTTTTCCCTGTTTATTTCGAAGTCCTGTCACCAAAGCATTGCGGGCAGGGGCAACGACACAGATAGTAACTGAAACAATGCAGTTTAACTTGAGGTGATCATCGGGGTCCAAGCACAATGGCTTGTGTAGATGATGTAGTTATACAATGGACATGTCTCTTTTCAAGTAAATTATGAGTCTTTGTGTAAGGATTATTATATGCACAATGTTAAAATAGATAATAGATATAGTCCCTTCTTCAGTTGGACATACATTCTGTTATGTCTGACAACTTGACAAATATATTATCAATACTATTAAAATTAAGATAAAATAAAATGAATGGTCTATAAGTATGTAGGAGATGACAGTTTTTGCATACTTATTATATTGGGCTTTATTAAACTTTATGAAAATATAATGAATTTTTTATGCAATTTTTTTTTTTTTACTACAAGTCAATTTATTGAACCATTTTCACAGTCTTTATCTTGAAGGATTTGCTATCCTGTATATTAATCTTAGTAGTATTAGTATTCTGGCCTTCATCTCTGAATCACATGAATATAAATGGCTAATATTTTTTGAATGATTACAAATGTTTAATGATTATACCCACATTAAACTCAAATTCACTGATTCGGTGTCTTATTTCATGCTTCAGGCTAACAATTTTCAACTTACATTTTTAAGCAGTAATTATTCATTATTATGTCACTTTTCACATTCAGTCCTGCTGTCTGCATTAACAGTATGATTCAGTTTGTTTGCACCTCCAAAATTTTTTAGCACCAGCCGCCACTGCGGTGAACCAATTACATGGCAAAGCTTTAAGTTTAAGAGATGAAAGCATGTGTCCCGTTAAACAATTTAAACAATTCCATTTAACAAATATAGATAATCTTAAAATTACTGTTGGAAAAATAAAATTTTTACATATTAAAATTCATACCAAATACATAAATGCAAAGTTCTGTCATGAAACTCTAGATGGCACAGGCCGATAGGTTCTCGCTCAATCTGTCATAATGATATCATTATTCACATTGCGCAGCTGATTGGTTTCTTTTCATATCAGCAGCCAATGAGCTTGCTGCTCAGTGTTCAAATACTTGGATAGTACTTGCTGTAGCAGTTCCAGCGTGCATCAAAAATCACCTGAAATTAACATCTAAGACAAGTGAATGTTCTTTTACTCCCATTTCACTGTGCATATTGCGTGGTCTGCTTGATTAATTTTTAAATGAGCAATAAACAAGTCTAAACTAAGTGTCATGTTTGACAGTCTTGCATTCGTGTGCAGGAGCAAAATACTAAGCATATAAGCAACAGCTTTCACACAACAGTGTTCATAAAGCTGCAGCAACAAGCAGGCTAGCCAAGGGCGTAGTTTTGGTTTGAACATTGTGGGGGGGTGGGGTTGAAGTGGATCATGCTCCCTCTTAAGGTTTATTTATTTGTTTGTTTGCTTAAATGTTTATTTTTGTAAAGTGGTCTTTATTTTTGTATAAAGTTGGTTGATTGCGTAGCTGCAATAAAGTAATAGGCTAGTTAACAATTACTTGTTTACATATGATATATAATGTATTTTATATGATTTAGACACTTAGGCTATAGTTCGACAGAATGTTCTAATTCAACAGGCCATGGGAAGTCAATCTAACTTAACATTTTCTTTTATTGATATTGTTTATTTCTTACTCCTTAACAGTTCTTCGGGCTCTTAATGATTTAATCTATGCCATCATTGGAATATCTGAAGGCCGGGGTTTTCCATCACTCATCATTAGAACCCATTGGCTCTTGATTCTGACTTGTACTTGCTCTCATGAAAAAGTACCATAGTTCTTAACTGCAGCATTGGTTATAATAAGGCTAGCCTATTAATCATTACCAGGCCAATAATGACTTTTTTATTAATCTATATTGCATTTGTTATGAGAAACAACAGCCTTTAGAAACAATAGGGAAAAATCTATTCCCTTAACAGATTATCTATTATAAATTCTACAAGTTAGACAAAATTTACCACAATAAATAAGCCTACAGTAAAATGTGATAAATTATAGTAAAGGTGGTCATGAGTAGTTTAAGAATATTTTAATATTATGTTAGTGCTGGTGCAAGATTATGTTTTCTCCGCTTTTCATCAGTCTTTTTACATACTACTATATACATACTAAACATACTAAATGTATATACATACTAAACCTAATGATCTTGTGCCTATTGATTTTCTTTCCACATGTATTTCTAGGATAAAAGAATGGATGTCACAAAATTTTCTTTGTCTTAACAGTGAAAAAACTGAGGTTATGCTCATTGGTTCACCTCACCAATTACGTAAAGCTGGGTCGATTACTTTGTCCGTTGATGGTTCAATTATGGAGATAAAACAAAACTAAAGAATTTGGGGGTTATTTTCGACTCCAATTTAACTTTTGAGCCACATGTTCAAAGCACTGTTAAAACATCTTTTTTTCATCTTAGAAATATTGCCAGATTACGTCCAATGCTGTCCTTTCCTGTTGCTGAGAGGTTGATTAACACTTTTGTGTTTACCCGGATTGATTATTGTAATGCCTTGTTGGCTGGGGCGTCAAAAGCTACCCTAAACAAATTGCAGGTAGTGCAAAACTCAGCTGCTAGAATCCTTACTAGAACTAGGATGAGAGATCATATTACACCAGTCTTGGAGTCTTTGCATTGGCTTCCTGTTAGTTTTAGGGTTGATTTTAAAATTTTGATGCTTACTTACAAGGCTTTACATTGGTTGGCACCTCAATATTTGTCTGAGCTTTTAATTCCTTATATTCCAACACGTGACCTTCGCTCATCTGAAACTGGTCTTCTAACTGTTCCTTTAACCCGTTTAAGATTGATGGGCGATAGGGCTTTTTCTTCATTAGCTCCAAAACTGTGGAATTTTTTACCGATTGAGATAAGGCAAGCTAAAAATCTTAGCACTTTTAAATCTCGCCTTAAAACTCGTTTTTTTAGGGTAGCTTTTAATTAAATTTGTATTATTTTTACATTGTTTTATTTGTTGTGTTTTGATTGTTATTGTGTATGGTTTTATTTGTTGTTGTAAAGCGCTTTGAGATCTCCATTTAAAGGCGCTATAGAAAATAAAATTTATTATTATTATTATTTTTAGTTTGCGCCTTTTTTAGATAATGTTCGACTTTCTCCATAGCATTTTAAAATGGCAGTTTCTCAATAGAATTCAAATAGATTGCATATTTTACCATCAGCTTCGCTATAGGAATGGCTCGCGCAAATCTTCTCACACTTCTCAAGCGCGCTGGTGAACTCGCACAGAGTATAGGGTGATTCACGCAACGCTCATGTACAATTAAAAGAACTGCGCTTCAGTCATGTTGTGCTGATAAGCGGTCCATTCGGTTCGTACGTGCGGTTAGCGCTTATAAAAGCGCCGAAGGCGCGATTCAGATAATTAATAAATAGCCTGATTCTAGGATTCCATTAATCGTGGTATAAATATTGGGGGGGTTGTACTTGCTAGTTTTGGTTATTGGGGGGTTACCCCCCACCAAACGACGCCACTGAGTCTAGCATGTGTAGCTAATTGGCATGAGGACACGGCAACAAGTTACGGACTTGAGAACACATTTAAATGAAATAAGCATTCACATTTGAACTGGGTTTTAACTTTAACTGGGTTCGCCATATTTAGCTTCATAATCTCAATGTCACGTTTGCTCATTTCTAAAGAGGATGTTTTTAGTAACTGTGCTAAGTGTGCGGTTAATTTCAGCTGCACACAGCATCTGAGTCACACTCTTTTGATCGCTCCTAATGGCTTTACTATACTTAAGTAACTGTATAAAAGTTAAGTAAATGACAATTATCAAATGACTTGAAATTTTTATATTTTGCATCAGGTGGTTGCTGGGGTTTAATATCTCATCATCTTGCATCGTATATCTATTTGTTAACTACACATAGTGTGCATTTTAACTAGAGTTAAGCTGATTGGAATGGTAACCCAGGCACACATAGATAGTAATTCAGGCGGTTCACATGGCTCTTGGAGCAGCAGTGCATATGTCTTGGTGATAGTTCTGCTTGAATGGGGGATATTTTTTCTATCCTGTACTGTTTTCACTGATTCTTTATGTATGTGAATATATGCATGTCCACTGAAACAGCAGTTTTATGTTATACACTAAGCCCCATGCATATATATTGGCTTGCATTTTTCATTTCCCTTTCTCCTGATTTGTTAGGGGGTTATTTTATAATATATGTGCAGCAGCAGTATTTGTTACATGCTCACAGTACTATGTCTGTGGATGTATTGGGTAGTAGAAAGTCCCAGTACTTGCTCTGCTGCAGCAGCGTAGCAGATCTATTCTGCCAAAGACCAAACACATTAACTTTGACATGTATATTACCATGCTAAACTCACCGAGAGTGGTCGTGACAGAAATGCAAAGACCTGTCATGCAACTCTAGATAGCGCAGTCTGATAAGTTCTAAATCAATCTGACATTATGACATCATTATTCACATGACGCAGCTGATTCTTTTCATATCAGCAGCCGAAGAGTTTGCTGCTCAACATTTAATTAATCAGCTAGTGCTTGCTGTAGCAGTTGCAGCACGCTTCAGATAATCTCCACCTTCCCCAGCTCCAACTGGATAGATCTGCTACGGTGTGATTTCATGTATGTAATATAGGCTATAGGGGTTATTGTATGCTAACTGTGCAGCAGCAGTATTTCTTACATGCTCACAACAGCATATCTGTCATTTAGAGGTGGGCGATCTTCCCATTATATCATATCACGATCTTATCACACAAAATCTTACCAATTTTGAGATGAACTAAAGAGAATATCTAGACTGGGACAAGCCTATGTCTTATCTATTTGAGCAATTTAAGCACAGTATTGCATTAAACAACCAAAATGTCTAAAAATAAAACAGTCTTTATGAAAATTCATAAAAGATCACAATCTGCAATCTGCTTGCAAATTAAATCTGTCTTCAAGAATGTTCACGATACAAAATTGCCAGTTCGCCCACCACTACTGTGGATGTATTGGCATAGCGTAGCAGATCTATTCCACCAAGACCAAACACATTAACATTGTCTTGTATATTACTATGCTAAACTTGTCATGACAGAAATACTGTGATTAAATCAGTTATCGCAAGAAACTGCAACAAATTTGACGCATACTGTCATTTTCTTAGTTCTATTTTGCTTAGCATATAGCTTAAAAGTTGACGTCTTATTGATGATTGAATATCAAAGTTAAAATAAATGTATAAAATCACATTGAAACAGCCATTCTCATGTTAAACAGGGTCTGTGAAAACTTGCAAGTGATCCCTTTTGTCTCCAAGTGAAGTTATATTTCCCTATGCTTGGCTGCCAGTAGAAATAGCTACTCTTTATGGGTGTTCACACTTGTTCTAGGGATGTGCATCTCCATAACTGAGGCCAATGCGATTCACATCTCGATGCATAGCCAACGATACAATACATTAAAGATACAAATGATGCAGCCACTGATGTGATGCGATATGATTCATCCCATTATGATGCAGTGCGATCCGATTTCGATGCGATTCAACACAGTGTGATTCAATGCAATATGATACAGTGGAAAAAAAATATATGATGCTATGCAATTCAGTATGGTAGAGTTGGTTCACTTTTATTTCTTTGGTTTAGACAGAAATCAATCTACATATAAAATATCTGTCACAAATTATTGGTCACTTAGGGCATCTACTAACAATTATAAAGGCCTATAAATAAATCAGTTTTTACCAATGCAAATATGTTAGAAACAATGCATCGTGATACAAATGCCAACTTGTATCCGATGCACACTTTTTTAAATCGATGCATCACATCATTAACTTTTTTTTTGTCAATGCACCAATGTGCATTGATGAATCTTATTCTCTATAAAATAGACTCAGCTTCTTTTGACTGATCCAAATGTGAACTGATTGAGGGGAAAAAAACTCAATTCTCTTTGCATTCAAATTGTACTTGGACCTGAAAGTGGTCTCAGATCTCTTGTTTGTTCATTTTAAGCCGGAAACACACTGCACGATTTTCAGCTGTCCCAGACGAAAGATTGGTATCGTGAAACAATCGTGGTGATTTCTGTGATCATGCCTCGTAATCTGTGGTCCTATGTTGTACAGTGAGGCAGTTTTATGTTTTAGTGCCATGTTGCATTGATTTCATGTCACACTTTTATTGGCTGGTCAGTAAACGTGGGTCGTAGCAGCAAACACACTGTGCGATGATCATGCTAAATTTCTGACAGCTGTTTCCAATTTTTTCAGCACAAATAAAATCTACAGCTGCCAAAGCTGTGATTCATCATGCTCTTTTTGCTTACCACTAGCTTATGTTGATGACGTTTTATTCTTCTATAGAAACATGCGTCGTAGCCTACGAGTCACTAGGTGTCATCATCGTACAATCTACATGCATGCCGTACCCAAGTTTATTAAATCCATGTTGCACAATGATCTTATAGGATTGCTAAAATCGTGCAGTGTGTAGAAGGCTTTAGTTGTGATAAGGTCTTAGTTACAATAATAGTAATAATAATAACAATGATAATCACTTAATTTCCTAAAGATGTACTGTGGTTCATCCATCCACCCAAAATATTGATGCTTCAAAAAGTTCATAAAGAGATTGTAAAAGAAAATATATTCACATATAAACTTTGATCAATGCGCAAAAATATACACTAAACATGAGCACCGTGAAGCAAATTTAAAGGATCCTTGGAATGCAACCTTCATTTCACGTCCTTTATTCAGCATATTTTGAAGTCATCAAGTGTATCCTTCACATTCTGTAATCACAAATCATTCCGGTTCACAAAAAGATTTGGTGGAAAATGAATCAGCACTAAGCTCATCAAATTTCATTCTGTAATTTAAGACCGACAAAATGTGTTTTGGAAACATTTATGTAACCATGCAAAAGAATCTAACCCTGGGATCCTCAAAAGGACTGGACTAGAACTGCCTTCCAATTAAGAAGCAATGATGGTCAACAGGGAAGCTCAACCGTGCTTGCTTGACACACAAGAATCAGTGAGCTTAGTTCTTTCTTGTCACACAAGCGCGTTTGAGCTTCTGCAGGAACCAATGAGGTTTGTTCATGGTCAGTTTGAAATATAGAATGAGATTCTGTACCTTTCTATCTGAAATTTTAATTGGTCAGTGGATGTCTACATCATTGCACTTGCAAGGTATTTGTTGGTGGTCACTTGGGTGTTGCTATGAGATTACTAAAATAACATAGATGATTGCTAGGGTGTTGCTGTGTGGTTACTAGGGTATTCTAGGCAGAGGTGGACAGTAACGAAGTACATTTACTTGAGTACTGTACTTAAGTACATTGTCTGAGTATCTGTACTTTACTTGAGTATTATTTTTTTCTGGAAACTTGCAACTTTTACTTCACTACATTTGAAAGACAAATATCGTACTTTTTACTCAACTACATTTGTATCAATGTCCCCAAGTCGAAAGTCGTTATATGTAGCAGTTTTTCCTGTGTGCACATTTTCAGATTCACCGAACCCTTTTTTCTCTGTGAAAATCCGGCCTGCAATCTGCCAGGACCTTCCAGTGTTGCCAAGTCTTACAGTATTTCTAAGCCTGCAGTTTTCCGCCTAGCTTTGAATGGACGTTTGGCTGATTTCTTTACGCAAATCTGGCAACCGCGGGACCTTCCCTGCTAAACTATGTAAACGTCTGTGCTATTGCACAGCTAAAAGCACTCTAAAAAGGCTTGTGCTGAATCATTAAAGCCCTTTGGAAATTAACCATATTTTTATTATAGTAACCATAACTATGGTATTTGCAGTAAAATCACAGTATCCACAAATTTACTATTATCTCACTATAGTAACCATAATTATGCTATTTGTAGTAAAACTACAGTAACCACAAATTTACCATTGTTTCATTATAGTAACTATAGTTTAATTTTTGTAGTTAAACTATGGAAATACAAATGGTAGGCTAATATATCCGTCAAAAATGGCTGCTACGCTTTAAAATATATATATATATATATATAAAAAAACTAGGCCTACTGGCCAATTGCTAGGCCTATATAAATCTGAACATTATTTTATTATCAAAACACTGCTCATAAATACATATATATTTTTTAAAACAAATGATCAATAAGTAGGCTAAATGATCATACAGGTCAAAATGTTTGGTCATAAAACTTTAGAATCTAAACTGGGAATCGATAAGAATTTAAATCAATAAGCAGAATCAGAATCGGATATCAGTGGATATCCGAATCAGAGTTCTGTGGTTTACAGTCCTTGAAAATGACTTTGTTGAATAGACTACATTATGAGAGAGAGAGTGAGAGAGAGAGAGCGGGAGGGAGATACTGAGCATGTGCGATTACATGCATCTGTTAGAGCTTTTATTCTCCAGGTCAAGTCATAAAATTGAGACAAAAGGACAAGCCACATCCTCTGAGAAAAGCGATATCTTTGTTGTAGTATCCTTTTAATGGTCAATGGGGGTTTATAGTGACTGGTGTTAGCGCTGCATTGATCTCTATGAAGTGTTTCAGCGATATTCCAGTGTCATGCCCATTTTTGACGCCCTGCCAAATTATTACCCCACCTTGTTGAAATCGCTATCTGATTGCCTAAGCCTAACCTCTTCCCCACACCTAACCTTAAACCTACCAATACTAAGGGAGTAATAATCTGGCAGGGTCAGAATTCGGCACAACACCAGCGACACGTTACTTGTCAGTTGAGCCTAGTTTTTGAAACGGTCTGATAGCTCAACTGTGGATAATCCCAGGGCTGATACTGGTGGAATATCAGCACTCTTGGAAGCCTTTCGTCCAATCAGATTCCAGGACCAGAATTTACAGTTTAATATTGTATTAAGCTATATCACTATTTCACTTTTAAGCAGTACTATTTTCCACCTTTGTAATTTTGCAATACTTGTTGCTTGTTGATTGCTTGTCCATTTGATTAAAAAATATATAGAAATAAATGAAACTTAGTCAGAAAAAGGTTAAATCTCCCATGTTGAACAACTTGTCTGCATACAATAATTGTTCTCTCTGCTTCTTTTTGCAGGGCGACTTTGAAGATTCTGCATGAGGTTAGATTGTGGCCGGAACGAAATGAAATGAGTGGCTAACGACTGACCTCTTCCGCTGCACCACCACCACCAGCAACCTGTAGCATCTAACCAGTGCCTCTTCACCAGCCTGATACACAACGCACCCACATACACACAATTACCTAACAGAACACCATCAGACTGTAAGTTTGCCCAGCTTCAATTTGTTATCTTTGTACAGAAATGTATCTCTGGTTGATTAATGCGTAATATCAGGCTGTTGTCGTGCTTGTTTAGCAATCGCTTGAACGCCCTCTCTCTTTCTCTTTTCTTCTTTCTGATATCAAAAAAAAATACACCACATCCTACAGAAGAGAAACCCATCTGTTTGCACCATATACTTTATGTGTTAAATGGACACATATACAGTAGACTTAACTGTACTTGGGTGAATCACATAAAATCTGTAAAGAACAGGCACGGGTCATATTTCAAATCAAAATTAAAAGAAAATCTTATCCTATTTTATAACCATCAATAAATTATATTTATTTTACGTCGTGACATTATTTACAGTTGAGCACATTTCCCTCCTAAATTCTCATTACTATAATGAGAAAAAATCTCATTGTCACTAATGGGAACAACGTATAATGCATTTGACATAATGATGTATATATTTGATCTCTCCATGTTCTGTCTAAATTCTCGATTGTGATTGGCTGGAATGTGTCTTGTGGAGGAGAAACTGACTCTAGACAAGCAATTACAAGCAACATTATCCCAGAGCTGTATTCCCTGTCACCTGACATCTGTAGTCATACACACGTCATGCCGTGGTCAGAGAAAGGCTAAGCTTTCGCCAGCCTTGAACACACTCCGCCTATATTTATTACAGTAATGAGAATATAATGAAAATCATCATTGAAAATAATGAGAATTATGTAAAATCTCAAAAGTAAAATGGATGCATTACAGTAATGAGAATTTGAGGGTGGGGGATGGGGATGCACTTAATTGTCATGAAAATAATAGCATAATACTTAAAAATGATTGTTGTCCTAAAATATGGTTCATCTTCTTTATGCAAAATATAAATCCTTATTTTTTTGTTCTTTTGATTTTGGAGTTACATAGGTTAAATAAATTCACTCATCAGTTGACTAACATTCACACTTGCCTAACTGTCATCAAATTGTCTGCCAGTTCTATTTCTTAAAGGGATACCCATGTGAAAAATAATTCAGCTTTAGCATACTTTCTAAAAGAGTGCTTCTTATTAAAATATATATACTTGAAATGTTTTTGGACATTTAATTGAATGTTAATTGCAGTTGAAAATATATTACAATTTATATTTGCATTTAATGCAATTAGCTGAAGTTTAGAGTGCTTTTTCGACTTTAAGTATCTCTGTATATAATTTCATAATTACTTTTGTTTGCCTTTGAAATGTGGTTAAAGTGTACTGCCAAATATACTGATCAGTATTTATGGTCAACTAAAATATACTTTAATAATAATAATAATAATAATATGTAATGTAAATTTCATTTAAAAAGATTTGTAATTACATGTTTGAAATAATAAAAATGTAATTTAGTAGTTTTAAAATATACTAACTTTAAGCATAATATTAAAAAACACTACATTAAGTACATTACATGTGCTTTAAGTCAACACATCAAAATAAGTGCTCTTCTTTAAAGCACCACATTTTTCAAACGTAATGATTTAAAATGTAACGAGAAACTTAGTCATGACAGGGTATTCTCTTGAGTACACACACGTTTCATTAATATTATATTATCTGCAAATGCAGTTCATTTTAATTATAAACTATTAAGATATGCACACTATAAGTGCACATTTAAAACAGTTAAGTGTTCTACTTTTTCACAGGGGATCATGTTGCAGTGTCATATAACTACACAAAATACCCTAGCAACTTCATAGAACTCAGAACTAAAAATTTTTTTTAAAAGATGTAGGCCTATTATTATTATTTTTTTTTTAAACCTACACAGTTATGTCGTATTGTGTTGTCCATATACGTTTTGGGTCCAAAGTAATTTTGCATGCATAAGGTCTCGCGTGACACAGCCTTACTTAGAGTGCCGAGTGCTATTCAGACGTCACACCGAAGGAAGTCTTTAGCTGTCTCTTACTGTAGGCTACTTGTGTACAGTACCACACTGGTCTAATATCACCTTTGTTCAGTGCTCAGTGTATACTTTTCCCACTTGGTGAACAAGCATACGCACTGTGAGCAACTAAACATAGCGCGATACTTAATAATAGTAAGTAATATCATTATTCCTGGTTCAAATAAATCATGCTGCTGTAAAATCATCAGTCACTTGACAAACTTTGCAGATCTAAAGGTACACGTCAATAGCTACATTTAGACATTTTCTAATCCAGATCAAACTAATTATTTTGCAAACCATTTCAAATTTTGCATTACAATTCAGACTAATACTGAATAATACGTTTATTTTAGGAATTTAGAGCAAGACTGTCTTAAAACTTCTCCCTTCTTTTTTAGAGGCACTTGAAACTGATGTCATTATCAATCTTGAATCAAAAGCAGACCCCTCTTTAAGCTTGCCTTCAGGAAATCAAGCCCAAGACTTTTTAGAAAAAAAACATAATATAATAATATCTTGTCTATTCGTCGATCACCTTAATGTGTGGACCCCTCAACAATTTAAAGAGAACATTACCTATTCTCATCCCACTCTGCCACTGTAAAAATCTGGGCTATGCATGTGTAAAATTGGAGTCGGTTTTTAGAAATAATGCTTGGAATTTTTATTATTATTATTATTTATTTAACAGTGTAAATTTCCAGGGTCTTGCTGCACACCACGCAGCACTTCATGAAAACTATCTGGCTGGACGTTTTCACACAAACAAAAAAAAACAGATTCCTTTTTCATCAAGAGGTTTTAAAGTTTTACAGAAACAAGTCTTGACACACATAAGTACATGGTTTTTCTTCTTTGTTTTCTTGTACAACACTTTGCCTCGATAACCTTCAAAAATGATGCATATTTCTTTGCGGTATCAAACCCAACTGAAATGCTCTTGAAATCATATGAGCGTAGAAATTACATTTGAATTCTTTCTTAAGAATAGTAAACACTCGCTATCTGAGAATTTGCTATTATAATGAGCTAAGGGAGTAAGACATGGTACCAAAATGACAATGCGTAAAACTGAGAAGTGCTCAGAGTGGAATGCACGTGGAAAGGGGAGAGAGAAATATGAAAAGGAGCAAACAGTGTGTGCTTTCAACTTTGTGTGTGCGGGTTTCAATACAACAATGTTTTGCAAAGGGAACTGATGTTATTGCTGTCCGTTGATTTTCAAAAGTGTTAAAACTCTTCTAGGCATTTTCAAGTGTTTCAAAGCCTTCTGTTGAAAAAGGGTGTAGCACCTCACAGAAAGTAGACATTTTGTGTTCTCTCCAAAACTGTTTGTATAGACAGTCACGTTCCTTCAAATGCAAACCAGCATGAATGTGAGCTTCAGAGAGGTCTGAAAATAATTCATTGCATGAATAATGATCCCATGGACCCATCGTGGCTTGATTGATTTGATTTACTTATTTTTTGATTTCATGTGCAACACAAAAGCGAAACACATGCTGCATATTCAGCCTAGTTCACACGTTAGCTCAAGACTGCCCTCTGTCTGTGAGAAGAAAAGCTTTTTTAGGTCACTGCTTTCCAGCCACTCTACTTTTCATAAATAATGTCTCCAGTGTGCTAATTTGTGATACTTTAATGCGGTTTGGTACGATGTTCTGAAATTGCCCTGGCGATGCCACCTGTTAAGTTGTAAAGAGCGACATTGATTATTCAGTGTGTTTTGCAAGATTGCTGCTGTTAGGCTAAAAGCTAAAGTACATGTTTGTAATTTAATATCATCTCATGACATGTAAAAATATCTGTAGCTGTAAATCTAAAGTACAGTGCCCTGAACTAGATGTGTAAATTATAGATTTAGAAATTAGTTATTGAGCAATTCTATATTTTGACTGGCTTTGTGAATTAGGTTTGCCATGTGCTTTGTTTTGTCGTGATATTTTGGATTATGGTGTGTTCAGTCCTAAAATTCCCTTAAATATGGATAGTTGAAAAGTAACATGGACATTATTACCTTTTAACATTTTAACATTTTAGGTTACAGTATATTATGTAGAGCATGGTGTGTATTAAATGTAGTAAGTGGGCACCACTTGCTTTCATTTGCATTCTTTACTTCCTTTAAATGGTTTTGTGGTGTGACAATACGAAAAATACAAATATTCCATGCAGTACTTACACCCTGAGAACAGTAAGTAAAAATAGGGCCCATTGTACAGTTAATATGAAGGAATTATCCTCTTAAATGCTGCATTCGTGCAAATAAGTAAAGCTTTAAAGGGATGGTTCACCCAGAAATTAAAATTTAGATTTTACTCACCCACACGTCATTCCAAATCTGTATGACTTGCTTTCTTCTGAGCAATGTAAAAAAAAAAAAAAAAAGACATTCTGAGAAGTGAATTATTATTTATTTTTTTTAGTCAATGCAATCAGAGGTCAGCAAAATGGTTTGATTCTCATTATTCTTCAAAATATCTTGTTTTGTGTCAAGTTTGTAATGACATGAGGGTAAGCAAATGATGATAGAATTTTCATTTTTGAGTGAACTTTTATTCTGTTCTTATTAATACAGAAAATATCTGTTTTTGTTATGCAGGTGTTACATTACTGGACCAAATGAATGAACATGAAACAGTTCCATCAAAACATTACACACTGAATTAAAAGTAAGCGATAAACACTCCCACTTCCCAAATTCTAAGCTTAAATGTCATATTTACTTCCTGATGGGTGTTAATTAACAACTTTTTAAAAAATCCTCAAGAAATTAAAATAAGTTTTCTTAGTCATTTTGTAAAAATAGGCCTCAACTAGGCAATGTCAGTATATTTAAATATAAATATACAGTACATTTTAATTGTAATTTTATCCGTTAGGGTTCTATTTACTGTTCTCTAGATTTTTAAAACACGTTTACACAGATTATCTGTTCTTCAAAACTTAAAAAGAATAGTATGTGAAAGTATATGTGACCCTGGACCACAAAACCAGTCATAAGGCTCAATTAAAAAAAAAAAATAGATTTATACATAATCTGAAAGCTGAATAAATAAGCTTTCCATTGATGTATGGTTTGTTAGGATCGGACAATATTTGGTTGAGAAACAACTATTTGAAAATCTGGAATCTGAGGGTGCAAAAAAAAAATCTAAATATTGAGAAAATCACCTTTAAAGTTGTCCAAATTAAGTTCTTAGCAATGCATATTACTAATCAAAAATGAAGTTTTGATATATTTACGGTAGGAAATTTACAAAATATTTTCATTGAACATGATCTTTACTTAATATCCTAATGATTTTTGGCGTAAAAGAAAAATCGATAATTTTGACCCATACAATGTATTGTTGGCTATTGCTACAAATATACCCCAGCGACTTAAGACTGGTTTTGTGGTCCAGGGTCACATATATTATGTACTGATTTTAAAGAGTAGTAGGCTACACTTCATTGATATCCTAACCATGTGTATACATTTATTTTGATGAGAAATGTCCAGTATGAACGTAAATATTTTGCATTTTGAAATCCAGTAGTATGTATGAGAAAAAAAATATATATATATAGATATTTTTTTTGTCAGTCTCATTAAAAAGACTTAAGGTGGAGATATTGCAGTTTATATTACTTCAATTTCATTCATGGCAGAGATGATGAGTAAATTGCATTGTGGGATACAATATTGCGGGAGTGTTTGTTGGAATATTTGAAATAGAATACTAGCTGACTATTTAATGAATACTGCACACTAGCCTATACACTGTATACTATCTACAGATTTTTAAAAAGAGTAGGTTATTCCTGAGTAAATGGTTTTGGACAGTACTATGCTACTTGGTAATCACATGACCTCACTATATTTGTCAGACAACCTCATTACATTAGCAAGTGGTGGCCAGTTACATAACCTTGAAAATTTTGCATTAGAAATCCATATGTGTGTATGTATTGCTCATTTTGACAAACTCTTCTGTCTATTGTATCTTATAGAAAATGTATAATATGCTATGCTATTCCAATCCTGTTTCTAGAGTGCCACATTTCTGCAGAGTTTAGCTCCAAACAATCTCTAACCTACATTAAGTAATCACATGTAAATAACCTAACACACTTATCTTACTATTGCTGCGGTATAGTGCAGGGTTGCACAATAGTATAGCTGTTAAATAAATTCTTACAGTTTCTGGAATACTTCACAGTGCATTAACAGGACATAATCCATTCTTCTAAAAACAGTGATACTCTCTGCTGTTGGCTACATGCTGGCAAACAACATCCCATGACCGTGTGGTCCATAAGGGGGAGACAAAAAAATGAATACACATTCTACAGAAAATGTCAATGAACAAAAGCAATAAAAAGCCATAGACATTCCATAAGATAATGCAAGATTGAAGCACATGCCTATGGTTATCTATGGTTTATTTGTTGGTCATACTCAGCCTATAAACACACAAGGTAATTAGCATGCATGCCTAAAGCAATAACAATTTATAACTATATATTTCACATACGTGAAGAAACATATTCTTATGTGATCAAAGAATGATCGAAAAGGGGGAGAATGCGATGGAAATTTATATCATTTTCTTTATTTACTATTTCCCATATTGCATATTCTCTGTTTCCCTTATGTTCTATTTGCACAGGTGTTGGCCTTTAGTTTTCTTTGTGTATGTGGCTAAAACTTCTATCAGCATTCCTCTAACAGGGGAATGGTTATGACCAGTTAGAACTAATCTGAGAAGATACAGTTGAAGGTCAAAGTCGATCCTTGAACAGCCTTTATCAGTATAAAAGAGACACATTTAATAAAAGATTCAGATTTTTCTTCACAACAAAATTAGGAAAGATCTCTCAGGTGCATACCTAAAAGAAATGTTGTTGTAGTTAAAGGTTTTTGAAATATTTGAATTTGTACAAATAATAATCCATATTGAAAATGCAATGACCCAGCTCTCTTTCCAATACGTCCAAAAAAATGATGTTAGCACCAATTAGTTAGCTGGAGTAGCTGGACAAGTTCATTTGCTGGAAAGGCATCATCTGCAAAGCTCTAGTATCAAATTTTTGAATTTGTGCACAGGATCTGAGCTGGATGGAGATGGTTGTCGCATCTGTCATTTTGCCCCGGAAGACTTGGAATAATAATATTTTTTGCATAAATCGTGAGTGAAGTTGTATCTGCCTTTTATATCCTGTGTTTTACATTGACAAAATGGTTAGGTTTAGGGATAAGTGTTGGGTTACATGCTCAAAAATGTATAAATAGTGTTATATAATGTAAATAAAATTTACTTTGACCAGTTAAAATTAAAACCACACCCCAACAAATGTAATAGTGGCAAAATTATTTCCCAATATATAATCGTATCATTACAGTAAAAGTCCTATGCCCTTCGCGTCGGCATATTGATGCCAAAGGTAACGGAGTACTGACGTAAAAAGTGACGCCCAAAGGGTCCCAACCAAGCTTTCTTCAATATGTGACGAGTTGGGAGTGAGAATGTGTTGTAAATGTAGCAAACAGTAATTGTTAAAATGCTTTTATATATGGTCAACATTATACTAAAGTGCTTGAGAAAATGCATAAATCATGTGCATGACTTTTTCTGTTTGTGTTTGTGTCTGCCACACAGGTGACATCAGGTGCAAGGGGATGACCGAACGCATTCACCACATTAATCTCCACAACTTTAGCAATTCTGTACTTGAGACCCTCAATGAGCAGCGAAACCGCGGGCACTTCTGTGACGTGACTGTTCGGATCCATGGTAGCATGCTGCGAGCTCACCGTTGTGTGCTGGCTGCAGGCAGCCCCTTCTTTCAGGACAAGCTGCTCCTGGGCTACAGTGACATCGAGATCCCCTCTGTGGTTTCTGTACAGTCCGTCCAGAAACTGATTGACTTCATGTACAGCGGTGTGCTGCGGGTCTCCCAGTCCGAGGCCCTGCAGATCCTCACAGCTGCCAGCATACTTCAGATCAAGACCGTTATCGACGAGTGCACCCGCATTGTTTCACAAAATGTTGGCATTGGTGGATCTGGCAGCTTTTCCGTCGTCCCAGGCGACTCGGGGCAAGAGACGCCACGGGGAACTCCTGAGTCTGGCACGTCTGGTCCCAGTAGTGATGCCGAATCAGGCTACATGCAAACATCTCACCAGAGCCTTGACCGTGTTTATTCCTCGCTTTATTCCAGCTGTTCTGGGTTGGGCCTGCAAAACGGTACCCGTGGAAATCGCTCCCACTATGCCAGTGCCGCGGTAACAGCCAGCTACGACTCACCTCTTCCACTACAGCAGAAGGAGGGAGGGCAGGACCCTGCCTGGATCACACGCATCCACGAGCGTTCGCAGCAGATGGAGCGCTTCCTGGCCACGTCGGAGACTACACACTGCCGTAAACAGCCTCGTCCCGTGAGGCTCCACACAGGTGATATTCACATCAAGCAGGAGCAAGGGGACGAGTACAACTGCTACGGGCTTGAGGACTGCCGTGAGGACAGCGAACAGCTGGAGTGCGTCGAAAGTGAGCCCAAAGGTGAGAGCTTTGACTCCGGCGTCAGCTCTTCCATTGGCACGGAAACGGATTCTGTCGAGCAGCCTTTCTTGTCTGGGTTTGCTCGAGACAACTGTCCAAATAAAGGCCAGCAAGGTGAGCGTGGAACCCCTGTGCAGATCGAGGTCAACGATTCATCTCCCGAGCAGACTCAAGAGTCGGTTGAAGACGGGAATAGAAATGGTCCTTCTCAAGAGAGTGGTGAGCTTGGAATCCATCAGCCGCCACAAGCCAACCTGGCATCACCCCAGTCCATGCCTGGTGGGCCATACCTGCGGCCAGGTGAGCCACTTACCAGCAACCTGCGTATGCCCCTCACCCTGACCAGCAACACCCAGGTAATGGGAACTGCAGGCAACACTTACTTGCCTACACTCTTTGCAACCCAGTCAGCCAGCGACAACAAGCCTTTCCTCTTCAGTCTGCCCCAGTCCATTGGGAGTCAGCAGCCCCAATTTGTGGCGGTGCCCTCTCCCAGCATGCCTCCATTCTCCAGCGGACTGACGGTGCCACCAGGTGGAAGTCAGCAGCAAGGTGGTGCTGCAGTGGGACAGCATGGGGAGAAGAAGCCCTACGCATGCACTCTTTGTTGTAAGACCTTTACTGCCAAACAAAACTACGTGAAACACATGTTTGTGCACACAGGTGAGTTCCCTTCATCTCTGTATGGTTAGCTAGTGAAGTTGTATCCGATGATATTCATAAGCTAGTCTGAAGCACTTTTGATTCAAGGTGAATAATTGGTAACAATTATTGCGAATTTTCCTGGTTGGCTGTCCTCTGTGGATTAGGTATTACATTATAAGCAACCCAGTTCATTTCAGCAGTTTGACTAGTATCCGTCAGGACCTCAAAATTATTGATATGATTCTTCAGTTAATGGGCTTTAACTCAAAGCTTAGACTCAAAGAAACGAAAGCTTTGTCTTAGGCAAATTCTCTAAGCTTTACACAGAATGTACTCAAGCTGTTTGCCAAATGCATGCTAGTTCCAGCTTTGTCATTGTGTGTGTGTGTATATATATATATATATATATATATATATATATATACTGTATATGTAGGTGTGATCTTGTTTTATGAAAAAGTCTGGACCCATTTTTTTGACATGCCACAAAATCATTGACATTTTAGGAAGGTGTTTTTGAGACTGATCTTGCAAACTGATCTTGTGATTATTTATTGGCAGAGCGTATTCAAAATGGCTTAATGATTCTGAAGCGTACAGTAAAATATCCTGCCTTCGAAAGAGCATTCAACTATGGCAATGTTAAATTTAGTAAGATAATTAAATTTGACACTGTGAACTCCTGAAGTAGATTACCATGCAATAATGATCTGTCTTCAGGCCCTATGTCTGTGTAATCTTATATGTTTATTAAAACAATGAGACTTTGATCCTTAGTATGTCTTCAAACATGCTGCCATAATTGAATCACAGGAGCTTTTATCATACAGTGTAGTACAAAATATATTTTACAATAACGACAGATGTTTTTGCCTGTGACCTAGAAGATTGTGGTTGCCAAGAACTTAAATATGTAAATAACTGGCCAGTATGGTCTTACAGCAATATACATTTACTTCCTTGTGATTTTTACTTTTCTACAACAGTTCTCTTTATTTCAACCATTTTTTATAAATTCACTTTTCTTCTTTTCTGTTTCTATTTCTGTTATGGAGTTGTTTCTAATCAATGAAATTAAATGCCTCACAAGCTTCACATGTTATTCCTGATTGTAATAATGACCATGAAAAATGCCCAAACTTCCACTTTTTCCAGATCAAAGTTTAACCAAAAACATATATATGGGCTAATGCAATGACAGCCAACCTAGCAGATTCAGATTAATTGTTTTCAGATTTTGAATTAATTATTATTAATATTTTATTTAGTGTATGTTTACATACAGTAAAACCACACCAAGATTTATTCATATGTTTATTGACATTGACTAAAAATTAATGCAAATTTAGATTATTTCAATAGACATCACCGGTGCAAAAAATCAAATATGTTTTTGATGAGAAAGGAAACGTGTATGAAATTTTAATGTAGCATAAGCATGTTGGCTGCGCTGGCCTTTTTGGATTTCAAAATTTGACATTACTGTTGCTAGGCAACCACAGCACTAATTAATTCCATAATTAAAATTGATACATTTAGCAACATTAATAATCTGCATACAAAGTTCAACTTTTCAGAAAAAGTTACAATTAAAAAACAAGAATGACAGGAACAATCTTTTTTTAAATCTGTACTTTTCAATTATTTTACGTAATGATGCACAGAGAATCACATGTCAGATTTAGTGTTTTTTTGTAAGGTTTTATCAAAAAACAAAACATCATGAGTTCAAGAGGCATGTTTTTTTCTTAATAAAAAGAGGAATGTGTCAAATTTCAGGTCTGTAGCTGTCATATTACATACTTACTGTATAATTACTGAAATGATTTGCCTGCAAAATACGGTAATTTTTCACCATACTGTCACAAAAAGCAGAAGAAGAACCTTCTCAGCTTTGCTGCCTGGATCTACAATAGCATGATCAAAATGATCAGGGATATGATTGACAATGGTTCCTTTCTAATGAGTTTGTGCTCTGTGCTCTTTCAGGTGAAAAGCCGCACCAGTGCAGTATCTGCTGGCGTTCGTTTTCGCTGAAGGATTATCTCATCAAACACATGGTTACACATACAGGCGTTCGAGCATACCAGTGCAGCATCTGCAACAAACGCTTCACCCAGAAGAGCTCACTCAACGTCCACATGCGCTTGCACCGTGGAGAGAAGTCCTACGAGTGCTACATCTGCAAGAAGAAGTTCTCCCACAAGACCCTGCTGGAGCGCCACATGGCCCTGCACAGCACTGAAACCGGGGTCTCCGGGGTCAGTGCCGCCGGGACCGCTGGAGGCCCCGCGTCCATCCCGGTTCCGATTGCGGTTCCCGAGCCAGGAGCGGGAGTGGTGGCTCTCGCCATGCCGGTGGGAGCGGGCGGAGCAGGGGCCGGAGTCGGAAGCACCGGAGTGGGCGTTGCTGCGGAAGCGAGCTGCCAGGAGGGGACCACCTACATGTGTTCCGTGTGCCCTGTCAAGTTTGACCAAATCGAGCACTTCAATGACCACATGCGCAAGCATGTCTCCGACGGATAAGTACAAATAAAAAAAAAAACTTGCGTAAACATGAAAAAGAATGAAATGATAACGAAAACGGCACTAGATTTTTTTTCTTATATTGGGGCATGAAGAGTAATGAGTATAGACACTGGCACATTAAGTTTTCTAGAAAAAAAAAGAAGCGTTTAATTTCTTTTCTTTTTTTGTCCTTGCTATTCTTAAAGAATAAAAAAAGATGGTGGCCTTAAGGCTGTGTAGTTGGATAATGATCCACTGGCTGGATCCATACTACTGGCCTCTAAATGTATGCTTTCCTTAAATACTGATTTATGTGTTGAACACTACCGAAAGGCCTGCGAAAGAACACACAAGAAAAAAAAATTCACATGCGCACACACACTCAGACATACACACAAACACAAATACACATACCCATGCATGCACTCACACGCACAAACTACTTATACACACTTATATATGGTAGAGGTATTTTGTACGTATGTGTATTTGTGCATGTGAGCGTGCGTGTGCACAAAAATAAATATTGCAGTGAATTTTTTAAACTTGTAGATCTTTTCCCATGTAGACCGTATTGGACACTATAAGCGTCCAAGCTTACTGTGGTATAGATTCAAAAAAAAAAAAAAGAGAGATTTGGCTCTAGATTCATTCTAAAATAATGATGGTCACGTGTTTGCCTTTTTATGTGCGATAAGAATAGGAGAGTTGTTCAATTTGACACTGGGTTTTTATTTATTATTATGGCATTGAGGGATTATGATGTTGATGTTGTCAAGGTACAAGCCAGTTTTACTAACTGTACTAAAATGGGAATTTTTGAGTGGCTTGATGAATGAATGATTATTATGATTATGACATTTTCCTTTTCTCCCACCACACTTTTTTTTTCCTATGGTTCAGGTCAAGTTTACAAAAAAAAAGAAGAGTTTATCAATCACAGTATTCGAGCAAAAACTTTGAATGCCGTTAATAATTTCCAATTCGTTTTGCATACACTGCCACTAAGAAGACGACTGTTAGTTGACCTCTTCCGCTTCAAAACGAAATGTGATATAAAGTTGTGAGCAACTGATTTGTTGTTTTCATTTGCTCCATGTTTTTTTTTTATTATAATTTTTTTTTTTTGACAAAAAGAAAAAAGGAAAATGGCAGATTTTAGTATGCAAACAGGCCCAAAATCCAAGTTAATTGCTGCTCCTCGCGTGCTCACTTTGAGACTGTTATCAGCTGTAGAATCCAACATTATGTGGATATTTCTCAAATTATTATTATTTCTCAGTGAACATGGGAAACGTTAAGCTATTTGGAGCCATGGGCTAGATTAGATCAAAAGCGAACTGGACAGAAATAACCTCCTAAATGCATAAAAATTATGTATTTCCTGTTAGCGGCGACTACTATGACTCAGTTGTTTGGGCCGGTGGGGTGACTAAAATGCACTACTCCTGTTCCTAATGCCCCACCTAGTGGCTCAAACAGCCGTCCTTGTTTTTTGCCTGATGGGATATACACATGGGGCGAGAGAGCAGGCGAAGGATATAGGGACGCAAGGCAACAGAAAAAGAAACATCTACTGAACCACAATAAATTCAACACAGTCATTCTTCTTTAATATACCACAGGGAGAAAACTCTCCAAACAATAAGAAACATTCCCAATTTTACCGATATCTAGACATTGTGTGTGTACTTCGGAAGTGAGTTGAGAAGGTTGTATTTTTGGTGTTATGTCACTCAGAAGCTCTGTGTTCATATTTGGCTTTGTTATACACGTATTTTATGGATATAAAAAGACTCATCTGCCGTGCAACTGCAATCTGGCAATTTTGCTCACTTATCTGAGTAGAAACACTTTTGAAGTGTAGTTAAAATTATGACAAAATGTATCGATCACAATTTATTTAGACTTTTTCCATTTTGGAATTTGGTCGCATAAGTTGTAGGTTTGAAAAACAGTGCTACTTTGCACATTTACTTCAAAATCCTGTGCTTAAACATTGAATTGTTTTACTTAAGAAATTAAATTCTATGGTTTTCTTTTTTTTTTTTTCATTGTTTATAAAGGAAATATCTTTTCTTAAAAGCTTGATAAGAGGACTGCATTGTTTTCTTGCATATATGTTGCACTGCTTAAACCAATAAGTGCACTACTGTTACCAGAGATGTTCTAGTTTTTAGAGATAATCATTTTTTATCAAATATTTGGTTCTATAGTTCACTTGTGTTTGAGTAGCTTTGTTCTTTTTTTGATTAGATGATTAAATTTTCTCTTGGCTTTGTTATCATCACTTGCTATTGTATTTACTTTGTGCTGTTTATGCAAGCATTTTTTTCTTCTTTATTTATATTTAAACCATTGTGAGCTTATCCCTGGTCAGATCCTAATGATGTATTGCTTACACCACTTCCATCCCTTCCCCCATCCCAAGACTATCCCAATGCAGTTAATTCATTGAAGCAAATGCTCGGTTTTCTTCTCATTCATACCAAACTAAAAAAAAAAACAACAAAAACAAAACAAACAAACAAACAAAAAAAACATCAAAATCACAAAACCACAAAAAAAAAAAAAAAAAATTGTAGTGTGTGCCTAAATATATGATAAATGTCTTTTAGAACAAGTACGTTTATACGAGAGGGTCGTTGTGCAAAGCTTTTTAGTGCTGTCTAGGGATCAAGCACATTTATGTATGTGTTTGTATGAGCATGTGTGTGTATATTCCTCTGGTATGTCTCTATGTGTGTGCTGTACAATTTGTGATGCCTGAACTGTAGGGCTTCCTTTGCAATATGCAGTACAGGTACGGCAACAGTGACAACATGTTATTTTACATACTTAGGAGTGCATTTGGTAACTTTCTCAAGAACAATCATTACTATTTTCCCTACAATAAATGACACAAGGAACATGATGCTGTTGCTTTAAGGCCCTTGCTTTAAGTCTGAATGATATGATCTGGCCTAACCCAGTGCTGTCAAAGTCAATTCAACGACTTCAATACACCTGTTGAATATCCTGTATCGTTCTCTAGTGCTTCGAGACCAAACATCGCTTTTTAACTCAATTATGCTGCAAAGTTTGGCCACAGGCTGTGTTGTATCAGTCTGAGGTGTTGCCTTAGACTAGTGTACGTGTTTGTTGGTCGATTTTCAGATCCCAATCTTGTTTTACTTCAGCTTGGCGTACCATTTTGACGGTTGTGTTGAGTAGCTAAATGATCTGTTGGTGGTTTGTGGTGGTGGTGGTGGTGGTGGTGGTGGTGATGGTACAGTTGATAGTCGAAAGAGTCCTGTCTCATCCATTTGTAGTTTTGTTAGTTGTGAATTGTTTGTTGGTTCTAAATATCATTTTTCCCATTCAGCGACCGTCCGTATGGATTTCAACTGCAGCAATTCACAGAAACGTTATACCAGAACATACGTGTCTCTAAAGAAGGGTCAGGCCAGCATAAACGTTAACATTTGGACACATTAAAGCACTTGATGAGCGCTACCAGAGAGCGGGGTGGGAGGGGGGGACTTACATTGGCCATCAGCTGTGTCTTTACAGATAGCCTTAATCATCTTTGACTCAAGCGACCAAATGCACTATTGCTTGTGAAGGTGCTGTTGCGATTTCTAGCGTTTATTTACCATAAGGGATATATATTTAAGAGAAAGTAACCTTGCAATACAGTATTGGTAAATTGTCTAGTGAAGGTTATGAAGGACATACAGCTACATGCAAATCGCTGATTTCTCTTGTCATTTTGGTCTAGATTCATTCAGCCATGCATTTTAACCATGCATGGAGGCAACAGCGTCACCGGTCCTAGTATCAGGCTTCATATAATAAAGCTGTCTCATCTCGCTTGTGTTGAAGTGCTATGAGGCTTTAATGTCCGATATTACTGTTACTCTGTGTTTGTTCATATGTAAAAAGGAAAAAGAACAGCGACAAAAAAATAAAAAATAAAAATAACGTTTTATTTCACAGAGACTTTGTTTAGCCAAAATTGTGTAGTTTGTGAAAGTGTAAAAATCTGCACGAAGATGTTTCGACACAATTCAGATGCTTAAATGTCATAGTCTACTATCCATTGCATCTAGACTGGACACCGTTCTCGTGGGTAAAAAGCACTATGACGATCACTTCTATGGGTAGTTCAGATAGACTTTTTACATTACTTATAGTATATATTTACAGTTCATAAATGTAGAGTTAGCTTTTTATTTTTGTTTTCTGCTTAAAATTGTAATTTTACAATACATATTAATTTTCTTCAATGTACAGTATAGATACAGCATTCTCTTTGCTATTACAGTAAGTTTTTGTTGTAGGACTACCACCTTCTTCTCTCCTTGCTTTTTAACAAAGGTACATTTAAAAAAAAAAAAAAAAATCTTAATTTATAAAGATTATCTATTCCTAGAGTATAGGCTTGTGGGCACAGAAAAGACCTTGGAAAACATCACCAATATCTACGTAGGAGCGGAAGAGGTTTTGCTCGCTCGGCAGAGTGAATATTACTTGGAACAGTTGAATGATTGGTTGTGTTGTATGCTCAGAGACTAAGCTTTTTCATAACACGCAAAATATATCATGCATCCTATAATACTGGTCTGACAAAACCCCAGTCAAATACTTCAGTCAGATTCAGTCTGCCCATTTTCCCCATCTCCATATTTAAACAGTCCGCTTCGATTTAACATCGCTGCATTGAAATCTTTCATCTTGCAGTTGTTTTCTTCTTCGAACAAAGACTTAATCTTCTCTCTACACAATGGTCAGACTAATTCAAAACAAGCTAGAGATTCCATGTCTTCATCAGCATCTACAACAGATAGTACTGTAACCAAAACAACACCTAACACTGTACATGTGGAATTTTACAATGCCTCTCCTTTGTAGAAGAAAAAAAAAATGATGAAGTGCCTCTTTTTACAGATCCAAGCTTAATAAAGCTCACAATAATACTGTTATTTTTATTCTGTAATAATAATACTTCACAAAACAGTAAAAACAAAACAATATTCACTGCCTAAAACAAAACACATACACACACGCACACACAAACATAGTTTTTCAACTGTCGACAGATCCCTCTATGAGGCAAGCATGAGGACTACCAGCAATAATAATTACAAAATAGATCTGAAATGTCACAAAAAGACTTTGACTTGTAACATTTAAGGACCACTAACGAGTAAGGGTGTTTTATTGTGTTTTAACCCCTGAAACCACCAAAATGAAGCTTATTTTATACTACAATATACAGTGTTATATTGTGTCCAAAGTGCCCCTGATAAAATTAATGAATAAAAAAAATGTTTGCATATGTTTTAAGTTCATTTCATATTTTTCAAACCTGCCTTTAGAATTTTATAAGTCGCATATTTTAAATGCCCTATTGAAAATGTCTGCCTTTTCAGTATGCATTTTATTGGACATTTGTGTATGTGAACAAAACTAAACAAAAAAAATTGTTCTTCCTATTATATTTCCTCTTCTTCCTCTCTTCTTCTCGCTCGGTTCTTTCCTATAGATGCTGAATTTGCTTGAGATGGCGTCTTTCCTTTCAAAGATGTTAATGCTATATGCTTTTGAGCAGTTGTTGTTATACATAATCAGCATAATATTGTGTGCGCCGTAATCAATATTGCGATGGTTTATGTGAAAAGAGGTCATTGTTGTTCTGTGATAATAAGATTTGCGAGATTTTACAGACTACTCTGTAAACTAGAGTATAGAGACACAGTTTTTTGAAGAATATAACAGAGAAAATGAATACCGTTTTAATCTTTGTAGTCAGTAGACAAGCATATCACGTTCAATACCAAATTTATTTAATCTTTTTTTTTTTTCGCCAGAGGTTAGATATGTAAGCATGCTTGTGATTACACACTTTTCTAACACTTCTCTTTCTGCGTTACAGCTCTGAATGATATTCACTATTGATTATATGATATTCTTCTGCTTGTATCATAGGCTCAAATCCAAAGACAAAGCATTTACTCTATTTATGACTACAGAGTTTGTTTGTTTGTTTTTTCAGAAACAATAGAAAGCTATACATATATTTACAGGACAAAGTACAATACAGATTTTAACAGGAGAAGCAAGCAAACATAAAATATCTTTAGATGAATCATATATATATATGTGTGTGTGTGTATATATATATATGATATTTCAGATACAGATACTGCAGTTTCTTTACTAATCACACAAGGCATACTTTTAATAATAATGCTGACTACACCGTTTTAAAAGATGACGTGCATGATTCCCTGAAAACGCAAGTGTGCTCATGTCATTTGCATGTTGAGGATCACTTTTTCTTGGTCACTGAAACCTGAAATGAGCCTAGTTAGGATTTGGATTGAGGAAACGGCTAGTTTGCATGCTTTTAGGGACACCCACAGCTTGCGACACAGCCATTTGCAAAAGTACTCAGTGGATTGTATTTAAGGGCCGGAAAGGAATGGAGGGAGAGGTGGACAGATGGTGGTGCTTGTGCTGGGCTGAGAGGAATGGTGACGCCATTTTTCTTATGTGTGAGCTACATGTTTTGTGCTTTCGCTGTCTTCCACAACCACTGTATACACCTTAAAGCATCAATCTGTCCTGTTAAAATTGAATCTGATCTGCCTCTCTGTCAAGGTTGATACATTACACCTCAGTTCACCAGTAACAGTGTGTTTTTGTATAATTAATCAAACAATTAATCAACTAAACAGTCAATTCATGTAACAGATTTTGTTCTGCTACTGCAGTTCCAGAATATAATGAAGTCATAATGAAGAATTCCTAAACTAATACATTTTTTCTTGTGGAAAATAACCATGTTGGACTGAATTCAAGAATACATTTTTTTCTATTAGACACATTTCTAATCTTCTACCAGATGTCTACAAAAGGTTTTCATTTTGCATTATAAGAGATACTTTTTTACAATTTAAAATCGATTGATTATATGCCTTACATTTCGTAACATGAAATACATCAAATGAAATATAAATGTCTATAATGATAGCATGTTTAGAATTTAAACTAAAACCACGCTACAAATTTCTTTGAATTTTATTCCGTTTTAATACCAAATTTAGCTTAAATTTACAATACATTCTAAATGATGGATGGCCCTGCTGTTACTGGTGATCTGAGATAGCTTTATGGTTTTTGATGCATTGAACTTTTGGACTTTTAGAACACATCGTAGCTGCACAATTTGATTTCTGCATTAATTCCAGTGGACTGTGTTTGTGGAAGTTAACACAAATTTGTGTGTGGTTTGCAATATACAAGTATCATTTCTTAATGAGAAACAGCAAATTTGAAACTGTAAATTAGGCATATTTACATGTATTCCTTCGGCAGATACCTTTTGATTTACAACTAGTGCATACAGTAGATTAGTGTAATAGGTAAAGATTGATAATATTTGTACCTCTTTGGTCATATCTCCTTAATTTACCTGTTCCATGGAATCTTACATAGTTCACCATTAAACAAAACAGGATTTCAGTTCAGCAGAAGAGCAAATCTATCCATTCCAAAGGTTAATATTTTGATTTATAGTGGTTATTTGATTTAGTCTGTTTCCAAATTCATTTAGATTGACCACAAATCACAGCTTGGATTTCCCCCCATTTATTCAACACACAAGAATAGATTTCATACTAAATGCTTAGACACTACTCATTTAGGAAGCACTCACTTCTGATCATTCTAACGCCATTCTTGTCTGTAATTCTGATCTGAATTTTTATAGATTTCAGGAACTATCATACACTTAAACACTCCTCTAAAATGTCTAAATGGTTTAAATCTAGTGAGCTTTTTCACCCTCGTTCAGTGTATTAATTTATTTTCTTTAACCAAACATTTTACTTCTTAGAAATGCAAACTTAACAAAAACTTAAAAAACCTGTCGTCACTGGAATTTGAACGTTTTTGAGAATTTAATATGGAAATGCTGAAATTCAACTGCTCATTTGAACGCAGATGTTTAGGGCCACTCAATTGTATTAAAATACAGTGTGTCTACAACAAAACATTTTTATTTAAAAAAGGCTTTGGGGAAATATGAGAAGTTTCACTTGTTTTTTTTTACTTTATCCTTTAATGTTTTAACCTTTATTTGAACCATTATTATTGTACCAAAAGTGCTATTGCTTGAGAAACACAAAGCAAACAAATTGAATAGTCCAAAGCTTCTAAAGTAATTTGAACGTAATTCATTAAATTAAGATTTTTTTAATATGTATATTTTATCTTGGACTCCGTAAAAGTTAAGTCAGAGAAGCTAAGTTTGTTAACACCAAAGAATTATGCCATTGTCAAAAGAAACACAATGCGTAAAACATCCTGAAGCTGGTTTTGACTAAAATTTGATTGAAATATTTGCATCATTGTTCATTATGTGCTATGATAACACTGTTGATGGGTGGAAAAATACTAATTTTTCCATTCTACATTGACTCCTTCAATCAGTTTTGGATTTGTAAAAGTGAATTCTTTGGCAAATATTATTTGCTTCAGTAATGTCAAACATGAAAATCAATTGCACTGATGCAAGATAAACTGATTTGCTGTTTTTCCTCATATTTTTCTTTCTTCATTATTTCAGCTGCTCTGCTTCATGCAATGGATGTTAGGATTCCCTTGTTATTTGTCAAGCATGGACCAAGCGTTTTATTTATTGTGTTTGCACGTAACTTTTTTTTTTTTAAGGTTAATTTACCAAAAGCTGACATTTATAGAACAACAATTCTCCAACAGTGATTTTTCCAACATCAAATTAAATACTAAATAAAATTAGTAATGGTTTCTTTTCGCATAAATCAGTGTGGAAGCACACCATTAGTACCACCATTTTATCTTTAAGGACCAAATTCTTCTTTTTTTTTTTTTGTAACATATAGTGATATCATATAATCAATGTAAAAAAGTAAAAGTGTAATGTGAATATTTGAATGGAAACACTCATATCATAGTAGAATTTTACCCCTTGACAAATAGACAATGTAGTAAAATGCCATGGGATACTTTACTAGCTTATTTCTGCTAATGTATTTAGCTCTGTTGGTTTAGATAAACATTAGGACTTTCATCCCTATTTCGTGCTATGTTTTGTGCTATTAAACATTTAGGTGACTACATAGAAACCAAGCCGATCTAAAAATCAAAGTTTTCAAAAAGATTTGGTATTTTTCACTGTTTAAAGCCATATCTTAAGCCTTGTTTTATTCTTGCACTAGCACATAATTTATTTTCACAAATTTCATTATCTTGTTTTTCATATTGAAACATTCAAACTGAGCGAATGTGGAGCTGTTGTAGTAAAGGTATTAAACATCTTACAGTATTCAAACAACAACCTTAAAATGAAAATCTTCAGTTGTAATTTTAATTTGTGTTTAAAGTTAGTTTGTCCAATTTCTATAATTGTTGTGAAAAAGTTTGTTTGCTTTATAATTCCTGCTGTTTAGAGATATAGAATAAGGTTTTTTAGTGTGTGTACAAGGCCATTTCCTTTTATTTTTATATGTCAAACACTGGACTAGAATCATTTTTAAAAATTTGTTAGAGACATCAGTCAAGCCAAGTCAAATTATAATTTGATTTGTATAGGGCTTTCATGAACACAAAGCAGCACAGAATACTTTTTTTTTTTTTTTTTTTTCGACCAACACATTCAGTTTGTTCAGCTACACAGGATTGTCTATACTCAACTGTCTCTAAAATTGAATTGACCCCATTTTTGCAGGGAAAACACCAGTTTTTAATCACCCTAATTTTTCCACAAACTTTTTTTTTACTCCACAAAACCTACGAAAATTTACGAATTTTAAAGAAAACCCCTCGGCAAACTAACGGCATTATAAAATGTCAAAAGGCAAACCACTTCAGCGAATACAACAACTGAGAGAAACCACTAAGCATAAACCACAGTTGATCCCTGTAGCAATCCTCATTGACTTCAACCCAAATACCACTTCTCAAACCGGAAAAGAATTTTGCACTAAAATTATTCTTGGTCTTCTTTGATAAATAGCAATAGAACACTTCACATAAACACAAACCAACCATGTGTAACAACAAAAGCTTTCTGTGCTCTTAAAAGATGCTATTTTGTTTTAAAAAGACGTTTGCGCTATTTGTTTATATAGAAACAACATTGGAGATGTGTGGTGATGCTGAGGCTGTAAAGTTGGATATTAATACTGTTAAAGAAAACACATATAACATGTCTGAGTTTGAGGTACATTAAAGTATATGCTTCCTGTTTCCTCTTGTGATTGTTCTTGAACAATTTTTTTTTTACAAGCTCTGAGGAAAAGAAGAAGGCTGTCCCAGAAACATGAAGACACGTTTTTTTGTTTGTTTTTGTTTGTTTTGTTTTTTGTTTTTTTGGTGTTTCAACACTAATGAAATATTTAGAGGGGAATATTCACACAGGCCAACTTGCTTGACTCTTGCGAGAGATGTGAGTCAGAGACCTTCAACTGAATGCAAACATATACTTATTGCTTCTTGTTATTATTAAATGAGTTTTTGCTGATCTTTTACAAACACTTTGTCAGTACTACCATGTTTCTGGGACTGGGATGTTTTGTCGTTGATCAAAAGTCACGGTCTGGTTTCTAGCTACGAGTAGGAACGGTTCTTTTGCTTTTCCCGCTGTGACATCCACACACATAATCTACTTAAAGTCAGTATCCATAAAGGAAGAAACTGAAACTGGAACATCGAAAGTTTCCAATGCCTAACTATAGGTGATCAGTAATAACTTATAGCAATTCTACGTAGTGATGGCTTTTGGTTTCTGGAAATAGTGGCTTTCCTGTTAAAACTGCTTTGTGGTGTTGTTGAAAGGTGTTGCAGTTTGTCTCAATATGTTGCGTGTTAGAGGAAGCATAAGTATGTGCCTTCATGTAATCTTCTTGGTGAGCTTGTTTTTATTAAGAAGCTGAAGCCAGCCAGTTGTGTTTGCACTAAAACCAAATTGCTTTTGTGATGTTGGTTATTTGAGCAAGCTTGTTGCGTCACTTTAGCAGTATGCATGAGGGTGATCCTTGGTAAGTTCTAGGGATAGAGCTTGTGTCTTTTAACTTCTAAACTAGTGCAGCTTAGGAAATCCCCGGAATAATATCTCTGCTTTGTTCCGTTTTGTTTTGATCAAATCATCCAACGACGTCATCTTGTCTTGCAGTGGCATATTCCATTTTGAAAAGAAAAACACCAAACGCGCATACAAACAAATATAATATTGCATACCATACGATATTAAGAGTATTTAACATGTATGTGGAAAAGACTGTCACACATTTCTCTGAATCAGTGGGAGTGCATGAGTTCATGAGGTCGCCTCAAGACTATTGGTCATGTTAATATTGGTTCTTTTGTGCTAAGTTTTTTTTAACTAAGTAAGTTTGTGTTGCATTTGTAATTTATTTCTGTTTTGTTTATTGAAACCTAAAAAAGGCCTACATGCTTTTCAGTCTTACAAATGCACCTTATTCTCACCTGTCTGAAACAGACAGGCCTTGTAATATCTCTAATTTAGCACCTTACTACACAGCATGATTTCACTTTATGCCAGTTTTGCTATACTTCCATGCATATGATTTGAAAGAAAAAAATAAAACCTTATATATTTTGTGAAAATATTTAAAGGGATGTGCCAAAGTTTGGAGGCGATCTCCCTTGTTTGTATGTTTATTATTACTTTTTTCTTTTCCTTCTGCTTCAGTTATTTCAATGGTATCTCATGTAACCTTTCTTACAAATGTGTTTAGAAAAAAAAAAATTATTTCAGCAAACAGTATCATTACTTGCCATTTTACAGTAAGCCCTGTATTTTCACGTATATTTACCAGTGATGTGTATTTGTTATTAAACAGAAAATAGCCGTAAAAGCTTCATTATGTTACATAATATTGTGACTTTTTTCGAAAAACTGTGAAGACTTGCATATACTTTATACAGAAGTATTAAGCCTTAATGCAAAAGACTAAAAAAAAGAGTGGAAGAATAACTGATTGTTGCAAAGTAAGGATGATTTTTTTGTAAATGTTACCAGCACCTTTTTTTGTAATTTTCACTCTCTGAGGTATTGTAAGTTCACTCTGTTTGTGAAGTTTGAATATGAAGGAATAAAAAATAGTACTTTCCTGTACATTAAAGGATGGGATGATGTGTGTGTTTTTATTTCTGGACCTGTGGCTGTATTATAGAAACATCCTAACTCTTAAATTACCGTAATCATTTCACTTTTTTTTAGAATGTTAGAAATTTTTCAAATCTTATGATAAGAAGTTTCTGTAACACAGCCTCTTGGATTTTGTTCAAATATCAATATCCATATCAACAGAACATAAAACAACTAACACATAACAGTCTTAGATTGTCTTTCATTTGTGTATTTCTACATACCGTTTTTCCCTCTATTTTTCTGAGTAAAATAGTTATTGTAAAGCAACAGTCTATAATACTGAATCACCTTTTCATAAATATGAATCACTATTAAACAGGTTTTGATACATTTTTCATCAGTGCATCAACACAAAGCAGAATAGACTACGATGGAAAGGAATCAATCCAGAGGTCCATCAGAGAGGTCATCGGAGAAAGGGAGGCAGAGGACTGTCCATGATTGTCCATCATGTGGCATGCAGAACCTGAAAAGAACAACTGTCAATTCATGCATTCATTAAGAACATTTTGAAGAGAAAAACAGTAAGTTTTAAAGTACACAGTAAAAGGCATTGCTGTATACATGACTGCAGGACAAGTACTTTATGCACTGTGAATTTATCAAAACCCCACGCGCCTACACAGACTATCCAAAACCAAAATTTAGGATTTTAAATTCAGATATCCTTGATTACAATGGAGAGACAAGATAACAGTCTGTAAGTCAGGACTATTCAGTTCCATTCCTGAAGAGCCATGACCCAGAGATCTTAGATCCGACCCTAAATAGCATCAGAAACAACTAATCAAGGTCTTAAAGGGATAGTTTACCCAAAAATGAAAATTCTGTCATTAATTACTCAGCCTCATGTCGTTCCAAACCTGTAAGACCTCCATTCATCTTCAGAACGCAAATTAAGATATTTTTGATGAATGAGAGCTCTCTGACCCTCCCATAGACAGCAAGGATCCTAACACGATCAAGGTTCAATAATTAACTGGCAACACTTTTGCTAGTTAGTCACTGTTAAAGATCCATTTCAGTGACTAGCTGACAACAGTGTTGCCAGTATTTTACTGTAAAAAAGCCTGTAAGTTCTAACCAGTTACATCTTACTATAATAATCAAGCAATCCTTAAAGGGATAGTTCAACCAAAAATGTCATTAATTCTGTCATTAATTACTCAGCCTCATGTCGTTCCAAACCTGTAAGACCTCCATTCATCAAGGCTCAGAAACGTAGCAAGGACATCCTTAAAATAATCCATGTGACATCTGTGGTTCAACCATAATTTTACGAAGCTACGAGAATAATGTTTGTGCAGGTTTGGTCTTACAGGTTTGGAATGGCATGAGGCTGAGTAATTAATGACAGAATTAATGACATTTTTCGTCGAACTATCCCTTTAAGAATTGCTTGATTATTATAGTAAGATGTAACTAGTTAGACCTTACAGGCTTTTTTTACAGTAAAATACTGGCAACACTGTTGCCAGCTAGTCACTGAAATGGATCTTTAACAGTGACTAACTAGCAAAAGTGTTGCCAGTTAATTACTGTAACCGAGCCATTATGGTGACTAAACTGGCAACAACACTGAGAGTTACATACTGTAAATCAAGAATTATAATGAATAACTGTCAGAAGTGTTGGCAGGTAATTACCGTAATGCAATGAATCCACTCACAGCATAATACTGCATAAACATTATATCATATACAGTAGTCTTTCTGGTGTTATAAAAATGATGCAATATACTTTACTTTTATTTCTTTAAAAAAGAGAGAAAGCATATGAAATGTTCATACAAATATATTTTGTTACTTTGGCAAAACAAGTGCACAACACAAAATATATCAGAAAATTGAACAAATCAGAACATGTTTTACTAAAATGAAAATACTTCTAGTTTAAGACTACGTTAATCAACCACATTTTCTATAGAATTGGCAAAATAAGCATTTTTTCCCCTTTAATGTAACAAAAAAAACAAAAACAAAGGAATAATAAATAAACAACACTGGCAGTGTATTTTAGTGACTTAATTTAAATTAAATCATAATCACAAAAATATAACCAAATATAATTTTCAACCTTTACAATATTATACACAAATATATATAAAAAAACAAATAAATAATAAATAAATAAAACAGATACATAAAATTATCAACGGCAGTATATTAAGCAAATTCTAGCAATTTATTTAGCATATTTTCAATGAAACTGGCAAAACAATTATATCACATGACCACAATAATAAATTTGAAAAATATATACTTACAAAACTATAAAAAATATATACACTGTTCTTTGATAAGTACAGAGAAACAAAGTGAAAGGTTTTACACAATTCTTGGACTTCTATAATAACTTTCATAATAACTACACATGGAAGAGCTGTATGTAAATTGTTTCTCTGTTATGAGTGTTCTACAAAAAAATAAAATAAAATAAAATAATAAATAAATAAACGGAAAATAAGATTAAAGAAAATTATTTTCCAAAAGAAAATGACTAAAAACATGTTTTTTCCCCCTCTTTATTTGAATTCCATTATCAGTTTTCAACATTGAATCGAGAATAAGAATGCCTGAAGATGTCACCTCTACTTGCACAAGGTCCTGTGTCTTCTGAACACCCACCACAAAACAAAGATGATTGACCTCATCTTGTACCACATCTGTTCATGTCTAATTTTGAATTTGAGAACTTTTTTTAATTCTTGTTGAATCAGCTCTGTGTCTGAAGTCAAAAAGAGTCCACTGAGTGATGTAATGACACCACAGAAAGCTCTGCAACTTTATACACTGGAAGGAGGACAGTAATTAAAGAGACCGTCAGCATTAAAACACACATGTTGGATCAGAGTTGTACAAAGAGTGAACTCCAAGGTCAGAAAAAAGCACAGATTCATACAGTTCAGTAACAAAATAGACATCGTTTGGACTGAGTATCACTGATATTTTTTCTAAGATATACCCACAGCTTTTGTGGTCTACAACAACAACAAGGCCATTGGTATATTTGGTTCCTTTATAAACAACCACTGATACCTCTGAAGTACTCAGAGTGACACAGTTAGCTGCCTTCATTGCATTTTGCTTTTCGTGTTGTATAACTGGCCGTTGTGTTTATGCACTTCACTGACAGACTGAATCTTAGAAGGAAATAACTGGCCATAAGCTAGATAGGACTGGAGTCACAAAGCATGGAGGGAGTCCCCCATACACATAAAAAAAAAAAAATTAAAGGGAATTGAATTTGATGCTTTCTACTAAAGATTGATCAATAGTTGTGGGCTGATCAACACTATGTGCATACTTTGTTTGTTCTTTTTAAGCCAAGATTTAAAGGTTGTTGGCAAAATGTGTCTCTGTCAATTAGACAGTATCAAAAGAAATACTTTCTGGTACTGAAATAAAAACAAAACAAAAAAACAACAAAACAATAACACCCAAGATTATCGCAACAAATGGCAATAAGCCCTGCTTTAATAATAGTGCCATCAGACTGAAATCCAGACTCTTCTAAATATTTCAGATCAGCAACAAGGCTGGAAAGGACCTTCTCCTGACCAAACTGTTTAAAGACTTCATCTCTACACAGTAAAACAAGATGCACTGGGTCAACTAAGGAGTGGTTGTGTGGCAGAATCTCACCTAGGGTCATGTACACTGCCAGGATTTATTATCTTTTTACCCAAGCCAAGTGGATTTACAACTTCAAATGCATCCTGGCACAAGATAATTGATGATGATGGATGCTCATGAAAGATGGCATTTTTCTTGATGCATGTGCCATCCTTTTTATCACTCTGTCGACACAATCAAGCATTTTTAAAAAATATTTATTTAGGCATTTTCGCCTTTTATTATGATAGGACAGATCATAACTGACAGGAAGCGAAGTGGGAAAGAGAGGGGGCAGGATCGGGAAAGGTCCTCAAGTCAGGATACGAACTCGGGACGTCCGTAGCACAATGGTGCTGTATGTCGGTGCACGACCCACAAGGCTATCGACACCAACTCAATCAAAAAATTTTGACTGGTTGTACTGTTGCCTCACTGATGTCTGCCTAAACAGAGATGAAAGGGTTTCTTTAACTGGCACATACTGACAAAAATGTTCTTTACCAGCTGTGTGTCCGGAATCAGTCACCATCACAACAGTCACCACCCAGCACAATCACCTGATCACAGTCACCTGACTTCTAATTGCACGCACCTGCTGACACCAATCCTGCGGTGAGTACCCTTCAATTGGATCCTGTTGTTTCAACCCTGTCCTTGCTCCCAGTTCAACTATTCACCGATAATAATTCTGTTGAAGTATCCACCCTTGTCGACTCGGGCTCCTCAGGCAACTTCATTTCCCAAGACCTACTAAAACACCTTCAGCTCCCCAAAAAGCGCCATGCCCAGGAGTTCCGAGTCGAGACCATCCAGGGAAAGCCGTTAGGGCGTGGATGGGTGAAATACCAAGCACCTACAATAAAGCTCAAGGTTGGACAACTGCATGAGGAAGAGATCACCTTTCTGGTACTGGAGGGACCCACGGTGGATATCATCCTGGGACGCCCCTGGCTCGTGCTCCATTCTCCAGAGATCAGATGGGACCTGTGTGAAGTTACTCGCTGGAGCGAATATTGTCATCAGCACTGTCTCTCGTCAGTACCCACTCCTTCCCAGAGTTCCAGAATCGTTCACGTTGCCTCCACGCTCATCGAAAGTCCTGAACCCCAGGAAGAAGTCAAGGTCCCATCTGATTATGTGGCTTTCCAGGATGTCTTTAGTAAGAAGGCAGCCACCAAATTACCACCACACCGGCCATGGGACTGTGCCATCGACTTGCTGCCTGGAATAAAACTCCCCAAGGGTAGAGTTTACCCTCTGTCCATCCCGGAGCGCAAAGCAATAGAGGACTACATCAAGGAGGCTCTCAACCAAGGTTTCATCAGACCCTCCACCTCTCCGGCGGCTTCCAGTTTCTTCTTTGTGGGTAAGAAGGACGGGGTCTTGCGGCCCTGTATTGATTACCGAGCTCTTAATTCCCAAACAGTGAAGCTGCCTTACCCTCTTCCGTGGGGCCCGCATCTTCTCCAAGCTGGACCTGCGAAGCGCGTACAACCTCGCTCGAATCCGAAAAGGGGATGAGTGGAAGACGGCATTCATCACTCCGTCGGGGCATTACGAATATCTAGTAATGCCGTATGGGCTGGCCAACGCCCCATCAGTCTTCCAGGGATTTATGAACAAGGTGTTCCGGGAGTTCCTCCATTGCTCCGTGATTGTGTACATTGACGACATATTAATCTACTCCCGGAACCAGGCCGAACATCACCAACACGTCAAGCAGGTCCTCCAGAAGCTCTGAGAACACCATCTCTTCCTGAAGCTGGAGAAATGCGAGTTCCATCGCCCCACGGTGCAATTCCTGGGATACATCGTAGGCCAAGAGGGGATTCAAATGGACCAGGGGAAGGTAGATGCTGTGAAGAATTGGCCTCGTCCCCAGACCATTAAAGAGCTCCAACAGTTCCTGGGATTTGCCAACTTTTACTGTCGCTTTATCAGGGATTTCAGCACTCACACAGACCCTTTAACTCTCTGGGGTCGACCGGTATCGCCGGCGATACCAGATAGGTTTTTTTAAGATCAGTGCAAGAGACACTAAAAATACTCTGTTGATTTTGGTCACACAAATAAGTGTTATACATCAATCGAAACTGTTAAGTGTCTACTTTTTTTTTGTGTACACTCACAATAACCCAACTTTGTGCTTTTGGAAAAATAAGAAAACAAACAGGGTGCGCTCTCTGTCTTCTCTGTCTCCGCGAACTGTGTTTAGAAACGCGTCACTACAATGAACTGTAACTCAGCAAATACTCAACACAGAAACATGGGAGTTATATCTATAGAAAGCTTGGAGCAAAGTATGGTATAAAGTATGGTATAAAGTATGGTAATCCTATCGAAAACAAAAATTCTGTGATGAAGTAATCCGTATGAAACCAACACGATGTTCAGTCTGTCCCGTCTGACTCATTATCTCTAATGTGATCCCGCCCCCGCACGGCTCGCGCTGTTCATATGTACATATGTAGGTAAGTGCGCACGTGCAAATTCCCAACACAAACAAAGAGCGGAGATCCTCATCGCGGCTACTGTTTGTTTCTGGAAGAAGACGCGCTGAGTAAAGGCAGGATTTCCCTCGAAAGAAGAACATGATTTCATCCAGTAGAGGAGATCGATCTGATGAGTAAGTAATGTTTCTTTTTTGCATTAGTTACCGTTTTATTGTGACACAAACTTGAACAGATTTACAGATGGACAGCTCTGGACTCATTCTACGATCACGACTTACCCCAATGCTTACCAGTTGGATCCCTCAACGATTCTTCCTCTTAGCCTTTGATCCTCGATCCGAACCTGCAAACAAAGACACAACTTCAACCACAGCTAAGCAATCAGAACTTCACACTAACTTGCTCACTCACCTGCTTTTGATCACTCCCGATCCCGAATCCCCGAATCCCTTCAATAAACCTGTTTGTTCTCACTCACCAGTTGTGTGTACCGTGCTTTGTGACACTGTGTCAGTGCCCTAGGGCAGTGGTTTTCAAACCTATTTTTTTCTTTTTAAATTGACGCGACCCATATATATATATATATATATATATATATATATATATATATATATATTGAAAGAAAGGAGGAAGGAAAGACAACTGCGCTACAGACCGATCTCGAGTCCCACCATAGAGCTCCGGAAGGATGCTCTGTTCCAAAATCAAATCGCTGTCAGTGCTTCTGAAATTAGTGAGGGTGCTTGCCTTCATGCACATCTATTCTGACATATCATATTTTGTCCAATCCATAGTTATGATTATCACAATGTCATTGCGATTTCGAGAGAATATGCGGATGTCACTTCTGAAAATGTGTTGCAAGTACACCACATTGGTCCTCTTAGCAGCATGAAAAAACGAAACTTTATTCAAATTCTGAATGGAGAATAGGCTATAGCTATACAGCAAAGAAAGCGCGCAAAGTGCGCTTCCTTAAAAAGCTGTCACTCATTTCAATTTATCGTGATCTCGAATTCCACTATAATCAATGAATATGTCAACACAGCACAATTAATCTCTTATTTACATCACCTACACTTTGTTGTTCATTATAATCAGAGGATTCGCGTTGCGAGCTTCCAGAACTCTGGGCTGAACAGAACACTCGCATTCTGAGTGGTGAGTGGATTCTGACTCACTAAAGCTCCTCTGATTGGCCATTGCTTTATAGAAATCAACAGATATGTCTCTGATTTGCTACAATATACAACGCTGCAAAAACAGAGCGCAAAAAACACAAATACACATTTGATTCTGACCTGAGGCGGCTGCCGGTTACTTTCGTTTTGTTGTTTATGTTATTTAGTTGCTTCTTTCGTGAGTCTTGAACTTGGTTATATACGTTTTCCTTAAATCATCCTGGCGACCCATTTTTTAAGTCTCACGACCCACCCGAGGGTCGCGACCCAGGGTTTGAAAACCACTGCCCTAGGGGGTATTCCAGAAAGCAGGTTATGTGACATATTTGGGTATGTTTAAGGGTAAGTAAGTGCATGAACTCAGCTTTCAGTTCAAAAAAATGGAGGTAACTTTCAGGGTACATAAGTAAGCCAGAGCAGGTTATGTTTCAGGGTTAGTTTACTTGACCGCTATCAGTGCATGCCTGACCTGTTGATGAGACTCGAATGGGTGTGGCAGATTGAACACAATATTATTACAATATAGTTATATAATATATGATATTGTGCGTGTGTGTGTGTGTGTGTATTGCTCTTTGTTCGTGTCTTTTTATATGTGTATAAAAACTATTAGTTGGTGGAAAGACACATCGAATAGTTTGCATCTGTACATTGTGGCAAGTGTTGACAAACCAATAAAGATGAAAAACAAAAGTTGTGTTGGCCAAATGTTAATAAATACAGTAAAGAGAAAAATAATGTGCAGTACCAAGGGTGTTACTGAAAGTTGTGAAGAGAGGCTAAAAACTAGCTAACAATGTAGTTTTCTGGTACAGAGCAAGTAATAATAATATATATTAGAAACCTTTACCAATATTTCAACAACTTAATCATTGTTGGAGGTTCCATTTTAAGGCTTAAAACATTACACACCGTAAATGAATTGACAGAGCACACTCAAAAGTATACCACAGTCAGCCTGTGTGTGCGTTAATGCCTAAATCCTTGTTTTCTGCCTTAAGTTGCATGCACTTATACACAATGCACATTGGTGTATAGTGGTGTAATGCATCGGAGTCGTTTTGAAGGACAGTAATTTACCATTTATTGTAACAGTTGTTCCCTCTCTGTTGGTCACTATGAGTTATGTGGTGACAACATTGGGGTCTTACTTGGGAGCCCTAATCACCTCTGAGTTTAAGAGAAAAGACCAATGAGAATTGGCAAGTGGATTTTGCATGCCATGCCACTCCCCTGTACATATGGGTATATATGTAAGGCAGCGGCGTGCATCCACTAATTCAGATTCTTGCATCGTATTGTTTACGTTAAGCAATACAAAGCCATTCACCTTTGTAAAGAATGCTTTTTATGGATTGGCGTCATGGCACATCAGCGGTGTCCCCATTTCATTCAGTGGTGATTCCCCAGGGCGCTTCAGTTCACAAAAAGTGCAATTTCCTAAAAGAGCAAATCGTGGACGATCTGCGTCTTTGTAAAGATACCACTCCATCCGTTTCTTCTTGGTTGCGATTGTTTCCTATCCTCTGATGATGGCCATGATCGCTGTATGCTTTTGTGTCTCAGCTTACAACATGCTGAAGATGCGTTCGAGGATGGTTCATGCCTGCACTGCGAGCGCATGACATTGCTGCGATCAAGTCTCTCCTTTCTCTGGAAAGGACGAGACCCTCATGCCACTACCTGTCTCAGTTTCTCTGCTCCAAGCAGGGGATCGCTGGCTAGTGTTCTGGGAGATCTGAGGATTACAGTGGGAGCACATAAGCCGGGCCAGTCCCCATGGACTTCTCATGCAGCGCTTGTCCCATGCAGTGATTCTGCTGGCAGTGGTCGCAGCGTTGACGGCGCTGAAGAGAAGGGCTACAAGAAGCTGCCTCCACTGGATGAGTCAGTGGCCTCGCATCTCTGCCCGCCCTGCAGCTCTGGCCCTTTGGAAAGACTTTCAATGGTTCGAGCAGGGTGTGACCATGGGTATTGTCGTTACAGTATAGAAGGAAGGTTGTCTCGACAGATGCGTCCAACATGGGTTGGGGAGCTCTGTCGAAGGCAGACTTTCGGCTGCTGGTCGGACACAGAAGGATGTCTACACATCAACTGCCTTGAAATGCTGGCAGTATGTCAAGCACTTCAGACCTTCATGCCAGACCTGAAGGAGCACCATGTTGCGGTCCGTTCGGACAGCATGACGGTGGTTTCTTATATAAATCGCCAAGGCAGGCTCACCTCAAAGCGTCTCTTCGAGATGGTAAAACGCATCTTGGAATGGGCACATCTCAATTTGCGGTCATTGAGGGCCACGCATGTGCAGGGCATATAGAACCAAGGAGCAGACATGCTGAGCAACCTCCCCTCAGAGAAGTAGATGCTCCATCCACAAACGGTTCAGAGAATCTGGGAAATCTTGGGCAAGGCAGAGGTCGACCTCTTTGCTTCAAAAGACAGCTCTCATTGCCCAACTTATTTTTCGAAGGACAGAGATGCGACTGGCCCAACCTCCTCCTTTATGCTTTTCCCCCGATTGCCCTAATCCCTCAGGTATTAAGACAAGTCAGGGAACACAGACACAGGTTCCTCCTGGTGGCCCCACTCTGGAGGATCCGGCTTTGGTTCTCAGAGCTGTCTTGGCTGCTGATAGCAGCCCCATGGCCCATTCCCCTGAGACAAGACCTTCTCTCTCAGGTGAACAGGAACCTCCAGGTTTGGCACCTCCAGTCCAAGCTGTGGGCTCTGCACATCTGGACTTTCGATGGGAGCCTGCAGAACTCCCCAAGAATGTCCTGAATACTATCACACAGGCTAGAGCCCCATCTACGAGACGCCTCTATGCTCTTAAATAGGGTTGGGTATCGTTTGAATTTGATCCATTTCGATTCCGATTCTGCTTACAGATTCCAATTTTTTTTCGATTCCCAGTTTTGATTCCAATGTGATTAAATAATGATATCAAACATATATCAATCAGGATGTCTTTCGAAAAGAGTAGAGGTGTGACCTCGGCATCCTGGCTAAATTCGCCCATTGGCCTCTGACCATCATGGCCTCCTAACAATCACCATATCTGCTGATTGGCTTCATCACTCTGTCTCCTCTCCACCAATAAGCTGGTGTGTGGTGGGCGTTCTGGCACACTATGGCTGCCGTCGCATCATCCAGGTGGATGCTACACACTGGTAGTGGATGAGGAGACATACCCCCCCGCCCCCTCTCACAATATAAAGCGCTTTGAGTGCCTAGAAAAGCACTATATAAATGTAAGGAATTATTATTATTATTATTATCTTGTGTCTCTTTTTTGCAAAACATTTAGTTGCAGCTGCATACCATGAAAAAAATCAACAGGCTACATTAAAACTGGACTCTTGAAGAGCTGTTTGTGTGCAAAATAGAACTGCATGATTCTGGATAAATGGAGGGTTTTTTTTCCCCCCCAATGTAAGTTGTGGTTCTCTCATGATTCTGAAGAAAAAACATTAGACAACTAAACAAAATTACATGTAATTTATGAATGAATGATTCAATGACCCACTCAAGATGTACTTGTTTCATTAGTGGATGAATCAGAGTTCTTGAACGAATCTCTTGTATGATTAAAAAATATATATATTTTAACAGCCCCTTTTCGCCACCTACTGGCGTAACAATTTAATCGATAAATCTTCTTTAGAAGTGTCAAATTACTTTCAATAGGTGATTTAGACATCAGACAACACATCAGAGTTTATATCTGAACTATAAACGTTTATCCCAGTACTTCTGTGATTTTAATGTTTGTAACTTTTTTTTTTATGTTTGTAAAAGACTGAGGCTGTTTCATTCATGACAGATGACAGATGCACTCTTTAGGTCAACGGCAGTGTGAACACAAATTTAAATGTTCAAATCACACTGGTGTGATCGTACACTGCACTGATGAACCAAGTGATCACAACATTATGATCGCACACGTCAAAGGTTGAGGAATGAAACAGACGAATCATTGTAATTTAGGAATAGAATCACGTTGGTGTTTGAATCGTGTTCGTGATCTTTAGCGATCTGTTAATTAAAGTGCTTTGTCATGTTGGTGGTGACACCTCTCTTGCAACATGTTTAGCTATCACAGATATTATACTTAGCTTTTTTGGCTTCTGATCGCAAATGTAGCCAAACTTTGGAGCGCTTAGATTAGCGTGGAAGGACCTAGGTCGAGTCCTCACAGATGAAGGAAAAAAAAAAAGCACATAGGAATTGATAGGCGGAATCGAAATTTTAATTTGATAACAAGTATCCGATTCCTGACCTTAAGTATCTGATTCTGGAATTGGAATCGATTTTCGATTCCCAACCCTACTCTTAAATGGTCAGTCTTCTGCACAACCCGTGGCAAAGACCCAAACCTCTTGTGACATATCAGAGAATATTGTCCTTCCTCCAAGAGCTGTTGGATAAGGACCGTTCCCCTTCCATGCTCAAGGTCTATGTAACAGCTATAGCAGCGTTCCACACTCCTATAGCCGACCAGTTGGTGGGTAGGAACAACTTGGTTGTTCTATTTCTGAAGGGATACAGGCGGCTTAATCCGCCTTGGCCCCTTATAGTCCCTACGTGGGACCTGCCAGCGGTCCTGAGGGCCGTCAAGGGCTCCACCTTTGAGCAGTCAGCAGACCTAAGAACCTGGTCGCTAAAAACCGCCCTGCTACTGGCTTTAGCATTGGTAAAGCGAGTAGGAGACTTGCAGATGCTCTTGATAAGCCCTACCTGCTTTGAGTTTGCAGCTATTTGCGCAGCTATGACAAGATGACTACAGATGAGAAGAAATATTGTTGCGTAGTGTGAGCAACACAGTGATTCGGCTAGCCTCTCAATCATGTAGTGAGCTTGCCATTACTTGTAACCTCTGTGAGTTCAGCCCTCTTGCCTCCTGTGGGGCTTACCCCACTTATACTTGGTCCCTCTGAGCCCTTAGCTGCTTAAGGCCAGGTCATATATTAGTCGTTCCACTATCATAGCATGCCAGGATTGTACTGGTTCCCCATAAGCATCTAGCGATGCAGTACAAGTGTAATATCGATAGAGAACGTACTCGGTTACTAACGTAACCTCAAATCGCTGAGATACGGGAACAAATACTGCATTGCTGGCCGTGCTATGATGCAGCACGACTCAGTGTCGTCGCTTCAGTCGAATTTACCTGAGGATCCTATGTCAGAATGCCCGCTTATATAGCCAGATGGCCCCACCCATTCAGGCGGGCTTCGTGGCCATAGGTTCATGCAGCTCCGTTGTCTCGCCGTTGGTTCATTTTTCATTCTCTTCACGTACCAATGGCCGTGCAGTAACACTGTGTTATTAAAAAAGGCTTCAGTAATTGGAGAAAAAGGAGTTTTCCCCATAAGCATCTAGCAGTGCAGTACTCATTCCTGTATCTTAGGAAACTGAGGTTACTTTAGTAAATGAGTAATTGAGTAATTTTTAGTAATTGAGTAATTTTTCACTAACCATGCATAAACGTTGTTTTCTCAAAAACACAAACATGTACATTCATGTTGCTCACATATTATTGTAGCACAGTTTGTGCTTAATACAATGCAATCAGACTTTAACCATTTATATGTTTTTAAGATACTGAAAAAGGCACAAATGTCAGGGCATGTCAAAACTTCCCCAGGGCCCAAAAACCCCCTCAGACCCCAGAGGGTTAAGATCCAGTCTCTCAAGACAGCGCTCCTGAACGCACTCACCTCCATCAAGAGAATCAGGACCTGCAAGCATTTTCTGCAAGCGAAGAGTGCCAGGTAAATGATGAGGGCCAGGGAGTAATACTAGTCAAGATGGCGCCACACATGGCAGCCTCGGTTTGTTGTTCCTTAGTACTTGTACTATTTTTGGTTCTTAGTCCTGTCTTAAGCAACTTTTTTCCGATTATCTTTAAAAAAGAAACAAACTCCTATACATTAGAAATAGCACACCAAATAACTTGCCGAAGTTCGAGCATTCAGATGTTTTACTGGACATTTTAGTTAGAGGAGCTACGTTCCTATACAATCGCTCCAGGTGATGCAAATGAGGGAAGCGCTCTGGTGCGCTCATTAAATTCAGACAGCGCGGTTTTAGGACTCCATTGCCAAGCATTCAACTGGCGAATCTCCGCTCCCTAGCAAATAAATCAGACAAACTACAACTCCTCACACGCACAAGCAAGGACTTTTTAAACCTTGCTGTGCTTTGCTTCATGGAAACCTGGCTGAACAGAGCCATCCCCGGACAGTGCACTACATCTAACAGGCTTCCAGCTGTTCAGAGCGGATCGTGTCACCGAGTCGTCGGGGAAAACGAGAGGTGGTGGATTATGTTTTTATATCAATGAAGGCTGGTGTACAGACGTGACAGTTTTAAAGAAGATGTGCTGCCCAAATTTGGAAGCTCTCTTTATTAACGGTAAGCTTTTTTATTTGCCGCGGGAGTTATTTATGCCTGCAGTAGAGTCATTCAAGTTCCTGGGCACCACTATCTCTTAGGACCTGAAGTGGGATATTCACATTGACTCCATTGTGAAAAAGGCCCAGCAGAAGTTGTTCTTCCTTTGTCAACTGAAAAAGTTCAACCTGCCACAGGTGCAGATGTTTTATACAGCTGTTATTGAATCGGTTCTGTGCTCTTCTATAACTGTCTGGTTTGGGTCAGCCAGCAAATCAGATAAAAGAAGACTGCAACGGACTGTTAGGACAGCAGAAAGGATCATTGGTGTGCACCTGCCCAATCTTCAGGACTTGTACAACTCCAGAGTGAAGAAACAGGCAGGTAACATCATCACAGACCCCTCTCACCCTGGCCACAACCTGTTTGCATTTCTCCCTTCAGGCAGATGTTACAGATCTCTGTGCACTAGATCATCTAGGCATAAAAAAACTATTTTTCCCCCATGCCATCTCCAGCTTAAACAGCTAACACAGGAATCATTACCTGTGTTCTGTAATTCATTTCTGTAATTCATCCTCCATCTCTAATTACTGCCTCTTTCTCAAGTATTATGTAAATACATATGCATATCTCTTTATCTATAAATCTTCTTTTCCAGATTCATACACATTATTACTATTTATTGTTAAGTCTTACTATTTAAATGTTTTCTGTTCTCATGTCAGATATGTATGTTTGTATATACAGTGGGGCAAAAAAGTATTTAGTCAGCCACCAATTGTGCAAGTTCTCCCACTTAAAAAGATGAGAGAGGCCTGTAATTTTTATCATAGATATACCTCAACTATGAGAGACAAAATGAGAAAAAAAAATCCAGAATATCACATTGTAGGATTTTTAAAGAATTTATTTGCAAATTATGGTGGAAAATAAGTATTTGGTCAATAACAAAATTTCATCTCAATACTTTGTTATATACCCTTTGTTGGGAATGACAGAGGTCAAACGTTTTCTGTAAGTCTTCACACACTGTTGCTGGTATTTTGGCCCATTCCTCCATGCAGATCTCCTCTAGAGCAGTAATGTTTTGGGGCTGTCGCTGGGCAACACGGACTTTCAACTCCTCCAAAGATTTTCGATGGGGTTGAGATCTGGAGACTGGCTAGGCCACTCCAGGACCTTGAAATGCTTCTACGAAGCCACTCCTTCGTTGCCGGGCGGTGTGTTTGGGATCATTGTCATGCTGAAAGACCCAGCCACGTTTCATCTTCAATGCCCTTGCTGATGGAAGGAGGTTTTCACTCAAAATCTCACGATACATGGCCCCATTCATTCTTTCGTTTACACGGATCAGTCGTCCTGGTCCCTTTGCAGAAAAACAGCCCCAAAGCATGATGTTTCCACCCCCATGCTTCACAGTAGGTATGGTGTTCTTTGGATGCAACTCAGCATTCTTTCTCCTCCAAACACGACAAGTTGAGTTTTTACCAAAAAGTTCTATTTTGGTTTCATCTGACCATATGACATTCTCCCAATCCTCTTCTGGATCATCCAAATGCTCTCTAGCAAACTTCAGACGGGCCCGGACATGTACTGGCTTAAGCAGGGGAACACGTCTGGATTTAAGGCCTTTGTTACTTTGGTCCCAGCTCTCTGCAGGTCATTCACTAGGTCCCCCCGTGTGGTTCTGGGATTTTTGCTCACAGTTCTTGTGAACAATTTGGCGCCACGGGGTGAGATCTTGCGTGGAGCCCCAGATCGAGGGAGATTATCAGTGGTCTTGTATGTCTTCCATTTTCTAATAATTGCTCCCACAGTTGATTTCTTCACACCAAGCTGCTTACCTATTGCAGATTCAGTCTTCCCAGCCTGGTGCAGGTCTACAATTTTGTTTCTGGTGTCCTTTGACAGCTCTTTGGTCTTGGCCATGGTGGAGTTTGGAGTTGGACTGTTTGAGGTTGTGGACAGGTCTCTTTTATACTGATAACGAGTTCAAACAGATGCCATTAATACAGGTAACGAGTGGAGGACAGAGGAGCCTCTTAAAGAAGTTACAGGTCTGTGAGAGCCAGAAATCTTGCTTGAGTGTAGGTGACCAAATACTTATTTTACCGAGGAATTTACCAATTAATTCTTTAAAAATCCTACAATGTGATTTTCTGGATTTTTTTTTTCTCATTTTGTCTCTCATAGTTGAGGTATACCTATGATGAAAATTACAGGCCTCTCTCATCTTTTTAAGTGGGAGAACTTGCACAATTGGTGGCTGACTAAATACTTTTTTTGCCCCACTGTATGTACTATATGCATGCATGCACCAAAAGGACCTGAAAAACCACAACAAATTCTTTGTTTGTCTGCGCACACTTGGCAAATAATGATAATTCTCATTCTGATTCCGATTCTGGTATTCAGGCTGGCCTACTCTCACGTTATCCTGAGACCACGGCCTGGATACATGCCCAAGGTGGTGAACCTGCAAGTGCTGCTCCTGGAGGAGACAGTTCCAGCCTTGGTGTTGATGTATCCCGTACGCACTCTGTGGATATATATGGACCGCACCCAGAGCTTCAGAAGCCCACTGGATAGTGGATGCCATCTCCTTGGCATACCAATCCCAAGGTGAGCTATGGAATGTAGCCTCCTCCTGGGCTTTGGTGCGTGGCGCCTCTCTAGCAGACATCTGCAGAGCTGTGGGCTGGGTGACACCTAACACCTTTGTGAGGTTATATAACCTTTGCGTAGAGCCGGTAATGGTGTTCAGTGGTTGTGGCGCTTTTCATAGGACCCCTAATGTTGTCATGACATAACCCGTAGTGACTAGCAGATAGGGAATGTCTCGTTATGTACGTGACCCTCATTCCCTGATGGAGGGAATGGAGACCCTTTGCTACAACCCTGAACCACTTGCTGAATGCTGGGACACGGTCTCGGCTCCTCAACATAAACCTGAATTAGTGGATGCACTCCGCTGCCTTATATACCCGTATGTCCTGGGTAGTGGCTAGGCATGCACTCACCAATTCTCAATGGCCTCTTCTCTTCAACTCAGAGGTGATTGAGGCTCCCGAGTAGACACTAAGACACCTAATGTCGTCACAACAAAATGTCTCCATTCCCTCCATCAGGGAATGAGGGTTATGTACATAACTGAGATGTTACCTGTAAAGGGTACATTTTATATTTATATGTCAACTGAATTATATTCCATTCGTGAGATATAATGAAAATGAAAGATAAAAGCAGACATTCTCTTATACCACCTATTCCTAACTCTGTAAATCTAATCAACCTCTTGTTCCAATTGTCATAACCCCAGTTGTCTCTGTGTATATTCTGTGTTAGAGATGTGGCAGTTCTTGATTGGTTTATAGTCCTGATTGGTACCTGCCTCTAACTGGTGCTGCTGAATCCAGCAAGCGTTTATTTGATTTGCTTTTATTTTAAAATTTGAGATGGCCACAAAATAAAGGCTGACACTCTAAAGTCTGTGCTGCCACATTGAAATATTATGTCCATTGCTTGTGCCCATTATTAACTTTAAATTATACAAAACAAAGTTTCACATCTGTCCAGGTAGCTTGGTAACAATTTACTTGAATTGAAATTGCAGAACAAACAGGTGTGACATCATTTCAAGCTTAATCTGGCCAAAACAAAGGTGCAGAGGTGGATCTCTTTGCATCAAGTAAGAAAACCTACTGCCCACTTTGGTTTTCTCTGGCTCCTCCATCACTGTTACTGGTAGTGTCAGGGATCTCCCCTGACAGCCCTGTCTGGCTTGTCTTTTTTTTATGTTTCTATGTTTGTTTTGGGTTTGAGCTGCCTCCTTGTTACCTGTTACCACGCCCCCTTGTTTAGTCCTTGTGGAGTCCTCGTTTGTCTGAATGTTGTCACCTGTCCCTCTCGTTCTCCTCTTGTTTGTCTGAGTGTTGTCATCTGCCCCTCGTGTCTCTGTTCTCGTTTGTCTGAATGTTCTCACCTGTTCCTCATGTTCTCCACTCCTTTATATTGTGCTCCCTTTCTCTCTTGTGTTGTCAGTTCGTTGATTCTAACCTGTTGTGCTTACGTGTCTGTTTGCTAGCTTGTCTACCCTTTTGTCATACTGAATATACCCTGCTTAGCTGTTAGTTGTATTTTGTCTTTTGTAAGTCCAGTCCAGTCCTGCCGGCTGAGCTCCTGGTCTGCCCCCTCCATCTGCCACACAGCTAGTCCTGTGCTGTGCCTGTGAGATCGCTGGTGTGGAGTGGCTGCACCGCATGTTCCTGGCAGGCCACCGCTGCCTTCCTCTGGTCATCACCTGCACAGTCCCTTCCCCTGACTTCTAGTCCTATTCCCTACCTATTGTTTGGACTGTGTTCACTCCCCACCTCACCCTCTCTTGTCTTGTCTGCGAGTCTGTTCAATAAAACTGTTTACACTCATTCTGTATTTGAGTCCTCCCTCCAGATCCTTGACAGGTAGCTTAGTTTTGACTGTCTCAGGTGTGGTTCTCAGATTTATTCAGATGTATACAGTGGTGTCCTTGGGAGATTCTTCTCAGACCAGGCCTATTGTCCTAGGCACAGGGCACAATCTGTCACCCTCACCTGGAGTTGTGGAACCTTTGGGTTTGGCCTCTGAGTGGAGAACCTAGATTGATTATGGCCTCTTCACTGAGATTACTAAGACCATTTTAAATGCAAGGGTTCCCGCTACAAGGCAGCTTTATGCTTTTAAGTGGTGACTGTCATTGTGTAAACTTCTTTGTCTGAAAGAGATGTAAGCAGGCAGGCCTGAGCCATTTCAACAAGACGCAGTGTCTTGTTTCCCTTTTCGGGTAACCATGGTTACATTCAGAACTCAAGACATTCCCTTTTGAATAGGAAATCGCACTGCATCCTAGAATACTATAGAGAAACAAATGCCCACTCCGTCTGACTGAGTCAAATTACCAACTCAGGTCTGTCAATGGAACTATCAGTGACCCTATTCCCTAAGTCAACCAACCAAGCCTCATGTCCTATGCAAAGAAAGTCCCAGCATTTAATCCTTCCTCCCATCCTTACCAGGGTGGGCACAAGAGCTCAAGGTCTGGTAAGAGCTCATGGTCTGGCCAGCCTTGAGCTCAAGGTATGGCCTAGTCTCGTGTAGCCAAACCTTTGGCCACTTTTAATGGCCAAGACCTGCCCAAGTGGCCATTTGACTAATATGTAAAGCAACCAATCACATTTCGTTTTGTGGCACGTCACGTTTAAGGGCGTGGAAATGTCGCCAAAATAACAGACCGGTGTATAAAAATCTTGGACATATTTTGAAGATTCTATGCCGCAAACTTTAAATATTTCACATACTTTTAAAAATCCAGAGTTTAGTTGATACTGATAAGCGCTCGTCATCACAGTTGTAAACACAACAGTTTTCTTCTTCGATAAGGGAGTTTGGCATCACGGCATCTTTGTTTCCAGGCGGAACGCTAAAGAACACGACACACACATCTCCTGGAAATCCTGTATAATTTAACCAATCCGATGACGACTTCAAAACTCCTGAAGTGTTTCCAGCTAAGTGTGCCGTATGCATCAGACGTTTAGCCAATGTTCCGTGGGTGTGACATCTGAGGCTGAGACTAGGTATGGCCAGCCTTCTACATTACGTTCAAGGAAATACTGGTACAGGGAAGCAAGTTAGCTTCCTTGACTGTCACAACACCAAGCGGGATCTGGTTCAGCCCCTAGAAATGCCAGCAGAGCAGCTTTTTTTCAAAAACAAGGTGCACAACCCTGTTTGACCCGGTCAGATTCCCAATAGACCAGCATTCCTTATTCACATATGCTTACCAATGAGAAGGGATACTAACAACCAAAAACCCCTTCTCATCAGGGCTCAGAGACCAATTCTCTGAGGAGCTAAGGATTCAGCAGGACGACCCTTGGGAGTGAGGGGAGTCCAACACTCACCCAAAATTATGTGATTCTTAACAGAGACTAGGCTTAAGCTAGTGGTGATTAGGGCTGTGTATCAGCAGAAAAGTCACTATACGATCAGGTATCACGATACAGAGGCCATGATACGTATCACGATATGGGACTGCACTGAATTTCACCTCAGAAGAATTTAGTAAAACAGCTGTTTATTAAACACTGCATACTATAGGGCCATTGCTAACTATTGGCAGAGCAAGCAGTTGACCTCTGCATTATGAAGGGCCTCCATAACTGTACCACAATACAATATAGGTAATGGCATTTTGGCGAAACGTAATACATCGCCACTAATTAATTTGTTATCTTGACATCCAATTGCAATTGACAACCAATCAACTTCGATTGTTTAAAAGAGGAACGGAGAAGAACGAGTCACGAAGTCACGAGGTCACGAGTCACAAAGTCACAAGTCACAGATTCGCAAAGTCACAATTTCAAGCCACGTCACGAAGGGAACGATCTGTTCTGTACAGCGTTCAAGTCAGTTTGTCTACAAGAGAGAGAATCACAACTTACCCCTAGAGAAAAGGTTGGTGAAAAAGACGAGAGGAAAAGGTGAAGGAGAAGTGACGTGGCGTGACTTGGTGGTGTGTGACGGACAGCGGAAGTAGTGCGAGTGCGTTCCAGCGCACCTGATGTGAGTGCGTGGCTCGACATGATCTGATGACTCTATGCTGTGATCTGCCAATGCACAAGTGAGTTTGCTCTGCAATGGAGATCGAAAGTAGAGATAAGTAGCAGTGAACGGAACAAGTGGTTTGCTTACCTGGAGCTGACAACGAAGTCGGAGTATGAGTGGATGTTACGGTTACCTGCCGCACGGGTCTGTGCTTCTGCAGGGTTGACGCCACAGTGATCGTTCTGGGTTCTATTGCGCAAACAAGAGGTACTCACCAGAAATCCAAGAATTCTCTGCGCAAAGATGAAGTCCAGCAAACGTGGTATAAGTCCCACACACCCCAAACACACACAAACACCATACATGACATGACTATTGCACAATACGCACATTTACATATTTCCATTTTCATAACCAGTTTTTTGTTTTCATTTTAAGTGTTGTTTTTTGTGAATGAATTTGTTTGTTTTCTTCCCTTTTGAACTGGTTTGAAATGATAGTGAAGTGTTGTTAAACTTGCTAGAGACATGTGTGGGACTGAGGTTATGACATTCTCTGGCCAAATTTGTGAATGGTTCGTTATGTTTTTATTTTTCCCCCCCCTCCTTTTGATTGTTTTAGGTGTTACATTAAAAATTACATTTACACCTTTTGAACATGAACTATGGGTTCTTGGTGTAGCATTTGGACCAATCCGATTTAACAATTTAACAAATCAATTAGTTATTAGATTAACAAATATTCACAGACCCCAAACCCAATACACATACATGGGTGCCAGTATGTCTGTCAATGACTTCAGGCTCCCGGTTCCATGGCAACCAATCTGATAACACTAGTTTTATTGCTCAAAGGAATGCGGGCAGAGAAACACTCACTTCATTTCCCCTTAGGAAAATGGACTCTTCTCTAATTAATTCATAGGAAAACATTTCTTTGAATGAACACACATATCCTTCAGGTCATTGTGTACATTATTACTGTTCTTGTTGTTTTTGTGTAGTGTATACTGTTTTATGCATGCTTATGATAGATCACTAGTTAATATCACCTCATTTATACCATGTTTGGTCTCTATCAATTAGTCTCCGGATGATCTAATTGAGAGTGTATATTATATGTTGATACTTATGCAACATACTAGTATTCTAAGAATCTTTAATAGTTTGTATATTAACTTCCAATCCAGTTCATATGCAAATTACCATGCTTCAATCATCCACTTTAGCTCCCTTTTGCATGTACGCGTGAATGTATGTTTATTCGTTTGTTTGTTTGTTTAGATTAGTTATGCATGTTAGTGTTTAGTTAATTCAATTAACAAAACCTCCGCACACCTGACGACAATAAATAGGTGCGTAGGAAACAAAGACCAGCCAGGTCAAAAACTGAAAAACAAAAAACAAATCCTGCACACTATTTATGCAAAAAATATCTATATCAAAATATTTGGAAAAATTCCTGATGAAGGTCATGCGACCGAAACGTCGTTAATAAATATTTTGATATAGATATTTTTTGCATAAATAGTGTGCGGGATTTGTTTTTTGTTTTTCAGTGTTTAGTTAATAAAAGTTGTGTGCACAGATTACATGAGTTTCTGGTTCTGCCTTGCAAATTAATGTCTCTTTACGATTTTGACCCTTGCTACATGCTCTAATGCATAAATAGGAAAGTATTTTCTGTGGCCACGGAAATATCCTTTCTTATAGTTGATATGAACTTACACTGAATGTTCGCTGGACGAACAGATCAGTTGATGGCAATTTAATTCTGCTACAGTTATTACTGTCAGCCGATATAAATAATTGTAATTAATCATAATTGATTGTAATTATTTATATACATTTCCCTTTTGAGCTAGATTTGCTACATTGGTTTAATGTGATTCATTTCTCCCTGACTGCATCTTTTGTAACTGGTGGTTTTTAATTCTGAGCTATCAGGAGAAAAATGTATTGACAAGGTTTTATCCTTGTCTGGCACCCAAACTTAATTAAATAAACAAAAACTCATCTAGTAATGTAGGAAGCTAGGGGGCACCACCATTACAGAATTGGCGCCCAAACAGGGACCATGAACTAAAATTAAACAGACATCCTAAGCAACTGACATTTAAAGAATAGATAGTCTATTATTTTTGAAGTCTGAGGGGAGTGAATCGAATTAAGCGTCTTTTGACCTAGATTTTATTTTCCTCAGTGAAATTCAACATAATATTGCTGAAGGAAAATAATTCTTTAAGAGTGCTCCGGGAGCTGAATACTACTTCCAACCAGAACCTGCTACTATTCCTGCAAGCAGAACACATTATTCTCTGAACTCATCGAGCCCCAAGCAGTTAACCAGATCTCAACAGAATCTGACACTTCTAAGTGCTGTTCCACCACTCTTACCTACAATAGTGTCAAGAGAAATGGTTTCTACACTTGCTGAGGATTAAGCTTTGATTGACAAATTGATCAAAGAAGCTAACTTACCGCTCAACGAAGACAACCAGCTTCGACAGATCCTGGAATCCCACCCCACTGTATGCACCTGTCGGCCAGGACGAACTAATGTTCTGGAACACTGTCTGTACATTCATCAGCAAGTTCCCATTAAACAGCTTCCCTATCGACTCTCACCTGTACATTTGCCCCCGATGCTCTTTCTCGAGTACATCACTTACTTGAGTGTAATATGTAAGCTTTTGGCAGAGCATCAAACTCCTGAAAACGAACATCACTCACCTGTCAGAGGGAAAGATCCTGTACCAGGTAGTTATTCCTCAGAGTCTGGTGTCCACTCTTCTTCAATATTACCATTCCAACATGGTCATCTTGCTGTCTTTAAAACCTACAAAAGAGTGCAAGATGTTGCATATTGGCAAGGTATGTGGACTGATGTATAAAGATATGTAAAAAACTGCATCAAATGTCAAACTATTAACCCTCTGGGGTCTGAGGGTGTTTTGGGGCCCCGGAGAAGTTTTGACATGCCCTGACATTTGTGCTTTTTTCAGTTGCTTATAAACATTTTAATGGCTAAAGTCTAAAAACACTGTATTCAGCACAAACTGGGCTACAATAATATGTGAGCAGCATGTACGTATATGATTGTGTTTTTGAGAAACCAACGTTGATGCGTGGTTAGAAAAAAACAAAAATTTTAAAGTAACTGAAATAAGGCCATAAAACACATACAGAACATTTGCTCACAAGACTTTTGAGAACTGGATCTTGTAGTCTAGAATATTTGATTTGAATATTTGAATGATCTGAAAATAATCTAACTCACTCATTCAGAGAAAACAATATATTGATTTAAATTTTCTAAGTCACTTTTTGAGTGGAAAGGGTCTATGCGAGAGGGCGTGAACTTTCCTAGATAATGCTGTGACTCACACCTGAGAAGACAAAGGCCCGCATAATGAGCTCCATAATGAGCCATTGAGTCAGGTGTGTGACTGAGGGAATTGCTACAAGAAAGAATGTGAGGAAAAAAATAAATGTGTGTACATATAACTATAACTTAAAATAACTTGAGATTCACTTGCGAGTGCAGTTAAACAGTTTATTAGGAACAAACAAACAAATAAACAACAGAAGAGTCAAGACATTGTGGGTGCAATATCCAAAACAGTGGCAAGAAACTGGAACCCAGGAAAACGGGAGACAGCAGAAACTGCATGAGAAAACACAAAACAGACGTGAGCAACACAATGAATGGACAAAGACAAAGCAAACATGGTGACAATACATACACTACCAGTCAAATTTTTTTTTTAGTCAAATTGTCTTCAGCTCACCAAGCCTGCATTTATTTGATCCAAAGTACAGCAAAAACGGTACATTATATTTATTATAATATATAGGCCTACATATTGTTACTATTCAAAATAAATAAAGCACCCCACTAAAATTAATAAATAAATTAGTGAGCATGTTGATAGGCTTATCAGGAGCAACTATATTATTACATTAGCAATCACCAATGTTGCCCACGTGATTTTATAACACAGATGCACACATGCTTTGCATGTATTATCATACAAAAACAACATTTTATAACTGAGAAACTAAATTATTATTGTTAAGCTTATTATAAACATGTTTGAGCAGGTATTTGCAAACAGAGTAGGCTACTTCACAGTAAAGATTGGTCTAAACTTTCTTAGACATTACTTTTATATCATTGTTTATAGAACATATAACTATCCTCAGTCGTGCAACATTTAAATGCGATGAATCATATTTCAAAATGTTGCACTCGATAGTTTGGGAAAAGTTCACCTAGTAAATGCGTTAAACTTTGTCACAACAATGCATTATCGAATGCCAATAAGAAACATTACTTACTCGGTATAAAATATCTCCTCCGCTGCCGGCTCCAGCTGCGCTCGCGTTCTGTTTGTGAGGTAAACAAAGCTTTTTCCTCTCAGCGCGTCTTCTGGAGGTAAATACAAGGCTTTTTCCTCTCAGCGCATTTCTGAGGTAAATACAAGGCTTATTCCTCACAGAGTGTTCTTCCAAAACTGAAAAGTATCTGAGATGAACGCGTTGCTGCTTTGTTTATGGTGGTGTGGGCGTTTACATGCCGCGTGGCTCGCATGGAGATTTGTAATAACAATAGCGTGAGCAGCGCGTGGGCGTGACCTAATTAGAGATAATGAGACCAGACGGACAAAAATGTCCTTGGTGTCATACGGATTACTTTATCACAGAATATTTGTTTTTGGTAAGACTTACTTCATTTAACAGTAGACATGTCAAGATTTCTATAGATATATTTCTCATGTCTCTGTGTGAAGTATTTGCTGAGTTACAGTTTTCAAACGTGTTTCAAAAAGCAGTTTGCGGAGACGGAGAAGACAGAGAGCGCACCCTGATTGTTTTCTTTATTCTTCAAAAGCACAAAGTTTAGTTGTTATTATGAGTGTATACAAATAAAAGTAGACCCCTTACAGATTCGAATGGTGTATTGCTCTTATCTGTACGATCAAAAATGGCAGAGTAATTCAAGCTCATTTCGGCCTTATCAGGAAAATCTGCCTCAAAACGCGTATACGCGTTTGTCGACCCCAGAGGGTTAAGAGTGACAACAGGAAGCCTGCTGGTAAAATGCAACCCATTGTCACTTCAAGGCCGAGTGAGATGCTTGGAGTAGATATCATGGGACCACTACCCAGAAGTTCCAATCAACATGAATACCTGCTCGTCTTTGTAGACTACTTTACCCGATGGGTAGAGCTGTTTCCCCTGAGACATGCCACAGCACCAGCCATCGCTGAAATCCTGAGGAAAGAAATATTTACCAGATGGGGTGTGCCTGACTACATTTTGTCAGACCGAGGAACACAATTCGTCTCATCCATCTTCACTGCACTGTGTAGCCAATGGAGTGTGACCCCTAAACTAACTACAGCTTACCATCCGCAAACAAACATGACTGAAAGAGTAAACAGAACCTTGAAGTCAATGGTATCTGGCTATGTGGAAGACAATCATACGAGTTGGGATCATCACTTACCAGAACTACATTTTGCTATCAACACCACAGTTCAGGAATCTATTGGAATGTCACCTGCTGAGCTCCATCTGGGTAGAAAAATCCTCAGCCCGTTAGACAAAATGTTGCATGGATGCAGTCTTACCCACTCTGGTCCTTCATATGACGTTGTGTACCAGTTGTCAGAACTCCAAAGGAAGGCCAAGGAGAACTGCAAGAAAGCACAGAACAGACAGTTACGATACTACAACAAAAACAGAGATGTATTTTTCCATGAGAAAGATCGAGTCTGGGTCTGCAATTTTCCACAATTAAGTGCACAATGCCATTTCAGTGCCAAGTTAGCCCCGAAGTGTAAGATGTAAGATTTTAGCCAGCAATACTTCCTCCAACCACTAGGGGTCATACTCATGCCATGACCAGCAGTATTGCTCCCAGCCACAAGGGGGCACAGCATGTCTGTTGTCTGCAGTCTTCCTCCCAGTTGCCAAGGGGCAACCATTGGCAAGAGCTCTCAGTTGTGCCTAGCAATCATTGTTGATGATACTCACCTGTGTAGGGCCCTATTTAAGTTTGCCTTTAGCCATTGTTTTTTGAGTTCCGTACTCTGGCAGCGGAGAGTGGCTGGAATGAACAGGCTCTTCAAGCAGCATTTCATCAGGCTCTTGCACCTGAGCTAAAAGATGAATTGGCTTTCCGAGATCCTGCACCTAACTTAGATTCTCTCATTGATGTTGCCATTCGAGTGGATAACCGAATTAGGGATAGGAGGTCCGAGAAACAACAAGACTGAGTCACAGCCCAAAGCTACATCAGTCCAGTTCAACCTGCTTTCAAGCCTCTTTCCACAGAGGAACCCATGCAGCTTGGAAAAAATCGCTTATCACAATCTGAACAAGACAAACGTATGCAGGAGCGGCGATGTCTGTACTGTGGTGAACTGGGGCATTTTTCGAACTCATTGCTCTGAACTTGTGGGAAAAGAGATTTCTCGTCCCGAGAGAGGGGGACTGAGACAAGAGAAATAACTGACCCTCGATCTTCAGCTGGATTTTCGACAGTGATGCATTTTTACTGGGGCTGTGGTTGGCACAAAAATTCTGCGTTTATTGACTCAGGCGCTGCTGGCAATTTCATGGATAATACTCTGGCCAAGAGCTGGAGTATACCACTAATAACTCTCCAGGATAAGCTCACTATAACATCTTTAGACAACAGACCTCTGGGGTCTGGCCACGTAACACACTATACCATTCCTATTTCAGTTGAAATAGACTCTCATCAAGAATCACTGTCTTTTCTCATTATAGACACACCCGAGTTCCCAGTCATCCTTGGCTACCCTTGGCTTGTTTCTCACAATCCTCAGATTGACTGGCCAACTAGCCGTTTCACCAGATGGAGATGTGCATGTCCAATAGCCGGGATTATTTCATCTCTTGAGTCTGTTTGCGGGCCTAAACGACAACTCTGGAACCAGCATGAGTTAAATACGCCAAGAACTAAGGTACTAGCCATTCCTCAAGTCAAACTAACACCTCCTGCTCTGATTGTTTCTTCTCTTGACCTATCTCGAGTTCCCCAGGAATATGTCGATCTCCAGGATGTGTTTAGTAAATCCCGGGCCGATACTCTTTCTCCTCACTGACCCTATGATTGCACCATTGAACTTCACTGCCAGGAACTTGCCCTCCAAGAGCTAGACTCTTCTCGTTGTCGGCTCCAGAGAGGTCAGCAATGGATGATTACATTTGTAAGGCACTGGAGAATGGATTTATTTGGCCTTCCACTTCACCTGCAGGGGCTGGGTTTTTTTTCGTGGGTAAGAAGGACGGAGGTCTTCGCCCATGCATTGATTATCATGGCCTAAATAACATCACAGTGAAGAATCGATATCCACTACCACTTATGGCCACAGTCTTTGAACTTCACCAGGGCGCTACCATCTTCACTAAGTTAGACCTCCGGAATGCATACCACCTGGTGAGAATCCGGGAGGGGGACGAATGGAAGATGGCTTTCAACACCCCTACAGGGCATTCTTCCGGCCATCTTCCAAGCCCTTATCAATGATGTTCTGAGAGAGATGCTCAACAAATGTGTGTTTGTATATCTCGGTGATATCTTAATATTTTCCCAGAGTTACGAAGACCACGTTCAACATGTCCGGCAGGTTTTCTCTCTTCTGCTCTTGAACAACCTCTTCGTCAAACTAGAGAAAAGTGAGTTCCACAGCACTACAGTCTCTTTCTTGGGTTTCATCCTGTCATGTGGCAGTGTACAGATGGATCCCAGCAAGGTTCGTGCAGTCCTGGAGTGGCCCCACCCTGACTCATTGAAACAAGTCCAATGCTTCCTGGGTTTTGCCAACTTTTATAGGAGATTTATTCGAGGCTTCAGTTCCATTGCAGAACCTCTCACAGCTCTCACCAAGAGGTCTGGCACACCCTTTCAGTGGACAGAGAAGGCTAACCAGGCATTCGAACGACTCAAACAGCTGTTTACTTCAACTGCCATACTCACCCTACCAGATCCTGAGTTACCGTTTATTATAGAGGTGGACGCATCGGACGTGGGCGTGGGATCAATTTTGTTCCAGAGAACGATTAGGGACAATAAACTCCATCCTTGTGCCTTCTTTTCACGTCGACTGACAGCAGCAGAGAAGAACTATGATATTGGAAATGGGGAGTAAACTACATCCCCTCCCTATCCCAAGATGACCCTGGTCCCACATATCCAAGGATTTTGTTAGTGGCCTACCCAACTTTCAAGGTAACACAGTGATACTTGTTGTAGTCGACAGATTTTCTAAGGCATGTCATCTCATTCCCGTCCCTAAAATTCCTACTGCAGGCCAGACGGCAGAACTTCTCATGCAACATGACTTTAGGATATGGTGTCTGATAGGGGTGCCCAGTTTACCTCAAGATTCTGGAAGGCTTTTGGATGTCTAATCGGTTCCACCATCAGTTTGTCCTCAGGGTTCCATCCACAATCCAGTGGCCAGACAGAGAGAGTGAACCAGGAGATTGAGAAAACCCTCAGGTGTCTCCATCACTTATCATTGGGTATGTCTTCAGTTCAAGCACAGGTTCCAGCAGTGGCCCAGTTAGTCCGGAGGTGCCGGGGGGTCTGGCGGAGAGCTCAGGCAGCCCTGTTAAAGTCATCCCGGGAACAGCAGAAACAGGCCAATCGACGTTGGTGGATTGGTCCGTCACTCCGTCCGGGGCAGAGAGTGTGGCTTTCGACTAGAAATCTTCCATTGCGTCTCGAGTCACGGAAACTAGGTCCTAGATACATTGGACCTTTCAAGATTCTCAAGAAAATAAACCCAGTCTCTTACCGACTCCTTTTGCCCAGGTCCATGCATATACACCCCACATTCCATGTTTCATGCCTCAAACCTGTCATCTACTCTCCAGTTCCTCAGATGGTGGAGGGGCAACCAGCTTACTCGGTGCAGAGACTTTTGAACATGCGCAAAGTATGGGGAGGGGTCCAATATTTGGTTGACTGGCCAGGCTATGGTCCAGAAGAGCGTTCGTGGGTACCAGCCAGAGACATACTGGACCCAGAGCTCATCAGGGACTTCCAACGACAACAGTCGAACAGCACTAAAAGGAACGTCAGGAGCCGTTCATCAAGAGGGGGCTCCTGTAAGACTTTAGCCAGCAATACTTCCTCCAACCACTAGGGGTCATACTCCTGCCATAACCAACAGTATTGCTCCCAGCCACAAGGGGGCGCAGGATGTCTGTTGCCTGCAATCTTCCTCCCAGTTGCCAGGGGGCAACCATTGGCAAGAGCTCTCAGTTGTGCCTAGCAATCATTGTTGATGATACTCACCCGTGTAGGGCCTTATTTAAGTTTGCCTTTAGCCATTGTTTTTTGTTCAGTCTTGAGCCTACCTACCTGTGTATCCTGTTGCATATCTTGAGTCTATTGTAAGCCATTGTGCTTGTTTTGTTTTCCATTTTTGTGACTATTGGAAGCTTTGCTTCTGGTTTTGTTTGTACTTTGTTCCTTGTTTTTGGATCTTCTACAAGTAAAGCTATTTGGAGTTTATACCTCTCCTCTGCACTTGGGTCTCAACCTTGAGTTAGCTCACTCAGGAAGAACATCAGCTCTGCGTCCAGGAGATCGGGGTTCTAGCCCTGTTAAAGACAACATTCAAGATTTTAGTCTATAGTCTGGCAGTTCCTGCTTCTGTATCATTACAGGAAATATGGCAAAATATAATATGTCACCACTAATTAATTTGTTATCTTGACAACCAATCATCTTAGACTGTTTAAAAGAGGAACGGAGAAGAACGAATCACAAAGTCACGAGGTCATGTGTCACAAAGTCACGAGTCACAGATTCGCAAAGTCACGGAGTTTCAAGCCACGTCACGAAGGGAACAATCTGTTCTGTACGGCGTTCAAGTCAGTTTGTCTCCAAGAGAGAGAATCGCCACTTACCCCTAGAGAAAAGGTTGGTGAAAAAGAGGAGAGGGAAAGGTGAAGGAGAAGTGACGACGCGGTGGTGTGTGATGGACCGCGGAATTAGTGCGAGTGTGTGGCTTGACATGAGAAGTGGTATGAGAGACTGCGGGTTGCTGTGTGCTCTATGCTGTGATCTGCTGATGCACGGGTGAGTTCGTTCTGCAATGGAGATCGAAAGTGGAGATAAGTAGCCACAGTGATCATTCTGGGTTCTATTGCGCAAAGAAGAGGTACTCACCAGAAATCCAAGAATTCTCAGAGCAAAGATGAAGTCCGGCAAACGTGGTACAAGTCCCACAGCATGCACCCCAAACACAAACACGAACACCATACATGACATGACTTTTGCACCGCACGCACATTTACATATTTCCATTTTCATAACCAGATTTTTGTTTTCATTTTAAGTGTTGTTTTTTTGTGAATGAATTTGTTTGCTTTCTTCCCTTTTGAACTGGTTTGAAATGATAGTGAAGTGTGCTTAAACTTGCCAGAGACTCGTGTGGGACTGAGCTTGGCATTCTCTGGCCAAATTTGTGAATGGTTCGTTATGTTTTTCTTTTTTTCCCCCTTTTGATTGTTTTTGGTGTAGGCTGTTGAAAAATATCAGGGTTAAATGTTGTGTTGGTTGTATTGTGGATGAAATTCATTGATGAAAAAAAAATTAATTTACACCTTTTGAACATGAAATATGGGTTCTTGGTTTAATGTGATTCATTTCTCTCTGACTGCATCTTTTGTAACTGGTGGTTTTTAATTCTGAGCTATCCGGAGATAATTTATTGACAAGGTGTTTTATCCTTGTCTGGTGCCCAAACTTAAAACTTAAAACTCTCTACATTTAAAAAATAAAAATTAGAAGAGTTCTAAACTATTGCGCTGTCTTCACTGTATCTCACGCACACATGTTTAGTCATTTTAGCGCTCAGACCAACTTTTTAGCACTGCCATGCAATTTTATTATTATAAAATAGCTTAATCGATGAAGAGCTACATTATCTTTCTCAACAAGGAGCTGGTAACATCATCGTTTCTAAAGCAATTAAATCCACATCTTCACTGTTAATAGAGAAACACAGCAAAATGGTGGAAATTCATACATACACAGCCTCTCTCTCTCTCTCTCTCTCTCTCTCATAAATGAACACTTGATCCACAGTGGAGAGAGCCTGCGTACACATGGTTGCCAGGTTGACAAAAACAAGTAACACACTTAGTAGATATTTCTGTATTGCGAAAGTGGGAAGCTCTGTTTCGGGGATTACGTCTCTTTATATCAGGCAACCCCCGGTTGTGTTCCTCTGCGGCCAGATTAAACCTTGTTGTAGCCTATATATTATGCTCTATTCCAGATTAAACCTGGAAGATTAATCTAGATTAAAGACCCATCTCTTTAGCCTGGCTTACACATAACACATTAATACGCTTCTATTATTCAAATCCGTTAAAGGATTGTTAGGCTGCATTAATTAGATCAACAGGAACCGGGAACACTCCCCATAACACACGATGTACTCGTTACATCGTAAGTTGAATGGCATCTACGCTAATATTTGTCTGTTTCTTTCCTAGTCTGTTTCTCAGTCCGTATCCGAACAGATGGTGGATCAGCACCAAGAGATGATGTCTACAGCCCTGATCGTCAGCGGAGACCAGGACACCCAGATGACCCCCAGAGATATATCCCCAGATATATCAACCAAAAATAACAAAATAACTAATATATAATAAAATACCTAACTACATAATACTACTATTGTTAAAAATTGCAACAAAATTAAAATAGAAATATAAACTTTTGAACTGCGGGTTTCGTCTGGTCAGAGGAGAACTGGCCCCCCGACTGAGCCTGGTTTCTCCCAAGGTTTTTTTTTCTCCATTCTGTCACAGAGGGAGTTTTGGTTCCTTGCCGCTGTCGCCTCTGGCTTGCTCAGTTGGGGACACTTAATTTCTAGCGATTATCGCCGATTTGATTGCACAGATACTATTTAAACTAAACTGAGCTAGACAATGACATCTCTGAATTCAATAATGAAATGCCTTTTACTGAAAATTGAAAATTGAGTGTTTAATCTTATCATTATACATTACTGACACTCTATCCTCCAATTTGATACTGTTAAGTGCTTTGACACAATCTGTATTGTAAAAGCGCTATATAAATAAAGGTGACTTGACTTGACTATTCATTATTTTTTAGAAACCTTGCACTTTTCTACTCTGTCTTAAACAGTGTTGTTGTATTCAAATTAAGCGCGCTCCACTGCTGCACATGTGCCACAATATCTCTGTACCGATACTCGTATCTTCAAATCTCTGTGACGATACAGCGATGTATCGAACACAGCACTAGTGGTGATAGATACATAAAAGCACCTTGTTAGAGAGAAAGGTTAAGCTGTACCCACCGGAGAATATTTGCAAATAGCTGTGTTATTGTCAGCTGTGCCAGGATCTCAGAAGCCTTCCTGCATCTGAAAAGGGAGTGGAGGACCCGGATAGAAGGTATCCAAGGAAAGGGGAAGGTACAACTCTGCGTTAACCCCTGCAGCCTGGGGGTCACACTGAGCTCTTTCATGGGAGCAGAGGACCTGCTTACAGAACCCCACAGGGGAAGCCCAAGCTCAACCAGGCTAACACTCACAAGAGCATAGGAGGAAATGTCCTGCTTAAGGGGCCGTGAGTGGGGGAGGCAGTTTCTCTTTGTTGCTTAAACAAGGGAGCTTCCTGCTTAAAGAACCCACGATAAGGGGAGGCAGCATCAATTTGTAAATATGCGAATATTTTGCAGTTTAGGGGAGCTGCTTACTAAAGGAACCTGCAAAAGGGAAGGCAGCTCTACCTAGACAAATGAAGGAGCTTCCTGTTTATGGGGCCCCAAATCTGGGGGAGGCATCTACAAGTTCATTAACACAAGGAATACTCTTGCCTATGGGACATCATATCAGGGGAGGCGGCTCTGACTTTGAGACTTTAGCATATCGTAATGGAGCTGCCTACGAAACCCAACTAATGGGAGGCAGCTACACACCTAAGTAGATGAAGGATTAGGACAACTTCTTAACAAATGGGAGCTGCCTACTTTAAGGGACCCATGCAGAGGGGGAGGCAGCTCATCTTGGCTCAAAGATTGTGAGAGCTTGAAAGCTGAGACGAAGACCTTACTTGAAAACCAGAATGGGGGAGGTGCTACTTGCTCTAACAGCCTCAAGGGGGGCTTCCAAAAAGCTTACCCAATATCTGGGGAAAACCCACACCTTGGTAACACACATGGGAGCTTCCTGCTTAGGGGACCTGACACTGGGGGAGGGGGGGAGCAACCACATTGTTGGTATTAGGGAGCTTCCTGCTTATAATGCATCCCTTCAGGGGTAAAGAAGCTCCACTAAACTCCCATGAAGGAACTTAGTTATTAAGCCATTGGGGCAGGAATTTACAATTTTACCACAGCAGAACTCCCCAATTTTAGTACATTGCAATGACTCATGAAGGGGCCACCTGCTTAGGGACCTGACCACTGGGTAGGCAGCCACAGCTTCATGAAACATGAGAGAGCTGCCTACTTAAGGAACCCAATTAGGGGAGTCAACTTCAAAATTGATTTGTAATTTGCTAAATTAAATTGCAATGCCTAATGAAAAAGCTACATGCTTAAGGACCCCAAGCATGGGAGAGGCAGGAATGGCTTCACAAAATGTGAGGGGCTGCCTACTTAAGGAACCCATCATAGGGGGAGGCAACCTGGCCTAAATACTTTATTGCAATGGAAACGTATGCTTAATAACCCCAACAGTGGGGGAGGCAGCTACTTGTAAGTGAGCTTCCTACTTAAAGAACCATCACCTCATATCAAGCCTCACCACATAATCACACAAAGTCAGAAGGCAGGGATTGCAGGATAGCGATAACATCATTAGTTCAGTTTTCCTCACACAAAATGGGATGATGAGTGAGAGGTGGATTGGTGAGAGTGGAGAGATGTTATTTCCTCTCAGGGACCAGAGGCTGCTGTTCTTTTTCAAATTGCTTCCTTTGGATTAATTAATTAATTAATTCATGCAACGTTATTTTCTAGACTCAAGGTACATTAGAAAAACATTACAACAGACAGTACAAAATATTAATAATAAAAACAATACAATACACTTGAAAAGACTATCTGTCGGTCACTACGAATTGTGTCGTGATGACATTAGGGGATTCACTTGGGAGCCCCAATAATCTCTGGCTTTAAGAGAAAACGCCAATTAATATTGGATAGTGGATTTTGCATACCTGAGCCACTCCCCGTGTACACGGGTATAAATAAGCAACAGGTGCATCCACTGATCAGATTTTTGCATCGGAGCCGAGTGGATGAACGTGTTGATCTCCACAAAGCCATTCATCGACCTGTCTGGAAGCTGTTCTGGTTGGCGTTACGGTGCGAACAGCAGTGTCCTTGTTTGCAGGTGATTCCCCTGGGCACTTCAACTAAAAGAGCAGATTTCCTAAAAGAGCAAATCACGGTTGGTTCGCGTCTTTTTAAAGACGCCGTTCTGGCCGTGTCCTATTGGTTGCGGTTGTTTCCTATCCTCCATCGACAGCCACGATCGTTGTCTTCAGTGTCTGGGCGTTTTGAGCGTGTAACCATGGCAGCGCTGTGATCGCGCCTCTCTCGTATCGGGGGATGGGCAGAGTTGCACGGCCGTGCTTTACCGGGCCACCGAGATGATTGGTTCCTCGCCACGTTCCTTTCTTCCCGGAGGTGCATGAGGAGCTGATGAGCTTATGGACGGCCCTTTTTCAGCTGGAAGCTGCTCGTCTGCCTCCCCATCCTCACTACCCTCGATGGCGGGGTGGCTAGGGGGTACGTTGACATTCCCCAGGTGGAGAGTGCGGTTGCGGTGCACTTGTGCCCGCAAAACGCCGCCACTTGTAGGAATTGTCTTCGTCTCCCGTCCAAAGCCTGTAAGCTGACGGCCAATCTCGCGGCCAAAGCTTGCAGTGCTGGGAGTCAAACCGCCTCTGCCCTGCATGCCATGGCTATCCTGCAAGCACACCAAGCCAAGGCACTAAAATGCACGAGGGTAGTACCAACCCAAGGTTGATGCAGGAGCTGCGGTTGGCGACTGACCTCGCCCTGCGGGTGACGAAAGTCGCAGTGCGGTCCCTCGGGAAGGCAATGTCCACACTTGTGGCCCAAGAGCGCCATCTATGGCTCAGCCTGGCTGAGATGAGCGATGTCGACAAAGTGCGCTTTCTCGATGCTCTCGTCTCCTGGGCTGGACTGTGCCCAGCAGTTCTCAGCAGTACAGAAGCAGACTTAGACCATCCAACACATCTTGCAGATGCACCATCTGCCACCGTTCCGTCGCGGGCCAGCCCCCAGTCTGCTTGTCTCTGTGAGCCTCTTGCAGGAGTGTGGCGCCGCCCGTGTCCCAGCCGGCCCCAAAATCATCCAGGGAGGCGATAAAGCGGCACTGACACAGGCAACCCAGAGATGTGGGAAACTGCTCTCTCTCAGGAGACAGCGAGGACAGCGCCGCTCCTTCCCCCGGAGGATGGTCGGGTGGAGAATCATTTATTCTGTTCCGCTGCTGGCTCAAGGGCCACATTGTCAAAGAAAGAGCAATTTACTTTTCCTCCGGGTTCTCAGGCTCGCAGGCTGACAATGTGCAATGCATCTCCATGCGTTTCTGAATTTGTGCAATGCCTCTCCATGCGTCTCTGAATTTGTCCTCCTGGCAAAGGATGCAATTGAGCCGGTCCCTCCAGCCGAGATGAAGCAGGGGTTTTACAGCCCTTACTTCATCGTACCCAAGAAAAGCGGTGGCCTCTGGCCAATCTTGGTTCTTGAATCGGGCCCGGCACAAGCTTCCGTTCAAGATGTTGACACAGAAGCGCATCATCAGATGCATCCAAACCCAGGATTGGTTTGCACTGGTCGACCTGAAGGACGCTTATTTTCATGTCTCGATTCTCCCTTGACACAGACTGTTGGTTTGCGTTCAAGGGTCGGGCATGGCAGTACAGGGTCCTCCCCTTCGGGCCTTCCCTGTCCCCTCCTGTCTTTGTGAGAGTCACGGAGGGCACCCTTTCCACGTTACGGGAACTGGGCCTCAGGATCCTCAACTATCTCGAGCATAGCCCGTGCGTGAGAACAGTTGTGCGATCACAGGGACCTGGTGCTCCGGAACCTCAGCTAGTTGGGGCTTTGGGTCAGCTGGGAAAAAAGCAAGCTCTCCCCCGTGCAGAGAAACTCTTTTCTCAGTATGGAGTTAGACTCGGTGAGTGTGGTGGCGCGTCTCACCAACGAGTGTGCCCAGTCCGTGCTGAACTGCCTGAGTTCCTTCAGAGGCAGGTTGGTGGTGCCACTGAAACACTTTCAGAGGCTCCTGGGGCTTATGGCATCCACAGCTGTGGTCTCGCCACTCTGATTGCTTCATATGGGACCACTTCAGCACAGGTTACACTCCTAAGTCCCGAGGTGGGCATGGCGCTGCGGTATAGTTTGCGTGACCATCATGCCAATGCATTGCCGCTCATTCAGCCCCTGAACGGACCTTGTCTTTCTACGGGTCGTAGTGCCCTTAGAACAAGTGTCTCGGCATGTCGATGTCACGACAGATGCCTCCAGTGTGGGCTGGTGCACTACATGCCACGGGAAGGCAGCCTCGGGGTTCTGGACAGGGCCTCGACTGCTTTGGCACATCAACTGCCTCGAGTTGCTGGCAGTGCTACTAGCCTTGCAGCTGTCCAGCCGGACACCACTGCGACTGTCTCGTACATCAACCAGCAAGGTTGTCTATGATCATGTTGCATGTCACAACTCGCCCGCCATCTCCTCCTCTGGAGTCAGACCAAGCGCAAGTCTCTGCGTGCTGTCCACATCCTAGGAGAGCTCGATCGTGCAGCTAATATGCTCTCAAGACAGCTCACGTTCCCCAGAGAATGGTAACTCCATTCCAAGACGATCCGGCTGTTCTTCAGTCGATTCGGGGAAGCTCAGGTAAACCTGGTTGCCTTCCACGAGTCCTCCCATGGCCAGCTGTATGACTCCCTGTCCGAGGCCCCCTCAGCATGGACGCACTGGCACATAGATGGCCTTAGGCTTTACGCAAGTTTGCACTTCCCCCAGTGCCGTATTGGCCTACCCAGACCTGGTTTTCGGAACTCATGCTCCTTGTGACAGCCCCGCTTGGCGCATCCCTCTGAGGAAGAACATCTTTTCTCAGGGGCCCAGCACCATGTGGCACCCGTGTCCAGATCTTGGCCATGTGTGGTTCCTGGATGAGACGTGGCAGACTTGAGTCTTTTGTCAACCAGCGGTGGAAGACACTTTTGCTCAGGCCAGATCCCTCTCTACAAGGCGAGCTCTTGACTTGGAGTGGAGTCTGTTCGTGGTCTGGTGTTCTTCTCGCCAAGAAGATTAGGGTAGTGCTTTCTTTCCTGTAGAAATATATGTGGCTGCTATTGCAGCACATCACGATGGAGTGGACGGCCAGTCCCTGGGAAAGCACAATCTGGTGGACCGCACCCGGAGCTTTAGAAGCTCTGAGCAGCTCCTTGTCTGCTACGGAGGTCACCAGAAAGGGAAGGCTATCTCCAAGCAGAGGTTGGCCCACTGGTGGATGCCATCGCCTTGGCATACCAATTTCAAGGCGAGCCGTGCCCCCTGGGAGTGAGGGCTCACTCCACATGGAGTGTTGCATCTTCCTATGCGTTGGCGCAGGGCGCCTCTCTGGCAGACATCTGTAGAGCTGTGGGCTGGGTGACACCGAACACCTTCGTGAGATTTTACAGTCTCCGCGTTGAGCCAGTTTCTTCCTGTGTGTTGGGTAACAGCTAATTGGCGGGAAGAGCTGGCCGGTGTCATGCTTGCTGCGCCATTCCCCCTCATCCGGGGATGCGAGCGCCTTTTCCTCCTCCAGGTCAGTTCCCTGGACGGTGAACTCTGGTGGAGTTCCTCCAGCACCCCCGGCATTTAGACTGGGCAGAGCAGTCTGACGCCAGACCCGGTATTGGTGTTAGTTCGCCCGGGTCTCTGGTCAGCCCCTGTTTTGGGCTAGGTGTCCATATGGCTTGATTCCCTACGGGCAATCCCATATGTGTATACTTCCTTGGTAAGGTTTCCCTCTTGGTAAACCCATGTCTTCCCTTTGACAGAGCACTCTATCAGGTGCTTGCTTGTCAACATCTGCAATGCCATAAGGTTGTGATGGGGTTCAGGTTGTGGCGCTTTCCATAGACCCCTAATGTCGTCATGACATAACTCGTAGTGACTGACAGATAGGGAATGTCTCAGTTATGTACGTAACCCTTGTTATATCCCCATGCCACAATCTTGAAACCATTGCTTGGTGCCAGGGACATGTTCTCGGCTCCTCAGCATAAAATCTCATGAGTGGATGCATCTGTCACCTATTTATACCCGTGTGCACGAGGAGTGGCTCAGGTATGCAAAATCCACTAGCCAATATTCATTGGTGTTTTCTCTTAAAGTCAGAGATGATTGGGGCTCCCAAGTGAATCCCCTAATTTCGTCACGACATAACGTCTCCATTGCCCCCATCAGGTAACGAGGGTTACGTATGTAACCGAGACGTTATACCGATGTTTTCTCATAGGTGACTGGTATTGCACCACTGTAAGCCTAAGATTTGACAGCAATATTATAATGTGAATCATCCAACTGCAAGCAAAGTTATACGTCAAATTTCTCATTAAAGCTGGAAAGCATTGTACACTTGCCTTACAAAACAGATAAAAAGTTAACTCACCTTGGCTGTGGCATGTTGTGACAGCTACGCCTAGATCTGGTGAAGTGTCATCTGGGTCAGACAGAGGAGGAGTAGCAGCGTTTTTTGTTTGATTATGTATATCAATTGGAATATAAACAGTGAGCGATCTTGGCGCAGGTGCAACGCTTAGGTGCCACATGCTTCATGGATTAGAAGAGAGGAATAAAATGGAAATAAAAATAAAATTCTCAGAATTCTCAGCTGTGGAACTGACTTCTCCATGTTCCCAATTGGCCTTGAATCTTCTGTGTTTGCCAACAATTCTCAAAATACCCCAGATAACTAGTGATGGGACGATTGTTACCGGAGCTCTGATGCTCCGACACAGTTTTCAAACCACTATTGCATCACTCATTGTGCTGATGCTTGTATCGAAACTGCAATAACACGTCAAGTCAAGTCAAGTCACCTTTATTTATATAGCGCTTTTACAATACAGATTGTGTCAAAGCACTTAACAGTATCAAATTGGAGGATAGAGTGTCAGTAATGTATAATGATAAGATTAAACACTCAATTTTCAATTTTCAGTTAAAGGCATTTCATTATTGAATTCAGAGATGTCATTGTCTAGCTCAGTTTAGTTTAAATAGTATCTGTGCAATCAAATCGGCGATAATCGCTAGAAATTAAGTGTCCCCAACTGAGCAAGCCAGAGGCGACAGCGGCAAGGAACCAAAACTCCCTCTGTGACAGAATGGAGAAAAACCTTGGGAGAAACCAGGCTCAGTCGGGGGCCAGTTCTCCTCTGACCAGACGAAACCCGCAGTTCAAAAGTTTATATTTCTATTTTAATTTTGTTGCAATTTCTAACAATAGTAGTATTATGTAGTTAGGTATTTTATTATATTTTAGTTATTTTGTTATTTTTGGTTGATATATCTGGGGATATATCTCTGGGGGTCATCTGGGTGTCCTGGTCTCTGCTGACGATCAGGGCTGTAGACATCATCTCTTGGTGCTGATCCACCATCTGATCGGATACGGACTGAGAAACAGACTAGGAAAGAAACAGACAAATATTAGCGTAGATGCCATTCAACTTACGATGTAATGAGTACATCGTGTGTTATGGGGAGTGTTCCCGGTTCCTGTTGATCTAATTAATGCAGCCTAACAATCCTTTAACGGATTTGAATAATAGAAGCGTATTAGTGTGTTATGTGTAAGCCAGGCTAAAGAGATGGGTCTTTAATCTAGATTTAAACTGACAGAGTGTGTCTGCCTCCCGAGACTGTTCCAGAGTTTGGGTGCTAAATAGGAATAGGATCTGCCGCCCGCAGTCGATTTTGATATTCTAGGTATTATCAAACGGCCGGAGTTTTGAGAACGCAGCAGACGTGGAGGACTATAATGCGATAAGAGCTCGCTCAAGTACTGAGGAGCTAAACCATTCAGGGCTTTATAAGTAATTAACAAGATTTTAAAATCTATCCGATGCTTGATAGGGAGCCAGTGCAGTGTTGACAGAACCGGGCTAATATGATCATATTTCCTGGTTCTAGTAAGGACTCTAGCTGCTGCATTTTGGACTAACTGTAGTTTGTTGATCAAGCGTGCAGAACAACCACCCAATAAAGCATTACAATAGTCTAACCTTGAGGTCATAAACGCATGAATTAACATTTCTGCATTTGACGTTGAGAGCATTGGTCGCAATTTAGATATGCTTTTGAGATGAAAAATGCAGTTTTACAGATGCTAGAAACATGGCTTTCAAATGACAGATTGCTATCGAACAGCACACCTAGGTTCCTGACTGATGAAGAAGAATTGACAGAGCAGCCGTCAAGTGTTAGATAATGTTCTAGGTTATTACATGTGGGGTTTTAGGTCCGATAATTAACACCTCTGTTTTTCAGAATTTAGCAGTAAAAATTACTCGTCATCCAGTTTTTATATCGACTATGCATTCCGTTAGTTTCTCAATTTGGTGTGTTTCACCGGGCCGAAGAAATATAGAGCTGAGTATCATCAGCATAACAGTGAAAGCTAACACCATGTCTCCTGATAATATCTCCCAAGGGTAACATATAGAGCGTGAAAAGTAACGGCCCTAGTACTGAGCCTTGAGGTACTCCATACTGCACTTGTGATCGATATGATACCTCTTCATTCACTGCTACGAACTGATGGCGGTCAGATAAGTACGATTTGAACCATGCTAAGGCACTTCCACTAATGCCAACAAAGTTTTGTAGTCTATTCAAAAGAATGTTGTGGTCGATAGTGTCGAACGCAGCGCTAAGATCCAGTAGAACTAATAAAGAGATACAACCACGATCAGATGATAGAAGCAGGTCATTTGTAACTCTAATGAGAGCAGTCTCAGTACTATGATACGATCTAAATCCTGACTGGAATTCCTCACAGATATCATTTTTCTCTAGGAAGGAATATAATTGTGAGGATACTACCTTTCTAGTATCTTTGACAGAAAAGGGAGATTTGAGATCGGTCTGTAATTAACTAGATCTTTGGGGTCAAGTTGTGGTTTTTAATGAGAGGCTTAATAACAGCCAATTTGAAGGTTTTGGGGACATATCCTAATGACAATGATGAATTAATAATAGCCAAAAGAGGATCTATGACTTCTGGAAGAAGCTCTTTTAGTAGTTTAGATGGAATCGGGTCTAACATACATGTTGTTGGTTTAGATGATTTAACAAGTTTATACAATTCTTCCTCTCCCACAGTAGAGAATGAGTGGAATTGTTCCTCAGGGGTCTATAGTGCGCTATCTGATGCGATACTGTAGCTGACGGCTGCAGGGATACAATTTTATCTCTGATAGTATCGATCTTGGAAGTGAAGTAGTTCATAAAGTCATTACTGCTATGCTCTTGGGAAATGCCAACACCTGTTGATGCTTGATTTTTCGTTAATTTAGTTACTGTATTGAATAAATACCGGGGTTATGTTTGTTTTCTTCTAGAAGAGACGAAAAGTAATCAGATCTAGCAGTTTTAATGCTTTTCTGTAGGATAGGGTACTTTCCGCCAAGCTAAACGAAATACCTCTAATTTAGTTTTCCTCCAGCTGCGCTCCATTTTCCGGGCTGCTCTCTTTAGGGCGCGAGTGTGCTCATTATACCACGGTGTTGGACTCTTATCCTTAATCTTCCTTAAGCGTAAAGGAGCAACCGCATCTAAAGTGCTAGAAAAGAGAGAGTCCATAGTTCCTGTTACATCATCAAGTTGTTCTGAGCCATTGGATATGCTGAGGAACTGAGATAAGTCAGGAAGATTATTTATAAAGCAGTCTTTTGTGGTAGAGGTAATGGTTCTACCATATTTGTAACAAGAAGTTGGCTTTACAGCTTTAGCTATATGGAATATACAGGAGACTAGATAATGATCTGAGATATCATCGCTCTGCTGTAAAATTTCAACGCCACTGACATCAATTCCATGTGACAGTATTAAATCTAGAGTATGATTTCGACAATGAGTAGGTCCTGACACGTGTTGTTTAACACCAATTGAGTTTAGAATGTCTATAAATGCTGATCCCAACGAATCTCTGTCATTATCAACATGGATATTAAAATCACCAACGATTAGGACTTTATCTGCAGTCAGCACTAACTCCGATAGAAGATCAGAAAATTCTTTAATAAAGTCTGTATGGTGCCCTGGTGGCCTGTATACAGTAGCCAGTACAAACATCACAGGGGATTTATCATTAACACTTGTTTCTTTGGATAACGTTATATGAAGCACCATTACTTCGAACGAATTATACTTGAAACCCAACCTCTGAGAGATACTGAAAATATTTCTATAAATTGTAGCAACACCTCCCCCTTTACCTTTTGGACGCGATTCATGTTTGTAACAGTAATCTTGGGGTGTAGACTCGTTTAAAGTAATGTAATCATCTTGTTTTAGCCAGGTTTCTGTCAGACAAAGCACATCTAGTTTATGGTCAGTGAACATATCATTTACAAAAAGTGCTTTTGAAGAAAGGGATCTAATATTTAATAAGCCAAGCTTTATCATGTGTTTATCTGTATTATGTCGTTTTTTTATTTGTTGAACATCAATTAAATTGTGACTATTACTTTGGTTTGGATGTTTTCTAGTTCGGGGAACAGACACAGTCTCTATAGAGTGATATCTAGGTGAAAAAGATTCTATGTGCTGAGAGTTAACTGACTTTGGTGACGTGATCGGTTTAGCCAGTCTGTCTGCTTCCTGACCTGGGCTCCAGTTAGTCAAGTGATTGATAATGTTTGAAGTTTCAAACGTCATGCAGTATCGGCAGGTCGGGACAGCTGGTTTGAAAAAAATTGGTGCTTCATGATCCCACCTTTTGCATAAAAGGAAAATGATTATTCAGTCACTTCGAGGGCTGTCAGTAGGACATTTAATCATGTTTTATAGCTGGGGTCTTAGAGACCCCGAACAGAACATAAGAGTAACAACTCACCCAAAATATTTTTTTCAGCTACCCATGTCAATTACGACCCGGAAATGTTGGGACATTTTTTAAATTTGAATAAAATGAAAACTAAAAGGATTTCAAATCACATGAGCCAATATTTTATTCACAATAACATAACAAATGTTTAAACTGAGAAACTTTACAATTTTATGCACAAAATAAGCTAATTTCAAATTTGATGCCTGCTATAGGTCTGAAAATACTTTGGGACGGGGGCATGTTTACCATGGTGTAGCATCTCCTCTTCTTTTCAAAACAGTTTGAAGACGTCTGGGCATCGAGGTTATGAGTTTCTGGAGTTTTGCTTTTGGAATTTGGTCCCATTCTTGCCTGATATAGGTTTCCAGCTGCTGAAGAGTTCGTGGTCATCTTTGACACATTTTTCATTTAATGATGCGCCAAATGTTCTCTATAGGTGAAAGATCTGAACTGCAAGCAGGCCAATTCAGCACCCGGACTCTTCTACTGCGAAGCAATGCTGTTGTGATAGCTGCAGTATGTGGTTTTGCATTGTCCTGCTGAAATACACAAGGCCTTCCCTGAAATAGATGTTGTCTGGAGGGGAGCATATGTTGCTCTAAAACCTTTATATACACCTTTCAGCATTCATAGTGCCTTCCAAAACATGCAAGCTGCTTATACCGTATGCACTTATGCACCCCCATACCATCAGAGATGCTGGCTTTTGAACTGAATGCTGATAACACGCTGGAAGGTCTCCCTCCTCTTTAGCCCGGAGGACACGGCATCCGTGATTTCCAACAAGAATGTCAGATTTGGACTCGTCTGACCATAGAACACTTTTCCACTTTGAAACAGTTCATTTTAAATGAGCCTTGGCCCACAGGACACGACGGCGCTTCTGGACCATGTTCCCATATGGCTTCCTTTTTGCATGATAGAGCTTTAGTTGGCATCTGCAGATGGCACAGCGGATTGTGTTTACCGACAGTGGTTTCTGGAAGTATTCCTGGGCCCCATTTAGTAATGTCAATGACAGAATCATGCCAATGAGTGATGCAGTGTCGTCTGAGGCCCCCGAAGACCACAGGCATACAACAAAGGTCTTCGGCCTTGTTCCTTACGCACAGAGATTTCTCCAGGTTCTCTGAATCTTTTGATGATGTTACACACTGTAGATGATGAGATTTGCAAAGCCTTTGCAATTTGATGTTAAGGAACGTTGTTTTTAAAGTATTCCACAATTTTTTACGCACTCTTTCACAGATTGGAGAGCCTCTGCCCATCTTTACTTCTGAGAGACTCTGCCTCTCTAAGACACCCCTTTTTATCACTAACCATGTTACAGACCTGATGTCAATTAATTAATTAATTAGTTGCTAGATGCTCTCGCAGCTGAATCTTTTCAAAATGTCTTGCTTTTTCAGCCCTTTGTTGCCCCCGTGCCAACTTTTTGAGACCTGTAGCAGGCATCAAATTTGAAATGAGCTCATTTAGTGGATGAAAGTGTAAAATTTCTCTGTTTAAACATTTATGTTCTCTATGTTCTATTGTGAATAAAATATTGGCTCATGTGATTTGAAAGTCTTTGAGTTTTCATTTTATTCAAATTTAAAAAACATCCTAACATTTCCGGAATTCGGGTTGTATTATGATCACATACTTGTGTATTTTATATTATTGATCAATATGTGAATCCGTTGACCAAGCTATACATGACATGAGTTGTGGTCTCATTGGCACAAATTAATTTAGATGAGATTACATAAGATTAGATAGAATTTTATTGATCCCAGAATGATTCTCTTGTATGTCACAGACTTCTGAGGCTTTGTTTGATCACATGCTTTTCAAACCATCTGCTCAGCTATGATTTGTCAGATATGGTGGAGAAGACAAGTCCAACCACCAGATGTCGCTAATGTGAATTATATTGAAAGCCTCGAGTAATGAACAATTTCAAAAGCCTCAAATGCTTCAGAAAGCCTTGGTTTCCCATCACTACAGACAACTCAAAGCAAGCCTCACATTGATGTAATAATTGACAGGTCGGGGTGTGATCAGCTCAGAATGCATTTTGAAATCAAAATTGACTTAAACTACATTCACTGCGGAGTATTAATGAAAATGCAAATTAAAAATCTTAAGAGCAAGTGTCAATGCATTTATGAAAAGTAACAGACATTTAAGGCTAAATCATCATTTTGCTACCCTTTTGCAATACCTTTGGCTTAGAATGCATTTTGAAATTCATGCTGCATTTTGCTACAATTATCACGTGGTTATCACAGAACACTCGAGACAATATTGAAGATCCAATAGCACCTTTACTGTAGTCCCAAAACAGTAATCCACAGCAAGGGAAGGGGAAGAAAAAAAAAAAAAACATTGCACAAGGCAATCCGCAAACATACAACCTGCACACACAAAGTAACATAAGCAATAATGTTGCAACCAAATGACAAAGACCAACAGGGTATAAATACAGGTGAGCAGAGTATCTCTTAATCACACAGCTGTGTGTAATGGACCAATAATCAGAGCAAAGGGTGATGGGAACTGAAGTCCATAAGCAATAGAGTGGGGGAACTATGATGTCACTTTGTATGTGGATTGGCTGTTAGCATGAAACTGGTTCCCTCGACAAAAAGCCAATAGGTTTTTCCCTAGGCTTTTGGATTATCGCAAAAATTATCGTTCATGAAACTTACACGTTTTGTCCATCAAGATAATCTTCACAAAATAATATAACTTTGATGAATTTTGAAGCCTAAATAAAAGCGCCAGAACTAAAAAGCTAAACTTAGGCTATAAATGAACTACAACACCACGGTCGCTCGCCTTCAACGTCACCACCACCACTCTTCCGCAACTTTTTAAAACTTTAATCCACTCTACATGAACTGTTTCACAAAAAAAACTAGAGCCAAACTAAAACTGAAATGAGACATTAGTAATACATAGTATAGTGAGTAAATTAAATAATCATATGAAAGCACGTATTTCTGTACATTTCCAAATAAGGTGCATTAAAAGTCAATAAATCCTTGATTAATATGAATATTTTAATTATGTATCCACATACTATTCAATAAAATTCTAGTGCATTTAATCTATTAAATAACAGCAGAGTGAGCAAGTTTTTGGATATGATAAGATTAAACTTATTTTAGTGAACAAAGTACCACATTTCAGCTATCATTTTAGGTGGTTAAATTGTCAAACAACAATATAAAATGCGTGAAACTATTCATTGGTTATTCTACAGTTAATTGAATTACAAATTATACTACGACTGGAAAATACTGTAAATTGATAAACTGTTCGGCGTGATGACGTTCAATGTCTCCGACAGCACCTGTAGTCCCATTTAGCAACTTGTTATCCACCGTCTTTTTTAAGAAACGTAACAGTTTAAAAATATCACAAGTGTGGTGTAACTGGTGTGTTTTATGTCGTAGAATAAAACGTGAAAGTATCTTGAGCCTGTGTGAACCATGGACCTTATTTAAGGGATTTAACTAAAATCCCATTCAAAAAACCCATTCACTCTGGGACGATGGAACCGGAAGTGCTAAAATGCTAACTCGCTTCCGGGTTTTCGCCTACAAAGTGACATCATAATTCCACCACTCTATGGGCAATGATCCATGAGGAGTGCCCTCTGGTGGCTGTCATAGACACTCCAGCAGATGGCTGTGACAGCGGTGTTATGATGAAAATGCAAGTGTCCCAACCCGTAAGTCTAAATGCATTTACGAAATATAGCATTTAAATGATAATTTTGCTACAGGTTTTGCTTGGAAATTTTAAACATAACTAATTTTAATTTTAATTTTGCCACTAATAAAGTGTTAAAATATGTATTTATTTACATATTAAAACTAATGTAATAATTGGCAAATGTAAAATGTATTATTGAATTTTCTTTTTCATTTTGTACCAGATGTTGAACATATGTGAAAATGTAAATTTAAATACAGAAATACATTGCCATTTTACATATTACATTTCAGAATGAATATTACTGCCCATATGCTTCCCCCAATGTCACCCCTGCCACTTCTGTTTATACTTCATATGAGCAGCTATCCCTACATAAAATATGATATTTGTGTCTCTACAATATCCGAAACACAATGGTGCAGAGGACAAATACATCCATGTGCAAAAACACATTGTAAGTGACTCACATTTTAACAGCAAGATGTGATGCAGAGGCCATGAATGTATTCCAGATAGAATATGAGATAAATTGAATAGAATAGGCAGAAAAAAGAAAGAAAACAAAACAAACATAACAAATGTGTGTGTGTGTGTGTGTGTGTGTGTATATATATATATATATATATACATATATATATATATATATATATACATAATATATACATACATATATATATATATATATATATATATATATATACACACACACTTAATAAGGCTTAATATTAAGAAACGTTCATTGTGCAATAATGAAATACTCCAAATAATGTTTAATTGTAATTTTATATCAGTAACGCAAGTCTCGAGTGTAAATATGTTAATAGATTTGAACTATTAGTATGAAATAAATGTATTTTAAATATATTACTTTTTTACTAGGGTACCCATACAAAAACTGTTACATATGCACCTATCTTGCAAAGCATAGGAAAATGAACCCACAAAAATAAGATGTTTATATTACTCTTTTAAAGAATCTAATTTAGTCTTTAAAGAATTATGTCGGTCAGTCTAAAATGTATGACGAAATAAAATATTTTAATAAATTAATTTATTTAATTGAAATTGAGATTTCATTCCTGATGTTTCAGCTACAGTCCAGATGGTGGTGTTGTGCACTTTTAGCTGGTTCAAGAAGAAGAGACTGAAGTTTCTGCCTGCACACTCCAGCACAGGAGGTGGCGCTATGCACTCAATTGTTGGATTGCAACACAGAGAAGAATCAGATGTTGGAGACGTACATTGAAAAAATGATTTTGACGATTGTCTTTTAGCAATTTTGATAACATGCTGGCCTTTCTAAGTTGACGGACATATTGATATTTGAAATCTCTGATTTTCTAAATCATATCAGGGAAAAGAGAAAAATCAACCGTTTTCACACTTCGACGGGACACGTGGGACACAACTGCGCAGCATGGTCAAGCCAAGCTCTCTTCAGAAAACATTAAGGTTTGCTCAGGGTCTTCTTTCCTCTTGTTACGCATCTTACAATAGCAGGAGTTTTCTTACATATAAGTATGAACCAAGTGAATGTGATTACTTTTTGAGATTGCTAGAGTATGATCATTCAAGGCCTGTCTTTCCTTGATCGTTCTTAATGTGAGCAACATCTCTAGCATTTGTTTTTTGTATTCCTCCACAGCAAAGGTGCAAAGCTAACCTCAGCTATGGCTGTTGAAAGTGGTGAAGAAGATGACCTTTCCATTAATGAACAAGCCATCAGTGCCAGTGAAGATGAGGTACTAGGCAACTCTCAGTCAGTTAACGCTAGATGAGGATGTTATGACCCGTTGTTTTCTATTTTGTTTATTTTTTATGCATGTATTCATTTATTTTTGCTATCTTATAATTAACATGTTGTCCTTGTTACAGTGTAATCATGCTTTTAAGTACTGAGTAATATAAATGAACATACTATAGGGTTAGGATATTACTTTATAGTAAGGTTCCATTTGTGAACATTGGTGAACTTTATTAGTGAACATGGCCTAACAATGAAAAATAATTGTAAAACATTTATTAGTTTCAGTTCATATTTATTGCAACATTTACTGATACATTAGGCTATCTGTTATTATTAATGAATGGAACTGAAGCTAACATGAACTAACAATGAGCAGTTATAATTTTTTTTAACAAATGTATTGCTCAAAGTTAGTTAATATTAGGTAATCAATTGCATTAATTAACTTTAACTAATGAACCATATTAAGTGTTAGCTGATTACATACATGTAACATGTAACAAGGCCGTTTTAAATGTTTTCTTTTATTCATTACAGATAAATTAACTGATTAGAGCATTTTATGAACTCAGCTGGATGTGTCCAATATGGGAAATATTCACCAAACAACTTTTGTGTTTTAGAGGTTTTGGGATTGTTTTGAGAATCCCTGATCTACAACAATAAACATTAACACCATAATGCAGTATACAGTGGGGTCCAAAAATCTGAGACTTCTAGTAAAAGGACACTTTATTTTTTATTTTTATTTTTTTAAATCGGCATAACTTTAAAGACATGATTTTCAGAATCTGCCTTTTGCTTTAGTATACTAGCAGCAAATTCTGTGAATAATAGATGAGGGGCTGTAATACCAAAGGTGTCCACAAGAGGATGTTGCTTCATTTTACATCTCATGTCATTTTACATCAAAAACTGTTGACTTCACAGTATAAACTCTTATTTGAAAAGATATATGGCAGTCATACCTAATTGTTCGCACAAGCTTTTGGTGCTGATGTCTTACTCATTCGAACCTTCTTATACCTGTGCCAGCTAATTTCCTTTTTTTTCCTTTTTTTTTTTTTTAAAGGAGGGCAGTGATGATGAGAGAAAACATAAGAAGCTACTGGAAGCCATCAGTTCTATGGGTGGGAGAAAGAGGTGCGAGACATTTGAGATTTATCTTTTTAGTGCTGGTCCACCCAAATAAAAATGGATAGACTGCATGGGCTGAAATCCTGAAAATTAGTCTAAAGTTTAGTCTAATGTCTAGTCTAAATGTTTGGAAGATTAAGTAAGCTAGTTCTATTTATACCATGTGTCTAAATACTCGATTCTAAATGGCTGGAATGTGTATTGTTAAACTATTGAATACACGGGTAAGTCCAGTAAGTTTAATCACTGTTCTAATTTAATTGCTGTCTTTGTTGAAGCATTCTCACACGCTGAGATGATTGCACACACAAAGACAAATTTAGTAATGCAGAAACTTGTCAACAATGCCCTGCGACAGATGCAGGGAATTCACACACAATCCCTCTCTCTGTCATATCTTTAAATAAATTCCAATAAATGTAACTTTATTTAACACACTTTTATTTTATTTGAAGTATTTTAGATCAGACTAACTGTAGATAAAGTAACTAATGAAAATTAACCATTACTTTTTATTTGTCCAGTCAAATTTTGAAGTGCAAATATGAATGAAAGCTATACATTGTCCATGCAGGCAAGTGACCATGGTACAAGTTAAATAACCCACAGTAAAATTCAATATGTTTACATCTGATATTCTAAAGAAAGGCCCTTTTGGAATAAATCTGTTTTTAGAAGAGGCAGAAAAAAGTTGCTAAAATGTCCAAAACAGCTTTTTGACCAATTGATGCTTGTTTTTCTAGGAAAAAGCAGAATGAGCGCTCTGAAGCAAGTGTGCAGGTCTCCGAGTTCTTTGTCAATGCAGAGGGTAAATGCAAAATTTATTCACATTAAATCTTTGACTGAAATAGAACATCAATAATAAGTTTTCTTAATTTTGTTTAAAGGTACAGGAGAGAAAATCAACCTTTCTGACCTCCTGGGAACTGTGGAGAAGACCTCGGGAGCTTCCAACAAGACCAAGAAACAGCTGAGGAACCTGCAAAACAGTAAAGGGACTTTGGCATTACCGCTCAACAAACAGGAAACAGAGAAGGTGAAATGCTGAATTTATGATAAACTGTGAGGCTTGTCACTTGTTCTGAAACCTGTGCTTTTAAATTAGTAGCAAGTAATGGCATCAGGGATATAATTTCAAACATGTAGTCCATATAAACATCAATTTCATGTCAGAAGCAAGTAGCAATCAGAATGGGATCAGTGACATTTCATTTTAAGAATCACTTGGAGAAAAGTCATTTACTCTTGGTGCCAAGTTAGGTTACTCTCACAATTTTAATGTGATTTTTCTAGTCTTCCAAAAAGGTTTTTTTCTGCTGACACATTTGAGGATTTTTGCGAAGTCAGACAATATTCAGTTTAGTTTTTACTAAAATGGGTCTTAAACATTTTACTGGTTTTACTTTATTTTAACCTGATTCCTCATGAATGACTGTAGCTATAGATACTGGCATGGTGTTAAAAAGCAAACAAATTTCAAGTCTGCTGCTAAAATTTACGAGTAGTGTAGGCAATTTGATTTCATCCTTTTACATAACTTTTGTCATAGGATTTTTGTCTTAGTTATATGAAGATCTACTTCTCAACATACGGGCACAAAGGTGTAGTTGTTAAAAAAAACTAACTATTACATCAGGACCCACTATTCTAAATTCAGCCGTGGTATTTTTTGTGTCTATTTTGATTCAATTTTTCTCTCTATTATGTCCACAGATTCAGAGAGGCATAGCGTATGAGAAGACCACTAAAGAGGTGTCTTGCTGGCAGAACATCATAGTGCAGAACCGGAAGGCCGAACAAATAGTGTTTCCTTTGAACCAGGAGTCCTCAGGACCTAAACGGGTGGAGCAGGTTGTGGCTGGATGGAAGGTGTGGATTTTTTATTATTTATTTATATTTTATTGTTTTGGAATGGCTCAAATTTGTAAATGCATAAATTGCTATTAGAGGTGCACGATTAGATTTTATAACTGTGGATGGTTGATTTATTTTCCTTTACCAAAGACTCTTTACCTCACCTTTGTCTGTAATAAGCTATGTGTTGCAAATAGGATCAGCACACACACTTAAAAAAAAAAAAAAAAAGACATTCAGCCTAATTTTTGCCTCAAAACACTAGTCAGAAATCATTACTAGCATCTATGATTTGTTTACTCTCCAGGGCCTGAATTTTGGTGCGGGATTGCAGGTTTTGCACATAGTTATTTGCATGTAGAATTAGATACTTACACAAAGATAAGTTTGGTCATTCACTCTCTTTAATATATATATATTTATTATTCTTAATATTCATTGTAACCATTTTAGAAACCCCTCTAAAATAATCTATAGCTATCTTCAGTGTATGTTTATGTCTTTAAACTGATTTTTTTTAAATGCAACTGTGGTTTAGAGGTCTTCACGGGTCCAAAAATTTGTACCTGGACCCGTATTTTATTTGAAAGTGGGACCCGAACCCGTGCAGACCCGAGAAATGCCTTAAATGTACTACCCGGACCTGACGCGGACCCGAACCCGGCTGGGAAGACACAGACCCGACTGCACCCGATCAGCACATATTGCACAGTAAACTGCTATTAAGTCAATAGCAAGTTACGAGAAAAAAATAAAAAATAAATTCCCTTACTACTGTTAGTAGCCTTCTCCTGACTGCGATGCATACAATCCTCCTAGTCAATACATCTCCATCCATGGCTGTTCGTTCCTCTCTATTGCCGACTGAAAGAGCCTTCTTAATCCACTGATTATTGCTTTAAAAGTCTACATGCTGTCACGGTCAGTGACGGATGACTAATGCAACTTCGCATTTTTTTTTTTTTCTCCATCTCGAGTCAACTTCGACTGTTGCGTTTGTGCAACAAAAACGATACTTTTTGTTGGTTGTAATAAAGACTCGGAGCAATTATTTTTTAGCAAAAAACGTGCAGAACAAGAAGTGCGTTACACTTTACTGCGTGCATGTTCAATAACAGGTGCGTCTCTTCGTCAGTTTTGTTTCAGCCTTTTTTCCCCAAATCACTCATGAAGGAATCCATGTACGGGTCCCGGGTCGGGCCTCGGGTCTCGGGTCCTCCTTGAAGACCTCTACTGTGGTTGACATGTAAAAAGTATTTGTAAATAACGAATTTTACCAAAATAAATTATCTTTTGAAAATTATTACCGTTTCAGTTTTATATGCAGGTTTATGAGAAGGAGCATAATTCACCTTTGCTTGTTCATTGGTGTGTTTGTGCTACATTTTTCTTTGTAAAATTGCTTGAACTTTGTATTGAATTGAGTGTACAGTTTTACAATTCACTTTGCCTTCAAGCAGTCTGATTGCTAACACTGATGTTACATCGAGTGGACTCTAAAAATCATTGTTACCTTTCTTTGTGGTTTCTTTTCCTCTAATTGTACAAAGGCTCAGTAATGAGAGATTTACTGTTTACTGGAATTAAACACAATTTTGTCCTCAACATGTATGCAAGCACACACATACACAAAATGACTGTTTCTGATCTTGAGTTACAAATGTTAACTTTAATGTAATTGTTTCTTTGCATGCTGACCAGTTGTAACTAAAACATATGTTTGGTAGAAGCACTTGCTTTTATTTTAATATTAACTCCATGTGCGTATTCTTTGACAGGCTCAAACTCCTCTTGAACAAGAGATTTTCAGACTCTTGCGCATCAACAGCCAGCCAGTCAATGACCCTGTTTTGACTGCTGTAGAGGAGGCGTCACTTAAAGCCATGAGCTTGGAGGAGGTATGACTTTGATAAAGCTTCTGTTCTATTGCCATAGATGTTTTATAGCCATTCAAATCAAGTTATTACTGCTTCTGTATAGGTAGGCCTAGGCCTGGCATTATGACAAGGTGTATACAGTGAAACGGTTAAAATGTATAATGTGATAAGGATTCTGCTCTAATGTTGGAGCAGTATAGAAAACACCTGGGTCATTCCGTGTCAACTCAGCCAGAGGTCCATGGCTCTTTTTTTTTTTTTTTTTTTTGTGGAAGAAATACCTAAAGACAAAATATTTAATGTCACAGATGTATATTTACTGAGCAATTCACTATTTTGTAGAGGAGGGTCAAAGTGACAATTTTCACCTGAGATTCGGAGCCAAATTACAGGAGGGTAAAAATGACTTCAGAAAGACTTCATCATATTTTTACACAGAGATCAGTAGGTCTATTAGTCAAATTTGTTCTTTTTTGCATTATATGCCAATGATGTACATTCAAAAATGGGGAAAAGATATTTTAGATTTTGTGTTTTAACAAACTTTCCCTTTGGCATCTTCATATTTAATGTTCTATATGGTTCAGTTCCAGAGATATTGGAATTTCAAATTATAAAATTGAACCCTTTCCAGTGGTCGAAAACCAAATGTTGGTCACTTTGTATATAATACTTATTTTATTTAAAGAACAATCTCTGAAGAATAAATATTGTTGAAATTAAAATTCTGTCGTGTTCCTCTATCAAAATAGTTACATAGGACGTATTTGTCTGAGTGCTAAAAATGCGCTGAAATTGTCAAGTTGCTCTCAGTATTCTATTCACAAGATTCCATATTTGAATCAGTTTCAGGGATATTTGGAAGAAGGGATTCTGTTCATTTTAACAACTTCTGAAGCTACCAAGAGTTCAGATATGCAGTACTGTAACATGTTTGAAACGAAAGAGGTTGCTTTCCCCACACATTTTATTCACATCAGTAAACCAAGATTTGCCTCACCTGAATTAATTATAAGAATTTCCTTTTCTTTTTTTATTCTTATAGCATGAAGCATAGTCATAGATCAAGGAGTATCCACTGCTAAGGGGCATATTTGGCATAATCACTGATAGTACCTCAAAACTTTGAAACATTCACACTTGAAACAATTAATACTGGGTAATTGTAAACCCTGAGTAAATGGGTTTAATCCTGGGTAATCTTGTTTTATGTTTCACACTGTTCATACTTTACCCAGAGGTAACGATTAGTCCTGGTTAATTCATAATCTGACATGTCACACTGTACATTCCTAAACCCTGGGTTACTGTTATTATTTGCATGTTTGCAGTGTCAACAGTCATGACTAGATAAACCAAATATGATTTTGTGTTTTCGGCTTTTAAAAATGGGTAGGATTCAACAATTTGAACATGGAACCACATTAAGATCCTGATATCTCTGGGATTAAACTGTAGATGTCGACCGATAGTGGATTTTACCGATAGCTAGGTTGGACCACACTGGCCGATACCAATTAATCAACCGATAGTTTTCAAAATGGATACTGAAAGAGAGCTAGTGCTTTACTATTTAAAAAAATAAAAAAGCAGCAATAGTACTGAACCATACTTTGTAAATGAATAAAAATATTAATATTATTTACTATATTGATCATTAAAGTTATTTCATAATTTGCTAATGTTAAAAGAAGAAACTTTAAAATGTAAAAATATAGCCTATTAGTAGCTAATAGTGAATGTTGAAATGAAAACACTCTAACAAGGAACAATACTTCTACAGTTTTCATTAATGCTACGAATGGACTCTTATTGTTAAATGTTACCATTTAATTTCAACAGTCATGCTTAAAGATGGCCATCTTTAAATATCTACACAAGGCCATAGCATTAAAATTACATACATATGGATATTGTATGTGTACTCACACACTTTATTTGCTTCTATTTTTTAACACTTGATAATTATCTAATCAAAAAAAAAAAAAAAGTTAGTCGTGCAGCGCTGCGTCTAGGAGAACTCAGAGGTATCACGCACACGCACACACACCAGACGCTTTGCGTTCAGATCATGTGGCGGTCTAAAACAATTTATTTAAATCACCAAACGGACATAAGTTTGCTTCAAGAATGAACAATGTGGCATAAATGAGTTTGAAGTTCGGTGTTTAAAAAAACAGAGCAAGTGGAAAGAGAACGCGCGATCTATACATGAAGCATACCGGCTTTATTAGAGCCACAGAAAGACAAACGTTTTGCTGAAAAATGCACAATACATAATTTATAGCCTAGGGTGAAGTCATTATATACATTCACAACGATTTGGGACAAATATAATGTAATTTAATAGAAAACTATGTGAATGGCGCTCTGTTCCGCGGCAGGCTTTTCTGTTGGCTGCATTTAAATGCGCGCCTGGAGTTTCCTGTTCTGTGCAGCACGCAGTGTCAAGTGTCAAAATAAACAACACGTGCTGTCAGTGATTTCCGCCTCTAGAGGCCGCTCTCATACTGTATAATGCCAGCGGACCCTTGTCAGCCATTCTGGCAACGGTTGCAAACCGGAAAACTATCGGCATGGATTTTTTCCCGATAACCGATAGTTGTGGCAATCAACTATCGGTGCCGATTAATCGGCAAAACCGATGAATCGGTCAACCTCTATTAAACTGTACAGGGCCCTAAAATGATGATTACAAAAGTTTGGAATCATGTTGAAATATCTTCATTTTTTTTCTTGTTACATGCATGCAAACTTTGGAAAAAGAATATTTTTGGCACTCAGAGAGGTTGTTCAATGCAATTGTTTTGACAGAAGGAAACGAGATACATTTCTAGTTTTAACGTTTGTTGCTCAGATATTCCTCTTTAAAAGAAAATGTCTCTTCTTTATGAAAAGTGACCCACATTTGGTATTTGACCACTGAAATTGCAATATCTTTACTACAGTTACTACAAATGCTTTGTATCATTTTCGGTCAGGGTGCAGAGCATCACAGGATACATGCTCAGTGTGCATAAACGTAAGTGCATTTAAACAAGCAACTTGAGCATCCCTGCACCTGTAGGGCTGCCATCAGGCAGAGTGTAGCTCCAGCCTGAATCAAACACGCATGAACCAGCTAATCTAGGTGTTAAGGATTACTTGAGAGAGATAGATAGATAGATGCCTTCTTTCTATCTTTGCTATCAGTTCTACTTATTAATCAATATTGTTTTTGTGTTCCACTTTTTAACAATTTGCTTTGTATGGCAGGCTAAGATTCGCCGTTCTGAGCTTCAAAAGACAAGAGCTCTTCAATCATACTATGAGGCAAAAGCCAAAAGAGAAAAGAATATCAAGAGTAAAAAGTGAGTTCTACAACTGAACATTTCTGTGAACAACTTACTCTTAGTCTTTCTTTTTAGTACTGTACAAAATAAACAGTTGTACAATATAATTTTTTTTCTCAGGTACCGCAGGATTCAGAAGAAAGCCAAGCATAAAGAGTTTCTGAAGCAGTTTGAGGAAATGGTAAAGACGAATCCTGAAGGAGCTCTGGAAGAGCTAAAAAAGATGGAACTGTCCAGGATGCAGGTACTGATGCTTTGAGGGAGCAAATACTGAAAGACATACTATGGAAACAAAGATTATGAATAAGTGAATCATTTGGGCTTAAATATATTTGTCTTTGTTTTACAGGAGAGAATGTCTCTGAAGCATCAGAACAGTGGCAAGTGGGCAAAATCAAAAGCCATAATGGCAAAATATGATGATTCGGTGAGAGGTTGATTATTATTATTATTTTTTTTCCCATCCTGAATGACTGAAAATGTTATTTATGATACCTATTCTTTGTTATCAATTACTGTAACTAGGGCTGTGACGGTCTCCATGACAACCACGTCACTGTGATGCGTGTGACATCACACACTCTATAACAAGCATAAAATACAAAGTTTTGTATACAATTGCAATAATAGTAACAGTTGCAATAAAATTCGTATTTATAGAATATACCATTTAGTTGTAAATTGTTTTATTTAGACCGTTAATTCACAAAATTCACAAATTATCTCAAAAGTCATACATGGCATTTCCTTTACACCGTGTCTACACCAGACGCGGTTGCTTAAAATGCATTTGTGCATAGAGCACACCATCTGAACGCGTGTTCAGTGCGGCTGGAAACATCGTAACACCAATGAGGTCTTCCCTTAAACCGGACAATATCAACGTGTTTGTTTTTCTGTCAAAGAATTTTAAATCTAACATTATACAAAAGCCAAGGTAGGCTTAAGCAGTAGTGTTTACGTTCTAATTGTTATCAGGCCAACGCAGATTTTCCAGCATTTGATTGAAGTTGTTACAAATTATTTAGGCTACTTTCTTATTTAACTGTATTATTTCTTTGATAGCTTAGTATTTTGCAGGCTGCATGTTGCCGTGTTCACTGACGGAAGTGCTAAAATAAACACGTACGTTTGTTAATAGATGTTTGAGTCGCACCCGCATTTATTTATTTTTTGTTTCAAAATTATATATATAGTTGGTCCGTTTAGGTCCTTTATCCCCCAGTAGTTGGTAAAAATCTGCCACCGTCACAGCCCTAACTGTAACACAATATTGACATATGGATATTTCCCATGCTCTTCAGGCACGCAAAGCAATGCAGGAGCAGTTGCAGATGAATAAAGATCTTACCCAGAAGATTGTGGTGCTTTCTGATGACGAACATGAAAGTAACGAGGAAGGACTGGAGACGGTACCTGATTTTGTGAACAACCCTGAGCCAGTCATTGACCCTGTCAATCCCTGGATGAGAGGCCAACTTACACATGAAGAACCTGAGGTTAGCTGTGTCACAACTGAGGAGCCTCAAACAGCAGAACAGGAGAATGAGGAAGAGGAACTAATTGGAGAATTTGAGAGGAAGAGGAATCTGAGGCAAGCTGATGAAGAGGACTTGATTCCTACAGAAGAACAGAGTAAGAGAGCGGGTTTAAAGAAAATACTTGCACAAAAATTAGAATGGTGATTAGATTAGGTGATTTTACTTTTTGCCATGGAACATGAAAGGAAAGGTTTTCTATAATGTGCAAACTAGGGCTGGGTGATAAATTATATATCGAAATTGCGATAAAATCTAATAAGCTCTAGACATTTTTACTTGATATGGATTAATCAGTCTGTCACACAACAGAAATAGACGTGACAACAGTCAGTCAGTGCATGTCACTAATAAGTCCATGTTCTGTGTCTCTGTGTGAATGAGTGGTGTGGTTTCGTCTGTTGCACTCAAACTCGCACTCAGTGTTTTCAGCATCTGCAGTCTCAATAAATGAGGCCATGAACACAAGGGCTTCATATCCAGAGCTGCTTTCACTTTTTCACTTATTCTGCTTTTCACTAGTCACTTCACCAGCTTTTCATTTGAGAAAAACTACCATCAAATACATACTGAAACCGCAAAAATTAAAGTTCAGTTTAACTTGAAGAATTTATGACAGAAAAATAGGACTATTGTTTACTAAAAGTAATTTATTAGCATTTTATTTTATTTAGGAATATAATAAAAACAAGATATTTTACTGCTTAACATTTCAGGTAATTTACTGCAGGGGTCTCCAACCTTTTTTACACCATGGACTGGTTACTGTTTGAAAATATTGTCATATTTTCAACGGATCATATGGTTTTTGAGCCACAGATAGGATGATTTTTCGGATAAGCAAGAAAAAATTTAAAGCACAGAGAATGAGAATGCCGTGAAGGGTTTTTTGACATAGTAGCCTATGTATCTTACATTTACATTTAGTCATTTTGCAGACGCTTTTATTCAAAGCGACTTAAAATTGGGGAATACATAAAGCGATTCATCTTGAAGAGGCAATCGGACAGACGAAGTGCTTGCAACACCAAGTCTCAGGCATTGTTCAAATAAGTACAAGCTAGCAAGGAAAGGAATAAATAAAGAGAAAGTGGTGGTGGTGTTTTTTTGTTTGTTTTTTTTAAAGTTTAGGATGAACTCAAATAGTGTCAAAAGAGATGAGTTTTTCAGTTGTTGCTTGAAGATTGACAGGGATCCAGCACTCCGGATAGGGGTGGGAAGATCATTCCACCAGCCAGAAATGGTGAACGAGAATGTTCTGGAGAGTGATTTTGAGCCTCTTTGTGATGGTACCACGAGGCGTCGCTCACTAGCAGATCTCAGATTTCTGGAGGGGATGTAGATACTTAATGGTGAGTGCAAGTAGGTGGATGCTGAGTCTGTGGTTGTTCTATATGCAAGCATCAGTGTCTTGAACTTGATGCGAGCCGCGACCGGTAGCCAGTGCAAGGAGATAAAGAGAGGTGTAACATGGGCTCTTTTGGGCTCGTTGAAGACCAGTCGTGCCGCTGCATTCTGAAGGAGTTGTGCAGCGTGCTCTGTCAGAAAGGGCTTGATCTTTCTGATGTTATGTAGTGCAAACCTGCAAGATCAAGCAGTCTTTGTAATGTGCTCTTTGAAGGTCAGCTAGTCCTCAAAGATTACACCAAGATTCCTGACCGAAGTTGTTGGGGTAATCTTAAATGCAGGGAGACGTGAAAGAAGAATCAACTCGGTATTTCCATCTGAAACGCATCTCTATGCTTGTGCTCGCTTTGGGTGTGTGTGAGAACAGCGTGCAAGTTCTTTCGTTTCTTCTTCTTGTGGTTTAAAATCGCTTGTACTTGTAAACTGGCAAATTAATCTGCGAATCACATGCGTGCTGAATGGTGGGGTCTGTTCCATACGCATCGCGGATCAACTGCGATCCGTTTAACCCCTAATATATGACCGATCAGAGCATTCTTTCATTTACAAATTGAACATGAAATTGTTAAATTGCTACTCCATATCAATCGCATACAACGAAAATGCAGAATAATTAGAACAATCATTAATTCACAATAAATACAGTGTGTCGTCATCTATACAAATTTTTCCCAGAAGGTTCTTGCGACCCGGTAGCAGCTCATCCACGGCCCGGTAGTGGGAGTGCGACTCAGTGGTTGCGGACCACTGATTTACTGCACTTGAACTGCATAATGTAAAATAAAGTGTATTTGGTGATTTTCATCCAAACTATCTATTCCTTTAACAGAACCTGAAAGCGAGGTAGTTGAAGATGATGTGGTTGAGGTATCTGACAAAGAGGAGGAGGAGGAGGACGAAGAAGAGGAGGACGTTTCTGAGTTTAACACCCTTTTCAGGCTTATGAGGAGTGAGAAGACACTTGAGGGTCCAAATCAGAAGTCGCAAGGGTTGAACACACCCGAGCGAGAAGGTGAAGAGGGACTTTTGAATGAAGGACCGATTCGAGTCAGGAATATTGAGGACCTGGAGGTTTTGCCTGAGGATGTCGACCCCCAACCCATTGCGGCGCCGTCACTGCCACAGACGGCTGTTGGGGAAGCCACTTCTGAGCCTCCTAACAAAAAGAGGAGGGAAATCGACCTCAAAGAAGTACTCACCAAAGATGCCAGAGTCGTCAAAGTTCCCTTTTTGCCAAAAGTGGTTGAAGAGGAAGTGAGTTAAATTTTAAGTGAAGTATAACCAATAGACCTTAGTCAGGGCTGCTTTCAAAATTGCATACTCTTAATTATGTACTTCTTTTGAATAAGTAATTATTTCATGTTTTATATAGTATGACTGAATGAATGTAATCCAGACTTATTACATTTGCCTTGTCATTGTCCTATGACCTTCCAGCATTAGTTGTTGCTTCACTGCCGTTCACAAATTCTCTCCTGTGGCCTCATAGGATAGTAAAGTGTCCATCAGATGGACATTAAGAATGTTGCCAGAGGTATAAAATCATTTGGATGCTTTTCATTTGCTGTTATATGAAGAGTTTGAGATTTCAGATGCAGGCCATGTTAATTTTACAGAAATGAAAGCAAGACTGTTAGATATAGATGTATTTTGTGTTCTTGTGGACGAAAAAAAAAAATCGAAACAACATGGGTCGTGAAAATTTGACCTGTGAGATAGTGAACACTGAACAGAATCACAGTTAACCTTGACTAAGGTCTGTCTAGGTTAACTTTAAAATTTAGTTAAGAGTGATTTGTGAGAAGTAACATTGTATGCTGCATTTTCCTGTGTTTTAAAATGTTTTCCCTTTTTTGATAGGATCATGATGAACAGATCTCCATCATCAAGGAGGCCTTTGCTGGGGATGATGTAATTTCTGATTTTATAAAGGACAAAAGGAAACAGGAAGCTGCTGGGAAGCCTAAAGTGGTGGACCTGACACTGCCAGGCTGGGGAGAATGGGGAGGTGTTGGTCTCAAGCCATCCCGCTGGAAACGCAAAAGGTAATAGTATTAAATTATTTTTATCTTTAACTTTCAAAACATCTCCTGTCTTTCACCTGTTGTTGTAGCGGTTTAATTATTTGAATTACAGTTTATTTTAAATATTTTTTTCTTTCGCCTTCACTAGCTTAAAGTTATATTTAGTAATTTTTAATTAAAATGTCTAAGAAAATGAGTAGCACTTCAGAGAAATGTTTAAAGTGGTACGTACTTGAGATGAAGACTCTTGAACAAAGACTTGGGCCAGATTTACTAACAGTAACGGCTTGCTTCACTACATACCCCTTTAAAAATATTACTGTTAGGAAAAATTAGCATTTGCTTATTCGTTTGTAGGAGTTTCCCTTTGAGATGTAAAATATTTTGGAGGAGAGTATTTATAGACCCACTCCCCACATGATTGTAAAGCGCTTTGGGTGTATAGCAATACACAATAAAGCGCTATATAAATGCTTCATTCATTCATTCATATTTTGGAGGAGAGTATTTATCAGAATTAGCTTTATTGCCAGGTATGTTTACACACACAAGGAATTTGTTTTGGTGACAGAAGCTCCACAGTACGACAGAATGACAGTGACAAGACACAGATAATAAAGATAATAATATACAAAATATACAATGTGCAAAATGGCACAAACACATTATTCAAAATAGACAATTTAGTATGTACGTGTTCAGGTGCATCTCAATAAATTAGAATATCGTGGAAAAGTTCATTTATTTCAGTAATTCAACTCAAATTGTGAAACTCGTGTATTAAATTCAATGCACACAGACTGAAGTAGTTTACGTCTTTGGTTCTTTTAATTGTGACGATTTTGGCTCACATTTAACAAAAACCCACCAATTCACTATCTCAACAAATTAGAATACTTCATAAGACCAATTTAAAAAAAAAACATTTTTAGTGAATTGTTGGCCTTCTGGAAAGTATGGTAATTTACTGTATATGTACTCAATACTTGGTAGGGGCTCCTTTTGCTTTAATTACTGCCTCAATTCGGCATGGCATGGAGATGATCAGTTTGTGGCACTGCTGAGGTGGGATGGAAGCCCAGGTTTCTTTGACAGTGGCCTTCAGCTCATCTGCATTTTTTGGTCTCTTGTTTTTCATTTTCCTCTTGACAATACCCCATAGATTCTCTATGGGGTTCAGGTCTGGTGAGTTTGCTGGCCAGTCAAGCACACCAACACCATGGTCATTTAACCAACTTTTGGTGCTTTTGGCAGTGTGGGCAGGTGCCAAATCCTGCTGGAAAATGAAATCAGCATCTTTAAAAAGCTGGTCAGCAGAAGGAAGCATGAAGTGCTCCAAAATTTCTTGGTAAACGGGTGCAGTGACTTTGGTTTTCAAAAAACACAATGGACCAACACCAGCAGATGACATTGCACCCCAAATCATCACAGACTGTGGAAACTTAACACTGGACTTCAAGCAACTTGGGCTATGAGCTTCTCCACCCTTCTTCCAGACTCTAGGACCTTGGTTTCATCTGAAAAGAGGACTTTGGACCACTGGGCAACAGTCCAGTTCTTCTCCTTAGCCCAGGTAAGATGCCTCTGACGTTGTCTGTGGTTCAGGAGTGGCTTAAAAAGAGGAATACGACAACTGTAGCCAAATTCCTTGACACGTCTGTGTGTGGTGGCTCTTGATGCCTTTACCCCAGCCTCAGTCCATTCCTTGTGAAGTTCACCCAAATTCTTGAATCGATTTTGCTTGACAATCCTCATAAGGGTTCTCTCTGTTTGTGCATCTTTTTCTTCCACAATTTTTCCTTCCACTCAACTTTCTGTTAACATGCTTGGATACAGCACTCTGTGAACAGCCAGCTTCTTTGGCAATGAATGTTTGTGGCTTACCAAACTTTGCAAAATTCGGTGACTTTCCGTGCTAAATTGTAAATTCCGTTTTTATAACTGGATTCCGAGATTCCGTCCGCATTTTCTACATCGCGGAAATCATATGGCCGTACGTGTCAAGAACCGGATTGACCGGGTACTCGGTACCACCGGTACTTTAAAAAAAAAACCTGGTACCGTGACATTTAAATTTTTTTTAGTACCGACTTGGTACCAAAGTAGGGGTCTTTTGACAACACTACTTGGAGAGTAGGGAGGGTTGTACCAGTGATTCGCTCAGCAGTCCGGATTACCCTCTGTAGGACAGATTCAATGATGGCGGAGTAGAACTCTTTCAGCAGCTCCTGTGGCAGGTTGAGTTTCCTCAGCTGGCGAAGGAAGTACAACCTTTGTTGGGCCTTTTTGACTATAGAGTCTATGTGAATTTCCCACTTCAGGTCCTGAGATATGGTGCTGCCAAGGAATCTGAATGACTCCACTGTTGTTACAGTGCTGTTCATGATAGTGAGTGGGGGGAGTGCAGGGGGTTTCTCCTGAAGTCCACGATCATTTCCACTGTTTTGAGCATGTTCAGCTCCAGGTTAAGACTGCACCAGACAGCCAGCTCTTTAACCTCCTGTCTGTAAGCAGACTCGTCGCCGTCCTGAATGAGAGTTTGACAGAGGGGTCTTTAGATGTGCAGTCGTTGGTGTACAGGGAGAATAGCAGTGGGGAGAGAACGCAACCCTGGGGGGCACCAGTGCTGATCGTATGGGTGCTGGATGAGAATTTTCCCAGCCTCACTAGCTGCTGCTTGTCTGTCAGGAAGCTGTTGATCCAGTGACAGATGGAGGTGGGCACGGAGAGCTGAGTTAGTTTGGGCAGGAGGAGGTTTGGAATGATCGTATTAAAAGCTGAGCTGAAGTCTACAAACAGGATCCTCACATAAGTCTCTGGTCTGTCCAGATGCTGCAGGATGAAGTGCAGTCCCATGTTGACTGCATCATCCACAGACTTGTTTATAGGCATACTGCAGGGGGTCCAGTAAGGGTCCAGTAATGTCCTTCAGATAAGCCAAAACCAGTTTTTCGAATGACTTCATGACCACAGACGTTAGAGCCACAGGTCTGTAGTCATCAAGTCCTGTTATCTTGGGTTTCTTTGGGACGGGGATGATGGTGGAGCATTTGAAGCAGGAAGGGACTTCACACAGCTCTAGTGATCTGTTGAAGATCTGTGTGAAGATGGGGGGGCTAGCTGGTCAGCACAGGATTTCAGACAGGCTGGTGTCACACTGTCTGGGCCTGGTGCCTTTCTTCTCTTGTTCTTTCTGAAGACCTGGCGCACATCATCTTCACTGATCTGGAGTGCAGGTGTGGGGGAGATGGGGGTTGCTGGAGGTGTTAATGGTGTTTTTTTTCAAACCTGAAATAGAACTCATTCAGATCGTCTGCCAGTTGATGATTCGCCTCAGTGTTGGGGGATGGTGTCTTGTAGTTAATGTCTTTCAGACACTTTCCACACTGAAGCCATGTCACTGGAAGAGAATTGGATCCTTAGTTTATCGGAATAATTCCTCTTTGCCACGCTGATCTCTTTTTCCAGTGTGTATTTGGCCTGTTTATACAAGACTGTGTTCCCATTCCTGTAAGCATCTTCTTTGGCCTGACGGAGCTGTCTGAGTTTTGCAGTGAACCATGGTTAGTTGTTGTTGTAGGTTAAATGAGTCCTGGTAGGAATGCACATCTTCACAGAAACTTAAATCATGCAGTGTTATTTACTAAGATTTGCGGTAGTCAGTTTACTGTTTTAAACCAATTTGTGCTTGACATAGCTGTGATAGATGCTAATTGGCACTGCTTTTGGAAGGTTGCTTTGGTCATTTATGTTCTTTAATTGTGCAGTGTCAGTAGATAACTTGCAGAACTTCCACTATCATCATCTACTGATGCCACCAAAAGTAGACAGTACTGGATACCAAAGTTGATTAAAAAAAGAATAATACTCGAGCTTTAACTCCTTTATTTAAACATTTTAACATTATAAAAACACAACATTAGTGGCACTTGGCCTTCAAATAATAAATAAAATGAAACAGTTTAGCATATTATAGCATAGTAATTTCAGTACTATAGCAAAAAAAATTGTAATCCTGTGATGCAAAGTAAATGCATTAAAACATTAGCGTGTAGCCTTCAAATATTGTTCAATTATGTAAACATTATATTAAAAAGATCTAATAAAAGTAATAAACACGTTACAGGTAACTGAAAAGATGGCCGGTCTGTTGCACTTATGCTGCAAGACTTGACGCTCGGGTCTAATCTGACACATAAGATTGGTTTCATCCTGTCTGTTGCTCTGGTTATCACAATGTCAAACTTTACAATTTCAGATTCAGACCCGCATTTTAATGCAGTCGTCACTCCTGAAACAGTGTGTACTAAGCATGAAAAATTTAATATTTATTCAAATTATGAGGTTATACACAGAAAGTGAGAAGATGTTGCCTTATAATCGATGAAGCTGTTCAGCCGCATTACAAGCTCACTGACTAAGTAAAGACTCTGGTTATAATAAAAAAGTCCATATTGCACAATGAATCTCTTAATTACATTGTGTTTATACTTTTGTTACAGCGAAACTATTTGTGAGAGTGCAGAGCTCAAGCTGAATTGACTCTGGCAGTTCTGGCTTGCACAAATCTGATTGGCCATTGCGTTCACACGCTCAACAAACATCTGTGATTGGCTACAATGCTCAGCACTTCAAAAACACATTGTAAATTGAAGTCTTGGGCTGTGCAATTAATCGAAATTCAGGCGTAATCGCTATTAAATCATCTGGATTTGTGCGATTTTATGAAAGCTGTTAATATGCAGCTTGTCAGTGAAGTACGGCTCTGTTATCAGTAGTAAATGCAGCAAATTTGAGTCGCTTATAACATGCGTTTGAAAAAGCAACGTGTCAAACATCTTTCCAAACATGAAGCATTTATGAACCTCTTGGCCAACAAAATACCACATTTCATAGCATATTTTTACTTCAAACTCACTTCATAACATCATTCGAGTGTTTGAAATAAAATCCTTCTGTGAGATGATGTGGCTTCTTACACAGAATAAGGCACGCAACATATTTTATAGTATTCTAAGAAGTGATATAGGCTATATTGATTAACATTAGTTGGCTTGTATTACTGGTATAGTGGAAAGGCTGTTAAAGTGACATTTTTAAACTTTAAGTACCAAAGTACTGGTAATTTTGACAACGCTACCATCCTCACTTCTATGCAATTTAATTTTCCTTATTTAGTGAATCTGGCCCAAAATGTTGTCTTTCACATGGAGCAGATGTAGTCTTGATTTGATATCAATTCTTTTGAAAATTCTTCAGATCCATGTCTATTTTTCTTTCTTCTAATACTGTAAACTATACCCTCTCACCTGGTGGCGTGTTCCGCTTATGAGGTGGCTTTTTTTTTTTTTATCTATTTTTTTTTATATATACATAAATGGCAATTCAGTTGTACCTACACATCCTCAGCTCAAAGCCTTATCATAGTCCTAATGGTTCATTTGTCTCTGTAGATTTAGGATAAAAATGGCTCCATCACCTCCACGGCAAGACCGGAAACTGCCTGATACCATCATATCAGAGAACAGAAGTACATCAATCGCTTCCCATCAGGTAACTAATCATCTGGCAACACTCAAAAGTAGCAGAGGTCTATAAAATTGGTAGGAATTTTAGTATAAGAATCTCATTCCCTCATGAATGCATTGAATTCCTGATTTTGAGAAAAGATGCTTAACAAAATGTAAACAAAAAGCAAATGGAATACCTAAGAAGTTATATGTCCTTGTCCATTTTGTTGACTCAGTTAAATTTGTTGAATTTCTTTGGAATGCTGGAAACAAGCGACAGGAGTTTTAATTCAATTAAATGCCATCTCAGAAATTTAAAGGAAGCCCAATACTGTGTGTCTCTAATTATTATTGTTGTTTTTCGTAGGTTAGTCAACTACCATTCCCGTTTCAAAATACTGCACAGTTTGAGTCTTGCATCCGTACACCTATTGGGCAGACGTGGAACACACAAGGTGTTGTGAAGAAGATGACAAAACCCAAAGTTATCACTAATTTGGGTGCGATCATTGAGCCTATGGTCAAGGAGGACTTCATAAAGAATAAGACCACAACATCAGCTGGTAAAGGACCAGCAATCATGTTGGGAGAAAACAAAAGGGCAAATAAGGGCAGGAAATGGTCATCAGCAAAGCATAGAGGAAGAAGAGGATCACAGAAGAGGAAAAAGCAACAGACTTCAGTAACTGCATAAATAGATTTGATTTGTGAGGTAAAGTGTTTCAAGAAGACATCTCTGTGATAAATTAACATATGAACTTATGATTCTGATCATGGTCACATACATGTAATTGTATTTATCAGAATACCTATTATTAGTAATAACTGTTTTTTCTGTTCAGCCGCTCTCAAATAAATCAATTTTAAAAGCACTATATTGTTGCAAACCCTACTAAGTTGTTGTTTGATTGTCTTCCTGGTTGAATGTTTTTTAAATGTTCCAACATGATTAGTGTCAATACTTGAACCCTGAATTAAAAATTAAATATCCTTTTAAATTGATTTAAAAAAAATAAAAAATGGCAGCTGTGTTTGCCAGAAATTGACCATTAAAAATGTGGTGATCATGTTCCCAGTATTATGGAATTTTACAACTCGTAACAGTGTTTTTGTATTATATTGATACTTAATGTCTGCTTGGATAGGCTATCAAAATCTTTAATTTATTGTATATTGCACCACCCTTGGTGGTTAGGCCTACCAGTATATTTTAAGGTGGAGTTCACCTAAACATGATATATATATATATATATACAGTGCCTATAGAAAACCATCATACCCCTTTGAAAGAGTTAGTTCATCATACAGCCTGGGAATTTGGAATTTGACTGAACTTGAGCAATTCTGCAAGGGAAAAAAAAAAAGAAAGAATTTCCCAATCTAGTTGTGCAAAGCTAGTGCAGTAATATCCAAAACAACGAATTTCTGTGATTAAAGGAATAGATGGCTCTACAAAGTGTCTCATCAGTGGACTGATGACTTTTCCAACCATGTTATTCTAGGTACACCCTATAGAAGAATTTGCTTTTCATTACTCCCATGGTGAATCAATGCAGCAACATATTTTGTGTTAAAAGAAATCATAAAAGTAGGTTGGTTTGTTTAAAAGCATGTAAATGTGTGGTGAGGTGGGCATCGGAGTAGAATCATTTAGCTAAATTAATACAGTATATTTGTGTGATAATCTGATACCAGCAAAGTTTGTCCCATATACTGTTTTGATCATTTACTTTGTTCAATCATTTAAATTAAGAATAATTGTTAAAGCTGCTTAAACTGCTTACAGGAGATCTGATAATTTAATATGGCAGTAGTAACAATGTATTTATTTTATGAGATGCTTAATATATTTTCAAATATAATGATTTCAATACACCAATTCAAAATATCATGGTTATCTTTAAGTTGGAAACCAAACTAAAAATATATTGACTATCCAAGTCTAACCATGTCATGTCATATATCATGTCAACAAATGGAAAAATTGGCACGCTATTATCACGTCAATAGGCCTTTATCACACTTCCGCGTTCGAAAAGCGGAAGATTCAAATAGTAGCGTAAAAGAACTTCCGCTGCAGCCTCTATCAATGGCTGTGCCCATAGCACGGCATTGTTGTGGATTATTTATGTAGAATTCAGCACATATACGTCTTCTAAAGACACCAATCTCAGTTTACAACAATTAATTGAGTATTATGAAACGATGGAATATGTTGTCACGATATCCCGATGCGTATTTCGTGACTTAAACAGGAGCGCGCGAGGCATACTGTAGGCCTATGTGTAGGCAATTCTTCACAGTCTGATCACCTTATTTCAATACAGAACAGCGAAAAAACTATACAAACAATATCACATTAATAAGCATTAGAATTAGCCAAAGCTTAAAACATTATGACTAAAGACTGTATAGAAGGATTAAATTAAAGAGCAAACTTGTATTAAACAATGCTCACATTTTTTTCACGCGCTGACTTTGATGCAATCCTCTATAATCGCATCAAATTTAAGTTGTTCAAATAAAGAAACATTTCCAGCCCATAGACGATAATTAAAAATAAGTTTAATCATCTCATTCGTGATTGCGTGCAACGATTGAATATCATTATACTGTGAACAAGAACGGGAGGTTAATCACAATAAATATAATGCAAAAATAAACAATATAATATTAAAAATAAAATAAAAGTCTAAGTGAGTATTCCTCTGGCAGTAACTTGAGCTGCGTGCTCTTCATTAATCTGACAGTCGCGTCCCTCAGATAGGCTCATGTTACACATTAAAATGAAGGATGACATGATACATGGTATGGAAACGGTATAAATACGCAGTTTTAACATTGTCGTTTATTTCGTCAGTGTTCAACTGAACTAAATTACTTGAATTTTCTTCACAAAACTGGCGTCTGTCCATTGACAATAAAGCAGGCGGAAATTCCTTTACGCTACTAATCAGAGCCGGATGTGACGACACGCGGACTGTGATAAAGGCCTATTATTGTGCCCTCAACAGCAGGGGCGTTTTTACCGCAAATGCCATACTTTCACATATTCTTCATAAAAAAATGGATCCCCTGTAAAGCCCAATTTATTCTTCTGCATCGAGTGTTGCAAGGCATACCCTGATGCACACCTCCCCAAAAATGCAGAAGTATAAATTGGCCTTAACACTGCACACAACAGGCAGTCAAGCCAGCTGCATAACAACAACACAGTGGTTCAACAGGAAAAAAAAAAAAAAACTAGTTCAACAGTAAGTCACAAGATGGACAGAGCTCCCCCTTCAGACACTGCAGACCCTGCACTCAGATTCTGCTCTTTGGTTCCACTCACAGTCATAGTTGGAAATCACTCTGGCCTGATCCAATCCTGTGAAAGAGAGAGAAAGGAAGAACACAAGGCAACCAAAGCAACACATGTACTCCCTACAACAGTAACTCTCAGGATGTAAAAACATTCTTTAAATTATCTTAAAAGAGACACTTGACATTTAAAGACAGCATAAGTTCACCTTTTAAGTAAAACATGCCACAAAAATATGTGTGTTAAGGTTTAAATGATGATGTGATTTAAATTGATCAGCATGAACACCTCCAAAAAACACATTCACTCCAACTGGTTTAAAGTCATTGCAAAGGTGAGTAAGAAATTACTATCTTCATTTATTTCCTTTTGCAATTTCTCTGATATTTTGTGATCGCTAGTCTAGCTTAAGCCTTCTGATACTCTTTGAGATCACAGTAGGTCTCTGTACATTTTCTGATTTAAAAACATAGGTTTTAGCGTTTAATGGTTTATAAATCAAAAAAAAAAAAGGCTGTTTACCAAAGACCCAATCTTACATGCAACCACCCAAACATTACAACAGTAGAATAGTGAATAAATTGAGCAAGGAAAATGTACATTTTCCATGCTCATTTCCTTTCTAACAGAGGATGTCTTTGTTTCTTTGTCCAGATCAATGACAGATTCCTGAAACTGAAGACATGTTTCCTTTGGAAAGCCATCCCACCTGATACCATGTGAATACTCTATGCAGGGGAGGGGCAGGGTCCTGTGCTGGCATGAAATAGCCATTTTTTATGCAGTTGTGACTCAGCAAAAGTGCCTTTCAAAATTCGATTGTCCACGGCATGATCTGGGAAAGTGTGTATAAATTAGTTGTGTTGCACTGTACGATTGCAAATGAGCTGTTGAAAAAGCCTGTTTCAGGAATCATGGATGCTGTGTTTTTTGGGGTTGTCATACTTCAAGTTTTGACATCTGTTCTGTCCTTTCCAAACGGGGCACCGACTTCAACTTGTGTGGATATGATGCCCAGGCATGGAGGGGTACAGCCCAAGCCAAACCCTGCTCCATACACCATCCATCCAAGCAGCACAACTTTTCAGACTGGCAAACCCATCACAGGTAGGGGACAATTTGGATAAAGCAAATACAGTATGATGGGGTCACTGTTTTAAGATACATTTTGTAAATGGATTCATGAATTTTTCCAAGATCTGCATGTCTGAATCCAAAGTTTACAGAGTTCTTGCTATACTGTTATGTAATTCATAATTGCATACCAAGGAAGTGTTATATGGAAAATCCTCTCAATCAAGAATTTAAAATGTGTTGCCCATAAATCTATTTGGAAATAAAACTTGGAGATGTTTTGTTTTGCTCTGTTTTTCCATGTTTTTAATGGCATCTTAGTCTCCACAAACTTTGTGATACATTCAGGCCAAATTTTTGGGAATATTTTAACTGCATTTATAAGAATTAAGCAGTTTAATTTAATTCATGTATATCACTTAAAATGAGGACAGTGGTGATAGCATCACTGGATTTAATGTTTGGTCATTTGTTGTTTGTCAGTTGTAATCAAAGGTCCAGACTATAGGGGCGTGCTCCTTGAGGCTCGCTCTGGATCCGACTCAAAAGCAATAGGAACTTGGCAGACACCTCCAACTAACACAAAGTTCTTAGAGGTAAGGCTTTGGAATGTGTAGAGTTAATGATTACGCTTCTATGGTACTGCAATGTTTATATCTGATATAGTATGCATTATGATCAGATATGATTCAGATGACACAGAACCCCTTTTTATCATTTAGAAATGTCAAACTATACCCGTTACAAAAATGTAAGTTCTTTTCATAGTTGCCACAGTTAACACTAAGTGGACTAATTATGGAAACTCCAGTCAGGGACTACATATTGTGACGGGAGGAGCCAAGGACAGACACAGTGGGTGTGGCGTCAGGCCTCGGAGAGGCTTTTATTTAAAAAATAATAATAATAATAATCAATAAAATAAAGTGTCCAGGGGGAAGAAGTGTCCAAACGAAACAGGGGGATCTGGTGTCCTCGTCGTGCTGCGGGGCTCGTGAAGGAGAGCAGTGTTCCAGGAGGAAGGGTCCAGGGAAGGGGCGGAGTCCGGTGGCCGCACGCGCTCCCGCTCTAGTCCGGTTACGAGGAGCGGCGGCTTCTTCTGAGCGGCGGCTCTTCCTCGGCCTTTGGCGGGACTTGAACGGCCCGGCATCCTGGCCCGTCGGCCGTAATACGGGTGCGGCTTTCATCCTGACTATGGATCCTGCGGCTCACATCCCTCAACGCACCCTTCCTGGACCCACGAGGACACCAGCGTGCATGCACGGGGGAAGGGACCGGTCTCTCGAGGAGAGGCGCGCTTGGCATTTAACAGCGGCGGTGATGAGGCTTCATTCAGTCCAGCTGTGCCTCATCACACGCCGCCAGCCCTCGTTGATTCTACGCCCCTCCTCTCTTACACACCCACTCCCGTCGGGAGCCTGGTGAAGGGCGGCGAATAAGGGACGGGGTGGCAGGGCAACCGACTCGTCACAATATCTAGTCATTCTGTAAGATAAAGAAACTTTTTTTTTTTTTTTTGTTAAAGGGAGTGGGCATAACCAAACATTCAGAAATATGTTATTTGGTATACCAACAAGTGTTTTAAATTTAGTAATTGTTACTGAAGGTTGTACACTTCCCTAGTGTTCAGGAAACCAGCAAGGTGCAATCACTCATGCCAACACCAACATAAAAAACAACTCCACCGTCTATACCTGGATTCCACCAGCTACAGCCCAAAATGTCTTCTTCAAGTAAGAGTGAACAAATTCATACTACATAACCGTACTAATAATGTAAGTTGTAAGTTTGTGCAAAATAGTCATTTGTATGCTAATACAAATACTATTGTTAATTTTAGATTAGAAGTCCCCCCCTTAAATATTGCATAAAAATGATCAAAATACTTAAATATTTGTCCACATATTCCATAGGGCCACTGTAGCCCAGCAGCGCATTGTGTTCTGGGTAGACGTGATTTCTTCAACTTTGACTTCCAGTGAGTAAATATTGTTTTATACATTTATGTAAAAATAAAAGGCTGTCACAAGGTATTGATAATTGTACATGCAAGGAATAATCCATGCACCATTTATTAAACAGTTTGACTTTTGTCTCCTATTTATCAGGTGGAGGAACATTACTTGATGTTGTACACGATAGTGCTGAAAGGATTGTCACACCTGCCCTGTTACTTCTTGTTGTCCTGCTGGCAATTGTTCAAAACCTAGTTGCTTAAGAATGATCAAGACTGATTAAATTAGCTCAGTTACTCCGTATAAAATATTTAACCAGTATTATACATTTAGACACATATTTTTATTTGCCTGACTAAATAAAATAAAAATAAATAATGTAATGAACAAAAATGTTTTATTGTGTTTTGGGTTTATATTAATGACCAGATGAATTTACATTATCCCATGCACATAAATCAATATCTTGTCACTCTGGTGAAAAATCAGGAACATTATCCTGCTGATTACACAGCAATTTACCAAATAAGTAAATGGACATGCACTAGTTATTTGAATTAAAACAACTTTATTTTAAGAAAGAGACTGCAGAAAGCACAAATCAACTAGAATTTTTTTGTATGAAATCCATTGTCTGACCAATGGAAGATGAAAGGAGTGTTTGGGAGACAGGCACTATTTTTGTACTACTACTGCTAATAATAATAATATTAATAATAATAATAATAATAAACTGATAGTTCAAATATGCCTTAGAGATTTAGGTATCATGTTTGATATTTAAAGGTCAGTTATGGAACATCCTTATTAAAGACACAGAAAAGTTAATTCATAACTTCAACTTTTAGACAGATGACCCACTATAAGCTGCGGCTTGTTTAAAACCCAGGAACCAGAGTGCCAATCATAAAATTTCTCTTAAAGCTGCTTTGGAATAATGTGGATTGTAAAAAGCATGACAAATTTCATTGAAAAATTGCTTACAACAAAGTATAATGTCTACTGTTTATTTCAAAGCATGTGAAACCTCTCAAACAGTAATATGCTGCATTATTTCTACATCAGTATGTTGCATGTTTAATTCAGAAAGTTGTCTCAAAAGTATTAGTACCAACCTTTAATCAGAGTTAACGGCTTTCTTCCCTTTTGACAAAACACAAAGAACAGTCAAATAATAAACAAGAATTTGAATAAAACACTCTTGTGTGTCCAGAGGTGACAGCTCAGAATATGAAAAGCAATGATATGTTTGATACAAACCAGTAATAAAACAACACACTATGAAAAACAGATTCCAATTATTGTTTATTAATAATATTAATAATACTACTAATAATAAAGTGAATAATATATTTCACTGTTCTTATATCACCAATGATTTGTATCTGAAATAAAATTCAATTCAGTTTTAGCTTAGGTTTGGAAATAAAATGAACAAAAACACCATTAAAATATAAATATATCTCAGCTTCTTCTGGTATTGTAACTCAAATTAAGATTAACAACAACAACAACAACAACAAAAGACTGCAGCTGTATTACTTCCGGTTCATTCATTTCACATGGAATAGTGTAAGCTAGGGAAGAGAAGAAACATTTAAGAAAAAAAAAAAAAGAAAGAACGAAAATCATTATAAACATATACACATATACTGTATTATCATAAACATGTATAATCTTTAATATAACTACTAGTACAACAGGCTTCACAAGTAAAGCAAGAGTCTATTCACAATACACAACTTTTTCTTTAAATAGTGAATTTTATATAATGTTCAAATAATCTTCTTGAGCTCGTCGTACAGAACCAGGACGAAGGCTCCACCCATGCCCCTGAGCACATTGGACCAGGCACCCTTGAAGAAAGCCTTGCCACCCTCATCACGTGCAATCTTCCTCCAGCAGTCAATAGTGCCGCTGTACATTATGTCAGCTAGAATGAATTAAATAGTGCATAGGAATAGTGCATCCAAAAAGGAAAATTTGAAAAACATTTACTTACCATTGAGCCATCCAAGATGTAGATGAGTTTCTTTCTTTGCCAGAACAGATTTGGAGAAATGTAGCATCACATCACTTGCTCACCAATGGATCCTCTGCAGTGAATGGGTGCCGTCAGAATGAGAATCCAAACGGCTGTTAAAAACGTCACAGTAATCCACAAGTAATCCACACCACTCCAGTCAAACAATTAACGCCTTGTGAAGCGAAAAGCTGCATGTTTGTAAGAAACAAATCCATCACTTTAAACTGTCACTTCTGTCCAAAATGTGAGTCCATAAATAACACTTCCTCCAGTGAAAAAGTCCATCCCCTGTTGTTGTCTCACATCAAAATCCACCAGCGTTATTCTCACCTGTAAATGGTTGCTTGATCTGTGCATATTTCCCATACTGATTCAGACGAGATGACTTTTCACTTGAAAAACAATATTATAGATAGAAGAATCATATTTTAGCTGGAAGTGACAGTTTGAAGTTAAAAATATCTTGATGAATTTGTTTGTTACAAACATGCAGCTTTTCACTTCACAAGACGTTAATTGGTGGACTGGAGTCATGTGGATTACTTGTGAATTATTGTGATTTTTCATTCACTGCAGAGGATCCACTGGTGAGCAAATGATGTAATGTTAAATTTATCCAAATATGTTCTGATAAAGTAACTATTTTTCAGCATATTTTCATTTGCTTTAACATCATATAAAGACTGAACTGAACCAAACACCAAAAAGACCAAAGAATTTTGGGTGGAACATGAGAGAAAACAATTGTCTACCTCCTTTACGTCCTGACTGCATCATCATACGACGACGTACTGTGTCAAAGGGATATGATGTGAAACCAGCAATGGCAGTGACTGTGTGAGCAATCATCCAGCTGACAAAAATATGGGTGTTATTTGGGTCGGGAAGCATGCCTGTAAAAAAAAAAAAAACTGATATTTTATACCAAAATAACAACTACCAAAATGAATGCAACTGCCCATTAAGGGTTAACAATTTACAATTAGTTGCTTAATAAAATAAAACACATTTTTAAGGTGTTATTGTTGCACAGTATTTTTGTTTTTAGTGTGGATAGACAAATTATTAAGATTAAGTAAAATAATCTTCATATTTCCACAACAAGATCAACAGCGCTTCTCATCTTCCCTTCCTCCCTGACTCTACAGCACAATTTCACCATCCAGCTAGGTTCATCAACAATTACCCCATCAAGTTCGGTCAGAAATCTCTGAGTAATCTTGGATGATCAACTGACCTTCAAGGACCACAATGCAAAGACAGCTCGATCATGCAGGTTTGCATTACACAACATCAGTAAGATCAGGCCCTTCTTTACGAAGCATGCTGCACAACTTCTTGTTCAGGCCCTTTTCTAGGCGGAACTAATGCAATGGTCTTCTGGGTGGACTTCCTTTATGTACAATCAATCGGATGACCACATCTCCAATCCACTTTCTGTTCAATGCACATGTGTGTGTGTAAATTAGACTACTAGAACAAACCTCCTTAACAGTATTTATGCTTGAACGCTCAACTCCAGTGTACCGAGGTAAAGAACATGTAGATCTAAATAATGAAATTATCATATGACTCCTATCCCTGATAGGTGGAAATGGTGTTGTTGCAACTCTCCCCATGTTAATAATAATAATAATAATAATATTGTGAAATATTATTACAATTTAAAATAATGGTTTTCTATTTTACTGTATTTCTGTGATGCAAAACTGAATTTTCATCAGCCATTACTCCAGTCTTCAGTGTCACATGATCCTACATAAATCATTCTAATATGCTGATTTATTATCAATGTTAGAAACATGTTTATTTTACAACCTGTGATACTTTTTTCAGGATTTTTTGATTATTAAAAAGATGTTTAAAAATAAATAAATAAATATTTTATAACATAAGTCTTTACTATCACTTTTTATCTGATGCATTCTTGCTGAATATTACTGTGGTTTTTTTATGTTCTTTTAAAAACAATAATGGGTCCAAACTTTTGACCGTTACTGTATGTACATATTAATCAAACTTTATCTAAGGTAATCTCTTTTTTTTTGTTTGATGAAGATGTTATTGTTGTTATTATTTTGCTGTTTTATTTAATTTAATCACAGTTCCAGAATACCACTTCAGTAAGGGCTTTTATAATTTATTTCCTAGCTGGGTATGGGCAGGATTTACCCATCCCATTTAATCAATATTGACTACAGATATTGTATTATTAATTACAATAATATTATATTATGTCTTGCATTGTTACCTTAAATATGACATATAAAGTATATATATATATATATATATATATATATATATACACACACAAATCAAGCGGAACAGAAAGACACAATCACTACTAAGCAGAAAAAAAGTAATTTAGTTAAGTTAAGTGTTATGTTAGAGCAGTAATCCTAATCATCAGCCAAATTTAGAATATACACCTGAGATCCTTTATTTGAACCATTAAAAAATGTTTTAGTGTGTTTTCTTTTTAACTTTGAATACAAACTTCTCTGCTTTTACTTTTTGTAGCTATTTTGCTAGTCAGCTCCTGACACAATGTCATTAATTGTACACACAAATTCAAAGCGTCCCATCTGGGTAAGTTTATATTTAGAATACATTGCAATCACTCCAAAATAGATGACAACAACTCACACACCTGCATTAGGAGCTGTACCTCTTTGCGTGCCTATTTAGCCGTTTGCATCGCATAGTTCGCAGCATCTGAAAGATGCATTCGTTACGCAAACATTCAGAAGGCGGAACCCACTTTGAAACTACAACATTAATTGGTTTAATTGCAGAAGAGTGACAATTCAACTATATCCAATGAACAATGAGTCTAGTATTTCTGCCCGTCTTGACTGGTGGACTAGCACATAGGGAATGTTACGGTTATGGAGGCCCCTCCTCAAAGCCCGAGGCCCTAGGCAATCGCCTGCTCTGCCTATAGCTAGCGCCGGTGTTGTGCCGAATTCTGACCCCCGCCAGATTATCACCCCCCTAGTATTGGTAGGTTTAGGTTTAGGTGTGGGGGAGGGGTTAGGATTAGGCAATCAGGTAGCGATTTCAGCGAGGGGGTAATAATTTGGTAGAGAGTCGAAAGTAGGCACAACACCGGCCCTGAATGTATGTAAATTATAGTGCGCAATGGGTGCACCCCTATAGGCTAATCACTGCAAAGCTGTTACTCGTTAATGTAGATCGGGGGTGTCAAACTCAGTTCCTGGAGGGCCGGAGCCCTGCAGAGTTTAGATGCAACCCTAATTAAACACACCTGATCCAGCTAATCAAGTCCTTCAGGTTTATTTGAAAACTACACGGTTTGTGTGTTGGAGCAGGGTTGGAATAAAACTCTGCAGGGCTGAAGCCCTCCAGGAACTGAGTTTGACACCCCTGATGTAGATCATCTCGATCTCAAAGTTTATTTAAAATAATCAAAGAAGCTTTACACTGCACAATTAATCTCTTATTTACATCATGTCTGCACTTTCTTTGTTTTAAAGAGCGAATTCCTGAACGTGTAACTCAGCAGAACTTAACAGTTAACATTGGTGGGCTTAGGGTTAGGGTTGCATTCATGAAATCAAGATATGTCTGTGATTGGCTATATTGCTCATTGCTGCTGCAAACACGCCGTGAATAGAAACATGACCAGTGGATGAAAAGTCCCAAACCGCAAATTGACGGGATTTTTGTGATGGTGTTTTTGCTGCAGGTCTAACAGTTATAGCAGGCAGCGCTCCAGTTTATCTGTATGTCGACATGTTATTTAAAAAATAAAAATAAAATAAAATAAACACGAGGTAGGCCTGTTATATATTTTAATGCCAGCGGGAAAACGACTATGCCGTTCTTCAAAGCGCATTAAAGGATTCAGTGTGTCAACTCTTCTTTTTTTTATTAAATATTATTTTATTCTATTTTTCTCTGTTCTCAGAAGTGCTGCTGGTGCGTGATAATTTGAGGGTGTGTGAATCCAAGTTTTTCTGTTGCTCTGTATGCTGCTGTTTGCATGTTACAAGAAAAAATTTGTTTGTATTTTTAATGTATCATCACAGATGCTTGTCCATTCTATTTTTTTAATACTAATTTATTATTAGTATTGTTGCGGCGTTTGTTGGTCAGGGAAACTAATCCAAAATGAGCATCCCTACTCTCTACACAGGCTATAGTCGGGGCTCGCATCAAGTTCAAGACATTGATGCTTACGTATGTCATTATGTCAGGTTGAGTTAGACCTATTGGACTGTGCCATCTAGATTTTCATGCCATAACTTTGTATTTAATCACTGTTTGGAATCCTGAAAGCTTCTAAAGTTATTTACATAGAGTTGTATGGTCCCAAGACCTCAAAACGTGTCCCTTTTGTTTCCTAAGGATTATTTTTATTATTATAGACCAAATGCTTGCTTTTCATAAGGATGATTATTTTTTATAATAGCATTTGTGTCATTAGATAAAAATTAATGTTATATGTCTGATCATGGGCGCTGATCACATTGGATGGCAGCAGAAAGTGTGGCACTTACAACAGACTTTGAAATAGCAGATTTAACCTTCCTTGAAACATGTTACACGGAATAACTGGAATGACTTCGATTCCAGTCCATCGATTCAGCCTAGGGCTGCACTTTTTTTTTCCTTAAAGTGTTTCCTTACATTTTCATTAAAGTGAATCGGTAACAAGCCTCTGTGATGGACTGTAATGCATCCAAACATATGTTTTGATAACATTATTTGCAATTGTGGTTGCTGAATAAATGCACCTTTGATGCTATTTTAATAGAAAAGCTAACTGTGGGATAAAATAAACGTGCAATAATTCTAATGAACTGTGAACAGATATTACTCAAATGAAAATTTTTGGATTAATAATCACAATAATAATTTGAACAAAATAATTGTGATTTTCAGCCTTAGCTCTGTCCCTGATGTTAGATATTCTAGTCATGGCCCTGGAAGTCACAATTAAGGGGCAATCTGCTTTATGTCTACTCCTAATAAAACCCACCTTTTGCGGTGTCATAGATGCCAAAGTAACCCGCCCTGTAGATGATGATGCCTTGCACAGACACGTTGAAGCCCTGATACAAGCCTCTTAGTCCATCAGACTTAATGATCTTTGTTATACAGTTTCCAAGGCCTGTGAATTCTCTCTCTGCACCAGCCTTTCCGACATCAGCAGCCAAACGGGTTCTGGCAAAGTCAAGGGGGTAGACCAAGCACAGAGACGTGGCTCCAGCAGCACCACCAGAGGCAAGGTTACCAGCAAAGTACCTCCAAAACTGAGTACGCTTGTCAACACCATCCAGAAATATCTTCTTATACTTATCCTTGAAAGCAAAGTTGAGAGCTTGTGTTAGGAAGTACCTAATGACATTGGCCAAGTTGCCTCTCCAGAAGGACAAGAAGCCCTGCTCCTTGGGAATACGTACTATACAGTCTACAATACCTTTGTATTGTTTGTCTACTGTAATTTGCTTGCTGGCATGCTGGATCTGTAAGAAAAGGGAAAAATTTTACAAACGATTTATCGATCAATCAATTTTTCAAGTATCACTACACCATTTAACCAATTCAAGTTTATTGCATGACCTTTGTGTCACCAGTTATGAGACACCAAGTTGTCAGTCAACATGAAATATTTCAATACCTTCAAAACATTTATTGGTCTGCTTTTTCAGAAAAGGGACACATTTTAAATGTTTAGATCTGCTGCCTTTATCAGCATTAGTATACAAATGTAATTAAAGCGCTCAGCAGACATAAACTAAAGGCCAAAACGTTTTCAGTGGCATTGGTAGTCTTGGTTGCAACCCTCCATGAGGCTATTAGGCCTGCCCTGATAGATTGAAATATATTGGAAAATATATTGAAAAATTGGGTCAAGTTGATCGCTAACCAGAATAAAAGAACTCAATGGTTAATTAACATTAGGATTACAAAGTGTGGCGTCCCCTTCTTGCAGTCCAAAAACGCTGCTCAAAATTTGTAATGGGTTGTTTTTGATTATGATATTTTAAAGAGTTATGCACATTGAACTAAAAAAAAAAGTAAAAAGAAAAGTAAAATAAAATAAGATTCAATGAAAAGCCTTAAAAAAAACACACAATTAGAAAAATATATAAACCTACCACATAAATTATGAATTTTTAGATTGTTTTCATAACTGTTAGCCTTGAATATTGTTACTAAAATATCATGTATCCACAGCCCACGTTAAATCTAAACCTAACCTTACAAATGACGTTACACCAGTGGAAACTATACGAGTCGACAAAAATCTTGTTGATTATAATTTTGACTTGCTGTGTGATGCTGTCAATATGCAGGGTGCGGGTTGGGGGTAGTCTCATTATGTACTTGCAGAAACATACTTTGCAGATATTATAATATGGAGATACATTTCTATGACTAATTTCAAATTGTAATTTTGTCTGCCCCTGAAAGGCCTCACAAGGAACAGTCGAAATAAATAAACTGCATGTTGAATGATAACGTTTGTTTTAACTTAATGCTCTTTAACTTAATACAAGAAGCTGACTGGGTAAATAACAATATTAACAACTACCTTGAAAGAGTGCGCAGTTGTGTGAAAAAGATGCTTGTGGAAGATGCGTTAATTTCTATAGCAATGGCTCCTGGCACATTTTTTATTTAATAATCATCATTGCTCCAACTATTTTTATTATAATAGAGTTACACAGCATCATTAAGAGCATGATCTAACAATAATGGACAAGAGCATATTAACCAATGGGAAAACGTGTGAGAAAAAAATAAATAAATAATTCATACGTAATTTATAACTTAATGCATGTTACACGTGCGAAGAGTAATCTATGCAAGTTTGTTGTAAAGCGTACCTGAAGGAGCAGCTTGACTCTTTCTATGGGGGCAACAGCAGTTTCAGAGATCGCAGCGGCGATTCCACCTGCCAAAAAGTCCTGGGCAAGTGAAATAGCGGTCTCACTCATTGTGGCGTGATGCTGCTGGCTAATGACCGAATTTATAGATGTTCGATGACTTTTCTAAGGCCCGATCGCGAGATATGATTAGATGTCTGTTCTTTTGTTACTGGCCCATCTGTGCTTTAAGGAGGAGGAAACCCGACCTCTGTTCGGAAATATTAGGTGCCTGCAGGCTATTCGGTTGCACTGCCTTCCTGGAAAAACCAGTTAGATCAGCTAGTCAACCAGCATCATAGGCACTGCTCTCCTGGGTGATCGGGGGTTCGAGCACCCACGGGAATGGCTGAGCAACCACAGAAAAAACATGAGATGGTCGCCATTAATTTTAAGCAATCAAAAACTGATTAAGATGCGGGAACCTCTCTGATTGGTGGATCTCATGTTAGTTCATGGCCACGTTCCCTCTAAGCGCATGTGTGAGGCTGCACACTTTTTTGAGACCGCACAGAAGAAATAAAATGCTGCGCATAGAGCAGCAAATGAGTTGGGAAAGCCATTTGATTGAATTCTAGCAAATGTGAAATAATTGCAATGCATGGGCAAACTGGTATAGAGTTAGAGAACCGGTGAATGTGGTTAACAGATTTCATAGAAAGAGAAAGATGTGTGCCAAATGAGCTGCTGTCTATAAAATACTTTAATGGTTGCGGACAAAATGGCTCAAACCGAGAACCAACACAAACGTTGTGAAAAGATATGAAATAAAATCCTTTGTTCAAAATCTTTGTCCAGTGAGACAACAACAGATGCAGCACATCTTGAGTCTCCATCCTACACTCTTAAGAAAAATGGTTCTAAACAGTACCAGAAAAGGGTTCTTCAGCTTGTAACAATAGCAGAACTCTTTTTGGTGCTTTTTATAGGCTTTCATAAAGAACCATGCTTTGAAAATGCTATATAGGACCTTAATGGTCTTTTTAATGATAGTTTATTTTCATTAATATTAGTACATTAGTATATTTATATCTTTAAAAGTATTATTAATATTATTTGTATATATGATTTATTAATATAGTTTTTTTTACCCCTCTATCTGCCTGGTCTTATATTATCTTGTAGCCTCTATTACGGTGTTTACATAATAAAACGACAACAATAGCATGTCAATTAGGTACTTTTATTTATTTTTAATGACATGCAAAATTGTAACAAAAATGACAGTGCTCTAACAACAGTTATTAGCAGAATACATTAATAAATGACAATTGACATTGAACATAAACAAATACTTAAAGTAAAACAAAATTGAAACAGAAAATAGTGAAGAACAAGTTCCAGTGAAATACTGTATTTTCATAATCCTCTATGATGTAATGTTCTGCCTGAGATTCCCTGGGTTCACCACTAGGTGGCGCAAGTTCAGTCCAGATCACCACCCTGTTAGAGACTTGTAACACACCTGTTTTGAATCACTCCTAATGGCCAATCTTATTTAAATGCCTCACTGCCTCTTGTTATTGTTCAGTCCTGAGGTCTGCTTGAGTAGGGAGCTTGTGGGATTTGTGGTTAAAGATTTTCCTGTCTTCTGTTATGTTTTTTTGCTTTGGATTTCTCTCTTGCCTGACATTTAAGGACAACCTTTTGTTTGGATAACCTTTTTGTATTTTTTATTAGCTTTTTTGAGTTCCTCTGTGGCAAATTCCTGTTAACTGCCTCTAAGACTGAATTCTGGCTCTTTTAACTTTTTTTCACATTGAGTAAAGAACTTTAAGAGTCAGACTCCGAGCCTCTTGGTTATTTCCTCTGCAATTGGGTTTGACCTGCTCCAATGGAGCAGCAGTAAGTGTCAAGGATATACACACCTCAGACCTGAGTTCGATCCCCATCTGGGTCGTAACACTATGATGCCTGAAAATCCATCATTATGCATATTTTGGTGTGACTGAGTGGCAGTTTCTCTCTGAAGATGATGAGATTGTAGGATGTGACAGCATCTGAAATGCACAATTGAGTTTACAGTTACAATGTGTCTCCTTCCATATGTTTAAAACAATTATTTATGAAGGTCAAAAGTAGTATGTTAAAAGGAAAAAGTGATATAAAGTCATGGGATAGCTGTGACTGGGTATGTATATGCATAAACCCAAGTTATAATAATAGTAATAATAATCATCATCTCACATAAATTCTATCTTTGTTACTTACTTGGTGGTGAAGAGGGGATAAATATCTTAACTGAACAGGGCTGGTCACACTTACATATTCTTTTAAACTAAAAAGAGACAAAAAGACACCAGTTACAATTTGAAAGTTAAATTATAGACATTTTAAGAAATAAATTATTTACCTGTTGAATGTGTTGACAGTCTGTGTAACTGAATGGCTGAGCTCCAGAAAATCAGTATTGAGCCTTTTATATATATATATATATATATATACATACAGGTGCATCTCAATAAATTGGAATGTCGTGGAGAAGTTCATTTATTTCAGTAATTCAACTCAAATTGTGAAACTCGTGTATTAAATAAATTCAATGCACACAGACTGAAGTAGTTTAAGTCGTTGGTTCTTTTAATTGTGATGATTTTGTCTCACATTTAACAAAAACCCACCAATTCACTATCTCAACAAATTAGAATATGTTGACATGCCAGTCAGCTAATCAACTCAAAACACCTGCAAAGGTTTCCTGAGCCTTCAAAATGGTCTCTCAGTTTGGTTCACTAGGCTACACAATCATGGGGAAGACTGCTGATCTGACAGTTGTCCAGAAGACAATCATTGACACCCTTCACAAGGAGGGTAAGCCACAAACATTCATTGCCAAAGAAGCTGGCTGTTCACAGAGTGCTGTATCCAAGCATGTTAACAGAAAGTTGAGTGGAAGGAAAAAGTGTGGAAGAAAAAGATGCACAACCAACCGAGAGAACCGCAGCATTATAAGGATTGTCAAGCAAAATCGATTCAAGAATTTGGGTAAACTTCACAAGGAATGGACTGAGGCTGGGGTCAAGGCATCAAGAGCCACCACACACAGACGTGTCAAGGAATTTGGCTACAGTTGTCGTATTCCTCTTGTTAAGCCACTCCTGAACCACAGATAACGTCAGAGGCATCTTACCTGGGCTAAGGAGAAGAAGAACTGGACTGTTGCCCAGTGGTCCAAAGTCCTCTTTTCAGATGAGAGCAAGTTTTGTATTTCATTTGGAAACCAAGGTCCTAGAGTCTGGAGGAAGGGTGGAGAAGCTCATAGCCCAAGTTGCTTGAAGTCCAGTGTTAAGTTTCCACAGTCTGTGATGATTTGGGGTGCAATGTCATCTGCTGGTGTTGGTCCATTGTGTTTTTTGAAAACCAAAGTCACTGCACCCATTTACAAAGAAATATTGGAGCACTTCATGCTTCCTTCTGCTGTCCAGCTTTTTAAAGATGCTGATTTCATTTTCCAGCAGGATTTGGCACCTGACCACACTGCCAAAAGCACCAAAAGTTTGTTAAATGACCATGGAGTTGGTGTGCTTGACTGGCCAGCAAACTCACCAGACCTGAACCCCATAAAGAATCTATGGAGTATTGTCAAGAGGAAAATGAGAAACAAGAGACCAAAAAATGCAGATGAGCTGAAGGCCACTGTCAAAGAAACCTGGGCTTCCATACCACCTCAGCAGTGCCACAAACTGATCATCTCCATGCCACGCCGAATTGAGGCAGTAATTAAAGCAAAAGGAGCCCCTACCAAGTATTGAGTACATATGCAGTAAATGAATATACTTTCCAGAAGGCCAACAATTCACAAATTTTTGTTTGTTGTTGTTGGTCTTATGAAGCATTCTAATTTGTTGAGATAGTGAATTGGTGGGTTTTTGTTAAATGTGAGCCAAAATCATCACAATTAAAAGAACCAAAGACTTAAACTACTTCGGTCTGTGTGCATTTAATTTATTTAATACACAAGTTTCACAATTTGAGTTGAATTACTGAAATAAATGAACTTTTCCACGACATTCTAATTAATTGAGATGCACCTGTATATATGTGTGTGTGTATATATATATACACATATACAGTATATGCATATATATTGTTATGGAGTCGACAAGACATGAGGCGTGCGGATCCATGTACAAGCTTTTATTAATAAACATGGTCAAAACACAGACAGGGTCAAACAACAGCAAACAGGTATGACACAGGCGAGACAAGAGATAAATCCAAAAACGGGCGTGGTCAGTCGACGGCTAACAATATCCAGAGGGCTTGACAGAGAGGTAATCCATAAACGTGAGCAATAGTCCAGGCGAGGAGCAAACACAGTCCGAAACAGCAAGGCAAAAGGGTAAATCCAGGATACACAAGCAAGAATCATAAACCAGCAAGTCAGGAAACACAACAAGACTAGACTAAAATTATAACTAGGAACTAGAAACTAAGACAGGGAAAAGGCTCCATTAAGTGCTATCACATGGAGAGTGATAAACGCACACAATACTCGGCAACTAGATCAGGATTTGAGTGTGTTTTATATAGTGGGTGTAATAGCTTTCAGGTGAGCGTGTGATTGGTGACAGCTGTTTGAACAGTGCAATGGATGATGGGAAATGCAGTCCAATGTGAAGTATGGTGTGAAAGTCAATATGATGGAGAGGCGACCTCTTGTGGCAGTCGGACGGAAGGCCACAAACCAGATTCGTGACAGATCCGGCAGTATAGGTGGAACTGAGGACCACCACGACAGAGCAGACGGAGCAGCAAACCAGTGAGGAAAACAATGGCATACAATCCACAGTCAGGCTCATTCACTGAAACAGGACAGACAGATAATTCAAAATCAAGAGCATTAGTGACAACTGAACAGGCAAACTCAGATTCATAGGTTGAAACCGGACAGACAGATAGCTCAGGATTAAACTCATTGACTGGAAGGGGACAGACAGACAGACTGTTCACTAATGGTCTCTTTGACAATGACAGGGTTAACAGGGCATACAGAAGGTTCATTTAAGGCTTCCATGGCAGTGATAGGGTTAACGGGATAGATATGGGATGCATTTATAGTTTCTGAGCTCAAGACAGACAGTTCCTTGACAGAGACAGGCAAGACAGACAGTCCGAAATCAGACACATTAGTTGAGACGAGATGGACAGACGGTTCACAATCAGCCACCATGGCTGGTTCAGAGCCGGGCAAATGTTCAAAAGCGGCCTCCATGGCCGTGACAGAACAGGACAAGGATTTGCAGACGGCCTCCATAGCTGTGACAGGGCAAGACGAGGAATCACAGACGGCCTCCGTAGCTGTGACAGGGCAAGACGAGGAATCGCAGACGGCCTCCATAGCCGTGACAGGAAAGAACGAGAGTTCATATGTGGGTACCACTGACACCTCTAGAGGGTCTGAAGCAGGTGCCGCCATCTCTGGAGGTTCTACGGCGGTGCATCCCTCACACTGGATACCAAACTGGGATATCGAAGGACTGACCTTGAATATCCGGGTACAACAGACAGGGAGTGACAGGACTCTGGACGATCAGCTGTGACGTGACGAGACTCTGGACGATCAGCTATGACGTGACGAGACTCTGGACGAACAGTTGTGACGTGACGAGACTTTGGACGATCAGCTGTGACGTGACGAGGACGAGACTCTGGACGATCAGCTGTGACTCAACGAGACTCTGGACGATCAGCTGTGACTTGACTTGGCTCACGGAGATAAACTGTGGCTTGACTTGACTCATGAAGATTAGCTGCAACATAACAGGGCATTGTTCTGTCCGCCATTTTGTGAGTGAGCTCTGGTGCAGCCACCATTTCAGTCCTAGATGCAGTGTCTAGTTCTTAATCCGTGACAGCCATAGTAAACAAAGAGCCAACAGTCAACAAAGCATAATCCAAAAAATTAGCAAGTGATGAACACGGACCCTCGCGTCTAAGCTCAGATCGTAGAGGTTGATTAATACCATCACAAAAAATCTCTATCAGAAGATAGTCCGGTAAATCAGAATAGTTTGCGATGGCTATAAATGGCTATATGGCTATAAACGAATATGATTCTCTTAACGATTGTGGGCCTTGATTAAGAGCTAAATATATTCATGCTGTGTCCATACCTGACCAATGTCCACTTGATCAGCTGCTGGATCCTTGTGTGGATGAAATTGAATTTTCATTTTTATTTTGCACTAAATGTTGCACATATGTATGGGAAAATGTCAATTTAAATACAAATACATTGCCATTTTACATATTGCATTGCCATTTTGCATATTACATTTCAAATTGAATTTAGCTACACATATGCTTCCATAGAAAGGACCTTATAAAGGGAATTATGATTGGCGTCATATTCCTATAGGTAGACGTGGATCAGCTGAGTGTCAGCTGATGCGAGCTTGACTAACGTGACCTGCCAGAACTAATGCTACGCCCCATTTATACATTTATAATAAACTATAAAGCATGTTGTCCTTGAACAGTCTCCACTATAGTTTGCTGTGCAGCATGGGAGTGCTCCAATCACTCACAGAAAGTGTGAACGTATGGTTTCCCTACTGATCTGGAGAGGAGAAAAAAAATGATGCACCAAGTTTTGTTCAATTCACATTTATTTGTATAGCACTTTTTATTATACACATTGTTTCAAAGCAGCTTTACAGAGAATTAAAGGTTTCTACATTACAAATAAGAGTTCTGTTAGTGTAACCGTGTCAAAGTAATGTTCCTATTGCAGAAATTTTCTAAAATTAGGCTATAAAAATCATGCAGTTAAGTAACGTCATGTATTAAAAAACAATGAAGCATGTATACAGAAACAATGAACAAATTAAAGCAATGGTTACATGATGTGATCATGTTGATTACAATGCAAGGACAGTTTGACACCAACCCTTAAGAGGACTTCAGATGAAGCTGATCTCTTCACAGGTGTTGGGTCATCTGAAGTCTTCATAAGAGGCTGGATATAGTCAGCAGGAGCAATCTATAGATTACACCAACAAAATGTGATGTAATCATACTTGGGAACTGGCACTTTCACAAAGAACAGGGAAAGACTTGCAAAGCCCAGTGAGCTGAGACTCATTGTGAGGGTGATATCTCGTTACAGGGAGTCTTCAGGAGGTTCTTGTTCTGAAAGCAAGATAGAGAAGGAGAAAAACACAGGAGAAATGGTTAAGTGAAGCTCCATCACATTTCAGTCCTGTGGCATCTGCTCCTTCAACACACAGTACTTCTATAGTAGCTAAGACGTTTAAGTATAAAATACAGTAATAATGTACAAGTTTACTGTGATTACTTCTATAGGCTAATATAGTAGTGGAATATAATACATTTTTGGAAATTTAGCCTAGCATAATTCTGAAATGAAAACCGATCGCCTATTTTAAACATTTCATTCTCACTTAGGTCCATCAGCATCCAATAAATCCAAGTCTATTAAATAACTCCCCACCAGCAAAAATCACGTTTAAAAGCCTTAATTACACAACGATGGATGAAACTGCATGAAGAGAATGAATACATCCCGTAAATCTACTAATTAAGTGAGGAATAATCTAATAATGATCTGTTTCAATGTACAACATCTGTGCTGATAATATACAATTGTATTCTAATGTCTCACCTTTTAAAAGTTCATCACAGTGGTCTCTTCTGCTACATCTCAACGGCGCTGATATATTAGCGCTAACTTAACTGCCATTGCTATTAAAATCTGGTCCACTGCAGTGAACAGAGTTGTCGCAACTCTCTCTCTCTCTCTCTGCGGCTCTGGATAATCCGAAGACGAATTCATAGAGACCAAACATGGTATAGGTAAGGTTATGCGAACGAGTGGTTACATCATAAGCATGCATAAAACAGTATACAATACAAAAGACAATATACAAGAACAGTAATAATAGACACAATGACCTGAAGGATATGTGTGTTTATTCAAAGAAAGGTTTTTCTATGAATTAATTAGAGAAGAGTCCATTTTGATGGGCATTATGTGTCTTTCCTAAGGGGAAATGGAATGAGAGTTGCTCTGCCTGCATTCCTTTGAGCAATAAAATTAGTGTTATCAGATGATTTTTCTTTGGTTGCCATGGAACCAGAGGCTTGTTCTGCCTTTTTGGAGGTGTTAGTTACATTTTGGAGGAAGGGTCCACAGACCCTCATAGCTGCCTTTTTGGTGGAGTGAGGGCGTGTTAGGGATAATTTGTTAAATATAACAAATAGTTGTGGGTCTCATTGGTTCAAACACTTCAATTTAATACTTATGTGATAAAAGGATAAAACTTGTTTTTGAAAAATTCTCATTGTCAATAGCTCCAATAGGCAATTACATGGGATTTTGTAAGGCAGTATGCTTCAAAGTAAAAAAAAAAACAAAAAAAACAAGCAGGATAAATTTCCTTCAAAAGTCTACAGTTAAAGGTAAGATTGTTATCCACGTCGGCGCTAATGATGTTCGACTTCGCCAGTCGGAGATCACCAAAAATAATGTTAAAGAGGTGTGTGAACTTGCAAGTACGATGTCAGACACTGTAATATGCTCTGGTCCGCTCCCTGCTTACCGTGGTGATGAGATTCATAGCAGACTGTCATCACTTAATGGCTGGATGTCTAAGTGGTGCCCGCAAAATAACATAGGCTTTATAGACAATTGGAAGAATTTTTGGGGCAGACCTGACCTGTTGAAAAGAGATGGTGTTCATCCCTCCTGGGGTGGTGCTGTTCTTCTCTCTAGAAATATGGCACATAGTCTTAGAGTTTGTACTTGACTAACTGGAGCCCAGGTCAGGAAGCAGACAGACTGGCTAAACCGATCGTCTGCTAGCCACCTCACGTCACCAATGTCAGTTAACTCTCAGCACATAGAAACTTTTTCACCTAGATATCACACTATAGAGACTGTGTCTGTTCCCCGAACTAGAAAATACAGAAAACATCCAAACCAAAGTAATAGTAACAATTTAATTGATGTTCAACAAATAAAAAAACGATATAATACAGATAAACACATGATAAAGCTTGGCTTATTAAATATTAGATCCCTTTCTTCAAAAGCACATTTTTTAAATGATATGTTCACTGACCATAAACTAGATGTGCTTTGTCTGACAGAAACCTGGCTAAAACAAGATGATTACATTACTTTAAACGAGTCTACACCCCAAGATTACTGTTACAAACATGAACCGCGTCCAAAAGGTAAAGGGGGAGGTGTTGCTACAATTTATAGAAATATTTTCAGTATCTCTCAGAGGTTGGGTTTCAAGTATAATTCGTTCGAAGTAATGGTGCTTCATATAACGTTATCCAAAGAAACAAGTGTTAATGATAAATCCCCTGTGATGTTTGTACTGGCTACTGTATACAGGCCACCAAGGCACCATACAGACTTTATTAAAGAATTTACTGATCTTCTATCGGAGTTAGTGCTGACTGCAGATAAAGTCCTAATCGTTGGTGATTTTAATATCCATGTTGATAATGACAGAGATTCGTTGGGATCAGCATTTATAGACATTCTAAACTCAATTGGTGTTAAACAACACGTGTCAGGACCTACTCATTGTCGAAATCATACTCTAGATTTAATACTGTCACATGGAATTGATGTCAGTGGCGTTGAAATTTTGCAGCAGAGCGATGATATCTCAGATCATTATCTAGTCTCCTGTATATTCCTTATAGCTAAAGCTGTAAAGCCAACTTCTTGTTACAAATATGGTAGAACCATTACCTCTACCACAAAAGACTGCTTTATAAATAATCTTCCTGACTTATCTCAGTTCCTCAGCATATCCAATAGCTCAGAACAACTTGATGATGTAACAGGAACTATGGACTCTCTCTTTTCTAGCACTTTAGATGCGGTTGCTCCTTTACGCTTAAGGAAGATTAAGGATAAGAGTCCAACACCGTGGTATAATGAGCACACTCGCGCCCTAAAGAGAGCAGCCCGGAAAATGGAGCGCAGCTGGAGGAAAACTAAATTAGAGGTATTTCGTTTAGCTTGGCGGAAAGTACCCTATCCTACAGAAAAGCATTAAAAACTGCTAGATCTGATTACTTTTCGTCTCTTCTAGAAGAAAACAAACATAACCCCTGGTATTTATTCAATACAGTAACTAAATTAACGAAAAATCAAGCATCAACAGGTGTTGGCATTTCCCAAGAGCATAGCAGTAATGACTTTATGAACTACTTCACTTCCAAGATCGATACTATCAGAGATAAAATTGTATCCCTGCAGCCGTCAGCTACAGTATCGCATCAGATAGCGCACTATAGACCCCTGAGGAACAATTCCACTCATTCTCTACTGTGGGAGAGGAAGAATTGTATAAACTTGTTAAATCATCTAAACCAACAACATGTATGTTAGACCCGATTCCATCTAAACTACTAAAAGAGCTGCTTCCAGAAGTCATAGATCCTCTTTTGGCTATTATTAATTCATCATTGTCATTAGGATATGTCCCCAAAACCTTCAAATTGGCTGTTATTAAGCCTCTCATTAAAAAAACACAACTTGACCCCAAAGATCTAGTTAATTACAGACCGATCTCAAATCTCCCTTTTCTGTCAAAGATACTAGAAAAGGTAGTATCCTCACAATTATATTCCTTCCTAGAGAAAAATGATATCTGTGAGGAATTCCAGTCAGGATTTAGATCGTATCATAGTACTGAGACTGCTCTCATTAGAGTTACAAATGACCTGCTTCTATCATCTGATCGTGGTTGTATCTCTTTATAAGTTCTACTGGATCTTAGCGCTGCGTTCGACACTATCGACCACAACATTCTTTTGAATAGACTACAAAACTTTGTTGGCATTAGTGGAAGTGCCTTAGCATGGTTCAAATCGTACTTATCTGACCGCCATCAGTTCGTAGCAGTGAATGAAGAGGTATCATATCGATCACAAGTGCAGTATGGAGTACCTCAAGGCTCAGTACTAGGGCCGTTACTTTTCACGCTCTATATGTTACCCTTGGGAGATATTATCAGGAGACATGGTGTTAGCTTTCACTGTTATGCTGATGATACTCAGCTCTATATTTCTTCGCGGCCCGGTGAAACACACCAAATTGAGAAACTAACGGAATGCATAGTCGATATAAAAACTGGATGACGAGTAATTTTTACTGCTAAATTCTGAAAAACAGAGGTGTTAATTATCGGACCTAAAACCCCACATGTAATAACCTAGAACATTATCTAACACTTGACGGCTGCTCTGTCAATTCTTCTTCATCAGTCAGGAACCTAGGTGTGCTGTTCGATAGCAATCTGTCATTTGAAAGCCATGTTTCTAGCATCTGTAAAACTGCATTTTTCATCTCAAAAGCATATCTAAATTGCGACCAATGCTCTCAACGTCAAATGCAGAAATGTTAATTCATGCGTTTATGACCTCAAGGTTAGACTATTGTAATGCTTTATTGGGTGGTTGTTCTGCACGCTTGATCAACAAACTACAGTTAGTCCAAAATGCAGCAGCTAGAGTCCTTACTAGAACCAGGAAATATGACCATATTAGCCCGGTTCTGTCAACACTGCACTGGCTCCCTATCAAGCATCGGATAGATTTTAAAATCTTGTTAATTACTTATAAAGCCCTGAATGGTTTAGCTCCTCAGTACTTGAGCGAGCTCTTATTGCATTATAGTCCTCCACGTCCGCTGCGTTCTCAAAACTCTGGCCGTTTGATAATACCTAGAATATCAAAATCGACTGCGGGCGGCAGATCCTATTCCTATTTAGCACCCAAACTCTGGAACAGTCTACCTAACACTGTTCGGGAGGCAGACACACTCTGTCAGTTTAAATCTAGATTAAAGACCCATCTCTTTAGCCTGGCTTACACATAACACATTAATACGCTTCTATTATTCAAATCCGTTAAAGGATTGTTAGGCTGCATTAATTAGATCAACCGGAACCCGGAACACTCCCCATAACACACGATGTACTCGTTACATCGTAAGTTGAATGGCATCTACGCTAATATTTGTCTGTTTCTTTCCTAGTCTGTTTCTCAGTCCGTATCCGATCCAAGAGATGATGTCTACAGCCCTGATCGTCAGCGGAGACCAGGACACCCAGATGACCCCCAGAGATATATCCCCAGATATATCAACCAAAAATAACAAAATAACTAAAATATAATAAAATACCTAACTACATAATACTACTATTGTTAGAAATTGCAACAAAATTAAAATAGAAATATAAACTTTTGAACTGCGGGTTTCGTCTGGTCAGAGGAGAACTGGCCCCCCGACTGAGCCTGGTTTCTCCCAAGGTTTTTTTTTCTCCATTCTGTCTCAGAGGGAGTTTTGGTTCCTCGCCGCTGTCGCCTCTGGCTTGCTCAGTTGGGGACACTTAATTTCTAGCGATTATCGCCGATTTGATTGCACAGATACTATTTAAACTAAACCGAGCTAGACAATGACATCTCTGAATTCAATAATGAAATGCCTTTAACTGAAAATTGAGTGTTTAATCTTATCATTATACATTACTGACACTCTATCCTCCAATTTGATACTGTTAAGTGCTTTGACACAATCTGTATTGTAAAAGCGCTATATAAATAAAGGTGACTTGACTTGACTTAAAGTTTTTAAGTTTTTTAAATCTTTTATTTCATGTACAAGGGCTTCATCCAATATATTTATGCATATGCTGATTTTATCTTATGTTTTATTTGTGAAGTAGAAGCATGCTGAATGGAATGATGTGAATCTCTGACTTCAACAGCTCTGGGCTGCGTTTCCCAAAAGCATCGTAAGCTTAAGTACACCGTAGACCCAGTGAAACCAATGGAGCTACGATCAATTTAAGCTAATGATGCTTTTGGTCAGCGGGTCATTACTATGCCCCTTCAGTGGATTGTTTGAATATAATCTCTTGATTACAGCTGTTAATAAGAGCTGGTATCCACCTCCTGATATCTGATAAGCAAGAAACAAGTTAATAGGGACCTGCCTGCCTTATGGAACCTGGACAGACAATTGTTATGTGAATTTTTTACCCAAATCAAGTTCCCAAAAGAAAGAAAGATTGAACGGAAGATACTTCAACTGTTGTGAGGCCTACCTCACACTTGCCTCACACGAAAGGATTTCAATGCTTCTTTGCTCGCAACTCCCAGCAAAAGTCCAGTCCCGCTGGAAAAAAGAAAGTAGTGATAGTAGTGATTTCACTTGCTGAGATTTTTAACACTATTTAACGGCTGAACTCCAAGCATGTCCAAAATATTACACATTGAGAGCTTGGAGTGAAGACCATAAGAACGAAAACATTCGAATGACAGCTACCAATCATCTTTCCAGGGTGGTCCAGCAGATTAAGGACAAACTGGAGGAGGCTGTGGATGTGGTCCACCGTGTAGATAAAACACAGGCTTTGTTAGAGAATAACTATCGAATTCTTTGAGGCACCAATTCTACTTTCTTCCATGGGGACACCATTAAAATTAATTAATAACCTCACTGTAGCCATTATGGGCCACACCTCTTACCTCCACTAACAACCAAATGGTCTTTTCATCTGCTATTATATAGCCCTGTAATACACCATACAGCTTCACCTGCATGGCACATGGCAACCAAAAGGAGGATTAACATGCTAACATGCTTCCAGTTCACAATCAGCTTTAAAGCCCCCTCTTATCCATGGTTAGGAGAGCCACTGAAGGTTCCAGCTGTGGGCCACTGGTTCCAAAATAGTGACATGGTCTGGGACTCATCTGGGACCAGTTTAAACTTGCCATCACAGTTTCTATATTGCTACTGTGTCTCACTACTCAAGTTTCACCATTCCTCTCTGTCTCCTTCCTCCTCAGAGTCTGGTATGACTGAAGGTCAAACTTTTCAGACTGACAAACCCATCACATTTAGTGGAAAAATTGGATAAAGCAAATGTGGCAGGGTTACTACTACTACTTTAATGTAATTCATCCATACTTGGAACACCAAGGAAGTGTTATATTATGGAAAAACCCTTCAACCAAGAAATAAAAATGTATTGTCAGTTAATGTATCAGGACACAAAACTTAACATGGATATTAGAGATGCACGATATTGGATTTTTGCCGATATGCCAATATTTTTCAAATCATTTTGTCCGATACCGATACGTTTCCTTTTTGTTTGGAAACAACACCAAGTCTCTCCTGTGCAGAAATTATAAGCAAAATATTAGTTTTAGTTTTAGTTTTTAACAAGAACTTATTTGTTAGAATTAAATAAACCATAATGAAGGTTTTTTGCCAGCACATTTAAGCTTTGAAAATAACTATAAATAAACTATATATCAATCGCTGCATTTGGTCTAATGCAAAAGAGTTGTAAAAATTCTGAAAATCTTTTAGAGCTTATGATTAGTTTAAAAAATAAAACATATTACACATTATTGAATAAATCAGTATATGTAAAATTATTTAATTTACAATGTTTGTGATTTTTTTTTTAATGTAAGCTATAGCTTCTGACCAAAACATACTCATTATTTTATAACATCAATTACAGCTTTATTTAATCAGAAACACAAATGTTACTTGTGTAGGCTATTTTACTTTTAATTTATTTAGAAGTAGGCCAACAGCGCCCCCTACAGATTAAAACTCCTTACCGAACAGGCATTAGGACCTGGGGGAGGCTGTCACTGCTGCCGCTGCACGTGCTATTACTGTTTATTCCATCACACACCGAGTGCATCATTCTATACATGCTTTCACAGATTAAATGCAGCAATCCAAAACAGTGAATCTAATCATCATTCAGACAGAACTTTGCTTCAAGAATGAGCCACACTGCTGACGTGATCTAATCACTAGTATACCCTGAACACATGTGAGTTAATGTATTCCTCTTATCGGCAAGACATATTGGCATAATTTTCCATATCGGGCCAATGCCGATATTTACATTTAAAGCCATTATTGGCCGATTCCGATATCAGTTTGATAATACCGTGCATCCCTAATAGTTATTGCTTTTCTTTTTCTTTTTTACTTGCATCTGAATTACCATGAAGTTATTAAGAGTTAGTCCAAATTCTCAGAATATTTTAACTGCATTTATAACAATTATTTGACAGCTTAATTCTCCTATGCATGTATATCACAAATACCTAAAAATGGGGATAAAGTGGTGATACCATCATTGATTAAAATTGTTTATTTTTTGTTTGTCAGTTGTAATCAAAAGTCCACATCAGTACCTCGCTTATTACATCTGAGATGATTTGATAGATGCCAGATCTTCTAATGGTGATAACTGATCACTGGCTAATTTGTTTCTTCAAACGAATTTGCGGATTTGATTAAAATATCTGGATTAAGTTGTCTAACTGCGCGTTCTCGGCCGTTTCTCAAACGGAAGGCTGCATCCTTGCATTTGTAGGCTGCATATGTCATAAAGAAGATCTTATTTTAGAATATTATAAATATTGGCCTGGCCCACCCACTCGCGCATCAGGGAGCCGCTATCAATATGCGCGGAATTGAAATCCTTTTGAATGAGTGCTCGCGCCTTTCACTTTCACTTTCGATTTGGCGATCACGCGTACAGTGGTCTGTGTAAAGGGAGAAAATCTTACAAGATCAGATATTTGTCAATGAGCTAAGAATCTGTTGATGCATGGTCTTGTCAGTCTAGTGGTGTAGTGCAGGGTATATTCAGGTATAGGGCGTATCAGTCGGCTTTGCGTAGCCTATATACTTCTAAATACCTTCTGATGCGCATTCAGTACTTTTACCCCATACTGGTGGGCCTTTTACCCCGTGTGTGGGGTAAAAGGCCCCCCTTGCCATACATTTATAAGATTTTTAACCCTTCTGCATTCCTTATTTGGGAGTCACACTCATGGCCTTCACGGTCAAAAGTGACCGGACACCTGAAATTTAATTTTTTTTTCCTTCAGTAAAATCAGTCTAATATATTTTTGTTCAATAATATTTTGTCTTTTTTCTTTTGTATTTTGAGAGAATTTTATGGTACTATTTAATATTTATGCAATAATTATGATAGATTTTTCCCATTGAAAATAGTACAAAAAATTTTTTTTCAAATTTTTTCAAATTATTTTTCAATTTATGCAGTATTTCAGATGAAAATAGACACTAGGCCTTTAAAATCCAATTTTATGAATGCAGATTAGCGCCTCCTGGTGTGAGCAAAGAAAGAAAAACATGTAATTTCATGGTGTAACCACTAGTTGCCTGTATAGGATTCTATAGAGTCTCTTGTGAATTCCCTAGTTGTTTTTAGACATCATTTTTTACTTTTTATTAAGTTGTCGATATAAATTTATATTTAGGCATTCTCAAAGACTACTTTTTGTAAAGGTTTATTATTTTTTTTGCATTATTTTTATTATTATTATTATTATTATTATTATATAGGGTATTATATAGATTTTTGCATTATTGTTACTAGTCAACCCTGAACACAAAGCATTTTGTTACACACAACATTAAAAAACTATAAAAATGTAACAAAAATGAAGAAGAATGCTTTATCAGAGCCTAATCCTTCAGGGTCTGATCTGATTTCAACCTCTTATTTCACTCTAACTCATTTTGGCTATATGGTTATAGCCATACCAAGTCATTTGAGTGTGTATGTGTGTGTGTGTGTGTGTGTGTGTGTATCTGTTTTACACTCTTGATGTTTTAGAGTATAACCCATTCCTTGTTGTCCACTTTTTAACTGCAATGTAGTTGAATTATTGATTTTATTTTACATAGTTGCTGTGTTACAGGCACACCAGTTCACTGGGGTGTGTGTGTGTACAAGTGTGTGTGTGTGCGCGTGTGTATGAGTGGATGTGTTGATTTTGCACTCTAGATGTTTTAGAGTTTCACCCCTTCATTGCTGTGCAATGTTTTTCTGCATTGTTGGGGATTTGTAGATTGTACACACAAAAAATGTCTGTACTTTTTAATTTTTTCCCGTTTTCCATTCATTTCCTATGGTCGGTCATTTTTGACCGAAGACCATGAGTGTGACACTTTTTTTTACGACCACTTAACTTTTTCGAATCATGCTCTCAATTTTTTTGTGTGTTCACATACCAGGTGCCATAACAGTCTACGAGTTTCGTACCATTCTGGTGAAGCTACGATTTTTAAAAATTAGAAATGTTAAATTCTCCGGTCAGAAATGACCGAAGGCCGCAGAAGGGTTAAACAAAATAAACAACTTGAATTATTTATTTCCACACAAAATCTGTTGCTCCATTAATGTTCAATACAAAGTATATATTTTTTCTGCAATTATTTTTCTGGGGGTGCTACGGGGTGCTTTGGTTTTTCTTGGGGGTGCTGGAGCACCTGGGTAATTCAGATTCTAGAATTGAATGAATGAATGAATGAATGATGCATTTATATAGCGCTTTATTGTGTATTGCTGTACACCCAAAGCGCTTTACAATCATGTGGGTGGTCTCTCCTCAACCACCACCAATTGGGGGTACATTTTGGTCTCCCAGGTAAACCTTCTGTTATTTAAAAAAAAAAGAAAAAATTCACTGAATCAGTTTTGAATAACACAAATTATATTAAGATATCACCAAAACAATGCTTTTATGTATATTAAGGGACATTTTGTCTTGAAAATAATAACTGAAAGACTGCCACTACACCAATTACTGTCTTTGCCTCCTGATTCATACTTTCAGCTTGAATTATCATGAAATAATTAAGTCTAATTTTCATATTTTTGTGTTTACTCTATTAAGTCTCATAAACAATTGCATAAAATATCTTATTTTTGTAATATTTGTAATTTCATTAATAATAAAAAAAACATTTTGTGTCTGTCCCTATGTTCTGGTCAACTCTGTTACCTCGGTTATAAAAAAAGGCATAAACATCTTTAAAGCATTCATAGAAAAAAACATGTGACTTGCACCAAGTGTTGTCACTTCCTCTGGTAGGAATCTTTGGAAGGCACTGATGTATGTATTCTTTATTCTCATTAATTTGTACAAAATGTTTAGGATACACCAACAGTAGATGAATTATTTTATCTGTTATTGTGATTTTGCAGTGAATCTCTCATTCACTTTTTTTAAAAGCAATAATATGATGGAAATCCATAAAATTCTGTTTTAGACGTGCCATGTGGTATCTGGTTTGAGGGTTAGCATCTTGAGCTAAAGCACAAAATGGTGGAAAATGTCAACTCTGTTAGTGTTTTAAAACGTTTAATGAAAACAGAGTTGACAATGAGTAACAGAGTCAGATGTTCCCAATCACATTTAAGTATTTTGCATTATTATAATTATTATGTTTATTTTGGATTATGGGTCATTTTACTGTAAATGATACATTTGATTTATATCATTACAGGCAAAAGAAATTGAATTACAGGTAAATTAAACTTTCAGCAGCAGAAAGGCAAGGGCAACAGAGTGCACAGCAACATGCTGACCCTGTAACGAAGGCAGAAAATAGACAGAGATAGACAGGCACAAAAGGAAAAAAGCACCACTACTCAAAATACAAGCTTGCTTTGCTCTATGGGATGATTTTAGACTCAAAATGATTAACAGATGCACGCAGAGTTATCCGTGTAGCTACTGCATAAATTTTATGTCTTACAAACCACCGATTCTATTTGATTCATTTGAATTTTGAGACTTTCGTTTTGCCCTTTTAGCCTGGCCCAATCCACACACACACACACACACACACACACACACAGCTCGCGATCCACACGCTGCTGAGCCTAAGAAAATCAGCGACCACTAGATGGCACAATAGCCCCAATCACATGTGCGCATTTGAGCAAAATGCTGCACATTAATGTAATTCTTAACTCTGCAGACACCGGTTGAAAAGCATTCGTTTGCAAATGAAGTCTCAAAATCCAAATGAACCTAACAAGATTAACTCGAACAAGACGTCAATAAATGCACGCGTATCACCTGATCCACAAATGCACGGATTCTTTTTTGCATGAGCAATTTATGATATATTAATGCAGAACAGAACATTTTTATTCGCAAACATGTCTGTATTTGTACAAATTGCTGCATAATCATTTAATCCCGAATTCCACGGACTCAATTTGAAAGGCATTTGTTTGTGGTTTGTAATACATGCATAAAAATGTATGCAGTACATGGATAATTGTGTGTGCATCCAATAATCATTTTGAATCCCATATAGCATGTGTTTATGACTCCAATACAATTATAAACTAATTATTTCATCACTAATAAATATTTCAATGAGTAAAACTGGCTGTCTATAGTCTATTATAGATTACACAACATTATATTATGTTATTTTTCAATTAATTTTTTAATTATTAATATTTTAAATGACTGTCCCTGGATCATAGGGTACTCTTCTAATAAAGTAGCAGTGGCTGGGATAGATTTTAAGTATCAATTCTGCTTAAAAAGATGCGATCTAATCCTGTTTACTTTAAATAAGCCTGCTCCTGACCAGGGGCCTGTACCATGATGGTGGCTAAATAAACTCAGGGTTACAGGATTAGTTTTGAGTTGACAAAACCAAACCAGTCCAATCTGACTTTGTTGGTACCATGAAGCTGATCATCAACTTTCCCTGTCAACTCAGGCTTTATCCTGAGTTAATGGAGCATGTGCACATGAAAGTGTGACATCAGTAATGAGCAGCCAATCACATGCCTTAAAACTGTGATTCACTTCTTGTGAGAGAGTCAGTGTGAAGATTAAAAGATTGAACAATATGAAGAATTTAAACACATTTACACAGCACGATCATGAAACGATCTATCCATGAATGAGGAAAACTTAAAGAAAACATCTTACCATATAAGTGCAAGTAAAAGTTGTAAAGTTAGTTTATAGAGTTGATAATGTTTATAGGTATAAAAACACTTAAAAATCTAAGCTCATATGTAGTCATGCTTAAAGCTATTGATTCTAAAACTTATTTATATAGCATATTATCTATATGTTTACATTGATTTTAAAGAAAAGCCTAATAATTACTATTAAACTAAGCTGGCTTGTGTAATGAATTAAGGGTATAATAAGTATATAAATAATATAAAATAATTCTAAAAAATAATCATCTCTAAAAAATCAGATGATTTTATCTTTAAAATGTTTTACTATGTAGCGTCCTTTAATTTGGAGTAAGAGAAACTGGAGGAGTGGCTTTTCTGCGTCACTTTGCTTGAAGCTGATTGGTCAAATTTCGGTTTGAGCTCTCTGAACCAGAATATAACCTGCCCCGGAGCAGGTTAGCTGTGGAGCGTAAGTTACTATAGCGATGAACACTGCTAAAAGCCAAACCACTTTCATGGTACCTAAAACCCAGAGTTGGCACAAAATAAACTGAAACTTACCTGGCTAGCCAGCTAAACTGGCTTCATGGTACAGGCCCCAGGTTTAAGTTTACGGACCTGTTGCTATGACAGCAACTTCGGGATGAGCTTTGAAGAACCAACCAATCCAAGATCAAGCGAAATCGTCAACAATCAAATCCAGCTATCTGAGTTAGCGACGTACGAAGAACCTGTCCCCGGTCCCCATCAGTAGAAATCACATTCCAACTCCCGCTCCTTCATCAGGCCCTTGGAATCATTCTAACCGTTCCCTCTGTTAACAGCGCCCCTGCCACAGTCTATATCTGGATCTCACCAGTTACAGCAAAAAAAAAAAAAAAAAAAATCTTCTTGTAAGAGTGAACAATGACATTCTCAAATTTATGCTGCATGACTTTACTGATGAAGTTTTGTAGTTTGTTTAAATTATGTGACATGAAGAGTATGAACTGTTGTTCATTTTAGTTTATATATTTTTTCATATAATCCATAGAAATGCTGTTTCGGAAGCTAGAAATGATTCTAAGTAAAATTCACAAAAATAATATTTTATTGCAAAAAACACATTTGCTTTTGGTAGTATGACTAAATCAAATGAAGATTAATAATTAAAAAAAGACTGCAGCTCTAATTACATCTAGTTCACTTCTAATGCACATGAAACCACCCAGTTAATCACGTTACGTTATGGTATAAGTATTCAATGCAATGAATACTCTTGTAATTGCATATCGCAGAACAGGGGTTGCTGTTCAGGGAACCCTGCTACTGGAGAGCTACTGTCCTGCAGAGTTCAGCTCCAACCCTAATGACATCTGAACAAGCTAATCAAGGTCTTCAGGGCTACTGGAAATTAAAGTAAAAGAAACAGAGTTGAAACTAAAGTCTGCAGGAGTAGGGTCACATGTTCTCTCTACATATACAAACAATTTGCATACCGTGACAAGTATACTTAACGCTGCAAAAAGCATGGGAGATCATATAAACAATATACTTTGAGGCTACAACAGACGGGTGAAGGTTCAGTGGGTTGACTTTATTCAAATCTTAATTAAAAAGCAGACAAACGGGAAAACAGCTATGATAACTGAATGACAACAGTGACCAGTGATAAGTAAGGAAAAAGAGTCTTAAAAATAATCTTTTATATACTGCTGTAGTTTTGAAATACTGAAATTTAAATTTAACGCTGCTGCCACTGCCAGACAAAAAAAAAAAAAGAATAAATAAATAAACGACGACAGTTGTGGTTAAACGAGATAAAGAGTGGACTGGACAGAAACGATCATCAGAAAAGCTCGCGTTTGCAGGCAGCGTAGGCTACACTTCTTATCAGAAAAGGTTCAATAGAGTTGTCTTTTGTTGTTATGGGCGCGTCTAAAGATTTCTTATGGATCTCAGTACTATGTCGTGAATGAAGTAATGTCTGTGTGCATGTGTGTAAAACAACAAACTGACGATTTATATGCTTAATCATATACATTGTTATGAGTGTGGCTGGTATAATAATGTAGCTGTAAAAATAGTTGCCTGCTGAAATTGAAATATATATTATATCTTCATAGATACACGGTGAGTTTGTCTTTACTATACACGTTAGATGTGAGTCACTCAACCGGAGGCAATCCTGTCAGATCGGCCATCCTTTGAGTGAGTACAGGTCGGCCAATTTCGTCCATTAAAGTTAACCTTTTCAAATAACGCGGTCCTGGGCAGTATGCAGCCCTTACATATGCAGGTAGAATCGGAATTTCTCAAGTTATTGTTAAAAAAACAAGCTACCAGACTTCATAACTAGCGCCGGAACAAAACCTCGTCGGAGCCGAAAGGGGTAACGGTAACATAATGATCGTGGGCTGCTTTAAAAATTATTTATAAAACAAAAATATCTTCTTTGGCCATATTAGCCCACTCAGTATAGCACAGGCTTTACTCCTTTCAAACTTTATCTGGAATGTCACTGTTTCTGTCACTGCAACTTCCCGATCAGTCGAAAACACACACGAATTAAATCGTCTGCCTGATGAAAAATGTATTTTAAAAAATTAGAAAAGTTGATTCTGTGCTTACTTGATCTAATAGGCTATTTTTATGTTTTTTTAAAATGTTTTTTGGAGTATTTAAGTATCAAATGAGAATCACTAAAATTAATGCATAGATTTTGAGACAAAGGTGGTCTTTATGATTTTCAGTTTTGTTTAAGATAATTAAAGCAACAGTTTTTAAATAACGAAAGAATATGTAAAAGTATGTATTTGGGGTAAAAAGCGCCCCTGCTGTTGGGGATAAAGGCGCACAGTAATTAACCTGATAATTAATAGAAGACTGACTTTTCCATTTGTTGACATGACATGGTTAGATTCAGATGGTAAATATAATATATTATGATGGGTGGCCGTATTAGAGATAATCAGCATTTTTAGAATGAAACCATCATATTTAAAAACATGATATTAATCATATCATATAATAAAATATAATTTGTTGTTACTACTGTAAATATATATTCAATTATTATTATTGGATCTCCTTCAATGCTTTCAGAATCTTTACTTATTAAAATGATTTTGTTTCTGTATTTTAAAATATATTTTTTGACAGTATATTTATTGAACAAAAATGTATTCTTTTGTTTTTCAAAATGAGCAGAAAATAGTACAAACTTTGCTAAAGTGATTGTTTTGAACAAGTATTAACTTAGACATTATTTAAAAAAACATTATTTTAGCTGAAGTATTTGTATTAACACCGTGGGCCTTTTACCCCATGCCCCCTCATACATCTATAAGATTTTTAAACAAAATAAACAACTTGAATGATTTATTTCCACACAAAATCTGATGCTCCATTAATGTTCAATACAATGTATACATTTTTTTTCTGCAATTATACATTTTAGGCACAGTGAATAGCACATTTTTTCTTAAGGTGGGCCTTTAGCCCTGTTGTACCCTACTCGGTATCCAAAATCCTGATCGGAGCATCCCAAAGAGAAAGAGTTTGGGACGTCCGACAAGGAGGCTCTCGCGATATCCGACGGGAGATCAAGACTCACGACATCGAGTGGATGAGCCTCACTTGTGGGCGGCAAGTATAGGAGCCCACTGGGAGACCAGCGTCAACGTCTGACACGAGATCGAGACTACAATATCAGACAGATAGCCTCGCCGACGGGTAGGGAGAAGAGAAAACCCGGAACTGGGAGGGCTCTCGCAGCATCCGATGGGAGATTGAGACTCAGAACATCGAACGGGTAAGCCTCGCCAGGCAGAGGGGAAAAGGGGTGAGGATAGAAGAGACAGTTGGACGGTGTTCGGCCCGGCGGACAAGACCCGTAGCGACTGATGGATAGGCCTCGTCGCCCGTCGGATGGAAAATAGGTGGATGGCCAATACAATACAATACGCTCATGCGGCCAAGCGTATGCCTGGGCTGCAATCCCTGTGCTGGAAGGAGTTGGCTGTAGGACTGAGTGGGGAGGCCACAGCGGCCAAACGCTTGCTTGGGCTGTGAGCCCCGAGCCGAAAGGGGTGGGCTGTGGGGCTGAGTGTGGCTGCCCGTGTGGCCAAACACATGCTTGGGCTGCGGGCCCTTGAGCTGAGAGAGGCAGGTGGCAGGGCTGTGTAAGTCGGCCATTGCGGCCAAGCGCATGCTTGGGCTGAGGGCTCTGAGCTGAGAGGGGTGGGCAGCGAGGCTCCCGCCTCCTAGTCACTGCACCCAAAAATGAGCTGGACCTCCTGAAGTCGATGGCTGCCGCAGATGACAGAGTGTGCAAAGGGTGCCCTGAAAAAGCCAGTGAACCTCCTCTGGTATCTCAGTGAGAAATTGGTTGCACTGGCCCTGTTTGGTCCAGATGTCACAGTGGAGGAATAAAAGGCAATGGTTGCTGCAATGGAGACTGAAGTGGACAAGGAGCTAGAGAAGAGAGTGCACGTAGACCTAAGTATTGCAAAAAAGGATTTGAGCAACTTCATCACAAAGAACTCTCACAGCTTCATTATTGTTGAAGATCCTGGTACCTGGGCAGACAATGCAACATATAATCACAGCTGAGGAGATGGACAAGAGCCCGGCAGTGATCAATGACAAGTCAGAAAGAGGCATTGTGCTTATCCAATAGTACAACAGACTCCTCTCAAAGACTGAAGAACAAACACAGTTCATTATGCGGATTGTCAGAGAGCACTGAAATCAGTTTCCAGATGCCGGCAAGAGTACTATGGTTGAAGGACTTCGGATCATCATAAATATCTAGATCAGATCTCAATTTTGTTCTAAGTTCACTTTCTTCCGGCTTCGCTACTGTTCGGATGCTCTTGCTTTCTGCTCTGCGCTTTGCTCCCTGTTTATGTACTTTTCTCAGATTTTCTAAGACTTTAACTTCAGCAGATCAGCACAGTGCTCAAACAACACTAAAACTAAAGCCTTTTTGGGACTGGAATACTGGAAAAACAACTGATAGCTACTCTCAGTGATGTGTGTCGGGTCCCTGCTATGTTATCAGCAACTTACACAAATGTTTACAGAACAAGCGGGAACCCAGTGTGCCTGTAGCTTTCTCTATCTCTGTTTTATCACATGATAGAAAGTCTAAGGCCTTCTCAAGCCGTACGGCTGACCCATCTAATCTGCGGCCTGTTATGCATCAATCTAAGATTGCTGTAGAGACAAAATGTAATTCCATCAAGTTAGCATTTTTAAACATTCGCTCACTAAAAAAATAAATCATTGATCAATGACTTAATAACCACAAACAACTTGGATTTTATGTTTCTAAATTAAACATGGCTAGAAGACAGCTGCAGTGCAACAGTCCTCAATGAAACAGCCCCTCCTAACTTTAATTTTACAAGTGTCTGCAGGACTGTTAGGAGAGGTGGAGGTGTAGCTGCTCTATTTAAAGATGTTTATCAATGCAAGCGAGTGTCGTTTGGTCAGTACTTGTCTTTTGAATACCTAGGTATTGCGCTGAAAGGTGCTCCACGCATTCTGTTTATCATTATTTAAAGGCTTCCAAAATACTCTCCAGCCTTTGTTGAAGAATTCACAGAACTGTTATCAATTATTTAAACAGAGTTTGATTGTTTTGCTATTGCAGGGGATTTTAATATTCACATAGATAATGCAGAAATCAAAACTACAAAAGAAATTATAACTGTTTTAAACACTTTTAACCTGATTCAGCATGTGCATGGACCCACACACAATTTACTCATCAGTAGAGGTCTAAACATTTCATCCATTGTTATTAAGGATGTAGCACTATCTGATCACTTCTGTATTTTCTTTGATATATTGATCTCTGTTACCACTGAATCTAGATCTGTCTCTGTCAGAAAGAGATGCATTAACGAGAACATTAGTGCGCTATTTATGAAGGCTATATCTTTAACACCAAGCATTTCTGCAGACTCTGTTGATCTTCTCCTGGATTCATTTAACTCAAAAGTTAAGAATGTTATTGATGGCTACTCTCAGTGATGTGTGTCGGGTCCCTGCTATGTTATCAGGGTTTCCCAAGATGGCGGCGCGAGTACATCGCGAGGCTCTGGGTCTCTCCAGATTTTGCGATTTTGCGGTATTTTTCTTACTCATCTCGGGCCTGTTCGTGCAGAACAGCTGTGCCTTTACATCGTACACCCGTTGTGAGCTTTTGGATATCGGTTTGCGAATTTCCGACACTTTTATGGACAATCTTCGACTCCTTCCTGAGATCGCTAGGACACCCGAGGCTATGCACCCTACCCGGCCGGGCGGAAGTGCTCGCAGGCGGCGTCGAGATCGTAAACAAAGGCGGGGGAAGCGCGGAGGACTAAGAGCTAAGCTAAGGCTAACACCACACCGGCTCTCTTTACCCAGCATTTTCCTTGCCAATGTACGGTCGCTAGTGAACAAAATGGAGGAGATTCGACTCAGCATCACACACAGCAAGAAACTTTCGAACTGTAACGTCCTAATCTTCACGGAAACCTGGTTAAATAGCGGAATACCGGACACCGCTATTGAGCTAGCGGGACGCCACACACTCCGGGCGGATAGAACATTAGATGGCTCCGGTAAGACCAGAGGTGGTGGATTGTGCATTTACATTAACAAAGCTTGGTGCACAAACTCTGCTGTTGTTGGGAGTCATTGTTCATCTAACCTTGAGTTTCTCATGGTTAAATGTAGACCGTTTTATCTACCGCGGGAGTTCACTTCCACCATTATAACTGCAGCCTATATTCCCCCGGATGCTGATGCCAAGCTTGCTATGAAAGAACTTCATGCAGCCATCAGTAAACAACAGACTGATCACCCGGAAGCGGCTTTCATTGTTGCAGGTGACTTTAATCACTCAAACTTAAAGTCAGTGCTACCCAAGTTTCACCAGCATGTTTCCTGTCACACCAGAGGAAACAAAACCTTAGACCATGTTTACACAAACATGGCTGGAGCTTACGTTGCGACACCCCTCCCCCACCTGGGACAGTCAGATCACCTTTCTTTGTTCCTCACCCCCAAATATGCACCCCTCATCAACCGTGTGAAGCCATCAGTGAAGACCATCAAGGTGTGGCCTGCGGGGGCAGATTCCACACTCCAGGAAAGGTTTCTACACACAGACTGGAGTATGTTTGCTTCTCAAGCCACCAGTGGTGCTCACACAGACATTGACTCTTACACCTCCTCTGTATTGGATCATATCAATACCACCATTGACAGTGTTACAACCCAGAAACAGATCACCACATATCCAAATCAGAAGCCTTGGATGAACAAGGAAGTGCGACTCCTGTTGAAGTCACGCAACACTGCCTTCAGATCAGGAGATGCACAAGCCTACAGCACATCCAGAGCAAACCTGAAGAGGGCATCAAAAGGCCAAGCACTGCTACAAGCTAAAGATAGAGGGACACTTTTCCAACTCTGACCCTCGACGCATGTGGCAGGGCATTCAGGCCATCAGTGATTACAAACCCACCCACTCCACCCCCGCAGCCACTGATGTCAACTTCCTGAACGAGCTAAATCACTTTTATGCTCGCTTTGAAAGAGACAACAGAGAAACTGCCACCAAGCTCAATCCCTCAGCTGATCACCCACCAATCACACTCTCCTCCACAGATGTCTGCAAGACACTGAGCCGGATCAGCGTGCACAAGGCTGCTGGACCAGACAACATCCCTGGTCGTGTTCTCAGGGCATGTGCGGAGCAGCTTGCTGGGGTTTTTACAGACATCTTCAATCTGTCTCTTGCCCAAGCAGCCGTACCAACATGCTTTAAATGCACTTCCATTGTGCCAGTGCCAAAACACTCTAGTCCGAGGTGCCCTAATGACTACCGCCCTGTAGCACTCACACCCATCGTCATGAAGTGCTTTGAGCGGCTGGTCCTGGAACACCTAAAAGACTCTATACCATCCACATTGGACTCACACCAGTTTGCCTACCGTAGCAATAGGAGCACAGAGGATGCAGTTTCCATGGCACTGCACTCTGTGCTCACTCACCTGGACAATAAGAACACTTATGCACGTATGCTGTTTGTTGACTTCAGCTCAGCATTCAACACTGTCATCCCAACCAAGTTAATAGCCAAACTTGGAGACCTGGGCATCAATACCTCAATGTGCAACTGGATTTTGGACTTCCTGACCAACAGACCTCAGAATGTTCGATCTGGATTCACCTGCTCCACATCCATCACACTTAACACTGGTGTACCACAGGGCTGTGTGCTAAGCCCGTTTCTCTACTCCCTCTTCACCTCCGACTGCAAGCCTGTGTATGGATCTAATTCCATCGTCAAGTTTGCAGACGACACCACGGTGATTGGCCTCATCAGTAACAACGATGAGACTGCCTACAGGAGGAGATCCAGCATCTGGCCACATGGTGCACTGAAAATAACCTGCTCCTCAACACCACCAAAACGAAGGAGCTCATCGTGGACTTCAGGAAGGAGTCAAGAGGCACACACGACACCATCCACATCAATGGAATGGCTGTTGAGCGTGTCTCCAGTTTCAAGTTCCTGGGGATCCACATCTCGGCGGACATGTTGTGGAAAACCAACACCTCCAGCCTGGTCAAGAAGGCTCACCAGCGCCTCTTCTTTCTGAGGACACTGAGGAAGAATCAGCTCTCCTCGGCTATCCTGGTGAACTTCTATCGCTGCGCAATAGAAAGCATCCTGACCAACTGTGTCACAGTATGGTATGGGAGCTGCTCTGTTGCGGAGCGCAAGGCACTGCAGCGGGTGGTGAAAACTGCCCAGCGCATCACAGGGACTCCACTACCTGCCATCGAATACTATACTCATTTGCACTGCCGACTGTTGTTTACATTATCAATGTTTACATTAGCATTTTGCACCGACGTCTAATTGTAATATGCAATCATTTCCACTGCACTTTACACCTTGTCTATAGTAATAACCATCTGTATATATATTATATTGATAGTACATATCACCTGTATATTCTGTTTATAGTAATAGCCATCTGTATATTTATTCACTATACATACTCACCTGTAAATTCTGTTTATAGTAATAACCATCTTTCTATATATATTTATACATATATTCAGTACATATCCTTGTCCTGCACTTATTCAACCACTGTATATCATGCACTTGCTGCTATTGCACTTCTGGTTAGACCTAAACTGCATTTCGTTGCCCTGTACCTGTACTTGTGTAATGACAATAAAGTTGAATCTAATCTAATCTAATCTAATGATATTGCTCCGGTAAAGGTCAGCAAAAAGACTGGCAGACAAAAATCATCTTGGAGAAAATCAACAGCAGTTCAGAGTATGAAAAGACAATGCAGAAAAGCTGAGCGGATGTGGCGGAAGACGAAACTCGAAATTCACTATAGCATCTATAAAGACAGCCGTAATGCTTTCAATGTGGAACTAGTCACAGCTAGACAGACCTTCTTCTGAAACCGTATAAACAGTAACTTAAACAACACGCGCACACTTTTTCCTACTGTTGAGAGACTGACAAACCCCCCCAAGTCAGATTCCCAGTGAAATGCTCTCCGACAGCAAATGCAATGAGTTTGCTTCCTTTTCTGAGAAGATCAATAATATCAGAAAGGAGATTGGCAGATCCTCAAGTTATGCAGCGGTCACACAGATTCCACCGCAATTTCAAAAAGAAGTGACTATGTCTGTTTTTGAAGCAATTGATAGCAAAATTTGGGAAGAAATAGTACAGCACCTTAAATTGTCAACATGCTATCTTGACACACTTCCCACATCTTTTTCAAAAGTGTGCTTGACTATTTAGAAGCAGATCTCTTAGAAGTGGTGAATGCCTTACTTCTTCCTGGAACTTTTCCAAACTCCCTGAAAAATGCTGTTGTTAAGCCCCTTCTGAAAAAGCGCAATCTTGATAACACAATGTTGAGCAACTATAGGCCAATATCAAATCTTCCTTTCATAGGTAAGATTATTGAAAAGGTAGTTTTTAATCAGCTGAACAACTACTTAAACTCAAATGGATACCTGGACAATTTTCCATCTGGTTTCCGAACGCATTACAGCACAGAGACAGCACTCATTAAGATAATAAATGATATTCGCTTTAATTCTGATTCTGGCAAACTATCAATGCTGGTACTATTAGATCTTAGTGCTGCGTTTGACACTGTTGATCATAACATACTTCTAGAGAGACTGGAAAACTGGGCCGGGCTTTCTGGGATGGTACTCAGATGGTTCAGGTCATACTTAGAAGGGAGACGTTATTATGTGAATATAGGAGAGCATAAGTCTAAGTGGACGTCCATGACATGCGGAGTCCCACAAGGCTCAATTCTTGCACTGCTATTGTTTAGCCTGTATATGCTCCCATTAAGTTAAATAATGAGAAAGAACCACATTGCCTATCACAGCTATGCTGATGATAGCCAGATTTACCTATCCTTATCTCCAAATGACTATAGCCCCATTGACTCCCTCTGCCAATGCATTGATGAAATTAATAGTTGGATGTGCCAGAACTTTCTTCAGTTAAACAAGGAGAAAACTAAAGTCATTGCATTTGGTAACAAAGATGAAGTTCTCAAGGTGAATGCATACCTTGACTCTAGGGGTCAAACAACTATAAATCAAGTCAAAAACCTTTGATTCTGGGATTCTGGAGACAGACCTTAATTTTAGTAGTCATGTCAAAGCAGTAACTAAATCAGCATATCATCATCTCAAAAACATTGCAAGAATTAGATGTTTTGTTTCCAGTCAAGACTTAGAGAAACTTGTTCATGCTTTTGTAACCAGCAAAAAGCATGAAAAAATCAACACTTTTATCACCAGCAGGGTGGATTATTGTAATGGTCTCCTCACCGGCCTTCCAAAGAAGACCATTAGACAGCTGCAGCTCATCCAGAATTCTGCAGCTGTTGCCAGGATTCTGACTAGAACCAGAAAATCTGAGCATATCACACCAATCCTCAGGTCCTTACACTGGCTTCCAGTTACATTTAGGATTGATTTTAAAGTACTTTTACTCATTTATAAATCACTCAATGGCCTAAGACCTAAATACATTGCAGATATGCTCACTGAATATAAACCTAACAGACCCCTCAGATCATTAGGATCAAGTCAGTTAGAAATACCAAGGGTTCACACAAAACAAGGAGTCCGCTTTTAGCTATTATGCCGCCCGCAGTTGGAACCAGCTTCCAGAAGAGATCAGATGTGCTAAAACATTAGCCACATTTAAATCCAGACTCAAAACTTATCTGTTTAGCTGTGCATTTGTTGAATGAGCACTGTGCTAGGTCTGAACTAATTGCACTGCATTTTATGTATAATAATTTTCTATTCTTAACTGTTTTAAATTCATTTTAATACCACCATTGACAGTGTTACAACCCAGAAACAGATCACCACATATCCAAATCAGAAGCCTTGGATGAACAAGGAAGTGCGACTCCTGTTGAAGTCACGCAACACTGCCTTCAGATCAGGAGATGCACAAGCCTACAGCACATCCAGAGCAAACCTGAAGAGGGCATCAAAAGGCCAAGCACTGCTACAAGCTAAAGATAGAGGGACACTTTTCCAACTCTGACCCTCGACGCATGTGGCAGGGCATTCAGGCCATCAGTGATTACAAACCCACCCACTCCACCCCCGCAGCCACTGATGTCAACTTCCTGAACGAGCTAAATCACTTTTATGCTCGCTTTGAAAGAGACAACAGAGAAACTGCCACCAAGCTCAATCCCTCAGCTGATCACCCACCAATCACACTCTCCTCCACAGATGTCTGCAAGACACTGAGCCGGATCAGCGTGCACAAGGCTGCTGGACCAGACAACATCCCTGGTCGTGTTCTCAGGGCATGTGCGGAGCAGCTTGCTGGGGTTTTTACAGACATCTTCAATCTGTCTCTTGCCCAAGCAGCCGTACCAACATGCTTTAAATGCACTTCCATTGTGCCAGTGCCAAAACACTCTAGTCCGAGGTGCCCTAATGACTACCGCCCTGTAGCACTCACACCCATCGTCATGAAGTGCTTTGAGCGGCTGGTCCTGGAACACCTAAAAGACTCTATACCATCCACATTGGACTCACACCAGTTTGCCTACCGTAGCAATAGGAGCACAGAGGATGCAGTTTCCATGGCACTGCACTCTGTGCTCACTCACCTGGACAATAAGAACACTTATGCACGTATGCTGTTTGTTGACTTCAGCTCAGCATTCAACACTGTCATCCCAACCAAGTTAATAGCCAAACTTGGAGACCTGGGCATCAATACCTCAATGTGCAACTGGATTTTGGACTTCCTGACCAACAGACCTCAGAATGTTCGATCTGGATTCACCTGCTCCACATCCATCACACTTAACACTGGTGTACCACAGGGCTGTGTGCTAAGCCCGTTTCTCTACTCCCTCTTCACCTCCGACTGCAAGCCTGTGTATGGATCTAATTCCATCGTCAAGTTTGCAGACGACACCACGGTGATTGGCCTCATCAGTAACAACGATGAGACTGCCTACAGGAGGAGATCCAGCATCTGGCCACATGGTGCACTGAAAATAACCTGCTCCTCAACACCACCAAAACGAAGGAGCTCATCGTGGACTTCAGGAAGGAGTCAAGAGGCACACACGACACCATCCACATCAATGGAATGGCTGTTGAGCGTGTCTCCAGTTTCAAGTTCCTGGGGATCCACATCTCGGCGGACATGTTGTGGAAAACCAACACCTCCAGCCTGGTCAAGAAGGCTCACCAGCGCCTCTTCTTTCTGAGGACACTGAGGAAGAATCAGCTCTCCTCGGCTATCCTGGTGAACTTCTATCGCTGCGCAATAGAAAGCATCCTGACCAACTGTGTCACAGTATGGTATGGGAGCTGCTCTGTTGCGGAGCGCAAGGCACTGCAGCGGGTGGTGAAAACTGCCCAGCGCATCACAGGGACTCCACTACCTGCCATCGAATACTATACTCATTTGCACTGCCGACTGTTGTTTACATTATCAATGTTTACATTAGCATTTTGCACCGTACGTCTAATTGTAATATGCAATCATTTCCACTGCACTTTACACCTTGTCTATAGTAATAACCATCTGTATATATATTATATTGATAGTACATATCACCTGTATATTCTGTTTATAGTAATAGCCATCTGTATATTTATTCACTATACATACTCACCTGTAAATTCTGTTTATAGTAATAACCATCTTTCTATATATATTTATACATATATTCAGTACATATCCTTGTCCTGCACTTATTCAACCACTGTATATCATGCACTTGCTGCTATTGCACTTCTGGTTAGACCTAAACTGCATTTCGTTGCCCTGTACCTGTACTTGTGTAATGACAATAAAGTTGAATCTAATCTAATCTAATCTAATGATATTGCTCCGGTAAAGGTCAGCAAAAAGACTGGCAGACAAAAATCATCTTGGAGAAAATCAACAGCAGTTCAGAGTATGAAAAGACAATGCAGAAAAGCTGAGCGGAAGACGAAACTCGAAATTCACTATAGCATCTATAAAGACAGCCGTAATGCTTTCAATGTGGAACTAGTCACAGCTAGACAGACCTTCTTCTGAAACCTTATAAACAGTAACTTAAACAACACGCGCACACTTTTTCCTACTGTTGAGAGACTGACAAACCCCCCCAAGTCAGATTCCCAGTGAAATGCTCTCCGACAGCAAATGCAATGAGTTTGCTTCCTTTTCTGAGAAGATCAATAATATCAGAAAGGAGATTGGCAGATCCTCAAGTTATGCAGCGGTCACACAGATTCCACCGCAATTTCAAAAAGAAGTGACTATGTCTGTTTTTGAAGCAATTGATAGCAAAATTTGGGAAGAAATAGTACAGCACCTTAAATTGTCAACATGCTATCTTGACACACTTCCCACATCTTTTTTCAAAAGTGTGCTTGACTATTTAGAAGCAGATCTCTTAGAAGTGGTGAATGCCTTACTTCTTCCTGGAACTTTTCCAAACTCCCTGAAAAATGCTGTTGTTAAGCCCCTTCTGAAAAAGCGCAATCTTGATAACACAATGTTGAGCAACTATAGGCCAATATCAAATCTTCCTTTCATAGGTAAGATTATTGAAAAGGTAGTTTTTAATCAGCTGAACAACTACTTAAACTCAAATGGATACCTGGACAATTTTCCATCTGGTTTCCGAGCACATTACAGCACAGAGACAGCACTCATTAAGATAATAAATGATATTCGCTTTAATTCTGATTCTGGCAAACTATCAATGCTGGTACTATTAGATCTTAGTGCTGCGTTTGACACTGTTGATCATAACATACTTCTAGAGAGACTGGAAAACTGGGTCGGGCTTTCTGGGATGGTACTCAGATGGTTCAGGTCATACTTAGAAGGGAGACGTTATTATGTGAATATAGGAGAGCATAAGTCTAAGTGGACGTCCATGACATGCGGAGTCCCACAAGGCTCAATTCTTGCACTGCTATTGTTTAGCCTGTATATGCTCCCATTAAGTTAAATAATGAGAAAGAACCACATTGCCTATCACAGCTATGCTGATGATAGCCAGATTTACCTATCCTTATCTCCAAATGACTATAGCCCCATTGACTCCCTCTGCCAATGCATTGATGAAATTAATAGTTGGATGTGCCAGAACTTTCTTCAGTTAAACAAGGAGAAAACTAAAGTCATTGCATTTGGTAACAAAGATGAAGTTCTCAAGGTGAATGCATACCTTGACTCTAGGGGTCAAACAACTATAAATCAAGTCAAAAACCTTTGATTCTGGGATTCTGGAGACAGACCTTAATTTTAGTAGTCATGTCAAAGCAGTAACTAAATCAGCATATCATCATCTCAAAAACATTGCAAGAATTAGATGTTTTGTTTCCAGTCAAGACTTAGAGAAACTTGTTCATGCTTTTGTAACCAGCAAAAGCATGAAAAAATCAACACTTTTATCACCAGCAGGGTGGATTATTGTAATGGTCTCCTCACCGGCCTTCCAAAGAAGACCATTAGACAGCTGCAGCTCATCCAGAATTCTGCAGCTGTTGCCAGGATTCTGACTAGAACCAGAAAATCTGAGCATATCACACCAATCCTCAGGTCCTTACACTGGCTTCCAGTTACATTTAGGATTGATTTTAAAGTACTTTTACTCATTTATAAATCACTCAATGGCCTAAGACCTAAATACATTGCAGATATGCTCACTGAATATAAACCTAACAGACCCCTCAGATCATTAGGATCAAGTCAGTTAGAAATACCAAGGGTTCACACAAAACAAGGGGAGTCCGCTTTTAGCTATTATGCCGCCCGCAGTTGGAACCAGCTTCCAGAAGAGATCAGATGTGCTAAAACATTAGCCACATTTAAATCCAGACTCAAAACTTATCTGTTTAGCTGTGCATTTGTTGAATGAGCACTGTGCTAGGTCTGAACTAATTGCACTGCATTTTATGTATAATAATTTTCTATTCTTAACTGTTTTAAATTCATTTTAAATCAATTTTTATATAATTTACTTGTTTTTATTGTGATCATTTTTTTCTTTAATTCCTTGTTTTTATTGTTGTGATTTTTTTTAAATGACTATTTCACTTCCCTTTATGTAAAGCACTTTGAATTACCACTGTGTATGAAATGTGCTATATAAATAAACTTGCCTTGCCTTGCCTTCTTCACCAGTACAGTAATTTCACATTTTAACATTCTTCTTTTACATCTGCAAGAACTGTGTGGCTGAAGTACATGTCAGACTGGCATCACGATCTAGATCAGATCGCCAATTTTCTAAGATTATTTCTCATCAGAAGCGTTGTAATTCAACATTATAAGACTAACAACAATCTTCTGTGTTCTCGTTTTTAACCTAATTAACTGTTTACTAATGGTATTGTACAATTATTAATTATGTGCTGTTATGGCCATAAGACAGAATTTAAATTTTGTTGAGCAAACCCCAAATGCAGTCCAATCTCAGTGAAATTTGGTTTGTTTCCATTTCCTTATTCCACCCAGAGAACCCAATGATGTCATGTCCAGTGTTGACTGTGAGCTCATCCGCATCCTTATCAAGGCCATTAAAGAGCTCAGCTTAGATTGGTAAACCCCAGAAGAGCCCACCTGCAGCCACCTTGACAAATGGATCCTGCCAGGACGTCCTCAGCTAGCTCCCTGCCAGAGACCTGCACCATTCTTTCCAGAAATTCATGAAGAACTCACCAAGTCGTGGCGTGCCCCTTACTCAGCTCATGTCCACACTTCTGCTTTCACCGTTCTTCACCTCTATTGATGGCACTGAGCAAACAGGGTACAAGAAACTTCCCCTTCTTGAAGTGGCCATTGCTACAAAGCTCTGCCCACTCATGGCCCTGGGATGGAAAGCCAAGGAAGTTCAACCTTCCAAACCCTGCAGGAGCCAAGGAAGTTCAACCCGAAATGTAAACTTCACCTGATAACAGCTGAGATGATGTCCATCACGCTACAATCCATCACACTCCATAAGGACGCAAAACTCTGGACTCTTGGTAGTACCTAGGATAGCAAAGTCCACTAAAGGAGGTAGAGCTTTTTCACATTTGGCTCCCAAACTCTGGAATAGCCTTCCTGATAACGTTCAGGGTTCAGACACACTCTCTGTTTAAATCTAGATTAAAGACACAGCCCCTCCTAAATCTTTTTAGCCAAGCATTCACATAGTGTATCTCATAACTTTGTATTTCAGCTGTATCTGATCAAATGCACATTTAATTTTTTTTGCTTGTGTTGAACACATCATCTTTGCTTGGTTGGAACAGCAGCTATGCTAATTTACTCTCTATCTGCTTCTCTGTTTCTGCCACGGGACTTGCATCCCGAGGCAACTTTACACAAGCTTCAGTCTGGATCCAACCCTTACGAAGGTCTGAGATGACCGAACACCTGACAAGAAATGATGCCAACCCCCCAGAAGACCTCAGAAGCTTCTGTATTTCAGAGTTTGCAATCATGGCGTAACGTGCATGGAGTAAACACGGAGTAGGATGTAACCTGCAAATATCAACTATCTTGGAGTTAATGCAAATCATCTGTGCTTGATTTGTGTTCCTTGTGTTTTGAAGAAAATTACTTGTATTATATTGATGTTATATTACTATATTATATTTTATAGTGTATTGTTTTATGAAGATATACTTGCATATCATTGCTCTTTTGTTGATTTAGATTGCTTCCATTGTCCTCATTTGTAAGTCGCTTTGGATAAAAGCATCAGATCCATCATTCCACCAAAAAAAAAAAATAAGTCTAACTATTCATAATATTTTTTTAATATAGTAAATGACATTACTATATTACTGTATAGAACAGTGAACAAACTAATTGTCAAACTTTTTTTTTGTCATTTACAGTGGTAAAATATTGTTAAGCTACAGCTCTATGTGGTGTACTGTTCATTTTTTGTACATTTGTGATACTAATGCCATTTATGGTACTGTTCTACAGACTAACAATTTCAATTTAGTAAAAAATCTAACCAAATTATCTTTTTCAGAAGGTGATGGAGCTGAATGCTGCTGTGACAAGTATGTTTTTGTTGATGACGTGGTATTCAGTCTGGCAAAAACCAGATGCTGTGGAGAAGTCATTAATTGAAAGAAGATCATGCTGTTGTGTTCTGGTGACTTTGAGTAATACATGAATTTTAGTATTTTACATTTTAACAGTTAGCTTATTACATGTTTCAAATCACTTGGTACTGAATTAAAAATGATACAGTAATACAGGCTACAGTTGTTACATTAGAAAATTCACTTACATTATGTATTATTATGTACTGTACCTGCAGTGTGATAGTCACAAACAATCATCAGAATTGCATTGCTGGAACATCTTGTGGCCTGCAGATGGACCCATACCAAAAGTGATAAGTAGCTTGAGCAAGAATTCAAGAGGACTGCTGATCATGTGCTAAAATGATTTGATTCTATATTGTGGGCTGAATTCAAGAACACAAGTTAAGATGTGGTGCATACCTTGTAAATCATATTATTTTAATTGAATTGAATTTATTAATTTATTGTACTGCTTTATAGAATGTTATAACAGAATATTTATAAAAAGAAAATCAGAAATATTGAAGGAAATGAGTTCGTTTAGAACCATATTCTAAAATATCTAAATATGAAAGATTCCATCAGAGGCAAAAAAAAATAAAGAGGCAATTGATTGACAAGTGTATGCTCAACCAAAGGCATGCTGTCACATACACAAACATATGCACACACAAACATAAACAGAGGCAGCAGGTGCTCCTACTTGGGTTTTAATTACATGATCTCTGATTCATCTAATTGATATGCTAATGAGGGTGTAATTAATGCATGAGAGAGAACATCCGCAACCTCTATTAATTAATGAATAATCATCATATATGCCCTTGCATATTTAATCACACATGCATTTATCAGGTTTTTGTTTGTTTGAATTTGTTTTTGCAGAAATGTTTGACTTGATGAAATCATCAAGAATCACTGTATCCAGTTTCAGTAATACATTAAAAATATATTTTAAAAAGTATGGAAAACATAAGTGACAGATTCCCTGTTAAAGACTGAGCCTTGAATGTCCAGAAGATATAATATTAATAGTAAACCAATCATGCACTTATAAAGAGATGTTTAGTGCCCACCTAAAACAACAGCAGAATTGTGAGTTATTTCATTTTCTTCTTAATAAAGTCACCTCATCCTCCTTTTTCTTATCATTTCATCTCAAATGTGGCTATTGAACCGAACCACCCAAATGTGAGAGCAAAAGTCACTTTCTCTTTTGTCTCCCTCACACAGTGCTCATCTGTGAATGGTGAATTAAACATATAGGTAATGATATTATATGACTGCAGGCATGCTTTTACATCACTGCCATAGTCTGAATGCTGCTTTAGAGCTGTGGGTGATTGATGGCCCAACAGACTCCAAGACAATTAGCCAGTGGATTTTCCCTCTATTGCTGGGCATTGTGTGGTATCCATCTGCTGCCACTTGGTATGACTTTAATTTGTTATTCAACCAGCAACCGTCTCAGCATAATTAAGACTTCAGTATGTCAGTTCACCCAAATTCATCTCTCCCAGTGCATGATCTCTCATATTTCAGATGTTTGACATTGTGCAGTGTTTTCTTTTTTTTTTTTTGTATTCTGTCTTTGTCTAATTTTTAGCTTGTTTGTATGTTTCTGTGAAGGATACAATACTTCCTTTTCCTGTTTTCCCCACATTCACTACAGGCTCCTATATCATATTTTTAGAATCCACACCATTCTCTAATGATATTTAATCGTGATGACCCAGTTATTCAATAAAATATTGAAAGTAAAAATAAAGTCAAAATGGTGGCGGTTTTATAATAAATGATTGTTCTCTGAGACAGTGGTTTGGAAGCATGTGAGATTCTATATTCTAACAATAACAAGCAAAGAGGCACATGCTCTGATTTATGTGAAAGTGGACGTGTGGCCAAAATGTTTTGAATGCACGTGTGTGAGAGAAACATTCTGTTTTGTTTTGAGAAACACACAAGGGACTCTGTGTCTTCCATCTGCCATTGACGCCCAGGGGACCCAGAGAGGAGGTGTGAATCTGGAAGAGTTATAATGTACCTCAATAAAGGATTCAACAAAAGTGTGACAAACGGCCTTTAACTAAAAAAAAATAAATAAATAAAAATCCTCCAAATCCATGGCCCAAACCTTTAACCCCATTTAACTCCTTTTGTCAAAAAAATCAGCAGCTCAGTAGGTATCTCAGCAGAACTTATTAATTGCATCCAAACATACACATTTTACATTAAGTATTTATGTAGGCTGTTGGCCATGTCAAAGTACTGGTCTCAGAGCTAATTATTGAGATTATACATAGAGGACAGGGCAGAATATTAGGTCTGTATTTATTTAAATTCCTCTTCTAACTTACTGTTAATAAGAATGAACAAAAATCATTGCAGGTATACATTCTTCATTTCAAATCTGGTGACCATTTTCATCAATACTGAGAAACTGTTTGTCTGTGTGCTGTATACACATTTAGGTAGAATATATTAAGTCATACCTGCATATATACAGTACATGCATTGATTTGTGCATTGTGTTATAAACAGATGTTGTTTACATGCATAACATTAATTTGCTGGTCAAAATAGAATTTAATTTACTGATCCTGTTTGTCAATGCTCCAGTCCATCAGTTAACATCTTATGATGCAAACATTGCATGTTTGTAACAAATTCATCAAGACATTTTAACCAAACCGTCACTTCTGTCCAAAATACCACTCCATAAACCATTATAACTCTTCCTTTAGTGAAAAAGTACATCACTTGTCTTCTCAAACCAAAATCCACCCACATATTTGTTTAGAGCTGTTTTTACTTGTTAACGGTGCTTGATCTGTGCACATTTCTCTCCTGGTTCGAGTAATGGTTTTAAAATCACTTTAATGATGGATTTCACTTCGTATGGATTACTTGAGGATTACTGTGAATACTTGTGGATTTTTATCAGCTGTTTGGATTCTCATTCTGACAGCACCCAATCGCTGCAGATGATCCATTGGTGAGCAAGTGATGAAGTGCTAAATTTCCCAAAATCTGTTCCAATGAAGAAAAAAAAAAATCATCTACATCAGGCCTGAGGGGAAGTAAATTTTAAACAAATTTTCATTTTGGGAGTGAACTATTCCTCTAACTACAGCCCTGTCTTTGGTTTGTTTGAAATAGCATAAAAACTGAAAAACAAGCTCTAATGTTTACTGAAAGCAATAAAAAGATGGGAATTGATGGCCATGTGGAAGAGGAAAAACGTTTTAGTGCATCCTAGAAATATTTTAAAGTGCTACTAATATGAAAACATGTTCTTAAATAACAAGATCTGATCTATTGCTACAAATGCATAATCTACGAAGAGTGCCCGATCTAAAATAATCTGAGAGTGGTTGTGATTACTTTAGTGTTGATTCCTCGAACAGAATAATTAAAACTACTTAGTCCTTCATGTTCTTGTCCTCTTGACTTAATGTTGACAAACAAAGTATATACTTTCTAACAAACACGTTCTTAGTTGGAAAAGAATAACATATTGCCTGTATATTTAACAATAAAACTCTTTTGCATGTAAAAATCTACAGTCACTATTTTAATATGAATAACAAAATGACAACATATAAAATGTTTACAGAAAAACAAATACAATTAGATAACAATAGCAAATACAATTACGGTTCCTTATATTAGTACTTAACCTAAAAATATAACTTATATAGTTTCTGTCATTAAATAAGTCAATATATGAGGTAATCAGTTCATAAACCTAAACCTAAATAGACATTTTCTGTTTCTCTAAATGAAAAGCCTGATATATGCTTTCAAAAACACAATTTCAGTTTAGGGATGTAGATCTATCAAGCATCTCAGTTTTGACACAATTTGCATCCCTTTTACTGGCATCTACTGCGGTGAAAGTCTATTGACCAATATGTCTGCTGAGAACATATGGCCAGAAATGTGTAACAGTCCCAAGTCTCATGTTTTCTAATAAAATTATTCCTCTTTTGGCATTATGTGGCTGGAAGAACCTTTAAGTAACACCATCCCTTTGGCAACCTCCTCATAATCAGAGGCAAATGGTGTGCATAGAGTGGACATGTTTTAAGAAGGTTCCCAAAATCTTCTGAAGATGTCGTTGTGGTTTCTAATACTCTTGATGTGTCTTCATCAGATGATTAGACAACTGTGTCTTTTTCATTCAGTGTGGCTTGTAAGAGACAACATTGATGTCAGTCCAGTTCTAGCCACTAACTGTAGAGCTTATGACTGGAAAAGACTCATCCTCTACATTGGGGGAACCACAAGGCCTGTCATTGCTGGAAATAAAAACATAAAAAAGAGGTTATACTGAATAACAGTAACATATAGTAACATATAGTAATTCAAATAACAGTCACTACACTATGCCTATACCGCCAAAGCAAGAAATTAATTATGAGTTACTGTCGACACACACACACAAAATGTTACATTTACATATGACATTTAAAGAAATAGTTAACCAAAAAATGAAAGTTTGCTGAAAATTTACTGACCATCAGGCCATCCAAGATGTAAATGAGGGTTTTTTTTTTGTTTTCTTCATTAGTACAGATTTTGCAAAACTTTCATCACTTTAACACCACATCACTTGCTTATCAATGGATCATCTGCAGTGAATGGGTGCCTTCAGAATGAGAGTCCAAACAGCAGATAAAAACATCACAATAATCCACAAGCAATCCACATCACTTCAGTCCATCAATAAATGTCTTATGAAGTGAAAAGCTCTGTGTTTGTAAGAAACAAATTAATCATGCATATTATGATGTTTTTAATGTTTTTAATGTTAATTCGGACAAAAATTCAAGGCCTCTATCCATAATATTGCATTCTCCAGTGAAAAAGCTTCTGAAATTGGTGGATTTTAATGTTGGGATGGATTTCACTGGAAGCAGTTTTATGGATTATAGATGTAATTTTGGCCAGCAGCAACATCAATGGAGAAATTCATTTCTGGACTGGATTTGTGTGGATTACTGTGATGTTTTTATCAGCTGTTTAGACTCATTCTGACAGCACCCATTCACTGCAGATGATCCACTGATGAGCAAGTGATGTTATGCTAAATTTCTCAAAATCTGTTCTATAAAGAAACAAACTCTGAGGGTGAGTAAATTTAATTTTAGTTTAGCTATTCCTTTAATAAGCACAGTATCCGGAAAGAATACCTGACCATTTTGGAAAGTTTAAAACAAATAAGTTAATAAGTTATGATTAGTAATATGCATGCTATAAGCAACTAGTTAAGAGACCCTAAAATAAAGTGTTACCACTTTATGAAAAAAAATTCTTGCCCTGCCACTAAGGGTTTACAGAACCTTGAACAAAAGCATTTTTGGTAAAGTTAGAAAGAAGATCTGTAGTACCTCTAAAGCTGGAGCCTCCTGATGTTTGGCAAACAGGTGATGGTGAACCCTGTGGTCTCAAGACAGGAGCAAAGGCACTTTTTTGTTTGTTCGAGGATGGGAAAGATGTGAAGGGCAAAAGGGAGGATGAAGAACTGGAGCCAGGTACAGTGGGGCTAGATGGCATGACTGAAAAAAAAAGACAAAATATTTATTTGACTGTCAAAATTCATACTCTATTTTCAACAGAAGGATATTTAAAAATGACAGGAAAAAAAGGTGCAAAGGATCTGAAAGGAACTAAACCTCACTAGCATAAGGAGAGCTGTTTGGTGAGGCACTGTTAAAGCCAGGTGACCCTGAAACACCCAGACTACTCATGGGCACTGCTCCGTAACTTGCACTCATGCCCCCATTGGATCCATAACCTGACTGTTGCGGGGTTGATGCTGAAGGGTAGCCCCGTGGTGACAAGCTGCTTGGGTTTCGGTTGTAACCTTAAAAAAAGAGAAACCGCAATATTAAGCCAATAAATTTTCTTAAAAAAAAGTACAAGGAAACAAATGGAGGAAAAAAATAGAGGGAAAAATCATATTTTATGCTATGACACCAGGACTAAGTTAAAGAAGAAGAAGAAAAAAGACATGTATAGGCAAAAACATTTTTTTTCCCCCATTCTCCAATCAATTGTTAGGTTTCAGGCTATTTTTAACCAAACTTTGATTCTCAACTATGGTATGAAAAATTTTACAGAATGGTCTGATATACTATTTTACTGTATGTAATATGTGTAAAATGTTCATAAATTGGTATTCCCATTCTATACAATGTATCCATACATTGTATCTAATTTGCATGTTAATGTACTTTTGGGGCAACATGAAGATGAAATGATAAAAAGAAGAAGTGCCAATAAAAGAAAAAGAGAAAAGAGAAATTTGGGTTAAAAGTCTATGCCTGTTTCTCAGAAGGACACACACACACAAATATTTGGAACACCAAAGTCCATCGACAAATTACAGAATTTGAACAGACACATCACAATAAAAACATGTTTCCTTAAATAGAACCAGAATGTAAATCGTGTAGTCAGTTGCAATGAAAAATAGCTATATAAAGGGGGCAATTTCACTCAAAGTTCAATAAATAGATCACGTGACCCTTCGACAGCGATGCACGCGTAGTCCTTCGCTCGGCTCACTCTGTCAAATATTGTATAATCCTGTCAGTAAATTTCAAACCACTCTGTATTTGACCCATCATGAGTACTTCAACAGTCAAAGACAATTGGAAAAGAGAGATTGAGCAATCGCCAATAAAGAAAAAATTTAAAGATTCCACCATCTCCAGAGAGGATCTCGATGGTGCTATCGCTAACGGTATCAAGATAGCACTTAAAGAGCAGCAAAGTACTTTGGATTCGGTTGTGGCCTCGACAGTAAGAGATGCGGTAGACTCTGTACTGACCCCAGCATTGCGTGACCTGCATGGGGACATAGAAGCTACCAACAATTCTGTTAAAGAGCTAAGAGCGGAGCTTGAGGGATTAGCTAGTGCCGCGAAGCAGACACGTGCCCGGGTCGATTCCGTTCAAGCAGCTGCACATGAGGATAGGAGGACAGTCACAAACTTAAGAAATCAGCTGGAGCAACTCACTGAGAAGATCACGGTCATTGAAGATAGGAGCAGGAGAAATAACGTGAGACTGGTGGGGTTGCCGGAGGGGGCGGAGGGCTCCGATTCAACTGGCTTCCTCAGAGCTAATCTTTCCAAGTGGATCCCTTCCCTGAAAGGCCATGACATCAAGATTGACCGGTCCCATCGCGTGTATGATGGAAGGAAAATCTCTGATGGGCCACGTACTCTCATCTTCCGTGTACTAAGATGGCATGACAGATATCCGGTGAAATACATACAGGACAATGTCATGCTACTATTTTTTCTCGACTTTAGTCCAGCCACAACTACCAAGAGAAAGAGCTTTAATCCAGTCTTGAAGAAGATGACAGCACTTGGTCTCCAGCCTTTTCTCACCGATCCGGCGGTAATTAAACTACGGCACAAAGGAGAGCAGATGATGTTCGACTCTCCTCAGAAAGAAGAGGATTTTATCAGCTCACTGTCTACGAAGCAACGGGAAAACAACGGCCACCATCTCCATCTCTTCGGCCCAGTGAGAAGAACTTAATGACGGGGATGGAGGCGATTTCAGCTGCCCAGTAGAGGATAATAAGGTGGACATGGACACTTGTTAAATCTCTTTTTTCTCTCTCTCTTTCTCTCTCTCTCTCTCCTCCTGGGATATTGTTCCTATTTATCCGGCACAACTTTCTCTTTACTGGTAAGACTAACACCCTTTTTTTGGATGGGTCTAATGGAGAGTAGGTTTAATTACAATATTTTTTGACTATGTGGGCCTTTTGGGGACATGTCTTGCGTTGAAGTGGACTGGTCATGTATCATCACCATTTTTTGTTGCTCAATCAGCCCTACGTTCTCGGTAATGTGCAGTCTGAGTTGTTTCTTGTTTATAGTTGTTTGTTGTTCCTGTTTCTGTGTTGCTTTTATTTTTTACAACAGACATTCATACTTTTATTTATTTTACCTTATTTCTAAAAGGATTTTTCATCTAGGTGGTTTGGTATCTAGAATACACACCAGCGTTTACATGTTACTTACAGAATGGGAGTGCTTTTGCTTTTCTTCATGTACTGAATACAGTTTTGGGATTATGGATTATGAATACTCAATGCATACTCTAAATATTTTATCATTGAATGTGAATGGCCTAAATTCTGCTGTGAAACGTACTCATGTATTAGAATATTTACACCATAAATCGATTTCCTGTGCACTGATACATGGGACACATTTAAAGCAATCTGATGTGGCACGTTTCCAGAATAAGTATTATAAATTGGCAGCCTTCTCCTGTGCTCTTAATAAAACGAAGGGGATGCTTATCCTTGTTAACAGGAAGTTACATTTAACAATTGAACACCTCGGAAGTGATGAGGAGGGTAGATTTGTTTTTATCCATTGCAAGATACATAATAATAGGTTAGAATTGGTCTCTATTTACCGTCCGAATGAGACAGACAGTGAATGTTTTACAAATATTTCTAAAACACTACTTGAGCATACTGATTGCCCATTAGTGGTGGGTGTTGATTTTAATGCTGACGTAAATCCTGCTTTGGATAAATCTCAATCTGATACAACAGGCAATCTATCTTCTAAATTACTGAATAGATTTATCACTGAGCTCAACTTAATCGATCTTTGGAGAATTCAGAATACTAAATCTAAGGACTTCACTTTTTTTCTAATAGACATAAGATTTTCTCTAGGATAGACTACATATTTCTCAGCCCATCTTTAATTTCGCCTAATTCCTCCATCTCTATATTACCAATTTTATTATATGATCATTTTGCTGTGTTATGCAATATTTCTCTTTCCGATATTAAAGCCAAATCCCCTAGATGGCACTTTAACTTATCAATATTAAATAATCAGACCTTCATTACTTCTCTAAGAGAATATTTAAAGGAATTTCTTGAAATTAATATGCCCTCTGATGTGGATCCTCAAATACTGTGGGAAACGACTAAGTGTACTATACAAGGATTCTGTATATCTTTCTCTTCTACTCTGCAAACAAACTCTGGAGCGGTTCGGTTGTAGTGAGAAAGCAATCCGATCCAACGGACCAACGAACCAGGCTATATCACACTGTATAATGGGTAATTACGTAAGTTCCGTGAAAAGCAGTGGGTGTGCACGTCTTCATTCAAAATCAAAGCGCACCTTTTCATTTTATAATGCCGTCTTAATGCTCTTCGTAGTAGGTGTATTTTAACAATGTTTTGCCGACAAATCCTGGACTACCTGCTCAAAATGATAAATTAATAAATATATCGACAGCTACAAAAAAAAACAAAAAAACAAAAAAAAACAATAAGCTGTTGTCGTTCCATCCTGACGTATGTGGGTGTGAGAGAGAGAGTTTGTTTGCCTCTCTTTCCAAATGAATCTTTTTTCTGTTTATTGTCATTCCAGCTCTGTGGACCAATGAGAGGACGGTTTACTCGCACGTGACTTGTATTAACAATTTTGGTTCGTTTAGAAACTTTGCTGTGTGAAAGCAAACATAAGATAAATTGGAATTGCCTCGGATCTCACAGGTGGATAAAGAACCTTTGGAGGCCCCATTAAGTTTGGAAGAGCTCCACGTCTTTCTAAAAAGCCTTCAAAAGGGCAAATCGCCGGGTCTAGACGGTCTCCCCCCTGAATTATATTTGGAAATTGGTAGGGACACTTATGCTTAATTCATTTAATTTTGAAATTGAACATGGTGTATTTCATAGAGATCAAAAAATATAACTGACATCATTACTTCTTAAAAAAGGGAAAGATCCATTAGATTGTTCCAGCTACAGACCGATATCACTTATCCCATGTGATCTAAAAATCTATGCTAAAGTTTTTGCTTCTCGTATGGAGAAGGTAATTCATAGTTTGATCAAGGAGGACCAAACCGGTTTATCAAGGGGCGCAATGCGTCTGACAATATGCATCGACTCTTTCATATTCTTGACTTTGCAGACTCTCATCCTAGCCCGAGGCTAGAGTGGAATTATATGTGGGCAGTTCTGCAATGTTTCGGCTTTGGTGAACATTTAATTTCTATGATTAAAACATTATACCACTCACCTGCAGCATCAGTCTTGACTGGTAATATTATTTCCCCCCCCGTTCCCTTTACAGCGAGAAACAAGGCAGGGATGTCCGCTTTCCCCATTATTGTTTTGTTTATCTCTTGAACCCTTAGCACAAGCCATCGGGAAATCTGAAGTATCTATTAAGATTCATGATCATAATCATAATATTTCATTGTACGCTGATGATATTATTCTATATTTAGACCACTTTGATGTTTCAGTCTCTAGTATAATTAAGGAATTTGATCATTTTAGTAGCTTATCAGGATACAAAATGAATTGGAGAAAATCTGCTTTAATGCCAATTAACAATGTTAAGGTTAATTCTTCTATTTCCTCATTTATCCCTATTAAAGAATCTTTCATCTATTTGGGCATTACCATATATAAAAAGATCCATAAGATTGCCAGAGACAATTTTAATAGTATTCTAGTTAAGGTCAAAAATGACATTCAAAGATGGAAGAATCTTAAAGTCTCTCTTCAAGGAAGAATCTCCACAGTTAAGATGAATTTGTTACCTCAGTTTAGCTTTCTTTTCTCTACGCTACCACTTTCCCCCCTCCAGGTTACTTTAACTCTATACTTTCTCAATTTATCTTGAATGATAAATGTCCCAGAATCAAACTTACCACAATACAACATCCTATACGCACAGGAGGACTGGCTGTACCAAATTTTGAATTGTATTATTGGTTGTTCCAGCTTAAGGCTCTTTATAATTGGGTTGATTCTCAATCGAAAGTTTCATGGAGGGTGATTGAAGCTGAGGTTAAACCAAATAGACTCCAAGAAATTTTATTTACTGGCACAAGGAAAAAAGTAGGAACGTCTGATAGGAGGACCCCTCAAATTTTGTAACAGTACACCTTTATGGCATAATTTAAATTTTGTATGCGGAAATCGTCCATTTGTCCAACCCTCTTGGTCTTCTTTAGGCATAAACACGTGCGGTTATCATATATACAGTATATGATAACCAGGGCCTCTGTTCATTTCAGACATTAAGATCTAAATTTTGTGTAACAGCATCCGCATGTTTTGTCTTTCTTCAATTATGTTCTGCTCTCAAAGCGTATGGAGATCCTTGGGCATCTCTCATTTCCTCTCATCCTATGCGGGACTGGATTGCACCATCTTCTGGTCGGTCATCTGTTTCCTTAATATATAATAAAATTATTGATTGCATTTCAAAACCTCTTTCTATTAAATCTATTTGGAATAGGGAATTATCTGACCTTAATTTATCTGTTGACTGGGAGAGAGTGTGGTCTAACCTCAGCTTAACATCTAAAAACTTGGTTCATCGACTTATTCACTTCAAAGTCATTCATAGAGCATACATAACTCCTTACAAAAGATTCAAAATAAAACTACAACCAGATTTTAACTACCATATATGTAATACTGCATCATCAGGTACTTTTCTTCATATGTTTTGGGAATGTGCTGTTGTCATTAATCTATGGACACACACAAAAAAAAAAAACCTCTTTCTCCTTATTTATTCCTTCCCTTGCTAGCTTGTACTTATTTAAACAATGCCTGAGACTTGGTGTTACAAGCACTTCGTTTGTCGGATTGCCTCTTCAAGATGAATCGCTTTATGTATTCCCCAATTGTAAGTTGCTCTGGATAAAAGCGTCTGCAAAATGACTAAATGTAAATGTAAATGTAAACCTGGTTTTATCATCCTTACTACAAATTGATTGCTTTGCTAACCCAAGTTTGTGTCTTCTTAATGATGATTCTGGTCTCTGTATAAGCTTAATACAAAAGAGAATGTTGTTTGCTGGTTTTACGGCTGTGAAGAAGACAATAATACAGAACTGGTTTACACCGCACATGTGTGGAAAAACACATTGATCCATAGCCTCCTGAAAATAGTGACTTGTGAATGTACAACAGAGCAAATTAATGGGGCCAAGCCTTCTACTATTGATGCTTGGCAGGGTTTTTTCTTTAACATACTCGATTATATAAAGGAATGACTTGTTTTTTTTCTTTTCCCCCTCCCCCTCTCTCTCCTTTTTGACTGGACTTTTAAAGTATGGATTATATGTCTGTTGTTTTGTTTTGTTTGTTTTGAATGAATGTTATGTTATGTGTGAAAATAAATAAAGTTGATAACAAAAAAAAAAGTTCAATAAATATTGGTGAACCATGTAGTCAAATATTTTGTCCCTTAAAACTCATCTTTGATAATCAAAACGACATATTTAAATGTTTTTTCTTGTGAAAATAATTTTCTCTTGCCTTAAAATTGCCGTTAAACCTCTGCTTCATGGGTTTTTTGCTCTAATTAGGGGCCAAGCACCGAAGGTGCGGAGGCACCTATTGTCTTTGTTAGCATTCCTATTATTATTGTTCTTCTTCCGCCGGAAAGTCAATGGCAGCCCATAGAACCGTTTGCGGGAAAGTTGTAAAATTTGTCACACTGATAGAGGATAGTGTCAATAGTAACCACAGCAAATTTGGAGTCTCTATCTCAAACTCTCTAGCGCCACCACTTGTCCAAAGTATCATTTTTGAAATGCTAATAACTTTTCAACCATTCGCCAGAAAATGAAAATTCATTCGTCTTCCTATGAATCCTTGGCTCAAGCCGAGTCGAATCAAGTCCAAAAATCAAAAATCGTTAGGTTTAGTTTTTTCGCTATATTCAATTGCTCTTAAAACCTACTTTGTCGAACTCGTCCTAGACAGTTCGTCCGATTCTCACCAAAATTGGCTCAGATCATCTACAGACCATGCAGGCAAAAACTTATGGAATTCAAGTCGATTAGTCCAACCGTTCTCAAATAATACACAAATGAATTCTACAAAAAGCACGCAAAAATGGATCTGAGGCTATATCTCCGCAACGGTTTGGCATATTGAGATGAAACTTGGTGTGTGTTATAACAAGCTTGGCCTGAGGCTACCTGCAGTGTTTCGGCACTGTGCCACCTAGTGGTCAGGAGATATAAAAAATGCATATTTTTGCTTATAACTTGTGAATGGATCAGCTAAAATTCACAACTGGTCTCTTTAGATTCGGTGCATCATGCCGAGTCCAACCATATCCGATTTTCCCATATCAGCCATTTTGGGCGTCGGCCATGTTGAATTTTGTCGTAAAATGCTATATTTTACGTACGCATTAACGTATCGTTACGAAACTCAGTGTGGTTCTTCGGCCTCATGCCCTGATGGTACTCAAAAAGTTTGGGGACAGCGCCACCTTTTGGTCAAAAGTTATAATGAAATTTCTAAAAATGCTAATAACTTACATTACTTGCTTACATTAGCCTATTGTAATCAAACTGATGTTGATAGATTCCTTGGTTCATGCCGAGAACATCAATACCAATTTTGCAATAATTGGCTAAACTTCCTGTCCGCCATTTTGATTCATGTTGAAAAGCTACTTTTTCGATCTCCTCCAGACCATTAGTCCGATTTTCACCAAATTTGACTCGGATCATCTTCAGACCATGCTGGCAAAAAGTTGTGGATTTTGTGTCGATATATTAAACGGTTTTCATTTAGCGCATCAAAGAATTTGCTGGAAAGAGGCCAAACTGCAACAAACTGAGGCTGTATCTCAGCGAAACTTTGACATATTCGTACCAAATTTTGTATGTGACATTGTCACCTCACACTGACCACGCCACGTCAGTTTGCTAATGGCACCACCTATTGGTCAAGAGTAATAAACCACTGATTAATTATTAATAATGAAATTTCCAAACATGCTAATAACTTTTGACTGCATTAGCCTATTGTAATAAAACTGGTCTCAAATTATTCCTTGAGTCATGCCGACAACATACATACCAATTATGTCATAATAAGCCGAACTTTCTTTCCGCGATTTTGATTTATGTTGAAAACATACTTTTTCAAACTCCTAAACCGTTTGTCCGATTTTCACCAAATTTGAATCATATCATCTTCAGACCATGCTGACCAAAAGTTCTGGATTTCGTGTCGATAGACAAAACCGTTTTCGCATACCACAGCAACGAATTTGAGGCATGATGCCAAAATGACATTTGAGACTGTATCTCTGCAATGCTTTGGCCTATTGACACGAAACTTTGTGTGTGCCATTGTCACCTCACACAGAACAATCCACATCGATTTGATAACAGTGCCACCTATCGGTCAAACGTGATAAGCCAATAAATCATATTGCTATAGCTTTATATATGATTTTTCAGCCGTTTTGACTAAAATCATCCTAAAATGGCTTCAATTACTAATTTCTGCTGTTGGTCTGATGCTTGCTTCTGTAGTGCTTGGCCCCGTCATTGCTGCTTGCAGCTATATTTTATTTTTGGTTTTGTGCTGGTATTGGTATGTTTGCATGCTATAGTGATAGGAATCTATCCCTTGACGTGATTCGTTGTTGAATTTTGTGACGTAGCAAACCGACAGCTGTTTCAAACCGTGTTTCTGGGTCAGCCTTTGGGAAACTACAGTTTTAAGGAGAAAATACTCAGCAATGGTGTTGATTAATGGATTGGCATATGGTTATATGGTTAATAGATTATAACTATTACTCTGTTACTGTACATTTACTTTAAAGTATTTTTATTTTGGAAAATTTTTACTTGACTATATAAATACTACATAATGTTGTACAACACCTATCCCCACCAAAAAAAAAAAAACGTTCTAATGTACTAAAATTGAAAAGGTTGTATTTTTACTGCAGTATTACTTCATTGTGGTATCTGTACTTTTACTCAAGTGCTTGATTTGTACACGTTGTCCACCACTATTATTATCAAATGACAAAAATAAATAATTTAACCCTAAAAACTGTTCAAAAGGAATCAATCTCACAAACATTGATATTCATATGAAAGGTCAAGCATAACCATTCAATACATGTGTTGAGATGAGATTTTGTAACATCTATGGTAATCTGTGACAATGAATAAGACAAAAACGTCTGAATCGTAGGGCAATTGTCTTAGGGCCCTTACCTTGGCTGCTGGTTTGCCCAGGTTCTCCAATGCTTACACCCAGCTGGGTGGGATAAGAGCTGAGGCCCATGACGCTGCCATGGACAGGGGAACTTGGCATGGCCTGCAGCTGACTGTGAGGTCGTGGCACGCTGTAAAGAGCCTCGGCTATGTCTGCAGCCCGTTTCAGCAACATGTCCTGCATCGTCACAACACACAAATAGAAAAACTATTGGGTGACATGACTCATGTTAAAGGTATAGTTTACTCAAAAATAAAAATTTTCAAATCATTTACTCACCCTCAATTTGATAAACAAAAGAAAATATTTTGAAGAATGTTGATAACCAAGCAGTTGACGGTAGCCATTGACTTACATAGAATAAAGAAAATAAAAAAACTACTACGGAAGTCAATGGCTACCGTCAACTGTTTGGTCACACACATTCTTCAAAATAGTTTTATTTGTAATCAAAATAATAAACAAACTCATACAGGTTTAGAACAGCTTGAGGGTGAGTGAGTTTTGGGTGAATTACAATACAATAAAACTAAAAATATAACAAAATAACTACAAATATAATAAAATACCTAACTACATAATACTATTATTGTTAGAAATTGCAACAAAATTAAAATAGAAATATAAACTTTTGAACTGTGGGTTTCGTCTGGTCAGAGGAGAACTGGCCCCCCGACTGAGCCTGGTTTCTCCCAAGGTTTTTTTCTCCATTCTGTCTCAGAGGGAGTTTTGGTTCCTTGCCGCTGTCGCCTCTGGCTTGCTCAGTTGGGGACACTTAATTTTCTAGCGATTATCGCCGATTTGATTGCACAGATACTATTTAAACTAAACTGAGCTAGACAATGACATCTCTGAATTCAATAATGAAATGCCTTTAACTGAAAATTGAGTGTTTAATCTTGTCATTATACATTACTGACACTCTATCCTCCAATTTGAAACTGTTAAGTGCTTTGACACAATCTGTATTGTTAAAAGCGCTATATAAATAAAGGTGACTTGACTTGACTTGAATTATTAAAAAATTCAATTTCTGTTGTATGGAGACATTACAGGAGACCTTAATTTGTACTTGCAAATAAGCAAATTTGTTTCACTGACCAAATTTCCTTGCTTCCATTGAAGAACAAATGATGCTCTATGGAACATTTTTATATTATGTTGAATAATATTCATGTCGAGATAATCAGAGAAAACATGTGGAGTCCATGCCAAAGGGGAACAGAATAAATATATATTCATATATATATATATATATATGGTAACACTTTAGTATAGGGACTAATTCTCACTATTAACTAGTTGCTTATTACCATGCCTATAACTAACATATTGGCTGTTTATTAGTACTTATAAAGCACATATTCTGCATGACCATATTCTACATCCCAAATCCTACCCAATACCGATTTATATTATATCTACTGCAATTCAGTGGTTACCTGATTGCTGGTGGTATTTCCATAGAGTGATTCAACAACGTCTGCTGCTCTTTTAAGTAACATTTCCTAAAATAGAGAAAATCTGAGTAAAAAAATAAGTTTGTGCGTACTTTATACAGCATATGTTAGCAGTATATACTAACCTTTGCCAATTTGTCAGGGTCACCAGGATGTCGAGGGATCAGCTTTTGAAGTCTCTGGAAACCGTAGTCAATAGTTGGCTCATTCAGCGCTAGAGATAACCACACTAAGTGAGAATCCATTCATCTTTAAAACATCCCTCCACATATTCCACTGTCTGCATAAATCCCAAAGTAAGATTATAAAGGAAGCAGGTAAGGCATTTTTCATTGTTCAGTTAAACAGGCAGTTTCCCCCAAAACTTCTATTGGATGAGCCATAAGATGACATGTTGGGCCACTCAAATAAACATGGCAATGTTTAGGTGTTCTGAAAGTGGCAAAAAGACACAATGCTTTCACTTTTAGGGAAGCCAAATAATTTGTCTCTGCATTTTAAACATGGATAGGAAGTAGTTTAAAGGGGTCCTATTATGCTCTTTTACAAAGTCTTGATTTTGTTTTGGGGGTGTACTAGAACATGCTCTCATGCTTGTTCGTTCGAAAAATGCATTATTTTTCACATAATTAACATTATTACAATACCTCCCTCCCCAGCCTGGCACAAACGGCTCGATTAGTTCCGGGTTTGATGAAGGCCCGCCTTCCGAAAAATGAAATGTGTTGTGATTGGTTAGCTGTCCCAGTGCGTTGTGATTGGTCGAAAAGCTTAGACGGTGTTTCAGTACTGCCCCGCCCCTTGCCAAAGTAGCAAGTTCCGTCTGGCGTCAATATTGCCATATCAACAACCGCTTAGAAATAACTGCATTTACTATGTACAGATAAGTGCAACGGACCAGGGGCGTCATGCACTCATTATTTTTGAGGGGGTATGGGTGTGGGGTGGGGGGGTCGTCATGTGACACACAGCAGCCACAATAGACTTAGCCTATGTTATATTTATTTTTTCCTTTTTATTCAAAACATTCCCAAATGCATTCACTATATCATGAAATATCTCGATTCTCACCTTTATAGATTATGTTAGTTGATCTATAGTAAAAAGTAGCCTAATAATGTAATATATTAACTATGCATAAAAACCTGTCTGTTTACAGGTTATATCTGTAACAGATATGGATGTCATGTCATAACATATTTTAATAAGACTGACTTTATTTTTAATGTGAATTTAACATTGAAAGTTAATGTGAATAAAAACATTGTAAGTTAGGCTACAAATCATAACACTTTCATTGTACAGAAAGAGAGCAAAGAACATTTACATTATCAAAGAATATTTTCACTGACAGTCTAGAGTTCAAGCACTCTCAAAATCTCCCATTAAAGTCACTGAAGCTGTTTACAATGTGAAATGAATATTACTTACAGATTCGTACACAAATCTGCACTTTTGTTTCTGACAAGAGAATTCGCCAGAAAGAGTTATTCAGTCAGCGAGCAAGTGAAGAAACATCGCATTTTAGCGATGACTCATCTGAATGCCTCTGATTAGTCATTGCATTCATAAACTCAGCAGCATCGTGTGTGATTGGTTATAATGCGCAGTGCTGTAAAAACTCGTCAATCTCTGGCTCAGCGCCAGCCAGGGAACACAGATTTGAATTTAGCAGCTGATGATATGACGCACTGAATGTATTTTTTTGTCTTTTGGAAGCTGCATTCAAAATCCACTTGGCTCAAAAAGCTGAGGGGGCACTTGCCCCCTAACTTTGAATGGGCATGACGCCTCTGGCAATGGTAATATGTATTATGTTTATTGTTCTTTAATTCTGACATTATATGAATTGCAGTGAAACTGTTATACAGTTGAATTTATTTATGCCATAGTCCCAAAGATTTACACTATTTGTGGCGGCATATGCAAATTCATTCTCTGCCAGCAGGAGGCGCTGTTGGAATCGAGGTTTCCCCGGTAACGCTGTACACAAATCAGCGCTCTGCTCACAAATGCTGCTTTATCAGACATTATGAGCAAGATGAAATGAAAATGACATCCAACATTTTCTGAAGAGAGTCAGTTTCCTTCAGAAATACAGTGATATAAAAACAGCCGCACCACGACCTCGCCCCTCCCCACCCCCCAATCATTTGAATTTCCGTAGGCGGGATTTATTTTAATAATATTCTAATTATTGATATTCTAATATATACTGTATGTGTTGTGATATCACAAACACTGGAAAACAACGCTGTAGTCCAAACGAGCCATTCATTGTAGTTCTTGAAAAGGGATTTTTTTAAGTGGACTTTGAGATTTGTAACTTTGTAGAACTTTTTATGCACAAACATACACCCAACACACTGACTACAATTCAAAAAGTGAACAAGCATAATAGGACCCCTTTAACATAACACACTTTATCATTAAATTTGTGATTCTGAATGGGTGCGGATGTCTGGGTGTGTATTTACCTGTATAAATAAAGCGCCCTGGAGCTCCTTTACAGAACTGCTTAGATTTGTAAGATAGCGTAACTTCTACAACCCCTGGTATGTGTCGAGGAGGAGTTTGAACTCGGATAGCATGAGGAGTAATTAACTGCATGAACAATGACAAAAAAAAGAAAAAAAAAACTCTTAAAGTTAATTGTTACAGAATGTTGGTGCTCAATCCTTGAGGCAATTTTCAAAATATTACAAAAGCTTTCCTTATTGCAAGTTAAAGCTTGCTTCGATAGTCTACAAATGCATACCTCACTCCACACGAGCATGCTCCCGAACACCACCTGCAGACCGTCAAAGAAGTTTTCCCCAATCACAATTACCATAGCCCCACCTGTAGTCCAACCTTCACTAGGGCTGATGGCTTTGATACAGGGAGTAGCTGTAGTAGAGAAATGACAAAAATGAAAATGATGCAAACATTAAAGATGAAAAAAATTATTACTCAAGGTCAAAGAAACATCCCTCAGTAAGTTCTACTTGAAGTTCTACTACTCTTTCAGATCATTTAGAGCTGCCATTACAACTTCATGGTTAAAACCGTCCTCTCCTTGTACATAACTGCAAAACTCAATTAAATTGAGCTTTTTTAATGTCATTTCTGAATCTCACCATATTCCATGCTAGTCTCCACTGTCTCATTTGAATCCGTTCTACGAGAGCGACGTCCATGTTTAGAGTTATTGTGCACAAACATATTATCAGAAATGGCTAGTACAGGACCATCCACACTGACTGTAGTCGTCAAAACCACCTATTGGAATGCAAAGAAAGACATATTAATAACACAAATAATTTAAAGGAGATTCGTGTAGTACAGTAAAACCTTTAGATGTCACGCCATTAAAAAAAATGATTTGTTATCTCAAAATATGATCAATGATATCCTAGCAATTTTTATAGATCTTTTTGAATCATTTGCCATCAAGAGCATTACACGAATAGGAGCCAAAGAGTTTGATTGATATAGATAAAATCAGATTGATGAAGATAAAATTGTAATAATTATAGAATACCCCCAAGTATTATTGAAATTGTTTGTTCTCATCCTTCTCTGGCTTTTTCATTTTTTCTCATTTACACGCTCACTATTTTTTCCCATCTTTCCACCTGATTTATCCCTACTCTGTTTCTTTTCTTTATCTAAGGACAACAGATCTCTGTAGCCTAGTGTAGACTGAGTCATTAGGCCGTGTATGATATAGAAATAGGGTCGAGCCTATACACTGGATGAATTTGAGGCCGACAATCATACCATTTTTTTTTCAACATGTTTAAAATTATTGGTATATGGTCGGTTTTGCCATTCTTCTTGCACAAAGCAAGTCTCGGCCAAATAAGCATCAATGAATATAACATGATTTATCCCAATTGTAAAAATAAATAAATAAAATAAAAAATTCACGAGCTCATATGACAGCTAAAATCCCAGTATATGTCCATCCTAAAAAAAAAATAAAAAAAATCTACACTCATTAAAGAAAATAATAATTGGGTTTCAAACCATATACCAATGTGGTTTCAATTGGGTGTTGTTTCAAAGTGAAACAAAAGTTAATATAAAAACAATGAGAACATAAATGCTCACATTGCAGAGCTAAAGATGAAAAAACAGCATGTAAACACATAAGAGGAACAGATATGAGGGATGCAGAAAATGCAGTATGCTGCAAATAAGAAAAGAAATGTCACACTAAAAAAATGAAATAAATGCACAAAAATGAACAAGGAAGGACAGCAGGGAAATGAAGAGTGATGGATGAAATGTCAGATAGTGGCTCCAGTAGTGAAAGACAAGTGGGAGGAAGTAAAACAGGAGGGTCCCCAGTGAGCACTTCCTGGGTCACAGAGCCTGACCTTCCCCATCTGGAGGCCATCACTCAAATCCTGACAACTTCCCGAAGCACCTTGGCTGATTTCCTGATGATCCTTGCTTCTAATACTTCTCTGCTTTTTCTCTGATCACTCTCTGTCTCTTATGAGATTTTGTATTCAGACGCTTTATATAAATCTCTATCACACTCTCTTTTTATTCAAATTGGCCCCAGAAGAACTGCTGTATATGTTATAAGAAATGATTAGAAAAGCTACCACTGCACCTATACTTAATGTTATTTAGTATATTTGTGTTGTTTTCCAGTGGGAAAAATTTAAACAAGATAAATGTATCCGAGAAGCAAAATTGCATACAATATTAAAACTATTAAGATTTTTCAAAGAATGCATATTGAATATAAGTATGTTTTTTTGGGGATTTGCTTGCTTGTTTTCTAAACTTGTTTTTTAAAACAAAAAGGTACATTCTCTGACAAATCGGAATGTCTAAAGTAAATTTACTAGCAATGTGTATAACTCGTTTTAAAGATGTTTGGATATTTTTTACTGGAAATAAAGATTTTGATTAAGATCTTCTTTTTTTTTTTGAGTGTAAAGAAAAGAATAAAGTCAGCAAAAGGGATTAAAGTCTGTGTGAATGGGTTCTGCCTTAGAGACAACATAACATTTCTGCATTTTGCATACAGCATTTATTTACAAATAAATGATCAATACCTGAAATCTCCTCATGTCTCGGGGGTTCCCTGCTGTCTTCAGACAATTTTGATTGCACTTTAGGAAAAACTTCAAGAAAAATCTGTGGGAAACACACACACACACACACACACACACAAAAAAAAAAGTCAACTACATATGTTTTATTAAAGCAAGAAGATGAGTATTACATTTACATTTAGTCATTTAGCAGACATTTTTATCTAAAGTGACTTAAGCATAGCACAGATATATATATATATATATATATATATATATATACATTTTTTTTTTTTGTTAAATATATACTAAATATAAAGAAAACAAACAGATAAAATAGAAAAGAATAAGGAAAGCTATAGTGTTAGAGGCTTTCTTAAAGAAAGCAAGCAGTTAAAAAGCAGTTAGAAAACAAATAGTGTGCAAGTCTTAAAGGGTAAAGTGTTGTTGTTTTCAGCATGTCATCTATCGCAACTCCAAGGTTTCTGGCTGTAAATGTAGATGGAGAGGGAAAGACTTCAAATCTCAGAAGTGAACTGCATAGCAACAATGCCTGATTCTAGTTTTCACAAACAAACAAACAAACAAAAATCAATAGGTGTATCTACTTTTAAAAGGGAGGAGAAAATACTTCCTATATATTTGGATATACTATGAACATACTTTGAACCTGATCTGTCACCAAAACATGCAAATGCCAGCATGAACTTGTGTGACATGCCCTCACCAATAAAAAAAAAAAAACTATGCAAGAAAACACACTATAAACATGGGTATGTGTTTTGTGTGCTAAATTACTGACTGCCAAGGACACATACACATTCAAATGACATTTAGAAACCAAACACTAATTTTGGATATTGTTGGTCCTACTCTCTTAAAAATAAAGGTGCTTAAAAGGTTCTTCACAACGATGCCATACCATTTTTGGTTCCACAAAGAACCGTTCAGTTAAAGGTTCTTTAAAGAACCATCTCTTTTTACCTTTTTGTAATCTGAAGAATCTTCTTTCGCCACAAAGAACCTTTTGTGAAACAGAAAGGTTCTTCAGATGTTAAAGGTTCTTTATGGAACCATTTAGACAAAAAAGGTTCTTCTATGGCATCGTGAAGCACCTTTATTTTTAAGAGTGTATGAAATGTAATGTTATTACATTTCAATGTTTTATTTTAAAGACATTTTTGTTTAGTTTTCTATGACACATATTTTGTACAGCATGTCAACTCTCCAAAGTAAATTCTAAGTCCTAAAGCAAAACTAATTTTTAGTTTTGAAGAATTGACAGAAGAATAATAGTTTTCATAATTAACTTTAAAATAATTTCCTAGACAGAAACCACAGGACCAGTCCATCCCAAAATCAGGATGAATAAACTGAGCCACAACAACAACAAAAAAACATGTTATTGTTATTATTTTTATTGTTGTTGTTGTTGCAATTGTTTATTGTTTCAATAATATCTAAGATCGATCAGGCATGCTTGCAAAATTTTGTGCAAATCAGTTCAGCAGTTTGTGAGAAGTTACTCCATAAACATTGCATCCGAACCACTGTCTGGCAACCCTCTTACTCGCATCTTACAACACACTTGTCATGGTTTTATGTGCTGTTTCATGCCTGACCCATGCTCCACGTACCATTCTTTTCACTTTAACTACATGATAAACTTTTTAGCCCTTAATGAAATCATAGAGCACAGCTGCAAGCAGGCAAATGAAAGCACATCGAAACGAACACATTAACATGCATTAGTCACTCCCCCACTCACTTAGCATGCAAATCTCTAAGCCTCACTGCCTTGCACCTTCTGCCATGTATCCATTCACTGCATCATAATTAGACCCATCTTGCATAATTAATTAGGACTCCTGGAAAACCTTGCAACTTCAGCACAACACCCTCTATCTCTGTTTTTTCATAAGGAAAATTTAATAACAACAATGCAAGTTTTGCACTGTTGTGATATCTAGATTTCTTGGAGTAAAGTCTTCATAGCGGGCCAATGATAATTATTCAGAACTGGGATGATTATATATACATTGTTTACATATATATTTTGATATATTCATAAAAAGTTTTTTAAAGTTTTATTAAGAAAAAAGAAAACTCATTCATTGACATATATAGATTGTGTAAATGTGTTCTATAAATAAACACACAAACAAACATTTGATTATGAGTATCTATATAGTACATAACCAAAAATGAAATACAATAAACTACAATACACTAAACTCTGGGCAAACTGGACAAAAAAATTTCAGGTAACTTTTGTAAAGATCTCTACTGCCACTTTTGATCAATTTAAATGCATCCTTGCTAAATAATGGTATTAATTTCTTTTTTATTCATGATAATATTCATAATAATAATAAGAATGATTTCTGAAAGATCATGTGACACTGAAGACTGGAGTAAATTCAGCTTTGCCTTTACAGACAAATTATATTGTAAAATATAATAAAATAGAAAGCAGTCCTATTAAATTGTAATAATATTTTACTATATATATATATATATATATTGTTGTTTTTTTTAAATATAAAATAAATGTCGGCTTGGTGAGCATAAGAGATGTCTTTCAAAAACATATATGTATAAAAAACTCAATGATTCCAAACAACCCAAATAAAATATGGCATAGTTTTCATGCCAGTTACTATTACTGTAATTATATAGAAAAAAGTAATACATATTAAAGAATGAGTAGATATTTCCAATCATTACATTTAGATCATTTTGATTCATGAATCATTTTGCCATTTCTTTGTGGATTAACTCTAAGAAATGTTATCTCGACGGCTAGAAGTTGGTCACACTTTAGAAGAAAACTGAGTATATCCGATATATTTAACACTTGAATAGCAAGTAATATCCATTAATGGACAGATTGTTGACCACAGAAAGGCTGAGAAAGAGACTGTTGATATTCAGAACCATCACTCATCAGTATTTTCCCCGTCCATCTTACCTCCCTCCCATTCTGTCTTAGAAAAACAAAACAGTGTCATGACATAGAGGGAGAGGGGGAAGGAAAATTAGGAAACCAGATGTGCAGCATCAAACACTGACATGCTGAAAAGTTTGAGCAGCAATACATCAACTACTGTATTCCACATGTGTGTGAGAAAAGCCACTCGTCTGCACAAAAATTCAGATTTATATCACAACAACATTATATTCAACCTAAAGCAACATTTAGAATGTAACCATGAAGACACAAACCATGATGAAGTATCAGAACTACTTACAGCCATCATGTACTGATTTTGACATTTTGTATATACACACATTCCCTTTCTGTATCTAAAAAAACAATCAAACAACAAAATGGGGGGTAAAATCTGGTGTTGAATTGTGTGTTGTAGGTGAGGATTGTGGGGGAGCCTCTGAGGGGTTTTGGGTAGCAGAGGTTAGCTAGGGCTGGTCATAAATACTCTGGGCTCCCAGAATCCCTTGGCAGACTTTGGGGCCAGACTGGTCGAGGGGTTAACAGGGCACGTTCCCAACCTCTGACCCCACTAACAGGGCACACATAGAGTCTCTAAAAATCAATACCTCCATCACCACATACCACACCAGGACCTTTCACACATGCTTCCACAACTAAGAAAAATAAAAGCAACCAACCAATACGTTGTCTCTGGACTCTTGCTTTTTCTGAAAAAGATTATGTTTTCATCATCTGCTTTAAAAATTCTGTCAGAACTTGTGAGAGCTTCTATTTTGCATTATTTCAAATTTAATAATTTCAATTTCATATTCGTTATCGTGCACCTGAGTTGGCATGGACTCCGCAAGGTGTGCAAATCCTGATAATGCATGTTTTCACAGTTTTATGTTTCATTTGATGCAAGGAAATCTGAACTTTTATACAAAAGAGTTTACATGCTCACGTCACAAATATGCTCATTTGCTTAGTGACTTAGAAACTGCACAGAATCTTAACTATTTTATATTAATTTAACAACATAAGTGTTCTTTGCTTTTTAGTCATTATGGTCCTAAGCTGTGAAAACTGTTTCACTGACCACCTATGACTCACTCAGCACTATAAAAAGTGCCTCAAGAAATACTAGTTAACTAGAGCTTTCCTTAAGCATTTTCATTTCTGATTCTCCTCCCTATATTATAAAGCAGTCACATGACTATTTGGCTCATCTTCCATATTTTATGACCATCAGTGGGGCAAAGAAATGGCAGTGAATACAAAAACACATGAAGAAAGATACTCAAAAAAAAAAAAAAAAAGCTGATCACTGAATTTGATTCACAAATGATATATATACACACACACACACACACACTTATACATACATACAAACATACATACATACATGTATATACACACACACTGACTGAAACAGATGATACTTTCAGAGCTTTACCCTTACAAACAATGAAACAAACAAATAAATAAATTCCTGAATTTCCAGTATGGTCCTAAAAATATTTGTTGACAGGCCGAGTATGTCTGTGTAAGCGCTGATTTATTTATCTAATGCAGAAAATTAAAAATTACATTTCTGCACAAGCCTTCATCTTTGTGGGGAAACAAAGGCAGGGCAATCTGCATGAATACAAGAGTGGCAGATAGGAGAAAAGAAGGAAAAGATGTCTGCTTAATTAGCCAGTAATGATAGGATCTGACAAACAACATCTGTTTCCAAATTGGGAGTCTGTTTGTGTGTATTTGTGTGTGTGGGGGGGGGGGGATTGAATGGAAGATGCCAGCACTCACTTTACTGAACGTCTCAAACAGAACAGCTTGATGTGAGTTTAGAGAACAAAAAAGAAGCATGCAGCCTTCAAAAAAGAAAAAAAAAGACACTTTAAGTGCCATAAAAACGCAATGGGTTTGAATACTTTTGTAATGCACTATATTTTATCACACAGATATTAGAGAAAATGCTTAATTAGCAGCCTTGCCATCCAGTCATCTTGAAATATTTCAACTATAAATGCCTGTGTGATAAAATTAACTCTCTGCGTCATATGCTGTCATGGGTGGGATATATATGTCAGCCTGTGTGTGTGTGTGTGTGTGTGTGTGTGTGTGTGTGTGTGAAGGCACCAGTGCTTGACTGTCTTAAATTTCACTAATGAGTTAATGATGCCCCCTGGTGCTAGCCTGGCCCCTCTGTTTGTTTGTGTGTGTGTCTGCTTGCCAGCAATCTGGAGGAGATCCAGAAGATCTTATCCTCCAAGCTAATTCTGTATGCCTCAACATCCCACTTTCTCTGCAGAAATACATTCCTGTTTTTTTTTGTTTGTTTGTTTGTTTTTTTTGAGTATACTGCAGGTTTTGGGATATATTCATCAGGACAGATGCCCTGAATTATTTTACATCATTGACGTGCATTTGTCAGAGATCAGACAATGTAGTCTCATGTGTGTGCATATGTCTGTGTGTGTGTGTGTGTGTGTGTGTGTGATGACTCTGTCCGGACTCAGGTCGGGGTTGATAGGACCATTGACAGCTTCCCAGCAGGCCTGCTGTGAGCCCTGTCAGTCTCCCTACTATTTTCTTCCTTCCATTCTCCTTCAACACAGTTCCTCCCTCTCGCTCCCCCCTCACTCCTGTCTGCATGTGTACACATTTGCTATGGATTAGCCACGGACATTATATTTTAACACCATAGACAGCACTGTTCCTCACAGCAGTGACAGAAATCACTTTTCCAAATCATGCCCAATCTATTGAATTAAAGCAGATGGAATGCAACCAAAGTTTAGAAATGTTAAATCTTAAAATACCATCCAGAGAAATGGATGCAACCAGTGCTAAATTTCAAGTGTCAAGCAAAGACTTATGTAATGTGAATTTCAAGTGTCAAAGCTATTTTTTATTCTGCCATCCCCTTGACTTGTTCTATAGTAGCTACCATTTGTTGGGTGTTGGTTCTGCTGCCGAACTAAAATTTCTCTTCAGGATCAGTTAATTGTCTTTCTATTGATCCTGTAGTTTTGCACTCCCCTGGGTTTGATTAGCAAAGCAAGAGGGAACAGATGGTACCATTCCTATTACTGTGAATTTTTTTCCCCCCAAATCAGAGTATTCATTGCAGAGAGAACTAGGCATGCGAATGAAATGTTATGTCAGACCAGTCTTTGAAACAACAGCCCCAAATGTGTTAATGGTTGTTTTCAAGTCAACATCCTTTTACCGCTACTGTGGCTCTTAAATTTAGTGGTTTTTGTTTTTATTATTGTTACTATCTGGCTTTTAATTTTTTTAAATTGATAAACTGTGAAATCGGGATTTCATTCATTCAAAGGTAATGTTAGTACAGTATACACATTAGTAGTCAGCATTAATATAGAAGACTGGTATTTATAACTACATCCAAATTCTGTGGAGATATTGCAGATTACTAAATTATTAGCTTTTATTACTTCTTTTCAGCAATCATCAGAACAACTTTTGGAAACAGTTATGACAAAAGAAAACAAGCAGACAAATAAGCATACCAATCCATCAGCCTTAATTATTCTATTGACAAGATTATACCATATTGATTATTTAAGTTTGTTTCCACAAAACCCACCATGGGATTGATCCCCTTTCAACCCTCTCTTTCTTTTCAACAGCTCTGTTTCAACCCCCACTGGTCATACACATCCATTTATTGAACCTGTGTGGTACTGACTTGCTAAACCTCAAGCTGTTAGCCATACAGCTGTACATTTACCACAAAGGCTGGATATACCGGAGCTTTCAGAAACATTTATTATCTTTCTAATTAGTGCTTCTACTTTGACAAACTTTTCCTAATCCAATTTAGGCATGTTTTCTTAACATTAAAACAACTGAAAATAAATTGACATTTTTACTCACACTTACTTAACTGAATGACTACTTTCTTCTACTTTCTTTTACAATATATTTTTTTTATTTTTTTTTTACAAATGATTGTGATGGTTTGGTTCCTGATTGATTTAGTCAGTATACCAACATACCAACCAAAATGTTCAGTATCATCCTTATTGCCAATTTGCATGAGACATTTTAAAAATAGCAGCTTTCATCTACAGGATCAAAGTATGCGGCCAAAGCACACTGGTGGTATTGATCAGTCATGGACTGTTGGATTGACTAAGTTGGTCTTTAAATCAATTTAATTCTAGCATAGGCACAAGCACATGATAAGACATAATTACAAACCAAATAGCATAAATGAAGGTTCCAAATGTGCCAAAATTAGTATGTAATATAACATATGGACAGGTAATGATACAAAGCTAGGCTGTAAACTCTGGCAGCAAGAAGAACCAAAGGGAGATGTGGGGCTTAATGTGACAAAAGCCTCCTTCAGGATCAGCTGAGAGCCATTCTCTCCCCTTCTGCTAATAACTGGATTAGTTGTGGAGGCAGAAAGGGGGTGGAGAGACAGACAGACAGAGCAGCAGGTCCAAACAAAACGGACACAGATTAAAAAAGGAGGGGGGTGTAGGTGCTTTGGGATCACAATTCCCACTTGCATTGGGGAGGTATCCTGATGAGGCTGATTAATTATATCAATATTAGGCGAAAAAGGTTGTAGGTGGCAAAAAAAAAAAAAGAAAAGAAAATGAGAGAGTGAAGGATAAAAAAAATTGAATTTAGCACTGAAAGCACTATTTTCTGGAATCTAAGATATTAAATATAAACATCGCTCAATAAATATTATTTTGCAGCCAAGAGAAAAAGATGTGGTGCCAATCCATCAACAGTATGACTCTACCAATGTAAGCTATTTTCATTAGTCCATATTCCACAATATTCATTTTTTAAAAATGGTGCACAATACGTTTGTTTACTGCTGCCAAAACTGAGAAGTACAGTATCATAATGCACTAATGATGCAATACATAAGCTACAGGGAGAGGGAAAAAAAGAAGCATCTGTCAATACCGAACATAGCTGTCTAAAACCGCTTTTTTTATTTATTGAAACTCTGGGTAAATCTGGCCATGTTTGGAGAATTACAAAAAAAAAAAAAAAATAGAAAGAACAGACAGGACAGAGAGAGAGAGAGAGAGAGAGATGAACCAGAGAGAAAACTATAAAAACAGCTGTGGTGCTAAGGAATTCTGGGAAAATCTAAGACAACAGTCCATTTTTTCCATTCTTGACTTGAGAAAGACAGCGCAGATCCTCAGAGACGCTTTATAAACAATGTTAGCTTGAACAGGATATCAAGCAAGATCTGAAAATAAAGGAAACTATATTTTCCATATCTTTGAAAGATAGCTTGTGGTAACCAGGTTGTGGGAGAAAGAGTGATTCGGTACACACAAGAGAGTTTACATGGGGCATTTACAGTAAGAGTTGTTTTATGTATAGGAAAAGGAGAAAATAAGCAAGAAACTGACGCTTTCTAAGCAAGGAGGATAAGAATAAAGAAGGACAGATTTTGTTCATTCTCAAAACCCAAATCACTATCTAAAAGTGAAATATTCCTGATATGGTTTTGTCCCAAAGAGACTTTATTGGGCCTAGTTTTAGTATGCTAGTCTTATAGTGCTAAACCATGTGCCATTATTTTTCTAATATCAGACTTTATTGAGAATTTTTGAACAAAATCACAACTCCACTGAGTTCCCTCAAAATGATTATATCTCAGGTTTTTCTTCCCTTTAATCACACGAAATATAGAAGCAAAATAGACTGTGGACTGTGTGCACATATAAATCATTCAAACATGTTCCTCTTTGAGTCAAAAAGAAAAGGTTTGTAACCGGACTTACCTGTCAATGATGACAGGGTCAGATGGTGTCTCATTACGATTGCCGCAGCTTTTTTTCTCACAGCAGCGACTTTGTATGAAAAAGAGAAGATAATGAATGATTAAAACTTGCTCCATAAGACCACTGCAATTAAGACAGTCAAGCAATCTGTCACATTGATTGTGAATGATCAAGCTCAATCGCCACTTCTAAAGCACACACACACACAAACACGACCCTGCACAGAGCAGACAACCCATACACACAAACACACACACACCATCAGTGGACCTCCTGTCTGTTCACGGGCACGTCCCCCTCCTACGCACCCCCCCCCCACCACCTCATGCACCACGCCACCAGCATAACAAAAGTGCCCCCCACCCCTGGCCATCTGCCTATATGCTTTCTCCTTTCCCCCACCCCACAGCCCCCCCGTCACACAGAGTCACTCCCCAGCTGTGTCGCCTGCCCTCTGCACCCCCTTCCCCATCAGCTCTGTTATTAACCAGCTGTGAGCGCCCACTCGGGCATCTGCTGGCTACACAATGGGGGCAGAGCCAATTCTGACTCCCCCTCTGCCCTCCCTAATGCTGTCCTCAAGCCTGAGGTCACTGCACACCCCCGTCTCTTCTGTCTCCTGTGACACTTGCTGTTCCTCTTTCTCTTAGCCCAGCTACCATGTACTCTTTATAGACATTAACTTGTGCTTATTCTGTATAGATAATGTGTATTATCAATCATTTTGTCCATGATTATCATTTAGCATCGTCTGTAAACACCACTGTAGGCTTGCAGTTCGCTTTTATCGTTGCTGGGAAAATTTTTAGTCTAAAAATTCAATCATTTCAAAAGGTAACCACAACTGGTAATTTTGAGTAAAATCAAAAGATTCCCCCATGCAGATTTTGTTTGTGGTTGGTCACACGAATTTGACCAACAGAAAGCTGCTTGGTTTAAAAGTGACTTCCCTAATTTCTCTAACATGACTGTGTCTTTAGAGTGAAACTGACTCAATTTTGGTTGGTTGAACATACAGCAAATTTCCTGAAGATGTATTTCTTTTATGTAAACTTCTAGGGATTCAAACACAGAAGCCCCTACTGCTATTATTAACATGTTACCCAAGACAAGATAGCATGTATTATTACTACATTCTAGTGGATTCATATGGGGATGTTTTGAGCAAATGTCTTCTGCAGGGTCTGAAGTCAGTCATAAATCAATGCAACTCAATATTTTGTAGAGTAATGTACATCTGTACATTTCCAATATTTGTGTACCTTCCCTTAATTATGAGAGGTTGTGGCCTTGTCCTATGATAGCAAATCATGTTAGCATTACTTATGCTATAGAAGAGCAAGAACCTTTCAGTGAACAGTTTCTAAAAGCCTTTTTTTTTTTTTTTTTTCTCAGTATGATAAACACTTTAATAATCTGAACAACCTTTACCCACTATAAAGAACCTTTTGCACATTGGTTCCAAGGATGTTCTTCATGGTTCTTCATAGAACTATTAATGCCAATAATGAACCTTCATTATTAAGAATGTAGGTAGACTGATGCAAAGTATGGGTCGTTGTAGAGAAAACTGAATATGCTGCAAGTTCAAAAAAGCTCAAATGCTAGGGGGTCTCACCTGCACATGACCTCATGAGTTAGAAGAACACGGCACATTTCTGGATTCTTGTTCTGTCCCTCATATGATATAGGCTGAACCATGAAAAACAGTTAAAAAGAGGTCATAAACACATTATAGAGCAAAACTAAGAAAGTGTTTCTTACATTTAAAAGGATTTTACCTCAGAAAAAGAAGATGATGCTTTACCTGTTTAGTGACAGAATCAATAAGACGTGCATAAAGGTCTTGTTCTGTGCGAACACCTGTGAACAAAAACAACAAACAAACCTTGGTGATGCCGTACAGGTTTTGATACAGAAACGACTTTGGAACCACATTGCCATTGGATGAAATAGGACGAACGAGTAGAATAGGTTCTTTCTTTGATAAGAAAAAAAAAAAAAAAAGAATTTTAAATGTCCATTTAACACATAATATGATCACACAATTACTGCTTTTTGCTCTGCAAAAACTAAATGTTGAATGCTATATGTCCCAAAAGACAGAATGATTATCTATGTGGACAAGAAGGTATACATGTGATGAGAAATGTTGAGCATACCATTACTATAGAGGAGCTGCAGCTTGTAGTGAGTTCCATTATTGGTCTTTTCCCCCGTCTGCTCCTTAGAAGAACAGCAAGGACAAACATGGAAAGAACAAAGAATTTTGATTACGCAAAGTTAACATTTAATCAAGCATACAGGAGTTCATGATTGAGTAATGTCTACAAATCACAACTATACTATAATGACTTTGGTGCATTTACCACTCAGAAGCAAGTGGTATTACTGGCAGACATTTCATTTGCATCTCTTCTCATTCACTTTAACCATCGGGGATGCAGGTAACTGTACTGTAATGTAAAATGCAACTACATGCATTTTATATTACAGTATGTGACGTGATACTGTAAACTGAGGCCTTACTGTTTAGACTGCCAAATTACTGTAAGTGTCATTTTTTAATTTTGATAACACACTTAAGAAATTGCAAACATTTTGTGAAAATAGTATTAAAGTGAATAAAAAAATTGTAATATGTACTTTTTTAGAGTTTGAGAACCTGCATTAGGTTAGGCCAGCGCAGAGGAGGGATGAAAAATAAGGAAAAATGGGCATACATAGACAAGACTGTAAAAGATGTGTCAGAGCGCAAGAATGGCTTCTCTAATTTTCCTGCATTTCAAATATTCCTTATGTTCTGTGAGTTTCATAAAGTTTTGTTTTCTCTCACCAAGCTCAAGCTTTAAATCTATGTTAAACTGTAGGAAACATAATCAGAAATCCAACAATGTTTAATCATGTCAATCATTTTATAGAATATACCTTATCCTGCTCCACAAAGTCAACAAACGCTGTCCTCTCCACTTCCACAGGCTGTCCACTGCGGTCATAGAGTGCCAGAACAAAATGGAAGAAGTTGGACTTTCTGAGATTGGAGGGAGGCTGCTTTTCAAAGTGAGCACGGGATAAGGCCAATCCACTATGGATGTAGGGTTTTGCAGAATAAAAACAGATGATTTATTTATTCATATTTCTCACAATTCATAACTGACAATGATATAATACCATCCACTAAATTCAACATAAATTAAATACAATTCTTAATGCATGTCTCTGACAAGATAAAAATGAAAAACATGTCAATTTGGAGCCATATTTCCACTGATTTAATAAAAATGTTTGCTTGCGTCTGAATCTTTAAAACTTTGTCTTGCTGAAGACAATAACTATTTAAGCCTAAAAAGTTTATTTTGAGCACATTTCATGATACAAATATTAGAAATAGCCTATAATTTAGCAATTGTCTTTTTTGTATTTAATTAGTTTCGATTACAAGTTCTCACATTTTTTAAATATTAAAGGCTAAATCTTTGAAGAAGAAAAAAATCTGACCAAAGGTTTGTGTTTGCAGCAATATAAGGACACACTTTTAGAAAGCACAATGTGCAATTTTTGAACCACCTCGATTTGTTGTAATTGTTCCAATAATAGCCTATAACATTTGATGACTCATGCCAATTCTCAAAAATTCCTAACAAATTGACAGCTAATTAAGAAATTACTCCTATAGATTCATATGCAACAACTAACAGCTGTCTATGGCTGCGTTTTCCAAAGGCACCGGTGGTATATTTTGGGGAAATGCAGCTCTGAGCCATTAAAATCGATTCATTTATAGAATAATAATAATAATGAAAAGGAACAACTGATAGATAGTAGATTTGTGTGTTTTCATTAATATTAAAACGTATAACGATTATTTGTAGTGTTATTATCACCACTACAGTCCACCTTTAATTTTTTTGATTTTGAACTCCCCTCAATAAGACTGTTCGCTTGGCTATATAAGTCCTTTGATACTGGATAACACATAGCCTAAAGAAAATCATGCTACACTTCAAGTGAGCAAGAAATGAAAAGGAAAGAAGAACGACGCAAACAATCGCCGTTCAAGTGACGTGCTCAAGCGTTTTAAGTAATATCATCATGACACAAAACGGGTTTCTTTGTATTGTCTTGTTTGCCTCTTTCACTCGGCTCGTGACTCTGTCACCTCAAGCTATTGACAAGAACACTGAAGGCTGAGCTCCGAAGCTACTAATCTCCGGTGTCATTTTACGTTCACCGCCACAGAAGAGCCTGACCTGTTGCTAAATATTTTTGCAATGTTATAGAAAATAAAACACACTCTTAAAGTTACCACAAGTACTACTTCTTCTACGAATAGAAGTATTAATGCTTATAAGTATTTTTTTTTTAAATAACAATAAACGCGCAATTTACATTTGGTAGATAAATATTTTGATACTTATTTCAATTCTAATTTACGTTATGATCTTTTGGATGGTAAATAAATAGGCTACTTTAACATTTCTGTTGTGTTCGACTGGACAATTTATTTAAAAAAAAAACATATTTTCAGTCTTTAGGTGGTGTTTTTACATGTAAAGACTTCAACTAATTAAAATAATTTAGTGTAGCGTAGGCTATAGCCTACATCAGTGCAGAACAGCCTACCTCTGTGCCGCTATGTTTGCATCAATAACGCCGACATTCCGCACCCAAGAACGAACAGGATCCATTTCTTCTTCAAAAGTTCCCACTTTCAACCCACTGATGTTTCTTGTCGGGTGATCTTGACTCCCAAACATTTAAAACAAAATTGGACTGACAACGCAACTTCTTGTGCAAAAGCACTAGCCTATAACAAAGTCGAAATATTCTGGAAATTCTGCGTATCACTCAGTAGTTTTAATGATTTTCCCAATTTTTAGATTACCGGGATTCTCTGAAATAGTCCGAAATACTCCGTGCTTCTCTTTGTAAATTTTTTGGAAACTTGCTTTCTTGGCGTAGATTTGCCCTTCTTCGAGACCCATTCAAACTGTATATGCGTAGTCCGCTCGCTCACCTGTTCTACGGGAGCAACATTCACTTTCACAAAGTCTGCAGATATACTGCTACAAATAAAGCCACTCCGGATAGGAATTAAAACATCCACAAGGTGCTCTGAAGATGCTATGTGCTCTGCCGATTACCCTGTAACTGCCGAGGATGCTTATTGTACCCGTTTAAAACCATGAGAACGTGATGATGCTGAGAGAGTCTACTGGGACCCATACTATCTGCCAGAGCTAGAAAAAGAGGAGGGGCGAATCCGTATTTGGAATAATGAAAAGTCCCCCTTTTTGACGTTCTTGCAGTAACCTGACTGTTTGTTGGAATATTCAAATGACATCGCTTAGCAAATGAATAAGGTTTATTTTATTTATTTATTTATTTATTTGACGTAGGCTATTTCAGTTTAATTTTCATTAAATGTCTGTTCGTTGGACTAGCCTATTTAAAGCACATCACTTGCCAAATTACTAACAGGACACATCTGTGAAAACGAAATTATAAATTAGAGTAAAAAATGTAATTGTTGTAATGGATTTACAACAATTACATATAGGCTGTAATCTTATAAATAGCTGTAGGGTTTTAAAACAATTAGGCTATTATTTCTTTTATTTGCTGGGGTTAGGAATTCTTCTGAATTATTTGGATTATTTATTTGAATAAAAATGTAAGTAAATGCATGTATTACAAAGAAAAACGAATATTAAATGAGTCTGAACGGCTGACATCTGCGGGTAGAAAGCAGCAGACGGCCAAAACAATGAGATTTTTCTGAACTTTTTTAGACCATTTCCTCTCTGTAAGAAGAAGCTTTTCCATCTTTTCTTGCTACTGGATGGGGTTATTGTCTGTGCGTGGGGCTCAAATAACTAAACAATGAATGTGAGTCCCCCACCAAACACACACCACCACCACCCGGCTTACCAACCATCTGCCAGCACGCCTCGGAGTCAGCTGTTCACCCTATTATGTGACCTGTTGCGGAATCCATGCACACTCTGCAACGTACTCACTATTTCACTAGCCACACCACTACTACATTTGAAGCCTATTTCATATGAAGAAAAAAAAAAAAGTTTCGTAATCGATAATAAATATTTCTTAACTTTGATTTTTCGAAAAGCTGGCGCCGCACCGGAGAGCTGATGTTTTACCCGTTAATGTGATTAACCTGATCTCACTAGAAAACGTAGGCCTAGCTATTTTACGAGTGTGCAATTTCGTACACATTCTGATTTGTATAAAATTGTAGCCTACGATTACGATTTGCTGAGGCTCCATCCATAAACGCACCCCAAACCTACCTCGTGGGGCAAGCAAAGGAAAAGCAACTGGAAGCAGACGAACTGTTTTACGCGCATCAGTTCACCATACAATTGTCAATATTTCTCAAACTCCGTTCATTTTACTTGGCCTACATTAAAGCACACTAGCCTACGAAGAGAGCATTTTAGGCGATCTATATTTGCTTCCAAGCTTTAAAAGACGTGACTTGAACAATTTTCCACCTTATAATAATTTATTATTAGCTGCTTATTACTTTATCATTATAAAGTTGGTATATCAATTTATATATATACCTGTTTCTATATTCAGATACATTATAATGTTTTGCCAGCAGGTGTTGAAAGTTATATACATGCAAGAACACCATTTGTAGAGCTCCGTGTAGCTGGGTCTATTACATGTATTATTTAACTGAAACTTGTTTTAAGAATAATAAGTACAATAACTGATAGGTCATCGTGATGTGGCGTCATTTTTTGACAAATAAACGAGAAACGTTCAGCCCATGCCTCTGTCCTACTAAAAGGGGAATGGAGCACAAGCAAATCTTAGTGAGATCAATTAAAATAACATTTGAAAGTGTCTCTGTTGTGGAGTATAATAATGTACCAATATATTAATGTTTTGTATGTTTATGTCTTCCAAGCACGTAAATAGGCTACCCAAAGAGGCTGTCAAATTTCCTGGTAATTTCCTAAGATAATTTTTGTGCAGTTAAGCTGAGGTGGTGCGATTTGTTAGCAAATGTCATGTCTTAAAGAGAGCAACGAAGAGAGCGAATTAGGCTATTTAATAATAATAATAATAATAATAATAATAAAGTAGCCTATATAATAGGAGGAAACAGGCAGCAAAGCTAAGAGTTGTATTATCCACCCATTCAGAAATGTTTTTCTTAATTCATGAGGCCAGGCACTGCATGCATAATTTTAAAGAGTTTAATTATTTTTATTCCAATGACCTAAGTTAGCCAAACATATATCTAAACATTTAGCAAATTATCTTATGTTTCAAAACAGGTACAGCTCTGTACCTTTACATTTTTAAGACATTGATTGTCAATTTTTTTTTTTTTTTTTTTTCATTAGCAATAATGGGGAATTTTATCTTTTAAAAGAAGAATGCTCATTTACACGCACATTTTCTTAGACTAAACCTCTTCAAAGGGCTAAACATCATGCACTCATTTTCCCTTAATAAGCTGGATAAGTTTTTCCTATACATTTTTCATTTAGGCTACACGTTTATTTGTGTAGCGCTTTTTACGATATACACACTGCTTCAAGGTTTCAGACATACACAATGATAATGTTTTGTTAATATTACATAACACCCATTTAGAAGTTTAGAAGAAGGCGACCTGTCAGTTTACATTTGGCAACGACATAAACGATCAAACAGTTGAGATTTGATTTTATATATCGCTCTATGTGTTGTTTTTTTTGTTTTGTTTTTTGTGATACGCTTCATGTGGGATAACACACGTTGGAAATTGAGCCCTTTTCGATGCCTCGTTTCTCGACCGCCATAGAGGGTTCATTAAAAGTAGGACCTAACGAAATAGGCTATTTATGAACAATGAATTGTAGCCTATTTCGAAAGAGAACTACCTAGTATGAAGTCCTTATGTCCATAATTTGTACTTAAGTTCAAGTATTAAACTATTGAACTCGGAAAATGCACAATATTTTATTTAATTTTATTTTTTTACTTTTTTTTACCAGAACTGGCACTGGTGCCCCTTAAAAATTACGTCCTGCATCATTGCCCTTGTTAAACAGCCACGTGCTCAGCACCCTCCTACCTCCACTCTTTCTTATGTGTCTACATCTCCTCCAAGAGCCTGCGATCGGTGATTGAGCGGCGCCTCGTGGTATCATAGAGGCACAAACAGCCGAATCCCTGACAAACTTCCGTGAGCTTAAGTCTGATGACATTACTGCATCCTGCTAAATATTTAAAAATATTCATCTATGCTTTCACTAGGCTATATCTTAAAATACAATGTTTCAAGTAGTACCGAGGATGTCCCCTATAGAACAATATACATTTACTTTGAAATTGTAACATTTAGCTAAAAGTTTTTCATGTGCAGGTTGATGATGCATCAGCCAGTGTGGTATTAAGGGAAATAAATAAAAACATTTGGTGGCTTAGTCATTGCACAAACTGCAAATGTATTCAAAGGCAAAAGATGCTCATACACAGGTAACACAGAGCAACACTGTGAAATCATAGTAAATTATCCCCCGAAGGCATCTGACCTCATCTTACCCTACAAGTCAGAACAGCTTGTAAAATTTTAGACAATGTTTGAAACTTTGTATTGCTTGAGAGTGCTTTTCCAAAAGATATCTTTAAAACCTCTTAAGTTACTGGCACACAAACTTTGGAAAAATAATATTTATGGCACTCAGACAGGTATATTCAATGTAGTTGTTTTGATAGAAGGAAACAAGATACATTTCTAGTTTAAACATTATTTGTTCTTCAGACATTCCTCTTTAAAAGAAAATAAGTACCATCTTTTTGCAAAGTGACCCATATTTGACCACTGAAACTATGTACAATGTAGCCTACTCCTGATGCCATACTGAGATTTCAATACCTCTGGAACTGAACCATACAGGGACTTAAAAATGAAGATGTCGAAGACGAAGATTCGGATAACGAGAAGGCTTTAATAATCCACGCAGGTATAATCCAGACAAGGCAGGTTAGAGGCACACAAGGTGTGGATGTTTAAGACCCGACAAACACACACTGAACAGACAGGAACTTAAGTACACAGACAAATGAGGACAACTGACAAGACACAGGTGAACTAAAGTAATCAAAGGGGAGACAGAAACTAGGACAAAAAACAAGACAGGCAAACAAAGTCAAAACAGGGTGATGATATGACAGATCGCCCCCTCCCGGAAGGCGTGACCTCGTGCCACAGAGAAGAAAAGGGTCAGGAGACAGAGGGAGGAGCCAGGGTGGAACAGATGGAGGAAGGAACCAAGGAAGAGCCTGGAGCAGGAGGAGATGGGAGATGCTCCAGAGCCCACCCAGGAAGACAACCCACGGTGGAGCCGATGGAGGGAGGAGCCATGGTGGAGAAAAGGCTGACAACACCAGGGGGCTGACTGACAGAGGCGGAGCAGGTGGGAAAGAAGCCCAGGGAGGAGACGGAGAGCCGCAGAGCTAGGGAAACGGGGAGGATCCAGAAGGCCAAGGCGGAGCAGATGGCTTTGGCGACCAAGGCAAAGGCAGAAATCCGGAAGGTGCGGTGGAGTCGGAGCAACAGAGGACCAAGGTGGAGCTGGAGCGAGGAAGGGAGGGAGGGAGGACCCCAACCAGGGCCGGAGTGGGACTCATTTTCCGATGACCGGCCCACTTTAGTTCATGCCTGACTATATTAAAATAATTCATTAAAACCTCAGTATATAAGTCTGCAATAGTGCACTGTTCTCCACAGCTTTATAATTCATTGTATTTTTCTGTAGATTTAATTTTGATGTAAAAATCTTAACTTAAAGGGGTCCTATTATGCTTTTTCACTTTTTTAATTTTAGTCAGTGTGTAGTGTGCATGTTTGGGCATAAAACGATCTACAGAGTTACAAATCTCAAAGTCCACTCCAAAGGGAGATATGTCGTTTTTAAAAAAAATCCCTTTTCAAGAACTACAAGGAACGGCTCGTTTGGACTACAAAGTTATTTTCCTGTATTTGTGACATCACAAATTGTAAAGCCCGCCTATGGAGATTCGAATGGTTGGCGGGAGAACGCTTGGTTGAGCTCTGCACGTTTCAAAATCGAAACCCAGTGCGGGTGTTTTTATATCACTGTATTTCTGATGGAAACCAACTGTTTTCAGAAAATTTTGGATGTCATTTTCATTTCATCTTGCATATAATGTCTGGTAAAGCAGCATTTGTGAGCAGAGCTCTGTTTTGTGTACAGCGTTACCGAGGAAACTTCGAGCTCTCCCGCTCCTACAGCGCCTCCCGCTGGCAGATAATTAATTTGCATATATATGCGGCCACAAATCTGTGGGACTATGGTATAAATAAATTCAGCTGTATAACAGTTTCACTGCAATTCATGTTATAATGTTAGAATTAAAGTACAATAAACATAATACATATTACCGTTGCACTTATCTGTACATAGTAAATGCAGTTATTTTTAAGCTGTTGTTGACATCCTGTCTAAAACTTGATTTAGCCGAAAAAACAACAACAACAATAAACTTACCACTTTAATATGTCTTGCAATATCCGTGCGTGCAAAGGTTCTGCGCGATCCTCTTGTTCAATATTCTCCGGGTCTGAATTGATATGCAGTATTGACGAACTTGCTGTTTTGGCAAGGGGCGGGGCAGCTAACACATTTCGTTTTTCGGAAGGCGGGCCTTGATCAAACCCGGAACTAATCGAGTCGTTTGTGTCAGGCTGGGGAGAAAGGTATTGTAATAATGTAAATTATGTGGAAAATAATGTGATTTTCGAACCACCAAGCATGAGAGCATGTTCTAGTACACCCCCAAAACAAAATCAAGACTTTGTAAAAAAGCATAATAGGACCCCTTTAAGAAATGGAAAATAAGGGACAATTGTAATTTTTTTTTAAAGACATAAGGGACACTCAAAATATTTGTACAGTACCATAATGTATGTCTGCCTGCAGTTAAAAAGTTCCCAGAAATAATCACATTAGTTTTGCTTAACCTATTCATGTACAATTATTCAAAAACGAATTTTATTGTCATACAAAAAATGTAATCGGCCTGAGTAAATTGTACCATAATAGAATTGTGAGTGCACAAGTAGTGTAGAAGGCTAATTCAGGAGGTGAAAATACTGTGAAATTACATACAAATGGCATGAAATTTGAAAGCATATCAACTGAACATCTATGATGGCACTTACATTTTTTTAACTAAGATTGTATTGTAACCATGGCCTATGAATGAATGAAAATGCATATTTTTCAATTAAAGAAAACTTAGAGAGTGTGGGCTGTTTCTGCTGCTTGAATTTGGCCAACTTCAATAATGAGGTCCAAGTTTAAGAATACGCTAGAAGTACATTTTTTTAAATGATTTTTTTTTTCTTTCTCTCTATTAAACAGCATTAACTTACAATAGTGAAAGACGTCTTCCCTCAGGTAGACTGAATGTTTTCCTGCCTTGCTGGATGTTGGGCTCAAGATCAATAAGTTGTTTGCATTCACCCAAACTGATCTGGCAGAACCAAACCCGTCTGAGGTGGTTGATGGTTGGCTGGGCTCTGGATGTCATCTTCCGCTGGTCCGACAGTCAGGGATGAACCGCATGAAACCAGCACCCACTCCACGTAGTCCGCAAAACTCCCTCGAAGGCCCTCCCCAGACAACTGTGCACGTGTGGCAGAGGCGGACAAAGTACACAACTTCCTTACTTGAGTGAAAGTACAGATACCACTGGTCAAATACTACTCCACTACAAGTGAAAGTTGTAAAGACAAATTTTTACTTAAGTAAAAGTACGGAAGTACATGTTTTTAAAAGTACTTAAGTATCAAAAGTAAAAATTAAATGCATTTTTTTTATTGTCACATTGTTGTATACTTACAATACCTTATGCCACTAATGCAACCTACTGAATACACTGATTAGCTTGTATTATCTTTGGAATTAAGAGCTTTTATGTTACCAAACCTATAGAAATGGAACAACTGAATGAAGATAATCATCTTTATTTTTGTATTTAACACCAGGAGTGTTAACTACATTGAACTCATTTTAATACTTTTTTAAAAGTTACAAAGTTCTTTTTCAAAGAGATATTGAAGTCTATGATATGGTTCATTTTAGGCAAACAAAGCAAACATTGAAAAGAAAACAAACCTTTAGTCTCTTCAGAAAACTGGATCGTACTCTCTCAGTATGGCCACGGGTGTGAAGCTTGCACCAAATAACCATCTTTTTGAATTTTGCCATCAACTGATCAGTGTTCATAAAATACTCAGAAATCAGTGAACTTCACAACATGTGGCTAGTGTTGGGTATTGTTTGAATTTTATCCATTCCGATTCTGATTCTGCTTATTGATTTTAATTCTTATTGATTCCCAGTTTAGATTCCAAAGTTTTCATTTAACGTACTTTTTGATCATTTGTTTGCACAGAAAAAGAAAAAAAGCATTTATGTGCAGTGTTTTGACAATAAAATAATGTTCAGATTCGTATACTTCCTGACCAGTTTTTAGCAGCAATTTACCAGTAGGCCAAAGTTTATATATATATATATATATATATATATATATATATATATATATATATATATATATATTAGAAAAGTGAGGGCAGCAATTTTTGACAGATATATTAGCCTACCATTTGTATTGCCATAGTTTAACTACAAAAATCAAACTATAGTTAATATAATGAAACTATGGTAAATTTGTGGTTACTGAAGTTTTACTACAAATAGCATATGGTTACTATAGTGAGATAATAGTAAATTTGTGGATACTGTGATTTTACTGCAAATACCATAGTTATGGTTACTATAGTAAAAACATGGTTAGTTTTCCAAAGGGCTTTAAAGAGTTAACACATGCCCTTTTAGAGTGCTTTTAGCTGTGCAGTAGCGCGGACGTTTACATTAGTTTAGCGGGGAAGATCCCGAGGTTGCCAGATTTGCGCAAAAAAAAAAAATCAGCCAAATGTCCATTCAAAGCCAGGCGGAAAACTTCAGGCTTAGAAATACTGTAACACTTGGCAACACAGGAAGGTCCTGGCAGATCGCAGGCCGGATTTTCGCAGAAAAAAGGGTTCAGTGAATCTGAAAATGCACATACTGTAAAAACTGCTAAATATAACGACTTTCTACTTGGGGACCTTGATATAAATGTAGTTGAGTAAAAAGTACGATATTTGTCTTTCAAATGTAGTGAAGTTAAAGTCGCAAGTTTCCAGAAAAAATAATACTCGAGTAAAGTACAGATACTCAAAAAGTGTACTTAAGTACAATACTCGTTACTGTCCACCTCTGACGTGTGGTGGTGTTAAGGCCAGTGCGTAGGAACCTGCATAAGCAGTCAGCCGGGAAGGTGGTCCAATGTGCAAGACCCAGGAATACTTCCAAGTGCTTCTAGAGGGCTTCTTCCCCTACTCCAAGCAGAGCAGGTTGACATCATCAAAGTGATTCATGAAAGCAAACAAAACTGGCAAAAAAGGGAAAATATATGAGGTAAATAAGATGGATATTTTTATTTTTGTGGTCGGGTCTTCGGTCACACGACTGTGCCGAAGGATTCAGATAACGAGAAGGCTTTAATAATCCACACAGGTATAATCCAGACAGGGCAGGTTAGAGGCACATGAGGTATGGATGTTTAAGACCCAACAAACACACTGAACAGACAGGAACTTAGGTACACAAGCAAATGAGAATAATTGACAAGACACATGTGAACTAACTCAAGTAATCAAAGGGGAGACAGAAACTAGATCAAAGAACAAGACAGACAAACAAATTCAAAACAGGGTGATGAAAATACGTTTATCTTTCTTCAGAATTTTTCTTGACAAATTCAAAAATTTGAGCCACAGAAGTTTCTGAAATTTGACATTTGACCCAAGTCATAATTTCTTGGTAGTACTACAGCACACTTTTAGTGTATATTAGTAACGTCTGTTGTTTGCTTTTTTAGATATGATTGAGCACTTGGACCTGGAACTGGTGACGCGTGACATCAGACTTAAAGGGATAGTTCACCTTCATGCTGGTCCCCGTTGACTTGAATAGTGTTTTATTTTCTTTAACCAAACTATGGAAGTCAGTGGGGACCAGCAAATGAAGGTGAACTATACCTTTATGAGGACTGAGGCAAAGTATAGCAACAAAACCAATTAAGTGCCAGTGTCAAGTTTCCACTGGTGTGTATAGTGTACAATGAGCAGTGATTCATGGCCAACATTTGATTTAAATTTTTTGACTTACAGAATGCCACCAAGAGGATGAGCTCTTAACTGGTATATAGCAATCTTTTTACATGGTATGAGTAAACAGCTTTCTGCAATTCTGCCCAAGTGATTGCTGTGGTAACAAAGAATGACACATCCTTGTCATTGCATTTGACACATGCTTGGCATTGCATTTGCACCGCTAGTAAGAATTATGATGTTAAGTAAGGTGACCAGCAGTGACCGCATTCAGCAACATCAACAACTGGAGAATGGTGAAGTGCCTGGACTTTGGCGTCAATCCATCTATCACGGTTTTCCATGTTTGTGGAGTTTCATATGGCATGCGTTAGGCCAATCAACATGAACTTATGTCACTGGTAATTCCTACTGTGCTAGGTTAGACCCTATGAATAAGGAGCTAATTTAGTACCCCAAAAGTGATTTGTATAACTAAAATCGTTGCCAGTTCCTGTGGTGCAAATATGCCAAAAGTGGGTACTTCGGCCAATAGTTATAGGAGCTATATGAAAAGTTCCTCCGGTGCTAAAGCACCTTATGTCTGAGAATAAAGAAGTCCTTCAGAAGATTATTTTGTTGCCAAGGCCATAGACCTTATGGAATTAATCTCATGCACAAAGCAAATGTAATTATCTACTGCTCATGTCCAGTCATGTTGCCTTTGTCTGATTCAATTCAGATCAGGACGAGACATTCCTGTAGGCTTGTTTGCGGGCTTATTGGTTGCACTGGTCTCACAGAAGCAGCTTTAGTTGTGGTATGATAGATACCTTGTCAATAAGTTTGTGCACAGTTTAACAAAAGTCACTTAGCCTATGTCACAGCCATCTGCTGGTGTGCTCATGTCAGCCACCAGAGGGCTCTCTGCCCAGATCATTATCTGTCTGTTCTGGACTCCAGTTCCCATCATTCTTTGCACAGACAATCAGACCTCATTGCTTTCAGCTTTGGGTGATTAGCCACCCCTATATATTCCATGTTCACTTAGCTATTGTTGCTGAAGTATTGCCTTTCCGCTCTGTGTTTTTGCTGGGTCTTGTTCTCTGGATTGTCTTGTGCCAGTATTTCTTGTCTTTTGCCTTGTGTTGATTATTGTTTTTTATTAAAAATTGTACTTGGATCATCTTCTACAAAGTTTTCAGTGTGCTTCCGTGACAGGATACTTCAGCCATCACAGATCCAGCATCAAGTCAGTGTTAATCAGCTTTAACACCATGGGCATTTGGATTCTTCCCACAGCTACAAAGAAGCAGCGGATGGCATGAGTTCAGGCATTAGCTGCACTGCGCCAACAGGGGTTGGGAGTAGGAGGCTTGACTCAAATGTTTTGGAATATGGCAGTGGGGCTGGAACTTAGCACAATGAATGAATGAATGAATGAAAGAAGCATTTATATAGTGCTTTATTGTGTATTGCTGTACACCTAAAGCGCTTTACAATCATATGGGGGGGGGGGGTCTCTTCTCAACCACCACTGGTGTGCAGCATCCACTTGGATGATGCTACGGCAGCCACAGCACAACGGCGCCAGTGCGCTCACCACACACCAGCTACAGGTGGAGAGGAGAGAGAGATAGAGCCAATCAAGTGGATGGGGATTATTAGGAGGCCATGATAGACAAGGGCCAGTGGAGGCAATTTTGGCCAGGACACTGGGGTTACACCCCTACTCTTTAAAATGAGCGTCATGGGATTTTTTTTAATGACCAAAGAGAGTTAAGACCTCGGTTTAACGTCTCATCCAAAAGACGGTGCTTTTTTTTGACAGTATAACCCATCACTATACTGGGGCGTTAGGACCCACACAGACCACAGGGTGAGCACGCACTGCTGGCCTCACTAACACCTCTTCCAACAGCAACCTAGTTTTCCCAGGAGGTCTCCCATCCAGGTACTGACCAGGCTCAGCCCTGCTCGGCTTCATGGGCAACCAGTCTTGGGCTGCAGGGTGATATGGCTGTGTCGAGCTTATGAACATCTTGCCTCTATGGGAGATGGAGGGACTTAAAATTCCGGTACATGTGTATGGGCATGCATGGACATGTAACGATTCACGTGTGATCGCTTGATAGATAAGCAAGATGGGCGACATAATTTATGCTAAATACAGAGTGGTTTACATTGTAATTGATCTGTTATATGTTAACTTTTGATGCTGTATACAGATTATCCAGTATTATTGCGCCTTTGATGTTATTTGGCAAATTGCATTTAGTAATATCTTTTACCACCAAAGTCATTTCATGTGACCAAACCAATAGTTATATCATCTTCAATTGCACATCTCCTGCATGTTTAGAGCTTTGACTGTTATTTAGAGATAACGAATATGTTAGTATTCTTGATTAAGTAACTGATTCTTTTGTGAATATGTACCCATTTGTTTTTATACTAATGTTATGTTTTTGTGTTATTTTTAGACTAATATTCAATACACTTTGGAAAGAAGTTCCAGTCTCCTCATTCTTTGTGTCCTGACCGACACTTCAGGAGTGTATACTGCTACATAGTTAGAGCCAGAGCCTAGCAGTATCCTTTCCTCTCCAACAATGGATGTCACTACACAGTCACGACACGGACGCCACTCCCGTGTTTCCGGTCATCATGAACGATGCACACTTGAAGATATTCAGGCTTTCCAAAGACAAGTTTACAAGTTCATTACAGAGTTCATTCCCATTCATGAGTCTGCTCCAGAGCCCACTCAAGTCTATGAGTTCACTCCAGTGGCAACTCCAGTCCAAGAGACCACTCCAGAGTCCACCCAAGTCCAGACTCAGAGCTTCTGCTGCAGAACCTCCTGAGGGATGGCATCCACTTCAGCTCCTCTCTGGGCGATGGCACCCACTCCTGAACTCTCTGCCTGTCCTGTTATGGCCGCAGAGGCCGCTGTTAACCTCTGTGCTCTCTATTACACCCCAGTCTGAGCCATCTTTGTGGTCTCCTGCACCTTCAGCTCCACTGAAGTGGTCCTCAGCTCCATCAGCTCCACCTTGGTGGTCGTCTGCTCCACCGTGGGGATCTTCAGTCCCGTCTACTCTACACTGGCCTGGCCCACCATCCCTCCCCCTGATCCCACTCCATGCCACCTCCCTCCTGGACTTCTTTGACATTTGTTGGAGCATCTGCAATCTGCTCCTTAAAGGGGGAGTTGTGTCAGTGCCCATGTCAGCCACCAGAGGGCTCTCTTCCCAGATCATTATCTGTCTGTTCTGGACTCCAGCCAGATTAGCAACCCTTATACCTGTATATTCAATGTTTACTTAGCTTTTGTTGCTGAAGTATTGCCTTGCTACTCTATGTTTTTGCTGGGTCCTGTTCTCTGGATTATCTTGTGCTGGTGTTTCTAGCCTTTTGCCTTGTGTTTATTATTATTATTATTATTATTATTATTATTATTATTATTATTAAAAGCTTCACTTGGATCATCTTCTACAATGTTTTAGTGTGTTTCCAATGACTGCATGGGGATAGACACTCTGGCTCATGCAAAAACAAAAAACAAAATCGCATCCGGGAGTAAGTTCATTCAACTCAGAGTATTGTTCCTGGTTAAGACTCAAGACATTCTCAACAGAGCGACGAATCGACGAGTCACTATGGAAACGGACGCTAAGAATAAGCGCGCCATACTGCTTCTTTCTTCTTCTTCTGTTCAAAGGTCATGTAGGCCTTATGCTTAGAGCATATCGCCACCTAACTGATGGTTTTGCAATCTTTTTTTTTTTTTTTCGTTTAATCTTTAATCCTTGAGAATAAGAATTTTATTTTTTGTTGGATGCTAATTATATATTAAGTCATATCAGATATGTATTTTTATTATAGAAATACATTATAGAAAATGCCGATCCATGTGTGAGATGATAATATAAAATGTAATAAATAAATATATATATATATATATATATATATATATAGGCTAATATAATACATTAAACATTACCTTGTCATAATAGTGTTTTATAATTTATACAGATAACTGTTATATATGCCAATAAAATATAATAACCATATTAGAGCAATATATAGGCTAACCTTATTTATTACTTATATTAGTGCTTTATCATTAAAATAGCATACACCTATATATATATATATATATTAGTAGGCTATATACATAACTGTATTGTTATAATATATAATATCGTGCGCTATCTGTCACGCCCACTGAAGGCTCGTCAGTAGATCATACATGCTTTGATAGCGCTGAAGTGAACTAACCCTGGAACATAACCTGCTCCGGAGCAGGTTATCTTCAGAGAGCAAGTTGCTATGGTTACTTACATGGCCTGAAAGTAACCTCTGATTTTGGAACCGAAAGCTGCGGTTATCCGCTCACTTATCCTCAAACATACCCGGGTATGTCACATAACCTGCTTTCTGGAATACACCCCTGATTTAACAGACATTTCAGCAACGTTAAAATGCAACAGCACTATGAGGCATGTGGACAAATGAAAGGAAATGTTTGGTTACATATATAACCCTGGTTCTCCGAGTAGGTTGATGCACAATAAATAAAAAAATAAAAAACACTTTAAAAGCATACTCAACTTTTCCAATTGGTTTATCATTTCTCTAAAAAATATCATTGTGATTTTTTTCAAGAGCTTAATGACCTAGATGCAGAAAGAACCTATGGGCAGTATTTCAGATATTTGTATTTAAAATACAAAATAATTTTTGTACTACAGTATTTGTAAAAAAAAATTATTTGTATTTAAATACATAACCCTCTATAACTTCCCAGGCATCAAAAACTAAAGCACAGTCGCTATTAAGTCACTAAAGGTACCCCTTGGTTTTACTATATTGGTGAAGTAGGCACAGTAATTTATTGCAGGAACGGACTAAAAAAACATTATGAAAGTCATTCAACCCTCTTTGTTGTGCTTTTGTCTTAAGGTATACACTGACATTTATGTTAGAAAAGTAAAACTTACATTTACATTTATTTGTTTAGCAAATTATGTAATCCAAAGCGACATGCAAATGAGCAGTACAACAAGTGATTCATCATAAAGAACAAATACACATGAAAAGTGCTCATAATGCAAAGTTTCAGAGATTTAGAAAGGTACACACTAGAACAGGGAGGAATTAAAGTGAAAGCACAGAGGATTTTTTTTCTCAGTAGGATGCGACAAGTGCTCACAGAATAGTTTTCAGCCTTCACTTGAATGTTGTCAGGGATTCCGGATGGGCTTAAGAAGATCATTTTCACAGCAAGGAAGAGTGAATGAGAACATTCTTGAAAGTGATTGAAAAAAAGTGTTCTGTGTGTAAGCATCAATGTATTGAATTTGATGCAAGCTGCAACTGGTAACCAGAGCACAGAGATAAAGAGAGGTGTGAAGTGGTCTTTCTTGGGCTCATTGAAGACTGGTCATGCTGCTGCGTTCTGAATAATTTGTAGAGGTTTGATTGCACATGATGGAAGTCCAGCCAGAAGAGCATTGCAGTAGTCCAGGCTAGAAATGACAAAGGCCTGACCAAGAAGTTATGCAGCATAAAAAGAAGGGCCTGATCTTCCTGATATTGTCTCAAGCTTGTGGCGGCATCGGAGCTGACCCAGATCAGGCGTGATGACGTTGAACACATGCGGCATGCCTTGTGCCTTGTGTTCAATGTCATCACGCCGGATCTGGGTCAGCATCGGTGCCACCACACACTTGAGTCATGGTACTGTCGTGAACGCTCGTCCACAAGTGACGCAGTAGAGGCGAAAACAGAAGAACAGCTGTTTACATGTTCTCAAAGCTGTCAGTAGTCATGTCTACTGATGCATCTGATTACAAATTCGGTGTCGTCTTCTCAAAAATACATGCTGATGGTCAAGAATGTACAGTCGGTTTGGCATCCATAACGCTTACTCCAGCCATAAAAATACTCCACTGTTGAAAAAGAGACACTGGCATGCCTTTCAGCAGTCAAAAGGTGGAGGACATGTGGAGGCTACTTATGAGATTGCAGATTTATGTTGCAGACTAACCATCAAGCATGAACTACTGATGACAACAAAAGGGACTGTTGCATGTGCATAGAACAGTAAGCTGCTTGTTTGTTTTCTGACTGCATAGTTCAATACAGTGCTGGATCTGAAAACTCCACTGTGGATTGATTGACCCATCTGGCCCTGCCTTTTACTTCTACTGAATCCCGTACAGAGCCTGAATTTGTTTATTGTTTACATGCATTAAGTCCTGTAGCCTGTGTTTGCTGCTGTCCACTGTTCTGAATACTATCAAGGAGTTGCAAGAACAAAGGAGTTGTAAGAACAAAAAAAAAAAAAAAAAGAATTGATGCCCTAATATAATATAAGAAAAATTTGGAAACCGGCACCTTGGGGAAAATTGGTGATATGACACTGCAACCGGAGAACGCATTAACAGTAAGTTACAATGGGCCTCAGTTCACTTCACCTGAGATTGATGCATTCCTTAAAGAAAAAGACATCAAAGGTCATTAAGTCAGCCATTCTACAATCAGCACCATGGAAAGCAACAGTGACTGACTCCCATATCTACAACGCTATTCTACATGCTATGAGAAACGTTTCCTCATTTGAATATCTTCATGGTTGGAAAGTGCACCCCCGGCTCAATTTTCTTTGCACCCCACCTTCTGGTCACAAGCCTATGCATAAATGTATTTCAGCATGAGAAACTTGAGACATGAGCCCATTTGGCCAAAGGAGTAAGTACATTCGACTCTCGAATTGACAGGGATAACACACAAACATTCTGTTATAATGTTTATATTGTCATTATTAAGTGTTTTCTCATTCATTAAATATTCAGAATTGTGTATTATTCACATAATAGTGAAACTATTGATTTATAGCAAATTGTGATGCACTTTATTTTTCACGCAATGTTATTGACTAAAGAAAGAATTCATTTAACTAAGAGTGATGACATTGCATTAATTTACCACTAGATGGCACACAAGTTTCTTAGTTGTAATTAACTGTGACATAAGAGAAGTGAAGTGGTAATGCTGAACATATTCATATTGTGATGCAGGTTTCTTAATTCCAAACTTTATTTAATTTTCTAACTTCAAAAAACTATATTTTATTTTTATACATTTAGATTGGGGTATTTTGTTGTTGTTGTTGTTGTGTGTGTGTGTGTGTGTGTGTGTGTGTGTGTGTGTGTGTGTGTGTGTGTGTGTGTGAGAGTGTGTGTGCGCGCGCCTTTGTGATTTAATAGAATTTCCAACTGGCACTTTTCTAATATACTGTTTCTACAAACTACTTTTAATTGTATTTCTATGTTTTATTTTTATCCATGAGTATATGTTTCAATTTACAGGACACCATAAACTAAAAGAAAAAAGTGTACCACCAGTGGGAATGCCTACATCGGATAGGAAGAACTCTCTAATGACTGAGGGCCTGACCTGGGTCTGACCCATGTCATGAATGCAGTAACAATATATATTTATTTAACCTGGCTTCCTAGAGACCTACTATCCAGTTTATTTCCCACCTGCTTCAACACACATGCCTGTGATCTATTAAGCGACCATGAATACCTTGATTAGCTGGTTCCAGTGTGTTTGAATAGGACTAGAGCTAAACTCTGCTGGACAGTGGGTCTCCAGAAGCAGGGTTGAAGACCTCTGCACTAACATTAATACCTGGCATCTAAAAGTGATGACTTTAAAGTACTAATATTTCTGTATTCTAAGTTAGTTCAAGGCTGGGTCATCTTACTCATTTGGATGTGTGGAGAAGCCTGTCTTCACTAAATTCTCTGTCAGTGGATTGAATTTCAAATTTTACTCCAAGGCTCTCATTTATCAACACATAGATGTGTGGATAATGAGTGGTAAGAACAGTTTCACACAAAGTGTGGGATCTACCAGCTTATACACAGGAATATGTGTAAATATAAGCACAACTCTGAGCATGCTTACGCAGAGAATCTAGTGGTAGAATGGTGATACTACAAAAAGAAAGTGGCGCTGCGTGTTTTCCTTTAATTGCAAATTCTCAATTAATAATTTCATAATTCAAGCTATACATTTGCATAATTAGTGTGAAAAGCTATAAAAGACAGCAGGGAAATCATTTCAAATGTAGCTATATAGTGTCATGGCTGAACTCGCTTTGCTGGAAGATTCAGCAAACCATGTGCTGTGCAGAAAACACATTTTCAAAGACTGCGCTGATCTGTTTAGTGAGAGCCCAGAATGGCTTCTCAGTCGGTACCGCCTACTTTGCCATGGTTTTGGTGAGCACATATGCATTCATGTTATTTATAAAGGGAGGTTTTGTCCCCATATATGATTCATTGATACACCCAAATGCCATCATTCTACACAGTATGTGGGCCGGGGCAAGGTGTTGGATCTGGGCCAGAATTAAAATAAATGTGGCCCAGATTTAGACCAGTTTTGGTTAATATTATTTATTCTCATGGCTGACATGCGGCCTTCCTTTGGCTTGCTTGTGGCCCAAATTTGACAAACAGGAGCGGACCACCCAGATGAAAATTGTCGGGTGTGGGCCTGATCTGGGCATCAGGAATTTTGCTATCTGGGTGGAGAGCTTTTGGATGAGCAGTTAGTGACAGAGTTGTCCAAATACTCAGTGTGGGGATTATTGGTTGATGAGACCACATCAGTCTCCAAACAACTGGGTTTTGTAGTGAGGTGAAATTACTTCAAATTAAATATAATTGTAGATTCTGATTAAACTTAGATTGAATATAGGTAGTTTTATTAGTTTTTTGGGATCTGACAAAGTGGGAAGAACTGTAGTGAAAAGCAAAGTTCTGCATTTGGGTGAAGTGTCTGCTGGGGATGCTGCAGTTTTGTAAGACACCATACTGAGTGGCATCAGAGATGACAAGGCACTACCAACCAACAAGCTGGCTTCCTTTGCCAGTGATGGAGCCTCAGTAATGATTGGTGAGTTGTCCTTTCTCTTTCAACTTTAATTTCGGTGTTTGATTAATCATAGGGTTCATTCTGAATTTTTTTAGGGAGAAAAATGGATTTGGAAAGAGACTCCAGGAGTCATTCCCTGGCCTGATAACGGTGCACTGTGGCATCGCCTTAAACTGGCCATGTCAGACTACATTAAGGGGCAGAAGGGTATACCATTTCTCATGAAATATACCAGGACTGTTGGAACCATTTTCTGCTTTTACCGGACCTCCAGCAACAGGACCACCAGTCTAAAGGAAATGGAGAGGCTTTTTGAAATTCCCCAAATCAAACTGCAGGTTAGCATGTGTTCAGTGATGTATTATTCACAGATTTGTTTTGTTTGTTGTTTATTAAGCTCATTGGTGAATTTTGTAGGGAAGAAACTCTACCAGGTGGGAGTCAAACAAGGAGGCTACAGATGTGATATGCTGGATTCTCCCTGCTCTCATTACAGACCTCTCACTCCATGCACAGAATGAGCCAACAGCTCAAGTCACTGTATTTCTAGTGCATGAAAAGATTTACAGACAGTTTTGGTTTTCCAAAAGAGAAACCTTTTTTTCTCCCAGGTGGATCAGGAGGAATGATCTAAATACTACAGTCAAACACGTGGTTTTCATGTTAATTTAATGGCGTTCCTCGCAAAGCTTCAACGTTGGACATTAGATCACAGTGCTAAAGACATATTGGCCACGTACACACTGCAGCTAAATTTGGCTGTCAGTTCACCTTTTACTCCTTAGTCGCATTCTGTACACACATGCAGTGGGGGAAAAAATTATTCCATCCCCTGCTGATTTTGTACGAGGAGCTGAGATTAGGACCACTCTCTTAAAGGGAGTGCTCCTAATCTCAGCTTGTTACCTTTATAAAAGACACCTGTCCACAGAAGCAATCAATCAATCAGATTCCAAACTCTCCACCATGGTCAAGACCAAAGAGCTGTCAAGGATGTCAGGGACAAGATTGTAGACCTACACAAGGCTGGAATGGGCTACAAGACCATCGCCAAGCAGCTTGGTGAGAGGGTGACAACAGCTGGTGCGATTATTCGCAAATGGAAGAAACACAAAATAACTGTCAATCTCCCTCAGACTGGGGCTCCATGCAAGATCTCACCTCGTGAAGTTTCAATGGTCATGAGAACAGTGAGGAATCAGCCCAGAACTACGGGGGGGATCTTGTCAATGATCTCAAGGCAGCTGGGACCATAGTCACCAAGAAAACAATTGGTAACACACTACGCCATGAAGGACTGAAATCCTGCAGCGCCCGCAAGGTCACCCTGCTCAAGAAAGCACATGTACAGGCTAGGGTTGTGCCGATAGACAATGCCTCACCCCCACTTCCGCAATCCGCTGCATCCCAATACTGTGTTCAGAAAGGAAATTAAGTGTACTACGGAACCCCTGAAGGGAATAAATAGCCTACGAAATGGGAGGATAAAAAAAAATACATATAAATCTCTCGCAATTAAATCGTTAGGTAATTATACTGTATATAAATTGCGGGCATCAGGGAGCCGCTACTAATATGCAGGGCATTGAAACCGCTTTCGAATGCGTGCTCTCATTTCACTTTCACTTTCGAGATTCTTCAACTAGGGGCACTTTTAGCCTTGAGAAGTTGAATTAAAAAAAACTTGTTCAAAAGTCACGTAACACAGTCTCATAAGTTTAAATAATTTGTCTAGTTTTAAGGTCTGTAAGAGGACAAACTTAGATTACAAGAGAAAGTGTTAATATTTTACATTTTTCCAACCTGCAATGAACAAATGTAATTTCCACCACATCTCAATATACAGCTGTTATTTAAATATAGAATAACTTATGCCACTCAAGAATTGTCTATTTTTGTAACTAGTTTTACCAGTTTTTCCACAATGTACAATAATTGTACATTTGTCAATGAGATAAATTAACTGCCCTAAGGACCAAATGCTAAACTGTACACCTGTCACACTCTGAAATTTAATATTGGTTTGGGTAAGAGCTTATTAGAAAATAAATAACTTGAATTTTTATATTAAGTAGAGCATGATCTCATAAATGTGGATACATTTTTAATGTGTGATGAGAACTTTTTAAATATTTTATAAAAATTTGTGGTGATGGAAATGACAGGGTGTTGTGGAAATGACAATGAATTAACGTGAATATAGAGAAACAGCAGAGATATTTATTAGAAAAAATCATCACACTCATTAAACTCAATTCTGTGCGACAGCTATATTTTGTATAAAAAGTAATATTGATAGTAGTCTCACATTAAATACTATAATGTATTTTAATTATTTTACTAGTGCTTAATTCAGTTCATTGTTGAAGTTTAAAGGAGAAAACAGTGGTTTTGACACCTATAAGGAGGTTGAAAAGTATGAAAAAATCATAATAGAAAGGTAGTAAAAAGTTTTTAAGGTGGTTTTATTGTTAGTTTGACAAAGAAAGAGGAATTTGTCTAAAATTATATGCATTTTAAAAAATATGACCAAAGAACATAAAAGTGCTCATAGTCTAAGAATCACCCACTTACCAACACATTTTACAAGATTAGATATTTGTCAGTGAGGCTCAGTATCTGTAAATCATTCGCCATTGTCCTATCAGTCATCTCTCCTTACTCTGTGTATGTGGTAAGTAACTTTCATGTGCTGTAATGTAAGGGGCAACCGCTAGCTAGCGGCTAACGTCCCATTAGTGGCTCCGTAGAATGCGTTATTTGTTTTCCGTGCCTTTCTGCATACGGATTCACGCTTCGAGCACACCCCTAACCCCGCCCCCCGATGTCATCGTCCATCACAGCGTTTCACTGTAGACATAGTCCAATGCCAATTTGGTAGACATCCCCTAGTACAGGCCCGTCTGAAGTTTGCCAATGAGCATCTGAATGATTCAGAGGAGAACTGGGTGAAAGTGTTGTGGTCAGATGAGACCAAAATCAAGCTCTTTGGAATCAACTCAACTCGCCGTGTTTGGAGGATGAGGAATGCTGCCTATGACCCAAACAACACCATCCCCACCATCAAACATGGAGGTGGAAAAATGATGCTTTGGGGGTGTTTTTCTGCTAAGGGGACAGCACACCGCATCAAAGAGATGATGGACGGGGTCATGTACCGTCAGGGCCAGGGCATTGAAGCCAGCCAGCGCATTGAAAAAGGGTCATGGATGGGTATTCCAGCATGACAATGACCCAAAACACACGGCCAAGGCAACAAAGGAGTGGCTCTGCAAGATAATTCTGCAAATAACAGCAATTGCAGGTTTCAAACAGAGATGGCGACAATGAGGCTAACGGACAGCTTTAACTGTGGTGGCTTTGTCAAAGAATGTCAAGGGAGGGTCAGGGGCTTCTGCAGCCTCTCAGAATTATAACTGAAAGGTGCAGTAATATTAACAGTTAAAATGTGTGCTGCAGTCAAAATTTGAAAGAGATTTGTTTCTCCCACCCCCTCCTTCTCAGATTCATGCTCAGGCAGGTTGCCAGATTGAGGACACATGATAACGATCGCAATTGACAATGGAAGGCGATGCCTAGCTGTATGTTGAAGAGTTGATTTGTCAGCCAAATTATTTTAATAAAAACTACAGTAATCCTCAGAAAGGGGGGTCAATAAATAAATAATAATTTATTGTTGTTGTTGTTGTTACAGCTAAAAGGTTGGCTGTACTGCCATCTTGTGCTGTAATAGTAAAATGAATTGGAGTCTGAAAAGGAAAATTTAAATGAAAAGGAGTTATTCAGGATCACCTAACATTGTGTACTGATCAGCCTGTCTATGATTATTATTATATTTCTTGTTTTGGTTCTAACAAAATAAGCATATATTCCTTCAATATCTTCCCCTGGATTAAAGGATGTAGCTACATCAGGAACACACACATACAAGCTGACACACAAACAGAGTATGACTGTAGATTTGACACTCGGATTATGAGAATTTATTATATTTTATTTGAAGATTATTTTGCTGTGGAGATGATTATGATACATAGAGATCAGTGTCCAGTAGGTCAGTGGAAACCTGGGAGGTCCCTGCTATTTTCACCATAATTACTTCGATAGTAATATACTCTTTGGATCTTCAAATCCAAATGTAATCTAAGACCCATAAGCTGATAAAACATGAGCCCTGAGGTTTTTAATTTTTATCTTTCATTTATTGTTTTGTTTTTCCATTTATTGTTTATTCCCAGGTTTTGTTTTTGTTCTGGTGAGGTGGAATTTAGATTTCATTTCTGTATCCTGCTACTGCAACACATTTTAGATTATATGTGATCGTCTTAAATTTATATAAAAACCTCAATGCTTTTTATGTTATGAATAAAAGATTAGTTGAAACTGATTTGTGTATTAGTACATTAGTACATTTGTGTATTAGTTAATAGTTTTTTTTGTAAACAAATTTATTTATAAATGTTATTTTGTTTTCTTATGAAAAATGAGTATTGTCAGATTCAGACATTATTTTAGATACAAGTGTAATGCCACACATGAAGTTTTTTTTGTTTGTTTTGTTTTTTATTACAAAGATGCCTTTAATTTGTTAAAGGTGAATGTAAATAAATAGATTAACAAGAGATTAATTTACATAAATATCAATGCACACCATGTGAACATCTTAATTAAAAGAGAATACAGAGGAAACTTTTCCCATCACACCCACAGAAAGACATACTCTTCAAAACCAAAATGGTGGTATTAATTCGAAATGGACAAGGAAACAACACTTTTTTTTTTGCAGTTGGCAGACTGTATAACAATAATAGCAACATTTTCACAATCTTGTTGGACAACCCTAAACTAGAGCTTCACATTTGCAGGTATCAAAGTAGCAAAAAAGGGGAGGAAACATGTTTCATTAACACATATTAACAACCTTATAGACACATAAGTCGGTTCCCCAAAGAGAATATTTTACAATAGTGTTTATGTAGGCTACCAATGAATAAAGTGTAGGCTATTAAATACTGTACTAGCAGTCTTCCAGATTGGTGACTACAGCTGCTTTATATATGAGGTCAGAGATATCTCCCAATGAGGTCTGAGGGTAATGCGTCAGTGCTTGTCTTTGCAGCGCTTCCTCCAAACTGGTTTGGTGTGTAGGAATCACTTGGTCCACAGACATGGAAGAATATATGGCCTGATTGGCAGTGCAGTAAGATTTCAACTGATGTCCAGAAAAACCTTCAGGGTGAGCTGAAAAGCAATTAATCTGCCAGTGACTGTTTGACTGGTTTTGGAATGAATATTGAGCCAACCTGTCTGATGGGCAATTGGAGAAAGATGAAGCTCCAGGTGTTTCAGAGTGTCTGTTCCCCCACTGTAGAACTCCAGGCAGGTCTGGAGAAATATCTGGCGGGGGTGGCGTTGGATGTGGAAGATTTTGAGACCAGGGACTCAGAGCTTGTCTAAGGCTTTGCTGATGGTGAAGCAGGCCTCTGTTGGCTTGTGGTCTGTCTCTTTGTTCTGGAACGCCAGAATTTTGTTCTGGGTTTAAATCAAGTTGGGTCGGTGGAAAGGCTGCTACAGGTATAGAGTTCGAGGTCACTTCCCTGCTTGGACTTCTCCTAACTGGTGCGGTCAGCTTCTTGCTTTTCATACTGCGAGCTCGTCTGTTTTGGAACCACACCTGCAAAGGAACATTAAAATGTAAAATCAAGACAAATTAATATGATAATAATAATACACATATTTTCTAGTTTTATTACCTGAATTTTGCTTTCTGGAAGAAGTGTGAGTGCAGCCAGTCGTTCGCGCAGAGTGATGTCTGGATACGGCGTAATCATGAAAGCGCGCTCCAGTTCTGACAATTGAGCACGGCTAAAAATCGTCCTCTTTCTTTTTCTTTGCCCCTCAGCGTGGTAAGTTCTTTCGAGTTCAGGAGAAGACAACGAATGCTTGGTTGCTACATCTAAAGATCAAAGTTAATTGTTTAGAAAAAAATGTTGTCAGAAAACACACACTTTTCGTCTCGACTGCTGTTTAAGAATAGGAAAAAAATGTAAAAGTCTTTGTAAAAGTTCTTATAGCGTTCTTTTTAGATTCGATTTTTAAAATATACGCTAAATAGGCGTAAATAAGAAGAAGAACGAATGATAATAAGAATAACAAGAATTCCATTATCCAGCCTAAATCAATCCAACGTGCGTATTTTATGTGTTTAAAGGTTACATATTCTCACCTGTAATCTGGACCATGTTTGTGTTGAAGATAAAATCTCTTTCTGTCTCCACGCTTATTTTTTTAACCAAATCGAAGGATTGGTCAAAAAATAATGCCATAGTCCTTAATTTGCACAATAGAAGTTTAGTGATGCGCGCTCTCTCCCGAATCTCTCAGAGGTTCCAGTTCTGCCCCAAGTCCAAAGCTGATATGTTTCATAGCGTATTTAAACCCACCTACTTTATACTCGTCCCTTTTCACACCCACACACTCCTATCGCCCTTCAAGGTGTCGTCGTTGGCACAGCGACAGCTTAAATCAGAGGAGAATAAAAAAGCTTTCAACTTTGATCCCCCACCCGCAGTAAAGTAATCCCTCTACATGTCTGGCAACTTCGTATAGCCATCTCCTATAGCTGCCGCGTCGACAGGAAAGCAGAGATTCAGATTCTGTCTGATGGGCGTCCTGCAGCTGTCTATCACAGATCTTTTATCAGGCAAATAAGCACACACTTCACCTGCCTGTTCCTGTCTCTCTCTCATGAAAGGCTGTCGAAGATATTTTCACAGAAAATGTTGGAGGCGTTCGATCAAGTTGTTTCAATGCAAATTTCCACAAATAAAATGAATATATAAATATTACATAAAATAAAATTTTAAAATATATATTTTTTAATAATTATGCAATAGCAATATGAAATAATAAATAGCCTAGGCCTAAAAATAAAACAATACGATATATAGCCTAATATAAAACAGCGTACAAAATAAGAGACCACTCAAATTCTTGAAGATGAACAACTACCTACAATAAAACGGGAACAATTGCGGGAAAAGTGATTTATGCTGGATTTGTCTAGAAATTTCGATTATATTCATTAAGAAATAAATTCAAAGTGATCAAAAAAAGTGCCAAGAATTTATCTATCTGTCTATCTATATTACAGTATTTACCTATTCTCTGGATGCGTTTTTGTAATATCCAGGGACGTATTATTATCTAAGGATGATATTACTTGTTCGGATTAAGAGCGGTGTAGCCTACGACGAATGAACAGTAATCTAAACCAGAGATTACTTCAGTAATCTGTGCGTTTTTGAACTTTGTCGGCATGAGGCTCCATCACTTTCAGGTCAAAACTCGAAAGACTTTTTTTTAACCACCTTATTAAAATAGGCCTGTGCAACCTATTGTGTAAAGATGATCTCTTTCCGATCATTTATTCAATTCCAAAGCAGACTTCACAAAAAAATCTGACCCCTTCTATAGCCCAATAGCCTACATGTAGAATACACATAGACCATTTCAGACGCTTTGATAGCCTATTAAAAGCCTATTGACAGCGACAATAGGCTACTGCTAAGACATGAAACACAAACACTCCAGGCAAATGAACAGGGGGGAGTTGTATTTTCCTGGTTTTAAACTCTCAGTGATTTCTGGAAGGTGTAGTTAAATGTTTTTTATTTCATAAAAATTAACCTAACCGATTCTTGTATCGGATAGGCCTAGGGTGAAGTCAGCTAAAATGGGCCACGTTTTGGTAAATGACATATAGACTAATACTATCAAATAAGCTATGCATGAGATCTAATGATATTCTTATAAATTAGCATGGGTCTCTTAAATATATTTATATTTTTTAAATGTGAAAAAGTATAAAAGTTTTAAAATGTATTTATATTTGAGAGTTAGAGTATCAGCAGGTACCTTCTTGAGCCACAGCACAACATTCAGGTAAAATGGGCCAATATAAAAAGAGAACAACACAGAAAATTTCAGCTTAAATCATTTTATTTTTAACAGTAAATTGACACTGTTATCTTTAGTGTGCCATAGCAACACCATAAATGTATTTCATTAAATAGAAAGTTGAATGAATTTTTAATTAAACAATGAACTGGTCATGTTGTATGTGTGCTTCTGTGCATTGGTGACTTTTGTGTGCATGTATGTGTCTATGCTTGCATTTTTTTAAAGACTGTTAAGATTTTGTATGGATACATATCGGCCTATAAACCTATTTTCACTCTCAATTTCTGTGCAAAAGTGTGTGTGTGTATGCAGCCCATTTTACTGACATCTTCCTTTCTTCCCCTTTCTCTTCTCTCTTCTTCTTCTTGTCTCTCTGTTTCCTTTCTTTCCTTGTCCTCCTGCCATACTGTCTGCAATGCAATTTTTTTTAAAGACTGTTAAGATTTTGAATGGATACATATCTAGGCCTATAAACCTATTTTCACCCTCAATTTCTGTATAAAAGTGTCTGTGTGTGTGTGTGTGTATGCAGCCCATTTTAGCTGAAAATTGTGGCCCATTTTAGCTTAACCAGCCATTTCTACATAAAATGACCTTTTTCACAAAAATCAAAGCTTATTTTATAAATGAAACTTTTTTATTTGAAGGAGCATGTCAAAACATTGTTCATAAACCTTTGCTTTGTTGGTAAGCTATACTTATAATTATACTTATAATTGCTTTATACCCTTATAGTGATTAATGACATTTTCTATGTCAGGCTCAATTACCTTACAATTTCTCTGCCCTGCCCGCCTTAAAAAATCAGGACAATAAAAATATTGTTACATGTCAACAAGTTTTGAAGCAACAATGCAAGATCAGTTGTTGGGATTTTCTGTAAAAATTTAAAGAGATGCTACAACCTTATTTTGCCCATTTTAGCTGACTTCACCCTACTGAAGGACAATAGCCTATCATAACGCAAACTCGGGTCGCGCACGAGGACGTCAGCTCTGACAGAAGCCTTTTTTTTCAGACGAGAAAACAAAAACAACATACACAGTCACAGACATGCGAAAGGCATCAAATGTAGCCTACTCAAATGTTTCGTGTAGAACTGAATAATTTGGGAGTATTTTATTCATGTTAAGTGGTTAATTTTGGTGTTTGTTTTTGTTTAACACTTCATACATTCAACATTGCCTTCTGATTATTTCTTCTCTCTTTACTGTTTTTTTTCTATAAGGGTATATTGTCTATTTTATTATTATTTTTTTTTTTTTTGCTTTCATTTTTACAGAAGGAAATGATTTAAACCAGAGGTAGGCAACGTCTGTCCTGTAGAGTTTACCTCCAACCCTGATCAAACTGAACGAGCTAATCAAGGTCTTAAAGTTACAGGAAGGTGAGTTTTTTTGTTTTTTTCTTTTCAGAGTTGGAGCTAAACTCTGCAGGACATCGGCACTCCTGGACCGACGTTGCCCCCTGATTTAAACCATAAACCACACCTGAATTATAAAATAAAATTACAATAGATATCAAACCAAGTGGCTTGAGTAGGCTATGCTACACATTTTCTTATGACTAGCTTAAATGTTGTATTATTTCTAATTGTAGTCTTTTATGTTCTACATCTAACAGAAGTGCTAAATAATTTTCATGTCACTTTGAACACTATTTTTGTTTCATTTTAAGTTTATGTGAATAGGCTATTTTTTGTTCCTGGTGTAGCCTAACCTTTGTTCAAAGTAAAACATTTTCTCCTGTATGTGCTGCTCAATATGCGGAAAACAATGGGAGCGAACAAGAATGCAATTTTTGTGTGTGTGTGTGTGTGTGTGTGTGTGAGGGGGGGGGAAAGTGTGTGGTACAACTTAAATATGTGTTATTCTGTGGCAGAAATTTGTGTAATCATACTCAGAATTTTGACAATTATGATCACATTTGAGAAGACAATTAAACTGTTGGGAGATGAGAAGAGCATATGGTTACGGGATTTGCTGGGATGTTTGTTTCACCAGTGACCACACAGGGTCGCTGTGCTTATATTGACATCTTGTCATAAGGTTCTGCGCAATGCCATCTCTCCTCCCGTTTCTTCCTTATCAGTTATCTCTTTCCCCTCTAGTTGTGCGATTGCCTCTTATCAAAGAATTTGTAATCATCATTATTAGACTATATTAATAATAGTAGTAGCTACACATAACAAAGTTACAGAAAAAAATAAAAGGTGCAAAAGAATGACAGCCACCACCCTCTACAAACTTTTTTATTATTATTATTTATGCCAACATACATTCAAGTTCAAGTTCAAATACTTTATTGTCATTCTAGCCTTACAACAAGTGTCCAGCAGAACGAAATTGCGTGTCTCCGAGCCCAATGCTCAATGTGAGTACCTAATAAACATAAATAACAAAACCAACATTAAATAAACATAATATACATCACGACAAACAAATAACATTATATACATTACTATACATCTTAAGGTGCACAAATGGGTGTATTGCACATGATTACACTATGAGTGTATAATCAATAGAAGAAGATACAACATATATGTTTCAACCAATCTGTAGCCTACATATACAACAGCAGTCCATCAGGTAGAATGGTGGTCCGGTCCGTGTACGTTACGTTCATTCGTTTTTAGATTTAAAATTGAAAAAAGAAACATGAGAAAACGGAACCATTTTCGTTTTTTCCAAAAAAAAAGAAAGAAAAACAACAACAACAAGAAATCGCCTTGATTTGCCGTTTTTACACTCAGGGGTAGAAAATGGATAAACAGTTTGAATGTTCGATTTCCACGTGTGGGCGGAAACTAAACGCCCCTTTTCACTGATTGGTCAAGCAAGGATCAAATGGTGCCGTCATCATGTCGTCTTCAGTTTTGTGCAACAGAATAAAAGCGTTTATTGCAACTCCTGCGTTCATCTCCCTCTCATCAAACAACCAGACTAACAAATGGCTTGACACAAACCATACTGGGGCAGCGCCTAGACAAGGGCTTTACTTCTGTGTAGGCATAGATTGTCCATGGCAAATATTAGGTGCTTATTGCAGAAATGTATGTACCTCAGATCTGCAGCCACGTTACCCTTTTAGTCTATTTCTTTGGCGCACCGCACATTTTATTAAGCTGTCCAGTTATCAGAATCTGTGTGGCAAAGCTGCGTGACATTTACGTTATAGTGAAGTGTTTTTTTTTTCATAGAGAAGCTTATATGATACATATATACATATACATATATAAAAAAGGGCATTTTTCTAACTTTATAAAATATGTCTGTCACCTTTAATATTAAATTCCTGAATTTAGTCGATATTTGAAAAATATGACATTATAGGTGTTACCAATTAAATCAGTACCAGCCAAAGCCATCTTTGCACCATGGCACAGAAGCTGCATCTTAAGTTAATGTATTTACACAATTAATGCTGCTCAGACAGCAGTAGGCTAAATGCCCTGCTGAAAAAACAATAGAACCCTGCCCAAAACACAATAGAATATGTAATGGTTGAAATGGTTATAATGGGAATTGTATTGGTTTTAATGGAAACTATAATGGTGTCTACTGGTATGTGATGGATTCTATTGGTGGGATGTTAAATCCTATTGGAAAAATGCCCAAAACACACTACAAAAAGGAATTTTGTAATGGTTTTACTGCAAAAGCTAATGGTTTATAATGGTATTTTAATGGAAACCATTGGAATTTCCGTGATGGTTTCTAGTGGGCTTCTATTGTTTTTGTTTTTGTTTGTTTGTTTGTTTGTTTGTTTTTGTTTGTTTTGTTTTTTAGCAGGGTGCATTAACACAGCAATTTCATTATGGAATTATATAAATTTTTTCAACAAAAACATTTTGAATAGCCTGCAGAAATATGAAATGAGTGACAAAATGAAACAATTGGATACTTGAATTATGAAAGTTACATCGCCAGCAGGTGGCGGCAAGTCATTGTGTTGATGAATGAGTCATAGAGTCATCAATTCAACCGATTCGTTCAAAATGCTGATTCAGGAGCAGAGCAAATGGGTCACTGAACCACTCACTCAAATGATTCATTCAAAGACTCGGATTCATTCAAGAATGAAACGCCTGTTTTTTGTCTAAAATTAAATCGATTTATACTCATTATTAATGAAAATGTACTGTCTAAAATAAAAATTATGACTACTGGATATACTAAAATCAATACTGCTCTGCGCTTCACTATAATGCATTCGCACTGTTATCCAGTGCGTCACGCAGCTTTGCCACACAGATTTTGATAACTGGAAAGCTTAATAAAATGTGCGGTGCGCCAAAGAAATAGACTAAAAGGGTAATGTAATGTGGCTGCAGATCTGAGGTACATACTTCTGCAATAAGCACCTAATAATTGCCATAGAGAATCTATGCCTAAACCCCGTTCAATTGTTAGTCTGGTTGTTTGATGAGAGAGAGAGACTTTTTTTTTTTTTTTTGATTTGAAAAAACGAAAAATGAAAATGGTGCCGTTTTCTCATGTTTTCAATATTTAATCAAAAAACGAATGAACGCAACGTACACGGACCCAGCATAGGGAAGAATAACATAAATTAATAAATCAGTCCATAGCCTATATGTAGCAGTCCAGCAACCAGTATATCTGTCTTTACCACTCTCTGGATAGACTTCTTGTCTGCAGCCGTACAACTACTAAACCAGACTGAGAGGCTGTTGGTCAAAATACTCTCTATTGTGCCTCTGTAAAAGGTTGTAAGGACAGTATAGTATAGTACATTATACTATTCCAACATGTAGGCCTACGAGCAACAGAAATAAATAAATAATACAAAAGCCAAAGGCTAGCGAAAAACATTTATATGAGGCTAACCATTAAACGTAGTTTTTGACATTTTGAAAAAAATGTCTCACACACACTGAAAAAAATAAAAAATAAAAATAAATAAATATATATATAATTTTTTTTGTGTGTGTGTGCCCATTGTGGACATATAGTCTATCAAAAGAATTGACATTACAGGATTCTCACCTAAAAATTGGCATTTATACATACACCAAGAGCAAACTGAATATAAGAGTTTGTGTTGTAATAAAGAAAAATGATTAAAAGTTTTTATAGCCTGCATATTCAGATTTCCCCCCTGAGAGGTACATAACTATAGGTTCCAAATGTTTTGACAAACACCTTCACAAAAACATGTTCAATCGTCACAGAACTTTTTTTCCTCTATATTTAATATATAGTGTGCTGTAACAAGAGTAACATTTATGTGAAGTTGAATGTAACAACCATTTTCTTGTCACCCTACACAAGTTGAAAATGTTACGCCCTCACGTAATTACGTCACAGACGTCTGGCGGGAGTTACAGCAGCTCTTCAAACACTATCACGCGTCCATACCTAGAGTATCGTTCTTTTATAGTTCGTTTCGTTTAAATAATCAGTTTATTTGTGGAAATGATTGGACAGAAAAGTATCACGTCATTTTTTTCGCCAAAGTCCAAAAAAAGAAATCTGGACGAGATACTTTCATGCCCAGGGGATGCAAGAGATCATGTGAGTAAAATACGCTTTATTCCGGCACGACTGGATATGCCAACACATTTCGCGGGAATTATGAATGAAAGTGGTTGTGTTTTATTTATCTGTTGAACATGTTGTCATTTATTTAGAAATAGAAGGGGCTCTGATTCAAACCTCGCTGTGTTATCCTTCCCGCTAAAGTTTACACAATTCCGGAAGTAGTTTTACGTCACTTGCCTAAACAAATGCTAGGGCAGATTATATCAAACAATTTACTGCGAAAATGTGTCGAGTCAGTAAAAACGGAACCATTAACGTAAATTTCACTTCTTCTAGTTTAATTGCATATAACTAAGAATTTCATGCCGCGAATGCAAACCCACGTGGTAAATCGCTAAAGGGTTATCATATCATTTGCTTATGTTTCACGCTATAAATTGGCATCAAAACTCTGATGCATTTTGAGAAAGCATCCTATGACATAATAAATAAGCGATGTTTTCCAACATAGCTTGCCTTAGGTTTTTAAATGTACGACTGTCCGGTCTTGCCAAGCGAACACGGAGTTCAACCAAATATATTAAACTATTGTCTCAGGAGAAAAAACAAAAGTTGGAGCGCGACGATGATACATCCTCACTGTCCCTGAGTCCTGTGCAACTTGAACGGATATCTAAAAACAAGAAGGCGGCTCTGGAACGGCTCGCTGCACACCAAGCTGTACCGAACGGGATTGGAGAGAGCTGGAAGAAAGCGCTCAACGCAGAATTCGGGAAGCCCTACTTTAAATCAGTAAGTGACTAGCACGTGAAAAACTATTTTTATTTTTAACCTTCTAAAATAAAGAGTAATACAATAGTGTTTCTTTTTCGCAGTTAATGTCATTTGTTGCTGAGGAGAGGCAAAAACACACCATCTATCCACCTGAAAATGAAGTTTTTACCTGGACACAAACATGTGACCTAAAAGATGTAAGTTGGGTGTCAGGTTCATGCAAGTCAGGTCAAAATAATTGTTTTGTTGTTGTTTTTCTGGCCTTTTATCCCTAGCAAAGCTTGAGACAAAAAAAAAAAAAAGTGACCACAAAGCCACTGGCTCTTAAAATTATTATTCTTATTTGACCGATTACGTTATAGCCAGATAAAGATGGTCGTTCAGGAGCATAGCTTGCACACAGTGCTCATGTTCTTACTTTTGCTAGTAAAGACCCCATGAAGTCAAGTTTTGTTGTTTTTTATGTTTATTAGCTTTACGGTCATCCCCTCATAGCACATATAGGCCTATAATTGCAGGGAACTATTTTGACGATGCTTGAAGATGCATTTTTATATATTTGCTCATCAGCAGTATTTTTCTGAAACATGTCCAGTCAGTAGTTAAACAGACATTTAGAAAATGTTTTTAAGATGATTATAATTTAGAATGTATGTAAAACTGATAAAAAAAAAAAAAAGGTTATCAAATTCCAAATGACATGCTTATTAAGGTGACAAAATCACCCAGAAACGGAAATTGACATTTATTTACTTGCTCTTATATTGTTTCAAACCTGCATGACTGACTGACTTCTGAGAAACATAAAAGAAGAAAGAGAGTCTTACAGGTTTGGAACAACTTAATTGCATAGTTCACCCCAAAATAAAAGTTCTGTCATTAATTACTCACCCTCATGTCGTTGATCAAAAATATCTTAATTTGTGTTCCGAAAATGAACAAAGGTCTTATGGGTTTGGAACGACATGAGGGTGAGTAATTAATGACAATTTTCATTTTTGGGTGAACTAGGCATATTACTTTAACAGACATCTTGAAGGTTTGCTGTCTGGGTCTGTATGCTAGTGTAATTCTGAACATTGATAGATCATTATTAAAAAGATATGCATTCAAAAATGATGGTTAGGAACAAATTAAGTTAATCACTAACACTAGCTTTTGTAATCTTTTTGTATTCTATCTATTTTTTCTTTTTATTTATTATACAATTAACAAAAGCAAAAACATTAACACTAGCTTGCTTTATTCCTTTTCTATTCTATCTGTTTTCTTTTTATTTATTATATAATAAAAAAAACCTGCTATGTGTACTGCGTTAAGCTCTGAGACTTGTTATAGCACTTGGATATCATTGCTCTTTTGTTGATTTTGATTGCTTCCATTGTCCTCATTTGTAATTCGCATTGGATAAAAGCGTCTGCTAAATATAAATCAGTTATGAAACATTCAATTCAACGATAAAGCAGCTCTACAGAAGTCAGTGGTTTATTTATCTAACTCAGTTCAATTCTGATTTTGTTCTTATACGATAGTGTCCGAGTAGTCAAACTGAAATATTCAGAAATAATTTTACACAGTTTCTAAAAAAAAAAAAAAAAATCTGATAACTTTTCTTTCTAAATATCAATTGTCCAGTTAAATGATTTCTAGAACAAGACTCATCTTTGCCATAATGTTCATTCTGATACTGCTGGTCAGAAACCACTGTCATGTATGACTGGTTCTGCAGGTGGATATGTCTCCAGATACCCCCTGATACCAAATACCGTTGTTATTGTTCCATTTGGGACACTCTAGAGGTGCCTTGAGTCATTTATTTCATTAACCGTTTGTATAAAATTATGTTCAAAACATGCCAAGGCATTTATTTGCTCTTAAAATACTGCATGGTTTTCTAAGAATATAATAATCATTTTTTTCTTGTGATGGTAGGTAAAGGTTGTGATTCTTGGCCAGGATCCTTATCATGGACCTAACCAGGCTCATGGGCTTTGTTTCAGCGTGCAGAGACCTGTGCCGCCTCCACCAAGGTATTGCCCTGCAGTCATCAAGTCAAGTCAGGGTTTATTTTTATAGTGCTTTTCACAATACACATAATTTCAAAGCAGCTTTACAGACTGGATTACCTTACTGTGATATGTATCAAATACTATTTTCATGGTATAAATTCTTTTCTTTAGTTCATGGTTGCAAAATTCAGTTCCCTGGAGGGCCATAGCCCACAGTGTTCAATTAGAGTTGAAGCTAAACTGTGCAGGGCTGCAGCCCTCCAGGAACTGAGTTTTGCGGCCCTTCTTTAGTTTCTCGTCAGCAAGCCAGAAAAAAAAAAATTCTTCCATTTTTTTGTTAAATACAGGAAGAAAAAGACTACACTCAGTTCTCCTTTGTCCAGGGGTGTCCAGTCCTGCTCCTGGAAGCCTAGCATCTAAGTTTTGATCCAACACACTTGCCTGTAAAGTTTTAGTAATCCTGAAGACCTTGATTAGCTGGTTCATGTGTGTTTAATTAGGTTTGGAGGTAAACTCTAAAGGAATGTGTCAGGATTGGACGCCCCACCTTTAGCGATACAGTCTAAACATACTGTTAGCATAGGCTAGCTATGTTACTGTATTGTTAGGACTAACAATTAAGTGTCTTTGAGTTCCAGATTTACAGATGAGGTGGATGTAGGTTTAGGCTTTATAAAATCCATCAGGAGTAAGGCTGGATCCAGAAGGGCCTGGGGTCCTTGGGATAAAACCTCCAGGCTGAGAAAGGCAATCAAAGGCAGATTCCTGTCAAACATAACACTCAGGATCTTAACTGTAGAAGAAAATGAGACTGAGACAACCACTGAGTGACACATTATATTCTAGCAGCTTACGTTTACAGGCCTTTGTCCTGCTAATCAAAATCTCTTTTCTTTTAAAAGTCACTGAGCATATAAGCACAAGGATGTTGCAAATTATTATAGGGGCTAGATGATCGTTTGTTTTTCGACACAATGATTTTATCACACTTTTGCTGTTCGCAGCTTGGTGAACATCTTTAAAGAACTGGCTTCAGACATCGAAGGCTTTGAGCACCCTGGTCACGGAGATCTTACAGGATGGGCAAAGCAAGGTGTGCGTCCCCTACTTTCTCCTCTTCATGGAGTACATGTTAAAGGGATAGTTCACCCAAAAATGAAAATTCTGTCATTAATTAGGCCTACTCACCCTCATGATGTTCCAAACCTGTGTTCTGACACTCCATCAGGAACACTGAACCAGAGTATGATGCCATTCATTTGCATGACCAGTTGTTCTTTTTCCAATTCATCTAGTTCACTTTAATTTATCCATTATCCAGCAGTTAGTCTTTGCTAGTGTTGCCATTTTGTAAGTCAGTGGATAGATAAATGTCTGATCCAGACATCATTTTAGTGAGGACACAAAATGGCACCTCTGTCTGGATGAAATGTTATCAGGTGCTGAAGCTTTAGCAAATCATGTGAAAATGTTGGCCGGTCCCATGAAAATCCATTTCTTCCATTTGAGTATTAATGTATGCTAATTCTGAAGTCATGTCTTGTATCTTTTTTTCTCTCATAGGTAGGGTTGCAAAGGGGCGTAAAATTTCCGGAAGTTTTCCGGAAACTTTCCATGGGAACTTCGTCTGGGGAACTTTGGAAATATTCCAAATTTGAAACTTACCGGGAATTTATGGGAATTAATTGGAAATTCATAAAACTGAATCATATACAAACATAAATATATATATATATATATATATTTTATTTTTTTTGATCATAGGCTCACTTGCATGCAAACTAATACAAATTTTAAAAATGACATTTTTGGGGGGGAATCTGATGTTTTTTTCAGGATTTATTGATGAATAAAAACTTATGAACAGTTTATATATTTTATATATATTTTAAAACAGTTTTATATTTTCTAACAATATAAGTCTTTGCTACTACTTTTTTAAAATTAATTTAACACATCCTTGTTGAATAAAAGTATTAATTTATTTCAAAAAAAGAGAAAAGATACTGACCCCAAACTTTTGAATGGTAGTGTATTGTTAAAAAAGGATTTCTATTTTAAATAAATGTGTTTTTTTTTAAACTCTTTATTCATCAAGGAATCCTGAAAACAGAATCACAGTAATAATAATAAAAAAATATTAAGCAGCACAACTGTTTCCAAAATTGATAATAAATAAGCATATTAGAATGATGTTTGAAGAATCATGTGACACTGAAGACTGTAGCTTTGATCACAGAAATACATTATATTTTAAAGTATATTACAACAGAAAACCATTATTTTAAATTGGAATACCGGCAATACTGCACAATATCACCGTTTTTTTTTTCTTCTGTATTTTTGATCAAATAAATGATGAGCAAATGATTGATGAGCAAAAGATATGCAATGTTTAAAAACATTAAAAATGGTAATGTGTCCAAACTTTTGACCATCACTGCACTACTGTATGATAACAGAAAACTTGCTAGCAGAAGGAGCATCATAGCTTGAGCTATATAGCACATAGCCTACCTCATAAACTGTCTAGCTACTGTATAAACACTTTTTGGTATTTACTAGTTAAACGTGAATCCCATAGATCAAATATATTTAGAATATCAAAACTTAGATGTAGTCTTTGGGCTCAAATGCAGAAAGTGCGGCTTCAGAGAAAATGGAGGGGAATCCCCCTCTTAGGTGACTAGATAGGATTGTGTATTATTTTTTGTAATATTCATGTAATTTATATGAATACTTGCCAAGATGGACATTTTGATATTTTGTGTGCAGGATTTAAGAAATGATATGTTCATGTAATGGTAGATAAGCACAATGCATGTAGGGGGTGTGGCCTCAATAGCCCTGCAGTAAGCAGTGTGCGATTGAGTAATGTGTAGAGTAGAAATTAAACTGAAATTGCATTAAATCTAGTTGTTTTAACCAAGATTATGCTGCAAGTTTTTGTTCTCAACCACATTTAAGTTCCCAGTTCCTGCAATTTAGCAAATTTCCAGATTATTTCCATTAGTTCCCGTTAATTCCCATGGAAAGTTTCCAGTCTTGAAAATTCCGGGAATTTTGCAACCCTACTCATAGGTACATAAGCAATTTTTTTGTGCATGTAAATGTGCTCAGTGACATTTCTTCATGAATGTCTTTGTAGGAGTTTTATTGCTGAACGCTGTGCTGACTGTGCGCGCACACCAGGCCAACTCTCACAAAGACAAGGGGTGGGAGACTTTCACTGACGCTGTGATACACTGGCTCAGCACTAACATGCAGGGTCTTGTTTTTATTCTCTGGGGCTCTTATGCGCAAAAGAAGGGGGCTGCCATTGATAAGGTATGTTGTGTGATTCTTTGATTATAAATGAAATCAAATGTATGAACGTGTGTCAATAGATCTAATAATTATTCCAAACATGCAGTCAGACATTGTTTTCTGATTGTTGACTTGTAGAAACGACACCATGTTCTGCAAACAGTCCACCCCTCGCCACTATCTTCTCACCGTGGCTTCTTTGGATGTAAACATTTCTCAAAAACCAATGAACTGCTGAAGAAATCAGGAAAGAAGCCCATTGACTGGAAAGCTTTGTGATGGTTTCCATTTGTGGATGTAGATGGAATGCTGTCTGCCCTGTTTCAAAAGTAACCTTGTTTTTTATGTTCCTTTCCTGCAAAAAATTATCCACACCTTGTTCTGAATACACATTTCTTCTTTTTCAAGGGAAGTTTTTGGTTTATTTTACTTCCTGTCCATTTTTCATCTACTTTTTTGTTTTCCTTTTAGATGTTATTGATGTCGTTTTAAATGTACAACACTAACAGTGCACGTTTTTGTGTTTGTTATGCCTGTTAACACAATAAACTATTTTTCTACAGAATGTTATGTGCACTTTGCTCTGATGGTCTAATTTTAAATAGGACGGGCTCTATTTTACCTAAGTGTTTCAAAGCAACATTATCGCTAAACAAGTATTTCACCGAAGAAGACTGTTTTGACTGACTTGCACAGTTGCTGTCCGCATAGTGTTTCCAGAGCTGAATTATTATTGGTGTTTCCCGGTGTTAGTGGGTGTGCTCTCGAGACGACCAATCGCGCGCGCTTCTGTCATAGCAACGCAACGACAGTCTCGAGTTCACCAAATCCCTTCAAGTTATGAGTGATAGCATGGCGGCTAATGCTGGGGGCGTGCGGGAAAGTCGGGACGTTTAAACAATATCACTAAATCCAGAAGTAATGGACGAAGAACGTGTCATAATGTGAAGTATCAGCACCGCTACAAGTCCAGCAAAAATCGAAGCGCGTACTTTTTAATATGGCTACTCCAGAGACGAGGCAATACCGACGGGCCACGATGATAATCAAACAAGAGCAGGACGACGACTCCGACGCGGAGGAGTCGACTATTTCGTTTAAGAAATCGGACGGACGCGAGTCGCAGATCATCCACAGCGGTCATTTTATGGTCTCTTCTCCTCATACCGATCACCCCCCAAAGAAAGGTTACGACTTCGACACCGTAAATAAACAAACCTGCCAGACGTATCACTTCGGGAAGACTAGCACGTCCCATCTGTCTATTGATGCTTCCCTGACGAAGCTCTTTGAGTGCATGACGCTGGCCTACAGGTGGGTTGGGTAACGTTAGTAAACAAAAGATCGACTTACAATCTGTTTGAGCTCCAGCTGGACGGAACACAGAAAATATTATCCCGGCATTAATAAATCATTCTTATCAAGATATTAGCGCGCTGCTAGCAGGGCCGAAAGTTTCTAGACGAAGCAACGTTAGTACGCATTTAATTCCCTAGTCATGAGGTGTAAACATTCATTTGTGATGGTATTGTTGGTGATGCGTAATGAGTTTTTGCAAGCTGTTTAACAGCCGACAGTTGGTGTGTTTTTGTTACTCGTAGTTACTAAAGTATCAACAAATGTTATTAAAAACTAGCGTTAGTAAAGACACATAATTTCAAAAAGTGACCCTCTCTGATCCACCCTAACATATATTAGACGCCTGTTCTGTCAGGAAGTGTAAAACATTTCCCCTTCCAATCTTGGCAACCAACTACACAAATACTTAAAACAGCCGTGTAAACGTTATTTGAAGAGTGACTAGAAATAACCTGACGCACATTTCTTGTTTCGGGTCTGTTCATTTATTAAGAAATATTATTGTTAATTATTAATTATTCATAAATGCAATGACTTGAATAGATCATACAAATTTTAAATTAAGTATATCTAGAAAATTTAAGTCACATGGACCACTTTTAAAATATCTTGCCCGTTTACATTATAATTATTTTTTCAATGAGAAATTGAACAAAGTGAGTGCGTAAATGGTGACATTAATAAGTTTTACAAAGTAAGTGGGATTAAAATTGCATGTTATTTTTTTAGTTCTGCCCTGGATAAGCTATTTTTCATAATAGATGTTTAGGTATAGTCCACAAGACCTTTTTTTTTTTTTCAAATTCTGACCACTACTGTAAAAATGTAGTTTGTTTGGAGTTCACATAAATAGTTCTGTGGCATGACAAATGTACTAAATAGAGCTATATCATTAAGACCATATATTGAAGAAAACTTTTGTGCTTGCACACTGTCAAAAATCCCCAGAAATATTTCCAGAAATGGTTCTGTCCTTAATATCCCTTTTTTAAATTATTTACCATTTGTCTATGTGGTTGTTAAATTTCAAAGCATGTTGGTTTTAATCCAACAACAAATTCTTATTTTCATTCAGTTATACATTCACTATCATCTATTCAATTCAAAATATCACGCATTACATTAAGCAACTAAAATAAAGACATAAATTGTGCGGTCATCTCTTTTTGTTTAGATTTCTGTCTTCATGTTAGAAGGCAATTCACATCCAAATTTCACAATTTTGCCTTCTGGAAAGTGTGTAATCCTGTTTAGTCACTACTTTTAGTCAGATCTGGCTCTTGTGTAGTTTTGTCAAGTTGCAAAGCTAGTTGCGTGGACTACTGTGTCATTTTTTTTTTCTTGTTTGTTTGTATAGGAACACAGAGTTTTTGGCAAAAACCATATCAAGAATAAAAATCAAGAAATTTACTAGACAACTTCACATCAGCAACATAGAAAATAAAGTTATTATACGTGGAAAGAGAACAAAACACTTTTCATGATGATTTGTTTGTGACAGCCCGTAATTGTATTTGTGATTTTATTTTTCAAGCAATGGTGCAGCTTTGGTTTTAGAGTAAAAAGTTTAATTGTAAAAGATTAAGGTTAAATTATTCAAATGGTTTTAGCCAAAACAGAACTCATTTTGTTTATTAACATTGCAGAGTGACACATTTTGCCTATTCAGCGATATTCCAAAGAAAGCTGTTGCTTGAATAAGGAATATTTGACAGCATATCTCTTGAATAATTTTAAGTGACTTCTCCCTGAGGTGGTAATGTGACCAGAATAAAATGTTTCTTTAACAAATTAGTAACATTTTAGTGATATTTAAAGACTACTGTTGCACATATTCAGCATAACAAGGAATGAAACAATGCAGTAGACTCAAAAAAAAAAAAAAAAGTCCAACAATAAATATTTCTGTAAAATTCAGGTTGTCTGAGTAAAGTGGGTACAGGGGGATGGGGGGTAATAAATCTCCACCTGCTTTCAAATGGAACGACATTTAATACACAGCTGTAGTTCACTGACAAGCTACACAATATTGCGTTCATTATCGAAGGCGATTCATCTGCGATAATGAACGTGATATTGCATAGCTTGTCAGTGATCTACGGCTCTGTGTATTAAATGCCGTTCCATTTGAAAGCAGGTGATGGAGATTTATTACTAATCACAGAACCGGCTTTACTGACGAGATACGCTTGATCATTGTGTTCAATATATCGCCAAGCCCACAGTGCCTGTGTAATATCTTGGTATCTCTGTACAATGTATGTGTAAGCTAAGTGACATGAACCAAATTGGCAGTTAAATATTTAATTGCAGCTGTTTGTGGGACAGTTAATAACACCCAAAATGTCATGACCTGATAGCCCTAAAATTCATACCATGGGTGCACCTGTGTCTTGCTATTCAAAAAAAATTTAATATATCTGTTTTGTTTGCATAAGTGGAAGGTTGGTGTCACCAAAATGGAAGAATTTCAAAGGCCTCAAGCTGCTGTGGAGAGACAAGATTCGCCTCAACAACGCTATTTGGAGAGCCTGGTATATACAATGTAAGTTCAGTAATTTAACACGCATACCACTCAGACATGGTAAAACATATGAGATTGTTGATTTCCATCTGCAATGCCTCTCTTTCCTGAAGATGTAGAGAAGCGACAGAACCCTGTTTGCCATTTTGTCACTCCTTTGGATGGCAATATGGACTCAGGAGTACATCGACCAACAGAGGTGAGTCTGTTTGGGGTGTCATTTGACTACAAATATTTTTTTCTTTTTTTCATCTTCAGATCTGAAGGTCTAAAAACTTGCATATCTTTTTTTTTTTTTTCTTGGAGATGGTTCATTTCTTGGGATAGATCACATCTCTTGGTACCTTGTTTTTCTGTTACCTAGGCAATAGCAACAGAAGGAAAGTACTGGAAAAGGAGAATTGAAATTGTCATCAGAGAATATCATAAATGGAGAACATATTTCAAGAAAAGAGTAAGTTTATTTGCTCTTTACATTGAATTTTAACATTACTGTGTAACCAAGTTGTTATTTATAAAGTATTGTTCAAATTATATTCATAGTTACAGAAGCACAAAGATGAAGACCTGTCCAGCCTTCTTAAGGTAATTTTAAATGGATTTTTTTCTTCACTATAAAGTTGAAGTATAGTTAGTAATTTAGCATGTAAGTTTGTGCATGCTTGGATGTTTTCCAAATAAGATGTTTTCTTTTATTTGTTAGACTAACTCTGCTGTTCATTTGCGGTTTGTAATTTATTCCTATAAAGAGATCAGCACTGCATAAGAGAGATGAGTCAGGATAGATTGTATTTAATTTTACACAAATGAAAACAAGACTGTGAAGGAAAGCTATGAACTCTTATTTTTTGCTTTTACAATGCAGCAAACTTTTTTTTTTTTTTTTTTTTTTTTTTAAACCATTTAACTGATATTAATCAGTTAAAATTCTTACTTTCAGTTAATGGTTAAACGGTCAATATGAGCATCCCTAGTCAGTACGTTATACTGAACCGATACCGAATCGTCCTCAAATGCATCGCGATGCATTGTAGAAACGATTGATTTCGACACCCCTAATAATTTCCAGCTTTTTTGTGCATAGAAGATTACAGCATTTGGCCAGTATTCTGCTTAAAATGTGCAAGTATTTAAAGCTTGAGGGTTTGATCAGAGAATGTAAAACATAAATACTGCATTGTACCTTTTAGTGTTAGTTGGAGCCCAAGTGTGAACACCCTTAAAAAGTAACTATTTCCTTTAGGAGTATAGAAGTCTGTTGTTATTTGTGTCTGGATGTCTCAGCAGTAGAAATACGAGACATTTTCATATGAAATAAAAATTTCAAATTAGTTAAAATTGCAGTGCTTGACAAAATATTCACAATATGTATTTTTTGGCCAAGTTGCGCAGCCCTGTTTCATTTTGAAATAAATGTGTGTCATGTGACTAATAATCAACATCAGAGAACCACAAATGTGTCCTTAATTCTCTTAATATTAATGTAAAATCTCCTCAAGGAATCTCCTCCTCCTTTTATTCGGAAGAAAATTAAAGAAGATTTTTACTTGGGTGATTCATAAAATGTAAATTAGCGGCTACCTGTTTTTGAGAATAAAAAAGCATGTCAAAGAACACGAAATTAATGCCCGTGGCTCCTGGTGATATATTGAGGTCTTATAAAGTGAAACGATCGGTCTATGCAAGAAACTGTAGATTATTTACAACATCATTACATAGATGTTTTACATGTATAAAGTGAATAAACTAGTCTTAATCAACTCCCCTTTTTACATAAACCATGAGAAACCACAAAAACTTTCATCTCGCCCCTTCATTCAAGTGTATACTTGCATGCACGTATCAGCGGCTCTTCGGTCTGAGTTGGAACTCTTTCCTCAGTTCAGTGACTATTGGAGGAGCTGGAGCGCTAATTGAGTTCATTCATCATAGGATCATATATGCTGGTATTTTTGGCTCATTTTGAGTCAGACTGACTGTCAGACATCCGAAAGTGAGTTTTGATCGAGTAACTTGTAGATCTGTGCTGCTCAAGCCATGAACTCTTTCAGATGGTTCGGTCCGATTTGGTGAACTGGTTCATTTAGTTCACTTAAAAGAACTGGTTCAAATAACTTTTGACTGCTAGTGCATATGCTAGTACACATGTTTGATGCTTGCATTTGTCTTTGCATGAACCTTGAGTGTGTCTGTTGACGTGGCCTGCTTGTTGCATTTTGTCCTCCAAAGGGCGCGGAGGAACAGTTTTTACTCTTTGGGGAAGTGTGTCCAGACACCTGCCGTGTCCTCTTGTGCCAGGATGAGGATGTCAGTGTGGGAGGCCGTCGTAGGTCCCGCAAGAGTCTTGATTCACCTGTTCCAATGGAGATGGACTCGCTCTTCGACATGGACGTGCTCATGTCTGAATTCTCAGACACACTCTTTTCCACACTGGCCTCTCATCAACCTGTAGCATGGCCCAATCCGAGGGAGATTGGTGAGAAATGATAATCAAAGTCTGCCTTGTTAACATGTTTATTCAAGAGTAAGATGAACTGACTCTAAGCCTCACTGTCCTCTTAGCCCATGCAGGTAATGCAGATATGATCCAGCCAGGCCTCATCCCACTCCAGCCCAATCTGGACTTCATGGACACTTTTGAGCCGCTGCAAGGTACAAGCACAGTTACTCTTGTTAATTGGCAGATTAAAGATTGATTTGTTGACAAAATAAGTGGTTGGGTAACACTTTCGATTCATTATTCACTAGTAAATAGTTGCTTATTAGCATGCATATTAGTAGCACATTGGCTGTTTGTTTGTACTTACAAAGCACATATTATGCTTTATTCTACATGACCATATGTTAGATCCCTTAAACCTACCCCATTCCTAAATTTGACAACTACCTTACTAGCCATTAATAAGCAGCAAGCAAGGAGTTTATTGAGGGAAAAGTCTCTGTTAATAGTGAATGTGCTTCCTCATCTAAAGTGTTGTTATAGTTGTTTGGAATAATTAAGAATTTTTTTGCAATTTTCTTTGAAAGAAGCCTCTTATGATTACTGATTCTGCATTTATTTAAAGAAAAATGCAGTAAAAACAGTAATTTTGTGAAATATTGTTATAGTTTAAAATAACTTTTCTTTTTAAATATATTTTAAAATATAGTGATGGCAGAGCCAATTCAGCATATTAGAATGATTTCTGAACGATCATGTGACAGTGAAGACTGGAGTAATAATGCTGAAAATTCAGCTTCGCATCACAGGAATTAATTACATTTTAAAATAGAAAAAATATATATATTTTAAATTATGGTTATATTTTACAATATTACTATTTAAAAAATTTTTTGGTGTCTAATTTTTGACTAATTCACTCTTTTAGCTGTTGATTTTGAATTATTGAATCAATCAAACCATTTTGTGGAACATGACAATATCATAAATTTGTCCGAAATTCAATTCATGTACAACAAATTCACTGAATCTGTCAGAGTAGTTCAAGAGTTAACACACTGTATCAAACATTTTGTTTTACTTTCTCTCTTTTTTTTTGTAACTAGATTTGTTTCACACCCTGCGTCAGCCAGCCTTCCCCTCCACTTCCCCCACTGCCCCATCTGTCACTCCCTTAACCAGCAGCAGCTCCCAAACACAGGTAACAATCCTGTCCCTGGATTCATAAATTTGTAGGGATGTAGTTGTTCCTGTTTTGTATGCACTTTCTGTCCTCCTCCACAAATGCACAGTTGCTTTGTGATAATTATAAAATTCGACAATGTGAGTGTAACCCATTAGAATGATTGCATATTATTATGCAATACTGAACATATGTGCATAGTATAATCAGACCCAATGAATTTCTCAAAGGTCTCAAATTAGCACCATTTTTAAGTGAAGGAAACAAACAAAGTTTAGTATGCTTGCTAGGAGAACTGGACAGTAGGGCTGGGTTGTATATGGCAAAAACATTTTAAAGTGACTTAATATAATGTGTTTTTTCCCCGGTTGGAATAGCCATTGATGGGTATTACACCAATATAAAGAATTAATTTTTACTATGAATAAATTAAACTGAATTCACACAAAATACAAACTGCGCACTGTCCTTCAGAAAAATCCTCCAAGTCCTGCACTTTGTTTGTTTTTGCAGCATCTTCTTTCTTATTTGAACCCATTACAAAACATTTATTGATGCTTAAGAGAGCAACAAGATGTTTAAAGAGCCTGAGTTTAACTGCTTAGGACAAAGAAGGGAGTCGTGAATAACTATCACAAAAACATAGCTATTGATCATCCAGGTATTGACACACTGTATTAAGTGTGTAAACTTTGGAACATTGGTTTATAAAGCAAGTAATTATTTTGCTATGAATGCTATTGATATAAATTGCTAGAATACTATTGATCAAATAAAAAGTGCATTAAATTCAACACAGGCTCACTGAAAAAAACATGCATTTCTGCAAAACTCCAAAAGTGTACCTGTACATATACTGCCGTTTCCAGCTGAAAGGTACATTACTAGCAATAAAACACCAACGACTTTTATTAATTTTCACACAAATTATGAGTGCAGAGATGCATTATAGATCAATAAAGATTTATTTTCACACACTTGCTTGCACAATACTGTTTTGACCTCAAAACACTTTTACCACTTTTGATGTTTGCATCACATAACCAGTTCAATGTGTGGCTTCTCTGACATTGTAAACTTGCTTAGTGGCTCATCTGATAAAGAGTCACGACAGATGAACTCAGACACTTGTGGAAGCAAAGTAAAATGGCATGGTTGCTTCAACAAATATGTTTTTACTAGGGGTGCCCTTGACTTAAAATTTTTCTGGTCAAATAGTAGTCGTTCATTTGAAGCATTAGTCGAGGAATCGCACGTTTATTAATGAACCATTTAAATCATAATAATTGTGCCTTTAATTGCCAATCACTCAAGCACACACATAAAGCTTGCCACGCCACACTGGCAGAAGTAATGATTGTGAATGTATCGGGGGGGAAAAACAGTAAGGAGGCTGCTTTAACATTTTAATAATTCATTAATAAACTAGTGCTTTTTTGTTTTTGGTTTAATAGATGAAGTCAGCGACACTGACTATTCATCTCTGCAGTAGTGGATGCGCCTGTATGCATGTAATGGATTACATAATCTGAGAATATTTGTTTTCCATTTGAATTGGTTTATTTGAAAGTAAACATTTCACTCTCTATTTCAGAGTTTCACGCTCAAGTTCACAGAGACCAAGACAGCAGAAAGCGCATCCTGTTTGCTTTCATTATTTTTATCTTATTTGAAATTCGAAAGATGTATTACTCTCTGTATGAGCAAAAATGAGGGAGTATTATAAGAGCAAGTGACCACACAGGCGCCTCCGTCTGCTACTGTTCAGCTTCCACTCTTCGCAGAGACACTTGAACAGCGCACATTTTTCTAGGTTAACATTAGATTGAGCGGCCATGTAAAGTTGCTGCTACTAAAATATTTCAGATTATAAGCCGTATTTAAGGTTGATGAATGATAGGCGAGCGTTTGGATGTCCTGCCCGATGTACTACATGTACTAGACCAGCAGTTAACAATTTGCGTGACTACGCCAATGTGATTTTTATTACAATTTTTTTTTTCTTCTGCGATTTTTAATAAAATTTTGGTTGACCAAGCCTCTTCTGGTCGACTAACGGTTAGTCTACTATTAGGGGGCAGCCCTAGTTTTTACCTCTCATTTATGTTTATTAACACCTCAGTTATAGTAGAGGGGGTACATTATTTTCAAACGCAATTTAAATTTTAAAGAATTAACCATTGTCCTTGCATTAACATATAGTTCCACTCACCAGACATTTCATATCCGAACTGCCACTATTTACAACAACCAATGAAGAAGAAAGTTTGCCATGTTCACCTGTTTCGGACAAAACTGAATGTGCTTTTAGCCCTATTCACTGGACATTTCACTTTGAAAGTGTAGCAAAATGTACAAGAAGCAACATAATATCACATAATGCATAAATGTAATCATAGGCACATTGTATAATGGGGCTCCACTTTAAGTCTGAGACCACTTTAAAATTGTGTTTTTCCCCATTTAAACCTGGAATTCATTTGTTTTTAAAGTTATATTTTCACACTCTTTGGCACACTCATGCTCTTTGGCAAATTCTTTTTTTTTTTTTTTTTTTGGAACAGTTTATTGAACATTTCGATTTAAAAAAAAAAAAATGTTTGTTATATATTTTTTGTCAAGCATGACATTTGATACATTAGGCTTTTGTGGTTCATAGTGTATAATAAAGAATATTGTAAAGCTCTTATTCAAGGGGGGAAAGAGAAATTCAGAGACCCAGAGTGAGCAAAAATATGCAATTTGGTGCAGTTGCTGAAATTTATATGGCCAAATAGTAATATAAAATTCTGATGGTTTGTAAAGTAAATCAATGCAATCTTTATAACAGTATAGCATCCTAGTTGAGTAAAATGCATATAGATATCAGCTTTCATTCAATATCTCAAAATAATATAGCTCAGTAAAATAATATTTAATTGTTTCATTTTATAATCAAAGTTGTGTAGTAGTTTCTGTTGCTGGGGAAAACATATAATGCAATGATGTTTGAGGGATGAATAAATGTTTCTCAAAAGCCTGATGTACCTTATTTGATTATCCATACAAATCAAGTAAACCTAAGTTGCTCCAGTCCACTAAGTGTTTGTCTTTGAAATATTACTAAATATTACTTTGTGTAAGAATAGCTCATAAACATGTACAAAAATAATTGATTCTAAATTTTATAAAAATTCCACAGCAAGGAGACACATAAACCACTACTCGTAACAACTATCAATCAGACGACAAAATGTAGTAGATTATGTAAAACAGGTTTTTCAGCAAAGATTTGATCATAATTTAGAGGCCTTAGAAATTTGTATATCAAGTATGATACAGTAAGCCTTATAGTGTTAATATGTATTAATGTATTGTATCTACTACCACCACAATTCATACAAATAGTAGCAAACGTATTGCAAATATTTATTATACTGTCTATTCCTACTTGTGAGATTTGTTTTTCTCAGATAATTATATACCCACTAGAAAGCAGGAAAGAGCCTGATGTCTCTGTCAGAGTGTGCTGATATTCATATCTGTTGATTGTTAGGCTCCTTTGCTGTCATCCATGCGGCTCTCCACAGAGCTTCCCTCTGTGCCACTGGACTACCGCCTCATCCCCTCTGCTCCTTTGCCCAGCCACCTCTCAGTCTCCAGCCAGGACAATGGTAACGCTGGTGGCCCATCCTACCCACAAACCTACATGCCTCTTTTCTCAGAGCAAGTGACCCCCTCCGTCCCATCACTCCTGCCACCGCCAGCTCCTCCTCTCCCACCGGCCCCACAACCTCTCCAGTGTGGAGGTGTTTCTGCAGTTACTACAGTCCCCCAGCCGGTCCCAAGCATCCCATCTCCATCCGTAATAACACACACTACCCCTTCCACAGTAACTCCCACTGATGCAGCCACTACCTTCAGTCACAGAACAAGCTTTGAGCTGCCCCCTGCACCATCTCCACAGCCTGCAGCCTCAACCTCTGCCTCACTCAACTCACAGCCAGTCAACTTTGCCTTGCCCAAATCCATTCTGCCCACTGTCTCTAGCAAAAAGGCCAGACATCCACAGAGACCGATTGTCCCAGCCAATCCGCTGCCATCTCAACTCATACTCACAGGTTTGTGTCTCTCCTCAAATCAGATTTTGTAACATGCTCACGCTAAAGAAAAAAGAAAAAAAAACATGATGAAAAAAAAATATAGTTAAAAAAAGGGCAGCTGTGATTGCTAGAACTTTACAAAAAGTACAGTAGCAACATCTTAAGTTTAACAGATTTAAATTGAAAATGTAAGTTTTACAGGTTAAAAACTGTATTATTTCAGCAATTTCATTAACTAAAAATTTTAATATACCAAATTTATAATACACTAGGCTTAGGCTGTAGTCTGTATTACTGGTGTTCACTCCATACATCAATTACATTTTGTGGTGTAACGGATCGCAGTTTATCCGTGATCTATAGGGACCAGGCCTCAAAGTTTGACATGCATGCGATTCGCTAGTTTATTAGTTGCAAAACCATCGTGGTGTGAAAGTTTATCATTTGTGTGTTTTTAAGTCTTTCCCGTTTAAACATTCAAGCAATTTTAAATCATTCAAGTGCAAAAAGAGGTGAAAGAGACCTGCACTCTGTTTTTCCTCTGAATAGAAGTCAGTTCTCTTTCATATCTCCTTGAGCTTGAATGGACACACAAAGATCTCATAATACCCCTCTCGGCAAGTATTCTAGTTAAAACAGTTGGTAATGGCTTAAGTGAAGTGAAGTGAGTGTAAACACAAAGAAATCGGATGTGTATCAGTCTATACATGCCTACTGCTGTCTATCATTTGTTAAAAAACAAAAACAAAGATTAATCCATTTAATTTACACAGTAAATACTATGCAGTGTAATTTTACACAATTATTAAATTTATGTACCTGAATACTACTGTTAGACCTTATGTTCTCTGTAACTTTGTTCTATTGTATTTATCTGTGCTTGTAGTCTGTGTATATTCTTGTTTTATTATTGACCTTCCATTAATCATGTTTTAAATTTCTTAGTTGGGGTAGTAGTTTTTGTTGTATCAAAGAAGTACTTGCAGTTTTCAAGTAATAAGAGGAAAGCAAAGTTAGATTTGTTTCACCCCACTCCCCCATCCCCGTTTATTTATTTCTTGTTTGCTGATCCAAAAAACGCCACCCGTCGTTTTGCTGTTTTCATAGGAATAACTATTTACTTCAGTTGGGCAATGGATGCTACAATTGTAAACCAACAATTATAAATGAGACAATATTTGGCAATGTTTTTGTTTAATACAAGTGCGTTTTTCTTTGTTTCTTTTATTGTTGTGTAGTGAATTTGCTTTCACCAACCTAGGGAGGTGAAATAGTGTAGTGATGGGTACTCTTATCACCGATGACGTTATGATTTTGGGTCACGTGTCACTTAGGGTTTGGTTATGAGTACATCACATAAGAAAGATTGGTGGGATCTCTAACTTGTAGAACCTCTTTCTGTATTATCAACACAAGGAAGACACTAGTGTAATAAAATAGATTTTAATTACAAAAGATAGACAAGAGTAATCAACAACTACTAAATAAATACCATGAATGAAAAGGGAATAAAGTGCATAAAATACAAGTGATTATGTTGTGTGTTGCTATGTCAGAGCTATGTTATCAGGAAAGATAAACTGTTGCTACTCTGAAACAAATAAGGTAAAGAACCTTGTTATGCATCAAACAAATATGTGAAAGATTATTTGTTATCACCTGCAGTCAGTAGTATCTAATGTATATTAGATTAATCATATACTGATAATACACAACAATGCCAAGGTCTCTGGAAGAGGTTTGGATAAGTGATTTTTACGTTCTTTGTGACCAAGTGAGCAGTCTGGTGGCGGTGACTTCTTCCACTGGTTGTGCTGGTAACAATGCAGTGGGGGAAGGAGCAGGAATCCGATTGAACCCGAAGCACTGTAGGATGCTGATCTCCTTTAGCACCAAAGGGTCCTAAAATCTGGAACACGCTGATGTGGCCCTGGAGTAGGTGCAGAAAGTCCTTGCCTGGAACACACAAGCAAAAGTACCTTGAAGTGAAGGTTTGCTCGCCGGAGCTTAACCTTGTTAAAAATGTCTGTGTCTTCTGCCTCTCTGGGCTAGAGACTCAGAACTTGCTCCATCCGCTTTGTCTCTCTAGGATGGAGACTCAGGACGTGCTGTGTCTATTGTCTCGCTGGACTCTTAAATGTAGAATATCTCTCTCCTCACAGCAGACATCATGGTCTCAACATGGTCGTATCTGTTGCTGCCTCACAAGCTGGAGACTCAGGACTTGGTATCTGTTATTGCCTCTTCCTGCATGGGCCAGAGGCTCAGAACATTGATTTTTCTGTCTCTCGGGATGGGAGACTCAGAACGAGTGTATCTGCTATTGTCTCTCTGGACGTGCCGGAGACTCAGAACGGTGGTGTTTGATAGTGTCCCTTCCTTCACAGGACACAGAACGGAGGTTGATCTGCTATTGTCTCACCCTTGCAGGCCAGAGACTCAGAACAAAGGTATCTAAGGTGGAACTTGTTTGCATAGTCCAAACACACATTTAGAAAAGTGTCTCTAAAGTTTTACCAGTGCATTTTTCACTTACCAAACCACAGTCAGAATAAATTTGGCAATGTTACGAACACATTAAGTCCAAACATGATGGAAAAAAATTGAACTGTCGTGCATGCATTCATTTGTCAATTAACAGCTGAGTTTGTGTAAGATGTTGCACTGCACATCGCTGTTACTGAGAATACTTATTTCTCTGAGTAAGTGTACGATGTGTGTTGTAGTTTGCATCAGTTTTAAGGTTTGAAAACCGTTATGAATGGATTTGAAGGGATCTTTGTGATCTGTCTGTGTTTCACGCACTGCTGCTGTGTCTGGAGATCCTAAGAAATTTTTATGGCGGTCGCAGGCCAACCTTAAGAAATCAGTCTGTTGTTGGGTGAAGGGCAGGAACAGCATTTTGACCAATAGGAAGTCCTGTCCTTCTCAGACTTCGTACCAAAGTTGTTGTTCTTGCCCTCTTAGAGGTGTCTGGCTGTTGTCCTGCCATTTTTATCTGATGGCGTTGGACAGTTGGCTTATGTTAGTCCACCAAGATCCAATCAAAATGTAGCAAACCTTTGTCCTCTACTGTTGTCAGAGAGGGAGGCCCTGCCATAAACTGGGCCATGGAATATACTGTCCACTACAGTTGTTCTCATTACATTTAGTCTTTTTTTTTTTTTTTTTCTATCCAAAGTGACTTACAAATGAGGACAATAGAAGCAATCGAAACCAACAAAAGAGCAAGAACATGCAAGTGCTATGACAAGTCGAAGTACACGTAGCAAGTTGTTTTTTTTTGTTTTTTGTTTAGTTTAGTTTTTTTTGGATAAAGAAAACAAGTAGATAGTATAGAAAAAAGAAAGCTAGTGTTAGTTTTTCGAAAATTTTAAATATGCAATTGATAGAGGGTCAAGTGGGTTTTTTTCTTTTTTTTTTAAATAAAAAGAAAACCGATAAATAAAATAGAATTAGAATAGAGAGTGCTAGAGTTAGAGGGTCAAATAAAGATGGAAGTGTTTTTAGCCATTTCTTGAAGATGGCTAATGATTCATCTGCTTGGGTTCAGTTGGGCAGGTCATTCCACCAGGTAGGAACAGTTAATTAAAAAGTCTGTTAATGTGATCCTCTTTGGGATGTGTCGTTCACTTGCAGAACGCAAGCTTCTAGAGGGCACATAGGTCTGAAGTAGTGAATTTAGGTAAAGGGGTGCAGAACCAGAGGTGGTTTTGTAGGCAAACATTAATGCCTTGAATTTAATGCGAGCAGCTATTGGTAGCCAGTGCAAATTGATGAACAGAGGTGTGATGTGCATTCTTTTCGGCTCATTAAAGATTAATCTTGCAGCGGCATTTTGGATTAATTGTAGAGGTTTGATGGAATTGGCTGGAAGTCCTGCCAAGAGAGCATTGCAATAGTCAAGTCTGGACAGAACAAGAGCCTGAACAAGGAGTTGTGTTGCATGTTCCGAGAGAAAGTGCCTGATCTTTCTAATATTGTATAAAGCAAATCTGCAGGACCGGGCAGTTTTAGCAATGTGGTCTGAGAAATTCAGCTTATCATCAATCACAACTCCAAGGTTTCTGGCTGTTTTTGAAGGAGTTATGGTTGATGAGCCTAACTGGAAGGTGAAATTGTGATGAAGTGATGGGTTTGCTGAAACTAGCTAGGTTGAGTTGAAGGTGATGGTCTTTCATTAAAATGAATGCTTAGATAGTTGTAAATTGTTCAACCCACCATTTTCAGGTATTCAAAGTAAGTGCTACAGTCCCTAAACATCAGTGCCAAAATGTGCAGCAGTACTGCTGTTGTCACAAGTTTATTAATCTGTGGCAAAATTTTCTCACAGTGGCATTCCTGTATACCGACAGCCACCATAAAAACAGTTAAAATCAAAGCAATCACAGTTTTCCACATGCTGAGGTAAATATGCAATGCAATAAACCTTATTTTAACAACATAAGTTGAAACATGAAATCCTAATGCACATAACTGATAAGAAAAAAAAAGTTATTTCAATGAAAAGCAATCAAATGCATGTCATTTTACAGTTTTTCACTGAAGACCGTTTCGTATGCATTGATTAATCATCCACACAAATTGCACAAAAGTCTGTTTACATTTGTTTCCTTTCAAAGAAAATGAATGTTGATGCTTAAATTAAGATTAACTGTAACCATTTTAACCTGTTTGGCAGTCATCCAGAAAGTTCCTCCAGAAAACTTGTAGCAGGCTTAAAATCGACAGCATTGTCACTGCTGAAGTTTGTTCTCATCATATACATCTCCCCTCATAACCATTCCCAGGTCCCACCAGTGCTGTCATTGTCACTCCGTCCCCTCTCAACTCTGATGTTGTCCCCACCACTGGTATGGTCATTGCCTCCTCCAGTATTCCTTGTGTAAGCCTTTCATCCTTCATGTCCTATCCTGTTTGCAATAATTGTTTGTATAAAAGGGTTGCGTATCATTCAAAATTGATTTGAGAGAAACTTTTAAATTCCAATTCATAAATTTGAATTGAGGTAGCAAAAAGGATGCTGAATTGTAATTAAGATTTGAACATAAGAATATATATAAAATATTTTTTTTTTTTTTTTTTTAAGAATAGACTGTCGTTTGTAATTTTGGGATCTGTAAGATTTTTTTATTTTATTTGTTCTATTATGTTCTTCTACTTTAAAAAAAAAAAAATTATTATGTCAATTATGTTCTACAAGGCTGCATTTATTTTATCAAAAATACTGTGAAAACAGTTATATCTGTTTTAATATTTTTTAAAATTTATTTTATTCATGTGATGCAAAGCTGAATTTTCAGCCTCATTACTCCAGTCTTCAGTGTTACATGATGCTTTAGAAATCATTCTGATATGCTGATTTAATGCTCAACTTTTTTTGTAACATTATAAATGCTTCAATATAATTTTTGATTAATTTAGTCCATCTTTGCTGAGTAAAAGTTTTCATTTCTTAAAAACATCTTACTGACCACGAACTTATAAATTAATTTTATGAACCATTGTGGAAGATCACTGCAATTTCCAAAATTATTCAAAAGTCTTTTTGAATTTTAGTTCTTGTCTTTTAACAATCGTCTCTGATCCAGTCAATCTACAGTGTGGGTCTAGTATTTCTTATCAAATAAATGATACTAAAAGTGATTGATTGACTTATCTTGCACTCATGGGTGTTTTTAATTAAATGCTGTCTAGAGTGATAATGTTCTCATATCTTAATACCACTTGTCTCAGATTAGCAGTAATAAGTAAATCAGAGTGTATGGTTATCATGTAAACTAAAGGACAATTGATTATTTTTATAAAATAGACCATCTTTTTTAAAAAGCCTGTTCAACCAGCAGTTTCTTGGGAGCCTTTCTTTTCATACCCATTTTTCTGTAGTGTGCTTAGAAAATGTATTTAAATTGTAATTCATTAAATTCCCGTAATTCCAATTCAGCATCCCATGGAGTTTACTTGGTTACATTTCTGATTCATAAATTAAAAGGGAGCCAATTACTACATTTTGAATTCTGCTCAGCCCTAGTAAATAATAGTAAACTTTGCCCCAAGCAATGCATAATTACATTTTAAAAATCACACTGCCTTGCAGGGTTCTGCTGGTTTTCATATTCTCCCTCAGACACAGAAGTCGCCGCAACTAATCATACCCAAAGAAGAAACTACCACAACTATGTCCAACAAGACAGCAGTGCAATCAACAAGTACAGGTTAGATTCAGCCTAGTCACCTTCAATTTATGCTGAAATTGCTTTGTTTTTATTTTACACTGAATTTGGGATTCTGAGAGAGCTTTATTTCCCCCCTCTTTTTCTTTAGTACATGACGGTCGAGTCTCAGGCCAAGGTTCACCATTGGGAGCAGAACAGGTACCGAGCCCCCAGTCACCTCTCAACCCCAGTGCAGGCATGGGCAAAAATGAAGCCAGCCAGGTAATAGTTCATGATATTACACTCTATTATGGTTTCCAAAATTATGTCTATTCAGAAATGCAAAAGGTTCATTTGCATCTGTCAAAGCAGAGTGCAAATCTAAACACTTATTTGAGGGAGGGGGGGGTTTATTGCAACTAATGGTCCACTGATAATGAATTTTTACGGTCTGATGATAATCGCAGAGAGTAGGCTAGGGCTGTTGATTTAATGCATTCATTTTGCTAATTCGTTAATTATGGAATAAAACAAAATTATCAACACATTTAACACAAGCCACTCTGGCCCAGGCCTGTATGTAATTTTACATTGATGCAGTTGCTTAAGTGATGAACATGATACAGGACAATGACTGACTGTTTGATGTAGCCTAAGAGAATGCGGATATATGCCCCTAAAATTCAAGAAATGTGGGCAAAAATATTTTCAACCCTCATTCTGACCCTCTGTCTGAAGCAACCTGTTTTTGAGGGGCGGGTCCTTTAAGGCTTCTCAGCAATTGACCTATCGGTAAGCCCCGCCCCCCTTAGTTACTGTTTCTCCCTCGGACAAACAAACGGAGCTGCTCACTCTCTTACAATGACGGCTGTCAGTGTGAAAACCTTGTCCCATGATGTTTTTGAACAATTATAGTCACAGAAGGGCCACCATTCAAGTGTGAATGAAATATTCCATGGAGGGATATATAAAATATTTTAAAATAAATACAGTGGGTAACTCGAAGAGAGGGTTTATAGATCACAGTGCAAGCAGGAGAAGTCTCATATTACTGTCATCACGATCGCGGATGACAACATACAGGATCAACACTGTTCATGTATCGCAGGGTACGATTAAATTAATGTACACGAAAAACCCATTAATCTCATAGCATTATGTAATTCTAATTGCAGTGTAAATGCATTCATGCCACTGCTGAACAGTCTGTGAAATAAACATAAATGCTACTTCTGAAAAACAATTTTATGACCACATTGTAGCCTTAAAAGTTTGTGTAATAAATTCTATGTTGAATGTAATTATTAATTCCTAAAGCTACTTTTTAAAAGTGTCTATTCAGTGTTTTTCTCATTTAACACAATAATGACTTTAAATGATCTTTTGGGGGGTAATTTCTCCGTTCAAATCAATGTGCAATTAATTCATTAATTGGCACATCATATAATTAATAGGATTAAACATTGCTTGGCAGCCCTGATTCGAACTCAGTATGTTAATGGAATATGAGGCGTACATAAAATTGCTTATATTGAATGAACACAAATTTATTGAATATTTACTCAATTCACATGTTTGTTTTTGTCCATTGACTGTTGTTATATTTTGGAACTGACATAGGGGGAACTAACAACTCTCTTAACTGGCCAACTGAGCAAGGTTATCACTAATTTTTTATGTTGAAATATCCAAATATCTTCCAGTTTATCAGTCTGTCTCTATTTGTAATTTTGTCGTGTGATTTGACACAGAGCCGCAGAGTGAATCACATATCTGCTGAGCAGAAGAGGCGATTCACCATAAATGCCTGCTTCAAGACGTTGTGCAATCTTGTGCCGACTCTCAGGTCTCAATCAAATGTAAATCTGAATTCATCTTACTTTACTTGATTCTTGAAATCACTACATGATTCTTACTTGTAGTTGTCTCTGCAGAACTGTAATAAGAGAAACTATTTTAAATAATCAAAAGTTATTTATTTATTTTATTACCCACTACTGGGTTTCCAGATTAGTAATGCTGCAACACTTCAAAAAACAGTTGATTACATTGGCAAACTGCAACTAGAGAGACAACAGATGCAGGAAGAGACCAAGAGACTGCGAGAGGAGATTGAGGAGCTTAATACATCTATAAGGTATGTTTATTGCAATAAAGTAGACTTTTTTTTTTTTTTACTATTTTAAAGTATTACATTTGGAAAAACTGCTGCTTCATAGCCAGGCTATTTCAATGTACCTGTGATTGGGAGCTCAAAAACATACCTGGTTTCAAACAGGTAACCTCTGTAGATGAACTGTTAAAGATGCCCACTATTTATTGCAGCTTGTGCCAGGAACAGCTTCCTGATACAGGGGTTCCCATCACACGCCATCGCTTTGACCACATGAGGGAGAAGTTTGATGACTATGTGAAGAACAGAACTCTTCAGAACTGGAAATTCTGGATCGTATCCTTTAGTTTGAAATTATTCAGTCCACCATATTGGTTTTATTCTGTAGGCACATGAATCAGCCATAAGTCATTTTTTGTCCATTGCACTACATGATCTAAATTATTTTCTTTTAAACACCCCATGAGGGTACTTATACATTGTTTTTTTTATTAAATTAAGCATTGACAACCTGCATGTATTTTGACCTCAAAGTACACTGATGCAGTTTGTTGCTCAAAATAAGTTTGGGTCATTAATAAAAAAATTAAAAAAGAAAGAAAAAAACCTAACCCAGCCATTAATATTTAGTATTATAATTTTAAATAAACTTGTTATTGTTGTTTTGTAACAATACAATAGAATTATTTCTATAGTAACTTTTTATTGGTTTATTCTTCATAATTTATTAAAATAAAATAAAAAAATGTATTAGTATGTAACAATAATGATGATGATAACAAAATACAAATTTTACAGTTTTTTTGTGAGGGGTCCAGTCAACACATGGCTGTGGTTTTCAGTTGCCCAAGTTAGTTTTTGCACTTACAGACTCTATTTCAGTGTGACTTTTTTTTTTTTTTTGCTCCTCTTCAGCCTCCTGTGTACTATTGGACTCCTCCTCAGGCCTATTTTCTTTAATACTTTTCTCTCAGTTTAGCGTCATTATTCAGCCTCTGTTTGAGTCCTTTAATGGAACAGTGTCTACAACCAACAACAAAGAGTTGTGTGAAACCACCATGCAGTGGCTGGATCGGTACTGTTCCCTCCCAGTCCTCAGACCTAGTAAGTTGTCCATCTCATTTTAATAAAATGTCAGCAACTGGAAACTAAGAGAACGCAATTTTTATTTTTTTATTTTTTGAATGGACAGTAGGGCTGTGCAATTAATGGTAATCGGAGAAGAAGAAAATCAGCATATGCAATTTTTAAAATGAGGTTATGATTTTATTTGTTTTAATTCAGATGTGTATAAGTGTGCATTAGGTCTTAAACTGACAGCAGCCTAATATCTGAAATATAGTAGTATTGTGCTTGATAGATAAAATTGTAATATGTCTCAGAACAGACATGACAAATAAATTAATTAAATTCAAATAATAAAAATGTCTCAAGCGTTGGCACAAGTTTGTAGCAAACAGCAGCGCACAACATTAATAACTATATGTGACCCTGGACCACAAAACCAGTCTTAAGTCGCTGGGGTATATTTGTAGCAATAGCCAAAAATACACTGAATGGGTCAAAATTATAGATTTTTCTTTTATGACAAAAATCATTAGTATATTAAGTAAAGATCATATTCCATGATGATATTTTGTAAATTTACTACTGTAAATATATCAAAACGTCATTTTGATTAGTAATATGCATTGCTCAGAATTCATTTGGACAACTTTAAAGGTGATTTTCTCAATATTTAGATTTTTTTTTTTTGCACCCTCAGATTCCAGATTTTCAAATAGTTGTATCTCGGTCAAATATTGTCCGATCCTAACAAACCATACATCAATGGAAAGCTTATTTATGCAGCTTTCAGATGATGTATCAAAAATTGACAATGAAGACTGGTTTTGTGGTCCAGGGTCACATATGATTGGGACTATCATATATATGTTATATTATCATGAGAACATATTATTATAAAACGTTGTGAATTTTTTTGTTTAATTTGTCGTGTTTCAGCGCGTTTTTGCGAGGAGAGCGCATCCACAGTTACAGAAGTTACACATTCTGGTTAGCACGTAACTTGGTTCGAGTTCACTTGTGCATTTACGTCTTTTTGTATAAGTTGTAATATTATGTTTAGTTTGTTTTATAAATAGTTGATTAATCTCATATATGATGCCAGCAAAGCACTTCAGTTTACCAGTGTTCATTCAGCTCTTAAGTTTCAGCGCACGCAGCTCGAACAGCAATGCACAACATTAATAACAATGATTGGGACTATCATGTGTGTATATATATAATATCATAATGAGAACACTATTAAAATAAAACGTGAATTCTTTGGCTTAATTTGTTGTGTTTCAGTGCGTTGTTGCGGGAAGAGCCAAGAGCGCATCACATCTTATTAGTGCATAACTTAGTTCAAGATCACTTGCGCATTTGCATCTTTTTGTGCATATATAAGTTATAATATTATGTTTATGTAGTATAAATAATAAGCGCTTCAGTGTCAGCTCTTCAGCAGCGCACACAGCTAAAACTGCATGCTGCTATTTGAAACAGTGGTATTAATTTAAGATACTACTTTTTCAAAATCATTGATATATTAATAATAATAACCACCACTTTTATTTTTATCTTATTATTTTCATCAACAATATGGTTTAATTAAAATAATTTAATTGTCGATGCGGAGGGAGGCTATTCCGTTTAATTTATCCATGGCACATGATTTTTTTTAAATTTATTTTTTATAACGTTAAGTAGTGTTGTCCAGTAACTTGTTTGCATTAAGCATTGTTTTATTTATTTGTAAGGCTGCTTTATTTATGTTGAAGTGTTTAAATGGCTTTTTTTATAATCAGGCTCAAAAATTATATAAAAATTAGGATTTAGATTTATCGGCCAGCATACATTTATAAATATCGGCTTTCATTTATAAAGAGTTATCGGTATCGGCCAAAATTTTCATATCGGTGCATCCCTAATCAGAATCACAGTATCCATTGAAAGAATTACAGTGTGATTATTTTGTCCGTATTTCACAGCAGCTGTCAGTTTGGCTAAACATCAAACTACAATGTATATGCAATTACTATGGGAAGCCATATGTTTTAAAACATTTTTTAACTGGAAAGGTATTTTATATTTATATTTTTTAAATGTAAAAGTCTTTAAGAGCATGTTAATATGTATGTTACTGGTCTATATGGCTGTTAACTTTTAAAGAAATATTCAAAGTAGCGAAATTCCTAATAAAATAGACAGTGTTCGACTTGTAATTCAAATAATACAATACTATTTAATGTTTTACATTTACAAATTGTCACTTCTTTTAATGGAACACCAAATTTTTTTTGTTCATTGTGATGTAGTATATTGTGTGCCAGTGTGTTGACACTCTGTGTGTGTTTTTCTGTATCCTCCAGTGGTACTCAGGACGTTACGACAGCTCTGTACCAGCACCTCCATCTTGACCGATCCCTCACTTTTGCCTGAGGAAGCTAAAAAGGCTGCTCTCAACCCCAAAAAACATTCCTCAGGATCATAGGCTCAATGTGATTTTAGTTTTTATTAGCTGAGGCATGTCAGTCTTGAAGGAGTCTTGACAGCAACACTGTGGTGAAGTCTTTACTTTGTTGTTACTCACTGAACTCATTTAACTCCACTCAAACTGGTGGAAATGCAAGAGAACTGCTTGATTGTTTGCTTTAAATCTGTTCATAGAAGTGTTGTGGGCATGAAATGGTGATCTCAACGTACATGGTCAAACCCCTTTTGTATGTTTCTCTTATGTACAGGAATGATACTTCATAGAAGTGGTCACTTAGCATTTATCTAAACGGGACAGTCTTTAAAAGAGCAAGCCCCCTTTTCAACATTTGAACATTTTATTTGAAAATAACAAAGCAAAGGCAATCTCTCTTGTTTACATGCAGCCTCTAGAGAGCCATACGGCTGGCGTGTCTTTGTGTTTCTCAGACTTCATTACGTTTCACTAGAGCTGTTGCCTTTAGACTTGTGGATTTTACCTCTCAGGGTGTTTATTTTCGTATATTTGGGTGTCTTCAATATTAGTGCTCTTATTTTGAATATTTAGTGGAGCCTCACCCTCAGTTCATCCAAGAACTCTACAGCACCACTTAACAAATACCAGGATCAAGACTGGCTTTTTGAAGTGCATGGACATGTAAAAAGTATGAGTTAAAATTTACAAATAGAACTACAACCACACATTTATATTCTTATGATAAGGCACATTTGTTGTGCCTTAACTCAAGTAGAGCTATAGAAGAAAAGGTTGAGCTATAGAAGAAAGCAGCCCAGTGAGTTGTGCACTGTGTAGTTTTAGTTTTTTTGCTGTAGGCCAGGGGTCACCAAAGTTGTTCCTGAGGGCCGGTGTCCTGCAGAGTTTAGCTCCAATCTTAATCAAACACACCTGAACCAGCTAATCAAGGTCTTGCTTGGTATACTTGAAACTTCAAGGAAAATTTTGAGGCAAGTTAGAGCTAAACTCTGCATGACACCGGCCCTCCAGGAACAACTTTGGTGACCCCTGCTATAGGCTGTTATTTTAGGCATATAATGATCAAAAAAATAAAAAACTTTTAATACCATTTAATAGGCCTTTCAAGAGCATTTTATTTTTTTTCCTTGGAGGATGTCAGCCACCTGAGTATTACAGTTCACCTTAAATGGCCACAGGTCTGAAATGTAAGGACATGCATCTATTGTTACACACAGTGTTTTTCACAGTGTGCTTTGAATGTTGATTTGCGCTCTGTTTTGTTTCTGCAAAAACTGAATGAACCTTTCCAACTCTGGACTGTTCCCAGTAATAAATGATTTTGCATTCATTTATATGTGACGTGTTTGACTAAATAATGTTGTTTGTAAGAGAATCTGGATATTTTCACTAATGAGCAAACCTGGTCAAGATAGATTTCTCTTTAACCTGTTTACCTTACAAACAGTTGTGCCATCTCCGGAGTTAAGCCTTCACTTTTACAGAGTGAAACCAAAAAATTGTGATTGAGAAAATTATTGCTGTTTGAAATTTTTTGGAAAAAATGTGAACACTGGAGGATTTCTCATTTTTTTGTTTTTGATTATGTTCAAAACCGTTTTCTTGCCTTACCCCAAGCTGTCATAGTAAGCCTACATTAATAATTTAAATTCAAAGCAGTCATGTTTGATGTGGTGGTGGGGATTGGAGTTGGAATGTTACTGTACAATATGTATTTTTGTGTGTGTGTGTGTGAATCTAGAAAAAAATTGTTCTGATAAATAGCTAATACAATGCCAAAAAACTCTCAAGATAGTGGGGTGGCCATGCTAGCTGGCGCAGTTGCTCCAGTAAACAAATTTCTGACAACACAACTTAATGCTTATTGGTTTGTTTTCTGTTTTACAATGTTTGTATCCACCTTTTTCCTAGCCTTCGTACTGTTTAAAATTAGGGGAGCCACTTCCGGTTTAGGGAAGCTCTACTTAAAAAGACTGAAACAAATCATTTCAAAACATAATATTGTGCTTCAAATAATCCTTATCCATCAGTTTGACTGAATGAGCTGTAAATTTTCCATGATATTCTATTTTCAGAAGTCAGGAGAATGTAATGCTTGGTATTTTAATGTGACACGAGTCAAGTCAACTTTATTTATATAGCGCTTTTAACAATAAAGATTGTCAAAGCAGCTTTACAGTATCAGATAGAAAAATAGTGTCGGTAATGCAAAAGGACAATAGTAAACATTCAATTTTCAGTTAAAGGCAGTTCATCATTGAATTGAGTGATGTCGTCATCCAGCTCAGTTCAGTTTAATTTAGTATCTGCAATCAAGTCAACGATATCGCTGGAAATTAAGTGTCCCCAACTAAGCAAGCCAGAGGCGACAGCGGCAAGGAACCAAAACTCCATCGGTGACAGAATGGAGAAAAAAGCAGCAGTTTGTGCTGAGGACTCATCTGGTTTGTGGTCTTGTCCCGATGGCTGTCTAGGAGACGAGGACTTCACTGGGGATCTGTCTCTGAGGCTCATCTAGTTGTCCTGATCTCTGCTGACATTCAAGAATATCCTTGGAAGAGCTCTTTTCACTCTGCCACATTCTTTTCCTCTTGATTATTTTCTTTGTTTTCTTCCTTTGTATTCTGCTGGAACAGTATGAAAAAAGACGACATGTACTGCGCATTTGTGGTCTGCTTTCCCAATTTAATTTATGATATATCCCATGAATGGAAATGCCCTTTCTCCGAAATGCTGAAGCGTGATTTAATAACGCTGTTGCACTTGCAATAGCCAATGACACTCAAGCGTGCGGGAAGTGCAGCTCCTATATATGGCCCGTGCCGTATGCTACATCCTTTCGGATCTTTTGACTCATAGCAACAGAAATATCCTATACACGGCTTCTTACGCCATGTCTTGTTCCCTTCTTTCAGGGAACCATGATTACGTGAGTAACCTGAGACGTTCCCTCACGAGGTTGGTCTCTTGCCATTGTGTCATGCTTGACAATACGGGGAATGCATAAAAATCCCTGCTGTGTTAAAACAACACTACCTCAAGTCCAAGAAGAGTTACGCGGTAGTGAAGCACAGGAGGGGATCATCGTCGTCTTGGTTGTCTGTTCATTCGACAGTTCACAAAGAATGTTCAAAATTAAGAAACAACAACAACAAACAAAGAAATCTAACAACTGCCATAAATTTATAATATTAAAACTATATCAATAGACACAATATTAATTTAAACCAAAAGGGCCCAACTGGAATATCACTTGGTCCACCCTACATCTCTCATCCCTGCTCAAAAAACAATAGAAACCATCACAGAAATTATAATGGTTTCCACTACAAATACCATTACAAACATTACAAACCATCAACTTTTAACCATTAAAAAATGGTTTCCTGTAGTGTGTTTTGGGACATATTCCATTAGGATTTAGTGGTTTTAACAAGCCACCAATAGAAGGTGACCAATTACCAGTTGAGACACAACAGGCATGATTACTATGGAAGCATATGCTTACATAGTGACATACAGGTGCATCTCAATAAATTGGAATGTCATGGAAAAGTTCATTTATTTCAGTAATTCAACTCAAATTGTGAAACTCGTGTATTAAATAAATTCAGTGCACACAGACTGAAGTAGTTTAAGTCTTTGGTTCTTTTAATTGTGATGATTTTGGCTCACATTTAACAAAAACCCACCAATTCACAATCTCAACAAATTAAAATATGGTGACATGCCAATCAGCTAATCAACTCAAAACACCTGCAAAGGTTTCCTGAGCCTTCAAAATGGTCTCTCAGTTTGGTTCACTAAGCTACACAATCATGGGGAAGACTGCTGATCTGACAGTTGTCCAGAAGACAATCACTGACACCCTTCACAAGGAGGGTAAGCCACAAACATTCATTGCCAAAGAAGCTGGCTGTTCACAGAGTGCTGTATCCAAGCATGTTAACAGAAAGTTGAGTGGAAGGAAAAAGTGTGGAACAAAAAGATGCACAACCAACCGAGAGAACCACAGCCTTATGAGGATTGTCAAGCAAACTCGATTTGAGAATTTGGGTTAACTTCACAAGGAATGGACTGAGGCTGGGGTCAAGGCATCAAGAGCCACCACACACAGACGTGTCAAGGAATTTGGCTACAGTTGTCGTATTCCTCTTGTTAAACCACTCCTGAACCACAGACAACGTCAGAAGCATCTTACCTGGGCTAAGGAGAAGAAAGAAGAACTGGACTGTTGCCCAGTGGTCCAAAGTCCTCTTTTCAGATGAGAGCAAGTTTTGTATTTCATTTGGAAACCAAGGTCCTAGAGTCTGGAAGAAGGGTGGAGAAGCTCATAGCCCAAGTTGCTTGAAGTCCAGTGTTAAGTTTCCACAGTCTGTGATGATTTGGGGTGCAATGTCATCTGCTGGTGTTGGTCCATTGTGTTTTTTGAAAACCAAAGTCACTGCACCCGTTTACCAAGAAATTTTGGAGCACTTCATGCTTCCTTCTACTGACCAGCTTTTTAAAGATGCTGATTTCATTTTCCAGCAGGATTTGGCACCTGCCCACACTGCCAAAAGCACCAAAAGTTGGTTAAATGACCATGGTGTTTGTGTGCTTGACTGGCCAGCAAACTCACCAGACCTGAACCCCACAGAGAATCTATGGGGTATTGTCAAGAGGAAAATGAGAAACAAGACACCAAAAAGATGCAGATGAGCTGAAGGCCACTGTCAAAGAGGTTGGGCTTCCATACCACCTCAGCAGTGCCACAAACTGATCACCTCCATGCCACGCCGAATTGAGGCAGTAATTAAAGCAAAAGGAGCCCCTACCAAGTATTGAGTACATATACAGTAAATGAACATACTTTCCAGAAGGCCAACAATTCACTAAAAATGTTTTTTGTAATTTTTTTTTTTTTATTGGTCATATGAAGTATTCTAATTTGTTGTGAATTGGTGGGTTTTTGTTAAATGTGAGCCAAAATCATCACAATTAAAAGAACCAAAGACTTAAACTACTTCAGTCTGTGTGCACTGAATTTATCTAATACACGAGTTTCACAATTTGAGTTGAATTACTGAAATAAATGAACTTTTCCATGACATTCTAATTTATTGAGATGCACCTGTGTGTAAAGTGGTATTTTTAATTTTTTTTTAATTTTTTTTTATAGAATTTGTCTTTAAAGATACAGGATCATCTTTTGATAAATCAGAGATGGCCTACTTTACCTGAAAAGACATTTGTCTGGAGTGCATGATCGCAAATGTGTGACAGAGTCTATCAGACTGTATAAAAATGGGACTGCTTTAAAACAAGCATAAAGATACAGATCTGAAATCTTTAAACATCTCATGAATTTTCCCTTGACATGCAGAAATATTTTTAAGTAGTAATGAGTTCTCTGCTATAAAAATGCATTCATGTATAAATAAATAAAACAAAGACAATAAATATATATTTTATATATATATATATATATATGATATATATACACAGTAAAATCAGCAGTGTAATATTTGCAGTGTTAAAAGTTATTAATTCCCAAAGAGTTGAATTAACAATCTACAGTGTTAAACGGTGGTGTTCAGTGTTGTCACACGGTGTAATATTTATGTAATTTCACTTTTACACTGAAAGTGTTTTTTAAAAAAAACCGCCGAATTGATCTGATTGATCTCAAGCGCCGCTGCCTCAAAGCGACGACGCCATTTTATCTTCAGGCGACCGAGACGGTAAGTTGGATTGCTTTCTCTTTATAAAATTACACGGGATCAATACTTTTTGTTGATAATTTTACTCAAAATATGATTGGTGGTGAACACATTTAGAAATTACTAACTGCAAGTGTTTTTGTCAGGTTTATGGTGTTATGTTCTTGAGGTGTAGAGAGGCAACGTTAGCCTACAGAAGAGGGGAAATTTCTAATGCGGGCTCGATTTCCTGAAATAAGGTGATTTTACGTGTAAAATAATTTTTGGAATGTTTACAATTTATGTTATATATATATATACTTTTAGCTTTCTTTCATTTTGGCTCGTTGACAGATCCTCTCTCCTTCATTCCCGCCGAGGCCTGGTTTCACTACGAGTCTGAAGCAGACACATTTGGGCGGTTTTCTACTCGGAGGAGAGAATTCATCAAATGGTAAATTTATATTTGTTTTTGAAACCGTAATAGTGGGACTGTTAAACATTTACGCGCTTACAATTTCGTTTTTGTGACGCATAACACCGTGTTGAAGTATCGCGTCGCGTCAAGTCTTTCTACAGACGGAGCTGTGTAACGCGGGACATTTAACTTAACGTTATCAGTCATTTAATTGGCGTTATCTAATGCAAAACTGTGAAATTAGAGCGCGTTTAAAAACTTCGTTTGCAAAGTACGTTAAACTGTAAATCCGTCAGTCTTTCCTTCAGTGCCCATGGGCAGAGCATGCTTGAAACCAGTCTTTATCAATTCATATGGCATGCTATTTTGGGTAAATAATGTCCTAAATACTTCCAGATATACAAAGTTAAGTTTTAATTTAGAAAGATCTGTCTGAATCTATCTGTATTTTCTTTTCACATTATAAATTAATAGTAAGAAATTTTAAACGTGTTAATTTATTCTAATGTAGTACACCATGTTCATTTTAAGATGCCTTATTACTGATGTCACTCATTAAAATTATATAAATGTGTTTAATAATCAAATTAAATAAATACTTAAATTGTTTCAGGAATGCCTCCATGTGAATATTGCACAAGGTTTTGTGTCTATTAACTTTAACAGTCGTTTAATTGACCCTAGAATTAAAGATGTAAATAAAAATGTTTAATTTGACACCTGTATTATAAACAGCTCTCAGCATACTCAAAATTAGGGGTAATCACAATTATTTTACCATATTTACAGTCCTAATGTAAATTTAAATTACTGAAATAAGTGTTTTTTATTTTTATTTATTTTTTTCAGTAGAATTGGCCCAGACTTCTGCAGTGTCAAGTGAAGGAAGCTCCTCATAAGATTGCAAACCTGGAGTCTGATGACACTGAGCGAGAGTGATGGAGTGAGCAGAATGATGAAGATGAAGCCAGAATTGTGAGTCTTTCTCATTTATGTTATTCTGTGTACAGTAAAAATTTTAAACACAAACAAATATGAAAAATTAAAATTTAACTGGGCAGCCACACAATATCTGCTTATGTTCACACCTGGAATTTACTAATTATTAATTTAAGATGTCAAAACACATAAAGCCCAAAAATGAAAACTTGTCGTCATTTCTCACTCTCTGTCATTCCAAACCTGCAAGACTTTCATTCATTTTCAAAACACAAATGAAGATATTTTAAATGAAACCTGAGAGATTTCTGTCCTTCCATCGACAGTGTACAACACTTGGATGCTTCAAGAAGTTCACAAAGAGATCATAAAAGTAATCCAAATCAATCGAGCGGTTTGGTCACAATTTTCTGAAGAGACTCAATCGCTTTATACAATGAACAGATTTTATTTAATTAATTTTTTTCACATTTAAACATTGATCAGGGATCATAAACAGAAAATTTGGACTAAACCACATGATACGTATGGATTAGATCTCTTTGTCACAGATCAGTCAGGCCCTTCACTCCACCAATCACAGCGTTCCACATCTCCGGAGTTCTAATCACGCACACCTGCACCTGATCACAGCCTCATTATCACTCACTACAAAGGATCCTCACACACTCACTTCACTGTCCAATCTCGTCTTGCAACGTGGACTCAGACATCGCAGTATCCTGAAACCAATGATCATATCCTTGCAAGAAACTAATTACTTACCTTGTTTGACTTGCCTCCTGTATTCTTCCTCATTGTGTCGTCCCCTCTCTGTAGAAGCTCCGTATTTGAAGTGTGTGTGTGCCTCCTTGGATTCCCACGTCTCGTCTGCCAGTATCCCTGGAGAAAAGAGAAGCGATCACCAGTGTGTCACGACTACCAGTATTGTTCACCACAAGATATCTACTCGCCTCTCAAGATTGCTATACTCACCTGTTGTGCTTCACCTGTGTAAATAAACCACTTGTTATTCACCTCTCACCTTTGTGTCCCGAGTCTATCATAACACTTTATGGATTAGATCTCTTTATGAAGTTTATGAATTATCAAAGTAGTAGTTGCGTGGACCGTCAATCAAGGGACAGAAATCTTATATTCTATTACAATATCTTCTGTTGTGTTTTAAAGATAACGAAAGTCTTGGTTGAGTAAACGGTGGAATTTTCATTTTTGAACTAACCCTGTAATAAAAGAATGTGGTCATATGCATCTTGTGCTTGTTCACTTGTGCATCACCCAAGATTCATGCTAATGCCAGGTGTGAACAGAGCCCTGTGTGACTACACAATCAGTTTAGCAGAATGGTTCCTGAGAGAGATATTGTCATTATTTTAATTTTTTCCAGGAAGCCAAGTTCCTGGCTTTTCCCAAGACCTTCAAGGACACGATTGACCTCGGAATCAGCTGTAAAGGAGGACGAAACCGATGTTTAAGTTTAGACTATATTTCAGAATAAGATTATCTATATTCTGTATTCATGCATTTTTTGCTGAAGTGGTCATTTCTGTTATTTAGAACGGGACAGCGATTATTGCATCAATTTGTCTCCTACTTCATTTGGTTCCACCATCGCCACAAGGCTGCAAGGGGCCTAGAGAAATGTCCTCCTATCAAGCTGAAAAACATCTTCAAAAAGGTACATTTCTGTCACTACCTATTGTCTGCCTCAAAATATTGCCAGATGTGTTGTATATGAAAGACTAATAAAAATAAAATCAATTGGAGAGCTGACCTCAATTGTTATTTTTGTCTTTGATCTGCAGGCACTAACCAGAAAAACACCTTGTAGAGACCACACAGCCGTACCTGCTCGCTGATGGGACAACGAGGAACAGCATTCATGGATGCTACACAACTGTTGACAAGTATCTTGCTGCAGTCTTGTTCAAATCTACCTGTCATATTTGTTAATGTCTAGGTAAATTTGATGATTTTATGTGTTTTATTCAGGGTTCCCACGCTTCTTGAAAGTACTTGAATTTCAGACATATGGATTCAAGGCCTGGAAAGTACTTGAAAACAAAAATGGGTCCTTGAAAGTGCTTGAATTTAAATTTGAGAAAAATTTAGTTTATGGCGCTATTTCAAAAATTGTCCTATATGTGCTGTCAAAGATGGGGTAGCGCAAAAAAAAAATCTTGGCGTGTGTTGATGTGCAGCCTAGTTTTCTTAAGTCGCTCCCGCTGAGTTTCTGACCATTACCGCCCGCTCCCGCAAACATTCTATATTGTATATAATTTTCGCGCTAATAATATGCGGGGTATTGAAATCACATTTGAGTGAGCGCTCGCAGTTCACTTTCGATTTCGATTTTCACTCTGTGTAAAGTGAGCACATCTTTACAGTGCGTGAATAATTATTGAGTACGTTGATATTCTGATCATATTTTTTCCCAAGCACATTTTACCAATTCCAAACCACATCGATCTTAATAACTACTATTAATTTTGTATTTAATCATTTATAAGTGATATGTAATTATCCATGAAGGCTGGAAGTGAAAATCTCCTTATATTCATGTGTGCAGAATTATTAGGCACGTTTTCTTTTACAGATAAAATGAGCCAAAAAGTGATTTAACTGAAAAGTCAAAAATGATTAAATCCCCAATGAGAAATATTCAAATATAATGCAATACAGAAATTGTAAAGTTAAGACAGGTGGAGAATAAAAAACACAAGGTAACTGCAAAATAATTAAGAATTAATGTGAAGAATTAGGTGTAAACCATCAAACCTTTATTCTTCAGCGCCACCATTTTCAGAACTGCAACCTTCCTGGAGTCTCCAGAATTACAATGTGTCAAGTTCTCAGAGACTTTGCTTGGGTAAAAAATCCTAAAAAATGACCCTTACTTAATAAGACTAACATGCTGAAGTGTTGTGAAATACATGAAGACTAATTTTTATAGACTGATAAGTTGAGAGTGACTCTTGGAGGACCAGCACCACATCCTCGTGTAGCACTGTTTGAAGAATTTATCTTCCAGAATAGCAGTAAGTTTTAGGAGCTCATTTTTAGTCAATCACTGCAAGACAGACTTTTCAGGACAGGAGATGGACTAAAAATGAGCTCCCAAAACTTACTGCGACATGGAGAACTTGAAAAATAAGAAAAACAGCTTAGTACAGTTTAAAAACAAATAGAAAGTCCTATTTTTTTTTTTTTTTTCTTTTTTTTTGCAGATTTGCACATGCACAAGGTTTAAAATGTTCATGACATATTTTTAAAAAATATTGAAATTTTGAGCAGCTGCATGTTTGAGCACTTGCATTCCTCTAGGTCAAAGATGAAAAAATGGGATTTACAAAATAATTTTGACTTGAGTTATTTATTAATGAGTAATGTCTCTATTGGTGGTGGTTGAGGAGATCCCCCTTCTATGTAAAGCGCTTTGAGTACCCAGAAAAGCGCTAGACAAATGTAACTATTATTATTATTATTAACAGGTTTTACAGTGTTATTACAACATTTAACCACTTTTTATTCATTTAAAAATTGCAAAAAAAAAATCAAATTTAAATCTAGTACAAGAACTACAGCAAAAACCAGTTTGATGCATATTTTATAAATATTTTAAAAAATTGTATTTGAATATTACCAGTATTAACTTCAATGGATTTCATTGAATTACTTTGAACACGGCTGCTCAAAACTGTCTAAATTTATGAAACCTACACATTCAAAACATTATTACTCTGAAATTTTTCATGTAAATGTTAAGTGCAAGTAAAATGTTTAGTACTGTAAGGTCTTTCATGACACTACATATGCTGGCGTGTGAATTTGATAGGTGCTTGATATAAAATAAATGGTGCTTAAAAAAGTCCTTGAATTTTTGGACCCGTGAAGACCTCTAATCTGGTGTTCACGAAAGAGTGGGAACCCTGTTTATTAACTATTTTGTTTCCGTGCAACACTTAATGAATGTGACTGACTAATTAACCTCTACACATCTGGTATATGCTTTAAAGTTGCCACTTTGCCCATTTGTTAAATAAACGTTGGAATTTGTACATCTTGTCTAATCTTGTACATTAACACTATACAATAGCATTTTTATTTTTGCACTGAAAAGAATACTTTATTAATAACACTTAAAGGATTAAAACAACACAAACAGTGTAAAATTTGAACAACAATTGCAAGTGTAACAATTCACACTCTGAGTGTAATTTTTCTACACTGTAAGGTGCTGTATTAACACTAAAAATTCAACACCATGAATGGTGTACTTTTAACACTAGACAGATTGGGACCATATATGTATATGTAGTAGTGTTAAAATTGACACTTTAAGTGTTAAACTGACACTGCGTTTTTTACTGTATATATATATATATATATATATATATATATATATAATAAATAAAATATTTGAACCAGCAATAATAAATAGTGAAAGCATCTGTAGAAATAGGAATGATAGAGTGTTTAGCAGTACCATCATTCCAGTGGTTTAACAATCCATTGTTTGAAAAGCACAAGTAGGCTTCTCAGCTTTTCCAAATTATTATAAGCTTCCTTACTGCCTTGAAAGGCTGCCTCACAGGTTGTTAAATGTTTGCTGCACATTACATTTTTTAGATCCTCAACGTTCTGTATGATAGCTTTCAGCTTGTTGCACAGCCCTTTGTTGTGACCCTTTAGATCAGCTGCCTCCTGCAAATAAGAGCTGAACGTAGAGATGAGATTGCAGTTGAGGTGTCCATGCTTCTTCGCCTCCTGGATGCATCCAACCGAGTGGGACCCTGTGTGATTCCTCAGGGCCGAAGCAGCTTCATTTTCCTTCAAAAAGAAGCAACCAGTCACTTTTTAGAGATTTTTTTTCTCCCCCAAAATCTGTCTAACACCATCATATGAAGTTATGTTTAACTTATGTTTTGGGCCATTTGCTGGCTCACGACTGGTAATATTTCTTACATATGTCTTAGATAATGTTCTTCATCAACCCACTAGGTGATTGCTCAACCAGAACAAAAGATGAAATGTTAGTTAATACAGTGTAAACAGGTTTTTAAAAACCCACCAGATATTTAAGCGCATCTTCACCCAACGTTGCCATTTTTTGCATAGACACAATATGTGCAGACTGATTGGTGTGCAGTAAAGACAGCAGCAGGAGTAAACCTACAAATACAAGAGAAACATTTCATTAAAAGTCCTAAAATAATACCAAAAAAAAAAAAAACAGCTGAAACATTGGTGAGTGGATTTGATCTAAAAAATAAAATTATCTAAGCTAAATGATCATTAACTGCTGTTTTTTTTTTTTGTGGAAGTTGAGAGAATTAGCATGTGCTACATGAACTCTAGTTTGTCTTAGAGAAAATCTTGTAATACTGTCTCTTTCCTTACAAATGAAGTCTAAATTTGAAAGCAGACTTACCAGTGGTGCAAAGCTGCATTCTGTATGTCATGTTGAGACAGTTGGTCGATGTGTGTAGATGCGATTAGCCATATTTAAGCACTCTAATTGCTCATCCGTTATCAATTAATCTGGTCAGGGGATTTACACTCATGCACAATATTTATTTTCCCACCAACTGTAAATGTTAATTTGCTTTACAGAAATAAAATGTTTGCAATAGGTTGACTTTTTGGTGTCCATATATTTTACATATCATAATAACACTTTACCATGAGGTGCATTATGTAACATTAGTTAACTACATTAGTTAACATGAACTAAGATTGAACAATACTTCTACAGCATTTATTAATCTTAGTTCGTTAATTTCAGCTTTTACTAATGCATTATTAAAATCACAATTTGTGCTTGTTAACATTAGTTCATTAACTTGTACTAACAATGAACGACTGTATTTTTATTACCAAAATTAACAAAGATTAATAAATACTGTAATAAATGTGTTGATCATAGTTCGTTCATGTTAATTAATACATTAACAAATGACACCTTATTGTAAAGTGTTACTCATAATTGTATATTTCATTAACTAATATAATGTATATTACAACCATAATAATACTGTGCTGTAGCCTACCTTAAATATACAGATATCTACCATAATTATACAGGTGGTAAATTGAAGGCCACATGCTAAATAAGAGTTAATCAAAAGTGCTTTTATAGGCAACAAAGGCAAAACTAAAAATGACACTAAAATAACGCTAGAAACATTAAACAACATTAGACTTGATACTCCATAATGTACACATATGACATATAAACTAATAGTTAGATAAATCACATTTTTGTATTACCGTAAATGGAACAGTTTACTGAACCTTTAGACAAAATACATAAAAACAAAACTGAAAGCAATTGCATACGCAATACTGAGTAAATATATATGCATGTAAATATTTATTGTATATGATTGTGTTTATTATAATTATAAATGGATCCCTTTGAGCTGCATGTGCCACATAAAATTTCAGGTATAGGCCTATTAATGTTCACTTTTCAAAAAAATGTTTTCCTTTTTTATTTTAAATAAATGCTTCTCTGAGCTGATATGCATTTAGAAAAGGGAGAGGAAATGTATCAGAATATATCGAGCTGGTTGCATCAAAAGCTAAATCCACAGTCTCTCTCCATGCAACTATTGTCTTTTGTCATTTGTAACAAAGCATTGCACTTTTTTTTACACTCGGTATTGTGCAGTGCTTACAAATATGAGCAGAACGGGAATTAGTTTCAAATATTTACCTAAGCAAAGAACAGCCACATGCTCCACAACATCCTACCTCCTCTTACGAATTTAGATCTCCTGAAGCCTGCATTTGGTGATTGAGGCTTTGGTGAGGAATCACGTCTCTTATTAACATCTGCGGGACAGATGAGAGGATGTGAAATGATGCAAGCCAGTGAAGCCACACTGACAATCACAATCAGTGCAGCTGTGTTCTGTAGCGGAAAGCCGGTATGAGCAAGGATTCTCAACAAAACTCATAGGTCCTGTGACAATGAGTAGCCTATACTATATAGGACATTTGTGGGTGCCTCCTTCTGGGACAACATTCCCAGCTGTCCTCCTCGCTTTATGTTTTTTTTTTTTTTTACTTGACATTAACTCGACAGCACTTAAAATATCTATTTTGTAAAACCTTTATTATTCTCAATAAAGTTTTCTATGTGGACCCCAGTTTTAAAATGCCCGCTTTAAGCCATTATATTTGGCTTGTCAGGTTTAACTAAGTACAAGTTTAACTAAACTAAGATTAAATTTAACAAAAATTTAAATTTTGGTTATAGTTTTAGTTATTTTGTTTTGTGTTTTTGTCTTTTTAAAATATCTACGTATAGCATTAAGTTTTAGGTTATTTTGATTTAGTACTTCAGCTTAAACTAAGCGAAAATGAGAAATATTGCCTTGGCATCTAGTTGAAATAAAATAAGTTTGTATATTATATAATTTCAAGTAATTACATTTTTTATGAACTTTAACAATATTAAGTTAACAGTTAACAATAACCATTCTTTGTGTAATGTATTAAAGAGAGAATAATTGTGACCCTGGACCACAAAACCAGTCTTAAGTCGCTGGGGTATATTTGTAGCAATAGCCAACAATACACTGTATGGGTCAAAATGATAGATTTTTCTTTTATGCCAAAACTCATTAGTATATTAAGTAAAGATCATATTCCATGAAGATATTTTGTAAATTTACTACTGTAAATATATCAAAACATCGTTTTTGATTAGTAATATGCATTGCTCAGAATTCATTTGGAAAAATTTAAAGGCAATTTTCTCAATATTTTGATTATTTTTTTGCACCCTCAGATTCCAGATTTTCAAATAGTTGTATCTCGGCCAAATATTGTCCGATCCTAACAAACCATACATCAATGGAAAGCTTATTTATTCAGCTTTCAGGTGATGTATAAATCTGTCTATAAAGACAGGTTTTGTGGTCCATGGTCACAAATTACTTGAAGCTATAAGTTAATTTTTTAGTACACACTGTATTGGTTTTAAAGTGAAAAACTGTAAAAATGGTCACTTTAAGAATATTAATAATTATTAAAAGGAACACATTGCTAGTTTGTTTCATGAATCAGGGGGTAGTTTATTCTCAGAAAGGTGAAAGTGGTTTTTGGCACATGCTTCCATTCTCACAAGATCTTTGTTAATAGGTCAATGCAAAACTTTCAAAGTGGAATTTTAAGACCTTGATGACGAAACGGTTTGTGATTCAGAGCACCCTCGGTAAAAGACCTAAAGCTCTGATGTCATGAGAACGCTCTTATCCTGATATCTGTTATCATCTTGTTTATTGCTAGCATCACAAGTAATTACAAAATGTGGCAAAATCCAGACTTTGCTGCGGTAAATTTTTAATCTAATAATGAAATCATACAGACCAATACAAGTCTTATCTCATCTAGGTGGTTTGCTGAGACTTTCTAAGATTGACATTTCTAAGAGATGACCTTTCTAAGGTTTTCCTTTCATGCCAGTGGAATTATTTGGCCTCTAGAATTTTGATTCTCATCAAAATCGATGCACTGTATTGAAGTGTTGCCACACTTTTTCAAACACATTTAATTTAAAAGAATTTACTACCAGGACCAGTTTCTTTCTTTCTTTCTTTCTTTCTTTTTTGATTCTCTTTAAGGGTATTGCAACAGTACAGGAAAATCACTATGCTATCTTTGCATCATTGCTGGCCACATGATATTTACACATAATGACAGAGCTGGGGATTTCCCTTAAATAATCTACATCTGAGTATGACTGAGGAAGATTTTCATGATGCTCACTTCAGAGTGGAGAATTTTGCAATCCCTTTGCTGACACCAAGATTTCCACACAATGATTCATTATCTTATATATTTTTTCATAGCTGTGCTGTATCAGGCTGAATGTATAATCTACAAAAAGATTGCGCACAGTATGCTGTCTTAGCCTAATTAAATTACTAAATTATAAAATTATTTTTGATCATAGGGCTTTGCTGCATGACACCCAGGCTTTAAGTTCAAAAGTGCACACATTTGGAGAAATACTGACGTGTTTATAAGTTTACTTCACATTTCTTTGGATAAAATCATATTCATTTTCCATTAATTATGCATTCTGTTGAGAAGTGCTTTTAACCACTGCCTGCTGCTCTCTCTCTCTCTCTCCTGTGGGATTGATGGCTCACAGAAGTACAATTCTCTGCAGATCCCTTAATCAATATTGTGTTATCGCAATTCCCTTTATACCGGTGACGGTAAACATCTGCATTCTGTCTCTCTAACTAACACAGATGAAACGTCAAGCTAATAAATATACAATTATGATTATATGTGTTTTTCATGTGCACTGTAAAAAGTGATGAGTTGACTTAACTTAAAAAAATTGAGGAAACCTGTTGCCTTAAAATTTCTAAGTAAATGATAATTAAAAAAATAAGTTAAGTGAATTGTCAAGTTCACTTAACTTTTTTAATTATTATTTACTTAATCATTTTAAGTAAACGGGTTTCCTCAATTTTTTTAAGTTAAGTCAACTTATCACTTTTTACAGTGTGTTTTGGGGTATTTTATAAGAATAATAACCAGTGTAGTAAAAAGCTACACATTTTACATTTATGTGTCATTATATTATATACAAAATCCACAACAGAATGTTAATACAAGTGAGTTTTGAGCAGAAACATTGTGTTAATCTCATACTGTGAAGGCCTGCATGGATGAATAAATGCCAGGTTATTTGCTGAAATATTGTGCACTGGTTTTATTAATTTACAAAGAAATTTGTCAAATGTTTATAGATCACTAAATGTTACTATACATTTTATATATCCCAATAACACTGAAATTGGATTTGTCAAGTTGCCATGATTAAATATACTGCTGTTGTCAGAGAGTCACTGTCACCGTCATCACCAGCAATCACGAGATCGCAATCACCTGAGTTCTGATCACCTGCACCTGTGCACCCTCATCAGCACTCCCATAAAGCACCCACACTCTCTGGCATTCATCGTCCGGTTTACGGTTCACACACTGAACACAGACCTGGCTCCTCACATCACTAACTCTCTTTTGATTGCTCCTCAGATCTCCCCTACGATACTCCAGCGAACTCCTACGACTGCTTCCATTGCTACCCGGACACTCTCCCCTAAGGATATTGCTTGATCTCCCCTATTCCAAGAGACAATCAGACATATCATCTGCTTTCATTCCATTAATAAAAGTCACATTCTCACCTCTCACTCTTGGTTCTCGGCTCTGTTTGTGACAGAAGACCGGACCAACACCGTCACCAGCATGGATCCCCAGCCATCGTCACCCTCGGAGATCCTGGAGGAGCTGGTTAACACTCTGCGGGCCTCCTTGCCTCCACCTCCAGCTCCTCCATCTGCCTCCGCCAGTCCCATGGTGCTGCCTGCCACCTATGCGGGTGATTCGGCTGAGTGTGGCGGCTTTTTACTCCAACTGTCCCTGTATCTAGAGATGCAACCGCAGAAATTCCCCACCGAGCGCTCCAAGGTAGCTTTTTTAATTTCCCTCCTCTCCGGGAGAGCGTTTAAATATGGGGAAGCCAATACTGCCATAATCAATTCCTATGAAGCCTTTACTCGTCATTAAGGAAGTGTTTGGATCAGCTACCGGAGCGCTCTTGGTGTCCGACCAACTCCTCAACCTCCGTCAGGACACTTCTTCCACCCAGGAGTACACATTGCAGTTCCGCACTCTGGCGGCCTCAAGCGGCTGGAATGAAGCAGCACTCATTAGCGCCTATCGACAAGATTTGGAACCCTCAATTCGCAAGGCAAATGGTGATTTACGACGATACATTGGGAATGGAAGGATTCATGCAACGAGCTATCCGAATCTCCCAGCGTCTCACCGCCTGTGACTTGTCCGAAGCCACTCACCAGCCAGTTTCACCCGCCGCCACCCCTCCAGTACCAGAGCCCATGCTCGTTGACACAGCTCGTCTCACCAACCGCGAACGTGGAAGACGATTATCATCTGGCCTGTGTCTTTACTGTGCCTCAGCGGAACATTTCATCAAGGCTTGTCCCATCAAACCCCCACGTCCTGCGGTGAGTACACTACAAACGAACCCCCTGATCTCCAAACTGTCTGTCATCTCAGTACAACTACTCACCCCTTTCCAATCTGTTCCAGCCACAGCCTTGGTCGACTCGGGCTCCTCTGGGAACTTTATCTCCTGGACTTCGCCAACCGTCTCCACCTGTCCCTCCAACGACGTACCCAGGAGCTCCGAGTCGAGACGATCAATGGAAAGCTGCTAGGACGTGGGCGGGTCCAGTTTGAGGTTCCATCGCTGTCACTCAAGGTTGGAGTTCTGCATGAGGAGGAAATAACATTTCTGGTACTGGAGGGCTCCACCGTGGACATTATCCTGGGACGCCCCTGGCTCATCCTCCATTCACGGGTAATCGGATGGGAAACAAGTGAGAATTCGTTGGAGTGAAGGGTGCCATCAACAGTGCCTCCAGAACATTCCACAACCCTCTTTCAAGTCCACAGAACTCCAAGTGGCCTCCACGCAGATTGAAAGTCCTGACTCCGATGAAGTTCTGGAAGTCCCATCTGATTACAGGGCGTTCCAGGATGTTTTTTGTAAGCAGGCAGCCACGCAATTACCACCACATCGGCCATGGGACTGTGCCATAGATCTGCTGCCTGGGTACAAACTCCCCAAGGGTCGAGTATACCCCTTGTCCATCTCGGAGCGCAAGGCTATGGAGGAATATATTGAGGAGGCTCTTCAACAGGGATATATCCGGCCATCCAGTTCTCCAGCGGCTTCAAGCTTCTTCGTGGGTAAGAAGGACGGGGGCTTGCGGCCTTGCATTGATTACAGAGCCCTCAACTCCCAAACCGTCAAACTCCCATATACTCTTCCCCTGGTCCCGGCCGCCCTCGAGGAACTCCATGGGGCCCGCGTCTTTACGAAGCTGGACCTGCGCAGCGCATATAACCTCGTTCGGATCAGGAAGGGGGATGAGTGGAAAACCGCCTTCATTACCCCGTCCGGCCACTATGAGTATCTGGTCATGCCCTATGGTCTTGCCAACGCCCCTTCCATATTCCAGGGATTCATGAACGAGGTGTTCCGGGAGTTCCTCCATCGTTTTGTCGTGGTATACATTAATGACATCCTGATTTACTCCCGGAACTTGGCCGACCATCGCCACCACGTTGTGCAGGTCCTAGAGAAGCTGAGGCACCACCAACTCTACCTCAAATTGGAAAAGTGCGAATTCCATTGCCCCACGGTACAGTTTCTCGGATACATCATTGGCAAGGAGGGAATACAAATGGACCAGGGGAAAGTATCTGCTGTCTCCACCTGGCCAATCCCCCAAAGGATCAAAGAACTCCAGAGATTTCTAGGATTTGCAAATTTCTATCGCCGATTCATAAAGAATTTCAGCATGCTCACAGCACCACTCACCACCTTACTCAGAGGTAAGCCCAAGTCCCTGTCCTTGGATTCCAGCGCCCACGAAGCCTTCGATGCCTTGAAGAATGCATTCAGTACGGCCCCCATCCTCCGCCATCCCAACCCTGATCAGCCTTTCGTCGTGGAAGTGGACGCCTCTACCACCGGCGTCGGGGCCATACTGTCGCAGCATTATGGCGAGCCTCCCAGCCTCCAGCCTTGCGCATATTATTCGAAGAAACTGACCCCCGCGGAGCAGAATTATGACATCGGCAACAGAGAACTCCTAGCCATTAAACTGGCCCTTGAGGAGTGGCGGCACTGGCTGGAGGGAGCCAAACATCCATTCACTGTCATCACTGATCACAAGAACCTCCAATACCTCCGTGAAGCCAGAAGACTCAAGCCCGGTGGGCCTTATTTTTCACCCGATTTCATTTCACCATCACCTACTGTCCCGATAACCGAAATGGCAAAGCTGATGCCCTTTCCCGCATTCATTCACCAGATTCCCCCACTGATCCTGAACCAATTCTCCCTCAAGCCATGTCTTCCACTCCTCTGCAACTACCGGTGGGCAAGCTCATTCCTCTCCCCGTTCCTCGCAGACCGTGGTCCCACATCGGAATCGATTTTGTGACTGATTTGCCTGACTCGGACGGGAACACATGTGTACTAGTAGTAGTGGATCGATTCTCCAAGGGTTGCAAATTGGTTCCCCTTCCAAGCTTGCCCACCGCGATGGAGACCGCAGAACACCTCTTTCACAACGTCTTCCGACATTATGGAATTCCTGAGGACATAGTTTCCGACCGTGGGCCTCAATTCATTTCCCATGTCTGGAGGGCCTTCCGCCTACTGGGAGTCACAGTGAGTTTGTCTCGGGTTACCATCCCCAGACAAATGGCCAGACTGAGTGGAAGATTCAAGAACTCGGACGTTACCTACGGGCATACTGTCACGAAGACCAACACAGCTGGAGCCGTTTCCTCCCGTGGGCAGAGTATGCTCAGAATTCCCTCAGGCAAGACACCACCGGCCTAACACCCTTTCAGTGCATACTCGGTTACCAACCACCGCTCTTCCCATGGACGGGAGAGCCTTCTGAGGTTCCAGCTGTTGACCACTGGTTCCGGGTGAGCGAGACGGGCAGTGCGGAGACATAAGGCCTTCACAGACGCCTGCCATAAGCCCACTCCCACTTACCTATACAAGTAAAATAAACAGGTCGCCCCGTCGCCGTGTAAGGGCGTCAGTCACTGTCACCGTCATCACCAGCAATCACGAGATCGCAATCACATGAGTTCTGATCACCTGCACCTGTGCACCCTCATCAGCACTCCCATAAAGCACCCACACTCTCTGGCATTCATCGTCCGGTCTACGGTTCACACACTGAACACAGACCTGGCTCCTCACATCACTAACTCTCTTTTGATTACTCCTCAGATCTCCCCTACGATACTCCAGCGAACTCCTACGACTACTTCCATTGCTCCCAGGACACTCTCCCCTAAGGACATTGCTTGATCTCCCCTATTCCAAGAGACACTCAGACTTACACATCATCTGCTTTCATTCCATTAATAAAAATCACATTCACCTCTCACTCTTGGTTCTCTGCTCTGTTTGTGACAGCTGTAAATTCCGTTTAAAATGAAGGGACGATTTTATTGGTCTCATTTAAGATAATACAATTTCTATAAAGACACAATTATTTAGCATTTTGGTTTGAATGACATTTGAGCACATTCTCATGTAACCTGACACATACCCACAGCCCTAGAATTATTTAATTAATTTACTTTTTCTAACATGTCTTCAGTAATATGACTGTAATTAATTCAGTAATATTGTTCTGTGTAGCATTATTAATTTGTACAAATATATGACTGAAATCTTTTTTTTGCAGGCTAAAGTAACATGCAAGCATAGTTGACCTATGACATCCTGACACACAATTCGTGTAAATTAAAATTTATAATGTACTGTAAGTCTGCATATCCCACATATCTACTGATCGCATAAAAAAAATTACAGAGGGTTTTTTATCTTCTCTTTAAGAGGAACAGTAGGAGGGAGTGGTTTTCTTTAGAAGTCACTGTGTTGCTGTAAACATTTTAAGTATTGGTAACCATCCACATGGGACGTGGGTGCATCATGAACTGTATAAGAATTATATTTTTTTTGGCAGATATCCGAGTGATAATTTCAGCACAGTCACTAAGGACAGGAATTTTTTTTTTTCTTAAATCTTATACCATTCATTATCATTAGTTAACACAGTCACACGGAAGGGTCTACAGGCCACAGGATAATTGATTTAATGGGTAATACAGTTGACAATTTCATCATTTAGACTCATAGGCTTTGCCTTATTTTCTTTAACACACCAAACATGGATTCTCGGTTATTATACTCCTTTGCAACAGGTTATTGTAGATCACCACAGAAAAAAAAAAATTATGTGATGTTGGCATGGCATTGTGATAAACCATTATTAGAACTGATTTGTTCAGTTAGTATGAACTGTTTCACAATAAAATATTTTCTTAGTTTAAACTCGATTTAAAAACCTTGTTGTTTTAAAGTAGTTTCATTTTAGAAATTCATACAAATAATGTTGTCTTCAACACTGAACTCAACAACCACTTACTTCAGAAATGGACAAAGCAAAAACTGTAATTCAAAAGGAACATCAGGCAAAGTTTGAGATTCTAAGTGATTCTAAGTGAGATTATAAGTATAAAATGAGATTTTTGTGTTAGAAAAATGTAACGCCAGTTGACATGACATTTACCAATTAATACCTTGTACATTTTCTGTACGAAAAGCCTCGCTTGCGAAAAAAAACATACACTTTTCAGTCATTCTTGACAGTGGCATGCACAGACCTCCGGAGGGGCAGGGGCAGGGGCAAAATGGGGTATGGGTTTGGTCCCCCTCAGCTAGGGGTGGGCGATATGGCAAAAATATCACGATTTTTTTTTTAGAAATATCACGATTCACAATATTATCACAATTCTTTGTCATGTTGGATCTTCGATTTTGCAAGCTGTTTGAGCATTACAGCCAAACTAATTTCCCTATTATAAAGACAAAGCCTTTCAAGGTAACAAAATATAAAAAAATATGGCGGATATTTAGGCCAAAGTGGGTGAAGATAAAAATCGTTGTCATTATTTTATCTTTGTTATTAAAAAATGAGAGCAAAGATACACATTACAAATACACATAATATACAAATAAAATAAACAGTGTTTTATTTTCAGGTAGTCTACAATAGGTGTATTTAGCAGGAGCATTCAAGAAATTGAATGAACAAATATAAAAATAAAACACTATACAGATTTATTCATATTAAAGCAACTGTATTAAAGTTTTTCAGTCAAGAGTAGTGAGTGATTTTTCTCTTTGTGTTTGGTGTTTTATTAACATTAAAGGAATAATTCACCCCAAAATTAAAATAGGCTAGTGTTTGATTTTTATACCTTCATTTACTCACTCAAAAGTTGTTTTAAACCTGAACGAGTTTCTTCTGCTGAAAATAAATGCTATTTTGAAGAATGTGGAAAACCAAACAGTTGCTGGTCTACAGTGACTTCCATAGTATTGTTTTTTTCCTACTGTTAAAGTCAATGTGGACCAGCAACTGTTTGGTTACCCACATTCTTCAAAATATCTTCTTTTGTGTTCAGCACAAGAAAGAAATTAATACAGGTTTGGGACAACATGTGAGTGAGTAAATAATGACAGAATTACAAGCTTAGGGTGAACTATCCCTTTAATTACAGTCGGCAGCATGTTTAGTACTGTCCCTTTAAGACCTGCACGCATCTAATATAGAGGCACACATGCGTTTCTCTCAGCTGTTTACCTTCATTTTAGACATAACCAACTGAGTCTATACATAAACCTGGTGTGTTTTGACAGTATTAGCACAAAACATAACTTAGTTCAGTAATCAAGCGCTGTTTGACGGGCTTTTTACAGCACGCGCTTTGGGTGTATGTGCTCAGAAAAGGCGCTCGTCAGAACAGCACACTGAGTGAAACGTTTAACCAGTAAGTCTTTGAAGCAGATGCAGATAATGTACTTTTGGTGACTGCGAATAAGTGCAGTGTCCCGTGAGAGTAACTCTACCGCTGAGTTAACACTGATCTGAATGTATGTGGCGTTGTATAGTATATAGAGACGGCGGCGCCAGAACTGCAGCTGATAGAATGCGCGCTGAAGTACGATACTACGATATTTCTTCAAAAAAGCAAATCGTGGAGACATTTTTATAGTCCACGATCAAAAATCTTCATATCGAACACCCCTACTCTCGGCAGAAATCGCAGACTAGGGGCACCGGACCGCAAGGGCACTTTACCGTCGGACCTCAAAGGGGCAGGGGCAGGGGCTCGAGCCCCCCTGGCCCCCCCCCTTGTGCACGCCACTGATTCTTGAGAAGTGCTACAAAACAGGGTGCAAAATTGAAAATAAAAAAAATAGAACTTTGTACTCAGGCAAATGAAACTACATTTATGTCTATATGTACTAAGCTACTGAGCTATGCTTTGATAGGCCTACAACCTCCCAACTTTTCTCTTTTTTTTTTTTTTTTAACAAAAAGGACTTTTTTACCTTGGACTGCGTAATATAATTTCAACTTTAACAGCATTCAAGATGTTTTCAACATTTCAAAACACATTCTCATGTTAGCAGACAGATTACACTTTCACATGTGACCAACAATTCCACAACAAATATAAAATATCATAATGAAATATTATCAAAATATTCAACTTACGGACGTGACAGAACTGACGGAGTTGACACATCTCCCATACGGAAAAGGTAATATATTCACATATATGTGAAGCACTGTTAAATATATTGAAATATATTTAGAAAATATATTTTAAAAATGCATAGAACATAATGCTCATGTTGCCTGTGTGTGTTTACAGGCTATTTGTGAAATTATATTAATGCCTCATATGATGCATTTTTAATCGATTTGTTTTTTCAATGCAGCAATGCATTTTGTTTCTACTACGTTTACCATTTTTAAAGCTATTACCCAGCCGGCATTTCAACGTTGATTCACCGTTGAAACAACGTCAGATACCTTGGTTGAATCACCTTTCGGTTTTGCAAAACGGATCAACGTTGATATTGTGACGTCGTTTCACTGCGGAACTAACAACGTTGATTCACCGTTGAAATCGCGACGGTGTTTCACTCTTACCTTTCGGGTTATGGTCTTCTGTCGACGTTGAATTACCTTTCGGTTTTGTAAAACGGATCAACGTTGATATTGTGACCCTGTTTCACCGACGTACCTTTCAACGGTCGATCGTCGTTAAATGTCCAAGCAAGCATTCACTTTGGAAATTGTTAATATTGCAATTTAGCTTAAACGTCAACACTGAGATGTAAACTATGATTTTCGGCGCATATTTCGTGTTTTCAGCAACTAATAAAACTTGCTGTACATCAATCGGACGGCATTAAAAAAAAAAAACATTCTAACAATTAGATGTCCATAAACCTGCAGTGATGAGATGCTTCATTTTCTAAAGAAAAACTTTTGAACAATTATGCCAAATGGAAAAATAATTTTCTTAGAATTTAAATATACAGTATATAGTAACACTTTCACAGAATTTCTTGAGAAAATTCTCACTCAACAACAAAGCACTTTATTAAGGGTTTAATGATATATCAATGCAGAGAGGAAAAGCTTTTCATTCTAATTTCATACACACTGCAAAGATTCACACAATATATATAAATAAATAATTATAAATATAGTTTGGAAACTTGCTCAAGTCTGTTTGACCAAAAATACATAAACCATCCCATACAGAAGTCACATAGATAGAAATATATGTTTAATAACTATATTTTGATATATTTAAATATCTTAAATTCAAATAGAAGAAAATATATTTTACACAATATATGTAAATATATTTTGAAATATATATTAAAATATTTGATTTTGGCCGCTTTTTAATATTTTTCACATATATTCAATAAATATTTTTTTATCGGAAATATTTACATATATTTATTTCCTTTATATGTAAATACATTTAGATATCAGACTATGTAAATATATTAATTTGCAATATTTGTCCATATATTAATTTCTAATATTTGTTAACATATTAGATTTCTGTACATGTAAATATATTAGATTTCTATAAATGCAAACATATTTTAAAGCATTAAAATATTCAACTAAATAAACTTAAACATGTTTCGTAGAATATATTCCCATTTACTCAAACTATATGTAACTAAATTAAATCTCCACACATGTAAATGTTTTCATTATCGAGATTATAATTTGCCTCTTCATAATAAATAGAATACAAACAACATTTGGACACTGAAAAACTGGAAAACTCTCCAGACAATGTAACTTAAAAACAGCGACAATATAAACTGACCAACAAAATTATGAATGCTTATGATGTTTCTGGCACATAAATGAAAGATTATCCTTCTGTAAGCATCCAGGGTCAAAATATTATGCACAAATATGCAAGTCTTAGTAGGCATACAACACACTGTATTTAAATATTTAAGATCCATCATTAACTATGTACAATTTCTCAACTAATCACATTCTCCTCTATTCAACCAATCAAATTGGTGTTTGGTAAAGAGTTTTTGGCTCAAAGTCTGCATTTAAAGTCACACCAGAGGTGTTCAGCTTGGATTAGGACTTGGCTTTCTGCAGACCAGTCAAGTTCTCCCACACTGACTCAATCAATCATTTCTTTTTGAACCTTGCCTTATACACAGAGACATTGTCATGTTAGAATAGAAAAGGGTCCTGTCCAAACTGTTGCTTTAAAATTAGAAGCACACAATTCCCTAGAATATCATTATATGCTTAAACATTAAGATTTGTACTCATGGAAATTGCTAAAGTAGTCAAACCTGTTCATTAGAAGGGGGTGACCCAATACTTTTGGCAATATAGTGTGTATATATATATATATGAAGAGTTCAGATGCAAAAGCCTCTAAGTGCCATCTAAAATGAGCATTTTGATCAGGCTGCTATGTTTAGGTTCAGTTACTTTACTCTAATGGCAATATATAGGTCCTTTTCTATGCAATTAAAATGAAATAACTGAACATAAATATAGGAGCTTGAGAAAAATGCTCATTTTAGAAGAAAATTTCAGATGGCATTTAGAGGCTTTTGCATCTGAACTCTTCATATATATATGATATAGTTTTCATTATATCTAAAAATCAGGTAATATCTCCATGCACCTAACTCTAAAGAGAACACATAATATGCTAGTAGACAGCAGTCCTTGTGCGTGAGAAGTCTGGTGTGGAGGCTGGATCTGGAGCTGAATTCTGTCCAGGTTGTCACAACATCTCTTGATTTTCTGTCTTCACAAAAAGCCTGAAACACAAGTCAAACATTAACAATAATTGTTATGAATGTAATGTGAAGCTTTTACATTCACAACGCTCATTTTGATCTTGGTGGTGAAGTGTGCAGAAAATTCGGCTAGACTGAAATGTAGTCTTTGGTGAACAGTTTTCAAGAGTGCAAATAAGATGTTAAGTTTTAACACTAGAACCGCCACGGGGTAAATTTGACCTGCAGCTGTTTTTCAAATGTACATAACAGATTTTCAACAAAACATTCAAGTCTTCCAGTCATTGGCTTTTCCTAAAATTATGTAATTTACAATCCAATGTTATTAAAAATTATTTAGATAAACCAGATAAAAAAACCCAGAGCTTTTAGACCTATAAGCGCCGCACGGATCAAATTTACCCGCTATATAATGCATGTATTTTCACGCTGTCATTTTCTTGACGCTTGTGTTTTAACATCATACATTTCTAGGCAATGCCTTTCACTCACCGATTTAGCGGTTATCAGTTTAAAAAATAATGTCAAAATGACTAAAAGAATGCGATTTATGGAAGGTCGGCATTAGAAACACTAAATTCCATGAGTGATGGAGAGTCTGATGGTGAGTTATGCGTCCTGGGTCGGCTCAGCATCTGACAGTGATCCAGACATCATATTTAGATGTTTTAGCCTAACGTTACTCATAATTGGTCAAACTTTGGTTTTATTTAATTTTTGTCTTGCCATATCGTTTATTGTCTGCTACTGTGTTGCTATTTATTCTAGTCTGGCTGTTTCCTGAAGAAAAAAAATCTATTACATCTATGATGTAATGAATAAAACATTTTTTTTTTGATTACCCGAAGTTTATTGGCGGTGTTCTATTATTCAAATTATGAATGATATAACTAAACAAATTAAGAATTGGGCCTAGGTGAAGCTGTGCGCTTGAATTTGTCATAGCATCATCCTATGCAGTGTGGTCAATTATTATTGCTCATTATTATCTATTGGCTATTTTAGTAATTTAAATAACGTGGGTTATCCTAATATATTGATTAATGACATTGTATTATAATATTACACCACCCAAATATTTACTACCTTCTAATTTTCGTAGTCAGTGCAGGCTTTTTTTTTTTTAGCTTACTGACCGTTATGGATTAGTTTAGGCTGCATTAAAAAGTCTTGAACATAAAACAACAGGGTAAAAACATAGCTGACGACTAGACATAATCATTTCATGACTCTAGACACTTCTTTGTGAAGACAGTGGCATAATACAGTGAAATAATATGTTCTTGAGCCATATAAAAACAGTTGCCATGTGTGTGGGTAAAATTTACCCGCTGGCGCTTTAAGTATACAGCGACCTCTGGCGGATCTAGAGTTAAGTACCTTTCAGGCTTGTGTGAGGTTTCCACAAGCAACAAAGTCTACTTGAACAAACACGTTAGTACATTTAAAGTCTAGAAAATCAAACTTATAATTCCCACCTTCACCATCGATCTGGCATGGCAGATGGCCATTACAGACTGTTTCACTTTGAAGTGAGGCACAGTCAAGGTACTTGGTTCTGTCTTACCATTACCATGTGTCTCATTTTGAATTATGTTGTACCTCTCTGGTTGTAGTGTCCTCATGCAGTGTTAAACGAGATGGCCTTGTAAGACATACAGGACTCCAAAAATATTTTTGATTTATTTGATATATTTTTTAATATCTGATAAACTTTTGAATGTTTGAGGTTTTACTTACTAATCAGATGCTCACAGTGTCTTGGAGATGTTCTTCAACAAGAGGTCCCCTCCAACTCTGCTGCACGGCCATCAGCATGTAAGACTATAGGAACATAAACAATCTGTCACAGAGCCAACAGTAGTATACAATGTCAGGTTTATTAGAAATAAACTACGGCAGGGGTGAAATGCAGAAATGAGAGAGAATAATGTACAGAACATACAAAAAAATCTTAAGAAACGAAGATTTACGTTTTTAGGTTTTAAAGATGCATGATGATATAGGTGAAATATATTGGGAAAAATGCATATGAAGTTATTTAATATGCTTTCTCAGATCGCCTATGTTTCCAATATATCTATCAGCAGCATTCGAGGGATTTTTCTGACACTCCTAAAATCACAGTACAATTTTTATCAATATTTGTCTACAATGAAAGATAAAAATGTGTTTGAAATAACGTTAGCTTCAGCCCATTTTAGTTCATGTAACTTTAAGTTGATTAACAGTACAGTGCATACTTTTAGGTTAAATTAATTAGCTTATTTCAATTCATCCATTAACAAATTGCCAGCAAAACATTTACAAAGCTATAAAAATCACTCATCTACACATAATCTGTGATTAAAATCCCAAACTTTCATAAATAAGAGCTCAAATCTATAGCTAGCTTACCTCTTATAGTTAGCCTCTGGTTAGCTCACGGTTGTGATGCTAACGGACTTTTTCCGATGACAATGAACCATTTCTGTAAAGTAAATATTCAACAGAAGCGTGTCAATTACATGTAAGAAAGTGTCAGGAACAGTTATATGTATTATTTGTGTAATTTTAGGGACTAAACTTACCTGAAAGCAGTAAAAAACAACAGTGAGAGACGGAGATTTTTTGCTACTTGTCAGCTGAGTTGCCGCCCCGTTTCCATGGAAACTCTTTCCACTCCAGTTTAAAAGCGGCTCGAACGTTCAACGCGCGCCCATCAAACACATGAAAGTTATGCAGCGGTTACATAAATAGTACCAGTATCTATAATATAATAATAGCTTTAATGGTAAGCGTTTTTTATACAATAATTATAATTCGGGACCAACCTAGCAGTTTTATTGCGCAACAGCTCTCTCACTCACAGCTCTCTCATTCAGAAAGACCGTCAGGATAACGGTCATATTTTCAAACTTAAAATGGCGCGCACAGTTTCATTGGCCAGTTTCATGAATGACAGCCAGATTAACCAATCATGATCAAAGCAAATAAATTAAATAACCAATCGGAACTGTTTCAGTGTGGTAAGGAAGCGCAATGTGTTTAGTTTTATTGTTGTTGATAATAGTTATACCAGAAGGTTTCATGATAAAAATGTAAAATGATAATAAAATAATAATAACGATCTTAATAATAACTTAAAAGGCAGAAATTTATTCTGTACATACATTAAGTGATTCACATACAGATCTTGTAAAAAAAATAAAATAATCAAAGTTGATTTATAAGTGTTTTTATTACCCTTTTTCAACCATTTATTATTTCAACGTAGTTTCAACACTGAAACAACAACTGTCATTATTTCAACCATATTTCAACGTTGAAGGTTGGTCATGTACCGGTTGGTTTTCAACCATTAAGCATTAAACATTGTTTCAACGTTGTTTCAACGTTGAAATACGAACTGACCTTATTTCAACCATATTTCAACGTTGAAGGTCGGTCATGTGCCGGCTGGGTATATTATACTATATTATAGAATAGAATAGAACAGTAAATCCTATTTTCTCATTCAATTTAGGCCTACTATCCACTTAAACAATATGTTATCAAGTTTCAGGACAAGTTTCTAATTTTATGTACCATTTATGTAAATGCTGCTTAACTTTCACGTGTTTAATGGGCGCGTGCGATGAATATAAAAGCCACTAGGTGGTGCTTTGGCAGCGCGGCCGCCATTTTGGGGTGAAAATTCCAACTGGACAACAGCACAGATACACTGAAATAGACCAAATAACAACGAAAGAGAAGTCAAAGTGGAATAAAAAAACGCAATGTTGGGCAATCCACTGCAAAAACTATCAGTGTGACAGTAAAAATCTTGCCTTTCATCATTTTTTCAAAGACCCTGACAGGTGAATATTCAGAAAAGTGTAAAAATATTGTGTGTTTTGAAGTGGAACGTAGCGCTGTCTTATGCAACTGCTAACTTTAACTGTTTTTAGTCTAGTAGTAAACTTAAATCCTTTTAGGAACTGCAGCCCTAGCCATAGAAAACATAATAATGATTTATATGGATGACACTAAGTTATAATGAGCTTATGCAACTTTACACATTTACAATTACTTACTATATTATTATTTACTATTAGTCCACTAGGTCTGAAATATTGTACGTTTTAATCCCCTGGAACACACTACAAACATGATGATCTAGAACATGATGCATTGCTGTGTCTGTCATAATTAAATAATTTAAACAATTTTGGAGAAAGTGGCTGTACATGTGTTTTTGTTTTGATTTTTACATAAAGAGGTTTTTATTTTATTTTTTTTAATTTTTTTTACTGTCTTCCTTTAACGGTAACGGACATTAATATTAGACAATACTGCAAAAACAGTTTACTATCAAGCTGTTATATTCCTGTTATATATTTTTTGTCCAATATTCCTATTTAATTTCATATGTTGGTATTAATTCAGTGTTTATAATGCTAACACTTGAACTTGAAATATTTTCAGCCGAAACTGACATTGTTTCTAGAGAGCAAAAAGTTTTGTGAAAAAAAGGGAAGACTGTAAAATAAACTGTTAAAAGGATTTGATGATCATAGTCTAGTGATTTTACGTTATTGTTGTCATCGTTCAGGCTGTATTTCAGCTTTAATGCATGGTTTTTTAAATAAATCAGCTGATATTTGCCATAGTGACAGGTAGAATCTAGTGGAGTGCCGACAAATAGTATATATACTTTAAATGTGTTATTTTAAGTTGGTCAAGCGCGACTGGCGTTTTAGTGTAGTTTTCAGTCCAAATTGGCGGCGGCACAGTCACGTCATGGGCGCAACTGTTGCTATTGGGAAATGGAGTCCATTGTGATGTGTGGTGTGAAAGTCCATGTGGTGAGCGAGTGACCTCTGGTGGTGAATGAACGGAAGTGCAGACCAGATTCGTGACAAAAGCATTGAAACTGGATCAGTTTTGAAAACAATGTTTGATTTTCTGTTATTACCAGAGATGGGAATGTTTGTTATCACCCAGAACACACTAGTCTAGCAACACCCCAGCAACTGCAAGAGCCTAGCAATCACCCAGAATATCCTAGCAACCATCTAGAAACACTTTAGCAAACATCTAGAACATCTAACTGACCAAACTATATATGTTTCTTAAACAAGACTTTAAGACAAGCCAGCATAAATGTGTCATTCAAACTTTTCAATCTAGTTATTACAGGTATTCTTAAATGCTTACACACAATTCAAATACACAGATGACTTTCTTGCCCAGTGAACACTCATGAGATCAATAACACTTAAACTCTTAGGATTCAGGAATTATTATTGCAGCTCAATGTCTGTTACAGTATACAACATAAATTAAATTACAGATAATAATAATAATAATTCAGCAATGAACGTTGGGGAACAGATCATTTTCATTTTACTACTGTAAAGTTGTTACGTCAAGAACGAGGATACAATATGCAAGTAAAACTGTTTATTGAAAGTCAAAATAGAAGATGATAGATCCGGGTGATGCAGGCGGTGGCACAGGGACTTTGATGGTCAGACGTGGCGTGATGGATGAAGTGCAGCGTGCTCTGATGACGAATAACGTGAGCCAGACATGAAGACGATCCAACAAGACGTGAAACCGGAACACAAGACGGGACACGAGACACGGAAACAGGATCAGACAACCTAGACTTCATGAAACGATCTGACAAAGGAGATGAGAAGGTGGTAAGTATTTATAGGAGGTGAGATGAGTGGCAGCTGGTGATGAAGAGTGATTGCAGCTGGATACTGATCAACAGTAACGATCCGGACACACCCACTCACACACATGTAAACAACAAAGCACGAGACAAGAGAGAGACATTGGATCTATGAACCGTGACAGTACAGAGAGGAATGTTCTTGGTAGAAAGCCACACTTTTTGACCAGCGACGTATACGGGAGGCCTAGACCGGTGGCGACCGGCTTTGGCCTTGGTGCGCAACCCCACCTGGAGTAGAGTCTCACGGGCTCTAGTCCATGTGCGATGACACCTCTGGACGAAGGCGTGAGCGGAGGGGACCGCGACTTCGGATTCCAGACTAGGAAAAATTGGTGGCTGGTACCTTACGCTACACTCAAACGGAGATAGGCCCGTAGATGACACTGGCAACGTGTTGTGGGCGTACTCCACCATAGAAAGTTGTTGACTCCATGAGGAAGGATTCTTGGAAACCAAACATCGTAACGTTCTTTCCAAATCCTGGTTGGCTCTCTCAGTTTGGCCATTGCTCTGGTGGCGTTAACAAAATCTAGAGCGATGTGGGACCAGGGTCTCGAAGGGACCGGCAGCGGTTGGAGTAACCCATCTGGGGGTCGATTGGAAGTCTTACCAGTGGCACAAACTGAGCAAGCCAAAACAAAATTGTGAATGTCACGAGCCATGAGAGGCCACCAGAATCATTGCTTGACTAAAAATCTAGTGCGAGTAACTCCTGGATGACAAGCCACATTGGAAGAATGCCCCCACTGAATGACGCTGGACCTCAGACCCTCAGGCACAAATAAACGATTCGGTGGGCAACCGACCGGAGGCGTTACCCCTTCTAAGGCCTTCTTGACCTTCGATTCGACCTCCCATACAAGTGTGGAGATGAAATGAGTCTCCGGTAAAATGCACTCGGGAGTAGACGGGTGTTCGGAACGATCAAAAATGCGCGATAAAGAATCGGGTTTGATGTTTTTTAGTGGTGGGCCGTTATCGGCGTTAACGTGCTGCGTTAACGTGAGACTCTTATCGGGCGATAAAAAAAATATCGCCGTTAATCTATTCTCAAAGTTGGGTTGGGAGCTGGGTCTATTACGCAAGCTATGATGACTTTCACCTGATATTTTAGCGCGGATGTATACCTAGCCGAATTGCACTGTAGGGGGCGAGAACGAGTCTTCGAACCTGTGTGTATGCGTGCTAATATGGATGCAGCTATGAAGCCGCCAGGTTTGCTTCAGGGAAAATTTATTTTTTAGAAGCTTCCCAATGGAAATCTCAGTGTTTCCCCTACCATTATTTTAACGGCACCCCAACGGCACCCCCCGCCCCCCTTGAAGGTCAAGTTGATTTTATTTAATTTTATTTTCTCTATAGCGCCAGACCACAAAAGAAGTCATTCAATGTTACCTTCCCTATAGAACAGGTGTATACCTTGTTCTTTTATTAAACAAACTAAATAGCCTTATGTTATTTATCTTATTTACACGACGGCGTGTCATTTATGTCTCTACTTTACATGGTAGCGCTCTCTGTATCGCGCGCACAGCGGAGTTCCGCCCCGGTTCGCGCACACACATACACACACACACACAAACAAACGTAAGCGCACACACAAGTGAGCACACTCCCACTCCTATTTGTAAATATTAAGCCGCAAAACGTCTATTTAAATATGACTTCTGCGTGTCTCTGTGTTAATGTATGGCGCAGAGGCGCGGGTTTGTTTACTCATACAGAAGCGCGCGACGCTTGCGGTGATATTAACGTCTGTTGTCTCACTAAATGAGGACATAAATACATGAACAACATCTCCAGAACTGCTCTGAGAGTTACTTCATGAGCATTCGAGCGTTTCATTTGAGAAAAACTATCCTCATATCATATACACAGAAATGTAAAGGTATTCAAGGCAACCCGTCAAAATAAAAGTTCGGTTTCACTTGAAGACATTGGGCAGAACGTAATAGACTACTACTACTAAAACTATTAAAACCTTATCTTTAAGGAATAATCATACAATGTCTTCAATGTTATTATCAATATTAAATCCCCTTTATTTTTATGTCCGGAAAAAACGCAAAAGCCTTTAGGCAGGCTACCTTATGTAATTTTAAATTACATAATTTAATTTAATTTAATTAATTAGCCTATTAATTACCATGACACCACGAATTACCACCATATTATGTTTGCTTCTTGATGACTGCTAGTTGTTTACTACTAGTAGTGAACTTATTCTGATCTACTTGGCAGAATTCAAATGAGCCATTTTAATCTAGATTAATTCCAAGATTACAGTGAGATTAATCTAGATTAAAAAAATTAATCTATGCCCACCACTAATGTTTTTAGAACCCGGGCGGTACGAGAGAGTAAAATCGAAATGACCGAAAAAAAGTGCCCACCGAGCCTGCCTGGAGTTCAATCTTTTAGCCGTCCGAATGTATTCTAAGTTCTTGTGATCGGTCCAAACGATAAAAGGTACCCCCGACCCTTCTAACCAATGACGCCATTCTTCCAATGCTAACTTGACTGCCAACAACTCTCTGTTCCCAATGTCATAATTGCGTTCAGCAGGAGATAGACGATGAGACAAAAACGCGCAAGGATGCATCTTGTCGTCTGAGAGAGAGCGCTGGGATAACACTGCTCCTACCCCCACCTCTGATGCATCGACCTCCACCACGAACTGACGTGATGAATCAGGGGTTGTCAGAATGGGGGCTGAAACGAAGCAACCCTTCAGTTTGGCAAACGCAGCCTCGGCTGCGTCTGACCACCTGAACGTCGTTCTGGGGGAGGTCAAGGCGGTCAGAGGCGCGGCTAGTTGGCTGAAGTTGCGAATAAAACGCCGGTAGAAATTGGCGAACCCCAGAAATCTCAGTAGGGCCTTACGAGACTCTGGACTTGGCCACTCTACCACAGCCTTGATCTTCTCAGGATCCATGCGCATTCCCTCAACCGACACGATGTACCCTAGGAATGGAACAGACTGTGCATGAAAATCGCATTTCTCCGCCTTGACAAAAAGCCCATTCTCTAGCAACCTCTGAAGCACTCGTCGGACGTGCTGCACGTGTTCCTGGAGAGAAGAAGAAAAAATTAGTATATCGTCCAGGTAGACATAAATGAACTGATCTATCATATCTCGCAGATAGTCATTGACGAGTGCCTGGAAGACCGCTGGACTATTGGAAAGCCCGAACGGCATAACCAAGTATTCAAAATGTCCTCTGGGGGTGTTAAACGCGGTCTTCCACTCATCCCCCTCCCTGATGCGGACCAAATGATAAGCATTACGTAAATCTAATTTTGTGAAGATGGATGCTCCTTGCAACCTCTCGAAGGCTGAAGACATCAACGGCAAAGGATAAGTATTCTTTACCGTGATGTTGTTCAACCCTCGGTAGTCAATACAAGGTCGCAGAGATCCGTCCTTCTTCCCCACAAAAAAAACCCCCGCCCCCGCTGGAGAAGAGGAAGGGCGAATGAACCCTGTTGCTAGAGAATCAGAAATATATTTCTCCATAGCCTCCCTCTCTGGTGTCGAGAGTGAATATAACTTGCCCTTGGGCGGAGCCATACCTGGTAATAAATCTATGGCACAGTCATAGGGACGATGCGGAGGGAGAGAAGCAGCCCGAGACTTACTGAACACCTCCTTCAGGTCCAGGTACTCCGCGGGCACGTTAGACAGATCCACTGCCTCCTCCTGCAACACAGGGACAGAAACAGACGGACAGGCAGACAATAGACAAGACTTATGACACTGATTACTCCACGAAGACACAGACTTGAGCTGCCAGTCCACTTTAGGGTTGTGACGGGTGAGCCAAGGGTGACCAAGGACAATGGGTGCAAGGGGAGTGTCCAGGATATAGAAAGAGATGATCTCAGTGTGGTTGCCTGATGTGATGAGGGTGATGTCTTCTGTGGCAAAAGTGATGGTGGGAAGTTCTTGTCCATTAAGTGCGTGTACAGCAATCTGATGTGTGAGGGGTTTGAGGGGAATCTTGAATTGGCGTGCGAATGAGTGGTCCATGAAATTACCTTCTGCCCCGGAGTCCAAGAGTGCTTGACAGTCGTGAGTGAGTGTTGACCATCTCAGTCTTACCGGGAGAAGGGTAGATGTTGATGAGGTCTTCTCAGCGGAGATCCCACCCGACAGTAGCCTCACACTTACTATCGGGCTTGGCCTTTTACCGGACAGTTGTAAGCATAGTGTCCGGCCCCTCCACAGTATAGGCAAAGGCCCTGGGACCTCCGCCTTTCCCTCTCCTCCCGGGAAAGCCGAGCTCGACCAACCTGCATGGGCTCGTGATCGTCGACGGGGCTGACCGCGTCCCCGCCTCCAAATCGTGGACCCTCGGCACCTGCCAGAGGGCGTCTACTCGTAGCGTGACCTCCCACTCGGGCTAGTCGAGCATCAACTCTGAGGGCTAAGGCGATGAGTTCATTAAGAGATTGAGGCAGGTCCAAAGCATAGATCTCTCTCTGGACGCGGTCAGCCAGCCCATGCAGGAACATGTCCCACTGCGCCTCCTCGTTCCATTTGCTCTCCGCTGCTAGGGTCCGGAACTCTATTAAAAAGTCTGACACTGATCTCTCTCCTTGACGTAAATCAGCCAGCATTCTTGCAGCTTCTCTTCCGCCGACCGCCCGGTCGAAAACTCTGGAACTGGAACGAGACGCAGCACGGATCTTCATTCTCCCACACCGCCGTTCCCCATAACGCCGCTTTCCCAGTCAGGAGGGTGAGTACAAAGGTGACTTTGGATCGCTCGGTCTGGAAAGTCTTGGGTTGGAGAGAAAAATGCATGGAACACCGGGTTAGAAAGGCTCTGCAAAATTTTGGATCACCTGAATAGGGCTCTGGGGCTGGTAGGCGTGGCTCCGACTGGGATGGGCTCTCCGTTCAAAATTCAAACACCAAAGAACTGTATATGAACTTGGTATGCATAATAAAAATAAGTAAATTCAGTATCCTCTGCACATTTGGTCAAATTTCATTACAGTATACAGCGGTTTCCTGGTGTCCTGACACAAGACTATCTGTAGGCAGTCATTTCTCAGTTCTGCAAACATGCAGTAGCTACACATAAAAAATTATTACAAATTAAATTTGACAATCACACGTTTGAAGGTGTACAACATGTGCTACAGTTTACTGAAATTAGAAATTTCCATCATCTAATGTACTGGTACTGTACTGTAATTATACTGAATGTGTAAGTATAAAACCCATGTATATTATTCGTTCAGCTCTCCTCTCTTCGTTGTTAGGATGCAGAGATTCTGATTGGTGTCATCAGTTTTGCTGCCTAATGTTTAACTTACTCATTGTTAAACTTTTTGAGAAACGTGTCTTTGTTTTGAGAACTGAATTAATGGTTTGGGAAAATTGCCAACTAAAATCAGTTATTATGTTAACAATCGAGAAAACTGCAATACAAGATTCTTACCTAACTCTGTTATTAGTTTTCGTGATCGGCATCTACTTACTGATTTCATGTCATTGTTTCGTACGATATGGCAGAAAGGCCTCTATATCTATGATGAAAGTGGAGCGAGCGGTCGGAGAATCACCAAAAAATCACGGGATGAATCTCAGACATAGGCTATCCGGACGGGATTAGATTTCTCAGAGGACTTCTGAATAAACCGAGAATCAGTATCTGATTCACGACCAAATGTAAAAACAATTCGTTATGGGCTGCGCTTTGTGTTTTCGACTCAAAAAGAACCGGTTCATAAGAGTCATTTGTTAATGAAGCCGACTGGGCGCGCTGCGTGCGCGTGCAACCAGTTCTCCTGGCCAGACGAAACCCACAGTTCAAAAGTTTCTATTTCTATTTTTTATTTTGTTGCAATTTCTAACAATAATAGTATTATGTAGTTAGGTATTTTATTATATTTTTAGTTATTTTGTTATATTTTTAGTTTTATTGCATTTTAATCTAGGTTTTCGCTGGGGATATGTCTCTGGGGGTCATCTGGGTGTCCTGGTCTCTGCTGACGATCAGGGCTGTAGACATCATCTCTTGGTGCTGATCTACCATCTGATCGGATACGGACTGAGAAACAGAATAGGAAAGAAACAGACATATTAGCGTAGATGCCATTCTACTTACGATGTAACGCGTACATCGTGTGTTATGGGGAGTGTTCCCGGTTCCGGTTGATCTAATTAATGCAGTTTAACAATCCTTTAACGGATTTTAATAATAGAAGCGTATTAGTGTGTTATGTGTAAGCCAGGCTAAAGAGATGGGTCTTTATCTGATTTAAACTGACAGAGTGTGTCTGCCTCCCGAACAGTGTTAGGTAGATTGTTCCAGAGTTTTGGTGCTAAATAGGAATAGGATCTGCCGCCCGCAGTCGATTTTGATATTCTAGGTATTAACAAACGGCCAGAGTTTTGAGAACACAGTGGACGTGGAGGACTATAATGCCATAAGAGCTCGCTCAAGTACTGAGGAGCGAAGCCATTCAGGGCTTTATAAGTAATTAACAAGATTTTAAAATCTATCCGATGTTTGATAGGGAGCCAGTGATAAGACAATATTTGTTCTCGATTTTTATTGTCCAAACGGACAGTGTGTGTGTGTGTTTGTGTCTAGTGAACTTTTTGTAAAAAATTTTCATGTTCTGACTTTCACCCGTTGCTGCAGATAGATGGCTGCTGGTGTAGTCCTCACTGGCCCTCTCTGCTAAAAAAAACCAAAACAATAGAAGCCCAATAGAAACCATCACAGAAATTCTAGTGGTTTCCATTAAAATACCATTATAAACCATTAGCTTTTTCCAGTAAAACCATTACAAAATTCTATTTGTAGTGTGTTTTGGGCATTTTTCCAATAGGATTTAACATCCCAATAGAATCCATCACATACCAGTAGACACTATTATAGTTTCCAGTACAATACAATTCCCATTATAACCGTTAAATCCGTTACATTTTCTATTGTGTTTTGGGCAGGGTTCTATTGTTTTTTTTCAGCAGGGTGGCTGGCTCTGACCTGCTAATTTGCTGGCCAGCTTGGATGAACGAGGAACACACAGCAGGGATGAACAAGGAACACGCAGACGAGGAGTAACTTCAAATTAATAGTCTTTAATGAGGACATCAGGACAGGGCAAGACAAGGCAAGGCAAGGCAGACACCGACAGGAACACCGGGGAATAACGAATAGACCAGACCAGACGAAAACTAACTAAACAGGCAGGAACTAAATACACATGACAATCACTGATAATTACTAAAACACAGCTGGACAAGACTTAACTAATAACCACACTTAACAAGGACAGGAACAAGACCAAATATGGAAACAAGAGGCGGGAACACATGACAGACACGACAGAGGACTGACAGCCGGGTGGATTGGCTCTGACCTGCACTGCACTGTATCTACATGTCTTTGACATGGTTTCTTCTTAAAGAAACCTTGAATGTATTGCTGCTGTTGTCCCCTTTTCATTTTTTACACAAAATTCTGTCTAAAAAACAAAAACAAAAAAAACAAAAAAAACTCTAACTTAAACATCAATATTACACAAATAGTATATTTAATAGCCATATTCTCATCTGATTAAAGATAAAATCATTTAAATGTGAAGCTGTTCTTGGACATTGCAAACGAAAACAAAAAAAAAATGCAAGACTATACCACTCACAAACTCATAACTGACAATACTCATGACTTTTTGTTTCTCACGGAAACTTGGCAAGTTCCTGACGACTTCCTGCAGTTAAACTTACTCACGCCATATGGATATAAGCATTTGTCCAGGCCAAGACTGCATGGTAAAGGGGGTGGTCTCGCTGTCATCTACCGTGATAATCTCCGCTTCTATTCAAATAATTGATTGCTTCAATTTGTCTCAGCATGCTAATTTTCCTACTCACTCTCATGGTCATATCCTTGATTTGATCTGTACCTCAGGGGTTGGTATTTGCTCCATCTCTTCCTCTGATACTGGTATCTCTGATCATAAACTCATAGACTTTCACTTTAGTTTGCCTATACATGATAAATCTGTAAAGACTGTTATATCCTACCGTAATTGTAATAATGTTGACGTCACATCATTTTGTTCCTCTATTGCTTCCTCTAATCTTTCTGATGTTTTTGATTTATCTTCTCCTTCACTGATTCTTTCAAATTTTAACTCCATATTATCTGATATTTTGTCTGTACATGCTCCTGTTAAGACTAGAACTGTTCCTTCTACTCATACTTCTCCCTGGTTTACCCCTGACCTTCACATCCTCAAGAGCTCCGGTCGACGGCTTGAACGTCTCTATAGGAAAACTGGCCTCACTGTTCATCACCAAGCCTTTCTTGAACATCTCAGAAATTACAAATGTGCCATACACTTAGCACGCTCTAGTTTTGTCTCTGCCATGATTAATAAAGCCAGTAACAGGCCAAAAGCACTATTCGACACAGTAAATAAACTTACCAAACCCCCACCTAATGATACTGCAGGTTCAGCTGAATTCTGCTACTCCTTTCTAAATCATCTTCTGGATCAGCGGCTCCACCTCGGCTCCTAACTCCCTCGCCTCCACCGTCACCCGTCGATCCTCCAGCTCCACCGGGCTCCCTCGTCCCTCCGGATCATTAAAAGACTCATTACGTGTATTCCTCGTCTCCTCGTTCCTGGTTCCCGTACTCCCTTGAGTCGTGACACCTTGTAAAGGTAGTTAATGATTTATTACTCTCTTGCGACACTGGCTCTCTATCTTTACTTCTGTTACTAGACCTCAGTTCTGCCTTTGACACTATCTCTCATGATTTACTCATCTCTCGACTTTCGGCTGTGGGTATATCAGGTACTGCTCTTTCCTGGTTCTCTTCATATCTATATGACAGACAGTTTTACATTTCTGCTCAGGATTTCAGATCCCCTACTGCCCCCCTGAAACAAGGCGTCCCCCAGGGTTCCGTTCTTGGGCCTTTGCTGTTTATTATTTATATTTTACCACTGGGTCAGATACTACAGCGTCATGGCTTTAGCTATAATTTTTATGCTGATGACATTCAAATCTACACGTCATGCAGGCATTCCCTATCCACCCAAATCGACAAAATTTCTGTTTGCGTGCAGGTTATTAAAACTTAATAACTCTAATTTTCTGAAACTAAATATGGAAAAAACTGAGATCATCATTATTGGTACTCCATCACTTACCACCAAAGTTCCTGCTGACTTTACTTGCGATATTACTGGCACTTTAATTACTCCATCTAGTATCATTAGAAATCTCTGTGTTATGTTTGACCCATCTCTTTCATTTCAGTCTCATATTAACTCTCTCTCTCCAGCTCTGTCCTTTCATTAGTACCAATGATGCAGAAACTCTCATTCACGCTTTTGTTTCATCTCGTCTCGATTACTGTAATGCCCTTTTCATTGGCTTGCCAGCTACCTCTATTGCTAGATTACAGTATATTAAAAACTCAGCCGCTCGTATTCTCATGTTCAAAACTCACTTGTTTTCAGAATGTTATCTTTCTTAGTTAACTTCTGTTTATTCTGTTTTATGTTGCATATTACTCTTTGGTTTTCTGATGTTCTTTTCTTTCTGTTTACTGTTTGATGTTTTCCTCCCATTTCTGATGTTTATTGTAAGTGTCCTTGAGCTCTGGAAAGGCGCTATATAAATAAAACATATTATTATTATTAATCAAGATATTTCATAATATATTTTGGGGATATATCGAATAAAAAAATTAAATAAATAATAAAATCCCTGCTGAAAAACAAAAAACAAAACAATAGACACCAATACAAAATTAGTAATGGTTTTACTGGTTATAATGGGACTTGTATTGGTTTTACTGGAAACTGTAATGTAATGTTGGTCTCTACTGGTAATTGGTTGCCTTCTATTGGTGGCTTGTTAAAACCAATAAATCCTAATGGAACATGTCCCAAAACACACTACAGAAAACCATTTTTTAATGGTTAAAAGTTGATGGTTTGTAATGTTTGTAATGATTTTTGTAGTGGAAACCATTAAAATTTTCTGTGATGGTTATATTTTATTTTATTTTTTCTCAGTAAGGACATAAGCCTATGTCAGTTATACAGTGGTATACAGTGGTATAACCCTTCACTCGTGCCCCCTCAAAAATAATGAGTACCTGATGCCCCTGACACTACAATACAAAATTATTTGTCAAATAAATGAAACATGATGAAACATTAATTTGAGTTGAAATTGTTATAGATTACTTCTAGAGATTGCAGTGATACATGACATGGTGAAAAATGACTGAATGAATATTACTAGTAGGTTAATATGAATTTTAAAATTGTGTCCCCTAAAATCTCAAGTGGTCCCTGTCTGGCCCCCCCAGTTACAACAACACCGCCCCTGCACTGAGCTCAACTTAATCGATCATTGGAGAATTCAGAATACTAAATCTAAGGACTTCACTTTTTTTTCTAATAGACATAAGACTTTCTCTAGGATAGACCACATATTTCTCAGCCCATCTTTAATTTCGTCTAATTCCTCCATCTCTATATTACCAATTTTATTATCTGATTATTGTGCTGTGTTGTGCAATTATTCCTCTTTTCATATTAAAGCCAAATCCCCTAGATGGCACTTTAACATATCATTATTAATTAATCAAACCTTCATTACTTCTCTAAAAGAATATTTAAAGGAATTTCTAATTTTCCAATCATTACAAAACCTACAAAAGCAACATTTTACTGTGCAACAGGCTACACAGCTGTCTTCTTTAAAAGAAGAATATGATTTACTTTCACACTCAAAGGCGGAATTTATCTTACATAGGACTAGGCAAAAATATCATTTTGAATCAGAGAGACCTAGTCACCTATTGTCCTTTAGGCTGAAAGAATGTGAGTCTAAGGCATATATTAGCACAATAAAATCATCGGATGGTCAGGTCACTACAAACCCTGCGGCGATTAACGACATATTTAAAGGTTTTTACACAAATCTGTATAAAGCCGAAACATATTTTGATGAACCAATTTGTGAGCAGTATTTAGATAAATTGGAATTGCCTCGGATCTCACAGGTGGATAAAGAATCTTTGGAGGCCCATTAAGTTTGGAAGAGCTCCACGTCTCTCTAAAAAGCCTTCAAAAGGGCAAATCGCCGGGTCTAGACGGTCTCCCCCCTGAATTATATTTGGAAATTTGGGATTTGGTAGGGACACTTATGCTTAATTCATTTAATTTTGCAATTGAACATGGTGTATTTCATAGAGATAAAGAAGCATAATTGACATCATTACTTAAAAAAGGGAAAGATCCATTAGATTGTTCCAGCTACAGACCGATATCACTTATCCCATGTGATCTAAAAATCTATGCTAAAGTTTTTGCTTCTCGTATGGAGAAGGTAATTCATAGTCTGATCAAGGAGGACCAAACCGGTTTTATCAAGGGGCGCAATGCGTCTGACAATATGCATCGACTCTTTCATATTCTTGACTTTGCAGACTCTCATCCTAGCCCTTGTGCGTTTTTTCACTTGATGCAGAAAATGCCTTTGACAGGCTAGAGTGGAACTATATGTGGGCACAAGGAAAAAAGGTGATAATTATAAATTTGTTCCGGTTGTTGCTAATTCTATTAAAGTCTGGAAAACGGTTGAACGTCTGATAGGAGGACCCTTCATATTTTGTAATAGTACACCTTTATGGCACAATTTAAATTTTGTATGCGGAAATCGTCCATTTGTCCAACCCTCTTGGTCTTCTTTAGGCATAAACACGTGCGGTGATATACAGTATATGATAACCATGGCCTCTGTTCATTTCAGACATTAAGAACTAAATTTTGTTTAACAGCATCCGCATGTTTTGTCTTTCTTCAATTACGTTCGGCTCTCAAAGCGTATGGAGTTCCTTCCACCATCTTCTGGTCGGCCATCTGTTTCCTTAATATATAATAAAATTATTGATTGCATTACAAAACCTCTTTCTATTAAATCTATTTGGAATAGGAATTATCTGAGCTTAATTTATCTGTTGACTGGGAGAGAGTGTGGTCTAACCTCAGCTTAACATCTAAAAACTTGACTCATCGTCTTATTCACTTCAAAGTCATTCATAGAGCATACATAACTCCTTACAAAAGATTCAAAATAAAACTACAACCAAATTTTAACTGCCATATATGTAATACTGCATCATCAGGTACTTTTCTTCATATGTTTTGGGAATGTGCTGTTGTCATTAATCTATGGACACATGTAAACCTGGTTTTATCCTCCTTACTACAAATTGATTGCTTTGCTAACCCAGGTTTATGTCTTCTTAATGATGATTCTGGTCTCTGTATAAGCTTAATACAAAAGAGAATGTTGTTTGCTGGTTTTACAGCTGTGAAGAAGACAATAATACAGAACTGGTTTACACCGCACATGTGTGGAAAAACACATTGATCCATAGCCTCCTGAAAATAGTGACTTGTGAATGTACAACAGCGCGAATTAATGGGGCCAAGCCTTCTACTATTGATGCTTGGCAGGGTTTTTTCTTTAACATACTCGATTATATAAAGGAATTACTTGTTTTCTTCTTTTTCTATTCCTTTTTTATTTTTTCCCTCCCTCTCCTCTCTCCTTTTTGACTGAACTTTTAAAATATTGATTATATGTCTGTTGTTTTGTTTTGTTTGTTTTGAATGGATGTTTTGTTATGATGTTGTGTGTGAAAAAAAATAAAAAAAAGTTGATACAAAAAACTAAAACTTAGCAGAGCCTGTCTGACACTGATGTACTCTGCAGAGGAGGATTGTGGCAAGGGGTTCGTTTAGAGTGACAGCTGCCCCTGATATTCCCTGATTTTATTACATTTTAATGAATATCTGATGGTGTTGACAAAAAGTGGGGACACATCTTTAAAACCTTATGAAACATGCATGTGTCACTGAAAAACAACCTTGCTTTAATATGAGATATTATTAAGTGTTGCTTTTGATAAAACAAGGTCTTTTTCATCATTAAAAAACATTTATATCTGTTTAATAGCATATGAATGATTGAACCCTTCTCTGTGGACACAGTGTTTCAGATGTAGTGAGAAGACAATAAGTGTCATAGATTTCACATAATAATGATAAAATTAAATTGAAAGGGATAATTGTGTTAAATTCATTCTATTATTAATCCCCATAACATTTACAATGGAAAATATTTTTATTTTAGTCTGAAGCATGAAGCCTTTTTGGCATAGATGACTGGGGTGAGGTCTGAGGATGTCCTAAAAACTGCAGCTGCACCGTCTTACGGTCTGGGTTCATTACCAAAAGCCTAGTGAGAAGGTCCAGCCGCAAGGGGGCGCTGTGCTTTTGCCGCTTTCTGCGAGTATTAGTAGAAGTAGAAAGAAACATCCGGGTATTGTTCCGCCGCAAAAGAAACGAATGATAGAAGGAGGTTGTCGCATTCTGCTACAAACCACAGGGATACAGAGGATTCCTTTCTTTATTCGTTAATATGGCGGCAAGTACATTTGTTTGATTGTTGTTTTTGGGCGAGATTATAGTCGGGAAAATCATATAATTAATGAAAGAGTAATTCATTGGGTGCATTCTGTACTCGGAAAATGGCGGATAGCTTATTCTAAACTAAGTAGAAAAGAATGAAGGCTCAAAACGATGCTGTCAACTAAAATGCCAACCTGTTATATTAGAAATTAGAGTGTATCTGAGATGATAAATGATTTGATTTTGTGAGAATCTGCTGTACTTAAGTATCATGCATATAAACAGGCGGCGATTAGCTGGCTAATTCGCGGCTAACGTGATACAATTTACGGTTCTTAATAACGTTACTCAGGACAACGCTCAAATTGTACTAAGAAATATGAATATTCATAATTGATACTTTTCTAAGATTTACATTTGTGATTTGTCTCCAAACAGGCAAATGACGCCAAATACAACGAGTCCCTGTCCGGAAAATCGCACACAGATGAAGATCGTCAGCGGAGCTCGAAGCATTGCTCGCGGTCCAGATCACGATCAGTGGACCGAAAGCGCAAGTCAGGTAGACCAGGTTCATTAATAATGACATGTCGCAGTCGTTCTCATTTAAAAAAAAAAAAAAAAAAATGTCTCCCACAGTCAGTGACGGCGCTTTAAAGAAAGGGGAAATCTAAAGACAGTTATTTGTTTGTGTTACAATACGGGTAATATTTCCCTTACTCATATTGTTAATACAATTTTTATGTTTAATATTAGCTACTTTGTCATTGTAACTTAGTAGGCTATTGCTGATGTTGTGTGTGGAATTTTTATTTTTTCATTAAGAGTAATCCTGAATCAACCTTAAGCATTAATATTGTTCCAAGAATAGGAAAGATCTAACATTATAGATCAAAATAAGCTGCAGATGCGAGAATGTGAGATTGGTTGCTGCTGAGGTACGCTCTCGATCTCTGTATCTTTGTAATGGCTGTAGAAATGGTCATTAATTCTTGATTTGGGTACGGCACAAACATGTTACAGGTAATAATATGATTAAAAAAGTTATGTCAACAAATGACTTCATAAGCACAATCAATTTAATTCAACTTAATTCATGTTTTACTGTTGCTTATTGTCTTGTAGGCTTAGGCTTCATTTTTCGATTAATTTTAATGAATATACAAATTAATAAAATGAGTTTTATTTATTTTCTGTTACAAAATTTTCATTTATTTATTTTTAACACTGCACCCCCAGCCCCCATTTTTTTCTTGGGCCAGGGGGTGCTTCCCGCGGCAATGCTTTTTAAAAAATTTTTTTTTTTTTATGAATATGGATTATTTTCTTAGCACCCCACATATTGGTCTAGCCCCCCTTTAGCCCCGGTGAAGAGAGAATTCTGGCGCCGTGCCTGCCCACAGTAGCACAAATGTCCAAACGTCCTTAAATCAAGGCACATTTACTTGACATTCAAAAGTAAAATTAAGCCTTGAAACGTGAACGAAATTAAGTTATTGGCAAGACTTTCAAGGGGCTATATTACCTATTTATAACAATACTTTAGTGTATCTAGACACCTTCATTTTCACTAAAATGCCTTTTACTTTTCACATAGGCTAAATTTACACTCCATACTCTACAGTGACATTTTGTAAAATTGTGTGCAATGTAGTTTTTACACAAATCTAGTGAAAACTTGTCGTTAGTCGAGTCGTTACATGGATGTTTGTTCTTGTTTTAATCATGAACATGCTTCATTCTGATAAGTTCCACAGAAAATAAGACTTCTTACACTGTCTTATTTTATTTTGAGTAGTTTGATTTAAGGATCTTTAGACATTTGTACTAAAGAAAATTAAACCAAGAACTGAAAATTATTTAAAAGTAATGGAGACATTTTGTATTCCCTTCAATGTGTTTCCCCTAAATGTTCTTTACTTGACCTTTAAACAGTGCTTTTTTAAAAAAGAACATTCATCCTCATCAAACCTGCAGAAACTATGGACACAATCCATTAAAAAAAAACAAATAAATGAAACTGCGTAAATAAAACAAGCCCCTCCCACCCACCCAAGCTCTGAAGTTTTCAGTTTTCTCATTAAAATTTGTGCCTTATTACCTTATTTGTAATACTTTAGACTTGTTGAACTTTATAATTAACATTTTCAATACTAAGATTACAAATAACTTTACATTAGTTTAAACTTCTGTCTAGATTTTATTTATAAACTAAGTAGGCCTATGTACATGTTCTAAAGAAAATGTAAAGAGGTGATGCTCAGTTATGGTGTATCTGGAGCAATACTTAAAACTGCTTGCCTGACAATGTCAAAATATTTTTTTTGGCCCAATCACAGTATTCTCCTGAGTCCTGAATTATTGTAACTTTTAAAAATGAAATTGTTTGGCAAATGCTTGTTGTGTAAATCTTTCCAACAATAAGTCATTTGTATCTCTTTGTCTTTTAGGAGACAAGAAGCACAGACGAAGCCACAGCAGAAGCAAAGAGGTAACTAATTTTAGTCCATTGATGTCATGTAGACCTAAATTATACTGGTCACAGCATCAGTAGTTTTACAGCTGGCATTTCTAGTTTTAGTCCAGGGTAAGTATGCAGCTTAGACAGAAGGAATGAAATGCCAGACTGAGAAGAAAAGCACTGAGATGTAATCACAAGTGCATGTAGTCTTAAATTTTATTAATATTGATAACAGATGGAGAGAAATGTCTGTTTGGGAGCTTTTTTAACGTCCTGTATTTTAGATCATATGATAACATTTCTATAATAAATTATACTCAGCGTGCTAATGCACGAAGAGACACTCTGAACAGAAGACGCTGCTGACAGATAGCAAAATTATATGCCTACTACCTGGACAGGTAACTATCAGTCATTTAAATTTATTTGCCTATTAAACGATATCTTTTTGTCTCACAACCCCAGTAACTGCCTTTTTTGTAGACACCAGCAGAATTGCAGTTAAAAAAATAAGTGGCCATTCCCAATGTGAATGCATGCAGATTTTCACAGTATATAAATACGTTTTAAAACAGTTAAGTTGCGCACACTAAGAATATTTTTCATATATATTTGTTTGGTCATAATTGGATTGAAGGTCATAAGGGCATTTTACGCTGTACACAGTGACCGTGAGTTTTCAGTTCATTTTTTTGTGGGAGAGAAAGACAGGTGGTAGAATGGGCTTGTTCACATGAATCATGCCACTTTGTTGTGTATGACTGCATCAAGAGTATATTATTCATATTATATTATATTATAGTTTTTAACCCATTCTGCCATACAAAGCCTAAACACAGTAATGTTTTTATTGTTTGTGAAAGCTGCATTAACGTCCGCTCTAAAACAAATCTCTAAAGCCATTTTTTTCATTTTTGTTTGGTGGTGTTACTGTGTTTTGCCTTTGCATAGCAGTATTACTTTTGCACTTTTGCATAATACAATAAATATTGTATTACCTAAACTTACAAAAAAAAAAAAAAAAAGTAATTTAGCTCTTACTTGGCGTGCCTCACAGAATGCAATATTTAAACAATAATCACCTCAGACATAGGATGTTTTCACTCAATAGCACATGTGAGCATCATTGTTTACCACTGCAACCACTTGCGATTTTGTGGTTTAAATAGCTTATTGTATGTATAGAAATGTGCCTGTACACATAGGTGGCGAAAAAAAAGGTTTTCTTGCATCATGTAAAATGCCCTTTAAAGTCAACATGAAACCAAACCCAGTTTACTTTAATAATGTGAATTTTCTGAGTTAAAATAATAATAGTAATAACAATAGTAACACTTTAGAATATGGAACACTAATTCACTATTAACTACGACTTTTCCCTCAATACATTCCTTATTTGCTGCTTGTTAGTAAGGTAGTTAAGTTTAGGTATTGGGTAGGATTAGGGATGTAGAATAAGGTCATGTAGAATAAGGCATTAATATGTGCTTAATAACTACTAATAAATGGCTAATATTCTAGTAATATGCATGCTTATAAGCAACTAATTAAGAGACCCTAAAATTTGATTTGTGTGTTCTGTTCTTGAATGGGGCCGGGCCAGACTTGAATGCGAGTTTGTGGTCAGAAATATGTAGATGTATGGTAATTTAGAATATTTTATATTTTGAGCCAAGATGATGGCTTGGTCAAATTCACTCAGGAGCATCTTTACACATCCGTCATGACAAAGCAAAAACTAGATTTGTCAGTTAATTACATTTTGAAGAAAGATTGACAAGATAAACATTTGAACCAAGAAGACAAGTAGAGTAAGACCAGGAATGTGAAAGTAAATGGGGTTCATTTTGATTTCATGTTGACTTTTTTTTTGTTTAGGAGAAAAATGGTGCATGTGAGAAAAGAAAATGCCAGTGCGAAATCTGTGTACATTTCTTGCAATAAAGATCTCCCATGCTTTTTTTTTGGTACTGAACTGGGTGTAAATGTGCTGGTTAAGTGCACTCATTTGTGTTAAATGTAATTGTATATGCTGCACTCGGATGGTGGTGGAAGTTGGCATAGAGATTTTGTAATTTAAAAACTGTTTTTCTTGTCAGAATTATTTTGGCAAGTTTGTTCTCAAACCAACTTACTAACTCTCTTTATTGCACTATTTTCCTGAAAGAGACCAATTCTTCTTAAAACAGGCACGGAAGAAGGACTCTGAGAAAGCTCTGAAATGTCAGAGCGGATCAGAGGAGCAGCTGGAGATGTCAGATAAAGGCCGTGACAGGCTGTCTGAAGACATGGAGGAGCGACATCGCCGAAAAGACAAGAAATCCTCCAGACCAAGAAGCCTATCAAGATCACGTTCAAGGGAAAGGTATTTTCATTTGACAGATTGTTTTGATTTAATTTAACATCGGCTGAATTTATGCAACGAGTGAATATGTTAAGGTTTAGTGTGCTTAGATGTTTATTAATATTTTACTGAAGACGACATCATAATCGAAATTGGGACAAAAAAAGATCTCGCTCACGAAGCGGTGAAAGGAGATCAAGGAGTCGTGACAAGAAGAGACGGGCCAAGTCTCGATCAAACTCCAGAAGCAAGCACAGACATCGCAGCAGGAGCCGTAGCAAGAGCAGGTCGGACGAAGATTGTGTGTTCATGATTTTGCATGAAACTGCGAATTTGTACTAAAATTATGAGATGGTCCAATTTTATCTAGGGAGAAGAAGAAGAGGTCAGAGAAAGCACGGAGAAAAAGTCGCAGTCGGTCAGCTAGCCCTGTGGCCTTCAGGGGCAGAAACACAGCCATGGATGCTCAGGAGGCATTAGCCAGAAGGTAGAGTGCTGTCTTTTTCCCCGACGTATAAAAAAAAAAAAAAACTATTTGGATTTTGTACACTGTATATAACCGAAGTGAGGTCATTTTGACTTGGTTTTAGCCATTTCCAGATTTTAGAATTTCCTATTTTATTCGACTAAATATCATAAGTAGGGCTGGGTATCGAGTTCGACACTTTTTAGGCACTGACCGAATTGCCTCGATATCATCGAATATCGAAAAATGTCTTGTTCGGTACCAAATTTCGATACCTAAAGGGTTAACCTCGTCAACGTCAATGAGCCAATAAGCCTGCAGCACTAGGTGTGTTGGACTAGAAGCGACGCGGTGCAGATTGATCAGTGTTCTCGATTGATCATATGCTCGCGGTGATTTCAGCGTCTGCCGTCTCACTAAATGAGGACATAAACACATGAACAACATTACCAGAACTGCTCTGAGAGTCACTTCATGAGCATTTTACCGTTTGATTTGAGTAAAACTAGTGTCATATCATATACACACAAAACTGTAAAGGTATTCACGGCAACCCGTCAAAATAAAAGTTTGGTTTAACTTGGAAGACACTGCGGCAGAAATATATTACTGTTTTTCAGCAGAATGTACATACTGTTACTACTAGGCTACTATTCAAATTATTAAAACTTAATTTTTTTAAGTAATGATCACACATTTCTTCCATGTTTTAATTTTTAAAAAGTAAATCCTCTTTGTTTGCCAAAATAAATAAATAAACTTTGATTTTCAATAATTTAAAGATAAATGAAATTAATGTTTTATGCCTTCATTTGAAAAGCAGAACACAGAATTTCTGAGGAAAAATAAAACATTTCATGAGGCTATTTTAAGAATAAATTTGAATGAACTAAGTTTTTAGGCATTAAAATAGTTAGACATACTACACCAGAATTTAATAACAATAAAACATATGGTGAAAGAAAATAAAACACCCACTTATGAAAGTGGATAAAGATTTTCAATTTCTTGAAGTCTTTAACAACCTAGAATAAATGAATAGAAATGATGATCCTGTCTGAGCAATGCATTTTAAATGAACATGCACTAGTGTAAATGTAGCCTAACAGATGTGTAAAATGAAAACTATTTGAACTTTATTAAAATTATTTGCACTGATTTATTGTGTTGGATATATTTTGTTCTTTTGTGCAGTGGCTCAGGAGATGAGGCTTTGAGTCTGTATAAATGTCAACAAGCTGAGAAAATAAAAGCAAAGTTTTTTTTGAGGTAATGTAATCTTGTTAAAACTGATTTTGTAAAATTGGTATAGAAAAAAGTATTGTTCAGGAACCGGTATCGGACTCAAGGTATCGATATTGGAAAATTTTTAAACGATACCCAGCCCTAATCATAAGATGATTTTAGTCGCACGGTAGTTCACGTTGGCCAAGACATCATCCCCCAACACAGACATTCACATTTGGACGGGATTAGTTTTCTCAGAGGATCACTGAGTTTACCGAAAACAGTAAATAATTTGCTCTGGAGTTATTACAAAGGTTGAGTAAGAACAACAGAGACGTGGCAGATTTGGACAGGATTGAAATGGCAAAGTACGTCTGTGAAATACAAATTTCTCTAATGACTCCCAGTAAAACTAGTCCCGTCCGAATATGGCTTAAATCTGCAGTAGATTTTGACTAAAATTTAATGGTTAAATTGGAATGCGATAATTAAGCATTAATTAACTTGTTATACACTCCAGGAAACATCTGTTTACCTGTTTATATGAATGATTAAGGTTTGAACACGCAATATAGACTCGACACATGACAGCCTGCATAATTTGACAGTCGCATTAAACTTTATTGCATATTGTACATACTCGAGAGTATGCGATTTCTTTAATGATCAATTCAAAAACAGATTGATTCAGGAACACTGCTGTGTGTTGATCTGAGATGCACAAATGTTGTGCTCCAGCTTTGTTTAAAACTATTTTCATTGGTGAAACATAAAAAACAGACAATATTGTGTCTAAAATGTAACTTACTCCCAGTATTTACTTCCTGTTTGTTGAACTGTTGTTTAAAATGAATATCGCACTCACATGCTGATATTTAGGAAAATGGCATGGTTGCTTGTGTGATATTACCTAACTATATAAAAACTATATAATTTATTTTAGTTTTTTTGCTGTCATAACTTGAATTCTGACTGCAATCTATTCTAATAGGCTTCATCACGAATATAGACTTTTGTACTTTCAAGATGTTTGTTTATTTTTTGCGAAGCGAGCGATGTAATGTGAGCTTGTGTATTGTTAAAACAATAATTACAATATTATCGCAGACAATAAATATCGCACATCCCTAGTTTCAGTGTTATTTCAAAATATCCTGCAGCTCTAATCAAGCTCTTTTGAACCGCTTCAAAATTACCCATTGTGAAAACCACCTAAAGTATCTGACTAGATTTGTGAAGTTTGAATTTCCTTGTAGTCTTGTTCACTAAATATATTCTCCCCTCATTTTTAGGTTGGAGAGAGCAAAGAAGCTTCAAGAACAGAAGGAAAAAGAATTGTTGGAAAAACGGCAACAACAAGAGAGAGCAGCAGGCAAGTAACTGCTGCAAATGATCTGCCTATTGGTGCAGTGGCTTCATATCTGACCCACTGCAGCAGACATCCATCTGATATTTTGTTGGTTGTTTCCTAACAGCAGCAGCTCCACTGTTGTGCGATACGGCCACTGCAGCACCCAGTTCAGGCCTGAACGTTGCAGCACTGCTGGCCTCTGGCACACAGGTCACTCCTCAGATCGCAATGGCTGCTCAGATGGCAGCGCTTCAGGCCAAAACGCTGGCAGAGACTGGCATTGCTGTGCCAAGCTACTACAATCCCTCAGCGGTGAACCCAATGAAGTTTGCAGAGCAGGAAAAGAAGAGGAAAATGTTGTGGCAGGGGAAAAAAGATGGGGTGAGGCCAAGAAATTAACTGTTGTATAAATTTTTAATATAGGGTTTGTAGTGGAATTTACAGTTAAAACCCAGAGAACACTTAGCTACTGTTCAAGGTGGCCTAGCTCTGGCGAGAATCTTATCCGCAGTCAGCATGGTTCATTACACACACTATGCCTGTCTCTTCTTAGAGAGTAAAAATACAGAATAACGCAGGATTATTTAATATCTATTATGCAAATACCAGTTAAATTGCTCAATAAGCAAGTTGCAAACAATATCATAAAACAGCAGAACACATAAATGTCACAGTTGTCGCTCACGTAGATGAGAGGTCACCCTGACCTAATCGTGGCACTGTGACCCTAGGAACGAAATAGACTTCAGCATGGAAAGAAGGACATTCCATTCTTGCTACAATGGAAGACTACCCACATTCTATATGTTTATTATTAGTATAGACAAACAAGAAATAATGAAATAATATTATTATCAAGGATATGATAGAACGGCATCCACTCCTTCAGGTTGTTGACAGTTAGCATGATACCACTTATATTGTTTGCATTGATTGTTCTGTTTATTCTAAGTTTTATGTAATATACAATTCATTTTTCTATTTGCTGTATATATTCCTCCACTTCTGAGTCTATGGTAGCCCATAGAACAGTTCATGGGAAAGTAATTAAATTTGATAGACAGGATAGTTTAAACATTAACCACAGCAAATTTGGATTTTCTAACCCAAAACCTGTAGTGCTACCAACAGTTCAAATTTGCATTTGTGTTGGTTCAATCTTGACTTTTTTTATGCCATTTTAAAAAAATGTTTACAATTAAGCAATTATTTTATAACTTTTGAGCAGTTCAAAAGATTCCACAAAAACAGTCCAAAAAAATCAGACATGGAGAAAAATTCTTTATTGCTCATTTTGCCACTGATAAATCATTCTTAGACATTGAAAAAAAATCTTTATTACTCATTTTGCCACTGATAAATCATTCTTAGACATTGAAAAAAAATTCTTTATTGCTTATTTTGCCACTGTTAAATCATTCTTAGACATTGAAAAAAAAATATTTATTGCTCATTTTGCCATTGATGAATCATTAGCTTTTGCAAAGTACCTAATGCCTCTGATACTAGTAACACTACTTTTGACATCCTTAAAATCTTATGTCTTGAGATGTTCAGTATTAATATGTAGTAAATTAGCTCTAAGGGGGAATATTAATAATTAATCATAACTCTTTATAATTAATTATAATATTTGGATAAGTTAATAGAATTAGCTTGATAAAGCAGAATTTTAAAGTACAATCAATTCACCAGGTCGTCTAGCGAATGCTCAGTATTGATTATTTATGAATAATAATTTCCAGAATAAGAGAAATACCCTTTTTAAGGTACAGTACTACTCAGAGTATGTAACAAGATCAGAATCATTAAATTCACTTTGTTGCAAGCAGGGAATCAGAAACAAATACTCATATGTATTGTGCACAAAGTTTATTAACTAAATCACAAATGCATAACTAGTCTAAACAAACACACACACACATATATACATATATACACACACACATATATATATATATATATATATATATATATATATATATATATATATACATACACACACACACACACACACACACACACACACATACACAGACACACACAGTGGTGTGAAAAAGTGTTGGCCCCCTTCCTGATTTTACAATTTATTTTGCATATTTGTCACACTTAAAAGATTCAGATCATCAAACAAATTTTATATTACACAAAGATAATGCAAGTAAATACAAAATGCAGTTTTTAAATGATGATTTCGTTTATTAAGGGAAAAAAGCTGTCCAAACACACCTGGCCCTACGTGAAAAATGAATTGCCCCCTCCTGTTAAATCATGAAAGAACTGTGATTAAACATTATTTTAGAAAGCCGAGTTAAATTTCACTAGCCAAACCTAAGCCTGATTACTGCCAGACCTGTTGAATCAAGAAATCACTTAAAGGGGTGGTTTACTGCTTTTTTTCTTTGCTTGATTGTGTTTATGGGGTGCAATATAACATGTCTTCGTGTTTCGTTTGTTAAAAAACGCCTTATTTTTCATATATTTCACCTTTATTGTAAGCCGCTTTCTCCTCTGTCATTTGAACGACTGGTTGACTTCCTGATTCTCTGAAACCACTCCCTCAGAAACAGGCAATGGGCTCAGATTGGTTAGTTGGGCTGGTGTGTTGTGATTGGCTAAACTGCGTACTGCACATTGTCCGGAAACTTCACGCCCATTACCTTTACGGGCGACAGCTGCATGTGCTCCGGTCAAATGTAAATAATGGTGTCAATATTGCCGTATCAGTTTGAGCCAGAATCAGACCCAGAAAGCGGTAATGAAGAGAGTCAAGCACGACTTCCGCAAGCACGACTCTTACAAAACGTTTCTGAATGGAAGTTTGCTGTTGTGATTACATATAATTTTTTGAAGTTCGTACACGTTTGTCTTATATACACAAAATAGCATCGAACTAACTGGCTACTATAACCAAACAGCGTTGGCTTGTGTTTACATTCTTGATCAAATCGAAAAATTACGTCAAAGTATACATAGAAAATATATTTACAAAATTAGTACATAATTACAAATTCGGGTCCAAAATGTTTGTACGCGTTTGTCATAGACACACGAAATAGCATTTAACTAACTGGCTACTAAAGCCAGCGTTGGCATTTGTTTACATCCATGATCAAACTAAAACATTACGTCTGAAATTATACATGCAAATATATTTAAAATTATGAAATCTTACTTACAGGTTGTGGCCCAACAACTGCTGCCTCTGGTTTTAAAGTTGGAACCGCTCCATGTTTTAGTAATAGTTTCTGTGTGAATCCGGCATTGAACTCGTGTAGATTCTGGAAGCTGTCTTCCGTAAAATGCGCAGCACAGAGAGCTAAATTAGGATTGTAATTGTCAGGAACATAATCAAACATAAATTTGAACCATTGTTGACGAACTACAGCATCCGTAGGAAGCCCGAACACAGAAGACCTGACAGCTGGGTGAAAATAACACCGTTTCGACGGCATGGCTACAACTCTCCACTATAACTCTTCCTCTTCGACACAGCCGCAGAACATGGCCTTGCCCCCTCTTTGGCATGTTCCGGAGGGAGGGGTTGATGCAAATTTATGTTTTTTTTACGTATGCAACCCGGGAAGTATCTCGTTGTAGTCCCATATGAGTCGTTTTTGTAGGCATTAAACTTCCTGATTTTTAAAAGACGATATCTCCGCTTACGTTGAACTTTCAGCGCAGCAACTTTGCAGATACTGTTCATGCACCAACAGCAACATTACACACTATTTAAAATGAAAAAAGTGAAATCGCAGTAAACCACCCCTTTAAATAGAACCTGTCTGACAAAGTGAAGCATGTTTAAAGAGCAACACATGATTCCGCGGTCTTAAGAAATTCATAAACCGATGAGAAACAAAATAGTTTACATGTATCAGTCTGGAAAGGGTTATAAAGCCATTTCTAAGGCTTTGGGATTCCAGCGAACCACAGTCAGAGCCATTATCTACAAATGGAGAAAACTTGGAACAGTGGTGAACCTTCCCAGGAGTGGCCAGCCTACCAAAATTACTCCAAGAGCACAGACGACTCATCCAGGAGGTCATAAAAGAACCCAGAACAACATCTAAAGAACTGCAGGCCTCACTTGCCTCAATTAAGGTCAGTGTTCATGATTCAACAATAAGAAAGAGACTGGGCAAAAACGGCATCCATGCGAGAGTTCCAAGGCACAAGCCATTGCTGACCAAAAAGAACACAAAGGCTTCTCTCACATTTGCCAAAAAATATCTTGATTATCTTGAGACTTTTGGGCAAATATTCTGTGGACTGATGCGACAAAAGTTGAACTTTTTGGAAGGTGTGTGTCCCGTTACATCTGGTGTAAAACCAACACAGCATTTCATAAAAAGAACATCATACCAACAGTCAAACATGGTGGTGGTAGTGTGATGGTCTGAGGCTGCTTTGCATCTTCAGAACCTGGATGACTTGCCATAATTGATGGAACCATGAATTCTGCACTCTATCAGAAAATCCTGAAGGAGAATGTTCGGCCATCAGTTTGTGACCTCAAGCTCAAGTGCACTTGAGTTATGCAGCAGGACAATGATCCCAAACACACCAGCAAGTCCACCTCTGAATGGCTCAAGGAAAAACAAAATTGGAGTGACCCTGAATTTTGGAGTGGCCAAGTCAAAGTCCGGACGTAAATCCAATTGAAATGCTGTGGCATGACCTTAAACAGTCCATTCATGCTCGAAAACCCTCCAATGTGGCTGAATTAAAACAATTCTGCAAAGAAGAGTGGGCAAAAATTCCTCCACAGCGCTGTAACAGACTCATTGCAAGTTATCGCAAACGCTTGATTGCAGTTGTTGCTGCAAAGGGTGGCACAACCAGTTATTAGATTTAGTAAGTACTTTTTCACGTAGTGCCAAGCAGGTTTGGACAGCTTTTTTTCCTTAATAAATTAAATAATTATTTCAAAACTGCATTTTGTATTTACTTGGGTTATCTTTGTGTAATATTAAAATTTGTTTGATGATCTGAATCTTTTTAAGTGTGACAAATATGCAAAAAATTTAAAAAACAGGAAGGGGGCCAACACTTTTTCACACCACTGAAAACAAAAAAAATTCACACACACAAAGTGTTGGCCCCCCTTCCTGTTTTTTATATTTTTTTGCATATTTGTCACACTTAAAAGATTCAGATCATCAAACAAATTTTAATATTACACAAAGATAACCCAAGTAAATACAAAATGCAGTTTTGAAATAATTAATTTATTAAGGGAAAAAAGCTGTGCGCACACACACACTCACACACACACACACACACACTCACACACACACTCACACTCACACTCACACACACACACACACAAATCACACATACATGGTATATGGGAAGGGTAAGTGAGATGATGAATGAAACCGGACAGAAAAAGGTGGAAATGAGGCTGAGTTGACCATCTGAAAGAACCATCAGTCTCTAATTCAAAGCACAGTACACGATAGCTTACAACAAACCTCGGTGTGGTGAAAGGAATGATACTTGCATTTGACACAGGATGTGGAACGAGAGTCTCGTGAAGCCTCTGAAGAGGATCTGGATGGTTCAATTCGATGGCCGAAGTTGCAATTTCTTGAAACTCCCGAGGTTGTTCTTGACTCTGTTGGGGTTGAGAGAGTCCTCTCTCCTAAGTAAGCACATGGCTGGGTGTAAAATGGGGCCTGCTGACCCTGTGGGCCGCAGTGGAACTGCAGAGATGAAAATGCAGAGACTGCTGGGAGCGGGGAGAGAGAAATGTCTGAGCGAGGGCATTTCCATGATGGTGCATTCCAAGGTTGAGTGAAGATGAACTCCAGTGGTATTAGTCTGACTCTTTGTGGTCAAGAGCCATCTCCCCAGGCTAGGGAGATCGCACACGGCTGTATATGTTGGATCTGCTGGGCGCGCCCGCATCGGCTCAGGCCCTCCGCAAGTCACTCCAGGCGAGCAGCAATCGGAAGATTTAGCAGAAGAGGGGGACGGACGTGTGTGTGAGCCCTTTAAAGTCAGGGAAGAGTCACACCTTTCAGTATGGGCTTGACCAATGAGAAAATCTGAATTTCCAAGCGGGAGGCTGGAAATATTGGGGGGGTTTATGACCCTTTGTCTGAGAGCATGGTTCGAATGGCTCTGGCAGTCTATACTTTGATTACATTACAAACACACATGGCATTCTGTGAGGTGTACACCAAAGTATCCGTCATCAAATGAGCATTAATTTGGTAGGAGACACGATATAGGTGGGGTTACATTAACTAGTACTTCACTCAAAAAGCATGCATACAACAAAATATAATGCAAGAGACACCATACAAAACAGTTAAAATCATACACACAAAGTCCTGGGATGCATGTTTATTCGTATAAATGAAAAGGAGGAAAGTTCTGTTTTTATGGGCATTGCGTGGGTTTCAGAAGGGTCTGTTCTTACTGCACTTCGCATCTCTCATACTTTTGAGCAATAAAACAGTCTTATCAGATGGTTTCCCTGGTAACTGAGCCCTTTAGGGTGCTCTTTCAGGAGAAGGGACCATAGACCCTCAGGTGGTTTGTTGAATGAGAGGGTTTCCTGGATTATTCATTAAATATAATGACTAAATGTGTGTCTGACTGGTCCAAATGCTACAAATATATGTTTATGTTGTAGGACAAGTCACAAACAGCAGAGCTTTGGGAGAAGCTGAATTTTGGCAATAAAGACCAAAATGTGAAGTTTCGCAAACTAATGGGCATCAAAGTAAGTGTTCTCCTGTACTAAAGTCTGCCTGTTCATTTCTTTTACTTTTTATTAAAAATTATCTTAATGTGTGAACTGGAGAAATTTCTCATTTTAATATATAAATGTTATGTTTGATTGTTTCTTTATTATTTTTATACTGTTATAGGCTTTATTAATATTTTGAATGAGCTGTTAATGTTTTGTAATATTTACCTTTTTCAGTTTGTTATATCCAGTTAGTAGTTTCAGTGCTTCAACTTAAATGTATTTCAGTTAGTTACCAAGGCAACATTTCTAATTTTCTCTTAGTTTGTTTTTCATCAATAAATTCTATTTTATTTTAGCTTGATTTCGACTAACAAAAATGCTTTAATAGTGTAAGTTAATGATGATAACCATGTTGTGTTTACTGTAGGGTGAAGAAGAAGGTCAACCATCAGGAGCAGGTAACGAAGAAGGTCTTAAAACCTTGCAGCAGCAGGAAGAAATGTTCCGCAATCTGGACGTCCAGTATGAGATGGCCCGTTCACAGACACACACGCAGAGGGGAATGGGCCTAGGTTTCTCCTCTTCGTTTTCTTCAAGAGGCATGGATGCTGTCTGAACATTCTGTATTTGTGCTTCTCATTTCTGTAAATTCTGGCTGACGTTGCCACTGTAAAGCCGGTTTGTATGTGCTTGTAGAGAATGCTGGTGCATTAGCCTGCATGTATGATTCATCAGGTCTGTCATTTTATTCATTTTGGAAGTTCACATGTAAATACAGTTGACTGCTCAAACATATATTGTTGCTTGGTCTCTGAGGATTGTTTAATATTGTAAAGTTTTGTTTGGATTTTGGGAGGAGAATGTGATTGTATATTGTATTTGTATTGACACTGTCTAGGGCTTTTCACACTGCGCTTAACCCCGGATTATCGTCGTTCTAAACACCGCTTTTAACCCCGGGTAAAGACACGTTTCACACCTGTAATTTGAAAGCGGTGTTAGCACCGCATTTTACCCGGGGTTATGAAACCCTGCTCCGGAGCAGGGTTAGCACCGCATTGGTGTAAACCCTGCATTCCGGTGCTAAGTTTGTTCAGTGTGAAACGGAGCGGTGTTTGCTTGTTTCTGCTGAACACTTGGCAACAGACAGCCAATCAGAAATTGAGCAGCGAGGCTCATGTCACGCCATTAACAGGAAACGCGCGTCATGTAAACTGCAGCTGGTGAGAAGATAATATTCACATACTTTGCTCCTTGTTTTCTTTCTTTTGTACTTTTGTCTTCTGTTTTCTTGCCTTTGTGCGTCATGAGGATGTTCATATGTCGCGCCTAAAAACGCGTTTAAAACTCTAAGCGCGCTGCTTTCTCCTTCTTTCCAAAGCGCTGTTGCTTGCGCTCCCATAGTGTCTCCCGTTGCTAAGCAGCCATGACCTGCGCTCTTCATGAAGACGCAGAAGTTTCAGCAAAGGATAAATTGTTCGTCCAATCAGAGACAGTGACACCGCAAATATGCAAATAAGAACGTTAACCGGGGTTTGGGAATGTACAGTGTGAAACGTCTGTTAATGAATACCCAGGATTAACAGTTAACCCCAGGCATAGTATGAGCAGTGTGAAACGTGATTACAGATAACCCAGGATTCCGCTTATCCGGGGTTTAGGATGATCCAGGGTTAACAATTTCAAGTGTGAAAAGCCCTTCTGAAGCTAGTGATTCCTGATATATCAATGACCAGTGAGTACCAGGGGTTTATGATATATTGTGAATGCTTTACTGCTTTTTATGAAAGGTTACTACATAAATATATCAAGGACACAAATTAACATGACAGACCTTCATGAGTTTGAGTTGAGAAAAAAACACCACAATTTCACAGAACAATAAAATAACTTAACATACAAAATACATTTCATCATTCATGAAGATCATACATTTTTGATTCCTTATTATACCAAAAAGAAACTGAAGTGGAAAAATTAGAACAATTGAAATCTAAACGTACTATATGCTTAGTCCTTGTACTAACTTATGTTAATGCAATATTAAGATTCTGCAGTTATTAATAGGTAAGTTAGGTCTAGGCTGAGCTACTTTAATTAAACTACTTGAGAAAATAACCATACTAAAATAAATGATTAGAAATAGCTGTCGTGTGTTCCAGCAGAATGTCTGAACTGCTCACTGAAGTTAATAAAGATTTTGTGGGACCACTAAGGAGTTCCTATATGAAGGCAGTCCTAACTTTTACATTTTGGTTGATGTAATTTAAAAAAACGTAGGTAAACGTACATAGGCTATACTTTGTACACTTAGTATAGTTGCCTGACAGTATTTGTTCAAATCAAAATGTTCAAAATCCAAAAGTAAATATCCTTTTCAAACCAAAGTGGCTCAGTGCATTTTGGATAAAATAGTAATCCAAACATCCCCAGTCTTTCTTGTTTTTTGGCATATTCAAATACCATTTCTTTATGCATAAGATAGAATCATCTGTTGAATCATGCAGAGCGCAAAAACTGGACATCTCCTAGAGACCAATCTGCCTGATATAGAGCACATGAAGCTACGCAGAAACCTGTTATTTTAATGAACTCCCAAGCAGCTGTCCATAATTTTAGGAGCTCTTCCATTAGAAATGTAAATACATTGGAGTCCATAACTGATAGAAGGCCTTGAGCCGCGCAGAGTGGATGGCCATGCCAGAGTTAAAGGGATGCGGATCCACAGGGACCACTGACCATGGCAGAGTTGGGATTAACAGACCATGGTCGATTCAGAAGGACAAGGGACCCTGATCAAGTCAGAAGGCTGGAGGACCATGGTGGAGTCAAGAGGCTGGAGATCCACATGAAAATGAAGGGTTGTAGGGCAGAGGCAGATTTGTGTCCTTGAAGGGCCAAGGTGAATGAATGAAGCATTTATGTAGTGCTTTATTGTGTATTGCTATACACCCAAAGCACTTTACAGTCATATAAGGGGTCTCGCCTAAACCACCTGGATGATGCGACGGCAGCCACAGGACAACGGTGCCAGTGCGCTCACCACACACCAGCTACAGGTGGAGAGGAGAGAGAGTCATAGAGCCAATCAAATGGATGGGGATTATTAGGAGGCCATGATTGACAAGGGCCAGTGGCGGGAATTTGGCCAGGACACCGGGGTTACACCCCAAGGTGGGGCCAAATGGTTGTAGACTGAAACCCTGAGACCACGGTGGTACTGGATGACCAGGAGACTATGGCCTGAGAAGTCATGGCCTAAGAACTGGAAGAAACCACTCTGAGTCCTTTAAATTGGATAGAACTAACTGGACAGAACCAGGGGATCACCTATGCTGGAAGGAACCAGCAGAGGAGGAGAGGTCGGGGAACTGAATAGAACCAGACAGTAATTCATGCTGGATTGGGACCAGTGGGCAGAGGAGGAAGGTCTATGGCTCCAGACGAGACCAGAGAATCTACAGCCATACAGGATTACATATGGGAGGAAGCAGGCGAGGAACTACAGCCCCCTGCTGATCAATGGTGCAATGGTTAAGACGACGACTTGGGGTCCACCTCACAGAAGGTCTTTGCTAGACAACACACACACATCACACAGCGTCTGTGCCACCTCCAACGCTTGGCCAGTGTCAAGGTCTCCGACAGGTTGCTGAGAACTTTCTACACTGGGGTTGTGGAGTGTCTACCCACAAGGAGCATCACCAGGGGTCTCATTTATAAAATGTTGTGCAGAAACCATCCTAAAATTGATCTTACGATCATCTCTCAAAATATGCGTATGTGTGATTCACTGTGCATACGCACACTTCATAAATGAGGCCCCAGTTGATTTGAGAGCCACCATGGGCCGGGACTGAAAGGTGCTGTCCAGAGTGATGAGGACAGCAGAGAAGGCCAACAGGACCTCCCTTCCCTGGATCACAGATATTTACAACCAGCGATGCAGGGCCAGGTGACTCATTAAAGACTTTCACCACCCCAGACATAGACTCTTCACAGTTCTTCCATCAGGGAAGCTCTGCCGAATCCTATATTCTATTTTATTTAGATATTTTACTCTTTTCATCCAAACATAGAATGTGTTAGAACCCTATTGTATTGTACTTTTTTGCCAATTATTCCTTTTCTGCCCTAAAAGAATCCAGGCAAGTCATAAGAAATGTCAGCCTTGGTGGGGTAAATCCAAACCAAATAATTTTGGTTTATCAAGCGTTACAAAGTTGTAAGCCATTTAAATGGCCTTACATAACCCATTTTGATGATTTGATCTATATTCAGATTTAACAAAATTTTACTCAGACAACAGGGCATTCTGAGGACGCACAATAAAAGTTGCATGAAATTCTGCCCATAGGGGATGCTACAACTGAAAGCCATAACACCACAACAGTTTGATCAAGGAAAATGAAATATGACGCGATCGCTAGGGGAGTTGCCTAAACGATCAGACATTTATTTCAAAGTAAATGACAGAAGAAGACTGTAATACTGTAATGTTATCCACGTGGTAAGAAACCACTTTCAGGTATAAGCGTATATGGTTGAATATCTTCACCCCAAAAAAGGCCTGTGAGTTTGATTAAATTAATGATTAATTAATAGTAATTTTTTTATATATACATATTTGTCAGTTGCCAGACATATTGCTGCCCAATTAAGATAAGACGATATTGTTTGTCTCTTTAAAAAAAAAAGTAACATTTCTTTATAATTATTTAAATATTTGATTTATTATTATTTTGTTTTGTTATACAATTGAATTGCAAACAAAATTGAATTTTGAAATGTTTGATGTTCAAGGTGTTTTATTTTTCAGTGATGAGAACATGTACGTGATGTTCTGCTGCCCTCTTGTGTTTGGATTCAAACTTTCAGCCTGAATATTTTTATGAACATTGGACTGCATCAAACATTAAACATGACTGCATTAAACATTCTTTATAGTAATCTGGGGAAGCTCTTATAAGCAGTGTATGCAAAATGTCATGTTTTCATGTTCAGAATTTCTTAAAAGGTTGGCCTAAAATCATGAGATCGCTGTCTTTTTATTCCTTTTAGGACAAAATACTACATCTGTCAACAGCTAGCTGTGGAAAGGACATAAACATTTGACTTTTAAAGAAACTAATTATTTGGAATCATTTGTGTTTTTTAAGGCTATAAACCTACAAAACTGCGACCAAATGATATGTAATGTATAACCTACCTCTAAGTATACTTATTTGCATATTAGACTGGAATACAAGACATGAGCTACTCCTGTGATAAGATTGTGATTAGCAAATTCTAGAATAAGTAATAAAATGGGGTATTCGCTGTGTCTTTTCCAGTTTTCTGCCTCGTCACTCAGACCCATCCAGTGTGCAAGAAGATTTCGCATTGCCTCTGGGAAAAGTTCAGCTGCCAGCTCCTCTGGAGGCGGCAAGTTTGTAATGTGCTCAATGTGTTGGGCCTTAAATCCTTCAACCCGGTGGCTAATGGTGCTGTTGGCTGCATTGAACTGCTGGCCAAGCCAACCTGCCACAGCCTTCAGCAGACTGCTTGAGTAGATGGAGTAGCTCTGAAAATGAGTTTGAAACAGGGCCATCACAGTGTCCATCAGCTTTTCCTCATCAATCATCCCAGTAATACAGTATTCAACATAGTCCAGGAACTTTGTGGCAGTCTTTAAATGTTCTGCTTCAATACTTGTAAATAACTTCACTTTTTCCCCAAGGCTTTGAAGTTTCTGTGTAAGTAAAGTAGACTGCCTTAAGTTTGTTTGCCCTGAGGAACAGTAGTCATGGTCTGAAGATGATGAAATATCTGACTGATCTGTGACTACTGGAAAGAAGTTTGTTTCTACTTCGCCAGACTGTCGATGGACTTGGTATGATGAACATGTATTATTATTTTCCAAAATTGTTTGTGCCTCTTGATCATTTTGGGGTTGAACATCCTGGGCACCAAGATGATAGGTCATGTTCAAGTTGTTGTCGTTTATTCGAGATTTCCATAGATCCTTAGGAACACAATTATTTAAAACAAAAAACAATTTATCAGAAATTTTGAAAATATAAGGGCATAATAAAAATCGTAAAATGACAAATTTAAGTTACCTGAAATGACTCCATAACTGAGAGCTGATCTGGTTTGCTATACAGTTCGAATGCTACTCGAAAAACTCCATGAACACTATAGAACCACAGACTGTTGTTGGAATAAGGGAGTCGCAGTCCTTGGAATCTGTAGTCTAGAGGTCAATAAGATAAATATTATCCTCTAACCCTCTAATTAACTACTAATGAAAATTGACCAGGTCAAAAAAATAATAATCTAACCACATACCTGATGGGAAAACCAGTTTGGTCGCCAATCCTCGTTTAGCAAATTTTGCATGGTATCTGGGTTGGTTTTCACTGCGAACGTCTGTGTCTGAGAACAGATCAGCTCCAAGAAAGAGAGGGATCATCTGATCCTACATATCAAATGAAAAAATGAACAAATACAATATATTAACTGAAATTTCATTAATTTGAAGAATTATCTGACCATAAAAAAAAAAAAGAATGTTCATACATTAATAAATTCAAGATTCTTATTTTTTGAAGAATCATCAGGTTGTACAACTACACTACAAAAAGTTATAACGTTATACTTTATTTAAAATGATTAGGAAAACAGCTACACATTATTTAAAGAGACATTAATACACATTAATAGATGCAATTAATTAATTAATTAATAATCAAGATAAGGCAAACATTCGCTGGAAAAAAAAATAGTCTAAGCTTATTGGCTAGTACTAGCTGTTTTGAGATGGATGTAAGCTGGTGTCCCAGCTCGACCAGCTTGCTAAAAAGTAATCAAAAACCCTCTAAACTAAATCAGCTACGACCAGGCTGGGAGACCAACTTATGCTGGTTTTAGCTGTTTTTCTTTCAGCAGGTTATGAATACATACTCAAAACTCCATTGTATTATGGTACTTTTTGTTACTGGTACACCTACCTCATTTGTGCTTGGTTTAGCAACATTAAACGAGTTGTTGTTTGTAAGATACAAGAACCGCACCCTCCTTTTACCACACTCCCAATACGACATATTGATGAGAGAAATTCCTCCAGATGTCATGATGCCGTAAAGACAGGGCAGTCCGCCAAAGAGTAACAAAGACGTTAAAATACCGAACAAATTAAGCGTTTTTACTGCAAACGCCCTGCATGCCAGCTATCTTCAACGTGGTAACAAAAGAAAACTGTACAACCGTAAACAGACTGCTTTAGCTATGAGGTGTTTTTTTGCATGTTTAAATGCGTATTACTTCCTGACTGTGGTCTCCTAGCCAATCAGCAGCCCAAGAGTCAGCGCGTTGTAGGATTTGCCCTTTGAACTGTAGTACGCGTCGCGCATTGTGGTCATCAAACATGGCTGCGGTGGAGTTTGGGGACAGCGAATTATTCGATCAGTTCGAAGAGAAAGCGCCAGAGCGCAATCGTGTCATAGATGAAGTTGATAATGAAGAGAGTGAGAGTTCAGATCGACTGCGGGAGCTTCGGCAGACATTAGAAGTGTGCGAAGACACAATAGAGCGCCTGAACGCAGAGAATATCCTTATAGCTTATCCACCAGTGAGCGTGCTGGATCTCTCGCTTTAACTTGAAATGCATTTGAAATGCATGCTTGTGTAGTTATCATCTTCATCAGATGTTAAAAGCCCGTGTAACGTTATAGAAACATGTGGGGTGTTTGTGTAGAACAGATACGTGTTCAGTTCAGCTAAGATGAAAATACAATTGAATTTGCTTTGATAGCAGAGACTTGGTTTTAATCTGTAATCGATACTATAACTCTTATGCTGCTATTATGCAATTTTGGAATGCTTTTGTAAATCAAAGCATACTGTAACTTAAATCTTTCACATAAATGGAAATTACAGACATCGTATTTAGAAATCTGGCGCACAGATGATTAATTAAGTTCTAGTGTAAACTGTTTCTAGTCACCAGAACGATAATGATATTCTTAAAAACGCCAAAACTGACTGATTATATGGTCCCCAATATATTGTATCCCTACCCTTTGACTACCATTTGTTTTGGTTGTATTCACTGCTTGTTGTCTGTCACTGTCTGAGAGTCAAAATATGTACCTTAATGATGATCCACATGAGGAACTGAAGAGAAAGTTAAACATATTAAGTCGTCCTACGTGAGTAAAGAATGAACTTCAATTTCAAAATACAGCTAAACTGGGCATTCATTTAGAGTGGTTGATTAATTAATTATGGTCATTTTCATTCTAGTGGTATAAAAATAGAAGATTCTAAAATTGATGGGCCCCTTTGTCAAATTAACTATGGAAACAACATCATTTCCAAGTAGGTGTTTTCTGCATCACTTTATTTTAATGGTTCATGCTATTAGTTTTTCCAAACCTGTGTGTGTGTGTGTGTGTTTAGGCAGTGTCGGAAAGAAATGGAGGACTTCATCTTCAGTCTTGTCCAGAACAGACTACAAGAGTGTAAAAATGACCCAGAAGGCTCTGCTCTTCATGTCAAGCCACATGTATGCCTTTAATGTCACTGAACATTTCGTACAGTAGTCTTCATCAGTAAGCAAAAATGCTGTTTTTTTGATGTTTGCAGCATTCAAGTTTCCTTATGGAGGAAAGCTACAAAGTCAAGACTTCCAGTGACTTCAAGCATATAAAAAATGCTTTCAGCGTGAGTTCTACAAACCGAAGCCATAGCTCACATTATTCCTTTTCAATTGCTAATGAACCACAAATGAAACAAGTATTTCTTGTTTTGGGATTGTAGATGATCGGAAGTGTTTTATACTTCACCAACTTCTGTGTTGATAAACTTGGCCAACCGCTACTGAACGAAAACCCCCAGCTGACTGATGGATGGGAGGTTCCCAAGTATCCTAAACATTTACAGCAAGCTGTGCATTTACACTTGCTGTGCTCTTATTAATTTAAAGTTAAACAATGCTTTTAGTCTATTTGAATCATGTCTATGTATATCACTGCTCCTGAATCATTTTTGCAAAGATACCAGCAGATCTTTGGCCAAATCATTGCCCTTGAGGGCCAAGAGGTGCAGATAAAGGAGAAAAGGTATGGCAAAAGTTTACAATAGTAGCATTTGGATATTGGTATGTTTATATTATTATAAGACTAATGCTGGTCTTTACAAGACTTGTTGTTTTTCTTACTGGATTGCTTGTAAAGATTGATTAATTCCTGTTTTGCATTTCATTTGGTTTTCTGCTTGAGGAAGTGAAATCAGCTTGTGTTGTCTTTACAGACCGAGACCATGCTGTTTTAATTGCTGTTCTGAGGACCATCAACTGCGAGACTGTCCAGAGGTGTTTCTTTTAATACTAGATTAATACTTACAGTTACATTATGTTTTGAAATCGACATAAGATCATTGAAGAATGCAAGTATAAATCAGACTTTTTTCCACTCTTTAAGCCCAAAGATATGGCTCGTATTAATGAAAAGAGGAAAGAATTTTCACAGAACAACAATCAGAGCAACCAACGCTACCATGCAGAAGAGGTCGAAGAGCGATTTGCAAAGTACAAGCCAGGAAAATTGAGGTCAGCTGTCTTATGAAGTGTCATTGTGTGTCAAAAAAGTAAAAAATATCAGTCCAAACCTGTGAAGTTCACAGCATGTCCTTAACAAACAAATTGGTGTAACTTCTGCAGCCTTGCATTTATTGCATTCAATGGTTGGTTCATCCAAACATGAAAATTAGAGAAGTTGACATTGAAAATTATAGACCTGCACATACAATTCCTCAGCATATCAGTCCATGTATTCAGGAAGAAACACACTGTACACTTGCACAATATATCTGTTAAGAATTATGCTTTAGAAAATATAGATGTTCTCAAAGCTTACAGATGTGGACTCACATTTTTGTTTGATGTGATTTCATTTAAGCTCCAAGCTTACTGAATTCTGACTCCAGCACTGACAACAAAACAAATGCATTTTGTGTTTCCACCCATATTTTCCCCCCAGATATTTTAATTAGAATTTTTATCAGAAAATCAACTCAAATGAAATGCGATTCATATTGTCTTTGTATATAGTCAAGAGCTCCTTGATGCGCTTGGGATTAATACAAAAACCCTTCCTCCATTCATCTATCGCATGAGGGAGCTCGGCTACCCACCTGGCTGGTTAAAAGAGGCAGAAATGGAAAACTCAGGCCTGATGCTCTATGATGGTAAGGTTGAGTTTTATATTTTATTATGGCCAGTCATCAGTCAGGTTAAAGCCCTTAATTATAAGAGTTTGAAAATGTAAGACAATTATTACTAAGGGTTTTCTTACATAAGGGGTTTGTTGCAGCTGGCCAAATGACCTGTCATAAGGACCTGATCTTCACCTGTCATAAGCACGATTAAAGAAGGGTAGTGTGTTTTCAATAGAACTAAACTGCCGTTGGCTCTCTTACTTTTCTTCACAAGGATCAAACAATGAAGATGAAAACAACCACGGCCAAAAGATATCTTACGATGTCTCAAAGCTGGTTGACTTTCCTGGCTTCAATGTGTCTGCACCCCCCAACGTAAGAGATGTAAGTGTACACGCACATTTATTGGACACAAAACAATGCGTGGATTATTAGAGCACTGCTGCATTAAGAAGGACATAATGGAAAGTATTTGATGGTTAAAGTTTGGTGGAGTCTAGAGGGTTTTGGTTTCATTTAATGTTCTGTGTCAGCCGCACCGCACGGATAAAGAAACATTACTTTTGTGTAATAATAACAATAATAGTAATGAATTACGCAGACCGCAAAGAATTAATAAAGAAGATCCCCTGCAATAATGATTCTTCCAAACATAGTGTGGTACCACTATACAACTTTGTGATACTTCAGCAAAACTTTAACAAAACAAAGATATCGCAACAGCCCTACCACTGACATTTTCCTCAGGAAATTTAGAACTGTTAATTTACAGGCTGACCATCTACAAATGCAGATCTGTATGGTTATATATTATTTACGTGCATGTTTATGCGAGTATGCCGGCAATTAAAGATTATCTAGTCCATGATTAATGCATACTGACTATCTAGCTTGCTATTTTATTTAAATTCATCATGTTCTAATATATATGTGTTTTTTTTTTTTTTTGTACAGGATTACCGGTCTTTCAGTTCTGTTCCAATGCAGCCTCAGCACTGGAAGCAAAATTTTGCTGCTTTTTTAAGCAGTAACTTTCCAATGGTAAAAAAAAAAAAAAATCTGTTAATTTTTCTAATTTATTGCCTTTATCCTTATTTCCCAAATTGTTTATGACCTTGTGCATCCATATGTGCTCAGCAGGGCTCCGGCTGCAGTAAGAGGCATCATGAGTCTGAATCCACACCCCAGAAGGCAAAGAAATGGAGATCTAATTCAGAAAACCAAGAATCAGATATGGAGATAGAATCAGGTACACAACTTAAGCCTTAAACCTTTTTTCTGCTGAATCTCACTGTGACTTACACTATTTTGTATAGTTTGTTTGTATATTTTGTATCATGTATTCATATCAGAAGATACTACACAAATATTAGTGATGCACTGAAATATATATTTTTTTTGATTGTGTTGCCAAATTGATTGTGATTTATTGAATGGTAAATATACTAATAATAATGTTTAGTAAAGGTTTGTTCACGCATCAACTAAAAAAAAATCTTGGTTGATAAAAATGAAGATCCAATAAAAAGACGTCACCGTCTGAGAAGTGCTAATTAAACGTTACAGTATCCTTCATTGATTTTGCCCTCCAAAAAGTACATTTTCGGCCAATTATTTTCAGTTGCTTAAATTTTGTGCATCACTAAAAAATACTTGATTGTGAAAAAATATCATGATTTAATTTTTGTCCTCCTTCAGATCAAGACACGTCTCAACTTAGATCTGATGGTTTCCAGTTCCACCCACCACTTCCTCCTGGCTCTTCGTCCTTGGGCGTTGCTCCACCTCTGCCGCTGGGAACACCTCCATCCACACCTCCAATCCCTAAGGGAACTCCACCCCCAACTCCACCTACAAATTATTCTCCGTCCACTCAAGCCAGAGGGTTGACTGAGGGGGAAGAGTCAGAGGATGGGCTGACTCTGGAGGAACTGGAGGAGCAGCAAAGGCTTCTTTGGGCAGCCCTTGAGAACGCAGATACTGCAACCAACAGTGATTCTGAAGCTGGAGCTTCTGAGACCCCCGTCCCAAGTTCCCCTAGTGTTGTCACTTCACTTAAACTTGACTCGGAGGAAGACGGAGAAAAGATGGAGGACTCGAGTCATACATTTGAAATCAAAAGCACACCATCTTCACCTGCTGAGCCAGTAACTAATGTATGTGAGGATGAGCGGATAGATGAAACAGCCAGCGATGAACAGGAAAAACATTCAGTTAATGAAAACGTGATCGATTTGCAAGCGGAGATGAGTGACATTATTGTCCTGGATGAAGTTTATGAAGAAAACAGTAATCATGATGCAACAAATGGAACTTCAGACACTCCTCAGATAAGCACACAGGAGTCAAATGTACAAGTGGCCGATAACATGGAGGAACCTGTTGAAAATAAAGTAACTTTCGTCCCACACCGTAGCAGATTTGCTGAGGGAATAATTCCTTTTGAGGATACGCCTGAATTTACGGAGGTTGCTGAAGCGACAGGGGTTTACCTCAAGATTCGAGATTTACTGAAAGGCTCCCCAAGAAATCAGGCCAAGAACAAGAAATAATCAAAGTCGTCAGTTTTATACTGCCCACCTGTGGACAACAAGCAATGTTTTTTCTCTTATTACAGTCCTTTTCTATGTAGTTTTACTTTGGTGCTTTGTATATTTTTACTGCTATTGTGTGATTTTTAAAAACACAAAAAGGTAACATTTGGTTTGTACCTGAATATTAACTGACTGTGGGTACTTGTTCTGTGTGTAGGTGTTTTTTGTTTTTTTATTATTCCTGTTCCGTTTTCTGTAATTACACTTGTTATTGCTACATCTCATGGCATGCTGATTTGTATGTCCACCATAGATCATCTGTGTAATTTATTGTGAATATCTCTCAGCATAAATTTCTTAAGAATTCTCACTGAATTAAAAGTTTTAACTCAAACCTGGAAGTACAATGAAATCGTTGCACTTTATACACATTTTAATGGTAATGATTTTAAGTTTTATTAATGCAATTTTTACACCTTGTGCTCTGGCTCCTACTGCGTCTTTTTTATTATATCTTTTACATTTACATTTAGTTATTTAGCAGATGTTTTTATTCAAAGCGACTTACAAATGAGGACAATAGAAGCAATCAAAATCAACAAAAAAGCAACAATATGCAAACGCTTATGACAAGTCGCAGTACATGTAGCAAGTGTTTTTTTTTGTTTTGTTTTTTAATAAAGAAAACAAGTAGATAGAATAATAAAAGAAAGCTAGTGTTAGAGGGTCAGATAGATACAAAGAAGACTAATAAATACAAAGAAGAAAGATACATCAAACAGAATTAGAATAGAGACTGTATATCTACTTTATCACAATAGAATTTTAATTTTTGTTGACAACTTACTATATTTTCCTTCCACATTCAAAACAAGTCTTTGTTGTCAATTATTGCCGCACATTTTGTCTTTCCCCTCAATTTTTTAAAGACAGGAAAAATCTATTTACAATGAAAGTCTATGGGGAAAGGCATTCTGGAAGGTTTTGGCTTACATTTATATGATTTACACTACCAGTGAAAGGTTTTTGAGCAGTAATATTCTTAAAGAATTATCTTCTGCTCGCCAAGCCTGCATTTATTTGTTCCAAAATACAGCAAAAGCAGTAATATTGTGAAATATTTTTACTATTTAAAATACTTGCTTTCTATTTGAATATATTTTAAAATGTAATTTATTCCGTTTGATTTCAATTCTGAATTTTAGCCTTTTCAAGCCAATCAAGAATACATAGAGACTTACAGGTGCTGGTCATATAATTAGAATATCATTACATTCAAAAAGTGAAACTTGTATATTATATTCATTCATTACACACAGACTGATATATTTCAAATGTTTATTTCTTTTAATTTTGATAATTAGAGCTTACAGCTCATGAAAGTCAAAAATCAGTATCTCAAAATATTAGAATATTTATATTTGAGTTTGAATAAATGACCATCCCTACAGTATAAATTCTGGGTATCTCTTGTTCTTTGAAACCACAATAATGGGGAAGACTGCTGACTAGGCAATGATCCAGAAGACGAACATTGACACCCTCCACAAAGAGGGTAAGTCACAGAAGGTCATTACTGAAAGGTGTGGCTGTTTACAGAGTGCTGTATCAAAGCATATTAAATGCAAAGTTGACTGGAAGGAAGAATTTGGGTAGGAAAAGGTGCACAAGCAACAGGGATGACCGCAAGCTTGAGAATACAGTCAAGCAAAGCCGATTCAAACACTTGGGAGAGCTTCACAAGGAGAGAACTGAAGCTGGAGTCAGTGCATCAAGAGTCACCACGCTCAGACGCCTTCAGGAAAAGGGCTACCAAGCCACTTCTGAACCAGAGACAACGCCAGAAGCATCTTAACTGGGCTGTGGAGAAAAAGAACTGGACTGTTGCTCAGTGGTCCAAAGTCCTCTTTTCAGATGAAAGTAAATTTTACATTTCATTTGGAAATCAAGGTCCCAGAGTCTGAAGGAAGAGTGGAGAGGCACAGAATCCATGTTGCTTGAAGTCCAGTGTGAAGTTTCCACAGTCTGTGATGATTTGGGCTGCCATGTCATCTGCTGGTGTTGGTCCACTGTGTTTTCTGAAGTCCACAGTCAACGCAGCCATCTACCAGGAAATTTTAGAGCACTTCATGCTTCCTTCTGTTGACAAGCTTTATGGAGATGCTGATTTCATTTTCCAGCAGGACTTGGCACCTGCCCACACCGCCAAAGGTACCAAAAAGCTGGTTCAATGACCATAGTGTTACGGTGCTTGATTGGCCAGCAAACTCGCCTGACCTGAACCCCATAGAGAATCTATGGGGTATTGTCAAGAGGAAGATGAGAGACACCAGACCCAACAATGCAGATGACCTGAAGGCCACTATCAGAGCAACCTGGGCTCTCATAACACCTGAGCAGTGCCACAGACTGATCGACTCCATGCCACGCCGCATTGCTGCAGTAATTCAGGCAAAAGGAGCCCCAACTAAGTATTGAGTGCTGTACATGCTCATACTTTTCATTTTCATACTTTTCCGTTGGCCAAGATTTCTAAAAATCCTTTCTTTGTATTGGTCTTAAGTAATATTCTAATATTTTGAGATACTGATTTTTGACTTTCATGAGCTGTAAGCTCTAATCATCAAAATTAAAAGAAATAAACATTTGAAATATATCAGTCTGTGTGTAATGAATGAATATAATATACAAGTTTCACTTTTTGAATGGAATTAGTGAAATAAATCAACTTTTTGATGATATTCTAATTATATGACCAGCACCTGTATATCTAAATTGAATAAACCTATTGTTCCATATTGGGGTTCTGTGTGGAGTGAAATTGTGACTGTATAATAATTTCCAATACAGCAAGACCTGTTGAGGAAGATAATTTGATTGGTTGTCTGGAAAATCACATCTTAGTAGGAAATCAATTCCACCCAATTTTCTAAATAAACCTCTGGGAATACAAAACCAAAAATTATTTTCATTTGTTATAAACTTTTTAAGTCATTTAACCTTCAACATACCATTTATACAAGAAAAATCAAAGGCTTGTAATCCACCATTTTCATAGTCTTGTATAAGTTGTGCTCTCTAAATTTAACCTAAATGTAAAGTTGAAGTTAATTTGGTTGATGGTGTTAATAGCTGTTTTAGAAAGACAAAGATGCAGGATAGATACACCTAGCCAAACTCTCCATTTTAGTTAAATAAATTCTACCAAAAATTTACAAATCCCGTGGCATCCATGCATAAAACTGCATTCATTCCATCTGTCCCAAACATTTAGTTTTTCCATCATGATCTCATCTTTAGAAATGTATAGGCCCATGCCTAAAAACCTGAAAATTTTGAAAAGTAATTTACTATCTCAATTAGGCTACTTTAGGAATCGATCAAGATTTTTTTATGAAAAATGTGGTATCCTCATCCAATTGACTAATCACAATTTCCTGTCCAAACACGTTTAATCTTTCAATTTTGGAATTTTTAATAAGGAAGGCCAACATCTCTGCAGCCAAAAAACAAACAAACAAAAAAACAATGAAGGTGAGATGGGGCAGCCTTGTTTAACTCCCCTCTTGATATAAAATGCAGGTGAAGTACCTGTTGGTAGGGCAACTGAGGTATTAGTATTTGTGTAAAATAACTGAATAACCTTACAAAAATTCTCGCCAAACCCATACATTTGTAAACACTTCAAAATAAAAAGGAATGCTCTAACATATCAAAAGCTTTATATTCATCCTCAGTTTCATGTTGAAGCTCCTGCCGACCGATGTTTGCTTTTCTCCTCTGCCCGCCTCTTCAGCTCCGTTGTCCTGGGCGGAGCGGAGAGACTGTACGTCATGACGCCACTCGTGTCGCTGGTGAAGTGGGTGCTTGAACGCACCAGGTTAAATCCTCAACCAACGCGGGCGTCAAGCTAAGTAGATAGAAGAGAATCCCGGCGCAATTCATTTTCGGTAGCACTACGCAGCCAGAAGCCAGCAGGTGAGCACGCGATCGCCGGGTTAAGTGCTCAGATGAGAGGGTGGCGTGGATCGCGAGGAGATCACCACCGCATTTTACCATCGGAAGTTGCTAAGTCAGAATTTCCCATCTAACACAGGTTGCTCCTCGGCCCTCGGTCAGCACTCGCTAACCTTAGACACCTTCGTTAGGTTTGTCATCAGCTGTTCTTCCTTGTAAACTAAAGCTGTGGTGTAAACGCGTTGGTGATAGATGTGTTGTGACTAGCACTGCGGTTTTATTGACTGCGGCTCTCTCTATTTTGGTTCGATTAGTCAAGATGTGACATTGCGGAAAGTCGTCATGAGGACTAACTGCTAGTGAACTTTCTCCATGTTCATCGCGTATTGAAACTTGCGTGTAACTTGAAGGGGAAAGTCATGTGACGCCAAAATATATCGGTTTAGTTTTTGTGACGTGGTTTGTTGATTATTTCGTGTGGGATTATTTCAACTTTTTCTGAACTCCGTTAAAATGTTATTGGAAAACTAATTTACCTCATTAAAGCTACTCATTTGGGCTTTACGGTCAAAACTTCCAAGTGTTCTTCGTTAAACCTATAGTTTATTTAAAGGCTTTGTAAATGATATCCTGTTCTTCATATTAGGTCGTTGTTTTGGTTGAAATCCTAAACCGGGCTCGCATTGGTCAAGCTGTAGGGTAAATCGGCTCAGATTTTGAAGCCCCAGATGTGGCGCCTGATTATAATGCTGCACTAGATTTTATGCCAGAATAAAATAATTCGAGGACAAGATTCAACTTTTGAGTAGCTTTTCCATTTTTCATTGCCACTGCAAAATGAAATATTTGATTGCTTAAACTAGTTGTTAGTGTTTACTGAAGTTTGTCTTGTTGGTCAGTGTTTTCTGTATTCAGTGTTTAACTTGTTTTGGTTAAGAGTAAGATATTGTCATGGAGAGTCAAATAAAACTGAATTCTGAGTTGCCATCTTTTACAGAAGTTTAGTTTCTTCTTTTTACTAGTTATCTTTAACTACCATGTATTTTTGTTAAAACATTTGATACTATAGGCTACTTGCTCATGTTGTAGTGCAAAACATCTGCTGCTATTGAGGTGGGAGATGTTACAGGTTTAGTTAGATTTAAGGGTGAGTTCAAATGTAGGGATAGGGTCAACAGTGTAATTATTGATGTAATTACAGAGATTAATTACAGATGTAATTTACATGAAGGTATTTTAGATACTTTCAAGCTGGGCATGCACACGATTGTATTAAATTATTAATTTAAAGACTAGTTGTAGTTACAGACATTTAGCATATTTAATTTTTAAATGTTGATCATTTCAGTACACTTTTATTGACATTATTGAAGGGATAGTTCACCCAAAAATGAAATTTTGCTGTTAATGTACTCACCCTCTGGCCATCCAAAATGTAGATGACTTTCTTTCTTCAGTAGCGACGAAAGACGATTTTTAGCTAAATCCATGGTCCTTGTTGGTTCATATTATGCAAGTCAAGGGGTGCCGTCACTTTGAGAGTCAAAAAAGCTGTCTCTACTGAAGACAGGAAGTCATCTACATCTTGGATGGCTAGAGGGTAAGTAAATTAACAGCAGATTGTTTTGGGTGAACTGTTCCTCTAAGTTCTTTAAGACAAAGAATTGAATATTAAGGAAATTCCATGCTTTTGTGCACGCAACAATCCATTATTTCATGTTCCTTCTTGAGTCTGGGTCTCTGTATACAGCATATCAAAAACAGTGCCAAGCCACCTTTATTTATGTAGCGCTTTATACATCAATTATGAAGTTCAATTCAGCTGTAAAGCAGATCTGTGGAAGGCAATAGTATCATTATGTTCAATTCAGTTCAAAATTCGTTCTCGTCCAATAGTATCCGTGCAAGTGAATGGATAATATTACTGAATATTAATTGTCTTATAAATCCCAGTGTTAAATTGTCCAAGTTAAGATGAAGAAAATCCTAAATTGAAGAGCTATTGTCAAAATAAACGTTCGGTTTCACTTGAAGACATTGCGGCAGAAATATATTCCTATTGTTCAGTAGAATGTACGTAGGCTATACTAAAATTATTAAAACCTTATTTTTAAGGAATAATCATACAATATTTCTCCAATGTTTTAATTGTAATATTAAATACCCTTTATTTAAAAAAAAAATAAGATTTGTTTAATTTTCATTCATTTAATTTATCTTTTAATTAATGTTTTATGCCTAAAAAATGTAAATACACAACACAGAGTTTCTGAGGAAAAAAATCATAAGGCTATTGTAAGAATAAATGAAACTTGTTTTTATACTTTCAAATAATTAGACATGCTAAAATAGAATTTGGTAAAATTTGGTGAAACATTTAATTGGGCTCTAAACATGTAATTTTTGTTAAACTTTTAATAAGTTGATGTTAAATTGTTTACGTTTCATGATTTTAATGAATTATACATGCTTTTTGATTTAATACGATTTAATTTGACCATTAAAAAGATTAATTAAGAAAAATAAAACGGAACCCCCACCCCCCCAAAGCCATAAACCTAGGGGAAACACGTGAAATGGTGTAAACGTCTGTCCACAAATATGATGTAAATTCTGCAAATGTGAAAATAAAGTGAATCTGGCGCCTGTTGCTTTCCCAAGTGGATTTTATTGTAAGCAATTCAAACTGTGTAGCAGCACATTAAATATTTTGCAGACTTTTTTAATCACACTAAGTAGGGATGCATGATGTATCATGATACAATATATCTGTGGCCAATATATTACTAACCAGTAGCTGGGAAAAATGAAATTATTATAATTGTTTTCATCAGTGGAATTTCCCGGATGATAAGTTGTGGTATATTTGCGTTCACCAGAGAATTAGTCTCTAAGTTCCTGGAGCTTTTCTGTTTTCAGATGATCTCAAGCACATGTGCAGCATGTGTGTTTGGGAATACGTGTAGCCAAGTTATCATGTCATTTCACTCTGTGGGGATTATTTCAGCATCTTTGCACCATGTTATGTTATTTTTTGCACTCATCTAAACCATGATAATCTGCCGTAAGTAAAGATATGGCATTTGAAGTACTTAGTTTATGGGTCAGTCCATCTCATAGCGGTTTAGTAGAGGTTACTTGACCATTATTGTCAACCATTTTGAGTCTGATGAAAGGAAAAACAATATTTGCTTTTATATATTTTGAGTAGAAAATAAGATTTTCATTCACAGTTGTTTACACGTTTCCTTATTTTTAAATTGCCATTTGACTTTTTACAGGTTGTTTGTTCCAACTTGTTTGTTTCAACTGACTTTTCACTTATTGTCATAAATGCTCGTGAAAGGCAAGCACAAAAGATAATTATTACAGTGTTACAGTTTGAAGTGGAATACAGCAAATTCTACAATAAGGGTCAAACTGTTTTCAACGACGCACCCCAGTGACACCATTAGCAAGCAATTTCAAGAATGACTCTCAAAATAATTATTTAGTGAATTCACTCCCACATTTAAATGCGGCTAATGAATATTTGTCAGTCATACAGTGTTATTTGACATGTGGGATCACAGAATGTGACAAACCTCATTAACTCAAGTGAATTAAATATTCAGCCATATGCATTTGCACATGGCTTAATTCGAATATTTCAGTGTGACAGACGTACAGTGACATCAAATTGTTAGAAACACATACGCAATTGTTATACAACAATCAGTGCAAAGGAAGGGCTGCGATTGTTAATTGAAATGAACTGTCTCAAAGAACAAGTGACAAAATAAAAAAGGCTCTTAAAAGAAGAATCGATTTCCTTTGATGGAATCAATTCTTGATCTCAGTGCCTTGGAAACTATTCTTTTTCGAATTGATTCCCAGCTCTGTGAATCACTGAAGTGTCACTCACTTTATCTCAGCACAAGCTCACTAAGTACTTTTTATTGGCTAATTCTTGATAACCGTTTTATATATTAAGCCTTTACTTAATTTATATACTTGAGTGTAGGACTTACTTTCTGTATAGAGTTAGCTTTGTTGCGCAGTAGAAAACACTGTGAGCACATCGGAAGTTTGCTGTTACTTATTGCTTATGTGTGCAGTGTGAAATAGGCTTTACACTTCACACTCAACTCCACCAACATACCAGTGAAACAATGTGTTGCATGAAATTACTGAAACGGCAGAAAGCAAGACACATCCTTGCATAGGCCTATATCATGCACGCTGTATCATAATAGGCTGATATATTTCTCTTTTCTTTCTCTCCGCAGACACTGCTGCACCCTTCTCTCCTTCACTTTTTATTTTTAATTTAATTTTTTTACTTTTTCCTACACTGTTGCACCGAACTCAACAGTCAATGTTTATTGGAGAGGAAACGTGCAAGTACAGACAGACCATTTCAGAGCAACAATGAGCACATCAAAACCCAGTGGACTCAAAGCACCCAGCAAAATTGGCAGAACAGCCAATGCTGGAGTCACGAAGACGTCTCCTTCTGTAGGTAAGAGCCATCTCTTTTTACTATATATATATATATTTAATTTTTTTTTTTTTTATATTATGCCATGGTCTGTCTGAATACTCGATTCTGATTGGCTGGCAGGTGTTGATTAAATTCACTGAACCGCACAGGTAGTTCCAGGTCAGGGGAACCTTGGTAAACATTGGTAACCATAGTAACATACAGTTACAGTTAAATAGTAATACAGAAGAAAATAACCGTCATTTTTATTGTTCCGGTCAAATATTGCAGCGCAAATATTATTAACATCTTTAATATGTGAATGCTGGCAAATGACCATGGCATAAACGGGATAATCAATGGCTAGCTGTGCATTAAACGATTTGAATGCACTCCGCGGAGGCAACCTCCCTCCGCTGCGCGTCGGATGGTTCTTCGCCTCCACGTCGTGCATTCAAATAGTTTAATGCACAGCTAGCCGTTGATTATCCCTTACATATACAATATCAGTAATATTGTTTCTGAAGTAGTTCAGTCAAAAATTCATTTTTGGGTGAACTAACCCTCTAAGGTTCACTTCCTTATGTAATTTCAAATCTCAAGTTATTGTAACAATTTCTTTCTGCAGTCATATGGCTGTCTAATACGAATAAAGGACTTGTTAGGTGAACCAGACTTGCAGTGACCCTTTGCAGTAATGAAATCAGGTCAAAAATATAAGCAGCCTATGTTATTCTAAGTTTTTAAATTCAGTTATTTCTTAATAATGACAGTTTGTATATTAAGTGCAGAATCAGTAAGTGCATTGTGGTAATTGGAATTTTGAACAAAGCCTATTTCTTTCCTTCCTTTGGAACAGGTGCTGCTAAACCAACACAAGGTGAAAAATCCCCAACCGAAGCCCAAGATGCAGGAGAGCAGTTCAAGATCGGGGATCGTGTCTGGGTTAATGGCAACAAGCCAGGCGTCATTCAGTTTTTAGGAGATACCCAGTTTGCCCCGGGCCAGTGGGCTGGAATTGTACTTGACGAGCCAATTGGGAAAAACGATGGTTCAGTGTCAGGTGTGCGCTATTTTCAGTGTGAACCGTTGAAAGGTATTTTCACACGGCCGTCCAAGCTTTCGCGCACAGAAGGTGAGCCGGACGGCACAACAACGGCTCCTCCGTCCCGTGCTGCATCACCTACACCCTCCACTACATCAGTATCTGCTTCGACCAAGAAACCAGCTTCACCTACTAAAACTGCTACACCAACCTCAGACCTGGTGCGGTCAAAGAGCGAGTCGGTGTCCAATCTGTCAGAGACTGGCTCGGTCAAGAAAGGTGATCGGGAGCTAAAGATCAACGATCGAGTGCTGGTGAGAGTGTTGTGATGGTATAGTGATGAGCGTTATTGTGTGTCAAGTTAGGCTAATTCAAGGATTTAAGATTGTCAGTTCCAGTCCTGCTCTCCACATTTTGAATGTCTCTCTTATCAGACACACTCAGTTCAGTTCATGGATCTCTCTTCTTGAAGCTGATGATCTGAATGAGGTGTTAAATAAGGGGGATATACAAAATGTGCTGCACAGAGGGGGTCCCAGGATCGGAATTGAGAACCAGTGATTTACGGCATTATTTAATCCGCATTTTGCATGTTCTTTTATACTCATTATTTATGCATGTTTTATGTTTTATTTTTTTTAATGCATTATAATGCATTTATAATTCCATATACAAATTTTGCTGTATCATCTGAATAATCTACAACAGTTATATAACATTGCAAGCTACAGTACAAATATTTATCTTGAATTTGTGTTTCCTCCAGCTTTTAAACTACTGGTCAAAAGATTTTTTTATGTTTTTTTTAAAACGCATATATTTTATGCACACCAAGGGTCCATTTATTTTCATCAATAAATACAAAACAATAATAATGTGAAATATTACAACAATTAAAAAGAACTGTTTTCTTAATTTTATATATTTTTTAAATGTAATTTATTCATATGATGCAAAGCTGAATTTTCAGCTTCACTACTCCAGTCTTCAGTTAAAAAGTAAGATAAATTAATAAGTTTATTCAACAAGGACACATTCAATTATTCTAAAGTGTGAGAGTAAAGAAATGTTTTATTTTGGAAAATATTTTATTTCAAATAAATGTGGTTCTTTTGTACATTCTTTTTATCAAAGAATCCTAAAAAAAAAGTATGTTTTCCAAAAATATTAGGCAATTTTCAATATTGATACCAAATCTGCGTATTAGAAAGTTTTCTAAAGGATCATGTGACACTGAAGCATAAGAGACGTCTTTTTAAAAATAGTTTAAAAATCTTTGATCGGTAGTGTAAAAGCTTAAGAATTCGGCATATTAAAACCTAGGTTTGAATATCTGAAACTGAAGAATTCAAGATAAATATTTTTATTGTAACGTGTAGTGTTAGCTGGTTCTTGTGAAAAGCGAACCCAAGTGTGAACACTGAAGTAACTATTTCAGTCTGTTGGTCTTTGTGTCTCAATTTCTCAGCAGTAGCAATATGAGAATCCTCATATGTAATTGAATGTGAGGGTTGAAATTGCAATATATGATAAAATAATCACAATATATTTTTTGGCAAAGTTGTGCAGCTGTATAATATAATAACAATCAAAATAAAATAAAAACAATCAAAATAAAAGATATTTTATATGTTTACTTGCTTGTCATGTTATTATGTATGCATTATAATGCTTGAATATTGCGTTCTAAATACAGGCTTCATATAAAAATAAGTGACAGTGAGCCTCTTAATATCAGTCAGAATAAACAAAGTAATAACCTTTAAACTCTGTATCGAGAAACATTGTACCAGTGAATTATTAGGCTGTTACAGTGAAGCTGCTGTTACACATATTTCACTGTTTAGGAGTCCTGTGTATCGGAATGCATGTTAAGTTCTTGTTTCCTTCACATATTTTAGGTTGCTGGCTCAAAAGCTGGTGTAGTGCGTTTCTTAGGCGAAACCGATTTTGCCAAGGGTGAGTGGTGTGGAGTTGAGCTGGATGAGCCCTTGGGAAAGAACGATGGTGCTGTGGCTGGAACCAGGTACTGTGGCCTGTTCTTACATTTACCATCTATCCAAAAAGGTAAATTATCAGAATGCCTAGAGTTTTTCATTAATGGATTTGTGCATCATCAGGTATTTCCAGTGTCAGCCCAAGTATGGTCTGTTTGCACCAGTGCACAAGGTGACCCGTATAGGTTTTCCTTCCACTACCCCAGCCAAGGCAAAGACCACTGTGCGGAAGACAGCGGCCACACCATCAGGATTGAAACGCAGCCCCAGTGCCTCCTCAATCAGCTCCATGAGCTCTGTGGCCTCATCTGCTAGTTGCAAGCCAAGCCGAACAGGCCTGGTGAGTTACATTAGTCCTCATATGCATGCATTTCTTTGGTTACATAACTTCAGCATGCTTAACAGGGCCAAAATGTGTCATTTCTGGGATATTTGCAGCACCAAAACGCAACTGCAAAATCATTTCCCAGACTGTTTTTTTCCATCAGCTATTTTTTGGCAAACATTAGTGTTTGGCAAACTCAAGGAATTGATTGAGCCAGTTGACAAGCCAGGTCTCAAACAAATAGGGCAATGTTTTGATAGCAGAGTCACATGAATAAATTCACTGATCTGTTGCACTGTTTTAGTGTGCAGCATTTCAGGGAAACCAGCTTACAAATGGCTTTCCTAGGCAAATGCCTGCTTTCTACCCAAATAAGGCTTGTTATAAAATGCACTGGAAATAAACTTGACGTGTTTACAGTTTATCCGTGCATGCTAGCATCAAATTGGTTGTTTTCTATGAATCCATTCCTAATTTTCTGAAAAGCATACTAACTATATCTTATGTGCTCAAAATCCCAAAAATCATAATAGCTTGTATTTCTGTAAACACTTTCATTAAACCTTTCTTTATCATTGGAGATTCAATATTGTGCATGTGTGCATGCGCAGTCCTGAGCACACGTCTCAGAACGCTGACTGTTTCTAACGGCAGCTGCAGTGATGGGATGATTTTACCGATTAGCGATTGGTTCTTTTGCTTAGAGGGCGGGGCTTTGTTTGATAAAGCGTCCATATTGAGCATTGCATTTTGCCCCATTCAAAACTATACGAGTGACACATCTTGGGTATTCTATTGTCTTTGATATTACTCACCTGGGGCCAGTTGCATAAACTTAGCCACTATGTTAAGACTGTGTAGAACTAGTTTGACCAACTAGCAGTTGCCAAGGGGTAATCAGTCTTACTTTAATCTACCTTTTCATAACTGAATTGAAAAAGTTGTGACCAGTCTTGAAGACAATTAGGTGACTAACTTTTTAAGACTAGTCTAAACAGTTTATGCAACCGGCCCCTGCTTACTTTGTAACAACTGTAACTAAGTCTAGCTTTAGAGGGAAGGTCATATCTGAAAACTATATCTGAGTAAATATTATATGAAACAGTAAATAAAGTGTTTGTAGTTTTAAAGATCCTGAATGAATTTCTCTCTGAAGTTGACTGAGACATCTACAAGGTATGCGAGGAAGATCTCGGGCACTACGGCACTTCAGGAAGCCCTGAAGGAGAAACAGCAACACATTGAGCAACTCCTTGCCGAGCGTGACCTGGAGAGAGCTGAGGTTGCCAAGGCAACCAGCCATGTGGGCGAAGTGGAGCAGGAGCTTACGTTACTGAGAGAAGGCCAGGAGCAGGTTAGACCCAGCTGTGTCGTCGTCTTTTATCTGTTTATTTATTTTGTATCAAGTAAGGAATAATTTGATAACAGGCTGTTGAATTATAGAAAAATAATGCGTGGTCATGCCCCAACGCAAAGAGGGTGTTTTTTTTCTGTTATTTTTTTTCTATAATTTTCTTAATCAGCCTGTTGTCAGTTACCACACCTCAAGACATTTTTCAGGTTTTTGTCCTTGAAGCGGTCTTCTAAATTAGATTATTACACATTCCATCTTAATGCTCCATTGCGATTTGCAAATGCAAAATGCTCTAGAAATATAATGTGGTCGATACCTCACTACTTTAGCCTGTTTTAGTCTTTCTACTTCAAAAGTTTACGTTTAATTCAATGTTTTACATGTCATTTTTTGTATTTTGTGAAATGTGCTAGTAGTTATTAAGTACAAATTATTTCTACACCAAATTTTTTTTTTTAGTGTAGAAAAATAATTAGCAGTTTAACGCCGGTTTCACACCGCAAGCGTGAGCGGCGCGTGAGCAGCGCGTATTTTTTTCGGCGCCCATGTTTACAAATGAGTGCATTCACACCGGCAGCAGGAGCAACGCGTCAGCGTCAAGCAGGAGCGTCGCGTGAGCAGCGCTGCAGCGATGGTTTCGGCGCCGAGTCTATTTTTGCTGCGCCGCTCACGCTCAATTAAAGTGACAGCACACTTTTGATGGACAAAATAAATATTTCACACAAAACGTGCTAAAAATGCACAGAATAAGCATGTCTAGTGTGTTTTAAGACGAATTGGAGTAAGTCAGGAAAGAAAATGAACAATCAAAAATATGTATAGAAGATTTACCCATTTTAACTTGTTTTTCATTTTTAATCACCATAAGAAAATTATAACTTAAATAATTTTATCAAACTCACAACGAACAATTCATCTTGCTCAGGATCTTAAGTTACAATGGAGTATATACAGTAGGCCTACATAATAAATTCATTTTTCATTCATTATTGACAGCTTCTATAAGAAATGGAGATTATGGGTAAAAGTGTATATATTAAATAATAATAATTTTTAAAAAACAGTATAAACAGCACTTTCTATATTTGAGTATGACTGAAACAACATGATAGGAGATGTTTTTGTTGTTGACCATTTACACGCTAATCCCCAAGACTTCAAAACTTTCAAATTTATAACTGACCAACTTCTAAAAACAAATTTATAGTTGTCTTTGTAAAGAAATATGTCGCTTTGGAGCCGCTGCTGTGACGCTGAACAAACGTTTCCAGTGTGAATACTCTGGCGAGTCTGACGCTGCAGTGATGCTGTAGTTACGCTGACGTGACGCTGCCGCGAAGCTCACGCTTGCGGTGTGAAACGGGCGTAAGACTGGAATACACTACACAACTTTTAAAAACTGAACCGATTTTAAAACGTGCACCTTGTTGCTAGGAGATGCATGACAAATTAAAACAATGTGTGTTCTAAAATCAGCCCAACATATATAACATGTTTTATATCCTCCGACTGGATGTATTCATAGTCTGAAGCTAACAAATCAAGAGACTATGAAGTCTGCAAAATATCAGCTTCACCAGACTCGTAATCTGGGCAAAAGTTGTGTAGTGTATTCCAGCCTTTAGAATGTCTGTCAGCTCATCAGGTGCAATCATTCTGAGTACTTTTCTGGATGCAATTCAGAAATTAGCTGTAGCCCAATGTGTTTTAAGCTGTAGATACTTTTGAGTGTGTAACAGAAGAATAGGCAAGTTTTGGACAGCTCATATTGATGTTCGAGTTCTGGGACTACTTCATTTATATTAGTAAGGTTACCATTTTTCAGATGATTACAACATAAGTTGAGCTTATTAACATTAGCCCCTGATTTAGGCCCATTTTTTTTTTTACACCAAGATAATGGTAGCAAGGCATGACCATAACATAAAACAATTGCTTATGGATTTGTTTTGAAACATAACATAAGACTAATTCATGAGTGGTGGTCAACCGATATAGTTGTTTGTTTTTTTTATGTCTGATGCAGATCTGACATTTTGGAAAGCATACATAATGTAATGTTTAAGTTATTAGAAATAAATAATTTAAAAATGAATCAATTAGATTCAATTAAAGGGATAGTAGATAATTCTGTCATTAATTACTCACAAACCCGGTGTTACAATCGATACACAATAACTTACAATCATAGAAATTGCTTGTGGGTGTCCAGTGTTGTTGTTTTTTTTTTTTTTTTTTTAAAGACTGCTTTCTGCATACAATTCACTCTGCTTGGATCATTTGCACAGGTCTTGCACACAGTACACATGTTTTTAATGCACAGTTTAGAAGATTTAACTGCATTTGCTAAAGTTTACACTGTTTGTGGAATTAAATGTTTATTAGATATTCAAATACTGATTTTAATGATATAAATGCGCATTTGCAGAATGCTGTCAGCATATGAAAAAGTATTATAGCCTTTATAAGCTAATGAAGAGGAAGAACGAGCGGTCATTTACGTCAGTTCTCAGGCTCTTGAGGTTCTAATAAAAGCCTTTCTTCCCCTTGTTACTTCCACTTGATACTTTCTGTTTCAGAAGTAGTGGTTGTGAAATCAATTCATAAACGTAATATTTATATTTTGTTTATATTTATTTATAATGTTTATTTTAGATTGTCATCTAGCTACTACAGTACACAAACCTATGCTGGTGTGCAGTAGAGCCTTTAATTACCATTCTATATAATGTGCTTCTTAATGACACACACCCACACACATATCGGAGATCGCACAGCTCACACATCGATGAGCAAAGAAGCTTGTCAACGCTGCCCCGCAACTTTTATTAATAACAGTTTAAATACTGAATCACTAGGCTACATTATATTTTCCAGCAACGAGAGGATATAATCGCTGTTTTTGAGGTAAACTCACTTATTGTAAAGAGAGACTCAGAGATACGCGTACATGCAACTTTCATTTCTCTCTCTCTCAAATTGGCCATATTTGAGAAAAAGGTTTAGTGATTTCTAAAATCTTTCAAATCTTCACTAATGCCAAAAATGCTTACATTTATGTGTCTTTTTGTTCGCTTGGGCAGCCATGTTGCCACTGTAGCTGGTTTATGCTGATAGTTTTATATATATATATATATATAATATTAGTAATATAATTTGCACAATAATTTCTATTCATTTAGTCAGTCAGTTCAGTATGTTTTTCTTACAGCTATGGAAAATATTAATGCAAGTTATAAGGTTAGATTAATGTAATTGTTTTGAATGGTTTCTGTAGTATGTGTTGGAGGTTGATGCCAAAATGGACCAGCTGCGAGCTCTTGTGGAGGCTGCGGACAAAGAGAAGGTGGAACTGCTCAACCAGCTGGAGGAGGAGAAGAGGTGTAGTATTAATGAATCAGTTTAAGATTTCATCATAGTAAAGACTCCATGAAATCAGTTTAAATTGTGTGGCTTTTCATGACTTTTATGAATGTATTTGCATATAAATAACCTTAGAGCTAGTAAACACAGTATTCATTAATAATGAATATTGATATTGTTGATGCAGGGGCATATGAAGAGTTCAGATGCAAAAGCCTCTAAGTGCCGCCTGAAATGTTCTTTATAAAATAAGCTTTTTTTCTCAGGCTCCTATGTTTATGTTCAGTTATTTCACTTTAATGACAGTGAAAAGAACCTATTCATTGGCATTAAAGTGAAATTACTGAACCTACACATCGGAGCCTTAGATAAATGCAAATTTTTGAACAAAAATTTCAGATGGCACTTAGAGGCGTTTGCATTTTTGTTCAATAAAATGCATAGAACGAGAATAGGGTTCACCCAAAAATTAAAATGCTGACATAATTTACGCACCATAATGCCGTTCCAAACTTGTATTACTTTCTCCACTCTGTCAAACACAAAAGTAAAATAAATAAATAAAAATAAACCCTTACAATACAGCTGACAAAGGGGTAAAAATGTAAAATAGAAACAAAAATTGACAATGATAAAAATTATTGTCCCAAACAGGAAGGTGGAGGATCTGCAGTTTCGGGTGGAGGAAGCTTGCATTACCAAAGGAGATTTGGAGGTATTTGAAGTTTTTTGCTCTGATATAACATTCAGACCCACAGCTGTTGTCACACTAGACTCTGAATTTAAATGACAAGATGCGTGACCAATAGAGGTTTTAAATACCACAGATTGACCGCAGACTTTAAAGCTGCAGGTTTGCAGAGTTGATGGTAGTTTTCAATGTTATCCATGTCTGTTATTTACATGTTGCTTGTTTAAAACAGACGGCAGGAGTGTCCAACCCTGCTCCTGGAGAGCTACTGTTCTGCAGAATTCAGCTCCAACCCTAATCAAACACACCTGAACCAGATAATCAAGGTGTTCAGGATTACTTTATAATTACAGGCAGGTTTGTTGGAGCAGGGGTGGGGCTGAGGTCTGTAGGATGGGTGCTCTCCTGCAGCAGGGTTGGAGATCATCATATCAATATTTACTACTCCCTAATTTAAATTTCGAACCAAATAAAGATGTTACCACAATGAGAAAAATCTTTTATTTAGACTGGACTGCCAGTTTTTTGTTGACCTAACTATAAAAGTACTCCATGTATCCATTCAGCAGAACTTATGCATTTTCAAATATTATACATAAGTCTTGGTCACACTACTTTGAGTTCAATATGTTTGTATCATTTGAATCATCTGCAAAATAAGATTTTAAAGAGCTGTAATGTTTTCTGATTTTGTTTCTTATTCATGAATCAAGTACTCTTGATAGGTTCATTGATTGTTTCCAGCCTTCATTATTGCACATTTGAGTTGTTTTCATGACTTGACCTTCTTATTCAAAAATAACTCTTAGGTTATTTTCATCCATTCAAATTCGTGAAACTGTTGGCTAATGATTTTAGGTTATAAAACATGCAAATTAGCAACCTAGACAATGAATTCTTGTGGAGATGCTTTACATACTTGAACAGTTGTAGCAATACTAAATAAAATTGTTTAACAATTTAAAATTAAGTGAATTTCCTTTGACACATAGTATCAACTTTCAAGTTCATTTGTCAAGTTGGTCATCCTGCCCACACAATGTACAGCATGATGTTAAATATTTTGGTCTTTTTAAAATACTCTTTTGGAAGTCTATTGAATTTTGTAGAGTAATAAATACTGAATTAATCTGTAATGCCATAACAAGTCACTAACCTACATGAAGATCTCATTGTGCGAACTTCAGTGTAATCATGTTTTATTTGATTTAGTGCTTAGTCATTAGGAGTAACTCTTTTTATTGTTCCTCTCCTCTTTGTTGTGGTCAAAGTACCGTTTTTGTTACTTTTCCTAACCCCAGTCACTATAACGCTGCATGACGTTTGGCAATGTCTGGCGTTTTATTTGTTTGTTTGGCCATCATCAGCATGTCTATAAGCATTGACCGATACTCTCTTGCAATATTTCCTCACACTTTCCTCAGCTGTGGCATTGATTTGACTTGCATTCATCACAACATCTTCCTGCTCCTCTTTTTCTGCGTTACATTTCCACAGCTGTCCTCCTCACCCCTCGTCTTTCTGCATCAGGCTGGCATGTGATGGTGGCACTGGTTGTGTTTCTTCCTCTCCCCTTTCTGTACTAACAGACGCAGACGCAGTTGGAGCATGCCCTTCTTAAGGAGCTTGAACAGAGTCTTCTCTTTGAAAAGACCAAAGCTGACAAACTTCAGAGGGAGTTAGAAGACTCTAGGGTAATGGATCTTCACCTGGGCTACGGGTCAAGGATCACTGAAGATATGCTACAATGCTCCAGCTAACATTTTTTTCTATGTCAGGGCATCAGTGAGGGATCTTCACTGCATGCTGTTCAGTTATTCTAATTAATATCTAATTTGAGGAATGATTACTAACACACACTAAATATCTAATTGCTGTAATATCATTGTGGTGTCTTAATATACATATAGGTATGGAAAATGCAAATTTGATTTACACCAGGGTTCCCACAGTCATAGAGAACCCTCATAGAGTCCTATGGAAATCCGTACAAACTTAGGAAGTTCTAGAGGAAATATATGTTGTATATACAGAGTGCATTGGTTGGTTCTGGAAGTATTTTTTCCATTCATTTTTCCCATAGGGATTTTTTAAAATGCTTTTGTTAAAGCATTTTAAGCCACCAGCTATAAAATGAATTACAACATTACAAACTTTTATTTGAAACACAAAAGTATTTAAAAATTGGAAACAGTGTACTTAACGGCTTCAAAGAAATATTATATAGAAATATGAAATTATTAATTTTAAAGTTGATTTATATGTACATGTAGTGGCCAAAACTGATGTCCGGAGAGGATATTTCTAATTTGCTTTTAACTCTTTCTCCACTAGAGTTTCCAGCCACTGCCAGCATTTTTGATCATTTTCAATACAGTTTCATGGACCCCAGAATATTTTGTTGTATGAAAAACTGAACACACAATACAACAAAATAAAGAACAGAACCTTTACTTTTAAACAATAATCTATTTTATTTAAACAGAAATCTGTTTTATTCTAGTTTCAAGCTTTTTTTTTATCAACACTTGTTGAATGTAGGCAAGTTTCATGAAAAAGCAACATTTTGAGCAAAAAGCTGAGAAAATCGCATTTTTATCAAATACTACAAATACTGATTTTATCATATTCAGTAAAATCAGTTCTCTTTTGGAAAAAAAAATTAATGGATTTTTTTTTTTTTAACTTTCTGAACCCAACAAATGCAGTTTATTAGGGAGAGGTAGTGTAAAGCAGAGGGTTGAAGGTCTTACTAAATTTGATTAAAGAAAAATCAAACAAACTGGCATGTCTATGTCTATGAAAAATTTACAGACAAGATCATGATAATCCATTCAAATGTGGGAACCCAGTTAGATGATCAGTTTTGGGTTGGTGGTGGTTCACCTTCTTGTAAAGTCCTTAATCTTCCCAATTCTGTCCCAGTGTTTTTTTTATTTTTATTTTTTAAACTTGGCTTAGGTAACATTGCTCCTATAAATTGAATGGAACTACATTTCTATGTAAATATATTTAAATTACCCACTTTAACCTCAAAAGACGATCATATCCATACCATCAGATTACTTCTCACTTATCCATACAGCACACATACAGTAGTTAACTAAAAGAGCATTTTTTTCTTTTAGGTGGCCACAGTCTCTGAGAAGTCCCGTATATTGGAGTTGGAGCGGGATCTTGCATTGAGGGACAAGGAGGTAGCTTTACTTCGTAAGTCACTGGAAGCTTTACCAGGGCAGGATGGGGTTACCAACTCCACCATGGCAGTACTCCAGGAGGAACTCTGTTCCCTCCGCACACAGCTGGCCGCTCAAAGTGACAGTCACCAAGCAGAGCTGTCTTCCTTGCGTGAGATGCTTGCGGCTCGAGAAAAAGAACACAGTGAATCTCTGTCCCATCTCCAGTCATCCTCAGGTCGCTTATCGAAGGATAACGAGCAGCTTTTAGGTCAGCTGACAAAATCCAAGGAGGAGAATTCCAATATCATTGAGGAGTGGCGTGCTAAACTAGCATCAGTTGAGGCCTCACACCAGCAAGCCTTGGAGGAGCTCAGAACCTCCCATGAGCCAAGCAAATCTGAGCTGCTGGAGGTACACAATGCTCTGGAACAGTTGAAATTAACACACAAACTGGAGCTTGAACAGCTTGCTATCAAACATGCTTCTGAAACCATGGGGTGGACGGGTGAAGCCAAAGAGCACAAGGCACAGCTCCTGAAAGTCACCGAAGAGAACGAACGGCTGGTAGAAACGCTACGCACCAACTTGGAGAAGGCAGAGGAGCAGCACCTGGTGGAAATGGAGGAGGTCTTGGGAAAACTTCACAGCGCTGAGCTCAGGGTAAAAGAGCTAGAGGACACGGGAGTTAAGTTAGGTCAGCAGTTGCATGGAAAGTCACAAGAAGCTCTGGAGCAAAAAACAGCCCTTCAGACTCTGCAGTCACAGCAAAGTCAAGGGAACCAAGAGATGCAAAGGTTATTGACCCAAATAGAGGAGGCAAAAAGCCAATCCAGATCTCAGGAAGAAAAGGTAGGCCTTTATGTCCATTTGCATGTAGAACATGCATAACAAGGAATCTACAAAGGCTGATAATGAAGAATCAACAGCAGTTGCCAAAGATTTTGGCACAAATGCTATGTTCTTTTGAGTGCGAACTCCATTTATTTTTTAGATATTCCAAGACATCCTAAACCATTTGGTGATTAAAATAATGGTTGGATCAATAATAACAAATGCAGATTGTAAACACACAAAAGAGCACTATTTGAGTGTTATTAATTTATAATTTATATTAAATGACGTTTTAATCTCTTTATTAGTTGTTATTTGTAGAAACATTAATTACATACAGTGCGATCAGAGTAAATATAAATGTAATGCTGTAATCAACACATACCATTAGCAGAATGTCTAAGTTGCTCTTTTCTATTCAGCATAAATGCATGGAAACTGGGTCTGTCAAGCTCAGTGACAAAGGTCATTATAAAAGTATTTTTAGAAGCATTTCAGCTATTCTGAAGCCATATATGAGAAACAGGCAGGAATCATTCCGTCTGCTATAGTTTTCAAATCTCATTTGAAGCATTGAAGGTGCATTGTGCCAAATTCAGTGGTGTTCCATGACAATGATTTTTCAGTGAAAACTGCAGGTCATTCATTCATTCTTATTGTTTGATCATGTTATTTGTGCATTCTGCATAATAGGGCTGCATGATTAATTGGAAAAAAAAAAAAAAATGTGCTGTGTGTTTCAGAGTGAAGCGCAGCACTGTGTTCTTACACATGAGCAGCTCGTGATCTGCCATTGTTTGCAGCATCTCAGAGCGGCTCAGTTCACAGTAAATGTTGCTCCAAACAAACTCCATCTATCTGTGTGTATGTTTTTCTTATTTTACAGTGAAATATTAAAATAGTTATATTTCTTTGTTTATTGTTTATTTTCTATATCTTTATTTGGTAATAATAATAATAATAACTATTATTATTATTATTGTTGTTGTTGTTTTATAGCCATATAAAACGTATACAATTACAATATTTTTGCTAAATTGTGTGACCCTACAAACAAGCACGGCAAACCTGGATTTTTTTTTTTTTGAATTCAGAATTTTTATCAGAATACTTTTTTCCTCCAAATCATGCAGCCCTATACATCCATGGTAGCTTTGTTCTTAAGAATGTTCTGAGATTTTATTTTCCATAATATTTCAGTCCTTCACTTTTAAGTTCCAATTTGTATGACTGGCAGCTTTTTGAGTTTTTGTGTGTGACATTCCTCATGTTTTGTCCCCTGTCATTTCCCTCCATTATGGTGCTACACCTTGCTTTAGGTCACTGAGTTGAACTCTGTACTAGAGGGTAAACAGCAAGAGCTGAATGGCCTGTTGCAGGGAAAGAGCTCTCTGGAGCGAGAAGTTAGTGAGCTGGTAAGTGACCGTGAAAAGATCCCTTAATGGAAACTGACTAGTTATCTCATGAGAAAAATAAAGTAAAGTCATTAAAGTAACTGATAGTAGAAGCACTTAAAGGGATAGTTCACCCAAAAATGAATATTCTATCATTTACTGTTTTTTTTTTTTTGTCCATACAGTGAAAGTCAGCGTGGTCCAATATTGTTTAGACCCCACTGACTTTCAAAATATCATCTTTTGTGAGCCACAGAAGAAAGTAAGTCACAGAGGTCATTCATCTTTGGGTGAACAACTTCTTTAAGTATCACAAGTACATTTGAAAGGCAGAAATAATGACACCGCTGATTAAAGCCTTCTTGAGTGGCAGGGGTGATAGTGGGGTTCCGGGGTCTATGTTTAGGATTTGTAGGAGTTAAACTCAAGAACCACTCAGACTGATTCAGTGAGTGAATGAATGTCACGCTCAACAAAATAACAAGGCAACAAGGAATTAAGCCAGAGAATGTTTCAGCCATAATCCTCAAATCAATTTACATTCTTCATTTTCTAGAAACAGAATCTTGAAAAAACATCTAATGATCAAGCCAAATCTGCTCAGTCTAATCAAGGTATGTGTATGCACAGATTACACAGTTACGACTTGAAATATGTCAGATTATCTTATTGCTTATTGAACTATACATTCAGCGTGACTGATTTGCTGTCTATTTCAGAGTTATGTGAAGAGCTCAGGAATAAAGAGGAACAATGCACATCTCTCTCTGCTGAATTACAGGATATGAAGAGTCAGTTTGCTGGTCAGTACCAAGTTCATCAATGAAATATGAATCCGTGAAAGAACTGATTAAAATGTCTTGTTTGTAATTATGTACGATTGGTATCTTGTCCATCTTAAGGTTTACAGAGAACTTTGAAAGCAAACGAAGAAAGGATACTGCTGCTGACCAAAGACAAGACTAAACTTGAGAATGACTTTATGGACATGACAAAGTCATCGGGAGACAGTTCTACTCTAATAACAAAGATGAATGAAGATATGAAGCAGAAAGAAAGGTCTGCTTTAATATGCTTGATTAAAATGCTTAAAAACAAAACTATACAGAAAGTAAACGGTGGTATTTACCTCAGTTTACATATTAGCTTGATTTAGTTTGTGGGGCCTAATATTTTGGTAGACAAAATCGGAATCTTGTAAATCAAGCCTTATTTCAAGAAATAATAACTGATTCTCAAATCCTACTTAATTTCAGGAGACTAGACGAGCTTCAGAACCAGCTTGAAGAGGAGAGGGAGAAGGCAGCGCAGGCTGAGGAGAAACGGTCTCAAGCACAAGTCCAGGCTGAGAATGAAGCCAAAAGCCTTGAGAAGAGACACCAAGCAGAGCTTTCCAACCTGCAGGAGAGGATCAAGCTTTTGGTGAGAACTGTTAAACTTCTCCCATCACACACGTATTGTTACCACCCGGAATAAAGGCATCGTCTGATTCTGGTGTTTTAGTGTAATGATTTGAATGGATAGTTCACTCAGAAATTCAGATTATCATAATTTCCTCACCCTCATGTCATTCCAATCGCATGGTTCATCTTCAAAACACAAAGTAAAATTTTAAATGAAACCTGAGAGGTTTCTGTCCTTCCATTTAAAGGTCCAGGTAACCAAAATTTAGAAGATCCCAAAGGGTCATAAAGGCTGAGTAAAATCAATCCATGTGAATAAAGCAGTTTACTCCAAGTCTTTTGAAGAGATGCGATTACTTTATATGTTGAACGGATTTATCTTAATGGATCTTAAAAGTTCTACATTTTCTAAGAAAATTTCTAAAATATCCACAATTGTTTCAAAGATTAACCAAAGACTTATGGATTTGGATCAACATAAGTAAATGGTGATTCAACTTTCATGTTTGGATTAACTATCCCTTTAACACTTCTAACGTTATTAAAATTCCTGATCATATTTGAACTGATGTAAACTTTTCTACCAGTTGTAGTAATTTTCTTCCCTTCTTGTTATCAAGTGCACTCTTATATGACTTGAAAATTGCCTTTTTCCCATGACTCCTCAGGAGAAGAGTTCTGAAGACAGTCAGGCTAAAGCCAAAGACATGCTTGCTTTGGGAGAGAAAGCTGTTGCAGATGCTGTGGAACAGCATGCAAAAGAAATGCAGGAACTAAACAGCAAGTTTGAAAAAGTGCAACAGGGGCTCCAAGTGTCTGAGGATGAAAGCCTGGAGCTGAAGAAACAGATCGAGGAGTTGAAGACCTTCAAAGAAAAAGCTACGGTAAGACAATAATACTTCATTTGTGAAACAGCATGAGGCTTTTTTGACAATTCATGTACTGCAGTTGGAAATGTAGATCTTGAAATTTGCAGAGAAAATACACTTATACATTTACAGATTATTAATCCATAAAAGCTATTTGAAGAAATGGTAAAATTCTAAAATAATTTAGCGTTTAAAAACATCTATACTATTCCTAAATGCTCAGTCTCATGACGCATAATCATAATCAGAATGTGACCTCAGGCTGAACTCTTCCCCTACTGCTAATTTGCACCTAGGTCTCAGAGAAATCAGAACAGACTGCGCAGGCCTCACTGGAGAAACTGACCCAGGAGAACCAACGACTTCAGAAAGACAAGTCTGAGGCTGAGGCTCTGGTAACGCAGCTCAAGAACTCAATGCAAGAAATGCAGTGCAAGGTAAATGCATGCTGAGTTTAGGGAAGAATTATTCCAAGGTATAACATTTAACACCTTTGTCATAAGGACAAAAAGGGAAGAAGTGTCACAGTTCTGTCATCTCTGTGTGATTTCTAGACACTTCTGCCGTGTTTTGCAGTTCCGACACTAAAACGCCAAACCTAGACTAGACCCAAGAATATGCCCTTTAAGGTTCACTGTAACAGATACTATTCTACTACTACTACTACCACTACTACTATTAATAATAATAATACTAGTTTATTTTTTAAACGTTTTATTTCCCTAATTCATTCATTTTTCTAGATTCTTAGTTTCTCAATATTAATATTTGTAGATTCCATTTTAATGGTTAAATTATATTTTGGTAATCAAAATCAGGTCTAATTGAAATCATGAAATTTAATTTATTAAAAGTTTAACAAAAAATTACATTTTTTTTTTTTAGAGCCCTATTAAGTTTAATATTTGTATTTTTCCCATTTTAATATTTGTTTATTCTTTGTTAATGGTTTAATAAGATGTTAATAATCAAAAAGCATATCCACTCAATTTAATTCATAAAACAATTGAAATAAATAAATATATATATATATATATATATATATATATATATATATATATATATATATATATATATATATATATATATATATATATATATATATATATATATATATATATATATATATATATATAATTTGTTTTTTTTTTACACTACAATAGGAGCTTGAGTTGTCTATATTAACTTTTCTGAATGTATCATTTTTTTAAACCTTTATGATCAAAAATGGTGGTGAACACATTAACAATTTAATTAATCTTTTAAAATGTGAACAAATGAATTGAACAATTCCTTTCATTAAACAGAGTAGCAGAGGTGTACTGTTAAAATTAAATTGTTTTTTCTCTTAAAAAAAATAAATGTTTTCCTTCTTCTTCTTCGACTGTACATTAGTAATGTATTTGTCACAAAATGGAAGCTTAGCAGGCAAGTGTGTAGCACCACAAATAAAGAAATGCCCTGCACCTGTCCTTGAAGTACTGTTTACAGAGAGGAAAAACTGTACAAACTTACAGGAATTACATCAGTAAGGTCTTACCAGACATTCATCTACCTGGGAAAGTTGGTCTGCTAGTAAAACTTACAAATATGTGCAGTTCAGATAACTTGAATAATTTGTGTTAATGGCAATATGAGCTGCACATTTCTTTTTTTAAATCCTGCATATAGGCTAGGTTTCTCCTCGGATATCTGTAGAATAATTTATATTTACTAGTGTCTGCTTCAAGCTGCTCATTGTTTTCTCTGTACTTGTAGCTGGATGCTTTGAAGCAGCAGAACTCGCAGTATCAAGAGAATCTGAGTTCTGACGGTCAGAAGATCAGCAGCCTCAGTAAAGAGATGTGAGTGTCTACACTTCAATTCTGTTTTCTTTGGAATTGTGTAGATTGAGTAACTTCTGTATGGTATTCATTCAAATTATTATTATTATTATTAGGGTTGGGATAAAGTGTTAAATTCTGGGATTTAATATTTGTCTGTTAACATGTTACAAATAATTGACACAGTTAATACAACATCTGCTGTGGTGTTTTTTTTTTAAATCCTTGAAGTAGCTATATAAATGTCTCTTCTCCACATTCTTTGGTTATCGTTATAGTAAATATTGATTGAGGGTATTGACACAGACAAAAAACATCACCAAACACACTATAAAAGTTCAAATGTGACATTGTAGTGGGATTTTGTGTGGAAACAGCAGTTCAAAAGAGGCCTTAATAAACATAATAATTTTGTGTATTACAGTGAGGAGTTGAAACAAGCAGACACTGAAAAAGCCCAGGCAGTTGAGGCTCTGAAAAATGAGAAGGAAAAGCTAACCATGGAACTTGCCAGCAGCCACAAAGACAGTAACATTCTGCTAAATGTATGTAAAGTGAAATGTGTGTTTTACTGTTTTATTTTGTACCAGGACACTCAAAATCCAGATGCTTAAACTAATTATTATTATTATTTTGTTTTGAATTTTATCTTGTTCTCATTTATGTGTTCTCTTCATTGTTATCTTAATGCAGCTCAAAAAGGAGTGTGACAGTCTCAACGACCAATTGAAGGAGATGAAAACGAGGTAATGAATTTTTACAAAAAGAAATGAGAATTTGTTACAATATCATCAAGATGGTGGTACAGACAGTGACTGTGTTTAATGTTTAAACGGATATGTCCTATAGCAGTTTATTCATTATAGATATATAGGCTATTTTTATAGACTGTTTTAGGTCTGGGCCTGATTTTTAGTTCCAGTCAGTCATTGGCCCACTATAACCTCAAATGACAAACATTGTTGTTGTTTTTTTTCTTCTGTGGAACCAAAAAAAGAGATGTTTAGGAGAATGTTCAAGTTGCTCTTTTCCATACAATGAGAGCATAAAGTGACCAGGAAATCTCAAACTCTGAAAGAAATTTAAAAAGCATCATAAAATTAATCCATCGTGACTTGTGAACTATATTCCAAGTCTTCTGAAGTCATGCAATAGCATTCCTATTCAACTCCAGTCACTCAGGTGGTGCAAGAATATGTGATTTGGAATCTGAAAACTTATGGCGCTTTTTGGAGCTGCATGCTTTTTACTTCATAGAAAGAAGCAGTGTGAACATTCCACTAAAGTGGGCAGCTTGAGGGCGAGTAAATGATGACTAAAGCTAAATTTGTTCCTTGCATGCAGAATGCACATATCATACAATCTCTCTTTTGTGCAGGGAAAGCACTTTCAAAAGTGAATCAGAAAAGGAGAAATCAGCACTTCAGCAGTCTCTTCAAACACAGAGTGCCTTCATCTCAGAAAAGGACAAAGAATTAGACTCTCTGAGAAATGAGGTAATATCTTCAACTGCTAACTAAAAAAAACCCGAAAACTATTTTGGCGCGTCCAAAAGTAGGCATATTTATGGTTATATGGTTTTGTCCATTGTGAAATCATTATATCTCACGTGAGTGATGGGATTATTGTCATTAATGTTTTTGATTAAAGATTGTGAGAGCACATTAGTTAAAAAATAAATAAAAAATAGAGATTAATAAATCACCTTTAACTTTTTACTAATTTAGAATAAAAAAAAAGAATTGTCCATTTTGATTTCATGGTGACTCAGATACGGATTGTTTTGAAAGTATAGCCACAAAACTTGGCCAATATATTTCACATGCGACTAATGTGACATAAGTGCTTACTAATCTTAAATGTACAGTTATATTCAGTCTTTCAATCACTAGCTAGGATAATAGCTACATGGGTAAAATTTCCCCCACCAAAATTGTCAGTAATGTATAACCAGAAGTTTATCCACCTACAAAGTCAAGGATGATTTTTAGACCAGTTTACAGCTCAAATAATATGAATTAGTAATAATGCAGTATTCGTATTACTGAATAGTTCACGTAAATGCTTGAACAAAAATATGAACCTTCACATTTCTGTTTTTAAACCTGCAGTTTTCTATTCTTTTTTGCAAACTGGAAGAAGAGTCTTATTTCTGTGTTATCTGAAAACATGAGATGGCAGAATGTTATGCAAATCTCTTGTCAGATGTGTGCAGAATTTTACATATTTATTAGTGCCCGCTTCAGGTTGTCCTTGTCCTATAATGCGTATATTTTTAGATGATCAGAGGATGTTTCTAAATGGTTTTCTCTGTACTTGTTGTAGCTAGATGCTTTGAAGCAGCAGAACTCGCAGTATCAAGAGAATCTGAGTTCTGACAGTCAGAAGATCAGCAGCCTCAGTAAAGAGATGTGAGTGTCTTCAACCATTCGCCCACATTGCTATTCTTTGTGTTGTTGTGAAATTTAAGTCATTTCTCTTTGGTATTAACTGTTTTATATTCATGATAAACTTTCACTCGGTCTAAAATCTTGTCTCAATCTGCTACTGATATTTAATTTACTTTGTTTGTAATTCAGCCATGTATAATACTAGGGAAGGAAAACGTAAAGGTATAGTTCACCCTGAATTGAAAATTTTGTTATCATTAGCACCGTTTCCACCGCAGGAACTTTCCCCAGGAACTAGGGACTTTGGGCCGGTACTCGGTGTGTTTCCACCACAGGAACCAAGATCTAAATAAAGTTCTGGGTAAAAAATTTGCCCCTCAGAAAGTCCCTGCTTGCGCCGTAGTTCTTTTTCAAAGGTCCGGAACTTTCGGGGGGCGGGACTTTGGCGCTGAACATGCTGATTGGTTGATTTCATGCAGCATTGTATTTCAACCACCATATTCGCATTATTTTCTTAAATATTACTGTTATTGTGTCATGAAATTGGTAATCAAAAAAAAAAGAGAATGTAGTTGTTTAAAACTCAAATCTATGGTTTATTTCTAAAGACAGCACCTATTTGAAAATGTGTGTCGCTGATTTCGGAGATGTGAGCTCCACGCGATCAGCGGGCGCTCAGTGCTCATGTTTCCCGATGAGAGCAGCCTCAACTCGGCTAGTCCTTCTGACATTTGCCGCTGACTCTGATGTCTCTGTTGTGGTTAAACATAAGATAAAATTTTGTTTTGGGTAAATGTAACAGGTAATCTTTTGTCTTTATTCTATTATTTTATTAATCTATTAATATGTTAAAATGAAAATTAAGAGGCAATAGCTTAGTTTGATATAAAATTTAGTTTCATTGTAATGTATGTACGTTCCCCGAACTACATTTCTGTTAATATTAATTAACTATTAATATGTTTAAATGAAACCGAAAAGAGGCAGTGATGTTTGATATCATATTTCATCTTATTGTAAATACAGTGAAGGAAATTGCAGTAACTGATGTTATCAAGTAGCCTACGCTGCTGTTTGCAGAATTACCGAACTTGCGTCATCCCGTCCGCGGGAGTTCACACTCCCAAGTCGAACTCGCGAAGTCAGAACAACCGAGGATTCAAGTCCGAAATTTGCGTACTTTGTATTGAGAAAGGCACGCAGACCTACGGCACCAGACTTGCCTAATCTTCTCGGTACTTTAGACCGCGATGGAAACGCAGACAGCAACAGGTCTGGGGGAAAAACGTTCCTGGGACAAATTGTTCCAGGTAATTTCGGTGAAAAAAAGCGGCTATTCCTTCACCCTCTCTCTTTCACACACACAAATACACAAACAAGATATTTTGAAGAATGTTGGGTGACCAAACAGTTTCTGGTCCCCATTAACATCCATAGTATTTTTACCATACTATGGAAGTCAATGGCTACCAGCAACTGTTTGTTTACCCACATTCTTCAAAATATCTTCTCTAGTGTTCAACAGAAGACAAACTCATACAGGTTTGGAACAACTTGAAGGTGAGTAAAAGATGACAGAATTTCATTTTTGGGTGAACTATCCTTTTGAATGTTTACTTTGAAATGTTGAAATGTGTGTGTCTGTATATATGTACACACACCCCTTTTTAGTACTATATAATGCCTGTGTGACAACAACATGGTCTACAGTAAATTGCTGTCACCAAACCTGTAGCGTAACACTCTTTTCATGTATAGCCTAATTAATAGATGAGAGAATTGTTGAGAGCTGCTGCTTTTTATAATTGTTTTAAGAACAAGTGGAATAGGAATCCTTTGTGATTTCACTTTTTATCTGTCTCTCGGTTCTGTTTGAATAAACGCTGGTTGTGTGTTTCAGTGAGGAGTTGAAACAAGCAGACACTGAAAAAGCCCAGACGGTGGAGGCTCTGAAAAATGAGAAGGAAAAGCTAACCATGGAAATTGCCAGCAGCCACAAAGACAGTAACATTCTGCTAAATGTATGTTAACCGATTGTCCAGATCTTTAAGCTCAATTCATTTTTGTCTGATTTTAAAGCAGTTTTGGGAATGCTAAAAAATGAAATGGATCAATGTTGTGCAATGTGTTTTATGTAAATATTTTGTTTTAAATGCAATGTTGCTATGATTAATGTTAAATCTGAGAGGTGTTTCACCCTCAATACAGCTCAAAAAGGAGTGTGACAACCTTAATGATCAATTGAAGGAGATGAAAATGAGGTAAGGAACAACAGAGAATTTATTTATGGTGTCATGTATCAAGGAATTTGTTTCATCTTTTCAACTATAGCTGTGCTGAACCTGCAATCCCAAATGAATGAAAGCAGAATGCACACATCCTACAAAAATCTGTCTTCTACACAGGGAAAGCACTTTAACAAGCGAATCAGAAAAGGAGAAAGCAGCACTTCAGCAGTCTCTCCAAACACAGAGTGCCTTGATCTCAGAAAAGGACAAAGAATTAGACTCTCTGAGAAATGAGGTAGTGTGGCTGTTTATGTAATACTTTTAAATGATATTGGAGTAGAACTGTCACACATTACATAGTGGTTATCTCAGTTTGAGAACATATTAACATCCAAAATAAATTAATTAAAAATTGATGAAGAGCACGGTAAAATGGACTTGAGGCTGTAACTTGGAAATGTATCTTATTTAGACCAAACTTGGTGTGTTTTATGACAAGCATGACCTGAGGGTTTTGAAAAGTTATCAAAATAATTTTGATTTGTCAGAGCATTGTGAAGATTTAAAGCTAATTAATCTTTACTAATTTACCTATATTTGCACAATATCCAAGCTTTACAAAACTTTATACACAGACATCAGGACATTCTGAGGATACTACAGTTTGCAACCTACACCGTGTAACTTCGCTACTGTTTGATCCATAATGTGCGTGAGGCATTATAACGAATTGGCCTACATCTTGTGAATGCAATTTCCTAACTTCACAAAACTTGGTACATATGGCCAATAGAATAGCCTGAGGAAACCCACCAAATTTCACAAATTCCTGATTTTCATGGGGGCTAAAAGCAAATTTTGCGTGATCAGTGATTTATCTGTATTTATATGTAAATGACGGATGAGTGGCTGTAATAATGTTGTCCACAAGCATGTCTCTTTTGGAGCCATCTTATAATTTTCTAAGCTGTTTCATCAAACCCTAACTTACAAAATTAGTGGAGATTCTAGATTCAAGTTGACTCTGAACTACAAACACATAATATTTGAGAAATTTGTATTTCAAATATATAATAGTTACAGTAATAAATTTACACACCGTATTTGTAAAGCAATTCTCCAAGCTGCAATATTTCTTAAAATATATGAATTTGTCTGTTGCATGATATTAAGCTATTGTTACTTTTGGACAGTTTTGTAATTCATCAGTTTCTGTTCAGAGACTGGAACTGTGGAGTTTTTCCCTGGTTAGTCTTTATTATCGTGGTATTAATTTTCCGATAAATCAATCCTTAAATTGCACATGTAAAATAAATAAATAATAAAAGTGTAAGTTTAATTCACATGTCTAAGTCAGGGTTACTCGGGCAGAAATATTTGAAAAGTGGTACTTTTCAACTTTATATGAACACAACATGGTAATTATGTTTCAGGGGGAAAAACGATTGTTTTTCATAAATTTTGATTTATACTATTAGAATATGTGACCTATGGTTTCTAAATCATAGGCTCTTTTACTAAGTTGCTACACTTTTTAAAATCTGAAAATATGAATGCAAAATAATTTTGTACTTTTGCATAATACTCAATTCTGTTCCTCAATGCAGTTCAAAAAGGAGTGTGACAGCCTCAATAGTCAGTTGAAGAAGATAAAAATGAGGTGAGCAACTACAAGAAATTTAATACAATTTTGACTGTACTATGTGTAGAAGTCTTTGCTTTGTTGTTTTAATATAGACATTCTTGACCGTACATTCCTGCATTAATGAATGGATGAATGTCTTCTGCACAGGGAAAGCACTTCAACAAAAGAAACAGAAAAAGAGAAGGAAGCGCTACAGCAGTCCCTCAAAACACAGAGTGCCTTGATCTCAGAGAAGGACAAAGAATTAGAGACTCTGAGAAATGAGGTAACTTCTGTTTGAATTATGGTGTGTATGTGCAAATTTCAGTTTTACTTGATTTTTCTTTTGTTTGTTTTTTCTTTTGTGGTTCTTGCAAGCAGATAGCAGGTCTGCGTGATACGACACAGGTGCTGCAGTCCAATCTGAAATCTCACAAGAGTGAGAATACTTTGCTGCAGGAGCGAGTGAAGAATCTGGAGACGAGTTTATCTGACGTTCAGATCACCAGCAAAGGAGATGATGCCTCAGGTAACTCTATACACGACTTTATTGCATGCGTCTATTCCATCAGTTAAAAGTAAATAAAACAGGTTGAAATGCACATTTGAAAAAAAAGGAAAATAATTATTGATTACATTTAGACAATGTAGTTTTTTTTTCATTGCATTGCATTAAAATTTTTCCAGGCAGACTGTAGTTCTGCTATTGCATTTTGGGATCAAACTATGCTTAGAAATACCTATATACTGTAACTGTTACCTTAAACTGATCTAAATCAAACTTATTATGAGTGTGTTGTATTTGTTTAATCTACATGACCGGTTTGCATGTTTTACGTTCCAACCAGATGATTCTGCTTTAAAAATGTGGAAGGAGGCAAAGGAGAATGCTGAGCGGCAGGTATGCAGAGTGGAAAGTTATAATTAATGTTTTCTCTTTATAATGTTTTTTTTTTTTTTTTTTTGGTCCATCATTTTAATGGCATACTGTTATTTTGGCCCACTGTCATACAACATCAGATACAAGGAATTACAGTATTAGTGTAAAACCTGCTTTAAAAAGGTTGTTCTGTGTACTTAAATTACACTAGAAATTAGTAAAAAAGTCTTAGGCATTTTTCTTTCTTTTTATAAACTTAATTTTTTGAGTTTCTAGGCATTTGACAAACTGAGGACATTTTTGGTTTAAACTGTCTACAAGTTTGCCTAATTAAAAGTCGCACAATTAAATTGAATCAATATTTTTATTATAAAAATATAGGATATTTTTGTTAGAATTTTGTCATGAATTACTTTACTTTTGTTGTCCATACTGAGTTAAAACTGGCTTTTTAACACATTTACAGATATTTTTATATGTAAACGAATTCCTACAAATTGAAATATATATAATTTTAACAACTAGCCAAAGTCATTCTTGATTATCACCAGCAAATTTTAAACAGAGAAAGCGTTCCATCATACACCCCAATATTGTATCTAGATAAACCGTGATTAAAAAGTAACAAGGGTTAGAATATTTTAAAAACAGAGTGCTGAGAGAAATTCTATGAAAGGATGAATGAATTCTATAAATGCATGAGGGGGAACCGATAATAGCATTTGCTCTTGTTCTTCTCAGCTGCTAAACAGCGCTGCTTTGTTTACAAAGGTTACCAAGGAGACTGTTCTGTTTCTGCTGTTCCATAAGTGCCACTTGCTGTCAGACAGTGGAGTTACATTTTCATTCAGCCTGTCTGCCATTTTTGTTGGACCAAATTTTTGTCGTAAGTCTTAACCGGTAGATGGAAAACAAGCTAATGTGCATTCTAAGAAATGTAATACTGCAGATGATAAGGTAGCCTATGTACAATTGTTTATGGAGCAGATAAAATGCCTATAATTTATCATTATGTAAAGGCTGAATTGTGAGATTCATCATTTTATGACTTTCTTTTATCTTAATTTTATTTGACCATGTAGATAAGTTACATTTTAAGTCACCCAACCAATATTTTGTTGGTTTAAAATCTGCCACCATTTTTAATAGTATTATTTTTTAACAAAAATGCAGTGCTGCTAATTTTTATTAATTTTTGCTTTTCGACGTATAACTCAAAATGATTTCAGTGTGTGTATATGAGTAGTTTTTGAACATTTCCAGCACATTTTAACAATAATATTAATAACATGATCGTTTCATCTCTAATCTGAAACGATCATGTAAACCTGCCTCCCTTGTCTCATCCGACTTTGTGGTTAACCATCGCAAACATGGAATACAGATTCCCCAGCATAGATCAGGTTTTACTGCAGAAGCCAGTGCTATCATTTTGGTATTGCAGCAAAACTTCTCAGCAACAGAATTCCCTAATAATAATAATAATCATGTCTTCCAACCCCTGGCATCCTTCAGATATGAACAGCCAGCATTTGTGGAAATTTTAAATGGGCTGTGGTCCTTGGAGTTTTAACATCCTTTTTTTGATGAATAATCTCCAATCTCACCTACAAGTTTTTGTCAATGGGTGAATATCCTCCTTTTTGCCCCTTATGCCAGACTCCATTACCTCTGAAGCATATTTTGATGGACTGTGATGTCTTAAACTTCTCTAGGGCTCTTTACTTATCAGTCGACTCCTATTAAGTGAGACTAGATTTAGTTTTTTTTTAATTTACCTTTTTATTTGTTGGTTTGTATAGTTTATCTACTTTGTCTATTTTTCACTTGTCTACAGCTGTGGTAGCTGGTGTGGAGCTAAATTATAAACTATCAATCATACGGTTTGATTTATGAGATTATAAATTTATGAATTGCACATTTGAAACACTTACTGATTAACTTCTTTTTTTGGAAAGGTTGAATTCCTGAATTCGGTTATTGTGGAGCTTCAGCAGAAGAATGAAAACCTAAAATCGAAACTAGAGAAGATGGCTGAAGCAGCGCTCAATGGAAACGGTGCAACTGAAATGGACAGTCATAACAGGTGTTCTGTTTTAAATCTCAGCATACAATCCCAAGAATGTGCTGAATTCACTTTTTTTTTTTTTTTTCATTTAATCTTCAAACATAATTTTTTCACTTAATTGGTACTGGTTTTATATTAGTTGATTTTGGGTATATAAAGATTTTGTAGACTTAGTGATGGTTTTCAGTTCTTCAAACAAAAATGGAGTGTTACCTTTTTTACTTAATTCCTATGTATTGTTTAGAATGAAATCGATTATTTCAGCTTGGGTTATCCATGCTTCATCCATCATTTTATTATGTCAATGTGTAAAATGTGTTTAAAAAAAGCTGTTAATATACTGTTACACAGTATCTCACACCCTTGTCTTCTCTGCCTAGTCACACCGAGCCAACGATTAAAAAGAAACCCCCTCCCCGTCTCTTCTGTGACATATGTGACTGCTTTGACCAACATGACACAGAGGACTGTCCCACCCAGGACCAGATGCTAGATTCCCCACCACACACCACCTACCACGGCAGTCCCAATGATGAAAGACCTTACTGTGACACATGTGAGGTCTTCGGCCACTGGACGGAGTCCTGCAATGACGATCAAACTTTCTAGGGTCCTGCTTCCATGATTCCGCAACATTTGTACTTGCAATACTATGCCTTGAATCAAACAGTGCACAAAAGACTATTGTAAGTTTGTGTGGTTTTTCACTTGTGTGTTTACCACCATATAAGCCTAAACCTTTCAGTCACTTTAAAGCAAGCATCTGTAGTTTACTCAGTGGCAATTGTACCTGCCTTTATTGCACTGGATGACTGTTAGGAGGAAAGAGGGTTTTAAGTTCACTTTGAAAGAACCTTTTAGTGAATGCTCATTCTTTATATGGTGGTAGAAATCTGGAATGGACTGTTTTCTTATATGCTCAAAAGGTTGTAGATCGTTGAACTTCAGTGCTGACCTCTAGTGGAAGGGAGGCTTGACTTCTCAACGGCCTTTCACATATCAACGAGTTTGGATACTGTAAGAGAAGTATTAATATAAAAAGTAAGTTATTCTAGAATTGTGAAAATTTCAAAATTTATATACAAAAAAATACGTAAATAAGTATGTTTCAGTCATTTATTATCTTTAAGAATGACTGTTAGGAAAACTGCAACTTTTGCCCGAAAAAAAATGGAGAAAAAAAAGAACCACCATCTTACTGTTTTTGTTACTTCAAAGTCAACATATGTTTCCCAGGTTGTTTGTGAGACATTTATTTGTACAAATATCAAAGGGGGGACATTTTTTTGGAAATAAACTTCAAGAAATATCTTTTAAGTGCAAAAAATATTCTTTGTTGTGTTGTATGTTAATGCCAATGTGCTGCTCTAAAAAAAAAAACGTGTGTATGGCCCTAAAGAGCATCCTGAGCTGTCTGCAGAAAATGTAGGGCTATTTGGCTCTTGTCCAAGCCAGACGTTGTTTTTGACAATGAAACTGCCTGACAAATGAAGCAGTGAGTTACAATAAACATTGTTTTCAAATAAGTTTTAAATTGTTTGATGTGGTCAATCATAACCATCAACTTATACCAGTGTTTCCCAACCTTTTTTCTCGTTAAAAAAAAAACAGAAAAAAAAATGCATCACTTTAAATGAATTGCAGTTGGCATTTGAGAATTTGACGTAAACATTCTAATATCAAAAGTGCATTATATTTTTCATAATTGTAACCTAGTTTAAAATATCAAAATATGTATACATTCCTTGTTACATCTAAAATTGGTTGTTTGTCATGTTATACGGTAAAATAAGAAATAGTCTTGTTCAAGCTGCTATTATCTAAGCCTATTATTACCGAAGTCACTAGTGTTAAGTTTAATTTACACTATGCTGAAATACACTGGTTCATGGGGACACCAGATCAACGCCCCTAGTGGTGAACAATTAGAATTTTAAAACATTAAGGAAAACCCGTGTTGCCAACTTTGATAAGTGGCTCAAACGATAAAAAGGCACACAATTTCCATCTAAATTACACAAAATGAGGAAACCAAAGATGCCTAGCAGTACACACATCATGTGAATTAAGTTAGCTGCTATTTGCAATTATTCAGTTTTATAATAATAACTGGATAATTGTTCATTTATGATACACCTTAGCCTGGCTGTGATTGTTGATCTGTTGGTACACTGTAAGAAAAATATCTAGAAAAATGGAAAAGCTAGTAATTTTTCAGGCCATTATCCGTTATCCATTATCCGTTGTAACCCAAAAACACAAAATATAATGCGTAATTTAAAATACAGGTAAAAAAAAAAAAAAACACGTGAAAAATCAATACAGAAAACTCCTCAATATTAACATAGTAGATTGTGCCCTATTTTTACATATTTTTCTTAGAGTATAGCATACGAATTACTAATATACTGCTTAAATCTATACATGTTCAGAATGTGTAATTTTACTAGTTTATTAGCTAATAAAAATAAATAAATAAATCTAATGGTTCAAAACTCTGTAAGTGTTCGATAATTCAATGTTGTATTTAAAAAATAGTTATTTACGTTTTAATATTATATAATGTATTTATATTATTTTACAAACAAATCTAAATTAACACTTTTTTTTTTTTTTTTGATAGTGACATTTTTGCGTCGTAATTACGCAATGATGTCATCGTGCAATAACATCACAATGTCATTTAGCAACTTTTAGCAACAAATCGACCTTCCTTTGGCAACTTCCCCTGAAAATTAGTTGGCAACACTGAAGGAAACGTATGACATAACTCGATCGTTTGCTAAAATCACGTGTCTAGTTTGATATGCGCTCCGAAACACTGGTTTGAAACCAAAGTTTCATAAACATTTTAAAGCTTCATGAAGCAGTTTAGCAAATGATTTAAGTGCATCATCAATCTGAACATGTTTAGCAGCCGGTATAGTTGGACTATCACCGCCACTTGCTGCTCATACCAAATAGCCTAAATATGTACTTTATTATTTTTTTTTAAATGTAGGCCTAATGTCAACCTTTTCAACATTCAATAGTTCAATCAGCATATATCTCAGGCTTTATGATTTAGGTTCAGTTTTAATGACATATCTGAGTTTTATTTTTCACTAAATTGGCCCGATTGCAAGCCCTCTCAACAAACAAACAAACAAACAAACAAGGATGAATGAACAACACAAGTTATACACTCACATTTAATGACTTGTAGATTGCATTTATATTACACTTGCATGAAAACATTTGGAACTGATTTGTAAAAGCTGTCATTGTCAGGGTGTTAGAATGAGAGAATCATTTGGCATTCGGTTCATTTGATTCTGATGAGTTTGAAAAAGCTTTGAAGACAGTGGCTGGATGAAACATGGTGAAGAATCAAAACAGATGCCAATATTTTTGCCTTATTCACTGGCCAAATAATGTATATGTTTTTTTTTTCCTCTTTGAAATACTGTTTTCATTTTATGAAAAATACATGGAAATTAAAACATAGAAGCCTATATACAGTCTCACAAAATGTCATGTTAAAGCCTTTAAATTAAAGGCTATTTTTTTTTTTTTGTAGTTTATAGATTACAGTTAGTCTTGCAGTTGTGTTAATATGCCTGTGACAACATTAAATTCTAATGGGTATGAATTGTTTTACTTTTTATTCTAGGAGTCCGAAGGCATCAGGAATTTATAGACTGATGTTGTCCTTAATATATATATATATATATATATATGTATGTATGTGTGTGTGTGTGTGTGCGCGCGCCAGGGCGATCTTTTTAATTCATTGCATTTAAAATACTGTATTTTTAGTCTTATCTGTACTATTCAAAGTATCCTGATATGAAGCTGATTCGTGTCTCTGAACCTTGAAACGCCCCCCAAAGGAAAACACATGTTTAACACACAGGAAGTAGTTGGTGTAGCTCCACCCCCTGCATCCGCCATCTCCTGTTATTACATGGGAAGGCGGGCGAATTTGAAAGAATAGCATATTCGTTTACACCCGAAAACACAGACATTTGTATTATTTGTTTTATACAATCCCATATAACCGACTATATAACAGATTGGACAGTGTAAGTAAAACTAAGGCACAGCTCTTTTAGTTTACATGCAAAGTTTTTGTTGTTGTAATCGTGGCATCGTAAATTTCTCGTGTGTTCGTCGTGTTAGCTTAACTTACCGACTAGCAGCAGTTTGCAGTTTCTGGAACTGTATTGTCTTGCAAGATGAGCAACAAAACCACACGATTACCGTCGAGGAAAAGCAGCGATGAAATCAGAAGTGAGTGTTATTACTGTGAACATGGTATTTAACGTTAGTCTCTTAACAAGGCTGTTATTAAGTTATCTGTTATGTAAGCAAATATCGAAGGAATAATGGATGCATAAATGACAGCTACAATTGCTTTATAATACTAAAGTATGTTCTTTTTTGTATTAGTTGTTTTTCTATAAAAGTTTACTGTTTGTACATAGAGTCAAATGGAAAGAGTCCACCACGAAGGAGGTCCTGCAGGTTGTCTGCAAATGATGAAAATCTGGCCAAAGTTGTGGTGAGTTCACAAAAATCAGTCACTGATTGATGAGTGGTAGGAATGCATAAAAAAATAAAAATAAAACGGCAAAACAAAAAACAAGACACGTCTGGTATTTACTTAATTTATATAAATGAAATCAGAAGCTGATTTTCTGTTGTGAGTTGACAAGTAAGGTTTTTTGCTCATCACATGTATAAAATTGTTGCAATTTAGTTTTTCTGGCTCACTGTTAAAACTGGGAGAATGAATCCTTTATAAATCCAAAACAATTTTGTTACCTTGATAACTTGTTTGAGATATTATGGCTGAAAAAAACTATAGACAAAAAAAAAAAAATAGACATGATTTTCTAAAATACATAATATTAGTTATATTAAAATTTACTGCATATTTTAATGCATATGATGTATAGAGTTGTGTTCTAAAGATATTAGAGGTATTGTGTGATGCCATAATTTTGATAAAATGGTACCTTTCTAGTGTTCATCTCTCATTAATTTAAACTTTTTTTGTTGTTGAAATTTTGTTATTTTTAAGCAACTTTGTGGGTCATTGTTGGTCTTTTGTTAGTTTATAAATTGTAGTCTTTAATGTCTCTCTCTCTCTCTCTCTCTCTCTCTCTCTCTCTCTATATATATATATGTATATATATGTGTGTGTGTGTGTGTGTATACAGGTGCTGGTCATATAATTTAACAAAAAGTTGATTTATTTCACTAATTCCATTCAAAAAGTGAAACTTGTATATTATATTCATTCATTACACAGACTGATATATTTCAAATGTTTATTTCTTTTAATTTTGATGATTATAACTGACAACTAAGGAAAATCCCAAATTCAGTATCTCAGAAAATTAAAATATTTACATTTGAGTTTCAATTAATGACCATCCCTACAGTATAAATTCTGGGTATCTCTTGTTCTTTGAAACCACATTAATGGGGAAGACTGCTGACTTGGCAATGATCAACCAGTATCTGGTTTAAGGACCATGGTATCCCTGTTCTTAATTGGCCAGCAAACTCGCCTGACCTTAACCCCATAGAAAATCGATGGGGTATTGCGAAGAGGAAGATGCGATATGCCAGACCCAACAATGCAGATGAGCTGAAGGCCACTATCAGAGCAACCTGGGCTCTCATAACACCTGAGCAGTGCCACAGACTGATCGACTCCATGCCACGCCACACTGCTGCAGTAATTCAGGCAAAAGCAGCCCCAACTAAGTATTGAGTGCTGTACATGCTCATACTTTTCATTTTCATACTTTTCAGTTGGCCAAGATTTCTAAAAATCCTTTCTTTGTATTGATCTTAAGTAATATTCTAATTTTCTGAGATACTGAATTTGGGATTTTCCTTAGTTGTCAGTTATAATCATCAAAATTAAAAGAAATAAACATTTGAAATATATCAGTCTGTGTGTAATGAATGAATATAATATACAAGTTTCACTTTTTGAATGGAATTAGTGAAATAAATCAACTTTTTGATGATATTCTAATTATATGACCAGCACCTGTATATGCGCGCACACACACACACACACACACACACACACACACACACACATACATACATACACACATATATATATATATATATAAATGTGTGTGTGTGTATGTTTATATTAGTATGTGTTTCATTTATTTGTTAATGTTTTTTATAATAGATGTGTACTATTATTATGTCTCTCACATTTAAGGCTCCACCTGTGGCTGTGAAACGGTCAATCACTGTTAGGAAAATTGCACCCAGGAAAACTCAGGTATTTCTAACAAACTCTACCCAGTTTTTTTTTTTTTTAATTTTTTATTTCATGATGATGTCATTTAAAAATATTCCTCTAGGCCCTGTGTGACAGTAACAAGGAGAATGTGGAAAGATTATCTGAAGTGCCCACAAAGCTGTCCAGAATCTTGACATCGTCCCCAGCTGTAGCAACAGTGCCCAAGACAGCTGTCCTCTCGCCCATCCTGCCTCCTTCATCTCCATCTTCTCAGCCCAAAGAATCGGAGCAGGACCCCGTTTGGTCCCAAAAAGCGCGGCGCTCTTACAGTCGCTTGAGTATGGGGGACAAGTCCTTTGAAAGCCCCAAATCCCATCCTGCACCTTCCACTTCTGTCAACAACCGAGAGACCCTGTTTGGTTTTGAGAGGCTTCAGACACCAGAGGTGATGCGTAAAACTGAGGGATCTAGAGTAGCTCCTCTGGGCTCTATGTCTATCTCACTGGGTTCTTTCAGCATCTCCGCTGCTGATGACAGCACGTCAAACCCACCAGAAATTGATCCAAACATCCCGGGTGTGTCTCTGGGGAAGAAGACAACCAGGCGGAAGCGCGTACAACAGATAAAGGTGAGAGTGAGTTGGGGAAGAAGGACATAGTGATATAAAACATCTCTTTAAATTTAAAGGTGGAGTGTGTAAAATGGAAATTTTCTAAAAATGTACTCAATCTCAGGCCATCCAAGATGTAGATGAGTTTTTCTCTTCATCAGAACCGATTTGGAGAAATTTATCATTTACCTGATTTGCTCACCAATGGGTCCTCTGCAGTGAATGGGTGCCGTCAGAATGAGAGTCCAAACAGCTGATTAAAAACATCACTATAATCCAGAAGTAATCCACACAACTCCAGTCCCTCAATTAATGACTTGTGAAGTGAAAAGCTGTGTTTGTGTAAGAAACGACTCCATCTAGAAGACGTTTTTAACTTCAAACTGTTGCTTCTGGCCAAAAAAATTAGTTGTCTATCCATGATATTGATTTTTCCAGTAAAAAGTCATCTTGTCTGAATCAGGAGAATGCAAATATGCATAGATCATGTACTCCTGTCAAGCAAAAATTGGCCAGAACAGTTCTAAACAAACATGGTGGTGGTGGATTTTGATGCGAGAGGACAACACCAGAGAAAGTGTTGTTATGGATTATAGACTCAGAAGTAGTGGTTTATATTAGGGAAAATGCCTGAACACTGGATTGATTTGTTACAAACATGCAGATTTTCCCTTCACGAAATGTTAACTGATGGAATGGAGTGATGTAAATTGTTTGTGGATTATGGTGATGTTTCTATCAGCTTTGGGTTCTGATGGCACCCATTCACTGCAGAGGATCCATTGTGATATAATGGCAAAATTCCTCCAAATCTTATCTACATGTTGGATGGGCCGAGGGTGAGTAAATGTTCAGCAAATTTTAATTATTGAAAATATTTTTAGAAATGATTTTAAAAATAACAGTTTCAAAAGGGAGTTTTTGCAGCGATGCCATAAAGAACCATTTTTGGTTCCCTAAAGAACCTTTCAGTGATTTTCACTGTAAAAAACCTTTTGTGTACTGGACCGGTTCCATGGATGTTGAAAGCACTTCATGGAACCATAATGCTTTCAGAAATGACTTTCAAACAGGGTTGCCTCATTAAATACTACTTGTTTATTTATTAGATTGGGTTTAATTTTTTTTCTCCTGCTCTTTTCAGATGTCAGAGTTGGACATTCTTGCTGCACAGATGAATGCTGAGTTTGAGGAAGCTGAAAGTTTTGAACTGGTTGTTGAATGAAATTTCTAAAGAGCCCCACATGCTCAGGACATGTCATACTTTTCAATTTATTACTTTTATTATTGTTCATTACACTTACTGCCCTCTGTTTCTTCCTGCTTGCAAAATCTTAACTAAAAGCATGTTTCAATAGATCGAACAGTTTTGTTGTTCTAATCATTTCTCACAATACCACAATCATCAGTAAATCTCTAAATGACAATGTTGAAAAACATGTTGGTCTTTCTTTGGTTATTTCAGTGTATGTTTTTTCATATTTGATGAATCGATTTTGTTAAAAACTTTTATTTTAATAAATAGCGTTTTGGAGTAGTAGCCTGTCAGAGTTGAAAGTGTGCATCCAAAGTGTTTTTCCTATGGTAAAATGTCTGCAGACAGGAAGATCACTGGTACAATATGGAATACTCATTTCATGTTACCTTTATATTCATAAATTCTGTCTGGCTAAATTTCATGTTTAAAAAATAGATTTAGGTCTTTCCAAATTATAGATTAGTTGAGCTATATATATATATTTTTTATGGGAACCGAATGCTAACAGAAAACAGTATGTTGAGCAATCATTGCTGCTTGTTGTAATTTTACTATGCTTCACCACTAGAGTGAGCACTTGATCATCATAGTATTCATATGTGCGTATATCATTTACTCTATGTTCCAACATGGTTCCAGAACATTTGTTTTGTGGTATGCAGTGTGATCAGCATGTCAATACAATCCATCCATCAATAATCTAACAGAACCTGAATGCAGCTGGAGTGGATCAGCGCATGCTGAAGAGTTTGTGAGAGACTGATCTGAAGATCTGTTGACATGCTGCAGCTAAACTGATTGAGCTTTGCTGCCATCCATATATATATATATATATATATGTATATATGTGTTTTTTTTAATAAATGCATTTAGCCTTATTTAACATGGTTTCTTCTCCTCTTTTGTTATGAAATGTGAGGGAATTTTTTTTTTTTTTTTCATTAAATCAAAGAGCTTTGCAGTTTCCTTTTTAATCCAGGAAACACAATAGCTTCAATGTTTTGCTGTTTTCCAGAATGTAAAATTAACCCCGTAAAGTCTGACATGAAGTAATTGTCAGAAATAATATGAACGAAGTCAGTTTCTTTTTTTTTTTTTAATAAATGGAATGTATTGAGACTAAATGAAATATAATGAAAAAGAAAAAAAAAGCATGTGTTTTTTGTTTATCAATCATGGATTTATCAATATGCAATATTAATATACAAACTATGCAATAGTTTGTCCTGCGTGGTGACAGGGTCTGCTTTTCTGGTCGTGCAGCATGTCAAGCCAGCGCTGCTTTAGTCATCCCTTTGGTCTCTTTCTGCTGACTTCCAGTTTGAAGCCAGTTTTGGCAATGTCACATGGTCAGCGTTCAGGACATGGCCAAACCACCAGATGCCAGGCTTTATGCAGTTTGTCAGATATTGAGGCAACACCATATCACTGCCGAATATCATTATTACAGATATAGTCGAAGCGTGTGATGCCGGAGATCCACCACAGCATTTTCATTCTCGTGACACTGAGATGACATTCTACTTATTTCTTCATGGCCCAACACTCCATAAAGATCGATGGGACGGATGACAATGTGGTAGATCTGTGACTTGAGGCGGTCTCTGGTCTTTCTATCGCACGTGAAGCTGGTCGTCATGCTTCACTTTAGCCAGGCAGAATTTACTCGTGCAGTGACTTCATGCTTAAGAGCCAAGATGCTTGAATGTCTCAGTTCTTGGTAGGTCAGTGCTGTCAATCTTAATCGTACCTTACTCGTTCGGGTCGGGTGCTATGTACTCTGTCTTTTTCACATTGAGGTATAGACCGAAACCTGCACTCTGGTTTTTGGTTTGTCGTACAGCAGCTTTACCCATTCAGTGTGTTCCTCAGGAAGTTAATGGGTTCTTAGCGAATGCCAGATGGCCTTATGGGGAACATGGTCAAACATCTTTTTGAGGTTGAGAAAGGCAGCACGCATGGGCTTTTGTTTCTCTTGATTCTTCTCAAACAGGAGCTGGATTGGGTGAATTGCATCGACTGTCCCGCAGTTCTTCGCGAATTTGGTTGACGGTGAGGCGAACAGTGTTGTGAATCTGCTGATCCAAGACTCATTCAAAGATCTTCATGGTGTGTGAGAGCAATCAAATTTCCTGGCCGCTGACACAATCAGCTGGGTTGGCCTTCTTTTTCCAGATTCGCATGGCCGTGCTGAACTTCTCTTTAAAACACCTGCTTGATGAAACTTGCTAGCCTTTAACCAAATACCAGCATTGTGACTTCCACACCTCCACCAGATTCTTTGGTCCAGTTGCTTTACCCAGCTTCGTTCTTTTCTCTACTTTGGCAACCTTGTCGACTGTGATCAGCTGCACTGGACCAAGAACAGGAAGAGCAGATGCAATCGGTGGATGCAGAAACTCTTCGGTCGAGACCTTCTTAAAGTAGTCCCACCAGCATTCGATGGCCTTCTTACAGCCATTGATCCATTGCCCCGTTTTCGTGATTGACATCCTCAGTTTGATGATAGCGTGACTTCATGAGGCAATAAATGTCATGTAGGCCTGTCGTAAGCGACCATACAGCCATCTTTGCTCTGCTTTCGGTATCGCGATACTTCTGACAGATTTCATGGTTCTTGTCAGCAAGAAAAGTGTAGTAGAGACATTTCTTCTCACGGATTTTCACCTTGACTTCATCTGTCCACAGCCATACTTCCTTGTCAACACTCTTTGTCTAGGAATAGTCATGCCATGTTCTGTGTGTATGGTGCTTCGCCAATAATTTAAATTGTTTCGCTTTCCTGTTTGTGTCTTCAGCTGTCGTGATTGGCAGCAGATGAATGCATGTGATGGCTTTGACCTCTTTTTCTCTGAACCTCTTCCAATTAACGCGAGCAGTCTGTTTCATTCTTTTTTTAACTACAAGAGCTTTTACTTGCTAAATAAGTATAAACTATCAGTCAGATGACACAAGGCATGTAGTAGATTGTGTACAACAGGTTTTTCACCAAAGATTTGATCATGTTGGTAATTTGGAGCCCTTATTCAAATATGATACCGTAGGCTTCATAGAGTTAATCTCTTATTTTTCAGAATATTGAGTGGAAAGCAGAATATTTGAGCCTGTTTGAGAATATTTGAGTCAGTTTAGGTTGTACACAATGTAAAAAAAGACCAGACCAGTCAGAGCAGGTGATTTCATAAAATATGGCAGAGAATAGTAAAATACTTAGACATTTGTTGTTGGTTTACATTTAATCACTTGCTCTGACTGGTCTGATTTTATAGTTGTGCGACCATGACAAAGATTTCTTGTAATCAAAGAACTAACCGTGATTCACTTGCACATGTGTATCTTGTTTAGGTAGGCATTTGTGTCAGTTACCTTGCCTGTAAACTTCACCTAGCCTAGGTTGTTAAACAATGATGGGGTGAATACTTATCACTTTCTTTATATTTGTATTTTAATACAGTTATGTACTTTATTTCATTTTAAAATGACAGAGAATTGCACTGGGACAGAAAAATCTACAGCACAGAAGTACAACAATAATCAATGAGGGGTGAATAGTTCCTGAAGACACGTTGGCAATGAATTTACATACTGTAATGTCCTTGTGTGAATTCTGGTATTATATAATAAGAGGAAGCTGATAGGAAATGATCGTCCTTGTATGGCTTTTCATTTAGGACTGTGTCTATTTGTTCTTTTTCTGAAGGTTAAAATTCATTCCAGTTTGACATTGATTATGGTTGGGTGCCTGACCAGTGTTACATAATTGATCATTGACGGTTTCTAGCATGGGATGGAATGAACAAATACATACCTACCCACAAACCCTGGAGATGAGATTCCTATCAGGAATTTCTCTTTTATCACCCAATATAGGTGTTGGTGTTTCTCATGTAATGGCTTATTTAAGCAAAAAGGTACAAGTGACTTTTATGAATATAATCACAACTACTTTACAGGTAAATATTTTCCTTCATCTAACTTTATATTTGGAATAAAACACAATCGCATGTGCCTTATTTAAGCAAAAGGGAACAAGTGGTTGTTGTGCAATTTTGGAATACAGTCACAAAATAAATAGCATCGTTTGGCACAACACAGCATGGCCTCTATGAACAAAATAAATCATAGATAAACATTCAAAATGTTTTTTGGTGCCATAGTGTAATGAAACTTTAGAAAGAGGGCTGTTCAGATACATTGCAGTCAGGTCAAAGCAGTTGCACTGTAGGCTTCGAAATATGCATTTTTAGGTATTTTAGCATGGATCAGAGGGCTTTCAGAATGTTCCAGGATCATTAAACTTTTAGGGATGCCAGATGACTGCTCTGAGATGAACAGATCCAAGTTTTATCTTCCTAGCTTGCAGGGAAAGATGCTCAGGAAAGACAAGATATCAAAGCAATGGGCTTCACAATGGTGAAATTTTGCAACCTTTGTTAACGTGTGTGTATTTATACTCCTGGTTCAGTTCCCTCGTTTTTGTTTGTGTGGTTAGCTTTTATAATTCTCCTAGTATGAGTGTGTTCCTTGTCAGTTGAAGACTTTAGATTTGGATTCTCTTTATACATGATAAATATTGTTTGGATAGCCTTTTGTAATGTTTTTGTAATGCCATTCTGAAATATAGTAGCTATAATTACTAATCCTAACTATAGATTATTACTTTAATTATTATTAATTATTATTATAATTAGGAATGTACTACATCAATATACTGTAGTACAATATAGTATGATAAAATACAATAGAAATCAACCCAATTACAAAATAACACAAAAAATACTTGTGAACTTATATCAGTAAATCTTATTTAGTTTTTATATCATAAGTTTTCATAGTGTCCACACCCCAATCTATGGCATCAGTGCTGCGATCAGGATGTTTCAGACTGTTAAATGGTGGCATGGACGGTGAGGGCAAACATGTGCCTGTGAACGTGTATTATGATTAATGTTGTAAATTCAAATTGATTCTCAATGATTCCATTCTCAGATTGAATCATCAGCCCTGTTGCATTAACATGCATCAATAGTGATGACAGATACAAGCCCAGGCCTGAAGCAAAGGAAACTGTGAACCATAGTACAATATGTACTATGCCAAGTTACTAATTTATCAGTGTTTTATTAAAATGACAAAACTATGTACAAGGTCAAATTAAAAGACTGTTACTTGGTGAAAACTCCAAAAATGTATTTATTTATACTTATAAATGATTTCTAAAGACCTAAAAGCATAATTGAAAAATATTATGCATGCAGCTTATTTTATCTGATGGACCTCAAAATTAAAAGAGGCAGTCACTAGTGCCTACCATGGAAAATAATCTCCCCTTCAAATGTTATTTTAGCTGTGAATTGATGTTATTGTCACTGCTGCACAAATTTGCCATGGGCACTTCAGACAATGAGATAGGAATTATTGACATCTGGTGCTCACACTGTGCTGATGACTGTTGGAAAATCGGCCATGTCAGATAAAGGGGCCGGACAGACATGGATAGAAAAGTTGTGAAAATGCCAGAGCTCTCATCATCTCTCTTGAACCTTTCAAGAAAGCACCATTTGTTTGCTCAAAGTTGCATTTGTTTGAAATTAAGAATTTAAATTGTGCTTTTAAATTGATATTACACAATATTTATTTTTCTTTAATCCTTTGAGGAAGTCTGGCTTCTTTTCTCTGTTGGCATTTTTGAACATTTTACGGTAAGATATTGCAATATCACATAGCTAACTTGTAACAGTTTTTATTTTATGTTAATTAAAAAAAAGAGTTATGTATTACAATTTTATTTGACACCTGTAAATATTCATTAAGTATTTTCTTTTAATTCCTGTATATTTTTCTTAGATCAAGTATACTGTATATTATATAAACCCATTTGTTTAGAACTAAAATCTAAATGCCAATTAATAAAATATCAGTAATTCAGTTTGATATTCCATGCTTTACCACGTGCACAATGTTTGTTGCTTTGTAACTGGCAATACATATTTTAACATTTTAAATTACCACTACCAAACCTTTACCATATCTATTATGTATTCCCACAGTATTTTCCATTACACTTTTGGATGATTTGTTGCTCAGGAAACAAACAGTTTTACAAAGCAAACACAATTTAATTTAATTAAATTGTCTTTCTGAGAAGAAGCAAGAATATAGACAATGGCTCATCATCAGATACATCACCATAGTCAACACCATCATCATCCTCATCATCAGCATCGCCACTCATCTCATCGTCACCATCATCACCATCATGGTGCACACTTGCCAGAGGAACATGAGGATAAGAGGTAATAAAAATATATGACATGTATTTGTAAAAAAGAAAAAGAAACATTGAAAAGCATTTTAAAAATGTACATATTAATATAAACATGGTTATCTTGAAGCACACTTAGCAATATTAGAAACAATTACAGTATTTTAAGTATTTTCAAGTTTGCCGCTATTCATCATTACGTCATGTCTGTGTATATAAAGAAGAAGTCCTGGCTAGTAGACTATATTGGATGTGTGAATGCTGCAGTTGGCGGATCATTTGTAGCCTCTTCTTACAGCAGCTGGAATAATTAAACTTGTCATTTTAGAAAGAGTTTTAAGGAACATTAAGTTGGTTTTTGAGGTTAAAAGAAGACTTTCTTTCGATGACATTTGAATGGTATGACAATTAGAGATTAGATTGCACAGAAACTGAAATCTACAGATAACACTAAAACACACTAAATATATGTAGTCACACAATGCTGATGTAGTTAACATTAACAATTTGAGAACAAAGTATAACAATAATAATAATTTGCACAGTTTGACGTGATCTGAGATAACTGTGCGATTGTTAGATTTAATCACCATGGGTAGCGCAATTTATGGTAAACCTTTTTTTTCAGTTGGTCAGAACAAACCTGGCAGACATTTCAGATGTCATTTTCTGGTGAAACTTCTTATTTTGGACATACTTCCAAGACGTAGTATCTGTAATTCCCGAAGTACAGTGAATATCCACACTGATGAGTTGACTGACAGCCCTCACATACACCTCAAAACATTAGATTCATCCGTGCTGAGGAGCCATACTGATGCACAATCCACGTAAAGATGATAATTCCACAAATAACTCCAACTGCAGGTTTCAAAAATGGTGACAAAGAGGCAAAACTTATGGACCTTAAGAAAATGTGAGTGTTGTTGCTAAACAGTGGTTGCTATGGTGTTATGGGTGGTTTCTAGGGCTTTGCTAGATTGTTGCTAGGGTCTCCTGAGTGATTGTTGACTAGCTCAAATCAAAAGAAAGCACATGGTTTTAAGGTATTATTCATGTCTATGTAACCCCTCTGGTTCTACTCGCCACACCCTAAGCAGCATTCAAGCTGGTGTTTTCAGCATGGGAGGTGGACACACTAACAAGGTTGGTAAAGACCACAAGCTCTAGTGTTAGTCGTTACTGTGCCTCTTGAGATCAGGAGAGTGAAGTTTACCTGCACAGCTCTTACTAGCTGGCTTCTTTTACGCTCACCCCTTTAAACCTCACCTCCATCAAGGTCACAGCACTAACGTAACCCCTCCGGTTATACTTGATCCGCTCTATGTGGGATTCCAAGGTGGGCACACCAACAAAGACGCAAAAGACTGCAGGTTCTAGTGTCAGTTGCTAGTGCCCCTTTTGAAATCAGAGGAGTGAGGTTTACCTGCACAGCTCTTACTAGCTGGCTTCCATTACATCTACAGCACAAATGAGTGTGGGATGAATTTATACATAAATAAGTAATGGGGTTTTAATAAGTAATAGTAGTAGTAACTAATAATTAGCACCTTAGTAAGATCCACTAATTATTTTTTCTTCACTTTTATCTATAGTGCTTCAGATGCCAGCAGTGGTCGTCATCACATTCATGAACATTATAACCATCATCACCCCCAAACTGATAGCCATCATCATCATCATCATTATCCACAACATCAGGATAAACATCACACACCGAAAAAGAAAACTCACTCTAAAGCTTCAGTCACTTCCTCAAACTCTTCTGGGTCTTCCTCTAGTTCTTTGTCAAAGTCTTCATCAAGCTCATCGAGTTCTGATTCCTCTTCTGATTCCTCTTCCTCCTCCAATTCCTCTTCATCTTCTTCCTCCAAATCATACTTCTCAAATTCTAGCTTTTCTTCTTCCTCTTCCTCTGGTTCATGTTCTTCGTGGTCATCCGAAACCAGTCTAGAAAATGCCCCTTTGCCTACTGAGTCCAAGCCAGCTATTCAACGTCCAAAGCACTCACAGTCATGTATGGATATCAGCAGAGAACGGAGAGCCTTTGAGGATGATGAGGATGATGTAGATACAATGCCTTTATTGGATGATGATGGCCAACTGAAGAAGTCCACAAGCATGGAAAAGAACCTGACTGTCAAAGAAAAAAGTGGAGTTACTGCCAAGAAGACTGCAACAAATTCTCAACAAAAGAATGAAAAGGGCAATAAGAGCCAACAACAGAATTGTGCTAAAGGGGCTGCAAACATAAGAAAGACCAAGTCTATGGAGGTTTTGTCAAGGCAAACAGATCATGCTGGTGTTGGAGACTTGGATGAGAAAGGGCTGCAGAAAAGGAAACAAGAGGCTCATAAGAACTTTGTGAAGGAGAAGGTGAAGTTTTCTGCCTTTCTGAATGAAATCACAAGGCAGGTACTTAGCCCATCAAGACTTACATCACTTGGGGTAACAGATGTCCACAGGCCCTTGAGCCCTGGTCAAACTTCAATGTCTCCCAAGACATTGTCTCCAAAGCCTGAACATAAAAGAGAAAAGAAGTCAAAAATTACCAGAAGTCGGCAAGGAAGTAGTGCTAGCTCCATAACCTCAACTGCTCACTCCCATGTCAGCAAATACTCGCACTCTAGTAAGCATTCTCACTCAAGTAAGCACTCTCACTCAACTAAGCGCTCCCATTCCAATCGGCACTCACATTCAAGCAAGACCTCCTGCTCGAATAAACATTCTAATCCTGAAAGGGACCTCATCTATCAACAACAGCACCAGGCTGTTCCCAGGCATCGACGTGACAGTGCAAAAAGTGATACAAGCTATACTAGTTCTTCTTCAAAAGGTCTTTCATCTGGGACTGAACGTGGACACAAAAGTCAGAAAAAGCACCAAACTGCCCCCAAAGAACATTTCAGTTCACTGAATCATCGAACTTCACACCACAAATCGTCTCCATCACACCACCATTACAACAAAGATAATCATAGCTCACCTTCATGTCCTTGTTCTCCAGAAACAGAAAACCGCCATCATCATGCCCATCCAGAATCTCATCACCATCATGCCCATTCAGAATCTCATCACCATCATGCCCATCCAGAATCACATCACCATCATGCCCATCTAGATTCCCAACACAATCATGCCCATTCAGAATCTCATCACCATCATTCCCATCCAGAATCTCATCACCATCATGCCCATCCAGAATCGCATCACCATCACGCCCATCCAGAATCTCATCACCATCACGCCCATCCAGAATCTCATCACCATCATTCCCATCCAGAATCTCATCACCATCACGCCCATCCAGAATCCCATAACCATCATGCCCATCCAGAATCTCAACACCATCATTCTCAATCAGAATCACAACACCATCATGCCCAACCAGAATCTCAACACCATCATGTCCATTCAGAATCTCATCACCACCATTCACCATCACATCACCACCATGAAACTCATCGTAGCCCATCACCACACCATAAATCTCTTCATTCAGATTCCCACAATCGTCCCCCTTCTCCGTCACATTACCATCATGAATCTTCTCACAGTCCAACACATTCTTCTAAATCAGGAACTCACCATCATACAGAAGCTCACCACTATCCTTCTCATGCAGAATCACATCAACATCATCATTCACCTTTGCCACCACATCACCACCATGGAAGTCACCACACTTCATCTTCACACCATCACTCCACCCATTCAGAAACTTCCCACCACCATTCCCATCCAAAATCTCACCACTATTCGCCTCCTCCTCCTCTCCACCTCCATGGAGAACACCATAGTAGTATATCTCATCTTTCTACTGACTCAGAAACACACCATCAGTTTTGTGTGAAATCTCAACACCATCATTCTGACTATGAGTCCTCTCATCCCAAGTCTCACCAGCACCATCACCATCATCATTCCCATCCTAATCACTCATCCAACCCTGATCATCACCATCACACTTCAGTTTCAGAACCAGAGCACCATAATTTCCATGATGATTCACACTCTGAAACTCACCAATACTCTCATTCACATGATGCATCCTCTACACCTGAACACCATTATCATTCTTCTCACACTGACACTCACCATAATCCTCATCAACATCACTTGTCTGACAGTCATCCAAAAAGTCCTGTACGCTCTAATTCACCCCATCGTTATGAAAATCATCCCATCTCATATTCAGAGTCCCAAAATCACAGCACATCACATTCTAAAGGAAACCTTTCCAATTTGGAATTCCACCACCAAAGTGATCACAATTCTCCAGAACCTAATGATAACCCCCCTGTTGAATCAGATCATTACCATCAACACAAGTCTCAAGAATCCCACAGTTATTCCCATTCAAATGCCCATCACCATTCTAATCCAGAGACTAATCATCCTCAACATCATGAGCATTCAGAATCTCATCATCATTCCCAACCAGAATCCCACCATCATCATTCCCAAGATCACCATCACCACCATGACCATCCAGAATCACAGAATCAGCATTCCCAAATGGGACATCACCACTTTCATTCTGAATCAAACCATTATCATTCCCACTTCAAAGAGGATGATCACCCAAGCCATCTTCGCCACTCTCCAGTTGGCCAAAGGTCTACTTCTCCACTTTCTAACAAGTCAGATTCATCTGCTAGCTCCACTATCCAGGATGATCAATCCACAGTGAGCTACCAAGAGTCATCTTCATTCCCACAGGTGATATTTTTTTCTTTAGTGTTGAAGTAGAATGAAAATTTATAAAACGGATAGTTATGGTCCTTGATTCTGATTGGTTAAACTTGGTTCGAAGCTGTTGTAAATTACTCTACAAACATACACCTCTTTGTTTCTGTGTGTTGCTTGGCAACCACTTTGTTGCAACAACAACCATTTCTGAGGAACTACATTGTTTGGTGGAAGAATGGTTTTATAAAAATCATTCCATTTGATTTGCTTTGTTTTATTTTGTGAAACCGTGCTACGTATATGGAATAACCTTTTTATTAAAGCAATAAGTCCAATGAAGCCGTGGTTTACAGTAAATTTATAACAGCTAAGGGGGTTTTAGGCACTCCGCTCCATGTCGTGCCTAACAATGGCCCTTAGCTGTTATAAATTCACTGTAAACCATGGCTTCTTGGGGCTTATTGCTTTAGTATATATCTATATATACTGAATATTATTTGCTGTTGTGGTTTTCCACGTTTGACTCTGCTTTCATGTTTATACAGGAAAAGGATTCAGAAATGGAGAGGTTAATGTGAGTTTTTGTTTACTATTGCATTCTCTTTTGCATGCTGCCTGCTAATGATAAAGTACTAATTGAGTTACCTTTGGTTCTCAACATGGCTTTTCAGCTTTGTCTGGGAGGTAGTGAAACAATTTTCTTTAAGACACACTCAGATTCAAACAATCCCTTCTTGGCATGTCATAGCTCATAAAATATTTCTTTATCTTGCAGTTTGTGTTGTCTTGAAGGCATGCTTGATGGACTGTCTGTCTGTTTATTCCATCCAGGATGTTACAACAGCAGAATGAGGCTCTCCACCACAGTTTGCTGCAGACCACTATGCGAATGGAATGTATGGGAGCTGAGTTCAAAACTGGACACCAGCTCCTTGAATCTGAGTTACAAAGAACTCGCATAGAGCTTAGCAGTTTAATTGAGCGGTTCACAAGGTGAGACACAAGACTAAACTGTACTGAGCTATCACATTCTCTTCTCTTCTCTCTTCTCTTCTCTTCTCTTCTCTTCTCTTCTCTTCTATTCTATTCTATTCTATTCATATATAATGCATGCACATAAAATAGACAGTTTTTTAGCATAATTTGAGCTAAAACTTTAAGCCTTGTTTAAAAACAGTCAGGGTTTTTGGTTCTGTGGGCAATGCACATGCTTCAGCATGCATTATATACATACACTACATTTACACTACATCAACTCATTTAGTAGACCCTATATTTTAATGTTGAATAGATATATAAAGAGGATATACTGTATAAGAGGGCAGTCTTGACCATGCTGAATTTTATAACAAAGAATAATGTTTTAAGACATTTAACAACAAATCTGTTGTTTTAGCTTTTGATAGTTTTATATAACAGGTAATAGGTTTGCTCTAACAAGAGAAACAGCACTGATTTCACTTTTTCATCTGAGCTAATCCAAAATTTTCATGTGTCTTAAACTTCCGCACACTTTTAAAAGGTGCACTTTGTAATAATGTTAAATTAAAAGTTTTACTTTAAAGTACATTCAAATCATTATGTTTGAATAATCGTTTGTTGTTCTTTAAAGAAGTATTTTGATGTGTTGAGTTGACTAACGTACTAAAGCACATGTGTAACGTTTGGTAGTATGAAACACTCACACAAAGAAGAATAACAGGAAATAGACTTTAATAATAAACCAGTAGACACATACCAAATAATCAAAGAGAACGGACAGAGACAAATGGAGAACTAAGGGTTTAAGTACACGAAGCAAACAAAGGAACTGATGAGTTAATTAACAAGACACAGGTGGATATAATAATGAATAAAGACAACTGAGGAAAACTTGGTCACAGGGAGCAGAACTAAATGGAAAGTCAAACTGAGGAGGGAGGGCGCAAAGCAAAAGAAAAAGGCTGCATTCCACTCACATTTAGACATGCGTTTGCGAACATCCCTAAGAACTTCCTCTTGGGGGAATCCCCGCTGCCATTTTGAAGTGCATTCCACTTTGTGAAGTGGACGAGGGAAGTTTATATGGACAGACCCTCAACCCCTCGATTTTGAGTGAGGGAGTGAGTCTGCATCATATGCACACTTCAGGCCACTCCATAGACCACAATGCAACACAATTATGATGGCATCGCAGATCGGATTTAATTTATTCACACCCCAAACAACTATAATATATAAGTGTTTTGTTTTTTTTACGTTTATAACAGCAAGCGTACCAAGACTTATTGACTTATAGAATGCTGCACCAAACAAATTCATTAGGAGAAAAATGCAGACAATAATCCAACTCCAAGTTCTAAGTGATTAAGGGATTAGGACGTTCCAATTCAGCCCATTCCTAGGGTTCCGCCAGTAGTGGGCACTCATGCAACATAATCAATGAAGTACATCCGAGTAAACGAGATGGAGGGAAGTTTGTGAGTAAAGGGCATTTAAAAAAAAAAAAAAAACGCAGCTAAAGAGTCCAGGGCAGAAGCTACAGTCCATGGGGGAGTGGATGGAGGGAAGAGCCTGTGAGGAGCCAAGAACAGGATGGTAATCCAAAGGCCAGCCAGGACGAGGCCCCAGGGCGAAGTCGAAGGCGAAAGGATCCATGGTGGAAATGATTTGATAGGAGATGACACCCTTGGGACTACCGATGGAGATGCAGCCACCAATTATGGAGACCCAGGTGGAGCAGATGAGCTGAAGAGCCCACGTGACACTGATGGTCCTGGAGACCGAGGTGGTACTGGGGAACCAGAGGACAGAGGCTGAACAGGTGGGACCGAGGATGAAGGTGGAGCCAGATGGAGCCGAAGGTGCAGGCAGGTCGATGGCTGACCAAGGTGGAGCCGGAGGGACGAGGGAGCCCAGAGAAGCCATATGGCTGATGTTTTTCGGTTGAGCCCAGGGAAGGGCTAAGATGGAGCCGAAGTGTCGACAGGCCAAGGTGGAGCAATGGGCATGGAGGCTAGAGTTGAAACCAGGGGATCCTCTGTGCTGGGTGGAGCTGATGGCCTGAAGACACTGGGCAGGTCCTCCATGTCAATGGGAGCTGCAGAGGGGCTGAAGGACAGCAGCGGAAGTTGGGCTGAGGAACTGGCTGATTGAGGAGGTGGGAGAGGGAGGCTGGGTGGGAACTTGGGAGACACAGGAAGCTTAGGAGATGCAGGGGAGCTGTATGGAACCAGCGGAGACTCAGGAGAATTGGGTTTTACCTCATCAAACCTGTCAATAACATCCTCCTAAAACTCTTTAAGTTCCTCAAAATATCCACCAGAAGCCATATCAAATTCACAAAACTCTAAAGTTCAGCTAATTACATTTGCTAAAAATGTAAACGTTAATATATTTTCATATAATTGCAATTAATTGAGTCAATTAAAACACCATATTTAGTTTGCACTTAAGTATATTCTTTTAAAGTATATTATTTTCATAATAAATAATCTTTTCAAAATTTGGCTAAAGTGTACTTATTTTTTTATAAGGGTGAGTGAGCTATTTATGCTTTGGATCTCTGTTTAACCATGAGGTAAGCTTGCACTTTTCAAAAGGGTGATTGTAATGTTATTTCTGTTTTTAGTCAAAGACAAATTGTATATTTGTCATTATTTAAAATAAAACCTGGACCAACCAATTTGCTCTAAACCATGCTTAATTTAGTGCAACCCAGTCTGTGTTTAGAACATGAAATTTGTAGTTTTTTCAAAGCATTCATGTGAATATATCATATGGATTTCTATGTCTTTCTATTTCAACAGACTTCAGGACAACTATTCCTGCACAAAACAAAGCAATCACCTTCTGGAGAAAAAACTGCATTGTGTGGTAAAGCCCAATTTAACCCTTCATTCTTGTTTAATTGTTCCAGCCTAATTAAGCCCATTTATTTAAATGGATTCATAATTACATTATTTTTATTTCAATCATTGATTGACCATTGATTTACATAAAAACTTTAAAATTCGCAATACATTATTATTGACTTTATTCACTTTCCTGCCTGTTTTGCTACTTCAATTTAGGCTCAAAATATGGATGGAGAGCGAGAGCGACTGAACGAGCGGATCTCAGAGCTCACAGAACAACTGTCTGCAGCAAAGACAACCATCCAAAGTCTAGAGACCATTAATGTGAGAGTTTGATTTCATTATAATTAGTAATATTCATATTTATGTAGATGCTTCTTCATAGTACATAGCTGATTCCAATATTTCCTTTAAAAAATATCATAGCTCAGTCAAGATACTGAATATGATGAATATAAGGGGCTATTCTACAAAAAATAAATAAAGATTGTGAGAGAAACTCACAGTGAGGAATTTTATGATGTCATTTCCTTTAACAAAATTTATTTTTGAAATAAAAAGTATATTGACGTATCTTTGCTTTTGGAAACGTTTCCCACAACATTTGGTCTTATTATTCAAATCTTTTGTATTACATAAATTCTTACGTACAATAATTACTGTAGTTCATTCGTACTTATTTCAAATATGTCTTTACCAAGTACGAGTTGGCTTATTTTAAGACATTCCTGTACCTTTAGGTGACATCAATGCTACAGGATGCCCTAGTGAAACATTTGAAGTCTGATGATCCCATCACTACACTTCCAGTCGCACCACCTCCAGCTCAGTTCATGGACTGTAATCATTATGACAAAGTCTCCATGCATGCCGATGACCAATCGCTGGGAACCCTCCCAGAGGAGGAGGAATCTGATTGGTCAGAAATGGGAGAGGAGGCACAAAACTGCATCCCGAGAGGTTCACAGGGAAGTCATGGAAGTGCGTTGTATTTCCAATGGCAGCAGAGCCAAGGCGGTTGGGAGGGGGTGAACCAGTATTCGAAGGGAATCATAGATACAGAAAGTGAATCTGGGGGCGAGGAAAGTAAATGTCATCAAGTTCATCGCGGCCTACAGATACCGCATCTCAAGTTCACCGTTCACCCTGAAACCTTACCGGTTCCTATCGAGGATGTCAGTCTGGCTTGCTTCGAGCAGAGTCCTGATGGTCCAGAATGCGATGGCTACCAGATCACAGAGGTACGTAACCTGGGCTCTCCCATTCGCGTGCTCTCCGCTAGCCTGGAAGAGATCCATTCCATTGGGCTTCTGAAGCAGCAAGAGCAGCAGCAGGATCATCACAGCCATCTGAGGAGCAATAAATCCATGATGGACCTCTACCAGTCACAAGCCGGCACCAGACAAGTGTCGTACGCGGATGAGATTGTATGTAATTGGAGAGAAGCGAACAGCCATGGTGCTGGAGAGGATAGAAATGGGATGGTTGGTCTGGAGTCTGCTCAAAAAATGCTCAACCACTTTATTCATGATGGGGAGAGTACACACTTGTGATTAAAAAGGACATTTTATAATGAGGAATGTTTACTATATATTGATTATTATAGTACCTATGTAGAAAATATTAGTGGTGAATTACAGGTTAGCCACTTCGGCAACTTACATTTTCACTGGTGCATGAAAAAATGGGAAGAAAATAGAGAGGAAAAATCATAATTTTGTGGAAAAATCATAACACATTTTGTGAATCTGCCACCTGCAATTAAATTTGACGTAATTTAAAAAGTATTAATACTTTAATTTTAAATGTTTGAGATACGGAACATTAATGAATTAGTCTTTGTAATCTTTCACCAAAATGTAACTTGCTCCACCTCAAAAACAACTGTCAACTGGCATCACTTGCTAATAATGCTAAGGCTAATAATAACCAAATAGCTATGTCGGCATTGTTTTAGGCTACTGTATATAAAATAGTATAAAATTTTGCTAATAGTTAATGCAGGTTGATGTTTATTAAGAAAAAATTGCTTTAAAAAAAGAAGCATTAGCAATGGTATATGCCAAGATAGTTTAACTTGGCTTTCAGCCTCGCTTCCCAGCAAATAGAGGCTCCTATAAATACAATTTAGGACTGCTTGCGCTCTGTTTACATTCTAATTAATTCCAAATGGATAAAACCAAGCCCCCACTTTTCCCCCTGGAATATTCAGTTTTTAGTATAGGAAAAATATCTCATTAGAAAAGTGAAATGGACTGCAAATGCTGTTTCATTGAAGATTGCTCTGTTTAGTTTAGGATCATAGTGAAAGATAATTCTAAGGTTCCCTCCCAGCATCTGATTGTCCATCTTGATTTTATCTGTGTTGTTAAAGTATGTAGTTTTTTGGTTTGGTACATAAAGACAAAACACTGCATCAAATAATGAAAGAAAAAAACAAACAAACTGCTCCTTAGATATTTTTTTCCTATTTATTCAATATAATGCTTTGTTTGAGTGCATGTGCTAATGTATTTATAATTCTTCTAATACTCTTACATCTATATTTTACTCTTTATTTCTATATTAGCTTTATTTGTGTATGACAAACATAGCAGCACCATGAAGTATGAATATGTAAAACTATTGTTAACGTATAACTATAAAAACTATAGTTAAAGTAGAGAGTAGGGAGAGAAAAATGAAGGAAATGGGAGTCACTATAAGACTATTTCACATAGTTTTTTTTTCTTTGTGAAAGATTAAAAGATTATAGGAAAAATGTTACCCATGTGATATAGTTCATATACATTTTCTCATTAGAAAAATGCAAATGTATGTTGTGATGTAATAATTGATGTAATAATTGTCTGTAAATGTCTGTATGCTATTCTGTAGTTATACTAATCAATATAATAGAACATGAAATAAAAAGCATATTGCATTCTTTTGACAAACTCCAGGTGTAGCAGGATGTTGTAACTGAATGTCATTTTGATTTGACTTTTTTGTTTATTTAAATAATGGTATGAAATGATACACCAGCTTGTATAATGCATGTTCTGTGTTGTCTTGCTTTTGAAGTTTGTATTAATGTCTGTAATTATTTGCATGTTGATATAAATAAAAGTAGAACAAATATTAATGTTGGGAATCTTTTATCTTGAAAGAAGGAAATGTGCATTGTATTTAGATACAGTTTCACCTGATTTCTTATACCTGAAAATTAAGATAATGATAAATAAAGATAAATCCATACCTAACAGAAAATAAATCTGAAATTATAGTACTACTGTATATAGAGTAGTCTTTGGTAATCAGTATTAGATTAAAAATAAATAAATAAATAAATAAAAATCTTTTTACATATGTAATTAATTTTATTATTCCCTGCAGTGTAAAGAACTCAATTATAAAATAAACATATTTAATGTAGTCTCCCAATTAATATGAAGTCACAGAAGCTGCATGCACACAACTAAAAATTCACAAAATGTTGTTTCACAAACTAACAGTACATGGAGTGTAGCATGTCACACTACAAAGCATTAAATAATTCATATTTCTAAAAATATTTAATGTCAACTAACAAGTCATTTACATAAAACTGGAAGTAAATCAAAAATTATGTCTTAGCAAAGTTCAAAAACACACATCACACATAACACATCACACATAACATGAAGGGCAATGATGTCCCCTGTTTGCCAGGACCACAAACGGGCTGCAAAATCTATTTAGTGAAAAAGCTGAGAAGATTTAAGAATGACTTGATTTTATTACATTGTTATAAAATATTATTATAGTTATCATAAAAAGGTCCTAGGTTCCCATAAAGCTTGTTGAATCCTTTTTTTAATTTTTTTATTTTAAGAGTAAAGTTAATTGATAAATAACATTTTGCCCTCCGTTACACAAATGGGTTAAGGTTTGAAAGTGCAGAAAATCAATAAAAATCTGATGTTTAAATTAAAAGGTTTTTTTAGGCACACAGTCCAAATGGCGTCTTAGTTTTTACATTGAAGTACAAGCACAGGACCTGCCCTTTTATTTACATGAGCCACATTTTGAAATGAAAGAGTTGTTTGCGAAGGATCAAGTTGGCGCTGAAATTATGGCTGCTCTCATGCCTCAGTAAATTGATTATCTTCACTTCTGAACCAAGAGACTCTCTAGAACTAGACTGAACTTTGAAGGAAGGCAAATCACAGCCCTTCCAATCTCTTCCTTGTCGTTATTCATCATCTTTATCCTCTACAAACGTGACGCAATGCAGCGATGCACCACTGGCTTTGCTGAGCAGACAGTGGCCTTGTTTCCCATTGGAGAGGGCTGTTGTAATAGGATAGTTTATGGATTACAGGTAAGACGGCCAAGACCTCTAACTTTGGCCAAATCCAGTGTGTCTCACCCAACCATGGGCATGAAGGTGCAAGGACACCACTCTCAGCATTGAGTGGGCATCTGGCTCATTTTAGCATCGCTAACAGGGGATCACCACCAAAAAATCTGGACTGACCTTTGCTAACGGATTAAGTGACCACGACATATTGAATATCGGCTGCGCTGTTTCGATGAAATCGAATTGATCTCATATTCTAACAAAGAAAGGAAACTTAACGGATTTACACAAAGTTACCTATTTTTTTTTCACAGCTCATTTGAAGCTCCAGCAGTTTCAGCCTGATTCTCAACACTCTCTCTCTAGAGAATTCACATTTTGACCACGTTTGAACACTTCTGCATTTTTTCCACACTCTACTAGTCTTCCTTTTTCGCAGGTTTACGCCACAATACTCTTTCACAATGGTTGTGGGTAAGATGAAGTTCACTTTTCAGAAAAGGGTCAAGCTGGCCCAGGGTTTGTGGCTGCTCTCATGGTTGGCAACTCTGGGTGGAGCGATTACCTTCACTTTAGGATGCTTCCTAAAGACTGAGCTTCGAAGGAGGGGAGAGGTATCCATATAACCCTCATATTTTTCATTTGCTTGATGCTTTTTGCCTATAATTTCATGCATTACATAACGACACCCTGATTAGTTTTGAACTTCAAAACAGGCGTTGACATTCAGTGTTTAGCAATTAACATTTTGTGTGGTTTGCGTGTTTCTTTGGTTTAGTTTATATACGTTTATAGAATCTTTATCTTAACTGACTTAATAAATTGTAAGACATTGTAAATGTCTTAATAAATAAATATGTGAAGGGCTCAAAGATTTCAGAAATATCTGGCAGGGATTAACCTATGTGAATATAAATATTATCTAAGCTGGTCATAATAGGCTTAAGGAGCTGTCCTTTACAAAGGAGCTCTTCAACAGTCTAGATGGGTCATTATCAACCTGATGATAAAGACTGGCATCGGTCTTATGCAGGACATATATCATTTTGTAGTTTTTCGCACCATTGTTTTAATTGACTTGTAATTTCGTAGCGTGATACTACAAATAATTTTTGCATGTTCTTCATTATATATTATATGACCAGTCCAAAAATGAGAATGATAATATTAGGTATTATATATTATGTGTAACAGAAATGAAATTCTGATTTACCCAAATATATATGCAATGGCAAGTTAATCATTCTGTGTAAAACAGCCATATAGCCAGGCTTAACTGAAAAAAATAAAACAAAATAAAAACATTTGTTTATTGGGATAGGGTTAAGGTTGAATTAAAATAAGCTCGAATAAAGTTTAACTGAAATAATAAATAATTTTTTTAATTATATTTTTTCCTTTAAAGAAAAGATAGAAATCCTTTCACGAAGCTTAATGACTTACTAATTGGTTTACTACAGTCCCAATGAATGATGAAATTTACCTTAATCATAATGAAAAAAATAAGCCACCGCTTGCTGTTAATGTATCATCCAAAAGCTCTGCCGTATTCTCCAAATGTATATAAGTTATTACGGCTAATTTAGGGGTTAGTTTGCTCTGTATTACATATAATCTACTCTAATAAAAAGTAGCTAATTTAAAAAAAAAAAAAAAACAGAAATCTGAGCTCAAAATGGACTGACATTAACATCTTGTCCTTTAGGTAATGGACAACACAGACATCCACTGTGTGCCCAACACCTTGATGATTGTTGGTCTGGCTTCGATGGGCATCAATTACTTTGCCAGTCGAATCTGCCAGGATGCCCTAGATCCTGGGCGTTTCCCACGATGGAAGACCCTCCTGAAGCCCTATTTTGGATGCTCAATATTCTTCACCACCCTCATGCTGATTTCAGTCATCTTGAGTTACGCCATGAAGGGCAGCCTGGAGACCTCCCTGAAAATCGGCTTGAAGAACGGCATCCGCTTCTACAAGGACACCGACACTCCAGGCCGATGCTTCCAGAAGCAGACCATTGATCGCCTTCAGATGGAGTTCCAGTGCTGTGGTAATAACGACTACAGGGATTGGTTTGAGGTGCAGTGGATCAGCAACCGTTACCTGGATTTCAGCACTAAGGAAGTTAAGGAGTGAGTCAATGGGAATGTCAATTCAAAGTCTTAAAAGGATACAGTAGTTCATCCAAATATGAAAATCGTGTCATCATTTACACACCTTCATCCCATTCCAAATGTGTATGACTTTCTTCTGCAGAGCACAAAATAACATATTTTGAAGAATGTTTCTACTTCTTTTATTTTCCACAGAATAAAGGGTCACACTTTATTTTGGGGACCGATTCTCACTATTAACTACGACTTTTGCTTCAATAAACTCGTAATTTGATTATGGGATAGGATTAAGGGATCTAAAATATGGTCATGCAGAATAAAGCATTAATATGTGCTTTATAAGTACTAATAAACAGGTAATATGCTAGAAATATGCAGTAATAATCAATGAGTTAATAGTGAGAATTGGTCCCTACACTAAAGTGTTACCATGTAAAGAAATGTATACAGTTTTAGAACAACATGAGGGTGAGTAAATGAGAGAATTTTCATTTTTGGGTCGACTATCCTTTTACCATCTCTATTTGCTCTATTTAAGACACCTATAGGGACACTTGAGGAGAACTTAAGACTTCATACATCCATTATAAATCACTTTCAGACCAATATGGCTCATTAAGTTCTAGGAAAAGCTCTAGCATCATTCATTTGATATTTTATTTCTAACACAGTGGCATTCATGATTGTTAAGAGTGTCTTAAGTGTCCAAAACCGTTCATACTCAGTATAGTCACAAAATCAAAGACCATGCACAAATACGACCACAAGTGTTCACAAAAATGCATTTAAGATTCATGTTAATATCTGGAGTGAACAGTGTCTTGGCTGATGACTTGTTATCAGATCACAAAAGACAAATTCTAATACCAAGTTCAAATATGGACTCTTAGATGTATTTGTAAATACAACAATCTTTTTGGTGAGTACAATGAAATTTTAGCATGAAGTAAGAAAGTTTTCAGTGAACTATTGGTAGCTTTATGAGCAACAATATCATAACAGTTTGCAATGATTCAAGGTTCTTTTCTTCCATTTCCTTCTCAATCTTCCAGCCGCATTAAGAGCAATGTGGATGGCCGTTACTTGGTTGACGGTGTGCCCTTCAGTTGCTGTAACCCTAGTTCTCCCAGACCCTGTATCCAGTACAAAATCACCAACAACACCGCCCACTACAACTACGACCACCAGACCGAAGAACTGAACATCTTCATTCGTGGTTGCAGAGAAGCCCTGGTCAACTATTACATGGGGCTGATGAACACTATTGGAGCTGTAGTTCTGTCTGTCTTTCTGCTTCAGGTACACTGTTAAAGGTTTTGCATGCAGACAATGGACCTAATCAGGGTATAAACTATATTTATTTTGGCATAAATGAAAATGAGACTCCAAGGGATAGACATAAATGTCTTCAATCACCTTTCAAGATGAAACAGACCACCGGTTTTTGTTTTCATTCACATCTAATATACAACCCTGACTAAGATCAGTTAGTTTTGTTGACAATTTAATTTGCCAGTTTAGTTCCCTAGAATTTCTTGTACCATGTATCATGTGCTACAAAAGCTAAATTTGGGAACACTTTACAATAAGGTTCAGTTTGTGAACATGAGTTAGCTACATTATTTAACAATGAAAAAAAAAAGTCACACTTTATTTTAAGGTCCAATTCTCACTATTAACAAACCATTAACTACAATTTTTGCCTCAACAAACTCCTAATTTGCTGCTTATTAATAGTTAGTTAGGTAGTTGTGTTAAGTTTAGGTATTGGGTAGGATTAGGGATGTAGAATATGGTCATGTAGAATATGTGCTTTATAAATGTACAGTTCATTGCTTGCATAGTATATTTACTAGTATTTTGTTGTAGGCTTGTATATGTTACTTAATTTACATTTACGCATTTAGTGGACACTTTTATCCAACGTGAACATAAAGTGATTCATCAAAGAGCGAGCAACATTCAAAACATGCAATGACCAGATATTTATTAGACCAGATTTTACTTCTACAAACCAGCTATTTTGACCCATTTTCTCATATTCTATGTCAATTGCATTTTTTCTACAGAGCTCAGTGATGGCCAGTGTGCGCCTCCTGCAGACATCCATGGAGGCCGTCGCTGGACAGGAGAATGTGGAGATTGAAACCGAGGGCTACTTGCTTGAGAAGGGAGTGAAGGAGACCTTCATGGAATATATGGATCCTGTGCTGAAGCTCCTGTTGCTGAACCAGGTAAACCCTTCTGAAGCCAAACTGGAAGAAGGGGCCACTGGAACAACCACCACGAGCTAAAGAGTCAGATTTATCTGACCACTGAAATGTTTCCAGTTGGAGGCTGAGAGTGCTGACAACTAATCAAATAATTCATGTTTTGGTATTTTTATATATCAGTCTTAATGACCTACATCTGAAAGAGTTGTATATTTCATTAATACACTAAAATGGTTGTTTCTAAAATAAATTAACGGCATCAACATTTCACCCAATTTAATGAGAAATATTTCTTTTGATGAATGATTCCACTGTCAATTCTGCAGCACCCTACTCCACACATTTTTATGGCAAACATATGATATTGCTAGTCTTGGGGTGAGTAAACGTCTGTTCATTCCTGTCAGGGAAAACCTGGTGCAGTTATGCCTGGGAAATGACTAGCATTATGCTTAAATTTCCACCATGAATGGTTGAATATTTGAATGACTGAGCAGTAGAAAGTTCTATTTTATTTCTTCCCATTTACAAAATCATGTCATATACCTAAAAGAGGCTGATTGTGTAAAATAGCCTATGTTGTAATACTACGCTACCACATGGATGTATGTAAATGATTGGAATAACAGAAAGATGCAAATCAATACCCTTGTGAAAAAGAAGTGCGCTTAACTGTAGTGAATGTGCACTTGTGGTGCATTTCAAAAACTGTACTTGCAGGTAATATAACATTAAGAAAATAAAAGGCCACTTAAGTGTACTTAGTCAACTTGCATAACAATGTTTCTTAAGTACACTTTTAAAAAGTGCACTTTGTTATAATGTCAGGTTAGGTTTTTTTCCTGCTTTACAGAGGTACACTTATTTTGATGCATTGACTAGCCTACTAAAGCATGTGTAAAGTGTTTAATTTTAATTGTTGTTATTCGGTATTACTAAATTGCAACTTCATCATTACAAGAGTGTAACTACACATAAATTTAAATACATGACATATACGTTTCAATAGACATGACATTAAAGTATATTTTAGTTTTCCATAAATATTTGTCAGTACATTTAACAAACTTTAACCATGTACAACTAATTATGAAATTACATATAAAGATTTACTTAAGTGGGTCAAAAAAAGCATTCGCAAATTAAAAAAGCAATTGTAAATAACATTTAATTCATAATATTCAATTTGCACTTAAGTAAGTATTGTTAAAGTATATTATTTCTGTAATAAGTACTCTTTTTTTAAAGTATGCTAAAGTGAACTTCTTTTTCACAAGGGTAAGCCCCTTCTAATCATCTGAATCTTACACCATATACTACCCAGGCGTGCGAAGATAAAACTTTCTCTTCCAAAACAAAGTTCTTGTTTTAACCATCCGCGACCTTGACAAATGCTAGGACACATTGTTACGTGGTTTCTATGTCTTTGGCTTCACACTGAGCAGCGCCGCCCACAAAGAAATCTCACTGGCCCAAAATCAACCTCCAAATTGCTGTACTGTATATTAAGTACGTTTTAATAGGTTTTGATTGCACTGTATTTTCGCTTGCAGTGTGGACAAGCAAATTATTTGATGCTGGAAATGATTAATCAATATATATATATTATAAAATATATAATATATCTGAAGAAACTCGATTTCATATTTTCATATTCTCTATTACCGTATTATTATTTTCTCATCCAATGTTAATTGCATGTTTTTTGTTTTGCATTCAGCATGGAATTAAATGCATTGTAAGTGTTTAAAGATGGTGTAGATGATGCTCAATGCTCTGCTATGAAACACTGTACTGCACTCGCAGAACTGTCAGAAAACTGTCAGGTCTAATAAAATCTGACATTTTGAACCGCTTTGTCGTGTAGTGATATTTTGTGGAACTAGATGCATTCACCTGCTTCTGTCTTTTTATCGATTCTTTCTTTCAAACTTCTACACATCTACACAATAGCATTCAGGTGTATTTATGCACATAATAAGCAAGCAGAAAGATCTGCACAATCGCATGAGCCAGGTAGACATGCAACCACGTTCTTACATACATAAATAGCTGGATATCAAATACAGATAATGAAGGATGATGATTGATGGCAGCATGCACAGTGAAAGCCCAGTGTGTCTGCGTCCTTTATCCTGTAACCTGTGCTAATCTCTTAATACGCAAACTGCTGCACAAGCATTCAAACTCACTGCATCCGATTATACCTAACAAAGCATGTTAATACATGAGGCAAGATGAATATGCAGTATATACAGTATGTATATATGTCAAGTGATCATCTACGATTTGTGAAATATAAATACACTTTTAACAGACCAATATTATATACTGATGTTGTCATTAACAATATAAAACGGGAGACATGGGTTAGATGGCACATGGGGACGTTTTTAACAAGGGCTGTATCTCAATAGCTAGAACATTTTGAGTCAAAGGTCCAGCTATACAAATGTGTATAGCAGTGGTTATCATTGTTGGTTTTAAAGATGTCATTCAAATCTGTAAGACCAAAGAATAGATTCCTGCTGTCTAATATGAAAATTCCACTATCACTATATACACTGATCGGCCACAATATTAAAACTACCTGCCTAATATTGTCTAGGTCCCTCTCGTGTTGCCAAAACAGCTCTGATGCATGAAGGCATGTACTCTACAGCAGTGTTGGGCAGTAACTAGTTACTAGTAATTTAGTTACTGTAATAATATTACTTTTTGCAGTAACTAGTAGTGTAACTACTTACTAATAACATTTCAGTAATAATATTACAGTTACTTTCCATAAAACAGCTTAGTTACGTTTGATGCCTCAACCCCGCTGATTTAAAATCTAACAATCAAATAATTCCTAGATTTATTTTCATAATTTTCATGACTCGCACATGCACGTGATGTCCCCAGTGCAGCAGGCAAGCTTGGAATATGGAAAAGCTTACATTCGGCAGATAGAAATATTGTATTACATCAGCATGTGGTACGTTATATTAATATAATTAAAAATATTTTTAGAAAATTAAACAGTTTCTTACAAACTCATGTGATTTGATAAAATACATAACGAAATTTAATCGCATATGGGTAACGGAAAAATTACTTCAAGCTACACATGACAATTAATGAGATTAATACAACACTTGTACTTGAATGCCACTATCAATCAATATTGAGTGTTTGTAATAACTTCTGACTGTGATCCAATGTTGATTTTGGTCAAATGATGAGGCAGAAATATGTTGTTAGTAACATTCTAGAAGAATTTTATCTGGAAGATACACAGTTACAACTTCTGTGGGGTGTGAAGAAAAAGTAATGTAACTAGTAGTGTAACTAATTACTGTTGCCAGAAAGTAATAAGTAAAGCAACAATATTACTTTTGAAAGGAGTAACTAGTAATGAGTAATACATTGCATTCTTTGATTAACTAGCCCAACACTGCTCTACAGGATTTCTAAACATATGTGGTATCTGGCATAAATATATTAGCAGCAGATCCTTTAAATCTTGCAAGCTACGAGGAGGAGTCTCCATGGATTGGATTTGTTGGTCCAGCACATCCCATGGATCCTGGGCAATTTGGAGGCCAAGGCAACACATCCTTAAACCTTTCCTGAACAATTTTTGCTGTGTGACACGGTGCATTATCCTGCTGAAAAAAGCCACTGCCATCAGGGAACACCATTGCCATGAAGGGGTGGTCTGAAACAATCTGTAATTAGGTGGATCATGTCAAAGTGAATGGCAGGGATTAAAGTTTTCCAACAGGCCTGCCTTCTTCCCATAGTGCATTCAGCTGCCATCTCTTTCCCAGGTAAACGATGCATGTGCCCCCGGCCATTCACCTGATCACCAAAATGTGATTCATCAGACCAGGTAACCTTCTTCCATTGCTCCATGGTCCAGTTCTGATGCTCACGTTCCCATTGTTGCTTTCAGTGGTGAACAGGGATCATCATGGCCACTCTTGGCTGGTCCGCTGCTATGCAGCCCCATACTCAGCAAACTGTAATGTTCTCTGTGTTCTGACACGTTTCTATCATAGACAGCATTGTTTTTCAGAAATCTGAGCTATAGTAGCTCTTCTGTGTAATCAGACCAGCTTCGTTTACCAAGTGCTTCAATGAGCCTGACAGTGGTTTAATAGTTTTCCTTTCTTGAACTTTTGGTAGGCACTAACCTGCATACTGGGAACACCCCACAAGTCTTACCGTTTTGGAAATGCTGTGACTCAGTCATCTATCACTATTTAGCCCTTGTCAAAGTCACACAGATCTTTTCACTTGCCCATTTACCTGCTTCTAATACATGAAATTCAAGATCTGACTGTTCACTTGCTAGTTATTAACACATTATAGTTATAGCACTTGTTATATTTATTAGTGTTATTCGCTTCACCTGTCAATGGTTTTAATGTTGTTGCTAATCAGTATATTCTATATAAATATTTACAATACAATACACTACTTATTGTTGCTGAATTATCAATAATGGTTCTTAAAAACGATCAATTCTGAAAAAAAAAAAAAAAAATTCAGGTAGGCTATTTAAAGATAGTTTTACATATTTGGCAGAGAGTGTAATATAATCTAACACATATTTTTGAAGTATTCCTCTCACTGTCAAGTTTCCATCTTACCCCAATATGTATCAGTTGGGAAGGTATGAGACGAAGACTCAATTGCAGGAATGAATTGGTTTTATTTAGTAAAAAATAAACAAAACAAACAACAAAATTTACCCCATGGGGGAAAAACACAGCTGGCAACTTGACAGGCTAAGCTGGGACAGGAACAGGCGAGGAATACGACTGGAAACATGCAATAACAAACGGGCACAGGACTGCAAACACAAGTAGAATAAATAGGGAGCAAACAAGGCAGGTAACAAGGGAAACACAGGTGGAACAACTGACCGAACCAATAATCAGGTAACAAGGTGGCCAGGTTTAGACAATAGACATGAGAACACATGGCACACAGAAAGAAACAAAACAAAAGCCATGTGCTTACACAAAACAAAAACGCAAGCACATGGCCAATGAAAGCATTCACAGGTCATGTGCTCACAAAAAACAAGACATGAACACGCAACTATGAGAAACTCATAAGCTGCGTGTTCACACAAAACATAACATGAACTAATGACTAACTAATGACTGCGTGTTAGCACAAAACAGGACAATGAAAACATAAACCAAGCACTCACAAGACAAGAGCGCACGGCAAGTGAATGAACACACAGCTTGTGCGCTCACATGAAAGACAAGACATAGAGCGTGAGTGTCCAAACACGAGCACAGAACCGAAACCATACAAGACATGAGCCAATGTCAATTTATTTCTAGAGCACAGTTTAAAACAACTTAAAGTTGACCAAAGTGCTTTACATTAATGCACTTAAACAACATTCAAAGCAAGACAAAGCAAAACAATTTAAAGAAAATAAATTAATCTCTACAATACATTAAAAGCCAGAGAAAACAGATGGGGTCTTAACTTAGCCATTGTCTAACTTAGACAATGTTTTATCAGTTCTGATACACAATGGAAGGCTATTCCACAATTTAGGGGCAATCACAGAAAAGGCCCAATCCCCTCTCAGTTTTAATGAGTGCCATGCTCCAAGCATGAAACAGAGCACACAGACAAGAGAGCGCGCAGCTCGAGCTCACTCGAGACCGCACGCTCACACAAGAAAAGGACAAAACAGGAGTGTCGGGGCTCTGTCACAAAACCCTGACAATAAATGCGCATGTTTAGCCTACTACTTGCTATATTATATAGGCCTATATATATATATATATATATATATATATATATATATATATATATATATATATATATATATGGGTCATTGACATCTAAGGACATCTAAGGCAAATTTTTAAACAAAAAATAATAATATCTTTTGTAGTTGTTCAAACATTAAGAAGGTTGTGTACACATAAATTCGTAATAAAATTAAGCGATTTTAGTGTTTTTTTAATCTAGATGAATTGGCCGTAGCCTTAAAAAATGTCATGTGGTGTGACCATGATTTATATTCAAATTAATTAATTTCCTTAACATGCTTAACATTTTTTTTTAGATATTCTCAGTAATTAAAGTGTTTAGAGAAAGTATTTGCATTTCATTTGAGTTTTTCTAAATAATGATTTCATATTTTTGTTCTATAATTTCAGACTTGCCTTCTTAATTGTCGTTAGCAGACTTATTATTTTCTGTAAACTGCATACAAATAAAAATATTTTAAAAATACCATTCACTTAAGCATACTGTAGCAGTGATTCATATTTAAGCCGAAGAAATTAGAAAATTTATTTTTAATTTAATACAATTATTGCTATTATTGGTCGCACCACATGATGAGTGGTCACTCCAAATGACACAAAGACTTTACATCATTAAAAATCTAAAGAAACGCGTTTAAAGTTCAGCCATATGGTATTAACTGCAGTGATTTTTTTAGACCCAGTTATTTCTAAACTTTCCCCAACCTTAGCTGCTCAACTGACCCTTCGCCAGGAGTTTGATTAACAGGCAATCTGAGCAATCATAATGCCAAATGTTCCATTTTTGTCTGGCAAACAAACCAGACAGGAGAGTAGGTTAACGTCGGTGGACTTGAACTTGAAAAATAGTGTGTATTGACATCTTTTCACAGTTGAAACAAGATACCTTCTGATATTCATTCATATTTATTTTGTGCTATAACTAGTAAGAGATGATCGGTTCACATGCTGCTTGAACTGAGGTGCTACAGCGATCTGTCACGACACATTAAAGAGCCACAAAACAGTATTTGTTGACATTTATAATAAAAATAAATGCTTGTAGAAATAACTTAATATTCATTGTTTTTTTGAGGTCATACCGCATGATATCCAAATATGGTAACTGCATACCAGCCATTAAAAAGTTTTTTTTTGTTTGTTTTTTTTTCAAATTTGAAAGAGAGTTACAAACCTGCTTGATGCTTCTATGGGTCCTTGGCAAGTTGTTATATGATGCAACGTCCTATCTTTGAATGTATTTCAACATAAAAGTACCAAAATGGTAGTTTCTTGATGGTCGCATCACATGATATTATCGGACAAAGTTTGTTTGAATATTATGATGGAAATATATATACAAATGCTTTGCAATTTTATACAGGATTACAAAACACTTTGGAAATCATGCCAAAATAGTGCAGAAAATTATTCTGAATAAATTTAGGGTAATTTCAAAGATGTTTCCAAAACAACAGTTATGGCCGGACGGTCGCACCACATGATGTTTTGACACTTTGAATAACAGAAAAATGACAAATAACTAATGTTTTTTTGAAAAGTTAAAGTTGGTACATATGTGGGAGAGGTACTTCTTATATATGGCATGTTTTTTATGCATCTAAACCAATTTTTAACTGAAAGAATGCAATCGGACAGAAAATTTAGCACGTCATTGACCCATATATAATTACAATGTATGGAAGTGAAAGTTTATATATATAAAATTTCACTTCCATACACTGTAATTATGAAACTAATAGGCTTTTTGTACTAGACAAGCGTGAATGTGAAAAAAAAAAGAAAAAAAAAAGAAGGATTTAAGCTACACAAGCTGAGAAAGTCAAAGTGTTAGATGGTGCTCCGTTTTTTGTTGTTGTTATATCTGTTATCTCTTAGCAATAACTCGCTTAATCGATACTTTTATGATAACAGCTCAAAATGACCTTACACATGACATAGGAATTACACAGATACAACTTGAAATCCAAAAAGGGCGTGCAAGATAAAAGCCCTGCTGTCGTTATTGGGAGAGGCTGTCCTTTAGCACGGGAGTTGGCAAGTTGGATTGCACCAGCTTTTCCTCTTTCGCCACCTACACAGAGAACCAACCCACCCAACCACACGTCTGATGTACGCTGAAACCGATTCCAGGAGCGGCACTTCGGCTTACTATCGGAAAGTCAGAATCATTTTAGCGAATCGGTTAGTTCGAACGGTTAATCTAATGAACCAATTCATAAAACGAATCATCAATTCGTTCACGGCATAACTTAATAAGGATATTTATTTACGTCATGGTTTATAACGAAGTAAATATATCCATATACAGCCGATGGCTTTTTACGTTTCCAACCTCACCTCACACATTTTTAAACAAAATGAACACAACCATGTCCGCAATTCGAGTGCTTTAAAAAGCGAATCGATTCTCTCAAATCAACCAAAAGAACCAGTTCAAAACAACGATTGGTTCGCGGTTCGAACAGCACTAAGTTACTTCGGCTTCCGTAGCTGAAATGATCCTTACTACACTTTCTTCCAGGCATTAATCGTTCAATTCATTTCATTTCCTTTCCAAAACAAACGCATGTTTTATCGCGAGTCAGGCATAACTAACGTTACACCCGGAAGGAAGGAGCAAAGGACTAAAATACGCCCGTTCAGCTTTAGTGAATCCGCTGCTAGGGACATTTTTAACGTGATCTGTCATGGTTGATAGTTAGCACGTACGCTATCAGTGTATAGCTCGTTAGCAGAGCTAATACCGCTTTATTTGAAGTGTGTTTTTTGGCAATACAGCGGTAACGAGATAAGCGCAAATGTGAACAGTCGCACTTGATGGACTGCGATCTTCACTGCAGTTGCGGACGACCTCACGACAGTTGTGTCGAAGTTGGAAATACGGAAATAACAGCCATTTATGGCCCACTTTATAATCAATTAGCTGTAATTCAAGTGTTAAAATACCGTATATCGTCGCCTTGTTTTGAAAGGTAATAAAGTAACGTTATATGGCTGTGCGCGCGCCTATCTAAAGTGGAGATTAATATCTAGGTCGTGCGCGAAGATTAGTGTTCACAGCAGGATGTCAAAGGGATTTGTGAGCTGAGAGAATAACAAAAACAAAAACATGTCATTCTCCCTGTCATAACGTGCACAATTTCGCTTTATAAAAGAAATCCGTGTGTCGACATTTGCCGTAGATAATATAGATGTTTACGCATTGGAAAAGCAGGCTGTCAAAATCACTTTACGTTACTGATCAAGTAGTCTAGAAATCAGAAACATCATGTCAGGGGAAAGTAGTGGTAGTGGCGAGGACTCCGACCAAGAAACCCGCCGTAAAGTTTGCACTGTTAAACACGAGATCACTAATGGTAGGTGACTGAAAGATTTCACCTGGTGTGTTTTGATTTCTTTACAAAAGTGGTTGTACTGTATCTCGGTGATGCTCATGCCAAGGTATTTTGATGTGTATCATGGCATTTAATTCTGAGATTATTTACATTATTTTAATTAATTAATTTATTAGCTTATTACATTTGATCATTATACCATGATATTTAAATAGAATTTAAAGGTACTTCAAATAATGCTAGTGTTTAAACATTGTTTTATCATTGTGTTTATGTGCATTTCCAAAGAATCATTGTATGGTCAAAATTATGTAGTGTAATGGTGTGTTGTGAGTGTAATATTTCTCAAATCTGACTCTTTTTACCCTAAAGAACTGTTGTTATTTAAAAAAGAATTGGTATGGCATCAAATATCTTGGTATGGTATAATTACCATTTTCCTATTACTATTGCAATAATGTGGTGCTTTTGTTACATTTTCTGTCTGTGTTTTCTTTTGAGAAACTTTATCAGATTGCGTAAAACAAAACTGGTTATTTAGCTGCGAGTGACATCATATATCATTTTATCAGTATCAGTCAGATTATTTTTCCAGTTTTAAACCATTTTCTTTTTCTGTGCTAGGTTTCTAAATATTACATCGTTTCTTTTCTGATATCTCTAATGTTAGATGGAACTGGAAAATATATATTTGGTATTGCCCAAATATCTATATCATTGCATCTGCATGTACTGTGTACTATATCAAATGTATTTGATGTAGTAGTGTACTAATATGTGTGTGTGGATTTAAATGGCCGTGAGTGTGATTTGTTGTGTACATTCACTGTTTGTCCCTTCTCAGCAAACCTCACCGGATACACTGAGAAAGTTGGCATGGAGAACTTTGAACTTCTCAAAGTGCTTGGCACTGGAGGTGAGAGCACTGCGCTGAACTTACAAAAGTATTTCTGTTGCATGCTACAGTTTGTCTTTACTTGTTTATCCATCCCGTAAAGGTCATTGGCGATGTTTATACTTGCATGATTATGAAAGCAAGTAGTAGCTCTAGCACATTTTTCCTGTTGTTTGACATTGATGTTTAGAGGTAAACAAGTACACCTTATGAGATTACAATCCACAAGCTCTCTGAAAAATAGACTGTACACTTCTTTTCAGTCTTTCAGGGTAATAATCAGCTAGACTGCTAGAGACACCAGACCCCTAATCGGACCTAGTGTACGCCCAAACAGCTTGTGCATGTTTAATGTTGGCTTATTAACAACGTATAAATTACAAGAATCATTTAAGTAATAACTGTATACTTTTGTAGTTCATAATACATTTTCTTCTCCAGTATAATAAGCATATTATGCAATTGCAATTAAGATGTTCATATGCTGATTTGCATAATGTGTGGCTCTTTGGGGTGTTTAAAACATTGTTTAATTGGTTTAAGCATTGAAATTACTCATGCACCTTGGTTGAGTTGTCTCTTTAAATAACTACATCTCTGTTTTTCCCTCTCTTTATCAGCTTACGGCAAAGTGTTCCTGGTCAGAAAAATCAGCGGCCACGATAAAGGCAAACTCTATGCTATGAAGGTTTGCACCGTCTGTTATCACACTTTAAATTTTGCTTGTCCTTCAGTTAGTAAAAACTAACAAAAATATGCACTTAACACTAGAACCACCATGGGGTAAATTTTACCCGTGGCTGTTTTTCAAATGTACATCACAGATTTTCAACAAAACGTTCAAGTCTCCTAGTAATTGACTTATACTAAAATTATGTAATTTACAATCCAATGTTGTTAAAAATTATTTAGATAAAACCAGATCAAAAAACTGAGCATTTATACCTATAAGCGCCACACGGGGCAAATTTAACCGCTATATAATGCATGTATTTTCACGCTGTCATTTTCTTGCTGCTTATGTTTTAACATTGTACATTTCTAGGCAATGCCTTTCACTCACAGATTTAGCGGTTATCAGTTTCATAAATAAAGTCTTTCATAAATAAATGAATTATTATTGCTCATTATTCTCTATTGACTATTTTTGTAATTTAAATAACATGGGTTATCCTAATATATTGATTAATGACATTGTATTATAATATTACACCACCCAAATATTTACTACCTTCTACTTTTCGTTGTCAGTGGAGGTTTTTTTTTTTTTTTTTAGCTTACTGACCACTGGATTAGTGTAGGCTGCATTAAAAAGTCTTGAACGTAAAACAACAGGTAAAAATATAGTTGACAACTAGACATAATCATTTCATGACTCTAGACACTTCTTTGTGAAGACAGTGGCATAATACAGTGAAATAATATGTTCTTTAGCCAAATAAAAACAGTTGCCATGTGTGTGGGTAAAATTTACCCGCTGGCGCTTTTAGGTATACAGCAACCTCTGGCGGTTCTAGTGTTAAAGGTGTATGCTTAATATGAAGAACTGAGCACTTTTTAAAACACAATTTGACACTGTGCTGTGGTTCTTCAAATAGAAATCTTCAATATCTACTATTGGGCTGAAAAAATCTAAACAAAAGTGACAAGAACAGTTTTTTTTTTCAATTTTGTATCTTTTCCATTTCTTTCCCTGTAGGTTCTGAAGAAAGCAGCCATTGTTCAGAAGGCAAAGACTGCTGAGCACACTAGAACAGAGCGGCAGGTACTGGAACACATCCGCCAGTCACCCTTTCTGGTCACCCTCCATTACGCCTTTCAGACGCAAACCAAACTGCATCTCATACTAGGTAAGCAGCACATGATACAGATTTCATCCTGATTCACTTGTGCATGCTGTTTTATGGATGGTATTTGTAGCATAGTTGTGTTTCAAGTAGGGCTGGGTGGTTCAATTACATGTGTCATCCAGCAGCAGTGTTAATTTTGACAACAAATTTTAATTTAGTTTTAGTCATAGTCTTTGGACTAAAATGCCATTTAGTTCTAGCCATATTTTAGTCATCTGAACTGTTGTAGTCTTAGTCTAGTTTTAGTCAACTAAATATCATAAGACTGTAGTCGACTAAATTTACAGTAGATTTAGTTGATTAAAATCGAATGGGTTTAGTTACAGCGTAATGCATTTATTAAGCATTTCTCTAAAATTTCCAAACTCATATGTTCTCTGAGAAAACATCTATTAACCCATTAATATGAATGATATTAAGGTTTGAATATGCAATACAGACACACATTTAATTCCTGTGACACATAACATGTCTTTGTCTCAAAATTAAAGGTGCCATAGAATGGAAAACTGTATTTACTTTGGCATAGTTGAATAATAAAAGTTCTGTACATGGAAATGACATACCGTGCGCTTCAAACATTGTTTCCTCCTCCTTATGTAAATCTCGTGAATAAAAAAGACCACTGAAAAATAGGCGAATCAGAACATAACACTGACTGTGACGTAACAGTCGGGATCACTAATAGTTACGCCCCCACCATTTGCATATACCCACCCATGTTCTAGGCCAGCCGCCAGCAGAACTATCAGAAGTTCTGCAGGTATTGTGAAGAAACAAGTGAGGACAACAGCGAAAATGGCAGATCATGGAAATAAATGTTATGTTCCAGCCTGTGCAGGGGATGTGAAGTGTAGGGATGGGTTGGTGTCTGTATTCAGAAAGGCACGGAAAGCAAATAACGCGTTCTAATAAAATAACGCGAGCCACTAAAGGGACATGGTCAGCTCCCTTGCTAGCTGTAGCCTGTTACATTGCAGTGCATAAGATTTCACCACATAAACAGAGTAAGGAGAGATGACTGAGGATGATGGTGAATGATTTACAGATCCTGAGCACCACTGACAAGCATCTGATCTTGTAAAATGTGTGGTAAGTACTGCCGCTCCATAGTATAAACAGAGCACGTGTGATAGTGAATCTCGAAAGTGAAAGTAAAAAGCGATCGTGCATTTGAAAGCAGTTTCCGTGCCCAGCATAATAATAATAATAATCAGCGGCTCCCTGATGCCCGCATTTTATATGGAGTATAAAAAAATGAAATATGTATTTTCCATGTTTTTCTTTCCTGTGAGCTACTTAAATGAGCTGCACTGTGAAACAGCCAATCAGAGCAGAGCTCAACATTGAGCCGCACTGTGAAACAGCCAATCAGAGCAGAGCTCAACATTGCTATTCATGACCCTTCCAAATAAGCCAATAACAGACCATTTCATTCTGGGGGGAAATCCTAGGGTTGTAAATGCACATGTAAAACCGTTCTGGAGAATTTTTGCCCTTACCTATGCCACATACCTTCTATGTAGATATCAGAGAACAATTTAAAATATTGTATCAATGCATTCTATGGCACCTTTAAATAAAACCACTTCTCATAAACAAACAAGAATATGGTCCTCTTTTCAATGAAATAAAAATGGTTATATAATATGCATTCTTTATAACAACTTGCATACAACTTCATTCTTTCAAGCAGACATATTTATTTATATTTATTAAAGGGTTAGTTTACCCAAAAATGAAAATTAGCTGGTTATTTACTCGCCCTCAAGGCATCCTAGGTGTATATGACTTTCTTCTTTCAGACGAATCCAATCGGGATAAAAAAATTGTCCTGGCTCTTCCAAGAAAATATAAAAATAGAAGCGTAAATATTCAAAAATTCGAAATATTAATAAACGTAATAGTATATAAATGATACTAAAATAACAAGCTGCAAGACTTATAATTCATTTGTTATGAATCATATAAAATGAGTCTGTTCCAAATAAAAAGAAAAATATATCAAATGGTAATGCCTATGGCATTACTATATAATTGGGTAAAATATGTTTTTTGAGTTTATCGAAATGAACTAAGTTGTGGTATTTACCATTACTGTGATGTAAACTGTCTTATACACCATGATGAAAAGAAACTGGTCATGCCACCCACCTGTAGTTATTTAGCTCTAGCTATTTGACTTTTAGTAAATTGGTGTTTTTGGAAAATGTTGTGAGTGTGTGTTTGTTTCGGAAGACTATGTGAGTGGAGGAGAGATGTTTACTCACCTGTATCAGAGAGATCATTTCTCAGAGGATGAGGTGAGGATCTACGTGGGAGAAATTATCCTGGCCCTGGAGCATCTGCACAAGGTACTAACATCTACTGGAGTATCTGCTGCCAACACTTTCATTGATAAGCACTTACACGCTTATGCATATGTAAGTTAGTGGATTTAAATTCACTTATACAATTAATGAAATATGCTGAAAACCGTACAATTTTAAAATGATTTAATTTAATATTTTTATGCCTAAATTATTTGTAAATTAAATGCAAGCAGGAAAATAACTCATTTATAATTACAGTTTGGGAGAAATGTAATTTTAGAATTATCAATAATATTTTATTATCCAAACTTTATAGTAATTTTTTTTACTAAACTGAGTTTAACGGTTAGGTTCAAGCTGCTGAATCTATAAAAAGAGATCATGATGAGATTTATGGTTTAAATTAAGATATAAATATTATCAGTTTTACTGTATTTTATTTGATCTTGTGTTTTCAGCTTGGCATTGTGTACCGGGACATTAAGCTGGAGAACATCTTATTAGACAGCGATGGTCATGTGGTTCTGACAGACTTTGGGCTGAGTAAGGAGTTTCTAGAAGAGGAGGTGAGAAAATAAAAACTAACGAATAATAACTGTAGTTTGGATTTCTATATTTTTTCCATTGTATCCATGTTGTAATCCAGAGTGCAGTTCTCATGCTGCTATGTTTTGTTCACGCGTAGAAAGAGAGGACTTACTCATTCTGTGGCACTATAGAGTACATGGCACCAGAGATTATCAGAGGGAAAGCTGGCCATGGCAAGGTGAGAGGAGAGAAAATTAGTTGTCAAATCTCACAAAATAATTTTTTGTGTCATATTAAAATATCTATAATGTATTCATCTTTTTTTGAGTTTGTATTTATCATTATTTACAAACATGATTCTCATTATTGTAATTACCTACAAATGTCTTAATGTCTTACCTACGCATATTTTACTTTCATACATGTGAAGCTGTGATCGGTTGCATAATTTTTTTTTCCCCACAGTTTTTTACCTTAGAGTGATGGCTTTTTTTTATTGCATTACAGTAATTAGAAATTTTTTATCATATTGCAAAATATACATACATTTGATTTTCATCAAAAATATGACCCAGGCATGTTTTTAATCCTATTTGGGTGTTAATCGTTTCCCATGAGGGTGTTTGTAGAAATAAATTAGCATGGCACCTGTAACTTTTAATCAATAAATGTAATGCCGTGACACACCTCAGTGATTAAAACATTCAGATGACATGTTATTCATGTTGGAGGAGCAAACTTATTTAAGTTTATAATAGAAAATAATATCCTGTTTATGATTTGATTATTGAAATATCCTTTTAAAAAAAATATGAAAATTAGCGGTATAGTTTAATAGTTTAGGTTGGTTTTGTGTCTTGCATTTTTTTTCTCAAAATGATGGTTGTCATTTAAAAAAAAGTGCAAATTACCGGAAATAAGTTAATTCAAATTCTTAGAAGGTACATGTTGGACATGGCTATCTGTTTGACTTGTAAAATGATTAGTTGTCCAAGCCTACATTATATAAATTTATATAATTAATATTTTAAAACTATAATGCACCCTATAATGATGGCCCTTTTCAAAAGCTTGTTCTCTTTTTTTCATTTTATTTTTAACAGCTCCCACTCACTGTCGTGGAGCAGTGATGTAATATTATTCTCATTAAGTTTTCAGTATTTCAGTAATAAAAGAATCTGTATTTAAATCGCATGCGTATTATCACAAAGCACATTAGTTACCATAGTGGCAAAAAGGATTTATAAAACAGATTTTAGATTGAGTCAAAACCAGCAGGTAATTTGACTGGGAATTTTTATGCTGGTGGTGGAAGACAAACACCAACATTTTGGATTTGAATGGCAATATAAACACCGTCTGGCCATTGTAAATGTTGAAATTACCATACGCCCCCATGAGAAACAATTACTGTCTGAATAGGTCTGTTGACAGGATTTTGAGATTCACCAAATTCTGATTAATGAGTGATAAAGCATGACATGTATGATAGTGGTTATAATTCGTTCCTTCCTGTCTGTAGGCAGTGGACTGGTGGAGTTTGGGGATTCTTATGTTTGAGCTGTTGACGGGAGCGTCTCCGTTCACTCTGGAGGGAGAAAGAAATTCCCAGAGTGAGGTGTCCAAGTGAGTCTCGTCTGCACATGGGCAAACCTCCATGACTGTAATGATTTTCTCCACACGTTCAGATCAGAGTATGTGAGCGGAGCGTGGAGTGGAGCGGTGTAATTTTGAATTGAGGGAGGAACAAATTTTTTAAAAGTCGGAGCGTCGTGGATTTCACTCGCTCCAAGAACGCTCCACTACCGCTCAATCACGAGTACAATTCATGCCAACGGCCCGTAATATAACTGCATATTTAGCAAGAATTCACATGGTAAACATATTTAGCTAGCTTGATAGAGAAGGATCACTCAAATCAGAAAGAATGTGAAGGTTATGAGCAGTGGACATGAGTGGGAAGTTATAGTTCTCAAGGAATTTGTTTGTTCCTTCTAGATACTGAATATTTTCGGGTGAGAGCATGATTTAAACTGATACAACACATTCACGCGCAATCGCTTTCTCAATAATGCATTCAAACAAATGTAATCTTACAGTGCTACTTCATCTGTAAGCTGTCTGATTTTGAATGAGAAGAAATCTAAGAAATGCATCGATCCGCAGGTAAAATAACTGACGAAAACGTACTGTTATTTTAATCACAAAACAAATCGTGCACTGCAAAAAGCACAAATTATACCTTTTAATGCTGACAACCATGTTATTAACTTGGCATGTGGTAGGAAAAAGTTTGCACACTTGTGCTCCAATAAGCCACTTGTAACTCTCCTGTAATTTAATTTTTTCTTTTAATATACTCTATGAACAGAACTGTGATATTTCAAACGTACTGAAATACTTGAGATGCGGAGCGGTGTTTCTGATATCAGTGAGTGCGGAGTGGAGCGGGAAATGGTGAACCTGGAGCGGAGTGATTATTAAATGCTCGGAGCATGGAGGGGAAATTGTTGCCGCTCCACTCCACTCACATACTCTGGGCCAGATTCATAGTGAACTCCCACAGTGTTTAAACTTTCAGTGATAACAACTGTTGTTATGACTGCATCAGATAAGTTATTTCCTAGAATTAAGTGAACTTTCTGTCTCTGACAGGCGCATCCTGCGCTGTGAGCCTCCACTCCCCTCGATCATTGGCCCCTTGGCTCAGGATCTCCTGCGAAAGTTACTGGTGAAGGACCCTCATAAAAGACTGGGCTCTGGTCCCAGAGGAGCCGAGGAGATTAAGTCTCATCCTTTCTTCAAGGTTCTCTCTTCATTCCATCTGCTTTCTTTTTGCTTTTCAGCTGTTTTTATTCCTCACACCTCTGTGTTTAATGTTGTTGTAATTATTGTAGTGATGTAGAAAGTGTGTTGACTGAAAATGGATTTTCAGTTTCGAACAAAACAGGGCCCAAATGTTTGGTTCATTTAGTTTTGTCTTAGCCACGGCATATTAACTTGTGGGAATGTGATTTGTCGTGGCCACGAGATCATTTTGTCCAGGTAACAACATCCTTATGTCGTAGATATCCAAGATCCTCAAGATCCAATGTTGAGGGAACGAGTCTACTTCCATTTCTCATAGCCACGACTTCTTAGGTTGAAGGAACAACATATTTTTCTCGTGGCCATGTGTTTAATGCCTAAACAAACCTATGACCATAGCAACCTGGGATTATCAGTGATGGATAAAACATTTTTATCCATCCCACAGTCTTGTAAATCCTTTGACTGACCGTGTCGTCTTATTTAATAGCCTATTTGTATATTATTATTATTATTATTATGATATAACTAATATAATAATATTATAATATTCTTATAATAATAGTAATAATAATAATAATAATAATATTAACTGGTTAGGGCTATATTTTTATATTTATTGTTCTATATGCTTATTTCTAGGGCTGCCCCCTAATAAGCGACTAACTGTTAGTTGATGAGAAGAGGCTTGGTTGACCAAAATTTTATTAGTCGCTTAGTCGCAGATTTAAAAAAAAAAAAATCGACATGCGAAGTCATGCAATCCGTGATGGACAGATCATTAATGGCTGGTCTTTGTGGTAATACAGTACATCGGGCAGGACATCCCAACGCTCACCTATCATTCCATCAACCTCAAATATGGCTTATCATCTGAAATATTTTAGTAGAGGCAACTTTACATACCTGCTTAACCCAGAAAATGTGCGCTATTCAAGTGTCTGTACGGATTGTGGAAGCTGAATTAGTGCAATCACTGCATGACCAATGGAGGCACCGGTGCGGTCACCTGCTCTTAAAATACTCCCTCATTTTTGCTCATACAGATAAGAGAGTCCTAATACAAAAAGAGTCAAAAGTTTATTTGTGTGCGCTCACAATAACAACAAAATATTGCTTTTTTGTAAAATAATGAAAGCAAACAGGATGCACTTTCTGCACTTTATCGCTCTGAAGTATAAAGTGTAGCAAATGCAGGAAGTCACAAAGTCACTTGTCTTTTTAATAAATAAATAAGGCCAGACAACAGCCTATGATGCTGAATTAATTAAATACCTATAGTCAAATACAAATTAAATAAGTTGGTATAACAACTAAATAATGCATTCAATATTTTGAAATGTTAAGATTTAATTTAATAAATACATTGTTTAAGTTTTATCCAACATAGACTTGCTGCTGTAGTTTTGTTAGTCTGAATTTAGTCTGAATCACTTAATGCACAGCTCTATTTTGACATCGGCTCGTCAGATGATTCATTCCGTTGCCACTGTTAATTTATAACAATGACTCGCGGCATGATTTAACGGATTCACTCGCGTAAATTTAACATTCGCGTTTGTCATTCCTGAAATGGTATATGTGGAAGTTTGGTCCTCTTAGACAAACAAAACTTTTCTCCAAATTGTGAATGGATTATATAGAGAAACCGAGCAAAGGGCGCTCCCCTTACGGCAAAGTACAGTTGACCGGAAATGACTGAGCTGGCTTATCTAAAACCAGGAAGTAATCGTGCATATGGTCATACATTTGCAGTGATGATATCAGTGACTTGCCGCCACCTGCTGGAGGATTTAGTTTAATTTTTAGTGTATAATTTCAGTTATTTAAATAATTTAATATTTCTGTATTCAAAATTTTATATTTAAAACATTAATCTCCACATGAATTTATGAATTGAATTTCACTCATACCACCTCTGAGCCTCATTAAACGTCTGAAAATGTACCTACAAGCCACTTTTGTGTTCTTCCGTGCCACCTCTGTAGTACAAATACATTTTTTTAATAATACTAATTTCATATGATTGGTAACTTCTTATTATATTGTTTTAAATAGAAATTTTCAAAAGCTTATAAACATAAATTTTGAATTTGACATAGATGAAAATGATGCCATTACAAAGGTAAAAAGAAAATACCCCTGTAAGTCATTTTAAGGAGTCAAATGTCACCTAAATTTTTTAAATTAGGAGGACAAGCACTCCTAAAAAGAAAAGTAAGCATAGAGCCCTGTGTAACAGTATATTAGATAGGTGCATGAGGTCTTAAAGAGACAGCAGCCTAAATAAACCTGCTGCTGTCTCTCATTATACAGTGAAGACTATCCAGTGTTATTTTACAGTTGAATAGATTATAGTTAGACCTAACTGAAAAAATTAAAGTACTGTTAATTTAATTTGTATCTTGTTTTTGTTTGATCTATTGATTGTCATTAATTTATTTGTTCTTATTTTATTATTTACTGTTTACTTGTCTTTTTTAGTTAAAATAAATTAAATTCTGAGTGCACGTGATACTTGGGTGGGAAGGGGACGTGTTCCATGGGAAATAGTCCAGCCACCACAGCTGGAAAAAATCCTAGAGGAAGCACTGCAAACATTTAATAAAATTTAATGAGAAAAATGCATTTACGAAGGTAAAAAGAAAGTCCCCCTGTAAATCACTTTGAGTCAAATGTCACCTCTTATTAGGAAGGCAAATTTTTGATCAGAATTTTTTATTATTATTGATTAGAAGGTGCTCCTAAATTTTTTTTTAAATTAGGAGGACAAGCGCTCCTAATTACAAGAAGAAAAAACTGCTGTTAAACTGGGTGTGTGACAGGTATGGCTGTGGAATGGGGTTTGGCCGAGGAAAAATTTTCAATCAAAATAATTTTTTTTTGCTTTAACCCCTGAGAACAAATATTCTCAGATTATGTAACCCATATGAAACCTGCATACAGGCACATCCACTACTGCGGAGATGATGAGTCAGTGTCGCCAACTTCATCTCTTAAGCAGGAAACACAGAAAACACTAGTTTCTCAATAAATTATTAAAATGTTAATGCAGCCTCCTTACTGTTTTTCCTGACACATTCATAATCATTACTTCTGCCGGTGCGCTGTGGAGAGCTTTATGTGTGTGCTTGAGCGCTTATTAGGCTATGTAGACAATTATGTAGACAAAGGCTCATTATTATTATTATTTAAATGGTTTAATAATAAACGTGCGATTAGGCAACTAATGCTTAAAAGGAACGACAGTCAAACAGAAAAATCTTTAGCTGAGGGCAGCCCTACTTATTTCCCCTTTTAGGCTAATTTGTTTAGTGCTTTACCCAATTAACGTTCTATATAATTATGCTAGTATTATTAATATGCTACCATTTATTTTGCGAATACTGTAAACACCTGACAGTTATGCAAATAAAGTTTTGAGTTTATGGTTGTATTAACTCCCGTATGTGAAAATAAATGAGCGCGTTGTGTTTTCATTTACAAATGAAACCACACAAATGATTCATTCCTCAATTAAACACTATAATATTTATAATTAAAATCTAATAATTAGCCAAAATAAAATAAAATGTTCATTTCAACCTTTAAACCTTTTGCACTTCCAGTAAAAAATTATGTAAGTCATATAGCATAATCAAAGCTTTATTTGTGTGTCGGCATTTACAGTAGGTTGTTATTTACAAATCTATTCAGAGAGGATAGAGATGGAAATGAAAGGAAAGAAAAATAAATCAAATATGTAATGAATATAAAAATATAACTAATAATAATAATAAGCAGATATTACGGAAAAATAGGATCGGTTAATGGACTTACAAGACTGTGGGATGGATAATTTATTAAAAACAATTTTTTGTAGGCCTATTTTATGTCATGTACTTTATGTAACATTTATTCACGATAAACTTCATTCGAAAGCTGTCTACATCGTGCACAAAAGTCTGGTAGCCTAGGCCTATGGTTAACATAATTTAATAATGCAGTGTCAATAATTTCTATAATAATGAATAATTATTGTAATAATTAATAATTTCTTAATTCAAAATAAAATATGAATAAATCCATCTCTCATAATCCCAGATAACTATGGTTACGCAGGTTTGTTTAGGCATTAAACTCGTATGGATATCATTCCCTCCACATTGGATCTCGAGGCCACGACTTCACATCTTGTGGCCACGACATATTATCACGAGTAGAAACATTTATATTATGACAAAGTTACTGCTATGTACAACTTATTGGTTTCCATTTCGGCTGAATGAAATCTTTAATTTAAGTTTCTGTATTTTGGTTAAAAATGAATTTTGGTGCATCACTGCTCTTAATCATTTCTTCATCCTTATCTCGTCTTTTCTGTTTCTCTCTAGTGGTTGTGTTTCAACCCATTTTACTTCCTGTGATGTGGATTTTTTATTTATTTTTTTAATGTAGGACAGGCTTGATTTTATTCATTGAGAACTGATTAGATTGTGAATAATAGCTTTTTTATATGACAAACGAGGGCTTGGTGATGTCTGAAAGGAAAAGTAATTTCAGAGATGGAGCAAGTTATTGAATTTCAATTAATTATAATAGGATAAACATTAATAGATAAAAGATCAGCTTAAAGGGGTAATTTTTTTTTACACTTATTTGTAAAAAAAAAAAAAAAAAACAGCTAAAATTTAGTTTTACATGGCTTATTTCTTGTCCATTTTTTCACAAATGAAAAAATGAATAGCTATATGCATTTATGGTTTTCAGATTTTAGGCAATATAATTTCTGTTGCTCCATCCTTCAAAAAAGCATTTTTATAAAGACTGTAATAATTGATGCTGTTTAAAGTCTACATTAAATAAAATTTTTAATAATTTCTTAATGCAGATTAATTTCTGGATTTATGAATTTATTTAATTAATGAATATGGGTAAATTAAGTCCTGTCCTCATTCAGTAATCTGTTTCTCTTGGAAATGTGTCACAATACATTAGTAAAGTAGGTCGCATCACCCACTTCTTAAAGACTGAAGGAACCCTAGATCTTGGTTAATGCTGTATGTGTTAATTAATGAAAAGAAAATCACAGATCTTCATAACAATTTTTGAAGCTTAGCTTCAGTAAATGCTTTTCCTTCCAAAACTGAGAAAGTTAGTGTGTTTTCAATGTACATAAAACATTTTTATTTTGAGGTGTAATAAAATGTTAGTTTCTCTTAAATGACAAATTTAAGCCCAAAGTGATTTTTAGTTTCACAAACAAAAGCGTCTGAATATTTAGTATTCATTCTGAACTGCATGTCTGTTGTTTCATCATTTAAAAGCCTAACAATCTTCTTTATATAAAATGTTTAATCTGAAAAATTTTGAATCTTAAAAACAAACAATCAAATCAAATGACACTTGATACTTGATCTAATACAATGACAAGTGTTTTAAGTGTCCGCATACTTTTTGAGATTGTCACACCTCTCATCTGATTGATCTTTTCAGGGTTTAAACTGGTCCGACTTGGCTGAGAAAAAGGTTCAGAGTCCATTCCGACCAGAACTACGTAATGAGTTGGATGTGGGTAACTTTGCGGAGGAGTTTACAGGAATGGAGCCGGTCTATTCTCCTGCCAGCACACCACCTAGTACAGACCGTCTGTTTCAGGTACTCGCACATGCATACAGTACATTACTTCCCATTTCCTGCCACAGCCCTCCATTATTAAAGGGTTACTCCACCCCAAAATGAAAATTTTGTCATTAATCACTTTACCCCCATGTCGTTCCAAACACAGATGCAGTACAGCTTTGTAACTTAATACCCAAACACCCCGGTCATGTCACAAACACACGCACACTTTATTGTAACACCCTTCTTTGTCATGTATACCCTGTTCCATGATGTTTTTACACATTCCTGCTGGAAAATAGAGTTTAAACCAACCTTAGCTGGTCAAAACAGACCAGTCTAACCAGCTAAACACCAGCCTAACCAGTCTGGAAGACCAGCTAGACCAGCTTAAAGAAATAATTGACTTATATTCATATAATTTCAAATTTTCATGGAGCAATTTTATTTTTTTTTGAGAATAGAATATTCTTTCAGACTAGCTAAGACCAGTCAACAGACAAGTTTTTTCAGAAGGGATTTTAGATTTTACTCTGTATCTCTGTAGTGATTGTGTCCTCTCTTGCTCTCAGGGCTACTCTTTTGTGGCTCCTTCTATCTTGTTCAATAAGAATGTGGTGATGGCGGATGTTCTGGATGCTCATGTGAATGTTGACAGGCCTGGTTCTGCTACAGTTCAGCGCAGTGCTATGCTAAAGGTACACAGCGCCTCAAAAAATTTAAAAAATAAAAAATTTAAGAGAATTTTGAAATTCATTGTTAAGCTTGTAAAAAAGGTTAAACAGCATTGTTTCTTCTGTCTTTTTCAGGACTCCCAGTTCTTTCACCACTATGAGCTGTGCCTGCAGGGGGCTCCACTGGGCGAGGGTAGTTTTTCTGTCTGCAGGAAGTGCAGACACAGGCAGAGTGGCCAGGAGTACGCTGTAAAAATCATCAGCAGAAGGTAGAGACGTTAAACCAGATTTGTTCATTGCTAAACCACATTTATGTCATTGCTTGAGTCACTATTTGAGGTTTCCACTAATGAATTAAGATATGAGTTGAGCATTAAAAGAAAAAAAAAAAAAAAACAATAACATGATATTCTCAAAATAGATGCACCCCTTTTTAGTGGAAAAATCATGGAAGGCCACAAATACATTTTTTGTCAAATAAATTGATCAAGAATGAATAATTTCTTTTTCTCAGCATGATTTAAAAAAACTAAAAAGTGCCTTTTTCTCATTTTATTTGAATATTAGTGAATATTAGTGTTTGCTCTAAATTCTGAATTATTTAGACTGTTTTTGGAGAATTACAGTGTCCCTTAAATAGTGTTTGCTTCGCTGTTATTCAGCAACAGCACAAGAGAGAAATAAATGTATAAGTTTGAGCTATGAGATTGCATTCCAGTTTTAATATAATGAGAGACTGGGATGCTATGAAGTAATAAATCAACAATAAATTCATTATTGTCCTAAGTGACTACTAACATAGTTACCAAGTCAAAAAATGTGTTTAATTCACTAATAATTGCGTGAGATTATTCATATTTATATGCACAGGAGAACTTCTCACTAAAAATTTCAGCCTAATTTATAACACAATAACTCCCCATAGGCCTATACAGTGTGTTCCCAAACACCAGCCATAAGACATTTTATTTCCAACAATGCTTTAGTCTTAGCACTAGAGGTGTTTGATATTGACAAAAAGAAAACGATATCTTGATATTTTCTGGGGTTTTGTCAGTAGAAGATATTTTCCTGATTGTGTTTTTGTGCTAGTACTTGGATTAATTTGGCCTGTCTTGGATCTCTGACTTCCAATGCTTTTCACATTCTTCATATTTTGTGCGTTGGTTAGTTCACAGCAGTGACAGAAATTAACTTTTCCATTAAGGAGTGATATACTGTATGCTTCCCAAAACTGATTTCAAAGGACATTTTCTATCTTTATAAGGGCAATTTCTCCTAACCTTATTAGATGTATACGTCTCCTTTGTCAAATTCTTACATTTAATTTAATAAATTCAAGTAGAATAATAAGACAATATAGGGCTGTTATCAACAAAATCCATTTTTGCACTGCAGTGGTGGCGCAGAAGCTGTGTCTGAAGTAGCATTTTGGTTAGTCAGTTCACAAGTAGACGAGGGAGACACGTTACAATTACACCTGATGTTTATGTCTGTCTCTCTTGCCCACTTTCAAGCCCTTTTGTCCTGATTTCTTTGAGAGAAGGGTCTGTGGGCAGGTATATGTATGTTTTTATTTTTTTATTTTTTCGATCTAATATAAAAGTTTACATAAGAAAGTGAAAGGAGACGAAGGAAAACGATACAGAGAGCAGCAGTTTTCGCTTCTGCTCCCATAGCCACAAAACTATGCTGTACTAGAATCAGGACTGGTAAGAGAATGTTGTGCATTTTATATTTTTCACCTTCCAACCAATGATTAAAACCTTTCTGGCTAGCGCACTTCAACAACACGTCTCATAACATAAGAATCAGGTCAATGTGCATTGAGTAGGCAGTCTTTTGTGGCTGTTTGAATGCATTTAACCACGTAAGCATCTGCACTATACTGTAAAAGCAATCTGATCAAATTATTTTTCGACTACTTTTGTTTCATCCCACGTTTACACCTGTATGTAGCGTTGTCCACTTGTGATCGGACTGACAAAATTGCAACTTAATACCATGTGTAAACAAGGCCTAAAATGGCTGATTCATTTAGAAACTAAGCAAGTAACTGTCTTTATGGATGGGTTATTGAATCATTAAAAAATGCAAATTCATTCAGTAATGAAACACCTCTGAGTGTTGCTCTGAGGTGACTTTCTAACTTTGTTCTAATAGGCTACATCATGCAGTGAATATGTGAACTCTTGGCATGTTTTTTTTTGCAAAGCGAGTGACATACTCGATAATGCACATAATTAAAACAACAATTACGACTTTATCATAAATGAAACATATCGCACACCCTACTCATAGTTTTTTTTTGCCGTTGTAGGATGGAGGCCATGACTCAGAAAGAGATAGCAGCACTACGCCAGTGTGAATCTCACCCCAACATCGTCACGCTCCATGAGGTTTATACCGATCAGGTATGCCACACATACAGTACCTAGCTATCAAAATGAAGACATTTTTCTGTTTTTAAGCAAAAAAGTAATATGTATACATACCTGGTCACACATTTTACACTGTTCTCTTTTTATAGCTTTTTACTACCCCTGTATATCACTACTTTCTTTTTTTTTTTATTCCATCTCTCACAGTATCACACGTATCTGGTTATGGAGTTGTTGCGTGGTGGAGAGCTGTTGGAGCGAATAAGGAAAAAGAAGATGTTTGCAGAATGGGAGGCCAGTCAGCTGATGAAGAGTCTGGTGTCTGCGGTCAGCTACATGCATGAGGCAGGAGTCGTACACCGAGACCTCAAACCAGAGGTAGAGAGACGGATATTGAGAAAAAGAATTACAGATATAAAAGTTTAGCTACACCCTAGCAGCCAATCAAAACACTGGCAACTACAGCAGGGTGCTAAAAATAACTCTAAACACAGTGATGTTTGCACATTAAATGTGAAGTCTAGTTTAGTCTACTTATGATGGATAGATGGGACAAATCAGCATGAATGGACTGCAAAAGGAATATGTCTACTCGATGTATTAAAATGTTGTCGTGACATTTAAATTTTCAGCTTTAATGGAATACCTTGATATAAATATACATATTCAAAACCACAGGGAAATATTAAGGGCATAGAATTGGAACTACATCTATATATATTATATAACTATATATATTATAGTTAATTTGCTGTTGGCTAGGAAATATAGCTAAAAAAATGATCTCAATATTTTTCCAATTTTGACGATATTTGATATGTATATCAATAATTTTCTACTGTTCTCGATAAATGTAAAAAGGTGTTGTTGTTTTTTTTGCCCAGGATAGAACAGCTATTGTATATATATTTGACAGCACTAATATGTAGATTTGTTGATGTTTGAACAGCAAACAAATACATAAATACAAGGATGGACATCCTGATATTTGAATGCTTTAAAAGATCAACTAAAATGCAATTACAAAATGAACAGCCTTAATGCCTTTCTCTCTCCAAATGTATAAAAGGATGCTTTCATGCGTTGAGAAAAGCATTATGCTCACATCTGTTGCACCGCTAACTGGCCGTGCTCTATTCAGTATCTCATTCTCTCATTCAAATCTCCCGTCAGCTGTGTGATCATCACTCATAGTTTGCTTGATTTCACTCGGTGATATTATACATTCAGCGCTCACTCTGTGCTCAGCTATCCATGTGCTGATTTGTCTCTGTGCAGTGGAATTTTAATGTGCTATCCACATGCAGGTAAAAGGACTGTAGACGAGAGACTGTCGACATTAATCTTCATCAGTGGGATTTTTTCCTAAATGAGATCTTTCAGCCATCGCTTAGACCAACTGCCTCCAATACGATATGCACTGCACGTTTTAATACATCGCAATGCATCATAATTGGATCAGCAGTGCCAAAATGTCAAATCGTTGTAACGCAGAACCTCTTGTGGTTTATTGTCAATGCATAACTGTATGTCACATATTGTCCCTCTTTTTTTCACCTCTGGCAGAACGTGTTGTTTGCTGATGAGTCGGATGACTCTGTGTTGAAGGTGATTGATTTTGGATTCGCGCGGTTGTTTCCAGCGGGGAGCGGCAGCGCGCCCCTGCAGACCCCCTGCTTCACCCTGCAGTATGCCGCGCCGGAGCTCTTCCACAGCTCAGGATATGACCAGGCCTGTGACCTCTGGAGCCTAGGGGTGGTCCTGGTAGGTTTGAGTGTATATAAGTGTGCTTGAGGATGTTTATGGATGAAGTACTGTTTTAGACTGGACTGCCATATGTATTGTTTTATTCAGGGGAGAGGTCAGTGTTTAAAAATCGATACCTAAACTTGAATAAATAGAAAAGTAACACAAAATCTGTTTCGGTAAATTCCAAAAGTAAACTTAAACTACTTAACTTGAATCATTGGGTTAGTGCTGGGGATATACTGTAGCATATGATCTATATGATCTTTTTTTTTTTATTGATCTGGTTTACTTTCTGTCTGTCTATCCATCCATCTATCTATCTATGACCTGCATGACCTTGAAAGTACTTCAAACTGAAAACCTTCAGAGATACTCTTTTAATCTTTCAAAATGCCAGGCTTTCTCAAATCAACATCAAAGTTTGTCTGAACCGTTTTTTTTAAAGTCTAGTTTCTTATATAATTTGACAGTTTGTTCAGAAATGCAAAACTAAAAATGTAATATAAAATGCTGATATTATTAGTGCTGTTCTTTTTCGCCAGTACACCATGCTTTCTGGCCAAGTTCCATTCCAGAGTGAGAAAAAAGGAATGACATCATCGCACGCAGCGGACATCATGCACAAAATCAAGGAGGGAGATTTCTCATTGGAAGGAGAAGCCTGGAAGGGTGTGTCTGAAGAGGCCAAAGATTTAGTGAGAGGTACTTTTACTGAAAGAATCAAAACTTGCTTGGGTGGTGAAAAATCTTACTCCGAGGTAGGGCAGGTATGCCATCATCAGAAATAGCCTAGTCATTAGTATTACTATACTATATAAGTTAGAATAACCTCCAACTTATCTTAAATCTTCACACGCAAGATGTATAATTAATCAATTTGGTTGCTTCAAATCAGTTGTGGTAATTAAAGGGGTCCTATTTATGCCCTTTTACAAAATCTTGATTTGGTTTTTGAGGTGTAGAATAGGTTTTCATTCTTGATTGTTCCAAAAATGCATTTTTTTAAAACACTTTTTTTACATTATTGCAGCACCTCTCTTACCAGTGTATCTCGAATGCACTGTTTAGTTCCTGTTGTGTGCTCTGATGGGCTAGCTGGCTCAGTGTGATGTGATTGGCCAACTGCTTAGAGCATGATTGAAAAAACAGTCCTGCTGTCCTGAGCTCTACTTCGAAGTGTTTTGAATATAGTTGATCAGCAAGTCTGTGGCAGGAACCACCATACAATCAGATGACAACAAATCATTTTCTTGTTAAAATGATAATAATATGACTCTTAAGAAAACATTTGAGAACTTTTTAAACATTTTTCAAGAATTGAACATCCTTCTTGCAACTTATATTAAAGCTCTTAACTTAACAAACCCCCAAGGGGGCTATAGGATGACTTACAATTATTTAAATACATTATGTTACATAATTAACACCGGTTCATTTGATGTCAGAGTTTGGTTCATTTGAATGATGCAAGTACGGTTTTTCAATATCTTCTGTGTCTTGCCTTAAAACCAGCCCAATCTCACGGCAATTTATAAATATTTTACGAGGTGGCTAATTCGTACGAATTTGTGCAACCTCGTACAAATTCATACGATTTTTGCTAAATCGTACGTATTTTTACGAGTTGCACAATTCGTATGAATTTGTACGAATGACCTACACCTAACCCCGCCCCTAAACCTACCCGTCACTGGGGTTTAGACAAATAGTACAAAATTGTACAAGTGAGGTCTTACGAATTAGCCACCTCGTAAAATACATACGAATTGGTCGTGAGATAGCGTTTCTTAAAACGGTGGTCTGGGGTATGGTTCATGTGAAGTCCTAGCAATTGAACACTGGTTTGGACCAAGCAATCAAACCAAGTGTGAAAGCACCCTAAAATACAACGGTGAGAATGTGGACACTCTTAGCGATAATTTTTTTTATAGCACCTTTGTATGTCAACCATGATGTGCAACTCATTACACACATTATACAGAACTTTTAGGTATTTCATCTCATTTAATTACCATATTTTCTTGACAACAAGTCACCTGAATATAAGTCGCACTGGGTTAAAATGGCATTGTTTAGAGAAAAAAAAAACTTTGCAAAAATGGTGAGATGTGAGTGAGGATTTGAGAAGAAAATAGTTACAAATTTTGAAAAGATTCAGCTGGGAGAACATCTAGCAACTAATTAAGTTAATTGACATCAGGTCTGTAACATAAAAGGGATGTCTTAGAGAGGCAGAATCTCTCAGAAGTAAAGATGGGCAGAGGCTCTCCAATCTGTGAAAGAGTGCGTAAAAAGATTGTGGAATACTTTAAAAACAACATTCCTCAACGTCAGATTGCAAAGACTTTGCAAATCTCATCATCTACAGTGCATAACATCATCAAAAGATTCAGAGAAACTGGAGAAATCTCTGTGCGTAAGGAACAAGGCCGAAGACCTTTGTTGGATGCCCGTGGTCTTCGGGCTCTCAGATGACACTGCATCACTCATCGGCATGATTCTGTCATTGACATTACAAAATGGGCCCAGTAATACTTCTAGAAACTACTGTCGGTAAACACAATCCGCCGTGCCATCTGCAAATGCCAACTAAAGCTCTATCATGCAAAAATGAAGCCATATGTGAACATGGTCCAGAAGCGCCGTCGTGTCCTGTGGGCCAAGGCTCATTTAAAATGAACTGTTTCAAAGTGGAAAAGTGTTCTATGGTCAGATGAGTCCAAATTTGACATTCTTGTTGGAAATCATGGACGCCGTGTCCTCCGGGCTAAAGAGGAGGGAGACCTTCCAGCGTGTTATCAGCGTTCAGTTCAAAAGCCAGCATCTCTGATGGTATGGGGGTGCATAAGTGCATACGGTATGAGCAGCTTGCATGTTTTGGAAGGCACTATGAATGCTGAAAGGTACATAAAGGTTTTAGAGCAACATATGCTCCCCTCCAGACGACGCCTATTTCAGGGAAGGCCTAACCCGAACCCTAACAATGCAAAACCACATACTGCAGCTATTACAACAGCACGGCTTCGTAGTAGAAGAGTCCTGGTGCTGATTTGGCCTGCCTGCAGTCCAGATCTTTCACCTATAGAGAACATTTGGCCCATCTTTAAACAAAAACTACGTCAGACGACCACAAACTCTTCAGCTGCTGGAAACCTATATCAGGCAAGAATGGGACCAAATACCAACACCAAAACTCCAGAAACTCATAACCTCGATGCCCAGACGTCTTCAAACTGTTTTCAAAAGAAGAGGAAATGCTACACCATGGTAAACATGCCCCCGTCCCAAAGTATTTTGAGACCTGTAGCAGGCATGAAATTTGAAATGAGCTCATTTTGTGAAGAAAATTTGTAAAATTTCTCAGTTTGAGCAATTATGTTATTTATGTTCTATTGTGAATAAAATATTAGCTCATGTGATTTTGAATTTTTTTTTTTTTTTTTCTTTTTATTCAAATTAAAAAAAAAGTCCCAACATTTCCGGAATTCGGGTTGTATGTTGTGGACCCATCAAAATAAAGTGTTAGAAGATATTAAGCATAGAGTCTACTTGTACTCTAAGGGCTGCTAGTTGACGTGTAGTTTCAAAGTTACTTACTGTTAGTAGAATGTCTAAAGTGGACTATCAAAAAAAAAGTGTTAGTATAGTATAGAAAAAGTGTAAAATCCTGGAAAATCAGGTGAGATGATTACAGAACAGAATACAAAGCCGACATATGGCTCAATCCAAATTAATGTGCTCACGGACCTCTCATGCAGCACAAATTCAAATGTGCATATTCATAATGTAACATATGGTTGCTAAACTGTTATTTCTTTTGGGAACATGGATTTGTACTTCACATGTTCCAGTATCCAAGTACAACAGCAGCCTTCGTATGTGCTAACAACTTATGCAGCTTATATTGGTTGACTGCATTTTAGTTTAATGATAAATAGGCTGCAATGTGAAGTTAGCAATGCTAGGACTGATATGTTTGGTGTTTGTGTGCATATGTCTGTGGCTGTACCTTTTATCTGCTTTATGTTAATTTCACTTTAATACATAGAGTACATAGCAACACCAGAAAAAAACTAAAATTCTCTGAGACATTCCTTGATTTTTTATTTTTTCCTCAGTTCTTTAGCCTGTTTTGTCCCAGTACTCTAAAATCAGTAAGCAGTTCTCCTATGATTGGATATTATCCTTCCATATACAGAAAATCCATTTGGGTGACCCAAATGTGTGTCATTTAAATCAGATTTAAGGTTACAGTCCAAATTGAGGATTCAATCAGAAAAGCCCTTGTTATAGGATCTTCTAAGTTTATGAAATCTTCTGTGAAATAGTTGGTGATCGTCCATAGTAACTGAATTGCAATCTTTATAGGTTTAGAGCTCGGAGACCTGTGAAATTTACTTGTGTTCACCCAATACTTGGAGTCTCTATTGATTACCACCTGAAATAGCAGTGAAATACGTTGTAATAGTTTTATACCACTCCAAAGCTTTTGATGAGTGATTCCTGACCCAGCCGTCAGGGACCCACAGGCACTCGAATGCATTTCAGTCCAATTTCAGCACAAGTGCTTGTTATTATAGCTGTCATCTGATCATCTAGATTGAGATGGATGAGGTTCAGTGCCCTGATGGAAGGAAAGCGTGTGATGGTCCCTGAGGACTCTGCTTTAGTGGCTGAAGGATGCTTATATTGGCAGCCCCCAAATTAGCTTCCATCTGAAGTTTTATCTCCCTCTTCATCTTCACAGGTTTGTTAACCGTAGATCCTGAGCGACGGCTGAAGCTCTTGGCTCTGAAAGAGAATGCCTGGCTTCAGGGAGGTGGCGTCATGTCCTCCACCCCTCTCTGCACCCCTGATGTTCTCGAGTCCACCGGCCCAACTGTCCGTACCTATGTCAATGCCACCTACAAGGTCAAGTATCTGCATTTTATACCTATATTCAGTAGTGATGCATTCAAGTAAAATCCTTGCAAGTACATATGGAAACAAAAATAGTGATTGTTTTTATGATTGCTGATGTTGGTAAATCCTTTCCTTCCCCAACATTTTAGTTCACGTTATGTGGAATAAAATACAAAATACATTAACCCTCTGTTGTTGTTCGGTCATTTTAGACCGGGAAAAAAAAAAAGTTTCAAATTTTAAAAAAAATTGTTACTTCATCGGAATGGTATGAAACTTGGTGACTTTTATGGCAGTCGCTATGTGACCACAAAAAAAACAAAACAAAAAATCGTGGACTTGATTCGAAAAAGCTCGTTAAATGGTCGTTAAAAAAATATTCACACTTGTGTTGTTCACGGCCATTGGAAATGAATGGGAAATGCGCAAAAATACGAAAATATTTTGTGTAAAATTTACAAATCATTCACGATGCAGAAAAAGAGTGTGCACAGCAATAAAGGGGTGACACTCTAAAATATTGAGTGCAAAATAGACACTCCGCCCACCCCCGCCCCGCAGACTCACATATATGAACTAGTGTGAACACAAACCTTTCTGCAAATGCATGAAATAAAATCTAAAATTCGGCCAAAAATGCAGTCAAAACACAGGCACCAAGAAAGGGGTTACACACTAAAACATCAAGAGTACAAAACAGACACACACAACACACTATTATATACACACAAATGAACTGGTGTGTAACAATATGGTGTGTAACAATATGGCACAATTAAGCCAGAAGACTCAAACAAGAGGTTGAAATCAAATAAGTACAAGCTAGAAAGGGAAGGAACAAATAAATAAAGAGAAAGACAAAGGTTTTATTTTTTTATTTAGGATGAAGTTTCATCATCATGATATCTCTTTATTCCCACAGGCATTTAACCGGGGGAAACGTGAGGGCTTTTTCCTTAAAAGCGTTGATAATGCACCGCTAGCAAAACGTCGAAAGATGAAAATGACCAGTACTGGTGTGGAGACGAGACGCAGCTCATCCTCCTCCTCATCTTCCTCCTCTTCCTCATCCGCTTCCCATTCCAAGACGCAGAATTGCCAATCTTTGAATCCCCATGAGGACCCCAAACTGTGACAGCTCCCGTTTGACTGAAAAGCTGCTTTGATGTGGTGAGAGAATGTATTGCAAAAGCATTACAGGGTGAAAAAGACCTAAAAAAAAAAAAAGACTACGCAAAATAATATAACCTTGATATGGCAACAAATTCAACATTTATTGAAGTCTCTGCAGGAGTAAAGCCTTGTGCTGACAAGATCAACTTGGATTTTCAAGTCATTTGGATTTGGAGGAAAGAGGATTTTTATTTTTTTTTTTATCAAGGCGGCTCTCTGTAAACACAATGCCAAGGAAATGATCTACATTATAAAATAGACTCCAGTGGTGTTTCCTTTGTAACTTCTTTTCCTCGTTTGAGACTGTAGACATTTTAATGAATGTAAAAATGTTATATCATGTGGTGGGTATCTACCCGCTTTTAGAGAGATCTTTTAACTGCAAGAGATGATTGAAACGCGTGAAACACGATCAGGGAAAGCTGAAATATTAAAGAATAGTGGACAAGAGAGCAAAGCCATACGTGAGAATTAGAGTGGACTTCTATTTTAATGTATTTTAATGATCCACTGAGCAAAGCTTTATGTGAATCATGTACAGTCTATTTACATATCACTACTTTCAGAGTTTTCTCGATGTTTGCATGGCTATAGTATTTTGAATGTTTTACATTTTTTAACAGTTGACCTATGAAGTCAGACCATACAAAGTCTCTGAATCACCAGTTAGAAATAGATCCTAGCCACACTTTTGGTGAATCTCACAAAGACATGTCAGTTGTATTTCTCCTCAAAATCAAAAGAAAAAATATATTATATTTTGAGAACAATTAAATATTAAGTCCTACCTGTATTTGCCGTTACTGCAATGTGGGGGGCGGGGGAAACCCTCATTAATTCAGATTTCTTTATTTTTCATTCAAATCAGCACAAATGCAGCAATATATACTTGCAATTGTTCTTTAATAGTGTGGGGAAAAAAATAAATATTTTTTAAATAAAAAAAAAAGAAAAAACTATAGCCAGAAATTTCTTGACCGTTTCTGTGAGATTCACCTTTTTTGGGTTTTTGTTGTCTCTATCTTTTTACCTTGTGTCTTATTGCTAGTTATCACGTGAAGTGTGTAGAGATCACTTTATATACCATCTCTAACTTACTTGATCGGTTTGGTTATATGAATCGCTGGCTCTAAAAACCAGATGTGGCGTTTGCTTTTATCAGTGTACTTGAAATGTGCTTCATTAATAGTGTGCACAGTCTTGTCTCTTCTACTGAGCTGAGGGATCCCAACATCCACTGCCTGTTCAACTCTGCTATCCGTCGACCATAAGGGCTGAGGTTCACAAGACAGCAATCAATCCCTCACGTTCTTAAGGGCTTTCACAATCGCACATCCACGCTGTAATCGAGTGACCCTCTTGCACTGTGATGAGTGTGAGAGAAGATGGCACTGGCATCCCTCCCTATTTGCCTTTTTTATTAACCGTCTTCACGGCCATTAGTCTTGCAATATTTTGACTTGATGTACAAGCATTCAGACATTTTAGTGTGGAGTCTTTCTGCTGTATGTGCTGTGTAAATCCACCGAACGACACTTAGGATTCAGACTGCGTGTTGAGCTGACTGTTTTATTAAGATGCAAACAGGTGTCGAGGCCCAGTAAAACACCTCCAGCAATGTTATATAAACTCTGCTTTTCTTTTAAGAGGTGTGAAGCTGGCAGGTATGAACAATTTAACGGTCAAACGGATTGTTTGGCACTGTTTTTATTGAAATAACATATTCATCATTTGTTTGTGCCAAAATAATCAGTTAATGGAGGGGTAATATTGTCTGTAATATAGTTTTTCACACAAGATGCACTAGTCTGGGTTTTTTATGCCTTCATTGTTCACAAGCGATGCTTCTGTCAGCTTTTCATTGATGGAAACAGTGAAACTGTTTGTGAAAAGACTGGAACAAATTCAGCACATTCTGATGCGTATCATCAAGGGGTTCAAATGCAGAATTTTGCTCCGCATCTGCAATCAAAGTATCTTTCAGATGTAATCAGCAGAGTTGCATCATGCCGTGTGATGAAAATAGCTTTGACTTTAGGCCTTTTAAAGAATAGTTCACCCAAAAAATGACTTTGCATCCAAGATGTAGATCCAAGTTTGTTTCTTCATCGGAACAAATTTTGGGGAAATTTACGGACTAGAGTTGTGTGGATTATTGTGATGTTTTTATCAGCTGTTTAGACGCTCATTCAGAGGATCCATTGGTGAGCAAATGATGTGATGCTACATTTCTCCATATCTGTTCTGATGAAGAAACAAACTCCTCTACATCTTGGATGGCCTGAGGGTGAGAAAATTTACAGCAATTCTTTTTTTTTTTTTTTAGGTGAACTATTCCTTCAAGGGATGATATATCAACGAACACAGTGATTTTACACTATTGTTTTAAGTAAATCTGAATCATTTTGATTTCTTTTGTCACAGGTTTGTCATGTCAATGTGTTTTGGGCTTTAAAAAAACAGTAATTTTTGTATTTATTTCTTGTAACTTGCTCTTTATATCTTTATTCACAGTGTTATGGCTTTTTGCTTAATGTAGTTTAGTTTATTTTTGTTTGTTTAATTTGTCAGTTGGAACAAGTCATCTGCTCTTATTAGATCATGCACTGCCTTTTTTTTGTGGAAGTTCTATAAATGTACATTTTTGATCGCAAAAGTTTTACTAGACACGATTTGATGTCTACAGTTTAAGGGTGAGCTTGCCGTGTCTCTTTATGGCTTGAGTGTGGTCTGAGTATATTATGTTATGTTAGGGTTCTGATTTGCATGTTTTGTTTTCTTTTTTAAAAAAAACAAAATCTTTCCTGATAACTTAAATGTTCCCATCTCTGCCAAAAAATTGTTTTGTAATAAAAAAAGAGAATTATAGAACAGAAATGAAATACACTGTTATAAGAATAAATGAGATGCATTGTTGTGCATTAAGAACATTGCTGAATCCAAAGCATAAAATATAAAAATATACTACACTCTAATGTTCTTTTCCCTTCTTAAGCCAGTAATGTTTTTTACCTTTTGTTTTTATTTTTATTTTTTGATATTATGTCTTCGGTGTTGCTTTGATAGTTCAGATCCATTGCATTATCTTTGAGTGTTGTCTTAAAGGGATAGTTCGCACACAAATGAAAATTCTGTCATCATTTACTCACCTAGATGGACAACACTTGAAAGTATGCCAGTGACTGTTGGTACAATCTGAAATAAATGAGGAAATGAGAAATATTATTTGTCCCCGGGACCTCCACAGCCCTGATGCTTTATTCTGAACACCTTAATTGCAGCTCTGAGAGTGTTTGCGACCAGAGGATGTAGCCACAGGCCCTTGAAGGACCATAATCCATCTTTAATGGCAATGGGGAGTTTGAGGCCAGCTGAGAATGTCACAATGTAAAACATACTGGACACATCACGGAATAATTCTGTCATTTATTTTTTTTAGAATCAGCAAATGCAATTTCCACCACGTTTTAAATGATTTTAATTTGTTTGATATGTGATGGAAAATATTCTAAATATTTGTTTGAAAAAAAAAAAAAGCCTGATTACTTGTAGCTAGCAAATGTACTAAATACAGTTCAATATTATTTTCACACTTTTATTAACACTTTGACAATTAGGCTACGGCTTGATATTTTAATGCCTAAAATATTCTCACACACACACACACAAAATTTTTAATTGTGTTAATTTGCCTATTGTTTCATTTCTCTTCTCTACTTGTTACACAAAAGACACTTTGATCAAAATAGTTTAGTGTAGAAATGATGCCACTCTGGGACTTTTAGAATTAATTTTATTTTAGTTTTTGAGACGTGTATAGCTTTTATTTTCGCATGATTCTCTAAATAGTCTAAAAAATGCCCGTACTCACAAAAACAATTCTTCTACGGAGTAATGTGCATTTAATTTATTTACATTTAGATTGGTCTTTAAAATATGTACATTTTTCTTAACGCCAGTCCCATTTTGGTAATCACGTCCTGTGTTCTCTACGAATCAAAACTAGCGATTCGCTAATGAATCACTTAATCTAATCAGTTCGGTTTGCCTTTCGGTGTCCGAGTTCGAAATTCATTTTGATTCATTGGGACAGTTCACTCATGAATTGTTTGCGGCGGTTTCACACACTGCAATCAAAACCGCAACATATAGGCCTATATTAAAAAAAAAAAAAAAGAGTATACAATATGGTGTGTGCCCCGGTACTGATAAAAGGCTAGAAACGTCCCTACTGTGATCTGAAGCTGCTGAGGCTTAATTAATCTTGAATTAATTCTCACTCTTTCAAATGTGCCATGACGTAATGCTCCAGAGGCAACACCTTATTTCGCTCCTGCAGTACCTAGTAAAGCACACCAGATGTCAGTGCGACTCTTACAGCCTCACCAGGAGACTGTACATTGAAAACTTCGCGTCAAAATGGCCCTAATGCGACTGTCAACGCGTCATTAATCAAAGTGATGTGTAAGCGGATCATTTGCATAGGAAATTGTGATATATGGAGCGTGACACAAATGGATATGAATGGAACAGTAAATCAAAGAGATTCCATCAATTATAATTGGCCCCTTCTGGCTGTGACCCAAGGTCTACTAGTGTCTGCTAACACGCAACGCTTATTATTTCAAAAGCTCCTTACAATGAGGCAGACATACAAGCACATGTGCGCGCACACAAATGTGTTCACATCGGTGCCAAAAATGAATGAAACGTCAGCTGCTACACTCCAGCCTGACCTGTAGTAAGTTAAAGTGTCTCACACTTTTAGGTTTACTAGTGTCTTCTCTCACTGGCTCTCGCTGCTGAATTATTGAGCTCACGGAGAGTGAGTGTGACCCCACCGGTGTCAGTAAGAGCGTTGAGCTTGATTTCATGGCATATCTTCAGATTTCTGCATGAATTTTTCATCACGCCTTTCCAAAAAAGCTTTTCATTATTAAAAAGCCAAATATGAGTACAGCACTATGGCCCACCCAGCACGCAGAGTGAAAGTGCATGATTGTTGCTTACTATGACACCTCACTACTTTAACAACATCTCCTTCTCAAAGCAAAGCCCCGGAGGAGGTATACGACTGTCTGATGTTTCTAGGTAGATATTAACAGTTGAAACAGTCTCACTGTAAATATACAATAAAAACAGTTTCAGTTTCAATTTTTTACAGTACAGTTTTTGGAAGTGAAAAATAAGTTCAATTGTGGAAAAAAAAAAAACATTCTCTGAATCCTCTATGTGATAGCTCAAATTTGATGTTTTTTTTTCTTGTTGTGTACATTAGAGTTTTGTTATATTTTATTTTGTTAAATAATAATGTTTGTTGAATTATGTACCATGATATTGTTTTGCATTTGTGTTTGACACAACGAAACGTCTATAGTGCCACGGCTTGTTGAAAAGCTGCTTGTGATGAAATTGACAGTAAGCTGCTTTGATTTATCATGTGGCATAAAACAATTTCTGCCAGGACCACTACCGTCAAAGATGACTGACAATTAGCATACAGTTTGGACTGCCAATATGGTTCTGTTCTGGGCAAGAGCAGCAATAATCCCCCAGGGTAAACAGAACAGAACCAACATAAATGTATACTGCAGATATCATAAAAGTTCAATAATTTAATGTAACATTTTAGAAATTAGTCTGATGCAAAGGAGAATCAGAAGGCCGAATTCTGACTGACGAGAGGAGGAATTGGGGATGGAGGAGGGTAATTAGATATTGAGCAACGTGAAAGCTGGTGATAACACTGAAGGATCTTATATATGGCTGATGTGATAGGTGTCGGATCCCTATAGGTAGACGTGGATCAGCTGAGAGTCAGAACTCTCATTATGACGGCACCCATTCACTGTAGAGCAGGGGTGTCAAACTCAGTTCCTGGAGGGCTGCAACCCTGCAGAGTTTAGTTCCAACCCTGCTCCAACACACAAACTATGCAGTCTTCAAATAAGCCTAAATGACTTGATTATCTGGATCAGGTGCTCCGGCCCTCCAGGAACTGTCGTAGAGGATCCACTGGTGAGCAAGTGATGTAATGCGACAATGAGATAAAAATCAGGTTTTGTATTCATCAAATTGGTATCCAATCCAAAAACATCTCTGCATGGGTAACAGATGTTTTTAAACATCTACCACACTTAGGCTCTCTCGTGACAGGATAGTCAAATTAGATTCTAAAATGTTATATATGTTTGTAATTTTTCCCGAAAACAGGTGTAACAATGTTACAATACAAACCTGTTAATTGGTTAACTTCTTGAAGAAAGAAAGAAAATGTAAATGGTTTAACATCACCATACTTAATTTTACTGTGAGATACTGTCAAAAAATGGTCTGTTTCTCTTTTTTAAGTAAAAAATATGAATTACTTTCCTTTGTGACAGCACACATAATATACATAGTTTTGTTTCTTATTTTTAGTTATCAGTAATGTAAATTAGGGTAAATTGTGTTACATTTTCTCTTATTTAGGTAATATTTATTGCATTATTTTAGTGTTACCTTGATGGTGTTTTGTCTTTGTGTGTATCTATACTAACATTTTAAAATGACAAGTTGAAGTTGTTTGGTAATTTGTAATTATATTATAATTATATCACAAATATGCAGTTATAGATTATATTAGTAAAATATACAGGCAACAATATGCCATCTCAGAAATATTGTCTCTGTATTTTTTAAAGTGATTTTTTTAAAACCATAAATTGAACAAGATATTTTTTTACAGGGCACATTTTGTAATGCCAAGGAGACCTGGATGACCTATAGCTCTTATTTGCCAAAATGCGCAGTATACATTTATAAGTATATTTAATCATTTAGCGGATGCTTTTATCCAAAGCAGATTACAAATGATGAACATTGCAAGCAGTTTATCATACAACAGCCGACAGTATATGCAGCACTAGGTTAGATTACTATAGAAACTAGAGCTGAAGTACAAAATGCAGAAAATATAGAACAGGTAGTAATTACAGATACTACATTTATGATACTGGACAGTACTTCAGAGGTTGTGGGCGGGGCCTGAGAAGATATGACATCAGACTGCTCAGAAAATCAAAACGGCTTGATAATTGAGACTGTTTAGTTTAGTTTTTTTTTATCATTGTAGGGTAGTTGTGTCCACACACTGCTAATATACATTTATGCAAATACCATGTAAAAGTCAATTTTGCATCCAATGTCTCCTTTAAAATTAAAATATTATAATCTTAATTCAAGTGATAAAGGATTTCAAAGGTTAACCCTGCCTGGTTTATGTTTGAAAATGATTAACAGTTGAAAACATTAGAAATTTAGAAAAGTAATCAAATGTAATCAGATACATTACTTAATAAAGTAATTGAAAAGTTACACTACTTATTACATTTTAAGTAGAATAATATGTAACCAATTACATTTCCAAAGTTACCTTGGTTACAAGTTACAACTAGTCTCAGCTTCAAACTGTTTTCATAGGCCTACTGTGGTATTTCTACCAAACAGGCAGTATACAGCACACTGCACAGCATGCAGTCAACAGTACATTAGTATTCTATTCCAAACGCAGTCAATCTGTCTCACCTGCCTCCATCTTCCTCTCGCTCTTGCACTCCCACTCGCTTCTCATGCTCACTTACTGCACTCAGTGACATTTACACAAGATACTTTAATATTGCAATAGTCAACATCTGGGAGTGGGTCTAAGACATCAAACTCTGCTACAATGTACACACACACACACACACACACCCACTGCTCTGCTGTCACTGCAATGCTTTACTGTAGCGCTCATCTGACAGTCATATGGTCATAAAATAATTTAAGTTTGAACAAAAGAACCCTTCATTTATTTATTCGCCAGTTGAGGATTGTGAAACATTTAGCGTCTGCTGAATAAATGCCGCATTGGGACGTTTTCGGGTTAGATTTTTCCATCTTCAGCCCATCTTTCTGGCCTTTCAGATTCACTTATGTGTCTTTATGTGTGAAAGATTTCCTGCTCAAATTGAACTTTTTATCTTCTGGGATTGCCTTCAGTTATTTAAATCAAATTTTTAATTTAATAAGTAATAATTCTCATTTCTTTTTAGTTCACTAGCTATTTCGATTTAGCATTGTAACACACTATCCATTCATCCATTTTCCAAACCACTTGTCCTATGAAGGATCGCAGGAATGCCTATCGCATCTCTGAGAAACACATTGAATGGATACCCAGTCCATTGGAGAAGCACCACTAATAAAACAGAAACGTGTAAACATTGGTTTATTTATCCCTTTAGATTTTTCAGGTTGACTTATGACTCAAAATTCATCCACAGCCAAATATATATAGATGTTTATTCTGGTGTCGTTAAAACTAATTAAATGAAAATGAATACAGACTTGTGCTTGGAAAACATTAGTGATTAGTGAACCAAATTACACAAGCGTCAAGCCAATCAGCAGCGAAAGATCAATGAATGCCAAACCAACAGGCAATCTTTAACCCTGTCCACTCAGCCCACATCCCCACATCCATAGCAACAACACATTTAGAGCCCCAGTTTACAACACCAGCCCTCACAAGCAGCATTTATAAGTAATAGGAAAGTATCTGAAAGATAGTCAATGTTTGCCTAATGAATTCCCACTGCTTACTCTGCTTAGTTTTTTTTTTTTTTTTTTGGATTAGGGAGAAAGTTGGGGGATTCCTCATTAACATTAACTGCTAATGTTTAGAAGTTTAACCCTACAAAGCCTGTATCATATTTGGTGCACTAATTTCTAAGGCCTGCATGATCAAAACTTTGCTGAAAAACCTGCTGTACACAGTCTATATCATCCTTTGAAGATATATTATTCAGAGATAATTCACAACTTATTTATCTGCATTTTATGTAAGTAGTCTGTGTTATAAAGTAAATCTCATTGATGTACATTACAAACTTCCAAGATTTCATCTTTATTTTTATTTTTTGGCCAATATTTGATTAGATTTTTTTTTTTTTTTTTGGTATTTTTTGCACCATTTTTCAGCCTTTGAATGAAATTGAGATGTTTTTAACCCCTCCTTGAATATGATTTCCACAATATTCTCATATCATACTACATGTACAGTATATGAGCCATAAAAGCCTAATGTGTCTAATATAATATTTAACCAAATCTACATTTTTTGAATACTCTGTTAACACTTTTATAACTTTCATCAATAAATCATTAACAAGCAATATATATTGCTTAACAGATCATTATATATTCACATGGCTAGAAATACGGGATGTTAGTTGTTAACTAAAGAGGACTTTTATTGAAAAGTGTTATTACTTCTTTTTAATGTGCAATGATGAATCATGCATAATAGGACCAGGAGCATGTATTAAATGTATAGTTCATGCTAAAATAAAAATTGTGTCATTATTTATTCACCCTTGTGTCATGTCAAATCTGTGTGTTCTGCGGAACACACACACAAAAAGATGTTTTCCAGAATGTTGGTAAAGAAAGTAAATACTGAAAGAGTCATTTTGATCTCATGTTGACTTTAAGGTGAAGTTGAGTGAATGTTCAGATGTGCAGGATGTCGGCCTGCTGGGAGAACAGATGGCAATGTTTCAGATATCATATGTCCTGAGAGAGAGAGAGAGAGAGAGAGAGAGAGAAGGAAGGAAAACTGAGGAACTAGCCTACTTTTATTGATATCCCGAGCCTCTCAACTTCTCAAGCCTCACGTAGACCTGCACACGTTCAAACACTGTGCTGTGATGGGCTTTCATTTTAGGCACTGGGTGCATTGACTCAGCGATGGTTGAAAAAAAAGCCATTTTCAGTTAGTGTGCCATTTTAAACCCCCCACACACACACACTATTCTTCAATTCCATTAACCTCTCTCCTCACTGGCTCGATCCCTCGTTCCTCTCCTCTCATCTCACATCTCTGTTGCTCACCCCGGCCCCCTATCCCACTCATCCCTTCATTTCTGGTTCATTTCAGAGATCTGACCCTGTCAAGCTCTTTCGTTCTCTGCCCATCTCTACCATCCTACATTCTAATTATCACTCCTTCCATTCTTCATCCGTTTCTCCCGTGTTTTTCAATTCTCTCATCCCCACTATTTTCTCACTCTTTTGCTGCATGATTAGCCATTCAAATTCTGTGCCAAATGCAAACTCAAATATTGTTTAAAGGGATAGGTCATTAAAAATTAAAAATTCTGTCATTATTTACTGAACCTGTTATTAATTTTCATCTCAGTAAGCCCCATGTTTTCCCAAGCCCATATGCTGCTATTTATTCTGTAAAACATTAAAAGAAATAATGTTTGAAGAATTACACTGGAAAACTTTATTTTATTTATTTTTTTCTCCAGAAGCCGTATAAAACAAAGAACACGGGAGTACATTTTACAAGAAAATTTTCTTTCTTTGTAACTGTTTGCAAAATTTACTAAATTTACTAAAACTAAACTGGAGAGGTTTTGACTGTATATCTCATCTGAGCAGAAGGAGTGTCTTAAAACAGTGAAAACAAATGAAACACTAAAACTATAAAAACACAATACAAATTTTGGTAACACTTTACCTTAAGGACCAAATCTCACTAATTGTTTATTAGCATGCCTATATAGCATATTGCCTGTTTATTAGTACTTATAAAGCACATATTAATGCCTTACTCTGCATGACCATATTTTAGGTCCCTAATAGCTAAACTTAACAACTACCCTACTAACTATTAATAAGCAGCAAATTAGGTGTTTATTGAGGCAAATATTGTCATTAATAGTTAGTTAATAGTGAGAATTGGTCCCTAAACAAAAGTTTGAGGTTTTGGTATTTGCCATCATTTTATGTGTGAGTGTGGTTGCAGGCATCAACTATAGCACACTTGGTCCACACCTGTTGGGAAATACTGTTATACATCCCTAAAAATGACAATGTGAACAGCCTCATGTTTCTATTTTATCTCTTCCCTTGTTTACTCACCAAAGGATGGACAGAGATGTGGTAAAAGCCGGCACACTGACCCAAATGGAGGTTATTGTGATGTCAGGCATGATAAAAGGCATATTTAACCAGGCACTAACTAACAAATAGGAAAGCATTTTTAAAAGCCACAGTCAACTACCAGTTAACATTTTAACATAATACCTTTTGGAAAACAAGAAATGTGGCTTTCTTTTCTTTTCAATACAATCAATAACCAAAGATTTTAGTTCATTAGCCTTACTGTTAATTAGTTTTAACAGAGGTTTTATTTTTTTTCCTCTTGTTCTTTTAAAGCATACTATTCCATAAAAAAAATGCTAAAGTGCCTTTCTTTTTGAAAAGGTTAAAATCAAATTCTAGGTCTATAAAATAATACAGTACAGTATTATTTATACTAATTCCTATTATTATGCATGGCACAAATCTTTCCTGAGAATGATCCAGTCAGAAATGGTTACTATGAGCAAAGTCTCACAAAACTATGGCTTTGTTAGAAACGCCAGCACATCATGTTGTAGAAAGCAGTGGAGATTTTTTGAGTCAACTCATCCTTTCTAAGGAGAAGCGCCTGGAGAAAAAGACAGCTGATCCCAGCAGAGCCCTCAGTGAAAAAGACCACACTGTGTGTAAGATGTAGAGGGGAAAGGGTGACAGTTATGTTAGAAGAGAGACAGAGACAGAGAAAGAGAAGATGATGGAATACTCCATGTCAGATTCAAGAAATAATGAGTTATCTCTCATTCACAGCTTCGCTCTCCCCGTTTTTTTCTTTCTCTCTTTTTCACTCATTCTGCCATCATTAAGAGTGCCTCCCCTTTATCTGATCCACAGGGCAGTGTGCAGTTTATTAAAAAATGAAGGTAATTTTAAATGAGCTGATAATACAGCTGCAGCCCCCCACACCACTGAAAGGGAATATAGATGGAGGTGGGCACATTCCTGACAAGGTTAAAGAGAGGACAATGGACAGGGGAGGAATGGGGGGAAAGTAGAAGAAGGGCAGAATGAAAGACTTATTGAAGGGGGTGAAATGTCTTATTGATAACACTGCCTCACAGCTTTCTATTAGAGAAACGTTAACATAGTCACCTTGAACTTAGTATAAATTCAGCACTGTTTAACAAAGGGTCTTATGCTCATCAAGGTTGCTTTTATTTAAAATACAGAAAAACATTAAAGAGATTCACCTTTAGTTGCTGGTCCCCATCCCCATTGACTTCCATATGGTATATAGAATAACTTGCTCTATTCTATTTATTTATTATTTATTTATATATTATTTATAGTATTTATCTATTATTTATTACATAATAATAAAAACAAACAAACCTTGCTACATGTACTTGTTATAACATTTGCATATCATTGCTCTTTTGTTGATTTTGATTGCTTCCATTGTACTCATTTTTAAGTCGCTTTGGATAAAAGTGTCTGCTAAATAACTAGATGTAAATGTGTGTGTGTGTGTGTGTGTATATATACATACACACACACACACACACACACACACACACACACACACATTTACATTTAGTTATTTATATATATATATATATATATATATATATAAACACCATGCGAGTCAATGGGGACCAGCAGCTGAAGGTGAACTATCCCTTTAATATTGTGAAATATTATTGCAACTAAAAATAATTTTTCTAGTTGAATATACTTATTCTAGAACATAATTTATTCTAGTAATGCAATGCTGAATTTCCATCAGCCATCAACCATAACACACACATATATATATATATATATATATATATTGGAATAGCAATACTTTTTTTCAGGATTTTTTGATGAATGAAAAAAGTTAAAGCGAACAGCATTTATTTAAAGTACATTTTTTTTTTTTTTTTTACAATATACACTCCTGTTCAAAAGATTGGAGACTGGGGTCCGTAATTTTTTTCTTTCTTTTTTGGTCAGTAATTTGTTTCTTTCGTTTTTTGAATAAAATTAATACTTTTGTTCAGCAAGGATGTGTTAAACTGATAAATAGTGACATCAAATACTTTTTATTACTATTGTTAGAAAAGATTTACATTTAATAAATGATCATTTCTATTAAAAATATACATTTTACTCTCTCTCTCTCTCTCATATAAAAAGTTTAATATAGTAACAGTATATTTGCTGCTTTTTATTTGCTAATAATGATAATGATTAAAAATCCCATGATACCCATCGTAAAGAGTAGGGGTGTAACCCCGGTGTCCTGGCCAAAGTCCCGCCACTGGCCCTTATCAGTCATGGCCTCCTAATAATCCCCATCCACTTGATTGGCTCTAAGACACTCTCTCCTCTCCACCTGTAGCTGGTGTGTGGTGAGCGCACTGGCGCCGTTGTCCTGTGGCTGCCGTCGCATCATCCAAGTGGATGCTGCACACTGGTGGTGGTTGAGGAGAGACTCCCCACATGATTGTAAAGCGCTTTGGGTGTATAGCAATACATAATAAAAGCGCTATATAAATGCTTCATTCATTCATAATAATAATAATAAAATTTGCTATTATTACTATTAATATTTTTTATAATAATAAATATCGTTTACATCATGCATCTTCAGTAAAATAATAAAATAAACAGCAGTTGTAATGATTTGGGATTATTTATTTATTTATTTCCAATTATGGCATCCTTTACTTTATGAAGTTCATTTATATTTTGACATGGCTGAATGTTTGATATATAAGTTGTAAAGCTGTTCATTAGCATCATTCAACCATTTCAGGCTGATTTGTAGAGTGGTCATGAACCTGATAGTCACGCATTATTCTGTTGACAATGTGACCCGCAAAAAACATTTCACAGTTTCCACCTCATAATAACACCACACTTTATGAGAGCACAATAAACTCAACTGAAGCAAAACAAACTATGGTTCTTTGCTGGTGTTGCGGCTGGACAGTATAATGACAGTAGGAGTGCTGAGACTGTTTATTTACTTATTTCTGCTTCATTTATTTATATTTATTTATTTTGAGTCAGCAGTCATGGATTGGAAAGTGCTTTTGCTGGTTGTCAGTTTTACTAAACAACCCCCATTAACATTTCCTCTGAGGATCATCTCAAGCATTGCCTCAGATTTGGTGGCTATCAGCAACATCATCTGTGAAACACCCAGCATGCTGTGCAGTGACGCCCTGTTAAATCGGCAGCTGTTCCGGATCATGTCGCATTGCTCTTGTTTGTGAGAGCGCTTATTAGAATTTAATTTGCTCCTGCCACAACAGAAAAGACAATGACTTCTATTTCAAGTTGCCCTTCTGCGTATAATGACTCTTACAAAACACAGACATCGTGAGTGCATTTACATGCACACAATCTTACATCAGTTACATTGAATGGTATAAGACAGTGGTTCCCAACCTGGGGGTCTTGAAAACAACAAACAAAGAAACAACAAAACTGGAAAATATAGATGAAAAAGATATATACAAAATATATACAAAAAGGTATCTTCAATATACTCAATACGCATAATTTTTAATATGATGGGGGTTGCTCATGGCACTACTGTTGCATGCTTACGTTCGTCTTGGTTAACATGTGACAACTGTGAGACTGGCCTCCCTTTTTATATGCAAGACTCCACCCCTTTTTTGGACATTTTTAACAACACATTTGCCACTATACTCATTACATACCTGTATATACAATAGACATATTTTATAAACACAAAATCTCATTTAAACAGAATAACCACAAAATAAAACAATAATACAAATGACTGTGTTTTTCTTTTACCTTTGTCAGTCTTTAATGGTGGGGTATGTATTTTTTTAAAAATGCTTTAGAAAACGAGTCGGGGCCGAGTACCAAAACAAACTTCTAGCCAATCAGCAGTAAGGGGTGTATCTACTCATGACACAGGGGAGAGAGCGCTCAGTGCACAGGCCCGGACATTGGCCGAGCCGAGCGACGACAGAATGATAGAGATGGCGGATAAAAAAACAAAAGAGGAAAACGTCTGCGGAACAAAAGAAGGCTTACACCATGTCTACACCGGATGCCGCACCGACAACTAATCTTTGTCTGGGATGCGTACGTATGTGTGAGGTGGAGCTATCAAAATAGGGGCGAGACCCTTTTGGGGTTGGGGCGTGATTGTTTTGGTGATTTCAAATATCAACATTGGCTACCAGAAATCACTTACCCCACCTTTAACTCATCTAACAATGATTTTGAGCACAGTGTGCCGACACGGCGCCAACGATGACGTCATAAGCGGTTGACTCTCAATCACTCGGTTTCACTGGCGCCACCAGCAAGATTGATCACGCCAAACACTCATTAAACAAACATGAAAAGCACAACATAAACGAGACAATGCATGTAGTATGTATGATTGGGTACAAATCTGGAACAGGGAAATGTATTGTGTGAAACTGTCCATGGGCTGTCAAGACGGCGTGTGCACCCGTTCGGCTGACAACCAAACGGAGGGGAAGGGAAATCAGCGTGGTGAGTGAGAGTGTGTTTGTGGTGCAGCGTGCATGTGTGTGCGCTGTACCCAATGGGAAACTACTTCATCACAAAGTGGATTTGCATTTTCATTCGGCCCGTCTTTTGTTTTTGTTCAAACCAATGCAAAAATCACACCAAATTTTTATGCACTGTTGTATTTATTTTTTTATTTTTTTACCAGTTAATGGAAAATAAGCTAATGCACATGCTAAAAATCTAAACAATTTGGATAATAACGTAAAGAATTATAATGTATCTAGAATTATTAACAGAGCAGACAAAATACCTATAATCATTTATCATTTTGCGTCATATCTCTTTTCTTAAAAATGGATTTAAGTGTAAAATATGAGATGATATTTAAAATATCATTTTAAAACTTTTTTTAGGTCAAAACATTATATTAGTATGTTATACATGCAGATAATATGTTATGTTGTGGTCATCCAACCAACATTTTTTGTTGATTTAAAATCCAGCAATCATTGTTTGTCATTATTTCAGGGTTTCTGCTGTTGCATTTATTACAGACGGATTTTTATTTAATTACTTATTTTAAATGTGGTTGTTAAGCAAACTGAATATTAAAATAGGGTTCCCTGGGGGAAAGCTGAGAACCACTGCTTCAATTGACACCAAGTAATATTTTTATTCAGCTACTGTTTTATTCTGGCTGCAATTTCTGCTGTTTTAATTGCTTTTGTGACTCAGTTTTTGATGATAAATGTATCTAAAATTCATGTGAAGGTTTCTTAACTCTGTGTGTCAGTATAACAGAGCCATTTGCCAATCATGCCTGCTTGTATTTGTATTACATCACAGCCATGTGAATCAAATGATCCAGCTTGAGAAAAGAAAAGGTTTAGCTTCTAACTAGGTCCCAAAGTTGAGGATTTAAGTTTATCTTCAGTGCTGAAACGTTAGTTTGTCAATCTACAAGCTACTTCTTATTTAAAGAAGAAAAAAATATAATTAAGCTCTTTTGAAAAAGTAATTAGCTATGCTAAAATCTGCAATCAAACTGCATTTAAGCTACTTAAGGGGACAATGTATTTTTAATTATATAAAGAACGACTAATATCCTATAAAAAAGTATAATTAAAAAGGTGATAATTATAAATTTGGTCCGGTTGTGGCTAATTCTTTTAAAGTCTGGAAAACGGTTGAACGTCTGATAGGAGGACCCTTCATATTTTGTAATAGTACACCTTTATGGCACAATTTAAATTTTGTATGCGGAAATCGTCCATTTGTCCAACCCTCTTGGTCTTCTTTAGGCGTAAACACGTGCGGTGATATACAGTATATGATAACCATGGCCTCTGTTCATTTCAGACATTAAGAACTAAATTTTGTTTAACAGCATCCGCATATTTTGTCTTTCTTCAATTATGTTCTGCTCTCAAAGCGTATGGAGATCCTTGGGCATCTCTCATTTCCTCTCATCCTATGCGGGACTGGATTGCACCACCTTCTGGTCGGCCATCTGTTTCCTTAATATATAATAAAATTATTGACTGCATTACAAAACCTCTTTCTATTAAATCTATTTGGAATAGGGAATTATCTGAGCTTAATTTATCTGTTGACTGGGAGAGAGTGTGGTCTAACCTCAGCTTAACATTTAAAAACTTGGCTCATCGTCTTATTCACTTCAAAGTCATTCATAGAGCATACATAACTCCTTACAAAAGATTCAAAATGAAACTACAACCAAATTTGAACTGCCATATATTTAATACTGCATCATCAGGTACTTTTCTTCATATGTTTTGGGAATGTGCTGTTGTCATTAATCTATGGACACATGTAAACCTGGTTTTATCCTCCTTACTACAAATTGATTGCTTTGCTAACCCAGGTTTATGTCTTCTTAATAATGATTTTGGTCTCTGTATAAGCTTAATACAAAAGAGAATGTTGTTTGCTGGTTTTACGGCTGCGAAAAGGACAATAATACAGAACTGGTTAACACCGCACATGTGTGGAAAAACACATTGATCCATAGCCTCCTGAAAATAGTGACTTGTGAATGTACAACAGCGCAAATTAATGGGGCCAAGCCCTCTACTACTGATGCTTGGCAGGGTTTTTTCTTTAACATACTTGATTATATAAAGGAATGACTTGTATTTTTTGTTTGTTTTTTTCCTCCCTCTCTCTCTCCCTTTTGATTGGACTCTTTAAAGTGTTGATTATATGTCTGTTGTTTTGTTTTGTTTTTGTTTTTGTTTTGAATGCATGTTATGATGTTGTGTGTAAAAAAACAATAAAAAGTTGATAACAAAAAAAAAGTATAATTTAGTCATGGATGACACATGAATGAGCTTGTGATTGAAAATGTGAACAGAATGCAATCAAATGTATTTCTTAAAAAGTACTTATTACAGAAATAGTACAGTTTTAAAGAATATACTGAAGGGTGAACTGTAATATTTTCCATACACTTTAATTTCAATTAAATGGAAAATGTATTATAGTTTAAATTTACTGTATATAAATGCAATTGGCTGAATTTTATAATGCTTTTTTTTTTTTAATTCACTTATATAGGATTAAGTACATGTTTATATGTATATTCAAAATTTCTTACATTGCTATTGAAATATGGTTAAAGTGTACTGCTGAATGTACTGACAAGCATTTATGGTAAAGTACATTAAACTTGAATGTTATTTCGGTAATACTTTATTTTAAGGTGTCCTTGTTACACGTACTTAGTATTATAATAACAATAAATTATGCAGAATTACTTGCAAGTAACCCCAAGCCAAACCCTAATCCTAATCCTAACCATATAGTAATACTTAAATGTATAATGTATACTCAATACTTAAATGTATAATTACACTGTAACAAGGACACCTTAAAATATAGTGTAACAGTTATTTTTATTAAAACTTGTATGTCATGTGTTTATTAAATATACTTGTAATTACACATTTGTAATACATAAATTGCAATTTACTGGTCAGACATCATTATATCTCATTATCTTCTCTTTCACACTGAATATTATTAACATATTATTAAATTATTAACTTCATTTACTGATCAATATAAATGCAGAGACAGAAAATGTGTGTTCTGGGCAGCTACAGCCATCATCAGTGTACAGAAGAGATGTACTAAGAGTAGTATAGTTGGAGAAAGAGACACTTTGTAGTAGGAATAAGCAGGAAGTCAACTATACAGAATAACAACTGTCTATCAAAGAGCAGTGCACCTGTGTGTGTGTGCCCATCATGGAGTTAGAAAGCAATAGACCGAGGTTAAGAGTGTGTAATAGAGTGTGAGAGAGTGTCAGAGTGAGTGTGTAAATGGAGGCCTATCATTTAGCATGGGTCAATCTAGTGAAAGCTTGCAGCAGCTCTCTAAGTGTCTGGCATTGCGGCAAATTGAGCTGAATGCTTTTCTACACGCGTAAACAGAGCAGAATACAGATGAGACAAACTGAATCTCTCATTAAATCCACTTTTAATAGAACAGAGTAAGAGATAAATGAGAGAGAGAGAGAGAGAGAGAGAGAGAGATCATATATAAATGTATACATTGCATAAGGTATAGGCTTATCAATCAACTGTAATTCTTTAGATGACTGGATTAATTAATTGGATTAATTAATCCAATTAATCACATCTATCAATATCTGCTGCTCTATTTTAATATCACTGGACATAAGCCATCACTGACTTGCAGTCCACAGAAATTCATTCATTAGACATACTGTAGAGACTGGAGTTGCTGTGCCAAGTAACCAGTAAATATGGCTCTTAACTATAAGTCTGTGAGTTTGTTTGGCCATTCACCGGGCAAGCAAAAGGTCAGATCACATAGCACACCTCTCTTTACAAACACTAATTAATAAACTTAGTGGTTTAAGGCCAAACTGAGCCAGATGCTGTAGGGAAAGTAGTTGATTCTTGCCATATCATACATTTGAATGATACAAATATCTCATCATAACAATATCTTTGTATGATATGTATTGTACCTACACTCTAAAAAAATAATTCAGAGGCTTTGTAAATTATGAAATGTTTAAATAAAACTTTAATAAGGTTTCATAAAAAGGTAAACCTCAGCCTTTAATTACAGAAAAGGATTAATAATTGATTAATAAATGATTATATGTATTTTATCTCCTCCATAAGTAATTCTAGATACCTTTTCTGAATTGTTTAAATGTGTAGAATCCACATAAGCTTGTTTTTCATCAACCGGTTAAAATTTATAGCAGGGCATACAAATTCTGTCGATTTTTGGCCAGACTATGTATGTATATATATATATATATATATATGTTTTATCTACTCTCAAAGAGACAAGAACTGGGAACTAGCATTATATCAATCACCAAGGAGCACAGTTTTAGAAGAAAAACGTCACTTACATATTGGATGGCACCTATACTTCTTTAAAAACAACAAGGCTTGTAATCATAATTATTTCAAAATATTGATCATATTTGGCAGTCTTGTAAGTCCATCCATAGTTGGTGTCATTCAAAATCTTTGCAAGTGATACTGTGATTAAAAGTGTCTTTGCAGAATCATGGATAATATATTTTCAAACAGTAAATTCCACTGTTCAATAAGAATATTGCTGTAGATTGTTGCAACGTCTCACACCATTCTGATAGGGCTTGTGTTTATAACAAGCTTGGGGGGGGGGGGGGGGTGAACTTGATGTTTGAGATTGAACTTTTTAGTCATGATAGTTAGCACCTGGAGGATGATCTGCTTCTCCAGGTGATATGAACCATATTATCTGTGTCCGTGTCTTCTAATATACAGGCTGAATATTTGCTCTAACCTGTTATTCTTTATATTTGTGTCTTCAGGATGTTGCTGATCCACCTATTTGTGTTCAAGAGGAATTAGCAGAGGAAGTGCTGAAGATCTACCTGAGCAGAGCCTGCTGCTATCTTGTGGGATTGACATATTCCTTGGACCTGCGATACCCCAAGAACATTAAAGGGTTAGTTCACACAAAAATGAAAATTTGCTCATGATTTACTCATCTGTCCAAAAGAAGTTCAAATAAAGTGTATCCATCCATAATAAAAAGTGCCTCACATGGCTCCAGGGGGTGAATGAAGGCCTCCTGTAGCAAATTGATGCGTTTTTGTAAGAAAAAAATCCATATTTCAGGGCTCTACAGTGCGACCATTTCAGTCGCAATAGATTGATTAATCATTGATCATTTATTAATCAATTACTGTGTGTGACTATCAAAAAATATTAAGGAGCACCAGTGTGACTAACCCGATCAGAATATTTGTGTTTGAGCTCAGGGGAGCTTCAAAGATTTCTGCTTGTGTGTTTTTGCAGCATTGAGTAATGCATCGCAGACATACTGTATGTTGATTCCTTGAATGCAATGTTAATCAGAATCCACTCACTGCTCAAAATACTGGAGTTTTGTTAATTGCTGAGTTATTAGGGTTCCCACTCTTTTTCAGAGTTCATTTTCCAGGACTTTTCCAGGACATTTCAAATTTCATTACGATGGGAATAAAAGACATGGATCACATATTCATGGCCTAAAGTAATATATTCTTCCCTCCAGAAGTCTTAAAAAAACATACACATTATGGCTATGATTTAACTATAAAATCAGAAATGCACTGAATACGCACACACACTTAGCTTCTGATGTTAAACTCTTCACTTTATTATGATGAACACATTACAATGACTGCCTAGGCTGTTCTCATTAAGTTTCCCCTTCAGTCTTTCCCCAACTGCAGCCTTAACTCAACTCAACTTAACTCAATAAAAAAATAATAAATAAAATAAGGCATTGTAAAAAAATAGTCTGCAAAAAGCATCTTTCCCAAACAGACTAAACTTATTAAGCTCCTTTTGAACTTCTTAGTGCAGTTGCTTCAGACTCTCTTGCATGTTTTCCAGACTTTGTTCTTATTTTGTCTTAATTTACTGTACAGGTGCATCTCAATAAATTAGAATGTCGTGGAAAAGTTCATTTGTTTCAGTAATTCAACTCAAATTGTGAAACTCGTGTATTAAATAAATTCAATGCACACAGACTGAAGTAGTTTAAGTCTTTGGTTCTTTTAATTGTGATGATTTTGGCTCACATTTAACAAAAATCCACCAATTCTCAACAAATTAGAATACTTCATAAGACCAATAAAAAAAACATTTTTAGTGAATTGTTGGCCTTCTGGAAAGTATGTTCATTTACTGTATATGTACTCAATACTTGGTAGGAGCTCCTTTTGCTTTAATTATTGCCTCAATTCGGCGTAGCATGGAGGTGATCAGTTTGTGGCACTGCTGAGGTGGAAGCCCAGGTTTATTTGACAGTGGCCTTCAGCTCATTTGCATTTTTTGGTCTCTTGTTTCTCATTTTCCTCTTGACAATACCCCATAGATTCTTTATGGGGTTCAGGTCTGGTGAGTTTGCTGGCCAGTCAAGCACACCAACACCATGGTCATTTAACCAACTTTTGGTACTTTTGGCAGTGTGGGCAGGTGCCAAATCCTGCTGGAAAATGAAATCAGCATCTTTAAAAAGCTGGTCAGCAGAAGGAAGCATGAAGTGCTCCAAAGTTTCTTGGTAAACGGGTGCAGTGACTTTGGTTTTCAAAAAACACAATGGACCAACACCAGCAAGATGACATTGCACCCCAAATCATCACAGACTGTGGAAACTTAACACTGGACTTCAGGCAACTTGGGCTTTGAGCTTCTCCACCCTTCCTCCAGACTCTAGGACCTTGGTTTCCAAATGAAATACAAAACTTGCTCTCATCTGAAAAGAGGACTTTGGACCACTGGGCAACAGTCCAGTTCTTCTTCTCCTTAGCCCAGGTAAGATGCCTCTGACGTTGTCTGTGGTTCAGGAGTGGCTTAACAAGAGGAATATGACAACTGTAGCCAAATTCCTTGACACGTCTGTGTGTGGTGGCTCTTGATGCCTTGACCCCAGCCTCAGTCCAATTCTTGAATCGATTTTGTTTGACAATCCTCATAAGGCTGCGGTTCTCTCGGTTGGTTGTGCATCTTTTTCTTCCACACTTTTTCCTTCCACTCAACTTTCTGTTAACATGCTTGGATACAGCACTCTGTGAACAGCTAGCTTCTTTGGCAATGAATGTTTGTGGCGTACCCTCCTTGTGAAGGGTGTCAATGATTGTCTTCTGGACAACTGTCAGATCAGCAGTCTTCCCCATGATTGTGTAGCCTAGTGAACCAAACTGAGAGACCATTTTGAAGGCTCAGGAAACCTTTGCAGGTGTTTTGAGTTGATTAGCTGATTCGCATGTCACCATATTCTAATTTGTTGAGATAGTGAATTGGTGGGTTTTTGTTAAATGTGAGCCAAAATCATCACAATTAAAAGAACCAAAGACTTAAACTACTTCAGTCTGTGTTCATTGAATTTATTTAATACACGAGTTTCACAATTTGAGTTGAACTTTTCCACGACATTCTAATTTATTGAGATGCACCTGTATATATTATTGACAGTATTCAATCAATAGGGGTTAAATGGATCGTAGGTGATCCATATTGATCATGAATTTAATGTTTTAAAATAAATAAAATTTTGAATAGTATTTTGAAAAAGATACTTTAAACATTACACTAAAATCACCAGTAGGTGGCAGCAAATAAGTCTTAATGAGTGAGTCACCAGAGTAATTCTTATTAAACAATTCATTCAAAATGCTTATTCATGAATGGGTCATTGAATCACTTTCTTAAATGATTCGTTCAGCAACGAAACACTAAGTAAGCTGTTTTCATTCACATAAGAAATAAATAAAAGACGTGAAAGAGGAATGAGTTTGTTCTTCGCGTGCTGTCTGAAGCGCCTCTCTCTGTGTGTGTGTGTGTCCACAGAAAACATTGAGAAAGTAATGTTACCGAATTATTTCACCACTTCTCACGATGGAATCGTTTGAAATTGCTTGAGCGTGTAAACAAGCAAGACAAAACACATATAATTGATAAACTTTTACTCTGTGATGGCTGAATTTTATAACTAATGCGGACTGTTTCCCTATGGATCACGGAACAACTACAATCCATTTAACCCCTATTAACAAGATTAGCTACGTGCTTATCAGACAGAATTTGCTGAAAACATTTGAGCACTTAATTTCTAGCAAGCACCTGCAACCGCCAATACAAGACAGCGTCACTACATCACAGCTAGATTACTCACGTGTCTGCGTCCCTGAACAGAGCGCTTTCTGTTACTAACGTTAATGTTAATTGTTTTAGACCATTTGTAAACTGTTCTGCAATGACCAAGGACATTAAAATAATAATAATAATAATTTTCCAGGACAACAAGATTTTTTCCAGGACAATTTATGTTTTCTCTCATTTTCCATGTGTTTTCCAGGACTGGAAAATTGGTCATTCATTTTCCAGGATTTCCAGGTTTTCCAGGAAGCTTGGGAACTCTGGTTATGCAAGCTCACAAATCCTCTCGTTATAACAAACAAAGTGTCGACAGGGTGTAAATAAGATATTTGTTGATTATAATGGAACTTTGTGAGATCGCAATGAACTGAAGTGAGTGACAGCTTTTAATGATTATTAAGGGAGTTTGCAAATGTGATTTTAAATTAATACAACAGTTCAATAAACAAGAAGTTAATATTAAGTGACGTACTTAACAATATTATTAAATATTGACTTTATTGACAATGTTGACTTTAACAATATTGTCTGATTTCGCTCTGTTTCGTCAATGAAAATAGTTTCAAACAAAGTCACAGCTGAGCCTTGACTCAATGATTCAATTACCCATTGATAAAGACAGTCACTTGCTTCCTTCCTGAAAGAATCAGCCTTTCAAACGAATCGATTGAACTGGCAGCCACCTGCTGCCAGTTTTATTTTTATTTTTAAAGTATAATTTCAGTTATTTAAATCATTTCAATCAAACAATAGTTCAATATTCAAAATGTTATATATAAAACATTAATCTTGATTATTGTAAAGTCGGGTTTTGTTTCACGTTCATGTTTTCATGTCTTTTATTTTGGAGTGTAGTCATGGTCCCTGTTTTGTCATGCTTCCCTTACCCTCATGTATTCCTGCTATTGGTTCCTTTGTTCATTGTGTCATGTTCCGATAGGCTATTGTCCTGTCTCCTTACAGACAGGAGGCTAAAGAGCTGGCTGTCTGGTGCAGTCTTAACAACCTGGAGCTTAACACGCTCAAAACTGTGGAGATGATCGTGGACTTCAGGAGAAACCCCCCTGCACTCCCCCCCACTCACCATCATGAACAGCACTGTGACTGCAGTGGGGTCATTCAGATTCCTGGGATCCACAATTTCTCAGGACCTGAAGTAGGACAATTACATTGAGTCCATTGTGAAAAAAGCCCGGCTGGCAGAGGAAGTTTAACCTGCCACAGGAGCTGCTGAAACAGTTCTACTCTGCCATCATTGAATCCGTCCTCTGCACGTCAATAACTGTCTGGTTCAGCTCAGCTACCAAATCTGACCTCAGAAGAATACAGAGGGTAGTCCGGACTGCTGAGCGAATCATTGGCACAACCCGCCCCTCTCTCCAAGAACGTCTCGGTTACGTATGTAAGGGTGGAGGGGGACAGCCTACGCTCCAACCCTTGTTGCAAAAAGGAAAGCACGGCTGTGATCGAACATCTCCGGGGGTCCTCACGGTGAGAGGAACACCATTCGACGAACAGATTCCACTTCAGCGCATAGGCCCGTCTCGTGGACGGTGCTCGTGCTGAAGCGATAGTGAGAGCTACCTCCTGGGGTAGATCACCTAGAACCTCCGCGTCCCGTCCAGGGACCACACATGGAGTTTCCACAAGTCTGGACGCGGGTGCCAGAGGGTGCCCCGTCTCTGAGAAAGCAGATCCTTCCTCAGAGGAATCGGGAGTCGCGAGGAGCATGAGTTCCGGGAACCAGGTCCTGTTGGGCCAATATGGAGCCACTAACAAGACCTGCTCCTCGTCCTCCCTGATCTTGCACAGTGTCTGTACTAGCAGGCTCACTGGGGGGAACGCATATTTGCGCAGGCCCAGGGGCCAGCTGTGCGCCAGTGCATCCGTGCCGAGCGTTGCCTCGGACAGGGAATAGAACCACTGGCAGTGGGTGGTTTCTAGAGACGCAAACAGGTCTACCTGAGCAACTCCAAACCGACTCCAAATCAGCTGGACCGCCTGGGATGGAGTCTCCACTCCCAGGAGTGCCGCCGAGACAGCTCGTCGGCCACCTGATTGAACACTCCTGGGATGTGGATGGCACGAAGGGACCTCAGATGCTTCTGACTCCAGAGGAGGAGGTGGCGGGCGAGTTGCGACATGCGACGGGAGCGTAAACCGCATTGCCAGTTGATATATGCAACGGTCGCAGTGTTGTCCGTATGGACTAGAACGTCCTTGCCCCGAAGGCGCCCTCTGAGGCGGTTCAAGGCAAGGCGTACTGCCAGCAACTCGAGGCAATTGATATGCCAACGCAGTTGGGGACCCGTCCACACCCCTGACACTGCGTGCCCGTTGTACGTGGCTCCCCGGCCGGTGGCTGAGGCATCTGTAAATACCACAGCATGCCTGGATACCTGCTCCAAGGGCACTCCTGCCCGAAGGAACGAGGGATCTGTCCACGGGCTGAAGGTTTTGCGGCAGGCCGGTGTAATCTGAACCCGGTGAGTACCGCGTTTCCACGCCCACCTCGGGACTCGGCCATGGAGCCAGTGCTGAAGCGGTCTGATATGGAGCAGACTGAGCGGAACTATCGCCGCAGCTGCAGCCATATGCCCCAGGAGCCTCTGAAAGAGTTTCAGTGGGACCGCCGTCCTGCCTGATAAAGTCTTGAGGCAGTTCAGCACCGACTGAGCACGTTCCTGGGTGAGGCGTGCTGTCTGGTTGACCGAATCCAACTCCATGCCGAGAAAAGAGATCCTCTGCGTTGGCACGAGTTTGCTTTTTTCCCAGTTGACCCGAAGACCCAACTGGCTGAGGTGGGTCCCTGTGGTCCCTGTGTGCGCACAACTGCTCTTGAGACTGTGCAAGTATGAGCCAGTCGTCGAGGTAGTTGAGGATGCGCACACCCCGTTCTCTCAAGGGAACAAGGGACGCCTCTGTGACTTTGGTGAAGACGCGAGGCGAAAGGGACAGCCCGAAGGGCAGGACCTTGTACTGATATGCCTGACCCTTCAAACGCGAATCGCAGAAATGGCCTGTGTCGCGGGAGAATCGAGACATGAAAGTACGCGTCCTTCAGGTCGATCGCTGCAAACCAATCTAGGGGACGGACGCACCCAAAAATGCGTTTCTGCGTCAACATCTTGAACGACATCTTGTGAAGTGCACGGTTCAAAACTCGCAGATCCAAGATCGGTCGTAACCCACCGCCTTTCTTGGGCACAATGAAGTAAGGGCTGTAAAACCCCGACCTCATATCGGCTGGAGGGACCAGCTCTATCACGTCCTTCGCCATCAGGACTGCAATTTCCGCACGCAAGACAGGGGCATCGACGGCCTTGACTGAAGTGAACCGGATGCCCCCGAACTTGGGGGGACGCTGGGCGAACTGAATCGCGTAGCCGAGTCTGATGGTCCGCAGGAGCCACCGAGACGGACTGGGGAGCGCTAGCCAGGCTCTGAGAGACCGTACCAGTGGGACCAACGGGGCCACCGACATACCCACGGTGGGGCAGCGAGGTGGAACACAGGGACCCGGCCCGGAGCCTGTGACGGCTTAGCCTGTGACGGCGGGGGGCGGGGTCTGGGTGTGCAGTGTAACACTCACCTGATTCCTCCTCGTGAGGGAGGAAACACAGGGACCTGGCTTGAGGCTTGTGACAGCCTGGCGTGTGACGACTTGAAGCGGGGACTTGAGTGCTACCGCCCTTACCTGGTTCCACGAATGGGCAGGAGGGGTGCTCTTGGGCAACCCACTGCTGCCTGTTTGCGAGAGAGGAGATGGGAAGTGATCCTGTGATGCACGGGAGGAGCTTCAAGATTTTTTTCGGGCAGTGAAAGGTGCCCTCCACGATCTTGTGAGCTCCTCATGCACTTCCGGGAAGAATGGCACCGGAGGGGAACCACTCGTCCAGCCTCGAAGGATCGGGACGCGGTGGAGGATTCCACACGAGCCCGACATTCTCGGCGGCCCGGGAAAGCATAGCCGTCATCTCTGGGTCTGGCTCGGACAACGCTACCACACCCGAAGGGGGCAACGCAGCCGGGTCATCATCCCCGGAGAGAGAGGACTCGCCCTCCGATGCAGCGACCGACATCTGGTCGTCAGAGGGGGCGCCGAAGGAAACGCGTGGTGCACCCTGTCCAGCAGAGGGCCCAGCGCGCTCCTTCGGCAGCTCCACCGGCTGCGGAGTGCTTGAGGGGTGAGAAACTCCTCTTGGGGAAGCCCTCACCGTAACCCTCAGATTACCTCTGACTCCACTGGATCCAGCGCCGCCCCGGGAACGAACACTGGATCGCGGCAGAGGCAGAGGGACTCCGCCATGTTTGACATAACGGAGTCTATTGTGCAACTCCGAGATGGTCATGTCCCCACAAGAAGAACATGAACCATCCACGAAAGCTTTCTCAGCGTGCTGAATGCCCAGACACGTGAGGCAGCGATCGTGACCGTCCTGAGGCGCCAGGAAACGAGCACACCCAGAAACGCACGGGTGATAAGACATCTTTAAAAAGACGCGATCACCCGTGTTACTCTTTTAGAGAAAATTTGCTCTTTATTAGTGCTGAAGCACGCAGGGGAGCTGGCCACCACACACTCCTAGTGTGACTGCCTTCACAGGAATCGATCTCTTTCTCCCGTGAGACCGCGACCACCACTGCTGCGCTGTAACGCCCGCACTTGCTCGCTCGTCTTCTCACTCGTTCAGGAAAGAAGAGCAGCAGTAATTCACCGCCGCTCGGCTCCGAAGCAAAAGGATGAATTAATGCGGTGCACCCGCTGCCTCTTATACTCACGCTGTGATCAGCGGCAGCTGGATGCAATGATCGCATGCCAATGTCCATTGGCTCATTTAGTTACACTCGAAGTGGATTGGTCTCTCTGGTGAGATCCCAATTCGTCGGTCATCCGACGTGACTCGGAGTGACCGACTGAAAGGGAACACTGTGTTGGTAACACTTTATTTTAATAGTCCACTTCATATATTCAACTAACTATAAGTAAATTTGCAACTGCATGTCAACTACCAGTCATTAAAGTAGACTGTCTGCTTAATATCTGCTAACACTTTATTTTGATGGTCCCCCAACAGACATTCTACTGACTGTAAGTACCTTAAGTTATTCATAAATTATGAATAGTTTATTCTAGGTATTCTAGATTTTCTAGGTAAAATTTTTCTTATATATGTGTGTGTATGTATATGTGTCACGAATTATTCATTCATAAATGTTATTATGTTTTGAAAAACTGGAAGAGGTGTATTGAAATCTTTGTATGTATGATGTCCATTTTTAATAATTTCTTTAAATAAATAGATTGGACAAAAAAAGTTGAACTGTACACTGTAAAAAATTGCTGTAGTTTCTACAGCAAAACTTTACAGAATTTTACTGTTTAAACATTTTACAAGATGTAGCTGTAATTCGCAATGCATTATGGGTCAAATAAGGTTTTACAGTTGTTAACTGTATATTTCCATGTCAACTGTAATTAATTTACAAGAAGCAGGTGTTATCACTGTAGCTCCTGCTTTTTACACTACTTTACTGTAGGGTGGCATTATGGGATTGCGCGCGCATCGTTCAAATCTGAAATCCAGCCGACTGGAGCAGTGCCAGAACGATTGAAGATTAGAGGCTTTATTCATAATTCCTGGTAAATTCACTTAAGAAATATATCCTTTTATATTTATTTAAGTTAATGTATAAGTGATATCATGTAACAATAGCCTGCTATCACACATTTAGACAAGCGGCCTTGGTATGTGCAGTAAATGGAAATTGCTATCATAGCATAGTTAGGCTGAATGCTGCATTTTTCTCATTTTGGCAGTTTAATTTTCTTATTGAGAGCATTTAAAGTAGCGTTTATCAAACTTTTAACATAATGCCCAGTGTGAACGATTGTCATAGTAACGTTAACTTCTATCTGTCGAAATAACTGACGAACAGCAAAATATGTGAAATTTCATTTGTTTATATGTGTTCAACTGTCCCATATTAACGTGACAAATTACTATAATTAGAAACAACATGTAAATGAGAAATTGTGTCTATTGCCCTGCACTGTAGTTGTACTCGACATCTTGTCCAGGCCAATTTTTTTGTGAAATACATCTTTACAATCTAGCAGATTGGACAAGTTAGCCTGATTAAAACTTGAGTGAAAAAAAAAACTAGGGAAGCATCGAAACGCGAGACTGATTCTGATTTTGCTAATGTTACATTCAACATCAAAACAAATAACGTTAACAGCACACATAAACTCACGGAAGAAACATGAGGTAAATGTTCAAACTGTTGAGTTTATTTATAACACATGATATTATTAAGTAGCATAACAAGTGATCTGTTGCTGATTATCACGATTGCAAATGTTACCTAGTTCAATAAACAATTAGTTAACATTAAGTTACTTACTTTTTAGACACAATATTGACTGTTGTTTTATTTCACCGAAATAAACGAAAATCGTTCCAAACAAAGATCAAAACAAAACTCAGGGGTGTTTTTACTGAATGATTCAGCATTCTGAACGAATCGGTTCAATGAATGACTCAATTGACTCACTCATTAAGTTATTTGCTGCCACCTAATGGCGGTTTAGTTTCACGTTTAAAAGTATCATTGCATTTTACAACGTTTCTTATTTGTAATTTCAAAATTCATGTAAAACATTAATGTCATAACACAGTTGTAATTTAATTTGATTGGTGGTACAGTTCTACAATGTATTATTATAACTGAATTTATTAATCAAATGTAAAAGTTTTTTTTTTAAATATATGCCTTTTTGGGTGTTCATTTTGGTCTCATTTATGTAAATGCATTTTAAATCACAAGATAATTTTCATTATTTCTTGTAGGTGCAAAGAATAGCAGCTGATGTGGAGAAATGTTTGATGCTTCAAGACTCTGAAGCATTAGGTAATGTATTAATTCTGTTGTAAATCATTTGATAAACTTGTATTTTAGATTACATTTTAAATTGAAATACTGTATTGTAAGTTACATTATTGCTTCTATTTATTCATTTCAGGTGCACCCAATGGCTTTTGACTAGACCTATTCGAGGGTCACATGGTTGTGAATACACACCTCAACTTTGCGGCTGGAATTTCAGTCTTATTACAACTTCAGCCTGGCGTCCGGAGCAGGCGACTTTTGCACACTTGAATTAATTTCAAAGGTACCATGTTTTACTTGAGTAATTTCATTTGTGAAAAAGGTTACTTATTTAGTTTAAGTACTGGTAAATGCTGCTTGTATTGTATAAGTGGCATTTTTACATTTATTTTATTGAGCTAGTTTCATTTAATACTGAACTTTATTCTAAAGCTTCTGCTTGTTTTTATGTGCAGATGTTTTGTTGGAATCACAACACTCACTGGATACAAGACGGATACAGAGAGGCAAAACAAGTGGAAAGGTCTCAGAGAAGAGGGACAACCCTCATTTGTGTGCTCATCTCAGAAAGTTGATGGACTTTCAGTATGTATTTATTAAATTGTCTTTTGCAGGAATATTCTAAATTTAATATAACATAAGCTCAAACAACAGAATTTGTGGTATAATGTTGATTCCAGCATTTTATTTTAATCATTTAACCAAAATTATACAAATTCTGTTGATTGACCTTAATTTTTTTATAGAAAGTAAATGTTCTACTCCGAATATGGCTTATTTTTTGTGATATAACAGTTATTTGTAGTTATTTTGTGATGCTATGTTATTTTTATGATAAGATTTTAACTGTTGAAAGACTGACATTTTTATTTTTACCAGTAAAAGCCTTGCAATGTCTTTCTGCCAGTTTTAATAAATATTTATTTGCAACATCTTTGACTTGGTTTTTATTCATTTGTAAATGTATTAAGATAGTTCTCATGATAATTCATTTAAATCAGTATTTTACAGTTTACTGTTAAAATTATTCTTTGCAGCATTTTCATTGTTAAATTATTACAAAATCATCTTGGATTTAGGGGTATTTACAGGATTTTATTGGCAACTTTTGTTGCCAGGTAAATACTGTACTTTAGTGAGATTACAATATATTGCTGTAAAATATATTTACAGGATTTTATTGGCAACTTTTGTTGCCAGGTAAATACTGTACTTTCGCGAGATTTCAAAATATTGCTGTAATATAAACTACAAGTTTAATTCAATGTTACTGTAAAAAATACTACAAATGACTGTATTTCACATACAGCAATTAACTGTGATTTGCTTTGCAGTATTATACTGTAATCCATTTTACAGCAATTAACATCATTTTTACAAGATTTTATTGGCAACTTTTTTGCCAGTAACATCCTGTAAATTCTACGGTACATTTTTTACAGTGTACTGTATTTTCTGTCTTAAGGTTCAGTCAGCTTAGTGAAATATACATTTTCTATTGTTCATTATCAATTATGCAATGTATGGAGCACTTTCAAACCAAACAGCTTGCTGTCTGTCAGTGCAGTGAATTTGTGGAACAACTGAACCAATGAGAAATCGATGTGGAGAAATCTTTTCCCCTTACACAAAAAAAAAAAATCCTGAATACATGGATTTCGAATTGAAATAACTACGCTGTTAAACAAAGTTATCATGTGGTTTCAGAAGACAGCACACAACGTTTACTGCAGCTGTACAGCCACTGAATGGATATACCTATAATGTGTAAAAATGGTTGGCATTGTTAGTGATATCATATGATGAATCATTTGATTGTTTCCAGTGCATCAAGCTGCTTTCAAATTGCTGAAATAATATGCGGGCTCCTAGTATTTACACTGTGTTGTCAACACAGTCTCAGTAGAGAACCATGAGTCATTCTGCTTTCTCACATTGTCTCTCTCTCTCTCTCACACACACACACACGGAGCGAAGCAAATGTATTCTAGCTAACAGATCGTCTTCACCTGCAACCATATGTATCTATGGCAACTCCTTCATTGCGCTCCACCTCTGCTCTGTGATCAGCAGTAAGAGAGGACAGCAGCACGAGCCAGCGGAGTGGAAAATGAGCCCTCTGATTGGGATTCTTAAAGAAGGTTTGCGTGATTGGTAATTTCACAGGCCTCTGGAAGCCTGAAGGAGAAGATGAAATTCACACCAGCTTCAAGAGCTTCAGTTTCTGATTAAGGCTCAGCTTCAGTCAGCCTATGCAAGAAATTGAAACCATGCCTTGATCCTTGTTTCTCTTTGCCGATCTCCCCAAAGAAAAATGTGAGGACCCAGTTGAAAAGACCTGCATATGTCCCCACCAGGCTTTTTATTAAGCAGCAGGTCAACAAGCATCAATGGAAAGTCTGTGTTGGACAACTAACATCACCAGATATGTTCTTCAGCCAGACCTGTGTGGAAATAGTTGAGATAGAGACATGATTGAGTTTTTTTCATTCCTGTGAATTCTGTTCTTCTTTTGAGTGTGCTCCTAAAGCTGAGCCTCATGGGATGTTTGCAGTGACTCAACATTGGCCCTTCCTCATCGACACTGTCCCCATATGACACCTGTTTCTCCACACCCAGCAACAAAGACAGGCGTCATGAGGGACATGAGAGAAAGTAAGAACAAATGAAAGCATCGTGAGCGTGTGCTGTCAGTGATTTCTGCTACCTGATCCTGTATCTAGTACAAATGAAGAGTTCAGATGCAAAAGCCTCTAAATGCCATCTGAAATTTTCTTCTAAAATGAGCATTTTTATCAGGCTCCTATATTTATTTTCAGTTATTTCACTTTAATTGCATAGAATATATATATTGCCATTAGAGTAAAATAACTGAACCTAAACATAGCAGCCTGATAAAAATGCTAATTTTAGATGAAAATTCTGGTTGGCACTTAGAGGCTTTTGCATCTGAACTCTTCAAATATTCCTTCCAGTGAAGATAGCTAGACTGTGCGCTCCATAAAAGGGACCCCCTGCACGTTGCATAAATATTGATCCAGTATGAAGCAATAGCTAATCAGCTAATCAGCTTTTGGAAAGCTTGTGGGTACTGATAAACCTCAATAAAAGACCAGTTCTAACCAGCATTTCCACAATGGTTAACGTAACTTATTAGAAAAACATGCCTCTATCTACATTTTTGGGAAAGTCTTGAAAAATACTTACACTGTACATGAAATTCACTGTAGTGTCCAGTTGATTATCCAGTGGATTCAGTGTCCAGTTGATCCATTAGTGGACTCATAAAAATGGAATTACAGTATAATGTGGAATGTCACAGTATTTGGCAAGTGGAGATGCCTACCTGGTCTCATGGCATTACGTACCTGGGTGCACTTTTTAGCGTGACATGAAATACGTACCAATACGTACATATCACTGCAGTTTCCAAAATAAATGAACACTTTCACACAAATTTACAGAGTTACGATTAATGAAGCGTAATTTTCGCACAATTACTTGAAGAATATCATGCTATGACTTCAAAACAATATTAATATGCTGGGAGATTTGAAAACTGATGCTTTTGAACGTTAGCATCACACACATCCAGCTTCATATCTATGGGTTTTCATAGATGATAAGTTTGTTCGGTAGCGCACAGAGTACGGAGACGGACTTAGGAGACGAGAAGCACCGGTTTGACAAAGCAGTTTTGCGTTTGTTAACACTATCGGGTAGGTTTAGGGCTGGATTTGATGTAGGGCATATTTCCAACACGATAGAGCATTAACCTTTAGCGACAGTACCCGGATATTTGAATTCTGAACCGCCGCAATACATATCTGAAGCAACGTAATAAAAAAACAGCAATATGTACCAATATCAACATAACAAAAACGTGCCAGGGTTCACATATTGAACCTTTGTTTTAGTGCCACTCAGTGGACATTTCTATTTGAAATTGCGGCGAAACGTGCAGCAAGGTACGAAAAACGGTGTTGCACAAAAAGTGCGCAGAGGTACGTATTTTTATGAGACCAGGTTGGGAGATGCATACTTAATTCATCAATTTGTTTGCAATCAATCAATCAATCAATCAATCAATCAATCAATCAATCAATCAAAGGAACTGTTAAATTTGAATTTCATTACCACCATTTTTGATAATAAGTTTGTTATACATAAATCCAGAGAAAATTAAAACAGACAACACAATTTCTATAAAAAGATAAACCCTTTTTTTGTAGGGCCCTATTATTGTAAAATACAAAACAAAACAAACAAAAAATCATTAAATTGTTAAAGTTCTATAAATTGAATAATAATAATTAAAAAAAAAATGGTGGAAAAAAAGTAGCATTTTTTTTGTTAAACTTTTAATACATTCTTGTTAAATAGTATGTTTCTTTATTTTAATGAACTAGACTTTAAAGCATGTCTAGTTAAATAAAAATTAACCATTAAAACAGAATCCAAATTTTTTTTAACTCCAATTAAATTTTTTTTCGAACTGCCACAATATGTACAACAATAAAATGTTGTTTCATTTTCAACTGTTAACATAATATGATTTTTGCAGAATTGTCACCACAGGCATGTTTTTCCAGTGAGCCTGGTTTGATGATAATAGTTAGTGCAGGATTGATAGTGGTAAAGCTACAACTATAGTAGTCTCACAATAGTTTATATTGCTAGTTTCAATATCGTCATAAAGCCTGGTCCATTTTGCTGCTCATTCCAGTCCAAAAAAAAAAAAAAAAGCCCACTTAGAAGGGAAGAGGCATTTCAGTATGACATGATAAAATTACATGTTTTGTTGCATGTGACAATAAGAGTAAATCAGAAGTACTGATTATTTTACAGAAAGCTCAGAAAACAAAGTGTGTAATTCTGCATGTGGTAATCTAGTTTATGCTGCAAATTATCTATTTTTTAGTTTTGTTTTGTTTTCTGGTACAAACATCTAAAAACCGATAAAATTAGATCGATTTACTTGATAAGAAAATTTGAATGAAATATTATAACATTTATTTTGTTTATTTTTTTTTACTCGTTAACAAAATGTTTTATTTTCTTGTTTTAAATCTATTAATATGTAGTGATATTTACTGTACATTTAAGACAAAATAGTAAAATTAGTAAGGATATATTCTGTAAATTTAAGTCTTAATATCTTGCACCAGTGGTTCTAAACTGGAGCAAGTGTTGTAGGCAATACTCGTGAACCACAGATATCGTGAGTCATACACCTGTTCTACACCAGTAGGTTGACCAACTATGCCTTGCTGCTTAAGGAGCCTGGTGAGGAAACCAGCACTTTTCCACAATAAGGACAGCATCCAAAACATATGCTGGACATGATGAACAAATCATTATTCTATAGAGTAATATAATTTGATAATCTAACATTTTCATCTGTATCATTTCACATATGGACAGGCTATTTCAATTATTTTTGACCACAAGCTTTTGTAATGTGCTTCAGCTGATTGCAATAGAGCCACATGACACCACACCAAGTCAGGCCATTTTATGGGCTGCACTGACAGGTAAATGGGATATTATGCTGGGAAATGGAGCAATGAACTCCTCCTCTCCCTCCCTTCCTATGTCCTTCATCTCTCTTTCCAATGCTGCCGACATCCGTGCTTATTTACTGCCTGTTTACAGCATTGATTGGGCCAGTGTTTGTTTTACCTGTCGGCCGACCCATACATCAACACTTTGGAAGGGAACAGAAATGGCGAGAGGAAGAGACGGTAAAAAGAAATGCAGAAAGGAAGAATCAAACAGAGTAAGAGATGAGCTGTGGTCTTGTTGTTAGTGAGTTGGACTCAACACTTTTATCAAATAAAGTCATCGATGGTTCCATGAAGAACGTTTAACATCCATGGAAACTTTACATTCCACAAAAGGTTAGTGGAAAAGGGCTCTTTAGATTAAAATGTCTCACTCTAAGAAAAAAAACAAAAAGATTATTTAAGAACTGTTCACTGAAAGGTTCTTTGAGGAACCAAAAATTGTTCCTCTGTGGTATTGCAAGTCATTGCTTCTAAACTTTTTATTTTAAAGAATGCAGTTTGAGACATTTCCCACCACATTCTCCTATCATTTCCTGTCCTTTTCCATTGTATTATGGATTACGAAATCCAAAAATAAAATCCAAACAAAAAGATGGGATTAAATAAGAAACTCTTTGAGGATCTTTGTGTGAAATGAGAGAATGTTTGGTTAACAGCTGATTGATTAATGTAATTCTTTGTACAGAAATCCAGTGAGGTCCTCAGGGCATTTACCTGCACTAATTTTAATCAAAGTATCACAGCAATTAGGCACTTCATAATGCACTACAAGAATAATACGTTTGAAAAAAATTACATTTTCAGTTATGCCTGTATGTGTGTGATGTTTTACTTTATACAGCTCACGTGTAATTGTTTCGATGTCTAAACAATTTGTCCTGCTCTCCTGGTATAACGTACAAAGAGCTTCAACAACAGAGCAGTTCAACTTCTGGCTGGATTACCCATTTATCTGAACACTGGCAACTGAGATGGAAGGGGCAGTTTTGGTAAACTTGTTTGAAATATATGGCCATTATTTTTACAATTCCATTTAGGAGCACAAGTAACCAGACTTTTGACTTGCAGCATAAAGTCTGGTCCACCTTTCAGCTTATTATGTACAAGAACTGATCAGTTATTAGTAATAAGAATAAGATTAGTAATGAGAGACTGTCATACCGACATATTAATGATATCTTGTCCCTTCACAAGTCACACTACAAAATCTTCACCCTCTCTGCTCCTCTCTACTGGAACGAGCTGCGAACCTCCAACTAAACTGCTGTGACCATCACAATCAAGAAGCAGCTGAAGACACGCCTCTTCTGCAAGCACTTATAGGGATAGTTAATCCAAAAACTAGAATTCTGTCATTACTTCCTCAACCTCAAACTGTTTCAAACCTGCATGAATTTCTTTCTTCTGCTAAACACAAAATCAGATATTTTGAAGAATGTTGGTAACCAAACAGCTGCTGATCTTCATTGACTTTCATAGTATATACAGTGGGTAAAATAAGTATTGTAATAACAAGTCACCATTTTTCTCATTAAATATATTTCTAAAGGTGCTGTTGACATGAAACTTTCACCAGGTGTCGGTAACAACCCAAGTAATCCATACATACAAAGAAAACAATACAAATAAGTTCAGAAATTACGTTCTGTGTAATAAAATGGAATGACCCAGGGAAAAAGTATTGAACACGTTTACTGAAATTGATTTAATACTTCGTACAAAAGCCTTTGTTGGTAATGACAGCTTCAAAACGCCTCTTGGATGGAGAAACTAGTCATATGCATTGCTCGGGTGTGATTTTGGCCCATTCTTCCACACAAACAGTCTTCAAATCTTGAAGATTCCATGGGCCTCTTCTATGAACTCTGATCTTTAGTTCTTTCCATAAATTTTCTACTGTATTCAGGTCAGATGATTGGCTGGCCATCTAGCAGCTTTACTTTCTTTCTCTGAAACTAATTGAGAGTTTCCTTGGCTGTGTGTTTGGGATCATTGTCTTGCTGAAATGTCCACCCTCATTTCATCTTCATCATCCTGGTAGATGGCAGCAGATTTTTATCAAGAATATCTCGGTACATTTTTCCATTCATACTTCCTTCAACTATATGAATTTTGCCAGTGCCATGATGTTTTGGGGTGATGTTCAGTGCCATTTGACCTCCAAATATGGTGTGTATTATGGCATCCAAAAAGCAAAATTTTTTGTCTCATCCGACCAGACTATATTCTGCCAGTATTCTATAGGCTTGACTAAATGTTGTGCAGCAAACTTTAAACGAGCTTCAACATGCTTATTCTTTAGCGATAGAGCCTTGTGTGGTGAGCGTGCAGTGCGTGAGCGTGCAGTGAGTGCATTACTTATTGTTTTCTTTGAAACAATTATACATGCTAATTCCAGGTCTTTCTGAATCTCTCCACAAGAGATCCTTGGCTCTTGGACAGCTCTTCTGATAACTCTTTTTACTCTGTCAGAAATCTTGCAAGGAGCACCTGGTCGTGGCTGGTTTATGGTGAAATGATGTTCTTTCCACCTCCGGATTATGGCCCCAACAGTGCTCACTGGAACATTCAGAAATATAGAAATCCTTCTGTAACCAATGCCATCAGTATGTTTTGCAACAATAACGTTGCGAAGGTCTTGAGAAAGCTCTTTGCTTTTACCCATCATGAAATGTTTCTTGTGCGACATGTTGGTCATGAGAAACCTTTTTATAGGCCATCAATTGGGACTGAACCAACTAATATTAATTTCCACTGACAAGGGGCAGGATTACTTTCTAATTACTGATAGATTTCAGCTGGTGTCTTGGATTTCCATGCCTTTTTGCACCTCCCTTTCTTCATGTGTTCAATACTTTTTCCCTGTGTCAGTCCACTTTATTACACAGAACTTAATTTCTGAACTTATTTGTTTTACTTTATTTGTATGTATGGATTACTTGGATTGTTACCAACATCTGGTGAAAATTTCATGTCAACAGCACTTTTATAAATATATTTACATAGAAAAATGGTGAAGCGTTCAATACTTATTTTACCTGCTGTATATATGATATATACAGTATATATATATATATATATATATATATATGTGACCCTGGACCACAAAACCAGTCTTAAGTGTTAAGTGTTAAGCATTTTTATCAGGCTCCAATGTGTAGGTTCAGTAATTTCACTTTAAAGCCAGTGAATAGGTTCTTTTCATGGCCATTAAAGTGAAATAACTGAACATAAACATAGCCTGATAAAAATGATCATTTTAGAAGAAAATTTCAGATGACACTTAGAGGCTTTTGCATCGGAACTCTTCATACATATACACACACAAATATATATATATATATATATATATATATATACACACACAGTATATCACAGAAGTGAGTACACCCCTCACATTTTTTGTAAATATTTTATTATATCTTTTCATGTGACAACACTGAAGAAATGACACTTTTCTACAATGTAAAGTAGTGAGTGTACAACAGTGTATAACAGTGTAAATTTGCTGTCCCCTCAAAATAACTCAACACATAGCCATAAATGTCTAAACCGTTGGCCACAACAGTGAGTACACCCCTAAGTGAAAATGTCCAAATTGGGCCCAAAGTGTCAGTATTTTGTGTGGCCACCATTATTTTCCAGCACTGCCTTAACCCTCTTGGGCATGGAGTTCACCAGAGTTTCACAGGTTGCCACTGGATTCCTCTTCCACTCATCCATGATGACATCACGGAGCTGGTGGATGTTAGAGACCTTGCGCTCCACCTCCTTCTATTTGAGGATGCCCCACAGATGCTCAATAGGGTTTAGGTCTGGAGACATGCTTGGCCAGTCCATCACCTTTACCCACAGCTTCTTTAGCAAGGTTGTGGGGTCGTTATCATGTTGGAATACTGCCCTGCGGCCCAGTCTCCAAAGAGAGGGGATCATGCTCTGCTTCAGTATGTCACAGAACATGTTGGCATTCATGGTTCCCTCAATGAACTGTAGCTCCCCAGTGCTGGCAGCACTCATGCAGCCCCAGACCATGACACTCCCACCACCATGCTTGACTGTAGGCAAGACACGCTTGTCTTTGTACTCCTCACCTGGTTGCCGCCACACACGCTTGACACCATCTGAACCAAATAAGTTAATCTTGGTCTCATCAGACCACAGGACATGGTTCCAGTAATCCATGTCCTTAGTCTGCTTGTCTTCAGCAAACTGTTTGCAGGCTTTCTTGTGCATCATCTTTAGAAGAGGCTTCCTTCTGGGACGACATCCATGCAGACCAATTTGATGCAGTGTGCGGCGTATGGTCTGAGCACTGACAGGCTGACCCCCCACCCCTTCAACCTCTGCAGCAATGCTGGCAGAAATCATACGTCTATTTCCCAAACACAACCTCTGGATATGACGCTGAGCACGTGCAATCAACTTCTTTGGTCGACCATGGTGAGGCCTGTTCTGAGTGGAACCTGTCCTGTTAAACCGCTGTATGGTCTTGGCCACTGTGCTGCAGCTCAGTTTCAGGGTCTTGGCAATCTTCTTATAGCCTACGCCATCTTTAAGTAGAGCAACAATTCTTTTTTTCAGATCCTCACAGAGTTCTTTGCCATGAGGTGCCATGTTGAACTTCCAGTGACCAGTATGAGAGAGTGAGAGCGAAAACACCAAATTTAACACACCTGCTCCCCATTCACACCTGAGACCTTGTAACACTAACGAGTCACATGACACCGGGGAGAGAAAATGGCTAATTGGGCCCAATTGGGACATTTTCACTTAGGGGTGTACTCACTTTTGTGGCCAGCGGTTTAAACATTAATGGCTGTGTGTTGAGTTATTTTGAGGGGACAGCAAATTTACACTGTTATATAAGCTATACATTCACTGATTTACATTGTATCAAAGTGTCATTTCTTCAGTGTTGTCACGTGAAAAGATATAATAAAATATTTACAAAAATGTGAGGGGTGTACTCACTTCTGTGAGATACTGTATATATATATATATATATATATATATATATATTTCTAAGAAAACTGGCATTGTATACTATGAATACTGTTGACTCTGTAACATATTGCTTATTTTCCTCTTGTGGGAATGTGCTAATATGTTGTGGCCATGAGATATTAATTTGTGGGAACTTCATATTAACTGATGGGAACATAATAAAATGACATGGCCACAAGATCATTTTGTCGAAGTGACATCCTTATCTTGTGGCCATGCGATTTGAAGTCATGGCTCCAAGATTGAACAACATCCTTTTCTCATGACCATGAATTTAATGCATAAACAAACATGACCATAGCAACCTGTGTGTCAGTCCTCTGTCGTGTGTGTCATGTGTTCCCGCCTCTTGTTTCCATATTTGGTCTTGTTCCTGTCCTTGTTAAGTGTGATTATTAGTTAAGTATTTTCCAGCTGTGTTTTAGTCATTATCAGTAATTGTCATGTGTATTTAGTTCCTGCCTGTTTAGTTAGTTGTCGTCTGGTCTACTTGTTATTCCCCGGTGTTTCTGTCTGTGTTAACCTTGCCTTGTCTTGCCTTGCCCTGCCTTGTTTGGATTAATTAAAGACTATTATTTTGAAGTATCTCCTCGTCTGCGTGTTCCTCGTTCCTCCCTGCTGTGTGCACCGTGACACTGTGATTATCAAGAAATGGATAAATTCATATTTTATTTTGAATGTTTTGTTTCAAGAAACACTGCTAATGTTTATAATTATGGCCTATTAATTACTAGCTGAAATAGAATGAAATATTATAGCTTAATATGTCAAATTCCCCTTAAAGTGAACTTCTAATAAAATTCTTGTAGGCCTCCAGACATAGTCATATAGGCTAACAACAAAACTAAGTGAATCGAACATGCCTCCTTCCAGTCACTGTGGTTTTGTATTTACTGTACTTTTCAGACTTGTAGATCATTTGCTTTGTTCCAAAACAGGTACCTATGTTGTTAAAATGTTGAATTTTCTTCTCCTTTGAGTTTGCTTTCACCAGGTAACATTTTAAAGTGTATTTAAGTCACATGAGCAAAACTGCGGAAGAAACAACATTCTCCAATGTTTTGAATTTGGACCGCAGTACCCAATTCAACCCCATGCTGTCAATCTGACATATAGCTCCTTTAAAACGGATTTAGAACACCATTGCTTTCATTTGCTATCCTCATGGGTCTCTTACACTTATAATTTTGGATAAAATCTCTCCCCACTCGTATTTATTTGCCTGTGTGTCAGTAATTAGCTGCTGATTAAATATAATATTGATCTGAACAATTCAGTTAATCTCTCCAGGTTATGCTGCTATAGGTCATTTTAGAGGTGATCGATAAGGTGTAAATTTAATTTGGTCTGATTTAATTCATATCTAGATTTATGTATACACATTTATAGTTTGTAGTCTGTTTTTCTGTGAAGCTTTCTATGAGCCTAATTAATTTAGGTGTTAAAAGTTACATGTTTTGACTAAGGTCACCTACCTGAATGTCACCTCTGTGAAGCTAAGAACATTCATTCATTCGTACCTTCATTCAATAAAATGTTAAGATGAAGAAAGAAAACATTTTAAGTCTTGTATGGTGTTCGGGTCTGTGGGACCCGACTCATACTCATTGGCCTTAGCTCATTTTCTGTGAAGAACATATATCAGAATAAATTACCAATGACCACACACTGTACACCCCCCTACACACTTATATTACATACAGGATGTTCAGATCCACTGGACCTGGGGCTAATAAAAGTGTGGAAATCTCAGGTCCTGTGTACCTTCACTCTGTCCTCCTACTGTCTGGGGCTGCTATTAGTATGGGTATGTGTGTTTATATATGTGTATATGTGCATGTGTGTGAGAGAGAGAGAGTCTGTAAGAGTGTGAGTTTTGTGTTTCTGCCCCTACCATTCCCACACAAGGTTGTAGCACTTTAATACAAAACTGTGATCTAACAAAGGTAAAGGGCAAATTTTGACCATGCATGCTGTTTATATTGCTTGTAATTGGGATGAAGTAAACATCTGTTGAGTATTTTTATATATAATTTTTAATTTTGTTGAATTAAAAACCCAAAACTGCAGCAGGTCCACCAGAGCCATGCACACTGGCTGAGTAACAAAAATATGAACACCACACAAGCGTTAATGCTTAAAGTGTAATCAGACTTTAGCCGTTAATATGCTTTTAAGATACTGAAAAAAAACACAAATGTCAGGGCATGTCAAAACTTCTTCAGTGCCCCCAAACCCCTCAGACCCCTCAGACCCCAGAGGGTTAAATGAGGCTCACTGAGCTCTGCCAGCCATGGCTTAGACCTTTTGTATCTGCTCTGCTGTGGTGCTGCCTCTCTTCAGCTCTGCTGGTCATCTCCCTCCATTCATCATTCAAAGATGGTTGTGGCTTGCTGGTGGACATTGGAGGTGGCAAAGGAAATATTTGCCTGCTGTTAACCGATCCACTTGGGGTCGAATGCCTGGCGAGCCTGCGGGAGTTACTGCCTTCTTTTTTTTTTCTCACTGAAGGAGCCAACAGCAAATGCGTCATCCCACTCAACCCAGCTTTCACAGAGGGATTCACTGCTATGGGAGATCTTACGCAATGGCAATATCACATCTTACTTGGGGCCATTTTCTCACTGGCTATCCAGCTTTCTAGCAGAGTCTTGTCTCCCTCCATCCGCTCCACGTTGTCCAGTTGACATTCTTCTGCTAAATGGCAATAGACTGGAAATAGGTTTAATTGTGGCAGAGGATCACTGAATTGACATCAGGCCTTGAATCTCTACTGGCAAAGAAATAAGACACAACTAGTCTTGCAATATTTGGTACCCACTCTTCTTATGCTTTCACAAAGATGTGCCTAACAGGATGCCAAATCAGCTTTCCAAAGCTCCTCTGCTTCAGAGTTCTTCTCTCTGGGGCAGGCCTCTGTTCTTGACCCGAGTCTATTACCTTCATCCCCCTTGCTTCATGACATCCAGTAGTAGTATATGGCCCATGATATGGAGGACTGTAAGTTTTTGTCATCAGTTGACTGATTTCTCTAGCTTTACAACTTCACAGCTGCACAACTCTTAGACCCAAGACTTATATCATAGACAAATATGAATGATCTGACCAAAGCAGTGTTTGCACTAAATTGTTCCATAGTCCATAATTGTGTGCCACATATGTTTAACATATATTTAGTTATTTCATACATATCAAAGGAAAACATACACTGAGTGAGTCTGGGAAATACATTTACACAAATATATGTGTAATACGTATATGTATGTAACTTACATTAGGTATGTTCATATGCCTACTACTATAAATCCACATATAAAATAGAGGGATATTTGGGATTTCAATTATTGTATCATAAATGTTTCTCTCATACCTTTAACATATGGAAATTTATAAGATATATATATATATATATATATATATATATATATATATATATATATATATTTAGTATAACTATATTATTATTATTATTATTATTATTATATATTTTTATTTATTTATTCATTTATTTTTATGGAGATATTTCTGCAACCTCTTGCATGTACCCCTGTAACCATGAATATTTTTTAAAGATGATGCATAAAGCAATCAATCAGAATTGCAATGGTGTTTCTAGTTTGTTGATATAGCAGTGCAGAGAGGGAGAGTAATTCAAAGTGAGAATGGGTTGATATAGCTACAGTGTGGCAGTCCTTGCGGATGGCTGTACAGTGCAGTAAATGTTAGAAATTAACTGAAATTAACTAAGATTTGAAGCCACAAACTTGGCAAATCCAGTTTTTACACGCTGATAATATTAACCTGGGAAATTTGTTTTAAATCAGACTGTGCACCCCAAATTATGAAAGTTAAGTTTCTGTTGGCAAATCTGATCTGTTACTTGCTATTTTCCCAATTTTGTGTGTCATATGCATTAGATGGTCAAGTGAACAGACTATATTGTCTATGCGGGAGGCTGAGGCTATGCTGACAGAGGCACAGAAATTACCCAGGGCAGCTTTAATGTGCTATAATATTAATGCATGTATTGTGTTTTGAATAATGCGTTTGAATATGTCTAGACACATTTGTGTGTACCACCCAAACCACACACTAGACAATGACATATCTCTTTCTGCTAGAGATATTTACGAATCATGACCCTCTTACTATACCAGAACAGCATGATTTTCCTTTTGTCAGCATAAGCTGAATTCTACCCCCGCTTTAGCAGCCTCACTCCCGTTCCTGCTTACTGAGGCAAACATGCTCTCTCCTCATCCCCCCACCCCCTGGGGAAAAGGGCCTCCAGCCCATCTCTGTTTTCTTCTCTGCTCATCCTTTTCCACTCCCAGTGTTCACTATCTTTCTATCAGAAGAAAATGTGAGTGGTGCTTGCACGTGATTGCCACAGGGCATTGCTATGCTGTTGCTAAGGTGTTCTGACTGGTTTCTAGCACGTCACTATGGACGTTTAAGGTTGTTGCTAAAGCATTTCTAGGTAGTTTCTAGCATCGACTGTAAAAAAAAAAGATGGATGTCACATCTCTATTTCCTTCCACTCTATAAAACTGAAGCCATAATGTCCCAGAAATGGCCGCTATTATTTATCAAGCTCCCGCCCAAAATCCTGTTGACTCATCTGCAAATACACAATCATGCTGCCACAACCTATACATCAGCATGATAAGAACTACCTAAAATGATGGAAAAAGAGATTAATTATATATATATATATATATATATATATATTAGTTTGGCTCTCATGACATTTGTTTATGGGCGAGTTTATGACCTGGGCGAGGGCAAGTTTATGACCTTTACTGCAGCCAGCCACCAGGGGAAGATCAAATGTGTCAGCTTTTCAGGATGTGTGTGGCACACTTGCACCACATTCTAGACAGGACAAATCTGCCTCCGAAGGGCACTTCGAAGTGAGAACAATCATGGCCGCCATATTGAAGGGTCGTTCTAAACAGAAGAGCTCAAAAATGGCCACTTTGAAGGGTTCTTTGCAACAAAGGATTTTGAAGGGTACAACTGATGGACACTTCACTCCCATGATTCATTGGGCAGGTTTAATTGTACAATGATGGCAACTCCTTAATTGGCTTAACAAGATGGCACAGAAGTAAGTTCCAATAAACAGTTTTTTGGTTCCCTACACCCTTCACTCTTCAATTAGCGTACACATAATGTTTTTATTGCCTTTATAAATCTCAATTTGTTCCTCTCTTTGGTTTAGGATAAAATGGTAACACTTAAAATAAGGCAACATTTTCATTATTAACTAGTTGCTTATTATAATACATATTAATAGCATATTGACTGTTTATTATTCAGCACATAATAATGCCTAATTCTTTGTGCATGCCCATATTTTAGATCCCCTAATCTTACCCCATACCTAAACTTAACACCTGACTAACTATTAATAAGCAGCAAATTAGTTTATTGAGGGAAAACTCTTAGTTAAATCGCAAATACATGTCCCCTAATCTAAAGTGTTACTGATAAAATTAATAGTATTCAGGATCAAATTTGATTATATGTGTGGCCCCTGGGTTCTAAATATGGCATCTATGTAAAGTATAGGATTTGTTCACCTGTTTTATTATCCAACAGACAAAAATGGTCTTGATCACTTGGAAAAGGAGCATAACCATATGCATCATTCATGTAGCACAAACATTGCAGGATGATTTATACGGTAAAGTTAAATTCTTTACATTGGGGAGATGGTTCGAATACATAATTATAAGTATGAGCAATAACAATAGTGATTCTTGACTTTGCAAGCACCATTAATAAAATAAAGGACATTTTGGCCTTTGGTTGTCTAAAAACCCAAACGCTCGACCATCTTTTCTTTTCTTTCTCTGAATGAATGAATAGCAAGCCAGATCCTTTTGTGTGAGAGTGCACTTGCATTTGGGTCTTAGCTCAGAGGCATCTGGGCCGACAAAGGCAGCATTACAATGTACAAAACTCAATATCGCAATGCATCTTGTGTAAAAGAAGTAATGTTTCTGCTTCAAAACATGCTAAGAGCAAGATAAAAGTATATATTGTTGTCTGCCTTCATTGTCATATATTCAATAAGCAAAGACTTGGCAGGCAGAGGGCAACCTCAAAGATAACATTGGTCTAAAGACTGCAAAAGACAAATAGCCAAGACTGAAACCCCCCACGGCCAGGGGGATGCTGCTAATAGACTTTGTTGTCCATTTCTTCAGTAACACTAGCACATTAAACTCAGAATGTCAGTATGTCATAATATTGAGTACACACCTGAAAAAACAGTATTATACAGTATGTGTCACAGACAATATGAGTGTATTGTTGATGTTTTGACCACCGGCATCATGTCTGGTCCACTTTACTGCTCATTCTGGCCAAGAATCAATGTCACTGTCTCACAAACAAATAAATTCAAATTATAGCACATCTTTACCAAAATTGATGCACTCTATATGTGTTTATGTGTGAATAAAAGCCTAAATTAAATCTGTTTATAAAATAAAGCGATGGGCTTTGTCTCTTTAGAAGATGGGCTTTGTCTCTTTTTAAATTAAACTACTTTACTGTTTTTTAACAATGCCTTTACAACCTTTTTGGACTTTCAATGGAGGAACAGAAACCTCTCAGGTTTCATTAAACATCTTAAGTTGTGTTTCAAAGATTAAGCAAGTGTTAAGGGATTGGAAGGACATGTGTCATGCACTGTGTCGGAGAGAACGACAGAGACGAAGGCTGTTTCTCAATATGCGTTCTTCAGCGATCTTGCATCCTTGTGTTCTCGTTCTACGTCATCATTAACCGTCGAAGTTCAGTTCCAGTTCTCAAGAACGCAAGTACAGAGGACGCATGAAAGTTCCCGGATGTGTTCTTGATATCGAGGATGCATCAATTGCAGGCTTCAGAGAATCGAGCCCTTAGAAATCCCAGAAGACGCTGCGGGCAGCCGGTGTACGGAAGCCTGTAAGCTTTAAACTCGCTCTCACAAATACTTGATGGCTCTTGAATGTAAACATTTATCGTTTTGTTTTGCTTAATTTGAATAAAGATATAAGACCCAGAGAAAGTCTGCAGTATTTTTTATTGGCATATTAAAATGAATCTTAACATAGTCATAGTTAAACATATACGCAAAACGATATACAATGAAAATAATATCTATAATAGAAATGTTTTAATAAGTTATATAAGTTGTACAAAGCATATGAATAGGGTAAACGTACCTATTAAGCTCACGTAGCCTACCCATTAAGCGCACTTCCATTTTTGAGCTCAGATTATAGAAAGAAAAAATTATTTATTATCCTACTTGATGTCTTAACCAATTGATATATTTGTTACTATATACCTCCTATAATTTCAAGTCAATCAGAAAATTTCACACTGACTGTGTTCACACTGTCTGGTGGCCATTTTGAAAGCTGTCTAAAAACTTTCACCAAAAGAGGAGCCTATTAAATGTGCATTTTTTAGATGTTTAAGCCTTTATTTTGGGTAAGTTTCACTACTTGCATATTATAACCTGGAACTTGGATGTGGGAAATAATTAGAGTTAGCTCCAAAAGATAGTTTTAGCAACATAGCGCAGATGCTACAGAACACAGTTAGCTGACTAGCTGTATAAGATTGTGTGCTACACTAATATATTATTTCACAGGCATTACTGGCTAGTACTTTTACATCCATAATATTATAAATGTACAGTTTATTGCTGGTCTGTGGTTTTACAGTGCTGTAATTTTTAAAGATTTCATATTATTTTAAGGTGAGCTTAAAGGGTGCACTACTATGAAAATCACACAGCTTCAGTGTGACATCAATAAGAAAAAGTACAATTTCATAGATATTGTTAATAATTGTTGTTCATATTAAAATATGTATGAACTTAATACAAGACCTAGACATTTTAATAAAGATTACATGATATTTATTAAAAATTGTTGCTGCTCCAATTAAGCTCAGTGTGCTCTCTTTAAGCTCTTCCACATTGAACGTCTGTGTAATTACTTTATAAACAGACTTTACATATAAACTGATGGCTGTCACTTTAAGTTAAGTTAATAGATTTTCTATGGATTCTGTCAACTCAAATCTGCAGACTGGCTCGGACCTTTGGCAACTAGCATCAACTTCTCCAGACTGCAAATCGGTGAAAAATCGGGGCAAAAATTGTGTAGTGTTCTCCAGCCTTAAGAGACTATAGACAAGTTGACACCCATTTAAAAAGAGGCTTCATAATGAGGCTAGTTTCTGTGTTCATCGCCAAGAACTAAATGTTTTATTTGATTTTTGAATATGTGATTTTTTTTTTTTTTTTTTTGTGATTGACTTTGTACCTTCAAAAAAATATTTTTCAATTATTCTTTAAAAAGATTCTTTAAAATAGATTCTTTAAAACAATAATTTTTAATAAAACATGATGTGAGCTTAATGGGAACAGGGGTGTGCCTAACGGGTACAAAAATGTATCCATTAAGCACAGCCAGACTTTTTGAATTTAATGATGTATATCTTCATTTAAATGCTTTTGTCATTTAAAATAAAATAAATTATTTTTGTGTGAGAGATTAATATTTTATTTTAACATAACTTTTTGTACTGAAACCAATTAATGAGGCAAATAGTGTTCAGTTAAAGCTGCAGTCCGTAACTTGTTTTGGTTAAAAATGATACAAAATCTATTTTTGAGTAAGTACATAACCAGCCAGTGTTCAAAACTTACAATAGGTTTAACAATGGGCAGGAACCCTTTAAAAAGGTAGGGAGACCGGGGATGAAAGTAACACTTTTTGTTTGAGCATCAGTAATTCAGTGGTTGTTTGTGCTAGATCTCTCAAACTTTGATATATGGTAGCCACATTTGTTGAGCTAGTCAAATACAAAGAGTTCCTTTAACTTTAAATTTAGCACAAAAACAAACTGTGTGTGCTTGTGTGAGTGTGTGTGTGTGTGTACTGTAATCAGTCACTAGCCGTGTTGCCATCTACCTACTTTTATGTGAATTTTGGAGTATCGCATAAAAAAAATAAAAATAAAATGCTTGAAGGAAATGCCGGGATGCGCATAAACAGTGTTGGGAGTAACTAGTTACATGTAACAAAATTACGTAATTTAATTGCAAAATAAATGTAATTGTAATTTGTTACAGTTATTGAGAAAAAATGTGTAATTAAATTACAGTTACTTTTGAAAATGTTAATGATTACAAAGGGGGTTACATCTGAATTTTTTTTCACACACCCACACCCATATACAGATTTAATTGACCTATTTCATAAATTGCATTGACTGTTCTAAAATATGAGACAGCAATGTTTCAGGAGTTTAGGACACAGAATAGGACACATGCTTATTCGATAACTGTTTTATTTCCTATTTGGGTTTATGCATATGCCTTATTTTTTTTTTAAGATTAATGTTTTTTTCCCAAGGCATTTTTATATGCCAGTGTTTCCTTACATAACCATGCAAACATTTGATTTCAAAACCAGTATCATAGCTAATAAATGATTTCTTGTTATGATTTTAAATCTGTATTTAACTTCAGAATGATCTCAAAGTAAATAAAAGGTGTTAAGTCTTATTTTGTGGTGTCTGTGCTATTATTACACGGCTCTGTGGAATGCTTGATTCTGATTGGTCAGTCGTGACATTCCAAGGTATGTTATTCCTCTATAACAACCGATAAAAGCTAATAACACTGACTCATCCGGGTAACTTAAGTCGGTGCTATATGCTTGCTAGGAACAGTTTTTCTTGGTGGAAGCTTTGAGTTTGGTTAGCTAATAAGTTATGAAAACTCAATTCAATATTATGTGTGCAATTTCTTAATTCTGTTTACCTGGTATCGTGGACTCACTCTCTCGTTTCATACAAACAGCTGCAGCCATTTTGTTTCGTACACTGTAATGGATTATAAGATAACTAACAAACTAGTACTGTAAGTACTAGTACTTAATTATTATGTGGTGAAATGTTGTGTAATAAAAGTGGTATGACTGCACCGTATCCCTTAAATGTCCGTCTAGTTTGAACTTGCTGCTTGCTCGCAACTGCTTTCTTCATGGAAGCTTTGCGTTCAAATATTTCTACTCAGATCAGTGTTTCATGTCTAATTATTTACTTTAATATCCATAATATAATATAATGTACATCCAGCCAGTTGTTATCGCAAAATAAAGATGCACATTATCCCTTATTTATTATTATCTTAATTCAAGTGATGAAGGATTTTGAAAGTGACAGTAATCAGTGTTGAGCACTACTGTAAGGTTAACCCTGCCTGCTTTAAATGTTTCATAATGATTAACAGTTGAAAATATTATAAGTTTAAAAAAGTAATCAAATGTATTAAGTTACATTACTTTAATAAAGTAACTGAAAAGTTACACTACTTATTACATTTTAAATGAGGTAACTTGTAATCTGTAACCTATTACATTTCCAAAGTAACCTTCCCAACACTGCGCATAAATTCTAAATGTGCACAAAAAAACCTTTATGTGCTCATTTGAGGCGGATAGTGTTTTTATCCAATAAGAAGATATGCGCATAAACTATGATGGAAACACATTTTACATAAATCCCTTAATGTGCAACAAAAACCTCACATTGCCTCAATAGAGGATGTGATTGGATAACTCATTGGTATAATCATAAGGAGTTGGTTGTAACATTTTTAATGAACTGTTACAACTATCCCCACCCCAAGCAGCCATAACATAGCTAACTGTTTTATCATGTGGGTTTTAAGTTAGCATGAATGCAACGTATCAAATTAAACTAGAGAAACAGCTACTTTAGGTGAAAATCAGTTTTTTTAATAATAAAATCTACAATGTTGCTCACCTTCACATGCCACTTCTCTTGTAACATTAAAAATGTGAATGGAGTGTATGATATTGATGACATCACAACAGATCCTTCCTAACTTGTCAAACTGACAGTTTTTCAACTAACCCCGTTTTACAACACTCCACGGTCTCCCCTACTATATGTACAATTTAGTTTGGAACATGTACCAGTATGTACTAATGTGCACCCTTTAGGGGTAAATAAGGTACAAATGTGTGCCTTTTAAGAAAAGTACTGCCCCAGTGACAGCTTTTAAACCTTTTTTGTATCACGAAGCCTGCATTTAACTTAGCTTTGTAAATTGTATTTTATTATTTTTTTCTCTAGAGTAGATGGTAGCTTAGCTTTCTACATTTGTTGACTTGCATGTCCAACACTGCTAGACACCTTGTAAACATGCCGTCCCCAACAAAACAACACACAGAAACATCACTAGCTACTAGCTTTATCCTGCAACATCACTCTAATGCCATTTCAAATCGTTTTAGAGGATTCCATTTCTTTACTCAGGCTGAACCTTTAGGGTTGAAATGAAAAGTCTGTCATTACACTCAGAAAAAAATCACAAAAGCTGTCACTATGGCAGTGCATTTTCAAAAGGTTCACTGGTGTATCTGTTCTACCCCCTAAATGGTGCATATTAGTACCTTAAAGTTGCATATTAATACCTAGTTAGTACCTTTTTAAGTGGTACTGCCCCAGTGACAGCTTGTGTACCTTTTTTTTCCCGAGAGTGTATTTACTTGCATATATTTTAAAACCTGTTTGATATTCTGCCTTGCAGCAAACACAAAAGTGTTTATTTTTTTCTTAATTTTCCCAACTGCCTTTTTTCCATACAGTGAAAGTAGACAAAAAAGGTCTTTACCTTGAAAATCTTGCCTTAAAATTACCATGGGAACTTGACAAAGATATATATGAGAGTATATATAGCTCTGTTAACTGCAGTCTGTTTGGTGTCCTGTAGCATTTTTAGTGTTATTGCTTTGCAATTTTACAGCTGACAAATTTATACAATATCAATAACAGTGTAAGATACAAAAGAGAGGAATAAACATGGGGGAAATAGCATGTGTGAGACAGACAAAGGGAATACTAAAACTGATAGAGATACATACCGTAGAAGAAATCACTGTAGGGGTCTGTTGTTGTGTCGGGGTTGGTTGCGCAAAGTACACTCATCTTAATTAGGCTCTCGGGGCAGTGCGTATGTGCGATAGCGCCCGGCGGAGGGGGGCTCGACTAATCTCTCCTACTGTTCCTGTTTACTGACTGTCTCTCTGTTTGCCTGGCAAGCCTCTCTGTCTATAGAGGTTAAGCTGTTCTGCATTTCCTCTGCAGTGAATTAGAAGAAACGTCTTTGAGTCATTGGGAACTGTGCTGGTATATGGTTTGGCTGAGGGATTGTAGCAAAGTCCCACATCTCTTCCAGCTTTTCCTGGCCTTGTCACAGCTGTATTAGGGACAGTTGTGTGGTGTAGCTATATTTGGCTCTCAGATCTGCCTGTAAACTTACTATTTACTCAACAATGGCTGTCAGGGCCTTGCTATCAAGTTTTAGTAATTTTGAGCATATTTCTATTCAGTTTATAGCATATTCTGGTAAGAGCCTTCTATATTCTTGTAGGGCCAGTTTTACTAACTGTTTTACTAACAGTTTTACTATCGCAAACTGTCTTTTGGCGTTAAAATTGTACTGTCAGGTTTTACTAAAGACATGCAGTGAAGAATTAAAGTTGAAAAGGCGTGGACACAGTTATTTTTGGACCTGACCTTATTGAATATGCATTTTTAGGAGTTGCCCTTTCAGATAAAAAAGTTATGGGATGAGAGTATTCAAATGAATCACTCAATGCGTCTTACTAATGTTTGCACTCATCAAATTACTGGCATTTGTGCCATTATTTAACGCCCAAAAAAAGCATGTCTTAAAACTATTTTGCACTTAAAATAGCTGAAATTATTGTTGCTATGGAGGAGGCACCGCAGAGAACAGAGAGCATATGGTAGAAGGGAGAGGGTTTTTTCCACACATATTAATTTATTTTGAATGCCAGAAGAACACATTATCCGAGCATATCATTTATTTTTAATTTGCTTCAGGAAATAAAAGGTGACTTGGAATACCAGGTCCATCAAAACTTCTAGCAAACCTTCATTTTTGGCCTCTGGTTCTTTTCAACGTACTGTGGCTTCTTTATTTGCGCTGCGGTTGGTATATTGCGTTGGTCGATATGTAAATGAATAGTTCCGTCTGTATTCTTTAATTTGCGCGTTGTTAGTAAATCACTCACAGATATTTCCCCTCCCATTGGCACTGTTTTGGAATTGCGCTCTCACGCTAATTTGCCATGATTAGTAAAACGGTCTAGATTTAATATATTTTTGAAGTTGTAAATAAAACAAAGATTTTTGGAGTACATTTTACAAGAAAATATAATTTCAGTCTTTCTGCTTCAAAATGTCATGTTTAATGAAATGTTATTTGCCAATTATTTGTCTCTATCAATCAGTGAAAACTGATTCTACTCTAAATTTTGTTTCAGTGTAGTTTCCTCCTTCAAAGTCTACAGTAATTTATTATATTAATTTATTCATTCTTTCATTTTGCCAGTTTTATCATCTGCCTGACTCTACTTTCCTCAGTAAGCCACATGATTTTCATAAAATGTGCTTTAGTTTTTGAAATCCCTATATAAGCAACAATAATACTGACTTTTTAAACACTAATCATTAAAAAACAGAAATGATCTTTGTGCACACATTTATCTTGGTCACTATCAAAGTGCAGAAGTGACTCATACAGGCCTCTTGGGTGTCTTCAGTCTTTCCACAAAGGTTGTTTTCTGACCCGCCCCATGTCCTCATACATTCACATAGGCTACGTCATGCAGCCATCACCCAGACACATATAATTTGCAGCAGTGCTCACAGGTTTTTGCTTTGCATTTTCACATTAATTTTTATTTTTTTATTTTATTTAATTACAATCAGAATTTTGCATTGTTTAATGCACAAAGCAAGAGTACCCTTCTGAAAAAGTGCACTTATATATCAAATATATATATGTATAAGCAGTAAGGTACGAGAGGCCGTGCTGTATCGTGAATAAATCACGGCTGAAGGGTGTTGTTAGGCACGATGCGAAGCGGAGAGCCTGTGACGAAGTTTTATTAATCAAAATATAAAATAATCAAGTATAATCAAAGTAAATATAAGCCATTTATGTATCAAGTTATTCTAGTAATATAATCTTGTATCTGCCTGTGTGTAGAGGCCTGCATTACACAAAATATATGAGGGGGCCCATAAAATTAAGGAACATAAAATTAAGGTCTCCTGTCTGCTTTTGGGTGGCAGGCTGGAGACACAGCCAAAAAATGTAAAATGGCAATGTATGAAATGCACATTTTAAATCATCACATTTTAATATTTTGTGGAGCTTTAAAGGAGTATGCTTATTTTGATGTGTTGACTAACATACTAAAGCACATGTAAAGTATTTTATTATAATTTTAATGGTAATTTAATGTATAATAAAAACAAAAAGCAAAAAAAAAAAAAAAAAACTGCGCTGCTGTTTTCCACCAGGCATTTGAAACCTTCCCACCAAGCATGTGACAAATCTATTTAAAGGAACTGTCTGCTGGCAAATCCTTTTTCTGAGCCATTTTAAATTGGCCATCAGGCTATAGTAGTGTTTTTTTTTTTTTTAAACAGTATTGAGTTGTCATCACTGACTGTAAACAAGCCTGACATAACTGTGGCATGAGAAAACTTCATGATGTCAAGAGAGCTGGAGCTGTGATGGCCACTAGTACATGTATAGAGGGTGGCCAGGACATAACCCTGGAGGATACCCATGTTGACAGTGACTTTTATCGGAAACTGGCACACAAAATGGAAACATTTATGTTTGCCCTCCTGAAGAATCGACAGTATTTTACAAAGTGCACAACGAATTCAGTCTGCTGATCCTCTTTGTTACGTTATGTGTTTTATTTAACGATTATGTTGGTGTTTTTGCACTGTGATTGTGCACATGTTCTGATGTTGTAGTTGTGGTTCTCCCTTCTGTCTCTTCTAACAGCTCTTGTTACAGCGCGCACAGGTGCATGGACTTACGGTGACGTCAGAGGTGGCGTGGCGGCGTTTCTGCGGAGTTGATTTAAGCCTGTTTGGAAGTTTCCTCCACGAGTTCTCCTCTCTCCCTGCTTGGTGGTTTACTCTGAATTTTGTGTTACCAAGCATGTTGTAAATTTGATGTCATACGAATCAATGGTGTGCAAGATCGTTGAACTACCTGTTTAACAAAGGAGGGTATGTAGGGAGGAGGGTGCCTTTTATTTTCTTCAGTTTTCTCCTGTTTTGAGGTTAGTAGGGAGGTAAGATCATGTTGTTTCTTTGTTCTTTATTTTGTGCTGGAAAGAGGTTTATGTGGTAGTTAGTTTGTGAGTTTTGTTTATAATTTTGGCTCTATTCCCCCTCCTGAAGTTTACGTTCTTTTTTTTCTCCTATTAAATTATGTATAAATAAATACTTTTTGATTTATACTTTTTGGTTTCGATGTTTTGCGGTTTACTTTAATTGAGAAGTGGGAGAGGAGACTCTGGGCACCTTGTTAAATGCGGAGTTGAGGTGCTCTATTGTTAAAATAAGACCTTGTGTGTTTAAGTTAATTGTGCGGGTCTGTCAGGGAGCTGTGGTGGTGCAACTATGTCGGACTTTGTAACACTCTTCTATAATAAACTCCTCAGAATCTCTTTGATGCAGAGGTTTTCTTTGTAGTAAGTGCTAGTGTTTGGCACTTACCATTTGTGTTTGGTGTCAGAAAAATGCAGTACACTTTCTAACAGTATTTGGTGAGCAATTGTACTTCTAAATCCCATGCAAACTCTTTCAGGATTTACAGAGGTAGTTAAAGCCTGGCTCTGAGAATCAGGATTTCAAACGGAAATTGCAAACTGCCAGTTCAAAATTAGTCTACTTGAAGGTTGGTAGAATGTTAAAGTTTTATTGGTAAAATATGAGTGAGTGAATGTACAAGACAGTAACTTGCCGAGTGCTGGTTTTATGTAAGATGTTAATAAATTATATTAATAAGTCTATAAAAGGCAGTCAGATGAAGTACAGAATTAGACCGAATTCATTTGGAGAGAGCAGTAAGGTTGCATCTGCATTCATTTACTTGTTTTGAAAATGGTCAAACATGCAAACCTGTACAAAGTTGGGTGTATGTAAATATATACAGATGCAATCAAAATTATTAAACCCTCTTGACTTCCAAGACATTCATTCCGCTGCCATGAACAACATTTTTATTAAACAATTATCAGTAAACTATTATGGAAAATTATTAATACACATTTGAATGATCCTGAATATGTAAACTTGATTAAATAAATCAAATTGGCTTTAAACATGTACACAATTATTAAAAGTTATATTTTGTAGAAAATCGTTTATCCTTTGTAACACCAAATACATTTTGCCTCTAAGTGCTTACATACTTCTGACACCTCTCTACTGGAATAATGTCCCATTCCTCATGCACAAACACTTCCAAAAGATTCCTGTTTTGTCACATCACTCCATATCACATTCGGTAACACGTTATTTATTATATAAGGACTTATTCTCACTATTAACTAGTTGCTTATTAGCGTGCATATTACTAGCATATTGGCTGTTACCTAGTATTTATAAATCACATATTAATGCCTTATTCTGCATGACTATATTTTAGATCCCTTAAACCTAACCCAAACCTAAACTTAACAACTACCCTACTAACTATTAATAAGCAGCAAATTAGAAGTTTAGTGAGGGAAAAGTTAATAGTGAATATGTGTTCCCTATTATAAAGTGTTACCAAGAACACTTTGTGCATTGAAAAGGTTCTTCATCAAACTATAGATGCTAATAAAGAAACTGTATTTTTTAAGATTGTATACTATGCCCGCAAAAAAAAGAAAGAAAGAAAAAACAAAACAAAACTATACAGTACATCCAAAAGCGCATTATCGCAAGTTGTCAACCAATTAGTTACAGATTTGTGAAATATTACATTATTTACCATTTATGCGCAGCCTAATTGATGTCAGCTATAAATGGAAAGTTGTTTCAGAGGTGAAGAAAGTTATTACACTTTATTGAAATATTACAAAACATTTTTTCTTTGGCTCTACAAGCAAGGGCTAAAAGGTCCATCCTGTCCAGCCCATGCTTACGTTCCACTCATATTATAACCCAGACAGAACACTTTTTATTTTTTTTATAGCATTTCTATAGCAGTAAATACTAAAATATGAAAATCTGGGTGCTTGCAGTAATGTGGCTATTGACTATATGGACTATAATGTGGCTATATGGTCATTGCTTACACGTGTGTGTTAGGAGCATAATGGATTATCTAGAGGTCAAATTGATTAACAACATCATGTCGATAGACTATTTTGTCTTCATCAGGCTTGTGTGTTACCCTAGGGCTCGATCTGTTGTTCTAATGTCTACATCAAACGTGTGAGTTCTTTGTTTTGCTTTTTCAAGTGTAGATGTGACTAACGTACTGTATATGTTGGCTTTTTGCAATACAGAGTAGAGTACAATGCTAAATCAATGCTAAAGTCAGACATGAAATGTTTTGACAAAGCTATTCTATGGACAATCGTTCCTGATGTGCTGGAAGACTAATTATTAGTAATAATTCACAGTTAAGCACAACTTGTGTCTGAAATAGTAGCATAGAGGAGCAGCATAATACTAAAGAAAATTCATGCTAATTTTCCTGACGAATTGACAGAGAGAAGGACAAATAAAGAGAAAATTAATGAGAGCACACAAGCGCAGATAATTATTATTATTATTATTTATTTATAATTTCTGGGTAATTCTAAGAAACTAGTGCTCTGTTGCTTTTTCCAGTTACGTAAATAACCAACATCACCATCTATTCTGCCCTCATTTTGGTGTCTCTCTTCCCGAAGGTAGACAAATAGATAAACTTTCCAACATGTAGACTTGTGGGAGAACGTTGCTTTTTTCCACACCACATTGATGAAACAGGGTGAAACTACAGAAGGAAAAAGTATAGTGAAGCTATAGTTATCTCTATACCATAAATTACACTAAATGGAGATATTTTTGTGTTCTTAGAGTTCTTCCACATTATGAACAATAAGTTCAGCAAACTGAATACAAATTAACCATACAAACTTGCAGACAATGCTTTCTACAGATGACCACAAGATGAATGACTGCTACAAGTTTGGGTCACACTTCATATTAGGTGGCCTTAACTACTATGTACTTACATCAAAAATAAGTACAATGTAAAATAAAAACACTTTTACTGCTATTGAGGTTGGATATGGATATATCATCCAAGTGGATGCTGCACACTGGTGGTGGTTGAGGAGAGACCCCCCCCCCCCCATATGATTGTAAAGCGCTTTGGGTGTATAGCAATACACAATAAAGCGCTATATAAATGCTTCATTCATTCATTCATTCATTCATATGGGTAAGGTTAGGGACAGGTTTGGTGGTATGGGTAGGTTTAAGTGTGGGTTAAGGTATAAGGCATGAGTCAACAGAGTAATTATAAATGTAATTACAGAAATTAACTAAATTAACTATAAAGTAACTACATACAGGTATTTTAAAAAATGTAAGTAAAATGTAAAAACGTCTTAGGTTACGTATGTAACCCCAGTTCCTCGAGGGAATGAGACGCTGCGTCCAAGAACGCTAGGGGAACGCCTCCAGCGTGACCACGCTCTGATACAAATGTAATCTGTCCAAAGGATGGGCGAGACGTCACGGGCGGGTGACGTAATGGCCAGGAGGCATAAAAGCATGTGCGGTGGAACCGGCGTCAGCTTCAGGAATGAAGCAACCGCTCGTAGGGATGCGGAAGTATGGCCTTGAGGCGCGGCGTCTCGTTCCTCGAGGAACTGGGGTTACATACGTAACCTAAGGCGTTCCTCTTCAGGAACTCGAGCTGCGTCCAAGAACGCTAGAGGCGAGATCCCCACGCCGCCAGACTGACAAATCCCTGCCTAGTGTGGATGGAGCACAGCTAGGCGAGAGAAAAAGGCCACAGGTGGCTGGGTGAGCGGGCCTGCGTCCCGAGGCCAACTTCTGAAGAGTGAGTCTTGATCCCCAAGAGGGAGAGCAGAGGACTCGAGGCTATATAATAGCATCCTGATCCACCACATAGCAACGCTCTCTGGCCGGAGGCCTCAGCCTCTGGAGGAAACATGTACTAGGGGTGTCTACCCACTGAAGGTCACCGAGAAGGGCGCGGTAGGCCGGTATAGCCGCCACGTAAACCCTCAGGGTGGAGTGGGTTAACCCTCGGAGGAACAGGCCCGCACAAACTCCAGAACTTTACCAAACGGGCAGTTGGCTGGGTCGAGCTGGCAACCTCTGCACCATGAAGTGACACTTCACTTCAGGGTGTACAAGTCCCTAGTGTTCAGGAGAAAACATGTAACTAGGGGGTGCCTACCCACTGAAAGGCCACCGAGAAGGGCGTGGTAGGCCGGTATAGCTGCTACGTAAACCCTCAGGGTGGAGTGGGCTAACCCTGCGGAGGAACAGGCCCGCACGAACTCCAGAACTGTACCAATCGGGCAGTTGACTGGGTCGAGCTGGCGGTCTCCGCACCAAGAAGTGAAAAGTTCCACTTCAAGGCGTATAGTTTCCTCGCTGAGGGAGCTCTGGATTGGAGGAAGGTCTCAACAACCTCGGTTGGGAGACCGGAAGCTATGGGCTGTGCCCCCTCAGGGGCCACACCCACAACTTCCAAAGCTCCGGGCGGGGGTGACAGACCCCGCTTGTGAGGAGATCCCTCCTGACGGGAATCTCCCATGGAGAGCCGTCGAGGAGAGAAATCAGGTCCGAGAACCATACTCGGCCCGGCCAGAACGGTGCTACCAGAAGTAGACTGACCTCGTGCCAGCGCACTCTCGCCAGAACTCCCGGGAGCAGAGCGATTGGGGAAAAATGTACAGACGAAGCCTCGGCCATGTCTGTACCATGGCATCCAGCCCCAGTGGAGCTGGATGAATTTAGAAAGTACCAGAGGGACATGCGCTGTATACTTACCTGAGTGGCGAAGAGGTCCACCTGAGCCTGGCCAAACACTCTCCAAATGTGCTTCACCCCTCAGGGTGAAGCATCCATTCAGGCCTCAGCCCCTGCCTCGACGGGATGTCTGCTCCCACACTGAGATGCCCAGGCATGTGAACTGCTCTCAGCGAGAGGAGTTTGTCCTGGGACCACCAAGGATCTGGTCGCCAGCCTGTGCAGGGGCGTGAGCGCAGACCTCCTCGGTGGTTGATGTAAGAGACCACCGCAGTGTTTTCGGTGCTATCGCACCAACACCGGCGATCTCTAGGTCTGGGAGAAAGTGTTTCTGTGAAACACCGCCAGCATCTCCAGGCAGTTGAAGTGCCACATGAGACGGTGAGTACTCCACAGACTGCGGGCAGGGTGAGGGACACGTCCGTTGCTAGCGTACGCAGCAACACGGAGCTCCCAACACCAGGCCCTGAGACAAGAACCAAGGATGTCTCCACATGTCTAAGGCACGTAGGCACCACCACGTGACCTTGATCATGTGAAGCGGTTTTCCCCTTGGGGAGAACCCCTTGGTCTTGAGCCACCACTGTTGAGTGACTGGCCTTCTTTCACTCTCCTGACTGCTGTGAGGATTGACTCGATCCGAGCAGGGGACACACGTGCCTGCATCGTGGTCGAATCCCACACCACACCAAGATAAGTGGTTCTCTGTAATGGAGAAAGCACACTCTTCTTGGCGTTCAGTCTTAACCCCAACACTTTCATGTGAGCAAGAACAACATCTCGATGTTGAGCCGCCATCTGCTCTGATAGAGCAAGAATCAACCAAAGTGGATATGCGGATGCCTTGTAGCCGCAACGGAGCTAACGGCATCCACACACTTTGTAAAAGTGCGTGGTGAGTGTTAGGCCGAAGGTAAGAACCCGATATTGGTGAGCTTCGCCCTCGAAAGCAAACCTCAGGAACTCCCTGTGAGTGGGAAGGATGGAGATATGGAAGTATGCGTCTTTTAGATCGATCGCGACAAACCCGTCCTCGGACATGATCTGAGACACGACCTGTTTGAGCATCTTGAACTTCAGTCTGCTGACTGAGTGGTTCAACTGATGCAGATCTAAAATGGGACGCCAACCCTTCATCCTTCTTGGGAACTATGAAGTACCGGCTGTAGAACCGGAATCTCTTTCGTAAGGAGGGACCACCTCGATGGCCTCCTCTCTCAAGAGAGTTCTCTACTTCTCGTTCCATTACCAGAACCTGCTCGGGGCCCACCAGAGTGGGATTCAACCCGTTGAAACGAGGCGGAGGAGAACCAAACTGGATTCTGTAGCCTCTTTCTACAGTATGCAGGTCCCATGGAGACACATTTGGCAGTAGTTTTCACGCTGCCAAATAGTCTACTAAGGGAACCAGTTTCTCAAGACTGGCCTCTGGTATAACCAGGGCGGCTAGCTCGGTGTCCTGGAACGGCACGCCGGCAGGAGACGGCCAAACTAGCTGCTCTAGAAACCCCTGAAGGGGGTGGCGAGCATCTCAGCTCCGCTACGTTTCCGGGCGGAAGAAACTGAGATGTGTGCTCGCTGGAGATCGCTGCGCCCTGGAACACCGGCGTGGCAGGGTTGGCAGACCGATCTCCTGAGGGCACTGAGGAGAGACAGGCACCGTGTACCGCGGTGTATGCCGCTCTTCCCAGAGGGCCTGCCCTCATAAGTTCTGGGCCATGGGCACCAGGACTGCCTCAGCCGAAGTCTCCTATTGAGCGACTGTCCTCAGACTCACGTCATCTTCAAGGAAGACTAGACTGGTAGAACCAGAGCCTGCAATGCAGGACCCAATGAGACACGCTTGGCAGGGGCTCCCACACCGCCAGGTGCCTACTAAGGAACCAGTCTCTGGAGACTGGCATCTGGTATAATCAAAGCGGCTAGTTCGGTATCCTGGAGCGGCACACCGGCAGGAGAAAGCCAAACTAGCTGCTCTAGAGACCCCGAAGGGTGGCGAGCATCTCAGCTCCGCTTCGTTTCCGGGCGGAAGAAACTGAGATGTATGCTCGCTGGAGATCGCTGCGCCCTGGAACACTGTACGTGGCAGGGTTGGCAGACCGATCTCCTGAGGGCACTGAGGAGAGACGGGCACCGTGTATGCCGCTCTTCCCAGAGGGCCGGCCCTCAGAAGTCCTGGGCCATAGGCAGCAGGATGTTTTAGCCAAAGACTATCCAGCGAGTGACGGTCCGCAGATCCACCTTCTGCTAGAAGGCCTCGGCCGGGGCGCCACTCTGACTCAACATACTGGGGAGTGCAGTGGCGCTCCCTATAGGAGGAGCTGGAACACGGTTGACCACATCAACCTCCTCAGAGGAAGAGAAGTAAAACATAGTGCTCTTACTCGAGAAAATCCCAAGTTTTCTTAGGCTCCTTACACATACACATCTAACTTCTCCTAGTTAGATGAAATAGATCATTTAATTCCTCAAAATTAAATGGAGAAAACAACCAGACAAGTAAACACGGTCTGATATGAAAGGATTCATGAAACGAGCGAGAATGACATAATGCAGCGTCGCCTCGGCAACGCGGCGCTGCAACAGTGAGCTCTCACTCAAGGGGAAGAACCGCACCGCTGGCTTCCAGCCCAGCGAGCGCTAGATCTGGGGATTGCAGGTGGAGAGGCGAACCCGTCTCCAACCCGTCCGCCAGATCTATATGCGATCCTCGCGATCTCATTCGCCGCCGTGCCTCAGCAGCGGCGGACCGGTTCTTTAACCGCGAGATCATACGGCGGGAGAAGCACGATCAGCCCTTTTTTCGAGCTGACAGCGCGAACTCCGTTCCTAAGCAGGGACACTGCTATAATGACAACCTCGTTCATAATAAGCTTGTGCAAACACTGCGATTTTACAAAGCTCATCGACACCCTTCACCACGTCTACCTCCTCGGAGAAAGACAGGCGGGCGTCGCGCCCTCTCTCTGGGGAAGTACCGCGGGGCTTCCGAACCCAGAGAGCGGGCGCTGGATCTGATGGGAAGGAAGAAGATAGGGGCTCGCCCGTCTTCATTCCCTCCACCTGATCCATCTGCGTTCCCCGCGAGCGCAGCCGCTGCTCCGCCTCGGCGGCGGGACGGCAACGCAAGGAACGCATGTGAAAGCTCCTCCTCAAAGAGAGCCCTCTGAGGTAAGCATACGCAGCGACAAACGCTCACAGCGGGCAGTCAGCTCCCTCGAGCTGACTCTGCGTGCTCTGCTCTCAAGCAGACCACACACGGACTGTTAGTGAAAAACACAGCCTGTAATGCGATCTGCTCTCGCCCAAGTGCTAGTTTCTCTGCACTTTAGACATTGTGGAGCTTATTTCAAGTGACAAACAACATTAAATAAGACTCACAACACAGATCGACAGACACACAGAGTAGCGGTAGCTGAATGACAAAAGCTGACGCCGGTTCCACCTCACGTGCTTTTATGCCTCCTGGCCATTACGTCACCCGCCCGTGACGTCTCGCCCATCCTTTGGACAGATTACATTTGTATCAGAGCGTGGTCACGCTGGAGGCGTTCCCCTAGCGTTCTTGGACGCAGCTCGAGTTCCTGAAGAGGAACATGTATGTACACAATAAGTGCATTGTATCAAATTATTAATTTAAATGTAAGTACATTGTAGTTAAAGTCACATAATATAAAGTGGGACCCAAGTTTGTTGTGTGAAGTTCTGCTTAAATAAAGAAACTAACTGAATTTAACTGCGTTAGAATGTTATTATGGCAATTATATTTTAAAGGAAGCTACATGACTATGTAGGAGTTATGATCACTAAACTTTAAATAGATGATCCAGAACGCCATCCCTTTAGCTAACTGTTTAATTGCTAACTGATGTTATGAATATTGTGTAGTATGTAGGTCTGTTTAACATATTTTATCATGTCTAAATACTTTTCAAATCAGATTGTTCCAGGAATCATTGCTGAAAATTCAAAGAGCGTCTTTTGGCCCAGCAATACTGATACTTTCCTTAGCAAGTGACAATCAAAAAGATAGATAGATAGATAGATAAAAACAATTAAAAATGGCATTTGTCCTCGTGTGTAATTCTTTACACTTATGGCAGAACTTTAGCTTTGTCTCTTACAAAAGGTCATTTTTCAGCAGCCTTATTCTGATTGAGAAGGTCATATTTTTACCAATTTGCAGCGTGAGGTAGAGCACAAAAGATCGATAGCTGACATCCAAGTGAGGAAAAAAGACAGAAGAGTGTGCAAACTGTGGGTGTTTTTACAACTCTTGGTCAATAACATAGTCTGCTTCCCTCGTCTCCATCTCTCTTTCCTTCTGCCTCTCTATTTTTTCATTCCTTTCCTGACTCTCTCCTCATGGTGGAGGGGAGCTATAAATTTAAGTGGGGAATTACCACTAACTGTTGGAATAAATTAGAGTGCTTTTGCATCTGTAAACACAGTCTGACTACCTAATTACTGCACACTCCCACAGAGAGAGAGAGAAAGAGAGAGGTTAGCAAAGCATAAGTGCATGTGTTTCTGTTGGTCCATGCATGTCATGCATTACACATTTTTTGACGGAACAACATATTGCACTAAGAGACACAGTTTTAGTATGGTTGTGCACCTTTCAGAATTAATTTGAGAACATCTATTACAGCTCAAATTGAGCCTTGAATTTGAGATTATCTACACCCTGTGATGGTCTGGCCATCTGTCCTTGCTTTTCGGCTCAAGACGCTTGAATAAGCCATAGTCAGGCTATCGTTATATTTAATGTTTGACAGGAATGAAGACAAGGCTGTGAGGGATAAAAGTGCAGCATCTTCAATGGATCATACTGTTTTTTTAACAACATGCCAATTGTTCAGCTGATGAAACATCTCCCCAAAACACTTTCAGCAGACAAAAACAAGAAGTTTTTGAAAAGTTGTGTTTTGAAAATGACATGCTATCTAGGACCTTTATACACATAAAAAAAAAATGTATGGTAACACTTTACTTGAAGGGGTGTGCATAAGACTGACATGAAGGAGGTTTTATGCATGTTTATGACAACTGTCATTAAGGTGAGACACTGCAGGTGAATAGGGTAAAAAAATTAACTAATAGTTATCGCCTTACTTACCTAGTTGATTGATTACATTGATAATTGCAAACATTTTTTGTATTACAAGTTTTCTAAAATGTTAGGTTTAAATATGCAAATGAGGCATTATTTAATGAAATATGCACTAATTTGCATACATTTCTAGTACAAAAATCTAAACACTGGATGAAGTCAGTTTCAAAATTCTTGTTTAATTTTTTGACATATTATAATCAAAAGTTTTACAGAGGAATTTTGGGTATCTCATTTTGTCCCTCCATAATTCAGAAAATACTTAGAACAGACAGAAAACACTATATTTTGACAATTTTGGGGCGATTAAAATGTTGTATATAATCAAGCAAATTATATATGAACAAATCCTCTGTAAAACCTTCAGGATATAGACAGGAATAAAAATGTAAAGTTTGGTGTGTGTAAGTGCTACTGAAGTGGAGATTTATGGCTCAGTGTAGGAGAAAAAACTCATTTTGAGAAAACGGCCTTTAAAAATATGTATTGTAATTGAAATCTATTGACACAAATAGATAAAGTGCTATAAAAGAAACAATTAACAGTGTCTTTTGGATGTTTTCGTTCTACTAGTCTGAAAAAACACTTTATGAAAAACCAAAAAGCCCAAAATCTCAAAATTGACAGGTGCATAAAAAACAGTGTTTTTGCCTGTAGTGTCTCCCCTTAAGTGTCATTCACTCAGTTATGTCATTTTTAATGCAAAGATGACATTATTTGACCTAACCTAACCCTACCCTTACCCTTACCCTAGCCCATAACAAAGACATCTCAAACAATGTCATCTTTGCATTAACTGAGCGAATGACAATGACAGTTGTCATGTCATGATTATGAAGGTGTCATGTCAGTCTTATGCACACCCCTTCAAGTAAAGTATAACCAAATGTATAAAATAAAATTTCCCAAATTTTCACAAATAATTATAAAAAAGAAACAGCAAGTAAAGCATTGAATTAAATGTGAAACTTTGAAGTAAAAGTCTAGCATATAGTAAATATTGTTTTCTTGTAAATAAAGATGATATATTAGTATGTTTTACAACTTTGAAAATTATTTTACAGTGTACAGTGCATGAAATCATAAAGACTAAAATCTGTTTCTCATAGCCTCATTTTCGTCTGTGTAATATTCAATATGCCTTCCACCCTGAATAAGGTCTATAGGCTCCAGCACTCCATCCGTAGGATAAGCAGAATAGAGAATGAAGGAATAGATGAATCGATATATAAACTTACACATATATTCATATCTGTACAAAGGTCAGTTATATAAAAAGCTTCTGAGATAAAAGAGTAAAGAGAAGGACAAGAGATCAGACTTTAAGTCTTAGCAAGGATTCTTCTATTCGTCATGCACTGACATTTCAGCAACTGAAACTATTCGGTCAGAAATTAATTTTCAGTTTAGACTGAAACAGTTATGGAGTGATGAAAACATTTATCAAAACTTTGGGTAACACTTTATTTTGATAGTCCACTTTAGACATAACTTTGCAACTACATGTCAGCTAGCAGCCATTAGAGTATTAGTAGACTGCCTTCTTGATATCTTCTAACACTTTATTTTGATGGGCCAACAACATACTGACTATAATAAACTTTACAAGTATATGTCAGCTTATTCTACTAACCCTAAACCTAACCTAACAGTCTACTCTGAGAGTTAGTAGACATGTAGATGCAAATTAATGAGAATTAGTTGACATGTAGATGCAAAGTTATTTAAAGTTAGCAGAATGTCTAAAGTGGACTATCAAAATAAACTGTAACCAAATTTTCTGTTTAATTATTTTATTTTGACAACATCGGCATCTGTTTCGTGCACACAACGTCAATAATCTACCGTAGGTAAACGTGTTGATGCTAAGGCTGGGTTGACAATATCGATTTCTTGATTTTAATCGATTTAATCGATCTTCTGAAGAAGATTTCAAAAGAACAATGGCACTGCATGGATTGGAGGTTTGGTTCTTAGATGGATCTCTTGATTGAGCATCTATGCAATGAGGAAGTCGTTGACCGAGGAAGACTGAATGATTAAGGCACAGCTTGAGAAGCATCAGTTTGTGACTGTCATGGCCTTTACTCACTCTCCCCTCCACACAAGCTGCTCATTAGCAAGTGTAAACAGGCCCCGAGCTACCATCTTCACTTGCTAACAAGACTCAGAGCTCCACGTACACTCACAGATGTAGATGCCCAGGAAAAGTTGTGAAAACCCTTTTGAGGCCTCATCACTCATCTGCCAGGAAAAATACACAGCAGATATCTAGAGACTACACTGAGAAGTGCCAAATAAAAAGAGTCCATATGTACCAATTCATTAGTTAATTAGACATACAGTGAGGAAAATAAGTATTTGAACACCCTGCTATTTTGCAAGTTCTCCCACTTAGAAATCATGGAGGGGTCTGAAATTGTCATCGTAGGTGCATGTCCATTGTGAGAGACACAATCTAAAAAAAAAAATCCAGAAATCACAATGTATGATTTTTTAACTATTTATTTGTATGATACAGCTGCAAATAAGTATTTGAACACCTGTATATCAGCTAGAATTCTGACCCTCAAAGACCTGTTAGTCTGCCTTTAAAATGTCCACCTCCACTCCATTTATTATCCTAAATTAGATGCACCTATTTGAGGTCGTTAGCTGCATAAAGACACCTGTCCACCCCATACAATCAGTAAGAATCCAACTACTAACATGGCCAAGACCAAAGAGCTGTCCAAAGACACTAGAGACAAAATTGTACACCTCCACAAGGCTGGAAAGGGCTACGGGGAAATTGCCAAGCAGCTTGGTGAAAAAAGGTCCACTGTTGGAGCAATCATTAGAAAATGGAAGAAGCTAAACATGACTGTCAATCTCCCTCGGACTGGGGCTCCATGCGAGATCTCACCTCGCGTGGTCTCAATGATCCTAAGAAAGGTGAGAAATCAGCCCAGAACTACATGGGAGGAGCTGGTCAATGACCTGAAAAGAGCTGGGACCACCGTTTCCAAGGTTACTGTTGGTAATACACTAAGACGTCATGGTTTGAAATCATGCATGGCACGGAAGGTTCCCCTGCTTAAACCAGCACATGTCCAGGCCCGACTTAAGTTTGCCAATGACCATTTGGATGATCCAGAGGAGTCATGGGAGAAAGTCATGTGGTCAGATGAGACCAAAATAGAACTTTTTGGTCATAATTCCACTAAACGTGTTTGGAGGAAGAAGAATGATGAGTACCATCCCAAGAACACCATCCCTACTGTGAAGCATGGGGTGGTAGCATCATGCTTTGGGGTGTTTTTCTGCACATGGGACAGGCGACTGCACTGTATTAAGGAGAGGATGACCGGGGCCATGTATTGCGAGATTTTGGGGAACAACCTCCTTCCCTCAGTTAGAGCATTGAAGATGGGTCGAGGCTGGGTCTTCCAACATGACAATGACCCGAAGCACACAGCCAGGATAACCAAGGAGTGGCTCTGTAAGAAGCATATCAAGGTTCTGGCGTGGCCTAGCCAGTCTCCAGACCTAAACCCAATAGAGAATCTTTGGAGGGAGCTCAAACTCCGTATTTCTCAGCAACAGGCCAGAAACCTGACTGATCTAGAGAAGATCTGTGTGGAGGAGTGGGCCAAAATCCCTCCTGCAGTGTGTGCAAACCTGGTGAAAAACTACAGGAAACGTTTGACCTCTGTAATTGCAAACAAAGGCTACTGTACCAAATATTAACATTGATTTTCTCAGGTGTTCAAATACTTATTTGCAGCTGTATCATACAAATAAATAGTTAAAAATCATACATTGTGATTTCTGGATTTTTTTTAGATTATGTCTCTCACAGTGGACAAGCACCTCGATGACAATTTCAGACCCCTCCATGATTTCTAAGTGGGAGAACTTGCAAAATAGCAGGGTGTTCAAATACTTATTTTCCTCACTGTATGCATACAGTAAATAGTATGCAAGCAGTGTTACCAGTCTCAACTGCAGAAAATGAGAAACAACACAGAGTCTGGAGCTTTCTTTAATTGCTTTGACCTTGTTTTTCTCTCTTTTGCAGGTAACAGGTACAGTTATTACTTAATATTGAATTCTGCATAATCTGCATGACCGCATAATCAAGACCGATCATGGTTTACATTATTCATCATTGGTAAAAGTGCTAATATGTATTGTAGCGTTTCGTTACTAATGAAGCAGACGTTCTCAGTCACTCTGTAACTTTAACGAACTGGAAGCGGTTACTGTTTTGGCCGTAATCCACGCCGTACACAACAGAAACACACAGGAACAGAAGTGTACCACTTGCTGCACTCGGCTCTCTCTCCAACTAACTCAGAACTCATTCTAGCCTGTCCTTCCCCAGCGCTGGCCATCCACCCCCGCCCCTTAAAGTGAACGGGGACTAAAAGCTATAACCAATTATTGCTAAATGAACATTGCTGAACATCATAAAACTAACAAATGTCCTTCACATTTGTAACAACATCACACTTCCCCCCCCCTTTAAAAAGAAGAATCCTCATCCACGAGGGGGCAAACAGAGTCTTTAAGGTGCCCAGGCCTCTGCCTCTGCCTCTTTGGTCGCACAACAGGCTGGGGATCCGAGCCCGTAAAGAAATGGGGGGTAGGGACATGGGACACAGGGGACAGTCCAAGAGAAGTGGCTGGGTGTGGGGTGTTTGGGGAAAGGGGCTCCTGAACAACTGGAGTGTGTGGCTCGGGCATGGGGTCAATGTCTGTGTTGTTTTGGGGGTTGGGCTTACTCTTTTGAAAAGAAATGGTCAGATTACCTCTGTACAGGGCTAGCCTGTCTCTATGCAGGGCTACCTTCCTGCCTCTAGGCGGCATCTGGACCCTATACACTACCTCTTCCACCCTCTCTAGAACCAGTCAGGGGCCCACCCAATGGCAGTCCAGCTTGGGGGAGTGCTCTCTCTTCTTTTTCGGGCTGTACACCCAAACTGACTCGCCAGCCTCGAAGTTCCTCCCTTTGCTCCTGACATCATACTTCCTCTTCTGTCTCACGCCGGCCTTTCCCAGTTGATCCTTAGCAAACGCATGGGCTGTTTCCATTCAATCCTGCAACTGCCTTGTATATTCTGGTCCGGCTCGCACAGCTGGTGAGTCTGGGGGTTACCCAAACAACAACTCTGGGGGGGTCCGAAACTCACGCCTCAACATAAGCAAAGCAGGGGTGCACAAAGTGGAGTACTGTACCGCTGATCTGTAGGCCATGAGAATGAACGGAAGGTGAGTGTCCCAGTCCCGCTGATGGTCAGCTGTAAGTATGGCTAGCTGCTGGGCCAAGGTCCTGTTAAATCTTTCAACAAGGCCATCGCTTTGTGGGTGCAATGGTGTTGTGTGTGTTTTCTGCATGCCAAGCCGTTCATCATGGCAGCAAACAGCTTGGATTCAAAATTCCTCCCCTGATCGCTATGAATAACCTCAGCCATACCGAACCTGCTGAACATCCCTTCCACCAGTGTGTCGGACACAGTCTCTGCTTCCTGGTTTGGTATCGCATAGGCCTCAGGCCACTTTGTAAAATAGTACATAGCAGCGAGTACGAAAGAGTTACCTCTCTCTGTAATGGGGAAAGGGCCCATGATATTCACAGCTACTCTTTCCATTGGTGCCCCTACAGCTTGCTGTTGAAGTTCAGCATGGGACTGGTCAAGAGGGCCTTTATACGCTGCACAGGCATCACATCTGTGTCAAAGATCCTCTACATCCCTTCTGTGCTGGCCCCAGTAGAACCCTTGGCAAAGATGGCGGAGTGTTTTGGACACAGCAAAATGGCAGTCCCCGTACTTCCATGACTAACTGTAAGCACCGCTTCCCTTAGTGCCTTGGGCACTATCACTGACCATCTGTCCTCCCTGGTGGCAGGCTCCTTCCATGCCCACTGGAGCACTCCTTCGCTGAGTCTCAGTGTGTTGAATTTGGACCCCAGTCTCTTTGTGGCCAGTGAGCACCCTGCAATATCCCCCCCATTCGGGTCTCTGTTGTGCTTCCAACCAACAGGCCTCAGATCATCATCCTGCTCCTGCCGCAACTACCACTCTGGTGCGTCAACCACCCTTAGTGCCCTACATACAGGTTGTTCTGCCTCATTCTCTTGACGCAGCTCCTTCTCCCGAGTCTCCCTATTTTCACAATGACGACAACCCTTCGCAGCACAAGGGCAATGTGACAAGGGCGACGTGACAATGTGAAGGCATCGGCGTTGGTGTGGCTGGACCCAGCCTTGTGTATTACTGTGAAGTTATAGGACTGTAGTTCTTCCAGCCACCGGGCCACTTGACTTTCAGGCTCCTTAAAGGACATCAACCATTGGAGTTCTGCATGGTCTGTCCTTACTGTGAATGGTGCGCCACACAGATAGCATTTGAAGTGCCTCACTGCCATTACCACTGCAAGGAGCTCACGTCTGGTTACACAATCGCATCTCTCACTCTTGTTAAAGACCCTGCTAAAGTATGCCACCACCCTTTCTCCATCTGGTCCCTTCTGCACTAACACCGCCCCCATGCCAATATTGCTTGTATCCGTGTCTAAAACAAAAGGTAGTGCGGCGTTAGGTGGAACTAGGACTGGGGCCTCAATCAAAGCCTGCCGAAGGGTGTCGAATGCCTCCTGGCATTCATCAGTCTGAATAAAGGCATTGTCTTTTTTTTGGAGGCGGAAGAGTGGGGCCCCTATGCACGAGAACCCCTTTACAAATCTTCTAGAGTAGGAGGCAAGTCCCAGAAAACTTTTCAATTGTCTCAGGTCTGTAGGGGTTGGCCAGTCTCTGATGGTGTTAATTTTCTCCTCCAGGGTGCCTATGCCCTCCCTCCCCAATTTATGGCCAAGAAATTCAACCTCCCGCCTCATAAAGTGGCACTTATCTGGATGCAGTTTCAGACCTGCTGCTACTACTCTTCCCAGCACTCGACAGAGGAATTCAAGTGCTTCGTCGAAAGACTCACCTTGGACTAGAAGATCAGCCAAATATACAAGACATTTACGGCAGGGGACTCCTTCTAGCACCTTGTCCATGAGCCTTTCGAATGTGGTGGGAGCATTGCAGAGCGCAGACGGAAGGACCTTGAACTGACAGAGGCCTTAGTTTGTACGGAATGTGGTTTTGGGAGCGGATTCAGGAGACAATGGCACTTGCCAGTAGCCGATCCTTAAGTCAAGGGTGGAGAACCTGGACGAACCAGCCACCAAGTCAAGGGATTCATCTACTCTAGGTAGGGGATATGAATCTTTTTTCGTTACCTTGTTGAGCTGCCTATAATCTACGCAGAATCACCATCTTTCGCGGTACCATTACCACTGCTGATGCCCATGGACCCTCTGAGGGCTCAACAATACCCGCCTGTAGCATTTCCTCTAATTCCTTATCTGCAACTTCCTGCCGTGCCAGAGGGAGACAGCATGGTCTTACTTGTATCGGGTTGACATCTCCCGTATCAATAACATGCTGTACTAAGTGAGTTAGGCTCACTTCATTCTCATTGAGCGCAAAAATATCCTTGAAATCCTCCAAGACTTCCCACAAGCACACTTTTTGCTGCTCTTTTAAGCCATCAAAGTTTTTGGACCAAATGTCTCTCAAAGCTGAGATCCGGGTTTCTCTCATCATTGCACATGTCAGCATCCAAACAAGAGCCAGTAGGTGTCAGCGGACCGAGGGGAAAGGGTGTTGCTGTATTACAATCAGGGCTGCAGTGTGTGTGGCAATTAGAACTAATCGGCAGGGCTTCTACAGCATGAGATGGTCGCTCGCAGACAGTTTTTTTTTTATGCAACAAGGGCATGTTTAGATGTGTCTACTGAATAAACAGGTATGGACACTGAGGTCAGGCTTGGAGCAGGATGGGTCAGTTGCACAGAACGTCCATCAGGGAGGGTAAGAGAGTCTCTACATAGGTCCAACACACAACCAACAGCCCTTAAAAAATCTAATCCCGAATGCAGGGGTCCTGCACTTCAGCCACCCACACATGGAACGACACAGGCAGACTTCCTATGTCAAACAGGAAGAGTCCTTTCCCTTCTATTGGTGCAAAGTCACCAGTCACAGTTTTCAGACGAGCGGATGTTGGCTCTAAAGCTGTCTCCACTGGGACTAGATCAGGACGAACCAGGGTTACATTTGAACCGGTGTCAAGGGCCGTGCAAGCTACTCCTGCCACTAGAATGGGTATGTGGCAGAAATTTCTCACATAAGACCAGCCCACTATCATAGCAGTCTCTGCAGGGCATGATCCAACCCCGTTCTCCTCAACCTCAGCCAGGGGTGAAATATGGGAAGTGTTATCACGGGCCCGTGTCCCTGGGGCACTGTCTCATCAAATGGCCTGGCTGGCCACAGCCCCAGCAAACTGAAGGTCGGCAGCGTGGGCGGGGCTCTGAGACGGGGGCGGTTTGAGTGCAGCGTCACAACATTTGTAGAATTATTCATCCATGCAGGTGCCCCTGGATGCGATTCAGTCATTTCTGCAGCTCTCACTATTGGCATTATTTCATCATCCATTTCTGCCCCCAGTATCTCTCTTTTGATGGCCAGTTCTAGCGCTTCATTCAGTGTGGTTGGGTGAGGCAGCTGAGTTTGCACACAAAGTTCTCTTGGGGTGAGCGCCTGGATAAATCTGTCTCTAGCAAGCTCATTCTGGACTGATGCTGGCATTTCAGCATAGGCGCGTTTACATAAACACTCTGTCATTAGCTAAAATGCGGAGGGGCTCACATTGTCGTCTGCGTCTGTTATGAAATTCTGTCCTCAAAAGGACAGGCTGGCTACATTGTCCAAATCGTCTGTGAAGAGCCCCAACCAATGAATTATAATCATTCCTTTCAGCAGGACTCAATAACAGGAGACAGGCAGCTGCATTATCAGTAAGGCACAGCGTTAACTGCAGAGCTTTATGATTTTCAGACCAGCCTGCAGCATCATCTAACAGTTCAAATTGGGCTTTGAATGCATTCCAATCTGTCTTACCGGAGAACCATGGTGTTTTAATACCATGCATGTCACAGTCTCTGATGAATTCGCTCATGTGAGCCGCCATGATTGTTTACATCCTGTGTCTTCATGTCATCGCGAGAGTACGTCGTGCCGGCCCATGCTTGTGCAGTCATGTCGGCACCATTCTTCTGATATACAAACGCAGTGCTCGGAGCAAGGGGAGGCGCGAAGCCAGCTTCAGCAGCTGCTTGCATGAAAGTGTCTCTCATTCTGGCCGCATCTCTCTGAGCCCAGTGTGGATCTGTCACCGGCCCTTGTGTCCACCAACACTTGCCTTTTCCTCTTACGATCTCTTCCGGCACCTCTTTGTTTACTTTCGCCTGTGCTCCGTAATCCATCTTTTGGGTGAATGCTCAGGTCTCGCGTTAAAGTTCGCCACTTCTGACACCAAATGTAATGTTTTGCTAATAATGAAGCAGTAGTCCTCAGTCGCTCCATAACTTTATTAACGAACTGAAAAAGGTTACTGTTTTGACAGTAACCCACGCTGTACACTACAGAAACACACAGGAAGAGAAGTGTACTGCTCGTTGCACTCGGCTCTCTCCAACTAACTCAGAACTCATTCTAGCCTGTCCTTCCCCAGCGATGGCCATCCACCCCCACCCCTTAAAATGAACGGGGACTAAAAGCTATAACCAATTATTGCTAAATGAACATTGCTGAACATCATAACACTAACAAATCCTTCACATTTGTAACAACAATCACAGTATTATTTGAAACAGCCCACCGGCAACTATAGTTGCCACAGTTTATAGTTATCATTTTTCTTTTGTAAGTATTTTTCTAGATGTTATCCATGTTTTATGTCTCAATGACATGCAAAGGATTTGCAAATGACTTGTAAGTACATATAACATATATCATGGGGAAATGGGGTATACTTTTGCTAGCATCATGCTACTTCTTGTTAAAAACATGTAAGCATCATGCTAACAACATGCTAATCATGTTAGTATGTTGCTAGCATCATGCTAATCAAATTAACCGCTTGTTTAAAACATATAAACATCACGCTAGCAACGTGCTAATCATGCTAATTTTGTTTTAACAATGTTAACACAATTAACATGTTCTTAGCATGTTGTTAACATGATGCTAACACAATTAGGGTTACTATTAGCAAAGTCTCTTTAAGACAAGTCACTCGGTGGCCATCTTTGAAACGCCTCTCGGGCATCCAAATGCAGCTCCTATCTCTTTGAATGGGGAAACATCAAATTCTCCAAAACTGTTCACTAAGCTTATGATTAAATTTCATATCTGAAATAACCAAAGAAATCTGACAAGAACTGTATCATAAATGTTGTTTCTTTTGCTCAAATAGCATTATAAAAAGCTTATTTTTCAGGCTAGATCAGCCAGTGCGCATGCGCAGTCCTAAACGCTATTGCTCAGAACGCTGACTGTTTCTATAGCAACCGGGACTTCTAACGGCAGCTGCAGTGATGCGCTGACTTTACAATTAGTGATTGGCTCTTTCATTCAGAAGGCGGGGCTTCCTGCGATTGAGCGGCCATATTTAGCGTTGCATTTTTCCCCATTCAAAACTATACGAGTGACACGTCTTGGGTATTCTATAGTCTTTGCTATTAGTGACTAGTCCTGAGTTTATACACACGCATTTATACGCAACACTCATATATTCTCCAGAAAATGTACAGTGCCCTCCACTAATATTGACACCCTTGGTAAATATGAGCAAAGGCAGCTGTGAAAATAAATCTGCATTGTTTATCCTTTTAATCTTTCATTCAAAAAAAATAAAAATAAAAATAAAATAATAATAATAATAATTCTAACCTATCATTGAAGTAAAACAATTGAAAGTGGGGAGAAAATCTCATGATGAAATAAAAGTTTTTCTCCAATGCATGTTGGCCACAATTATTGGCACCCCTAGAAATTCTTATGAGTAAAATATCTCTGAAGTATATTCCCATTCATATTTACATTTTTTAGCACACCAGGCTGACTAGGAGCATGAAATTGTCCAGCCATGATTTTCTTTTCCACAGGATTATAAATATGAGGAACATAAATGCCAAATTCCTTAAATCATCCATCACGAGGAGAAAAAACAAAGAATGTGGTTCTGATGTGCAGAACAAGATTGTTGAGCTTCACAAAATAGAAAGTGGCTGTAAAAAGAAAGAAAGAGCTAAAGCATTGAAAATCCCCATTTCCACTATCAGGGCAATAATTAGGAGGTTCCAATCAACTGAAGATGTTACAAATCTGCCCGTAAGAGGACGTGTGTCTATATCGTCCTAATGCACGGTGAGGAGGAGCATTTGAGTGGCCAAAGACTCTCAGGCCAAAGGATCACAGCTGGAGAACTGCAGAGTCTTGGGGTCAGAAAGCCATGGATTCTATCAAATACCAACAGATAAAAAATCTAAACCTAACTGCCTTTGTTAGAAATCTTATAATGGGCCATGGTTGGAGCTTTTATCAGGACAATAATCCAAAACAAACATCAAAATCAACACAAAAATGGGTCACTGAGCACAAAATGAAGCTTTTGCCATGGCCGTCCCAGTCCTCTGACCTGAACCCTGTAGAAAATGAGTGGGATGAACTGAAGAGAAGAAGCACCAACATGGAGCTGGTATTTTGAAGGATCTGGAGAGATTCTGTATGAAGGAATGGTCTCTGATCTCTTATCAGGTGTTCTCCAAACTCTTCAGGTATTATAAGAGAAAACTCAGAGCTGTTATCTTGGGAAAAGGACATTGCAATAATTGGGTGCCAATAATTGTGGACAATATGTACTAGAGAAAGCATATATTTCACAATGTGATTTCCCCCCTCTTTCAATTGTTTTATGTCAATGATAGGTTAGAATTTTTTTGAATGAAAAACCAAAAGGATAAACAATACAAATTTATTTTCACAGCCACCTTTGCTCATATTTATCAAGGGTACCAATGGAGTACACTGTACATATCTATTTATTTTATTTATTTTAATTTAGCTTTTTGACACACAATGCCCTGTTGGGGCAACTTAATGGCTGCATTTTGTTCTGCACTATGTTCCACCACTTTAAGACAAATGACTTTGTTGTGTTTTCATATTCAAAAGATAAGCTAGATGCAGCTTTTTTGGGTTCGCATCGAATGTTCTTTGACTTTTATACTTAATAAATTTGTTTATGATTAAAGATTGATCTGTTGAAAGCAATCATTTTCCAAATGTTCTATTTAATTTGTCCTATTCAAATTTGACATTGAATGGGTACATACAACATATTTGCCCACCGGCAACTATAGTCGCTACCAGGGGTGTGGACTCGAGTCACATGACTCGAGACTTGACTCGGACTCGAGTCCCAAATTTGATGACTTGCGACTCGACTCGACATAATTAAAGAAGACTTGAGACTCGACTTAGACTTTGACAGCAATGACTCGAGACTTGACTTGGACTTGAGCCCTGTGACTCGGAAAGACTTGATCAGATCAGCGTTGTTATCACTCTAGACGGGTGCAGCGTGCTTGCGCTTGACTGGCAGTAAGCCAGAGACTGCGTTCAGGGAGCGCTTTATATACAGTATATGCTAGTATAAATTAATGGAATAATAGCATAACTTACAACAAAAGAACCGAGATACGAAAAAGTAGTTGCTATCTCTGCTCGTGGCGCTGCCCTGCCCGTTTGATCGCCGCCCAGCAGACACACTTACGGAGCGGGCAGGAGAAAGGAGATCACTGGTGCTCGCCTCATCATCACCGTGACCGCTGCTGTGAAATGCTAAACATATTCCTCACTTCTTTTGTTTGTCCGACACCGAGGTGGACCATGAGTGACGGATCTGCATCCCGCCACGACCCCTCGCAGCTCTACCAACTCGATGTGCTTTAATTTTCATTTTTATTGGTAAACACCTCTCCGAGACCTTTTTTTTTTTTTTTGTCAGATCTCCACTGTTCAATCAGTTGCATATTTTAATTGCATGTGCATTTTATTTTATTTAAACCTCAGTTAAGTTTAAAGTTAATCCATAATCAAGATTTAAATCTGAGTTTAAAGTTATGGTGCAAATATTACTTAAATCCAGGATCAAAATGATGGGTTAGAAAGTAAACCTGCTTATTTTTAAAGGTTTAAAGTTTGGTGCAAAATAATTATTAGATAAACCTTGATTTAAGCTAGATTTAAAATTAATTATTGCAAAAAAAAAATTAGCTATAATTTGAAGAAAAAAAATAAAGGAGCAATTGGCCTAATGATCATTTTAAAATATAATTTGAAGAAGTGTTCTTTCACAAAATGATTTGTGAATTGTAGTCTATATATAACTATAAAATATACTAAATTTTTCTCCCCCTTCACCAGGCACTCATTTCACTTTTATTTCTTTCAGGATAATTAATTGAATTCACGTGTTGTAAATCAGTCTGTAGCCTATAGCACATATAGCCCCTAAATTTAGCGATCAACTATGCATATTATATACTTAACATTTAACATACAACATTTTGTCTTCGTTACTCTTAGTTATAAAGAATGGTAGCACAGCATTTTTGAATGACTGTCTTCATGAGTTTGTCTGCATCCATATTGCAGGTTTCCTCTCACATAAAGTATGGTAGCAGTTATTTCTTCTAGTTCTTTCAAAGTGGTTCTTTCTGAGTTTCTGCTCATATGTTTTTAAATCTGTTTCATTGAGGTTCCAAATAATGGCTCATTGGCTTAGATATAACAAACACCTAGCATATATTCTTCTTATGCACACATGCAAAGTATTTCTAAAAAAAGTATTTCTTTTAATTTTAATTACTTTTGAAGTATTTCATGTAATTTCTATGAAATTATGTTGTCTTTGATATTCTGTTACTAATAAAATAGTTTTGTTTTTTTCCACTGCTTGTCCTATTTTGGCACAATCCCTAAATTGATCTTGAGTAGTTTTACTAAGGGCACCCATCTCACATTAAATTAAACTTATGTAAAAACATATTCTACCCGACTTCCTGATATAAATTACTATAAATTTGATATGGGAATTAATACTGAGACACTAATTTGGGCAAAGAGCACTAATGACTTGTTTAAGACTTGAAGTTAAAAGTTGAGGACTTGCAACTCGACTTGGACTTGCCTATTTTGACTCGAGACTTGACTTGGGACTTGTCTGTCTTGACTCGGGAGTTGACTCGAGACTTGAATGCAAAAACTCGAGACTTACTTGTGACTTGCAAAACAATGACTTGGTCCCACCTCTGGTCGCTACACATTCAAATGCGATTTTCAAGAAAAATAACTAAAACCTGGAGAAAATAAATTCAGAACATGTTCACATAGAACACTATTAGCGTGACTATATGCATGAAACCATTCAGAAAAATTTGGGCACAAATGGGTTAATAAATTCATTAAGCATATTACCTCTGGTTTTGAGATAAACTGGAGGTTATCCTAACATTAAGTCGACATTTAAGAACTTTTTTTCAGGAATTCAATTTCTTCTGTGCTGTGCTGAAAATCCTTTACCTGATCTGGTCATCAGAAATGGCCAGCCTTTTAAAAATGCTTGCAAATCTCTCATTATTCTAAATTACCAAATTTTGCCAACTTGTTTAATTTCAATTAGCACAGGTTTTATATTTCTTTTTGGAAATGACTGGTCATAAGCCTCCTTGATCTGAACTTCTGAGTGAAAAAAGCAGGTAACGGTTTTAAGGTGTTCTTGTTACACATGTACTTACTATTATAATAACAATAAATTATGCATAATTACATACAAGTAAGCCTAACCCTAACCATATAGAAAGTACATGTAGTTATTTAATATTACTTACTTAAATGTATAATTATGCTTTAACACCTTAAAATAAAGTGTAATCAAAAAGTATTGTGTGTATAATTTGGCAATGATCACTCAAAAACTGAGGTACATTAGATCATTGGGGCCTACTATCTCAAACATAGCCTAAAACCTAAAAGATCATTCACTGATCAATCATGTGCATATTGCCAAGTTGGTTTATAATACTTTGAGAAATCTATCCGTTAGCATTCCCATTAATCCCAATGGCAGTTGCTCAGATTTTTTGTTTTGAGCCATGCATCATGTGAGCAGTAAATGCCATGTAATTAATCACTCTTGAGCTAGAGGAAATGATGTCATCACAATGCTGATTGGCTGGTGGCACCACAAGAACGCACACAGTCCCGAGCCCTTTACTAGCGAATCAATCAGGTAAAGGTCACAAACAGCTCTGCATATAAACACCTTTGCTTGTGTTCTACTGGCTCATTCAATTTGTGTTTGTCTGACTGTGTAACAGGAAAATGTCACAAAACAAACAAACAAACAAAACAGAAGTATGAAGTTACAATCATGGCTATCAAGCAGCAGCACATCTGATGTGAAGAAGAGACTGTTTTGTTGTTAAACCTTAAAAGAATAGTTCACGTAAAATGAACATTTTTCAAAAATGTAATCACCCTCAGGCCATCCTAGATAGTGGATGAGTTTGTATCTTCATTGTAATAAGTTTGGAGAAATTAAACATTATCTTTTGCTCACCAATGGATCATCTGCAGTGAATGAGTGCTGTTAGACTGAGAGTCCAAACAGCTGATAAACACATCACAAAGACTCCATTATCAATTAATGTTTTGTTAAAAGAAAAGCTGTGTGTTTGTAATTAAGAAATTCATCAATAAGGCAATTTTCCAGTGGAAAAAGTCTGTAGCAAATTAGCTCAAAAGGGAAATGTACATAAATAATTACAATTAATTCTGATTAATTACAATTATTTATATCAGCCGCCAGTAGTAACAAAAGTACAAAAAGGGGAGCTAAAGTGGATGAATGAAGCTATCAGAGAAACCACAGAATACAGTTATGGAAAATGAGTCGGAACCACCTGAGTTAAAAACCATCAGTGCCGTTTTACAACGGGGTCTACCGCTTATACTAAACCTCTGTTTTGTTTCGTTAAATGTACGATACTTGCATTGCCTTGGTCATTGAACGAGTGTCCGGATGCAGTCTCGGATTAAAGTTTTGATGGTTTGAAGGTTTGGTGGTGTTGAAGTTCTTGAAGTTCTTCAAGTTCTTCTGGGTTTGAAGGGTGAGGAACTCCAAATGATGTTATTCTGGCTCGGTGGTGATCGGGAGAGTTTTCTCCCAGATGAAGGTGATAAAAGAACTAAGAGAGACATCAGACGAGATCCTAGGATCTTGGATGAATGGAAAGTCAAGGCCGAAGCCTGGCTCAAATTTAAGGTACAGAAGACTTCTAGCTTACATCCTCATCTTCTCAGTATCTGGAAGAACCGCTGACTGCAAGGCGGGTCACTGATGTGAGAGCTTTATCTGCTACAGAAGTCACTCCTTTCGGGTGTCAAAGAGCCAATGGTGACTTTCACTTTTGGAGGGAAAGTTTACAACTCTTTGTCTCTGAACATGGTAATTTGCCTGGGGTTAATGCAAAAACTACTAAAGATTCTTAGGACACTAATATGTTGCATAGGTATCAACATGTAATATTCACTCTAGATCAGATCATCCAAACACGAATTGATAGAGACCGAACATGGTATAAGTGAGGTGATATTAACTAGTGATCTATCATAAGCATGCATAAAACAGTATACAACACAAAAGAACATATACAAGAACGGTAAAAATATACACAGTGACCTGAAGGATATGTGTGTTTATTCAAAGAAAGGTTTTTCTATGAATTAATTAGAGAAGAGTCCATGTTTATGGCATAATGTCTTTCTTATGGTTCAAAGATAGTGAGAGGGAGAACTCTCAACATGCCATTAGGTCATAAAGTTTATCTGGTCTGGCTGAAGTGTCCTGGTTGTCATGGTAACTGGGGGCCTGGAATCATTCACAGACTTACTGGCACCCAGTATGTGTATTGGGTGAGGGCTCTGTGACTATTTGTTAATCTAATGACTAATTGATTTGTTAAATCTAATGAAAAATTGTGTGTCTGATTGGTCCAAATGCTACAAGTCTCATCAGATATAGGTGAGAAATACACACAGACCAAGCACTGTTTACAAATGAAAACAGTCTAAAACAGTCCTAAACAAATATGTTGGTGGATTTGACAGGATAACAGGAGATGGACTTTGGATAGAGTGTTATTTTGGACTTGCATTTTGTCCAGAAGCAACAATTTAATGTAAAAAAAATAAAAAAATAAATAAAACTTAATGATGGATTTGTTTCTTACAAACACACATCTTTTCATTTCACCATATGTTAATTGATGGACTGGAGTCATGTGGATTACTTATGGATTATTGTGATGTTTTTTATCAGCTGTTTGGTGGCACCCATTCACTGCAGAGGATCCACTGGTGAGCAAATGATGTAATGCTATATTTCTCCAGATCTGTTCTGATGAAGAAACACCCTCAGGCCATCCAAGATGTTGATGAGTTTGAGTACATTTTCAGCAAATTTTCATTTTTGGATGATTTCCTTTAAGAAATAGATGAAAATATAAAAGAAACCAACAAATATTAAAGATTCAGATGCAGGTGAATATTTACATAATGGTCATGTCTACAAGTCATGTAAAACTAGTTTCTCACATTGTCAGTTTACCAATTTATAATGTACTGCAAATAATATGTAAATGCCGGTGTAAATACTTTAATATTTGTATAATAAACTGATATTTTTATAGTGTCTTTGCACACTCCAGTCTAGATGTTTTGTTCAGCTTAGTAGGAGAGATACAGTGGAAGTGTTTCTCTGTGTAGAAGTTTGACCATGCCTCATTTCTTGCTGACTCTCTCTCTCTCTCTCTCTCTCTATGTGCTTGATTAGTCCCTCAATAATTAACACCAGCTTCTTTGCACATCTATGCTCAGCAATCCTCATGCGAACCCTTCAAAAATATACACCTAAAAAAGAAGGTGGGCGTAATAGATAGAAAACAGGAAGGGGCATTGAGAAGGTGAATAATTGAGGTTCGAGTACTTGTGGCTGCTTGCAAATGGACAGATAATACTTTCCACATTGTTATAAAAATCTCATTATGCATTTGTGGTAATGGAGTCATACTTTAATAGATAAATGTGTCTAAATCCAGAGTAATTGAAAGAATTTCACACAAGCTGTCTTATCTTCCCTGTCGTTATTTAATAAAAAAAGTCAAGGCTCAGTCAGCCTGACAGTAACTCATGAATTTAGCTTTGCTTATATAATACAGTGAATGGACCAACATTTTTAAGTCAACTGTATAATCTGTATAATCAAAGGTTATTTGTGTTTCAGTAAATTAAACTTCTAGAAAGTCTGAAAAGCAAGCTTTAACCTTGGTTAAACTGAAATGCATTTGTGTGCTTTAGAAAGAAATTTTAACATTTAACAAGTGACAATTTCGTAAGTAGATAAATAAATACACAGTTATTTTTCTAGCAATAAATACACAGTTATTTTTTCTAGCATTGTCTTTACATTAACTTAAGTTCTGTCATGACAACTCTCGGAGGGATTGGCATGGTAACGTACATGACAATGTTAATGTATTTGGTCTCGGCAGAATAGATCTGCTACGCTGCTGCTGTGGCAGAGCAAGTACCGAGACTTGCTACTGCCAATACATCCACAACATGCTGCTGTGAGCATGTAAAAATACTGCTGCTGCAAATATAACATACATGAAACAACCCCCCATAGCATACATGAATCACCTCATAGCAGATCTATATAGGTGGAGCTGGGAAAGGTGGAGGGTTTCTGAAGTATGCTGCGAAACTGCTACAACAAACACTAGTCATATATTTGGGTCACATTTTATATTAGGTGGCCTTAACTACTATGTACTTACACCAAAGAATAAGTACAATGTACCTTTTGTGTTCATACTGTATTGCAAAACACATTTGTTGCTATTGAGGTGGGATATGGGTAAGGTTAGGGACAGGTTAAGTGGTATGGGTAGGTTTAAGAGTGGGTTAAGGTGTAAGGGATGGGTCAACAGTGTAATTATAAATGTAAGTACAAAAATTAATTATAGATGTAATTACATATAGCTATTTTAAAAAATATAAGTACAATGTAAAAACATGTATGTACACAATAAGTGCATTGTACCAAATGATTAATTTAAAATTTAAGTACATGTTGGTTAAGGCCACCTAATATAAAGTGGGACCTATATTTGAATGTTGAGCAGAGAGCTCATTGGCTACTGATACAGGAGAGAACCAGTCAGGTGTGCCATGTGGTAATGATGTCATTAGGTCAGATTGAGTTAGACCTATCGGACTGCGCCATCTAGAGTTTCATGCCAGAACTCTGTATTTCTGATGACAACTCTCGGAGGGATTAGCATGGTAATGTACATGACGATGTTAATGTAGTTGGTCTTGGCGGAATAGATCTGCTATGCTGCTGCTGTGGCGGAGCAAGTATCGAGACTTACTACTGCCAGTACATCCACAACATGCTGCTGTGAGCATATAAGAAATACTGCTGCTGCAAATATAACATACATGAAATAAACCCCCACAAAGCTGGAGATGTAGAAGGCACAATACAAGCCAAACAAGAACAAAACACCCTCCAACAAGCAGATCTATCGCCAAGACATATGTATTGCTGCTGTAATAGTATTAGCTCTTCATTTAAGCTTTTATTTTGAATGTTAGCTTTAGGAAATCGAATCATAGAGATTCGCTGGATCTGATTAATTGGTATTAATCAAAATGTATAATTTATATTTTCTTAACGACTCGAGCCAGTGAGCATTAAACCAGTATATTTTAGCAATCCTGTTTATCTCGTGGCCACGATAATAATACAGAATTGGTTGGGAAATTTTTGAGCAACAGGTAACACGATCTTTGGCAAATAATTTAAGATTTGAAAATCACGGCACCAGACCATTCATTAAAAATGAATCGAGAGTTTATTTACTATTCTAGGATACAATACAAAACACATACACACACATACACACGTTCTGGCAAGATGAAAGCAGTTGAAGAAAGTTTAAGGCTATTCACTTTCCTGCGAATAAAGACGACCTGAAGACGTCACAAACAGAAGACTCGACTATCGTTATCTTTTAAAGATTCATTCAAGTCAGCTCAGCAAATAGAGATTGTTTGTTTGTTTACTTGCTTTGAGTTGAGTTGAAGGCTGTTCTTCTCTCTGGATGGTTGCGTGAGGGAAATCCCGGACTTTCGCGCTGATGTGTCATTGTCGCGTGACGTCACTCGGGGAATCCTCTCTACGGTTGGATGGCTTCCTGGCAGCGCGAATGGCAAGGCTTTGAAGTTCTTATGCAGCAGGCTTTGCAAGTTACTTTGGTCAGACGTGGACAGAGTGTCCTTTGAGATGTCCTTTGAGATGATCAGCTAGATGTTAAGTCTGTAGGCGGGTGAGGCGAGACCAAAGTTTCCAAGCAGCCTAGTTTTTCCAGCTCAGTTTTTTTCTTCCGCAGCTTTTCCAAAGCTGGGTGTCTGTTTTTATCGGACTGATGTGAGCCTATACACTGTCTGATCCAATCACATTGTCAATGTAGGGCGGAGCCCCGCCCAGCACGGCTCCTTTTCGTGCATACATTATCTTAATGTTTCATCCATCATGTGAGGAACATTTCTTAATAACTTCTTATAAAAGTATTCATCATTCATACGAGACTGAAAATCGACATATAATTCATTTCAACTTCCGGCATTTGAGATAAGCTTTAACCCAATACTACACACGGCTATCTATTCAAAAAGGCAGTTATAAGGCAAAGATCAAACTAAAACACACCATGCATAACATAAAACACCAAGCATATATATAGATATATATAAGACATCAAACATGAGGTATTTGTCATATCGAATAGCTATAATTTTACCTACTACACGGGTTAAGTCATAGATTAAAATATCCTAAATTCTAATAACCACAGCAAGATAAACAAAACATAGAATACCACATTCATATATATATATATTGTCTCTTGAGTATATTGCTTTAATAGCAGCAGTCTTTTCTTGATTGTCCTTTTGGCCAAGTCAATAAAAGTTTGGGTGCTTTTTTGCAGAAGAAGAGAAAAGAGGCACATTCCTTTGGAAGGCGGGAGTCAAAGCGGAGGTCCTGAGGTCATTAGGAGTATCACGTTGTGTGGCTCTGGTGATCTTCTTAGCTCAGACGAAGCTGTAAGTCAGTCACTTTTTGTTTATCAGAAGCGTAGTTTATGGTACGCGGGGTCGCAGTATCGCGAGCGCTCTGATTCTGGAACCTCTCCAAAGAAGTAGTTCTTTGTTGTTAACTCCGTGCAGATGTAGCGCGGTCATTTCATCCTCAAACTTATCATGGTTTACGAGTCTCTCGAGGTGATAAGGAGAGTATGGCCGGACGCCAGTCAGAGAATTGCGGCGTTGTGTTGGTCATTTGTTAATTTTTACGACACAGCATGGAGTGAGGAACTCCTTGGAATGTTCTGAGTTAAGATTATGTGTGTGCGTTCTTTTCGACCAGGTTCTACACTGCTGCTCCAAAGAGCCATGTGAACCACATGTATTACTATCAATGTGTGCCTGGGCTACCACGCCGACCGGCTTAATGCTAGTGGCCTATGTCTACGTGTGCCTGGGCTACCACGCCGACTGGCTTAACACCAGTGGCCTATGCCTATATGTGCCTGGGCTACCACGCAGACCGGTTTAACGCTAGTGGCCTATGGCTATGTGTGCCTGGGCTACAACGCCGACCGGCTTAACAATAATGGCCTATGACTATGTGAGCCTTGGCTACGCCAACCGGCTTAACTCTAATTAGACGCGCTCTATGTGTAATGTTAATTAACAAAATGGATATACGTTGCAAACTGATAGATAAGACCCCAGCACCCACCTGAGCAAATATCATAATTTAGTCATTTGATAACTGCTGTTACTTTCTCCACTTCATCAGTCCCAGCGGCAGAAAAACAGCTCGTTAATTCATGACGTGCAATGATGATGGACAAAGTTAGACAATGCATGCCATTTTAACTCTCTCATGAAAATAAAAGTTGTCAGTTACAGTGCACAACTCCTGGGTGGACTAACCTGACTGAACTGAAATAAAGCAGAATATAAATGTTCTTTCTCCGTTTTCTGAACTATACACCACAGCGAGAGCACATGTCACACGAACAACATTTCTCCGAACTGCAGTACCCATAATGCATTTCACTTGGGACTACAACAGCCGTAGATAGTGATCTTCTCCCACAACATTGACATAACCGCAATAAGCACGTGCTTCTGACACTGCGCACATTCATCACAATGAAACATCAACCTTAGTAATAACGAATGTGAACATTGAGATAACACCGATGTATATGGTGAACCCCCTTTAAAATGCATACACAAGAATGCTTATTTCATTTAACCTGTTTCATGTCCGTTACTATCGGCGTGTCTTCAGCGATTACATATCTGTATAAACACAGATGCATTTAGTATTTAGCTGCTAATTGTATTTATGTGCTGCTAATATGCTTAATATTTTGTTCCTGCATGCAATGCAAACTGCTAACATGACACTTAGTTAAAAACTTGATTATGGTTGCTCATTTTTGGATTCAATTAGGCAGACCACACAATACACAAAGTGATATGGATTAGAAGAGCATTCACTTACCTTAGACGTTGATTTCGCTGTTTTGAAGCACGCTGTGAAACTGCTACAACAAACACTAGTCATATATTTGAATGTTGAGCAGAGAGCTCATTGGCTACTGATACAGGAGAGAACCAATCAGCTGTGCCATGTGGTAATGATGTCATTAATTCAGATTGAGTTAGACCTATCGGACTGTGCCATCTAGAGTTTCATGCCAGAACTCTGTATTTGTTCTGTTCTGATCTAATGATGTTTTCTTTTCCCAACCCTACCTCAAAACTAAAGCATTTCTGCATTTCACATTTACTTAAAACCATTGTTTAGTATTTTTAATAAGCAGTACTCTTAGTGGGGACAGTTGGCTGGTTCTCGCAATGTAGGTGATTTCAGGTTTTACTATCCATGTGGGGACACACAGCATCTCTCAGCCAGAAAATGTTGGAATAGCCCTCAATGAACAAATCAGTGGATAAATTAAGCTTGCAGAAACATACATGAAACAATCTTTTGTATTTAGTTGTGTTTGCTAAGGCAAACATCTCAGTTACTATTGCTCATACTTATGGTTAGGTTGGTGGAACTCTGTGCATAACTCACATAGCATTCAACATTAAAGCAACTGTATGCATGTTTTTCCTCAAAATATCAGTTTCAAAATCTTTTTGATGGCACACTGACTTCTAATAAGACGAATGGCTTCCGTTTCTTTCCCAAACGTCATCTTCTTCTTTTTTGATGTTTAATTACGGATGGCATATTCCGCCACCTACTGGGATGGGGTGTGAGACATTGATATCAGGAGAGAAGGGGGAAAAAAAACTAACTTCCTGTATTCTGTTAAATATATTTATGGCTTTCCAAAAAAAAAAAAAAAAAAGAGCTCTATAATCTTTGTAAGACCTGTTTAGTATATTCCAGAGTGTATACCAACAGCTCATAGTGTCAGTCCTGTCTTCCCTTGTCTTGTTTCCCCTCCTCTCGCGGCCTTATTTGGTCTTCCTGTTCCCGTACTTGTTTGTCATCATTAGTTTATTAGTCCCCAGCCGTGTGTGATTGTTTCCCCACCTGTTTCAGTTCTCCTCGTTTGATTTCGTTCTGTTTATAAGCCCTATGTTTCCCTGTCTCCATGTCGGTTGTTAATTGTCATTTCCCATGTCTCCTGTGTTCCTACATTTTGGAAATAAATCTATGTTTTGGAGAAACTGCTCGTGTCCTCGTTTCCCTGGCTCCAGAGAGGATCCTGACAGAACAAACGACCTAACAAACTTGATGACGGCTGAGGATAGGCTGTGGGGTTTGCGGCAGGCCGGTCGGAGGTTGGAGCGGTATGTGGAGGATTTCTGTGAACTAGTGTACCAGCTGAGCTGGCACGATGCCGCTCTTGGTGCATGCTTTCTGCTGGGGCTGGACGACGAGCTGATCCGTTGCGATCTTCCTGTCTCGGAATTTCCCCTGATCGAACTGATTAATCTCGTGCTCTTTGTAAATTGTTCTGAATTCGAAGTTCAGGAAGTTAAAAAAACTTCCTAAGCCTCGTCGTCCAGCCCATTCAGAAGCACGCCACGTCGCACCAGCTCACCTCATGCCCAGAACCCCCACATACTGCGATAACGGCTCGGACCGCCAGCCCGACCCCAAATACCCCGGTGTCCTCCATAGCTCCACCCTCGTCCTCAGCCCTAGTCACCCGCCGCCGTTCGCGGCCCACGCAAGCCCGCTGCCGCCCGCGCCTTCCTCTCACCAGCCGCCGTCCGCGGTCCACGAGTGTGGCAAGCCCGCCGGCAGAGAGTGTAGCAAGCCTGCCGGCAGAGAGTATGGCAAGCCCACCAGAGAATCTCAAGTGCCCGCCAGTGCCTGCGCCACGAAGGCGCCCCCAAGAGTCTCCGCTGATCCCGTCCAGCTCCGCGCTGCCAGAGCGCCCCCCAGTGCCTGCGCCACGAAGGCGCTCCCAAGAGTCCACTTCCCCTGAACCCCAGCCCAGGACAGCCTCTAATGTCCTCAAGAAAGCAGATCCGCAATGGCTGCCGGACTCCCCTGATCCGCCATGGCCGCCCGAGTCCCCTGATCCGTCTGTGTCTCCTGGTCCCTAGAGGCCTCCAGAGCGCCCACCCCCCCATCCCCGTTGGATGTTGGATGTACCTTGTGGGAGGGGGAGTGATGTTAGTCCTGTCTTCCCGTGTCTTGTTTCTCCTCCTCTCATGCCCTTATTTGGTCTTCCTGTTCCTGTACTTGTTTGTCATCATTAGTTTATTAGTCGTGTGTGATTGTTTCCCCACCTGTTTCAGTTTTCCTCGTTTGATTTTGTTCTGTTTATAAGCCCTGTGTTTCCCTGTCTCCACGTCGGTTGTTAATTGTCATTTCCCATGTCTCCTGTGTTCCTACGTTTTGGAAATAAATCTATGTTTTGGAGAAACTCCTCGTGTCCTTGTTTCCCTGGCTCCAGAGAGGATCCTGACACATAGATTGTCCTATAACTGTTGTCTTTCTCTTTTGTGTGCCATACAATTGATCACCACATGCTGTACGATTTCTGGGGATCCACATTCATAACACAGAATCATGTTTACCTATCATCTGAAGTGATTTGTTTATGGCAGAATGAACAATTCTTAGATGAGATATTACTGTATCTTCCTTTCTGTTACCATAACTAACTCTAACTAAACCAACTTGTTTTTGTATATTATACAAATGCAGACCTTTATTTCCTTTGTCCCATCTCTCCTGCTACATATTTTAATATCCGTTTTAATCCCTGACATACGTCAGTTCTGAGAGTACTGTATGTAAGTTTGGCAAGCAGGTATGAAATTCTGTGGAAAGGCCGGATTACTTTATGGCAGCAACAAATGCACAAATTACTTTACACACACACACACACACACACAGGACCGTTTTGAGCTTTAATGAACAAATCCTTCAGATTTTGCAGAGTGGTGTGCTTTCATTTTTCAAAACAATTACACTTAAGATTTTACCTTGGCAGATAAAAGCTTTAGAAGCCAGTAAGAAACCTTCTAACAACTACCCAGAACACCTAAGCACTGTGGTGGTGACTTTTGCATGAACGAGAGCCACAATGTCAAGGATGTTTTATAACATATGTCAATATTTATAAGAAATAAGATGTGTTTATTCAAGAATTTTTATCCAAGCTTCTACACCAGATAACGTCTTAGTTCTTTTAAATCCATGCATATGATTATCATTGTCAGATTCAGAAGACTTTGAATATTTGGTCATATTCTCACCACAAATATTACTAGATGACTTCCTACAGTGGTGATTTACTGGATTAGATTTGACTTCTTTGATAAAAAAGAATATATGTTTAGACTTGTAATTCTAGTTGTGCTCTAGTTGTACAAACCTACCCAACTACCCCCCAAGAGAGAGCAGCTGCTGGCGCTTCTTTGCTGATGTGCTGCCAGCCCTTGTGTTCATTGTCCCCAGCCGGCCCCGGGGCCCTGCTCTACAAATGCAAGCAAAAAGCCCAACAATAATTTAGACAACAGAAATCCAACAAATGCACATTAGACACAGTCCTTTGCATTAGCTCAGCAAATGAAGACAAATGAATAAATACTGTATGCATGCAATGTGAAGTTGAGGCACAAATCGTACACTCAAAAAAACACTCTATTATCACAACTTAAATAAATACATTGGTGAAAGTCAAAATGATAATTTATTGGTTTAATTAAACATTATTTGAATGAGTTCTGTTGTTAGAAATGTTGGTGATTACATTAACTTAATATTATGTGTGTTGATATTATGTATTATGTAAACTCTCATTTCTGTAGGATATTATTTCGACTCAATATATCAGAATATGGTTGTTATGAGTTAAAAAAGGGTCATAATAAATACTTTTCACTAGATTCGACTGCTTGGCAATAATGCTAATATGAAGATTACCAGATTTGAGTGATTATGTTATCTATTCCACCAGAAGCTAAAAACAAGACCACACAAGCTTTTAATTTCCGGTGGGACCGCCAGGGTTCACATACTGTACACACACAACAGGCAAGTGTTCTCTGCGCATGCCATCAGGGAGATGTCGGTTTCTGACAGCATCCATTACAGAGAAGGCCATGCATAGCCACATTAGCCTTGTGTGATGTTGAACCCTGATTATGGTACTCTGTCTATGTCCCATCCAAACTCCTCTGAGAACCCCCATGGGAGTCGCCCGTCTACACTCAGTCTAAGCGCTCTTCATTGCACTGGGAGAATGTATCTGTCAGGATGCAAACCAGACCCCAAGAGAGAGGAATAGTAGGACACTGTGTTTCCTACTAAAAAATTTCAGACCTCCCCAACTCAAAATTTTCTAGTGACTGATTATTGAATAGTGAATTGATTTTTTTCAGTTATGGCAACAGTTTGTTAACATTGGCTCAATGAGAAATAATATGTTGAGCCAATTGGGCCCTGATCTAAAATGTATATTGGCAAATTTATATTGCTAAAGCAACCTTACTAAATTGTTTATTCCTCGTTCTCCCAAAAGAAAATGGTTTAAAAAAACAAAAACAAAAAACAAACAAACAACAACAAAAAAAAAACAAGAAAAAAAAACAAAAAAAACATTAAATGATGTTACACTGAACATGGACACATTTTAATACATTTTTAATAAAATCTACAACAATTTTGTAAAAATACCTTACAATGATAAGTACATTCTACACAGTAAACCTTACAAAATCATGCATTTTAATTCTCATAAGATACACAATGCTGATGAATTGCACTTAATACAGTCACAAACATGCAAAAATATCAAAAACACCATAAAATGTAATAATTTATCTGAGGTTACTTCAACCAGTGTTTAGTGTAATGTCACCTGAATATTATCATTCTCACAAAAGGTACTCTGAGCTTACTTCCGCTCAATTTCATTTCGCTTCTGTACTCAGTCTGATATAGCAAACCAACTCCCAGATTATCTCTGGCTCCGCAGCATCCGGCCAACCAACGAACAGAGGGCGGGCTGAGAGCCGTGACGTTGACACTAAGCGCCTAATTTAAAGCTTGTCCAGGACAATTTTTTAGTGAAATACATCTTTACATGCCCGATTGGACAAATTAGCCTGATTAAAACTTGAGTGAAAAAAAAAAAAAAAACTATGGAAGCATCGAAACGCAAGACTCATTCTGATTTTATTACATTCAACATCAAAACAAATAACCTTAACATCACACATAAACTCACGGAAGAAACATGAATTAAATGTTCAAACTGTTGAGTTTATCTATAACATATGATATTGTTAAAGGTGCAGTTGTAGATCTCGGAAAATGCTAACTTTAGCCTGATAGCACCGAAAGCGAACGTCCCTGCAATCGCTGTCCAAAGCCACGCCCCCTGAACACACATATGCTAAAGTTCACTCTATTCTTCTCCAAGTTCACCAGCCACTTACTTACATGTATTTTGGGAGAAATTGATGAATTCACATGCTGTAAGTCCGACTGACAGGACTCTCTGAACTGTGGCGTGAACAAACATGGAGGCGCCTATCTCACGTTACAGATCACAATCAATCATTTACAAATGATAAAGGTTTTTAAACAACAAAACACACTCATTTGCACATATTTGTGAATCGGAATATCAGATTGTTCATGACATAGTAAGCAAGTTTGTGAATATTTTAAATAAAAGGTGAAAAGAACATGTCTTAGCTTTGAGACATATTTAGTTATGAGAGCTTTGAAGGCCAGTCTATTTGGCATGACCCTGTAGAAGAACCTTGATAGTGGTCATAGTGGACATGGCAATGAATAAGCCAGCGTATACCTGAGTCTATTCTGCCTCCTTTCAGTGTTGTCAACACTATACACTGGACCCTGGCCCTGAAGATTAAGCTGGACACAGAGAGTGAAGTGGATGGACAAATACAGCTCTGCTGTAATGCCTTGCTGATATACAGCGACAATGACAATGTTCACTGGCTTGTGTGTCACTGTGGCGGGGTGAAGAATCACACACGACAAGGGGACTCAAGAAAGTCAAGAAAAACCCTGGAGGGTGGATTTTATTTGTGAAGTGGTGTAAGTGGGTAGTGCGGTGCTCCGTGCTGTGCTCCAAATCACTCCTCTTGTGTCCTAGAAGCTGTGGGTCGGTGTCGTGCTCTTTGTGCTCGGGCAGACCGGTCACACACTGCTTTCTGGTAGGAAAGGAGATAGAATAGCATTAGTCACGGAGGCTTCTTGAGAAAAACTCCCCACAATGTGCTTGTATAACAGCTTTTAAAGGGCGGTGGCTGATGACTCTCACGTGTGGCCGGTCTGCCGGTAATGCGGGGTGCAGGTGTCCCTCCTTTGTTGCCAGGGCGACACTGATGAAGGCTCGGGACACGTGTCACACTCCCCCCCCCAAGCGTTGTCCTGGTCCTCCTACACAATGGGGAAGCTGGGGGTGGGCGGGAGGTGAACCCTGACAGACCTGCGAAAGCTGCCCAGCCACAGGAGAGTCCGTCGGCGTTGGCGTTGGCCGTCCCTGCCCGATGTTGTATGTCGAAGTGGAAGTCCTGGAGCGCCAGGAACCATCGAGTCACCTGTGCGTTGCTATCCTTCGCAACCGTTCGAGATGTTCCTCCCAGCTCTCCGCATGGACGATGACGTCGTCCAGGTAGGCCGCAGCGTAGGCCTGGTGGGGCCGCAATAGGACGTCCATCAAACGTCCATGCAGGCCGAAGGGGAGAACCCGGTATTGCCAGTGGCCGCTAGGGGTCGAAAATGCGGTCTTTGGTTTTGCAGTCTCAGTCACCGGCACCTGCCAATATCCCTTGGTGAGGTCGAGCGTGGAAATGAACCGGGCTCTCCCCAGCCGGTCTATCAGCTCGTCCACCCGTGGCATGGGGTATCCGTCGAATTCGGAGACTTTGTTTAGTCGACGGAAGTCTTACAGAAGCGGAGGGTGCCGTCCGGCTTCGGGACCATGACGATAGGGCTGGACCATGGGCTTTGTGATGGTTCAATTACCCCTAACTTCAGAATCTCCTGTACGTCTTCCTCGATGGCATGTCGCCGAGCCTCCGGAAACACGGTAGGGCTGCTGCCTAACGATGGTACCCACCGTTTCAGGAGGTTGATGTGGTAAAGCTGTTCTTCCCATCGGCGGCCGGGCTGGCGAATTCGGTAGGTGATCGGTCCGACTTTCTCGGTTACGGTGTACGGCCCTTGCCAGGTGGCCAGGAACTTGCAGGCGGCTGTTGGGACCAGAACCATCACGTAGTCTCCTGGCTGGAATTCCCGTGGTTGGGCTGCCCGGTTGTAGTGACGTTGCTGGGCTTGTTGAGCCTTTGTGAGGTGTTCCCGGACTAACGGCATCACTCTGTCTATTCTCTCCCTCATGTCCCATATGTGCTTGATCGTGGAGCAATGGGCTGCCGGTTGCTGTTCCCACGCTTCTCTTGCTATGTCCAGGACTCCTCGCGGTTGGCGGCCGAACAAGAGCTCGAAGGGGGTAAAACCGGTGGAGGCCTGAGGTACCTCCCGGATTCCGAAGAGCACATAGGGTAGCATCCGGTCCCAGTCACGTTTGTCTTCGGCAGCCACGCGGCGAAGCATCTGTTTAAGGGTCTGGTTGAACCATTCAACCAATCCATCCGTTTGCGGATGGTAGACGGTGGTTTGGAGCTGTTTGACCCTCAGGAGGCGACAGAGGTCAGCCATTAGCCGGGACATGAACGGCGTGCCCTGGTCAGTCAGTATCTCCGCTGGGATGCCGACTCGGCTACATAGGAGGAACAGCTCCTGGGCGACGGCCTTGGATGTGGCCTTACGGAGAGGGATCGCTTCCGGGTACCGGGTGGCATAGTCGACTATCACCAGGATGTGTTCGTGGCCTTGGGCGGACTTTGGCAGCGGCTCTATCAGGTCCATTCCGATGCGCTCAAAGGGCACCTCGATGATTGGCAGCGGAATCAGCGGGCTGGGGGGAGGTGTTTTTGGGGAGGTCTGTTGGCAGGTCGGACATGCCTGACAGAAGCGTTTCACATTGGCCTCCAGGCCAGGCCAGTGGAAACGGTCTCGTATGCGCTGGGTGGTGTAGTGAACTCCGAGGTGGCCGGCCATCGGGTGAGCGTGGGCCAGTTCCATTACGATCTCCGTCTTGTTTCGTGGGACTACCAATAGCGTTTTTTCCTCCCCCCTCCGCTGAGCAACACAGTAAAGCAGGCCATTTTGGACGACGAAGTGAGGGACCGGATGGGGCGCTGGCAGGACCTCTTTCCTCTCGATCACCCGCACTTGTGTCCAGCAGTGCTTGAGGCGGTCGTCCCCATGTTGCTCTTTCGCGAACGCGCCCCCTCCCGATATCTGTTGGAACACATCATAATATAGGTTAGAATTTTGTGAGGGGGACTCACTATCTCTGGCGCTGTCTGATGCCAGCAACACGGGGCGTCGGCGGAGGTTTCGCCTCGGTTTCCGTCGACGGTGGTTCCCGGCAGGGCTGACAGGCTGGCTGGCAGCGGCGAGGAGGCGGTCAAAACCGGGCCAGTCTCTCCCGAGGAGGACGGGGACGGGCAGGTCCTTTACGATCCCAACTTCCACTGGCCAGGTTCTTTGAGGTGCCGCGATGTTTATCCGCCGTGCGGGCACCTGTCGCATGTCCCCATGGACGCAGGTGATGGATAGAAGGGCTTTTGACTTGGTTCGTTGGGGAAGGACGGCCGGTTGTATGAGTCTGACGGCGCTGCCAGAGTCGAGGAGAGCTGGGAAAGGCCTTCCGTTTATCTTCACCTTCGTCTGTGGAGCGGCATGGGGTGGTTCGCGATGGAGTGCGCAGCCTGCCAGCCAAGCCCGATTTGGAGAGCGGGGTGGTTCCGTAAGCATGGGCTCATCTTGGGGGCTGGGAACCGCTGGCCTGTTTACCGGTCGCGGGGTACCCTCCGGCGTGCGTCGCTCCTGGACCACCCTCCGGGGAAAAGGCGGCACTCGCTCCCTCGCCTCTCGATGTAGGGTGGCATCCGCCAGCTCGATGGCCTCCACAACTTCCCCAATGGTGAGTGGATTTCGCATCCCAGCCGCTTGCCTGAGGGAGCGAGGGAGGGCCCGGAGAAGCTTGTCCACGATGACTCGTTCAGCGACCTGACTGGCGGTGGGGCTCCCGACGAGTAGCCAATGTTGAGTTCGGCCGCCTGGGCGTGGGCCGGCAATCGGGCCTTATACTCCCAGTCCTGGAATAGTTGGGCGGCACAGATGGGTAAGAGACCGACTCGGGCCAGGATCTCCTTCCGCAGCTCCTCGTACGATTCACTTTTCTCCAGGGGCAACGCGAAGTAGGCGCGTTGTGCCTCCCCGTTTAGAAGGGGGGCGAGAATCCGTGCCCATTCTTCCTGCGGCCAGTCTTCCCGGAGCGCAATGGCTTCAAACATTTGCAGATAGTGCTCGATGTCGTCGTGGACGGTCATTTTGGGTAGTAATTGTGTGGCCTGCATGCGGGGGTCCGGCAGCGGGACTCGCTGGGCAGCGGCGACACGGAGCTCGGCGAGTTCCCGCGCTGTCTTGCCTTGTCGGGAGGCCATATGCTCCATGATCTGTTGCTGGCGGATGCTCACCTCCGTTAGGTGTTTTAACAGCTCTTACATGATCGGAGTGGGGAGGAGCGGCCGCCTAGACAGAATGGAAAAAAAACCTAAACAAATTTAGTCCACGTGCTGGAGGGGTAGCTTGTCGGCGATTTTTCACTCTCCTGCCCGCATTCTCCACCAGTGTGGCGGGGTGAAGAATCACACACGACAAGGGGACTCAAGAAAGTCAAGAAAAACCCCGGAGGGTGGATTTTATTTGTGAAGTGGTGTAAGTGGGTAGTGCGGTGCTCCGTGCTGTGCTCCTAATCACTCCTCTTGTGTCCTAGAAGCTGTGGGTCGGTGTCGTGCTCTTCGTGCTCGGGCAGACCGGTCACACACTGCTTTCTGGTAGGAAAGGAGATAGAATAGCATTAGTCACGGCGGCTTCTTGAGAAAAACTCCCCACAATGTGCTTGTACAACAGCTTTTAAAGGGCGGTGGCTGATGACTCTCAGGTGTGGCTGGTCTGCCGGTAATGCGGGGCGCAGGTGTCCCTCCTTTGTTGCCAGGGCGACGCTGATGAAGGCTCGGGACACGTGTCACAGTCACAAAAGAAGTATGTATGTAATTGGACCATCTTGGTTTTCCACTAGAAAGTGAAACAATAAATACAACTTTTGCTCTCTCAGTCGAGAAGCACTGGTGCTGCATTTCTTTGTTAAGGGAGCACTTGCAATAGAAAGCCACTGCAGTCCTCATGAGCAACATGAGGTTGGAGTGGGATTCGCCATAGGGCTGGAGAGATGACCAGATGCAGAAGGAAACATAGGGGTTAGTAAAAGACCTATAGCCACTAGTGTGGCACTAGCTCCCAAAGAGGGGGACCTGTAAGACAGGAAGTAGCAGATGCTGGTTAGGGTTCGGAAATGGCAGCAGTGAGAGGTCTATGTAGCTGATTAACCAGTGCCTTGATAATATCAATGGCATGGGGAAGATCTGAACATGCTGAGTTAATAGTCAGCGATCTAGGCTTTTATCATGCAATAACTAAGCAGATGTAGCAGAACTCAGATGTGGCTGGTTTAGAAGACAGATGAGTAACAACAACAGGTATGAAGTGCCAGGCAGAGATAGTAATGGCAGTATATGATGATGAAGGTAAGTATTCCCAGTAAACTGAGAGAGTTATTTACAGTCTGTGTGTGAGACTGGACAGTGATTGTGCGTATGTGTGTGTGTGTGTGTGTGTGTATTTGTAGCGTCCTTGTTTATTGAGCTGAGTGGATAAGGGGTGGATGAGTCAGAGAGTGAATGTTTGCCAATATACAGTATGTTGATATTGTATATGTAAATATAACAGATAAACATGTATGTTAAACATTAATAAGAAAAACGTGTATATGCATACAGCATTTTTGTAGATGTGTTCTTTTTTATAAACATGCATATATAAATTAGGTATACTGTATATTGTTAATGGTAACACAGTTCTCACTATTAATTAATTACTTATTAGCATGCCTATTATTAACATAGCCTCTTTATTAGTACTTATAAATCATTTATTCTACATGGCCACACCCTACCCAATACCTAAACTTAACAACTACCTTACTAACTATTAATAAGCAGCAAATTAAGAGTTTATTGAGGCAAAAGTCATAGTTAATGGTTTGTTAATAGTGAGAATTAAACCTTAAAATAAAGTGTGACCTTGTCAATATATACATCTAAAAAAAAAGATTTTAGAAATATTTGTGCATCTATAAATTTACTATACTTTTATAATTTACATTACCTTTATACCTTTATCTTCATATATCCAGAGTATGTTTAAATGTGATAATATATAGCAGTATACTAACATGGTAATACCGCTCTTGGGAAAAATGTCATATATTACATTTCTGTATGGGAAAAGACAGCAAACATCAATAAACCTCTGAAAACTGGTGTCTACCCAGACTTGTCCTCATTAAAAGTAGCTTGCTGCCATTAAGCCATAATCAGTTTGTCATTATTGCACTCAATGAAATAATGGAAATAAAGTGCAGTAACTAAAAGGGGAGTGGGGGCGTGGTGTTTGTGTGCTGGCTGGGAATTGGGCAGTGCAGACTTCAGAAGGTCCAGGAAAAGGTTGGTCATAATTAAAACGCAGTTCATCTTAAACTTTATGCTCATTCAGGTCTGTGGGCATGGCTGTCCTGTTGCACCCCACCCGGTACTTCAAAGATACCTTTGTGGGTAGGTCCATAGGGAGAGACCAGTCTCCTAAGGAGGGAGACATTATAAGATTTTATGGCAGTGGTGATGAAGCCCCCAAAAATGGCTTTGGGAAGATTAATATTATACAAGGCTGAATGTTGAATGCTGAATTATGGCAGAGCGTATAAACTTATAATGTATAGCCATAATATAATATATACTGTATATATATATATATATATATATATATAATATAGGCTGTATCCAGATCAGATGGTCACTGCAGCCACCCGGTTCCAGTCCATATCCAGACCAGACAGTGGATCAGCAACTAGAGACAACCTCAACAGCCCTGTATGTCAGTGGAGACTATGTCAACTAGATGAGCCCCAGAGACAGATCCCCTCCGAAGACCTCGTCACCTAGACGGCCATTGGGATAAGAACACGGGAACCAGATGATTCCTCTGCACAATCTGACTTTGTTGCAGCCTAGAATTAAACTGCTGGTTTCGTCTGGCCAGTGGAGAACAGAACACTATTTCGAGACTAGGGCTGTCGCGATAACCGCAATACCGCAATACCGCGCTATTGACGAGCATAACCGCAGAGGAATGCAACAACCACAGGAACTGCGATATTTGAGACGATATTTCAGTGTTTTCTTTTTCATAAGGTTACGCACTTAGTGCACCGAATATTACTAATGATAACAATGTGTATCATGCTGATTTGCACAGAGGCTCAGTAAATTTGCACTTAATAAGCCTAAACAGACAGCGAATGAGAGAGAGATCGACTGATCACGTGTGATTACCTGTGTCTGTCCTTCAGGCCAAGTCATATGTGAAAACAGGTTGTCATGTCCAAGGAAAGCGAAATAGCATCGACGCTCTGATGGTCAGCTGAGCCTTTAAAAGTGGCGCTCAAAGTTAAAATGATTTAAACAGCGTGTTTCATTACAAATCTCTGAATGAATCAGCGCTTTTAACGTGTAGTTGAATGAACGGTTTAAAGGCTCACTCAAAGACAGTCTCTTGCCGCCACCTTGAGGCGAAACAATGAAGCTGAACTGACTGAAGGCCCGTCTAGAACACGCAGGTGAAATATTAACAGAAAAAGTATCTTGTCAGTCAAATTCGAGGATCAGAACTAACATATATATATATATATATATATATATATATATATATATATATATACAGGCTAACAATATACTAATGATCTTGTCAGGTTTAAGTTTTGTTATGTGGACCGTTATTTTGTCGTCTCTTGTGTTTATTTCACTTCCTGTTTCTACGCGATTTAGTTTCGGTTTTATTGCTTTCTGAAAATGACCTCCTTAGATCGTAACACATACACACACAGATTATATATATATATGCGCTATTGAGCCACTCAAAATTACCGCAAGGGAAATTCCTTAACCGAGACAGCCTTATTCGAGACACTATTTCCCAGTTTAATACTGTAAAGCTGCTTTGACACAATCTGCATTGTAAAAAAAGTGCTATAAAAAATAATGGTAAAAAAAAAAAAGGCATGGCAATGCATGGCAAGAAAAATGCCACCACCAACAAAGGGGAAGTTAACCAAACACTCAATGAATACATTAACAAAACTTGTTGGTTTAATGTCTAGCCAGAGTAAGACGGGTAGGTTAAATGTGACACTTTACACAGCTATAAACAGGCTGCAATTGGCACTAATTGGTGGTTGTGATAAATACACAACAATACCAGTAATTAACCCCTTCTGCCACAATTGTGTGAGTATGTGGACCAGAGTTGATTGATTTTATACTCTCTTTGCTTTTATTGTTGACAGTTTATACTCTTGTTGGAAGGCCTTCAACAAGGAGGCAGGGAATTGTTCTTTTCAGACAGAAGAGCATCATGGAGGTTAAGAACTGACCTGACATTGGGTGATGGGTATTGGCTTGCTGTTACACTTTACAATTCAGCCCAAAAGTATGGACATTGTCCAGACCAGTCAAGTTCTTCCACATCAGACTCAGTAAACATTTCCTTTTTAATTTTTTTTCTTTTTTTTTTTTCTGTATGGACCTTACATTGTACAAGGGCTTTGAAGTTAGAAAAGAAAAGGTAGGCTTATTCTGCTACAAATCTTGATCTAATTTTATGCAACTGTTAGTAATGGGTTTATCACACATAGCCAAACATCTTATTAGAAGAAGATATCCACATATTTTGAGTCATGTCATGTAATTGAGGTGAGGTTACCAGGGTCTTAAGACTCAGAACACTTCAGAAATATTACTTCAATATATATATTATACAAATATTATTTATATAACTGAATTCAGAAAGTATTTCCCCCCATGTTATGTTTCAGCCTAATACTAAACATGCAAATATGCAAATAATTTTATTACATCACTCTATACATACCCCATAATGACAAAGCAAAAATGAGTATTCAGTATTCAGAACCTTTGCTTTGAGACTACCTCAGGTGCATTCAGTTTCTCCTTATTTGTTTGGGGAACGTTATTTTTCTGCAGCATGGGTTACCAAGAGCACAGTGGCCTCCATAATTCTTTAATGGAAAATGTTTGGAACAACTAGAACTCTTCCTAGAATTGGCTGTCTAAGCAATTAGGGAAGAAGGGCCTTGGTAAGAGAGGTGACCAAGAACCTGATGGTCACTCTGGCCGAGCTTCAGAGATGATGTGTGGTAAAGGAGAAACTTGCAGAAGCTTGCATTCCACTCTGCTTGATGGAACAATGTCCTCAAAAATTCCAAGCATGATGTCTGAAGGAAACCAGGCTCTGCTTATCACCTTGGCAAAACTAACCCAATGATGAAGCACGATGGTGTTACTAGCATCATGCTCTGATGGTATTTTTCAGAGGCAGAGACAAAAGAAGGAAGGATAGCTGAGTGCAACTGAATACAGTACAACAAGAACCTTAATGAATACCTGGTCCAGAGTGCTCAGCAGCTCAGGCTAAGTCGAAGGTTCACCTGCCAATAACCCTAAGCACACAGCCAAAACAGAGGACAACTCTATGACCTAGCCAGAGACTGGACTTGAACCCATTCAAACCTCTTGGAGAAACCTGGAAATGACCGTTCACTGGTGGTCCATATCCATCCTGACCGAGCTTGAGAGAATCTGAAGAAAATAATGGCAGAAAATCCCCAAATCCAGGAGTGCAAAACATGTCACATCATACTCAAAGGTACTTAAGGCTGTAATCACTGCTGTAATGGTGAATTTTGTATGCCTACTATTAAGAACTCGGTCCACCTTTATAAGATATCCAAATTAGCCTTTGCACTGGATTTAGCTTCTGCAAGTCAACTCAACTCTCACCCCTCCTTACCCACTCTTGTGCTCCTGCTCCTCCACCCTCCCCCATTTGCGTCTGCCGTAAATGACGTTAATATAGGGAACCCAGACTGTAATTAGATCACATAGACTGGGATAAGTATTAAAGACATTAGAGTAAGTGAATGAGTCTGGGACTGCAGGCTATTGTAGATGGGAAGGATATAACATATCACGCAGACAAACAAATCAAGATTTTACCGTAAACCTGTAAAATTATGTATCAACCATCTACTAAATAATTATTTTAAATGAGTGTATTTAAAATATCTGTGTAACCCCTCAGAATGTTAATGAATTAAAGTGGCAGTTAGTAAAAAAGTAAATATTCATCAGTTCATTCCAAGCCCATTTTATGGATACTGTGGTTTCTCCGAAATTGAAGAAAAAAAAAACAAACAAACAAAAAAAAAAACACACATAAAAGTATCAAAAAGTGGTTCATAATACTTCTTCTGAAGTTTTAGGTGAGGAACTGACCAAAATTTGTTATTGATAGTATTACATACAACAGCAAACTACAACTCCTAAATAGCTCTCAGGTTAGTTAATGTAATTTTCCATACCGCATAACATAGCCTTGTGGATGCATCACAAAATGTATGGATGTGACCAAAAGTGGTGTTGTTAATTAATTCTGCAAATTTTCCATTAATTTCTACCAGTTTGTCCTATTCATGCAAATGTGTGAACCAACTGCAAACATTATTGGCAGTCATTATGTTTTTGACAATGCAATTAGTCAATTACAGTGAAGTGGAAGCACTGCCTTCAGTATGATTTTCACCCAGATTTCACTATTACTCCTCCCACATTTGGACATGTTTGGACATTACTTGCAAATGAGTGATTTGTACATTATCAATCTCATATTTCGTACTCGATTATTTTCACATTCCATTTTTTTATTTTTAGGATATCTCATCTGCCTCCTGGGACAGAACACTCCTAACATAGTGTTGCTGATTTTGCTGCCGTCTGAGCACTGATAATTGCAGCACAGTATGTGTTATGCTGAAAAGGCTTGTGTGGAGGGAAGCAAAGCAGTGTGTGTGTGTGTATTTGTGATATTATTTATGCTGACCTGCTGGTAATATGAAGTGATGTTAGTAAAGCTGCCTGATCTCAGGCCCTGCTCTTAAAACTGATGTGTCTGGAAGCAGTAAGTGCTCTAAGGGGCTTCAAGTGTGTGTGTGGAGATATGGAGAGAAGCGGGAATATGGAGAAATGGAGAGTGTGGAGAGGGAATATGTAGAAATCAAAATGGGAATGATAGGCTGAGAGAGAGAGAGAGAGAGTTAGAGAGAGTCCAAGTACACACACTGTCAGATGAAAAACTTGTGGACAGGAGGTCACCATGGCAACGGCAAAGCCCAAAGGCTTGTTACCGAAACCCGGTTAATTATGGAGAGGGAAAGATAGCTTTATTTCTCTCTTGTGGCAGCTCTCCTTCTATCCATCTTTCCATCCATCCACCCCTCCTGGAAAAAGACATAGAAGGTGAATGAAAAAAAGAGAGATAAAAAACAAAGAAATATTGTGAGCGCACACACTGCCAGACAGTTGTAATATATAGATGAATAAAAATGTTTCTGTGTGTGTGTTACATGTCTAGACCTAAGGCAGAGGAATCCAATCTGTCCACCACCAAGAGGCGAAGCGTGTTTATGTGGACAGACTGCTGATACTGCTTCAGAATGTGCAGACATTCATGTAGAAATACAGGGGTGAGATTCTGTAGACTCCGCAGCCTCGTGTGCACAGCAAACTCCGTACAGTAAGTGTTTAACCAAAAATGAAAATTCTGATCATTCATACTCACCCTCATACTGTTCTGCTTTCTTACTTCTGTGAAACAGAAGTTGTTCAGATTTGTTTGATACAAAGCAGTAGTTTATTCATGTCTTTTGAACACTTATGAGAGGTTTGCTTGAGGAACATAATTTTTAAGTAATTATTCATACAGTCGTTATAAATCTGTAGCTTTCAAATGTCGTACAGTCTTGTGTGTCTTCATACTTGGTCAGTTTTGTGTCAGGTTTGATGCCAAACCCAGTTTGGGTTGTCAACATATTCAAATCCATTTAGGTCCTCTTGTTGAGCTCTGATGATAAATTAACTGAAATTTACAGAAATTATTTACTGATAAATGTGAGACATTCTGGGAATGTTGTGGGGAACGCTCATTTCTGTAATGTGCAATCAATCAATCAATCAATCAATCAATCAACAAAAACAAACAATGTTATATTTACTTTTGATTAAAAAACAAAAACAAAAACAAACAACAATCAACAAAAATACCCATCATTTTCCCCAAAGATTGACTTTTAACCTTCATGTTGTATTCCAGTCATTTTGACCCAGAGAGGATTTAATTTTTCCCCAAAATGCTAGTTCATTTTATCACACTGGACTAAATCTTACTGACTTTGCTCACACAGTGTATACCAACTTTTCAGTAGTACTACTACTACTAATAATAATTTTATTATTTATAATTTTATTGTTGTATTACTTTTTATTTTTATTTTCTGGCCTAAAAATGCTTAGAAATTTCTAGTTTTGTTATATTATTACAGTACCAATCTTTTTATGAATTTGTTTTCGTTCAATTAACACAGGTTTTAAGTGGGATTGATCATAGGCCTAATTTATCTGAGCTTATGCACATTGAACATTGCCAAAATTATACACAAATAATACCTTTTTCCCTTAAAAACCAATTTCAGATCAATGAGGCCTACAATTAATTACAGTTATTAATTACAGTTCCAAAAAGAAATAGAAATAGAAAACCAATTGACACAAATATCGAATCCAAGATTTGATGGTAATTTACTGTAGCAATGAGAAATTTTCAAGCAAATTTTAAAAGGCCAGTCATTTCTGATCAGTAACACCAAATTTGGTATAGAATTTTCAGCTCAGCACAAGGGTTAATGCCAAATAGATAAATATGTTAACTGTGTTAAACAGATTCATCACATTCATTTAATCTCTTAAGTGATTGGCAGTCCTATCCCCTAAAGCATTGATTAACTTCACCATCCCTAATTTTGAATGTATTATAATAATGATGATATATCTAACAACAATGGGTCAGTTGATCTTTTGGACAAAGAACAAGTCTATGTGTTTAAGCAATCATTATATCATCATTATCTTGCATTAGTCCTTACATGAAAAACCCATAATCCATGAGTAACCATGATTCCCTGGAGCAACGTACTTAAGCCTGCAGGTTAGCCCAGGGTACTGTCCCTGCAATTTGCTTTTTACAAGCTGCTTTGGGTACAAAAAAAAAAAAAAAAGCATCTGTTATGACTAGTAGCCAAAAAGACTCCAAATTACCACTTCTTCCTAACATGAATAAAATAATTCACAAATGCTATTTCTTAATAATTTTCTGGCCAGCTGTGACTCAAACCAGAGACCTTCATGCTGTAAGACGACAATGTTACCTACTAAGCCACAGTGCCACCAAATCCCTTTTTATATTTTTAAGATAAGCAGGTATTGAAGTATGACCACTACAAATATTTTAACCTATATGAAATAGACTTCAGTTCTTCAAAGGAGAAGTTCACCAAAATGTCTAAATTTTGTCATTCTACCAGTAGCCTGCATCATTCTTCAGAACATCCTTCACAGAAAAAAGAATGTCATGCATGATTGGATGGAGTGAAATTAAAAAGTTTAGCAGTTTCGTGATAGTAACTTGACAAGGAAACATACGTTAAGGGAGAAAGGGACTAGAAAAGCCAGTGACCTCACCTTCACTCTAGTATAATCAATAAATGAGAGTGAATGAGGAACAGAGAGAGAAAGAGAGTAGCAAAACCTACATTGCATTTTTCCCCCCTCTAAGGGCTTGTATATGACATATTACAGCTCATGAAATACATACATTAAATCATTAATGTGTTTTGGGAATATGCTTACCTGTGTGGAGAACACCACAGATGGACTTGTCTCAAAGGAGTACTGCTTCCTGTAGAGAACACAACATGGCCTCCATCTCATAAACTAACAGTACATCTCTGCCAGCCACACCAACCTTTATTAATGGAGACACCATAATAGCCTTTTTAAAAGCTAGCTGTTTTGAAGTGTGTAATTTCTGCACCAACTAGACCAACTAGAACATCAAGCTGGTTTTGCATTTTCAGATGAAAATGTAAGTGGTGCTTACAAAATTTCCTGCCACAATCCAGTTGTCTGTGCAGTGCTTGGTAGTTCTGGATGGTTGAATGGTTGCCCACTCTGAAGTGCAGTTCTGGTCATTATGGCTCTGGCATCAAAGTAAATGTATATTGCATTTGGTATCATGCTGTATCGCATGCCTATATAATTTCTCTAATAATTGCTATTTTTCCCACACCCCCCTCTGACTGGAAGAGGTGGAGGTACTGGTCTGCTCATCTATAATGATTGGAAATTTAATCCTTTAACATCTCTGGATATCATTTGAATCACAATCACCCACTGTCTTAAAATCCATTTTGTAGTTGTTTATCAAACCCCAAGTCTGCTAGGTAAATTCTTAGAGGAGTTAGATGTGTTGCTCTCAAACTTCCCTGAGGATAATACTCCTTATGATTGGAGACTTCAACGTCCACCTAGATAAACCTCAGGCTGCAGACTTCCACTCTCTGCTTGCCTCTTTTAATCTCTAGTGAGTGTTAACTGTGGCTACTCACAAATCAGGTAACCAACTGGACCTTATTTACACACGCTACTGCCCCACTGCTCATGTGCTGGTTATTCCACTGCACACCTCAGATCACTTCCTCCTTACTCTCAACATGGTTCCTGATACAACACATACACATGTAAACTTTTAATGTAACCTATGCTCACGCTCACCCTCTCGGCTGTCTGCTATGGTTTCATCTTCACTTCCTCCCCTTAAACAGTTCTCATCACTTGATACTGACAGTGCTACTGACACTCTCTGCTCCACTCTGACGTCTTGTTTAAACACAGTCTGCCTCTCTTCCAGGCCAGCCCGTACCACCCCTTATGCCCCTAGCTATCTGATGTTCTCCACAAACATCCCTCTGAACTCTGAACATTCTGAACACAACAAAATTAACAATTTTGTCTAACTCTTGCATGCTATTTAAAACATTTTCTTCCCTCCTCTGTCCTCCGCCTCCTTTCCTCAGCTTTAACGGTTGATGACTTTGCTACATTTTTCATTAATAATATTACAACTATCAGTGCTCAATTCTCCACATCACAAACTGTCAAACACATCTTAACAGCAAATATACACTGGCTCATGTCCTTCTCTCCACTCTCATAGGCAGAAGTCTCCAAACCATCAGAAGTCTCCTTTCCAATCATCCTACTACTTGTCCACTTGATCCTATTCCATCTAATCTCCTTCAAGCCATTTCTCTTCCAGTTGTACCTGTACTCACTCACATCATTAACACTGGTGTCTTTCCCTCAGCATTTAAACAGGCTCGGATAACCCCACTACTTAAGAAACCCACTCTTAACCCCGCACTTTTAGAAAACTACAGATTAATATCCCTTCTTCCTTTCATTGCAAAAAACAAAACATTTGAACAAGTAGTGTTCAACCAAGTCTAAGCTTACTCTCACAGAACAACCTTCTGGACAGCGACCAGTCTGGCTTCAGAAATGGACATTCAATCAAGACTGGCCTGCTCTTGGTTGCTGAAGCCCTAAGACTGGCAAGAACAGCTTCCAAATCCTCAATACTTATCTTTCTGGATGTGCCCGCTGCTTTTGGCATGGTTAATCACCAGATCCTCCTGACAACCCAAATGGAACAGGGCATCTCAGGTACCGAACTCCAGTGGTTTGAGTCTTATCTCTCAGATAGGTCCTTCAAGGTATCTTGGAGGAGTAAGGTGTCCAAGTTGCAAATTCTAGCTAGTGGGGTGCCTCATGGCTCAGTTCTTGGTCCACTTCTCTTCTTTATCTACATGGCATTACTAGGTTCTGTCATTCAAAACCATGGCTTTTCATATCACTGCTATGCTGATGACACTCAACTCTACCTATCATTCAATTTTGATGATCGAACGACAGCTGCTTGCATCTCAGCATGTCTAACAGACATTTCTTGCTGGATGAAGAACCATTACCTTCAACTCAGCCTTGCCAGGACAAAACAGCTTGTGGTTTTAGCCAACCCAACACTTCATCATAATTTCTCCATCCAGCCAGGCACATCAACCATAACTCCTTCTAGGACAGCCAGGAACCTTGGAGTTGTGATTGATGATCAACTGAATTTCACAGACAACATTGCTAAAACGGCAGATTTCCTTATACAACATTAGGAAGATCAGAGTCTTTCTACTGGAATGTGCTAAATAACTCCCCGTGCAAGCTCTTGTTCTGTCCAGGCTGGACAATTGCAATGCTCTCTTGGTAGGTCTTCCAGCATGTTCTATCAAACATCTGCAACTCAGGTCTAATAAACTTGACTACGACATGTGTGTAGACTGTATGATAATGACACCTCCCATAGGAAAAATGTATTGCTCAGTGCTTGATTTTCATAAGCTCAGGAGACTTAGATGAGATTCTCATATATCTCTCATTTTAGTATTAACAACATTTCAGATGTTTCTTCTAAAATTTCTTTGGAGAAATAGAATTAGACACAAATGAGACATGAGCAATATTTGAGAAAAAAATAATAAAAACAGTCAAAACACAATGTGGTGGAAGAAACGTAGAATATCTCTTTATTGTCTTGCTGCAATCTCTATCAAGACTCCAATATTGAAATATTTTATTGCTCAGTGGTTGCTCTTTCTAAGCTCATGAGACTTAGTTTTGATTCTCATATGTCTCATTTTAGTATCAATAGTGTTTTCGATGTTTGTTCTAAAATTCTTTAGGAGAAATTAAAGTAGACATAAATGAGACATGAGAAAGTTCTGAAAGAAAGGAATCCAAAATGACAATGGGAGAGAAACGTGTGAGAAACATGGGGGATCTCTTTATTGTCTTGCTGTAATCTCTTGCAAGACTCCATTATAAAAATGTTTTCATTTTTCATGTTTTTATGTTTTCATGCTAATCATTTAAATAGCATTAAACAGTTCAGAATATTAAGGGTTACTAGTTTAAATCTCTCTCACAATGGTCTCCTTTAAAGCTTTAGAAGAGATCTCAACAACTTTACACACCATGCTCAGATTTTTTTCTCCTAATCTAAAGACTGCTGGTCTCATACTTGTCTCCTCCAATGTTTCAAATAAGATCTCAACAACATCACACACTGTCCTCAGATATTTCTCCTTAGCTAGAGACGCTGGATCTCTCCCATGTGTCTCCTGAAATGTTTAGAAGATATCTCAACAAAATCACACGCTCAGATGTTTCTCCTTAGCTAGAGACTCTGGATCTCTCAAATGTGTCTCCTCAAAAGTTTAGAAAAGATCTCAACAACATTACACATTGTGCTCAGATTTTTCTCCTACAATAAAGACTTCTAAATGCTCTCACATTTGTCTCCTCTAAATCTCAGAAGTGATCTCAATAACTTTACAAAGTGTGCACCAAGTCAAATGCCTCAATATGAGCTCTTAAGAACATTTCTATAATATGTATTAATAATCAAATTAGTCAATTAATAATCAAGACTGAGTCATAAGCCATTTATGTGCCTTTCAGCAAAGAAAGCTCCAGGGTTACATTTTCTGTAAATCAGTTTTGATTAAGACATCTGGTACATTACTATTTCCAATAACAAATTATGTGCCTAAGTACATAAACATTATCCTATAAAAAGTTTTCCCCCTTTATTTAGAGACTTCCAAGTACTTGACTTGGTGCACACTTTGTAAAGTTATTGAGATCTCTTCTAAAGCTTTACAGGAGACAAATATGAGACCCCCAGATTACAGGTGCATCTCAATAAATTAGAATGTCATGGAAAAGGGCATTTATTTCAGTAATTCAACTCAAATTGTGAAGCTCGTGTATTAAATAAATTTAATGCACACAGACTGAAGTAGTTTAAGTCTTTAGTTCTTTTAATTGTGATGATTTTGGCAACAAATTAGAATACTTCATAAGACCAATAAAAAAAAACAAAAAAAAAAACATTTTTAGTGAATTGTTGGCCTTCTGGAAAGTATGTTCATTTACTGTATATGTACTCAATACTTGGTTTATGGCACTGCTGAGGTGGAAGCCCAGGTTTCTTTGACAGTGGCCTTCAGCTCATCTGCATTTTTTGGTCTCTTGTTTCTCATTTTCCTCTTGACAATACCCCATAGATTCTCTATGGGGTTCAGGTCTGGTGAGTTTGCCGGCCAGTCAAGCACACCAACACCATGGTCATTTAACCAAGTTTTGGTGCTTTTGGCAGTGTGGGCAGGTGCCAAATCTTTAAAAATCTTTAAAAAGCTGGTCAGCAGAAGGAAGCATGAAGTGCCCCAAAATTTCTTGGTAAACGGGTGCAGTGACTTTGGTTTTCAAAAAACACAATGGACCAACACCAGCAGATGACATTGCACCCCAAATCATCACAGACTGTGGAAACTTAACACTGGACTTCAAGCAACTTGGGCTATGAGCTTCTCCACCCTTCCTCCAGACTCTAGGACCTTGGTTTCCAAATGAAATACAAAACTTGCTCTCATCTGAAAAGATGACTTTGGACCACTGGGCAACAGTCCAGTTCTTCTTTCTTCTCCTTAGCCCAGGTAAGACGCCTCTGACGTTGTCTGTGGTTCAGGAGTGGCTTAACAAGAGGAATACAACAACGGTAGCCAAATTCCTTGACACGTCTGTGTGTGGTGGCTCTTGATGCCTTGACCCCAGCCTCAGTCCATTCCTTGTGAAGTTCACCCAAATTCTTGAATCGATTTTGCTTGACAATCCTCATAAGGCTGCGGTTCTCTCGGTTGGTTGTGCATCTTTTCTTCCACACTTTTTCCTTCCACTCAACTTTCTGTTAACATGCTTGGATACAGCACTCTGTGAACAGCCAGCTTCTTTGGCAATGAATGTTTGTGGCTTACCCTCCTTGTGAAGGGTGTCAGTGATTGTCTTCTGGACAACTGTCAGATCAACAGTCTTCCCTATGATTGTGTAGCCTAGTGAACCAAACTGAGAGACCATTTTGAAGGCTCAGGAAACCTTTGCAGATGTGTTGAGTTGATTAGCTGACTGGCATGTCACCATATTCTAATTTGTTGAGATAGTGAATTGGTGGGTTTTTGTTAAATGTGAGCCAAAATCATCACAATTAAAAGAACCAAAGACTTAAACTACTTCAGTCTGTGTGCATTGAATTTATTTAATACACGAGTTTCACAATTTTAGTTGAATTACTGAAATAAATGAACTTTTCCATGTCATTATAATTTATTGAGATGCACCTGTATTTACCTAAAGAGAAAAATCTAAGCACAGTATGTGATGTTGTTGAGATCTCTAATCTAAACTTTTGAGGTGACAAATGTGAGAGATCCAGAGTCTGTAGCTAAGGAGAAATATCTGAGCACAGTGTGTGATGTTGTTGAGATCTCTTTTAAAGCTTTAAAGGATATACATGTGTGACCACCAGAGTCTTTAGCTAAGGAGAAATATCTGAGCACAGTGTGTGATTTTGTTGAGATCTTGTTTGAAACTTCAGGAGACAAATGTGAGAGATCCAGTGTCGTTAGCTAAGGAGAAAAATTTGAGCACAGTGTGTGATGTCGTTGAGATCTCTTCTAAAACTTTAAAGGAGACAAATATGAGACTACCTGAGTCTTTAAACTAGGAGAAATATCTGAGCACAGTGTGTGATGTTGTTGAGATCTCTTTAAAGCTTTAAAGGAGACCATTGTGAGAGTGTTAGAGTTTTGAGTTTGAGAAGCAGGAGATTCAAGCAAAAATCTCCATTTAATCCTTACGTAACCTCATTTCTGTCTAGGAGAAATATTTGAGATGTTAAAGAGATCTCACTTTTGATTTTTTCTTTCATATGGGCTATTTACTCGTACGCTACAATGCACGTTACTATGAAATAATAAAATGTCATCAGCATGCGCTAGTCGAAAACAAAAGGAGCATGTTAAATCTCACTTTAGCAGTTGTATTTTTTATGTGGAAAAAAAGAGGAAGCGGCAAAAGAGAAAGGGATAAGAGCTTGAGGTAAGCAGTTTTATGTTTTAGTACCATGTCGCATTAATTTTTGTCACATTTTTGTCAGCTGGTCAGTAAACGTGGATCGTATCAGCAAACACACTGTGCGATGATCGTGCCTCTCTCACTGTACGACATGAGAGCACCAATTAAGAGCCACGATCACAGAAATCGCCACGGTTGTTTCACAATGCCAATTTTTCATCTGGGACAGCCGAAAGTCACGCAGTGTGTTTAGGGCTTAACACTAGTGATCTCTATTCTTTTTTCTATTCTGTCTACTTGTTTTCTTTTTAATTGTTATATATATAAAATAATAAAAACTTGACCCTCGGACATTAGCTCTATCTATTCTTTATCTTTTCTATGTACTTTTTATTGCTTTTATTATACAAACCCCCCCCCCCCAAAAAAAAACACTTGCTACACGTACTGCATTAGTCTAACCGGGACTTGTCACAACACTTATATATTGTCGCTCTTTGGTTGTTTTGATTGCTTCCATTACCCCAATTTGTAAGTTTGTAAAGTGTCTGCTAAATGATTAAGTGTAAATTTCATATTTCATAACCGTATATAAATAATTTATAATGTCATATACATTATAGTTCAGATGCAAAAGCCTCTAAATGCCATCTGAAATTTTATTCTAAATGAGCATTTTTATCAGGCCCCTATATTTATGTTCAGTTATTTCACTTTAATTGCATAGAAAAGGACATATACATTGCCATTACAGTAAAATTACTAAACAAAAACATTGCAGCCTGATAAAAATATTCATTTTAGATGAAAATTTCAAATGGCACTTAGAGGCTTTTGGATCTGAACCCTTCATACATCAACTGATATTATGTTAATATATCACCAAATCTGAACAACTGAAATATGATTTTTAACTTAAAATATACTTACAACCACCATAAAACTACATGTAGTAAAACTGAAAATCACATCATGAATCAAAGTTTATCATGAAGAGACTTTCCCATGGATAGTGGCCAACATTCAGATACATGAAATACAAAAAGAAATACAAATACAACAATATGTATATCTTGTTGAATATAATATAGATTTTGATTGTTCAAATTGTATGGTAATCCATTTTTTCTTAAAACTTTATGTATTTTACAGTATAGGTTAAAAATACTGTGTTTCACAGACATTTGTTCACTGTATATCATAAGGTAACTTACAGATTTTCCACTGATACTCCATAAACTCATCATTCAGTGAGCTAGAAGTTGACATGAAAAAAGGCAAACAAAACAAAACAAAAAGTCAAATGGATCACTGATGACATAAAATCCCAAAACTGACCTGCTATGTACATAAGGTACCCACAGTTAGTGAATTCTCATTTCCTATAAGTAGCAAATATCCTTGACAGTATATTAACAAAGTATAATAAAGATGCAATTAACCTAAAAATGACAAGCCATTTATCATTTCCAAACAGGGTCACCAGATCATATGCCAATGCATTCACAGTGTGATAACAGCAGCTCTTTCAGCATATGCTTACATCAAACGACTGTAGATACACTTTATTATGCAAATACTGTATAAAAGGCATACTAGCTTTAGGGTGTGTTCTGTATTCTTCTAATATTTATTTTCCAAGATGTTTGTTACATAATCTTATGTTGAGGCTTTTGAGTGTGAATGTTTAACCCTCTTTGGGGGTTCAAACCCACATCATAACATTTGCCTCTTGGGCATGCTGCCCACACATTCACAAGGATGACTGTACAGCTGACAAAATGGCTATCCACTGAGGACATATGGAGATATGAATACTTGTAGTTCAGGTTAACTCAGTTGCGTTAACACAGCTATATGTGCAGACTTTATCCTCTCAAGTCTTTATCATAGGCACATAATTTATTACATTTTTAGGGTTAATGGGAAAGTAGTTCATTTAATGGTTGCAGATGAATTTATGGACTATGATGCTCATTAGTCTGTTGCAGAAGCAAGCTAAGCATAGCTGAGAGTACTAATTATAATTAAGCATGCACTTTAAATGCTAATAATTAAAAATGTATGTTTTCTAATAAACTTGATACTGCATTGTATAGAATATCATTATTTCTATGTGTGTCTTTCAAGTGAATGAGAAGAACAAAACGAAAAATGAGAATGTGAACCTCACAAAAAAGGTTAAGTCTATTTTTGGAGGTTTTTTTTTTGTTGTTGTTATTTTTGTGATCATGATAATTAAGCACCCTGCATACCTATAATGATGCATACTGTAATGCAAATAATCAAACAAATAAACCGTTATATTATTTGTATTGTATATAATTGTATATGCTGGTACTTAACTGTGCCACTGTAAAAAATAAATAAATAATAATTTAATTAATTAATTAATGAAAATTAAAAATACAAATTACTCTATTACATTTAAAACAACGTACAGTGGTAAATTATTGTTGGCTGCAGAATTGCGCTGCTAGACCTTTTTGCGAGATTTCTTCAGGGATAGTAGATTAAAGCACAGATATGAAACAAAGAAAGCCCTCTCTGAGAAAGCCTCGCTCCCCTCCGCTGCTCCACGTCCGTCACTACGTGATATCCGCACTTCCTATGCTCATAAAGCTATTATTCCACTCTCCTGCTCTGTCTGGGCTGATGAACGGGCGCTGAAACATCCTGCGCTTGACATCGCTGAGAAATGGCAGGCGAATCGAGCTGACACGAATGAGACAATACAGCAAGCTCTCTAACGATGGGAACTCCGATTCATTTCAGTCAATCGGTTCGTTCAGACGATTCATTTCAATGATTCAATTCCTTCGAGTCACCATTTCAAAGTGTTTCAAGAAATTCAAGAAACAGCGGAGTTTAGCTTTTTTTTCTCTCTCTCTCTGTAGTGAGAAATATTTTACTCAAATACTGCTAATTTGATTCATAATTTACATTTTGCATTTTTTTGTTTTGTTTTGTAATACTATTTAGCATAAATTTGTATTCCTGTTACTGCCACTCAAGTGAAAAAAAGGGGAAAAATAGTTGGCTTCAACTTGTCACCCACAGTACAGTAGGCTATCAGTTCAAATGAATCAGGGAACCGACTCAAAAAACGATTCGTTTGCGAATCGGTCACCGCTGTGAACCGAGCGTGAATTATGCATTCGGACTAACAAGGGAAAGTGATGCTCAGAGAGGAGGACAGAGGACTCGGAAAAGATGCATTAAAGGGCGATGAAGTTCTGTGAAGCGGTTTCTCGTCGCAGCGTTATGTACGCACGTATGATTAATTTGGTGTAGTTTATTGCTACGTAGCACGGGGTGGATTTTATTACAAAGGAAAAAACGATAGTCGATATCGGATGGTCGCTGAAAGGAAGAGAGAAAGGGGGGTAAATGATTTTAATGATGACTTATAGGCTACAGCGGACCGTCACTTAATTTTGAATTACAGCTTGAATAGCGTGGAACTTCGCAGTTCTGAGGAAATAACAAAAAAGCGTTTTATTCGGTAAAGGAGAGATGGATGGAGAGACAGGCAAAGGAAGGGATCTCTGACGAAAAGGTAAGTTGTCATAATATCCCATTTTTCTATTTCATGTGCTGTGTCTAAGCAGTTTGCAGGCTTTCATGTCCATCTCACAAAATCGCGCAGCTGTGTAAATGAATGTGAATCCACTGGAATAGGCTATAACAACAGACGCGTTTAGCGCAGTCAAAAATAAGCACAAACTGTCACAGCATACAAAGCAACTGCTGAGACTTTCACCATTTCTGGTTTTCTGCAGAAATATGACCTACGACCAACCCACCTCGACAAGCACAACATAAGAGCTGTTCACACGTGTTATGTGTTTCTGCGCAATCTTTTAATTATTGCTCTGTGTACACATGCGTGTTTTCAGCAGTGGCGTCGCGTCGTAGCCTTGCTATTTCAAAGAGCCTGTCTTTAAGTTAATAACAGTTCAATTTAAAACCGCGTTCCGAGAGGCATTCTATCCTTTTCTGTTGCACTCGGTAAGGGGATTGGAAAAGGTGTTTTAATCGTTTAAACGAAAAAAAAGAAAAAGAAAAAAAGTTAAATAAGAATTCATGCGCGCCTGTGTTAGTGTTCATTACCTCACGATAAAAACGCTTGTGCGAAAGCTGGCTTTGGCGCGAATAACCGCCATTATTAACTATCCCTCTAACCATTACTGGTTAGGCGTGTAGGCTGCCTTCAAATATTGTTTTGTTTTTTTGTTTTTTCATTAATGCAGTACATTGTGCTCATGAAGAGCTGGAGCTGGAGTCAATGCGGTCACGGCGGCAGGTAGCAGTAGCTGAATGGCATTAAATTGTGAATGGTGCTGCAAAGAAAATGTAGATTTAATTGAGAAATATAGGCTACTCTAGAAGGTGCTCCTACTTATGAGCGCTAAAATAAAATGTAGCTACCTTTTACCTTACCCTATCAATGAAATAGGTGTCGTGAGAAATCACACCTGTATCTGTGACAGCCCTTGGATCGGCAAAAGGAGTCAGGGGACTGGCCTGTCCTTTTTTGCCAATCAGATACGCTCTTCGCCTGTCAGTCATTTTAAATTTACAGATTACTGACATTGGGTAGGTTGACATGACATTGGAGGGCTGGGTTTCAGGAAGAGAATGTGTTGTTGAGGTTAGCCACATTTTGGAGGTTAGTAAAACAGCTAGAATCACTTACAACACTGAAGTGGCACATTGTGCTCACTGAAAATTTAGGTTGGCTGACCAAATAGGGCTGTCTAATGATAAAAAAGCGTGTATTGGATATATGTCTGCTAAACATTGTATCATTTGGAAAGAATCTAATCATTGTGTTCAAGCATCTGATAACAGCTTAAAACACATTCACATTCTTAAACATCATTTTAATGTCAGTCAGGGAACGTTTTTGAAACATACTGCACATCAGCAATATAGCTCTAAATATTACAGTTTCCAGATGAAAGCAAACATCAATTAGACATCTGTTTGATGTACATGTGTTATCAAAGGAACAAAAACACTACCTGCTGTCTGATGGCCACATAAGACGTGCCTTTGATTCAACAGGGAAACCAATATCCTCTTAAGGCACAGTCGGGTTAAAACGGCTTTAATGTTGTGTTGTTGAATGAATAATCCCCTGGCCGTGAGCTTTAGGAAATTTGGAGTGGTGGTTGTATAAATGAGGATTCTGCCTGCATGCGTAACACTCTGGCTCTCCCACAGGGCACTAACAAGACAGTTCACAGTTAGATCACAATCATTGCATCTTGACATCTTGGGCTACATCTTGAAATCAGCAAGTTAGCTTTTAAAAGAACAGCTCACCCATAAATGAAAATTCTGTTATCATTTATTCACCCTCAAATTATTCCAATACAGTCCATGAAACAGAACATGGAGGTGCTTTAAATAATATTCAAAAACACTGAATGTGAACATGGGCTTTCATTCTTCAAAATGGAATAAAATGCACCATAAAAGTAGTTCATATGACTTGTGCACGATAGCCCGAAGCCACATAATGTAGCTTTCTGTGCATAGGTCATAGGAATTACTTCTATGGTGCATTTTCACCCTGTTTGGATGATGAAAGTCTGTCTTCACATTCACTTTTTTCTGGACATTCTTCAGAACACATCTATTTATGTTTTGGAATAAAAAAAATCAGGCTGAAATGTAATTCATTATTCACATAAAGTATTGTTTTCTGATGTAACTTTCAAACCTCATTCTCGCTTTTACATATTCAATTTCAGTTTGTAAAGTATTATGCCAGAGTTGGCATCAGTGAACACCAAATGTCTTGCAATGTGCAAATAGTAACTGAGACCTATTCAGTAAATAATGACTGAGAATCTCTCATAGGTGATGTCATATGTCCAGGTGCCTTTGTGGGCCATATGAAAAAAAACAACAAAAAAATCTACATTTCTCTTAGGCCATCTGTCGTTTAAACAAATTTGGAGTATCACAGTAATTGTATAACTTTACTTTGCCAGAAAGACCTTTACTCTGCTCGCAGACCTTGAGATACCAAGCAAATGCTACTGCTTGCTTCTGCTTAACAATGTAGATTGAATGCATGATTGATTGATTCAGCTGCCCTTCAGTTGAATTCTTCTCTGAAGACTAGATGCAGAGCTCCAGGATATTGATCAATGCTTAGATCATTTTTGTTCATATTCAAATCAGGGGTCAATAAGTCTAGATGGATATCGAGGCCCAGAAAAAACGGCAACTTTGCTCAGACAAATTTCAGTCATAAACAGTGCATGCTTTTTCCAGCATGAACATTAGAACACCTTGCTTTATAGTCATGGTAATATCAATCATTTCAACGATCACCTTATCTGAATAAGAATGTTTGGCATTTGGAGCAATTTGTTCACAATTCAGATGTTTATTGCTTTTGCTTTTCATTGTGAAGAGCTTCTATGCTTCTCCTCATGATTATCTCAGGGGAATGGATCATGTTTTCAGCTTTCCCAGATCCAAGGGACCATCCTGGCTGTAAACATGTTCTCTCTCAGTCTTCCTGACTGTCAGAGTGGATGTGGATGAGTGTGTGCATCATTTATGGCCTCTCTGATGGGCACTGAGGGTCTCAGTATTTCCCTTCACTGCAAATGATTTCAGACATTTGAAGGCCCCATTGTGAACGTATGGTTCAATAATATGAGGTGGTTAAAAGGTCATTGCTGTATTGCCTGCATAGGGTTCAGTACATTGCTCCTTTTTTGTTATCATTGTTTTCTTTGTAAAGTAATTAAAAAAGTATGCAATTCTATGTGCACAGAAAACAGGGATGTGTAGTATACTGGTGATCATCTGCTTGATTAGGCCAATGGGTTAGGCAAACAGTGATTTTCTTAGTATTTTTGTGATTTATATTTTGTTTTTGTCTTTTCCAGTACAAATTTCTAAACGTTCTTAAATCAAGATACATTTACACAAGAAGCAAAATGACATCCGTTATTAACTCTTGTTTTCTTTTCAAAATTTAGTGGGTTTATGCTTAAAACAAGGGAAAAAATCTGTCCATGGAATAAGAAAAATAAACTGGAGAGATTTGATTGTATGTTTGATGATTTTAAGCATAAATTCAATTAATTTTGATATTACACTTAAATCAATAGCTTAAGTCAGTTTGCTGCTCAAGTAATTTTATCTTGATTTAATAATACTTAGATATTTGTACTGGAAAAGACAATAACAAAATCCAAAATAAGACAAAAATACTAAGTAAGAAAATTAGTTTTTGCAGTGTATTGGAAGTAGATCAGAGGCAGAAAAATATGGGCATGTAGAATAAGACATTAATGTGTGCTTTTGTAATTACTAATAAACAGCCAATATGCTAGTAATATGCATGCTAATAATCAACTAGTTAATAGTGAGAACTGGTCCTTAATATAAAGTGTTATTTGGGTTTGTAAGGTGTTCTGAGGGGGTTTTTAATCTTGTCTTGCTAGGCAGTTGTTAACTGTTCTCAGTGGTTGGTAGTTGCTAACTGACACAAGACAAAATGCTCGGGTCCCTCCTTCAAAATAAATACATGGTATTTTTCTGCTTGTTTGTTTTTTTTTTGTCTGCAGATGATTGTAAGTCTGAACACTTAAAGTACATAACAGCACATTTCTCTTCAACAAGCTGCGTGATTTGTGGGGTCATTCACGTCTGTAGCTCAAATGATGTGGTTGAGTTATGTACCAATATTCAGTTCATTTTGTTCCTTACAACTGAGCAATACTAGTAGTTACAAATGACAAATCAGCTATCAACCAATATTTCTATATCACTGCATTTCTAAAAGAAGATTTTGCTTCGTTCTGTTAATTAAAGAGCAAAACGGCCTAATTTCTAAGACAAGCAGACAGGAAGTCCACATTTAGGACAAAGGACAAACAAGGACAAAGATGCAATTATTTGTGAATAGTCATCTCTTATTATGTATAAGAGCTGTATAAATGCTGATTTTATAAGATTTATTTTTAAGAGGGCTTTAAAGAGGGCTCTTGGCGAATATAATTTCTTTCCTTTTATATTTATCGCCCTCTCTCCATCTCAGATTTTTTTTTCTCATGTTGTGATATTTCTTTGATCTCTCGCCGTTGTTCTCGCCTTGCTCGCGCATATGCCCCTCCCTCTCTGTCTGTCTTTGCCAGGCTGTTATAAGCAGCCGTGTTGCTTGTGTCATCAGAGAAAAGGATTGAAAGGAGAAAAGGACAGACGAGAGCCCAAGAAACCGTAACACAGTGAGGTTGGGTTACAGAAGAGAGACATGGGTGTGTGTCTTTGTCCCCACCGATTCTTTCTCATTCACAGGGTGACAGCTGGCTAGCAGTAGGGTACAGTGGCATTGCCAAAAGAAGTCAGTCCAGACCACAGCAGAGATTTACATCCAATATCCTGCATGTTTATAACATATACCAAATGGAAATTATGATCATAATACAAAAATAGATTTGATGTGCACTTTTTTCGCAAGATCATTGGAGTTTGTTTTACAAGCAAATACCAACCTGGTCTCATAAAAATACGTACCTCTGTGCACTTTTTGTGTAACACCGTTTTTACGTACCTTACTGCACTTTTCGCCGCAGTTTCAAAGAGAAATGTCCACTGAGTGGCGCTAAAACACAGGTTCAATACGTGAACCCTGGCACATTTTTATTACGTTGATATAGCTACGTATTGCTGTGTTTTTATTACGTTGCTTCAGGCACATATTGCGGCAGTTCAGAATTCAAATATCCGGGGACTGTCACTAAAAGTTAATGCTATATCGTGTTGGAAATATGCCCTACACCAAACCCAACCCTAATCCTACCCGATAGTGTTGACAAATGCAAAACTGATATGAAAACATATTTGTAGATGCAACCAAGCCATTTCAACTTCCTTTTATGCAGATCTGAACTGCTTTGTCGAACCGTGGTTACATGGGATTCAAACCAGAGCTCTTTGCCTCTCAAGTTTGTCTCCGTACTCCGTGAGCTACCGAACAAACCTACCTCTATGAAAACCCATAGATATGAAGCTGGATATGTGTGATGCTAACATTCAATAGCATCAGTTTTCAAATCTCCCAGCATATTAATATTGTTTTGAAGTCATAAAATGATATTCTTCAAGTAATTGTGCGAAAATTAGGCTTTATTATCGAAACTCTCTAAATTTGTGTGAAAAGGAATAAAAGGTGCTGGAGTTTTACTGCCTCTAGTGTTAATTTCTTTTGGAAACTGCAGTGATATGTACTTATTGGTACGTATTTCGCGTCTCGCTAAAAAGTGCACCCAGGTACATTTATGCCATGAGACCAGGTAGGCAAATAGTCTTGCAGTGTTTTTACTTCAAAATGTCACATTTAATTCAATGTGTTAATTAAATGTGTTAATTTAATTCAAATCCTACACCAATTTTTCTCACTGTGTACAGTGTTAACATCACTGACAGTAAGACAGAAAAAGAAAACATGTTTAATTTATTACAATATACATGCGGCACTTGTAGTACATAAAACCATAAAACTGTAACATTAGTAGGCTATATCGTTGACCTTAATTCACAACTAGTTATACATACTAACAACAATAATAGTAGCAAAATCTAAATAATGTTTTCGATACATTTAATAGACACATAATTCATAAAAACAGCTATTCCAACACTATAAATATGCTTTCCATCAAGTAGCCTACACATTAAATGCATGCATAATACATAAAATTCCAATATTGCAACATTATAAATAATGCACAGCACATTCTACACATTTACTACATGCAACTCATACACTACATGCAACTACATGCACAATACATAAAATAACATTCTAGTAACATTATGCTCCTGCTTTCCATCATGCACAACACATTATACGCATTACGAATTCTATGCATGTTATATGTACTGCACCCACAGAATTTTGTCGCACTGTTGAGCACTGTAGGACACACAGGTGAATTCACACACATATTTTACCCCTGTACCTTGACAAATGGAGCGTATTGCATCACATCAGCAGTGGGTAAAACGTTAGCATATTGTGTGACCAGATTATAAAAGTGGATTTAGTAGAAAACTGTGAAACGGTACAGCTGCTAGCTCAAGGCACACACGCTTACATACAAATCAAGAGCGCGGCCGTCAGTAACCATGGAAACAGGATTAGGCCCACCCTGCTGAAACAAAACCCACCTAAAACATTTTAAATAAGGGAGGGAATGACTTTTCTTCTCTTTCCCAGCTAAGGCTTCCTGTTTGATTAATGCAACACCTTACGCCAGCATAGTTCATGTGTTTGGATCAATGGATTCCGCCCCAGATTCACACTGCACTACACAAGGCATATCCTCCAAGCCTGACTGCTCTCTTTACTTAAAATGTGTTGGAATCTGTCCAGACTATTCATCTGCTAGTGTCTGCGGGAGCCGAACCAGTAGTACAGGAAATCTATTTTTCTTGTGTACCCCAAACAAATGAACTATGAGTCGGGCTTGCTTTTGCTGATTTGATTGGAGGTTTGTGTGGAGTATTTAGATCTCCTCAGAATTCATTTAAATGTATGCCCATATTCCAAACTGGATGTAGAATGGAATATGAAATTAAAAGATTTACACCTAAATCTTTTCCATGCAATGAAAGTGTAGTGCAATCAGAAAATGTCAATCTCTAAGATTTTCAGTAAAAAATGACCTTCATATGGCTTGAGAAGACTTGGAATATAACACATAAGTCAGATGTCAACTATGTTTGTGCTATTTTGTCATTTTTAGGGCTTGACAGCTGAAGTTATCATCCACCTTCGTTGATAGACCAGAGCTGCTTGGAGCTTTGTGTGTGTGTGTGTGTTCCATGGGAAAAGAAAATCTTACAGCTTTCAATTAACTTGAACATGAGCAGATGAACAAATTGTATTTGTTGCTGATCTTTTCCTTTATGTTTGTTTTAAAAGGATAAATGTGTAGATTTTTTTTTTTTTTTTTTTACGATCATTACTGTTACTGATAAAATTCCACTGCTCCAAGCGGCAGGTTATGGAGTGTTTGTGCAGAGTATTAATAACTGTCCTGAAGCAAAACCAGCCGGGAACCATTATTTTAAATATTATTTTTCAGAATAAGAATTACATTTTCAAGTATGAGTCATTGTGAGTACTGTGAAGTGCTTTGGGATGAAGATGCTTTGAGATGGAGGCTGTGTTGGTTGTACTGTTATATTTTACATAGAGTTCCTGTTTTGTCTCATCTTTGTTTGTCTAACTGTGAAACAGTTTAAAAAATTGGAAAATTCTATAATTTAGTCATCTTCATATTGCTTGAACACTATAGGAAGATTTGTTTCTTCTGAGAACACGCAAAAGAAGATATTTAGCGGACTGTCCAAGCTGATATTTTGTCATCCAAAATGAAAGAGTCAAGCTCCGAAGAAGAAGAAGAAGAAGAAGAAGAAGAAGAAGAAGAAGAAGAAAACACATACATATTAAAGGGGTCATATGATGCGATTTCAAGTTTTCCTTTCTCTTTGGAGTGTTACAAGCTGTTTGTGCATAGATAATATCCCTGAAGTTGCAAAGACTAAAGTCTCAAAACCAAAGAGATATTCTTTATAAAAGTTAAGACTCGACCACGCCCACCTAAAACGGCTCATTCAAACACGCCCCCACATGTCTACATCTTTTTTGCAAAACACCACCCAAACGTATACGCAATGAAAGAGGGCGGTATGTTTATTCTCGCTGTTGTACTGTTGCTGCTGCCGGCACCATGTCCTGGAGATGCTGTGTTTCGTTGTGAAAGCAAAACTACTTTGTTTGGGCTTCCAAAAGAGGACACAACTAGATATCAGTGGTTAAGTTGTATTTACAACACTGTTCCAGAACAGTTCAACCCAAATATTCGAGTGTGTGCAGCAAATTTTACGGAGGACTATTTCCTGAACCTGGGAGTAACCTGCCAGCTGTGCTCAATGACTGTTTCTATAAAGTGGGGCAATTCCAACTTTGCAAGGACAGTCTGGTGCTTCTGACTCACAGCCTGTAAGTATGTTTTCAAATTTATAGAATATGCCACTGACTATTCAAACGCGAGTTTTGAGCAGTGTAGAGTAGTGCTTGTTGTTTGTCGTTTCTCCGATCACAAATGCAGACATGGTAATGTTTACATGGCGTGATGCAACGCGCCGCATAAAAAGACAGTATAAGTCATCATAATCAGTAATTATGTCCCCACTGGATGCAACAAATGGCTTGTTTGTAATGGGTTTTATTGTTTTTGTGTCATCGCACTGGGACATGGCATCACAATACAGTAAGGGACATAACATTTCCGTCTCACACATGAGGTATTTGGCCAATCACAACACACTGGATAGATGGCCAATCAGAGCATGCCTCGCTTCTCAGAACGATGAGCTTTGTAAAAATCGGCGCGTTTCAGAAAGGCGGACAATAGAGGAGCAACAATAATGTACAGTATGTGGAAAATAATGTTTTTTTTTAACCTTAAACCGCATAAACACATTGCATTACACCAAATACACAAAATAATGTTATTTTTAGCAGTCATATGACCCCTTTAAAATTTAGTTAAGTGAAAAACTAAAAAAAAATAAAAACTTTTTATGTATTTTGTGGAATTTTGGGGGCCTGTAAACAACTTTTGAAAATGTTTCAAAGTGCAAGTTTTTGATAATGATACTGTTATCACCTACAAAATCACAGATTTGTGATAGTGGTAATGTTATACGATTCACATGTTCAGACTATAGTAATGCATATAAATTCTAAAAGTCCTAAAACCCAAACAATAGAGAGTGAAACTGACAGAATTTTGTTTCAGTGAACTGCCCCTTTAAGAGCTGCACTAGAAGAACTGTGTATCATGTGCCGTGACAGTCTATCACTTTAAAGATGTGTGCAAAGGTGCTGTACAAAGATTATGAACACAAACTTCCCACACACAAACATGGAACATGCACCCATCCGTTTGCATTAACACACACACACACACAAAAATAGAGTGACACCAGAAATAACTATCATTTTAGACTTTACAAGATAAGGCCACCACACAGGATGGAACCACATGTTTGAGACTGGGGGACCAAATGTAAGGATATCAGTCTTGCACTAACTGCGTAAACCTGATTTTTAGTCACCTGCATCTTACTCAAATCTGGCTCAGAACAAAACTGGTGCAAGCTTCATTTCTATGGTTTGAAATGGGATTTAAATGTGAATTCCTTAGATCTGTTTTCATCTGATTTGGTTGCAACGTGTATTTACTGCTCACTAGTGTCTAGGCATGGATTTCTAAAATACAGCTATGTCATTGTGTTTATATTCACAGCGGGATGCCTTTGATGGAGGTGGGCAGAGGCTACATTTTCAGATTCCATGCTTTATGCATCCTGAATTCTTTCAGATTTCACTTGTTGCTGAAATCACTTGGCGTTGTGCTGACACCTACATCATTACTATAGCAACCAATGTAGATACAGTAGCCTATACCGAAAATAAACTGAGATTTAATCACTTGCTGGACAATGTGCACAGTTGGTCCAAAAGTATTGAACAACCAGTGTGAATAAATCCATAGTGCATAGCCATGCAAAAGTAATTTGATCTGTTTTTTTATTTTATTATTTTTGTTTTTCAATAAAATATCTTAATATTTAAAACAAGATACATTTACTTGAAAATTAAAGTTGTGCAAGATAATAAGGTTTGTCAAAAAAAAAAAAAAACATTTTGATTTGTGTATAATTGTAATAATTTGGCACAAGTATTATTTTAATATCATTGAGATGCTATTATAATTTTTATTAATATTTTGAATTTGTTTTTATTTTCATATTTTAAGTTTGGCGCTGTTGCAATAGGAAACTCACTTTGTATTACAAAAAAGAATAGAAAAACTGGTGCATAAACTGTGTGTGATTAACTGTGGCAGAAAACAGTTTTTCCGGCATGTCTGTTGCTTATTTTTTACTTTTTTCTTTGCAGCCTGTGGAAACCACTCAAAAATAATTGTTTATGCTGCTTTCAAAAGAGATGCATTTAGATCACAGTCACAGTTCTGTCACCAAATTTTGGTCCATACAGAAGTCGTGACAGACAAGTGTGAGGGAGAAACACTTGGAGAGACAAACATAATGAATGGAGGACAGAGTGTGACAAAGAGCCTCATTAGATAAATATCAAAACTACAGCTATATTTAGAAATCCACACTAATTAATGATAAGCAATCTTGATTTGGTTTGCGTAGGCTGAGCTTTTCAGGCTGTACTTGCGGCAGCGACAGTCTACACACTTGCCACACACTCTCACAAGAACAGATGCAGATCTTGATAGTGCATGAGGAACTGTTTTTCCACTAAATTAATTACAAATACCCTCATCCAAACAATTACAATTAGTAAATTATTTATTGTTTTGTTGTGTTTATATGGGAAGGCAGAATTTCCTGAATGTTATTTAACAGACTCTGGCTGTCTTCAAACAGTCATTATTTGGAATTGACAACCTTACACAGGAAAACAATATTTGGACAGAAATTGCTTGTAGATTTCACAAATAATTACAAAGAATCAGCAAATATAACATTGGATTAAAGTGAAATCTCGGAAGTATAAAGACTGAAATAGTATTTTCTTGTTAAACATTGTGAAACAATTTAAAACTTTTTTTTTTTTACTGAATATTTATTAGTAGGTGTGACTCTCAAAAATGTTCTGAATACAACAGCGTGCAGAAGTGGCTTATGTACTGCCTGTATGAATAAATAACAAAAATTTGTTCTCAGTATTAAAATAGCTAAGAGTAAATATGAAAGATGCTGACTTCATATGTTAAATCTTAATTAACCAAAAGAAACTTTGAAAGAAACGAAAGAAACATTACGTTCCATCAACATTTTCAAAACCTTGCCTTGACATCTAAAAGGAAATATTTTAGTTCTGAATTTACTGTTTTGTCATTCTTCATGAAGATTTAATCTTATATGATTTGTTTATTTTGTTTTTGGACTTATACTGGTCTGAGTGCGTTGACCATCTGTTTCATGAGGCAGTGAAATCAGTCAGTCTGTCAGTCATGTTTGCAATCAGTCAGAGCTTTATTGGATGCTGTGCATTAAGAGCTGCACTCTGTCACACAGGCACTTCTTAATTTGATAACATACACGTGCTGGATGTAATAGGATTACATTAACATTCATAATAACAGAAAGAAGGTGGGAGAAAGAGTGAACGGATAAATGACATTAGAAAAAAACCTAATACACGCATACTGTACATGCGCAATTTAAATCATGCACACATCATGATTTTGCATATTATAAATGTTAAATATATCTGTAAGCTACATTTCAAATTTACTTCAACTTGACATACAATTAAATTCAACATTAAAGGGGATAGTTCACCTCAAACTGAAAATTCTGTTACCATTTACCCTTAAATTCCAAACCTGCATGAATTTGTTTCATTTGCTGAACACACACTTACGCACACAAAAACAAGACCATGCCTGTCTGCTAATCTTCAACGTGTTTGTCATGATTCATTTTAGAGTAAGCCATATTTGGTGTTATTTTTATTTTATTTTTTTTAATACACATTGATTTCAAGAGTCTCGTGGCTGACTGTCATAACAAATAATAAGAAGTAGAATAGAATAATACTAGGTACCCCTGTATTATTATCATACTAGGATTTGAAATGCAAACATTCCGATCTCATACTATTTAGGACAGACAGTATGTGAATTGGGATGCAGGCTTTTCTTGTTTTGTGTCTATGCATTGACACTCACAAGCACACACTGATGTTGGTTCAGCCCATAGGGATTTTGACTTAGTAATGTGACATGAAGGAACATGCGAGGGAAAATCACTAGATTACATACTGTATATCTGTATTAGGATTTCCCCCCATATTTCTTTTCCTAAAGCTAGTGTTGTAAAATATCACCCAGTGAAAGAAGTGTAACATTGGTGGTGCACAGTTAGACAAACACACTTGTTTAGTGGCCATTACAATGTAATAAAACCACATCAATGACAATCTGGATGTCAAAGCTTCTTTTGCTAGCCACGGTGTTGAAGCACACTGAATAAACTGCTTTTGAGTGATTCTGTGACGTCAGGGCCATTATATGATTGGCTTACGAGAAACCAGGTTGACCGTTTCGTCAGTGACACAGATGCCAAGGTTGCCATCTCTTCATTTAATAAGAAAATGTGTATGTGGTTTATTACTGCAAAATCTGATGAATGATCAACGTCATCTAATGATCACATGCATTTAGAAATATGAACTGTGTACTACTAGACTACTAGATAATTAGTTTATGGGGTTAAAGGGATAGTTCGCCTTTAGTGGTTCCCCACTGACTTGCATAGTGTTTTTTTTTTCTCTCCATACAAGTCGATGGGGACCAGCAACTGAAGGTGAACTATCCCTTTAATGCTTCTTTTTCTTTGACTGTTCAGTCACGGGACAGTTTTAATGAATAGAATAGAATAGAATAGTGAATACACTAAATTGACAGCTGAGATAAGCAGTTTGGAAAATGGATGGATGGATAGATGGTCAGATGACCGAAGAGTTTAAGAAAAGTACAAAACAAATGAACATTGTATAATGTTACAATAGCCTTTGTTTTGTGAATTCATCAAAACTTTCGATTCACATTTCTGGGTTTATGGAAACACCCCACAACACTACACTTTTTTTTTTTTTTTTTTTTACTTGCTTCAATCTCTTGAATCCACTTAATTTAAAATTCAATTTTGTTAAGTGTCAAAGAGAAAAGGATCTTTATAAGATGGATGCAGGCCAGTTTCTCCTGTTCTTTTCTGAAGGAAAGACCAAATTGTGTTAACAGTGAATAGACTTAATCAGAACATTATCTTTATGTTCCTGCAAGGCTTTCAGATCTCTATACTCAGAGTAGTATACAAATAAATTATAAACTGCATTTAGAATAAAGAATCTACATACAATCTACCATATGAAAATCGACAGTCTGCATTAGGTCATAACAGATATGGTCTATACAGAGATTATGAAGCTGACCAATTTTTCAATATCATAAATACATATAAACTGAATAAATTGTGAGCTGTATTTGCCTGTAGGAGGATGTGGATGGATGGCTGCTAGTCTGTTTGAGTTGTTCTGAATGGCTTTTAGTGCATTTCTATAAGGCCCCTTAAGTATACTTACTGTAATTGTATTAAATGTGCACTTGAAGTGTACTTCAAGTCTTAAAAGTATACTGTATTTTTAAAAACCTGTAGTTACAGGTAATATAATATTAATAAAATAAAAGCCTTTAATGAAGTTAAAGTACACTTTCATAACTATGTTTCTTAGCACATTTAAGTACACTTTTAAAACATGTATTTTATAACAATTTCAAATTAATAGTTTTACTTAAAGTACATTTTAAATCATTGTTTTAGAAATCTTTTGTCATGCCTTAAAGTACACTCGATGTGTTGACAAACATGTTACATGTTTGATATTCCATTTTAAATTGATATATTTTAAATGCACTACATGCAACTTACAAATGTGTAATTATACACACACACACACACACATCATTTTCAATAGAAATTACATTAAAGTATATCTTAGTTTAACCACATTTCAAAGATAAGCTTATGAAATTACATATAAAGATATACTTCCTACTCAAGTGGGTCAAAAAAAGCACACGAGTTCAACTATTTGCATTTAATATAAATGTAAACTATAATACATTTTAATTTCATTGTTAATTTACATGTAATTATATGTCCAAAAACATTATCTTCACTTCAAATAACACACTTAAGTATGTTCTAAAATTTATTTAATGATTTCCGTAATACGTACTCTAAGTGTACTTCTTTTTCACAAGGGGTTTCTAGGGTGCAGTTTCTGCTTACAGAACAAAATGGATGCTTCTTAAATGAGTGGGTATTCTGTCGCAGATGCAATGTGAAGACAACAGCATCTAAGCACCAACTGGGTTTGTTCAAATCCCTAACCCTAACTATTAACAAATTGCCTTAGCAAAGCATGATTTATATAAGGAGGAGGCCTTCAAGTGTAGCTGGTAGGTCAGTCTCAGTGATCCTCTCTGCACTCTCCACAGTCGTCTCCATCTTCTGCTCTTCCTGCATTGCCATAACGTAAATACAGGATGCTTTCTATAATGCTGCCAGGGTACAAATCAACACTTGCCAAACATGAATTGCAAGTGGAAATTGGCTTTGGTGAATAAATAAAATGTTGGCTGGTAACTTTTATAGGGAATGCAAAACAATAAATTAGTAAAATCACTATTTAAGAATGATATTCCATGGAAAACACACATAATCTTTTAATTACAAATTGTTGAATAATGGACAGTTTGTGCTCTTTGACCAGAGACATCTTTCAAATTTAGCAAGTGAAAACAGCTAAATACTATCATTGACATTGCAAATATATATTTTTAAGTAAATAATTCAAAATACAGTTTAAGGTCAGTGAAAAAAGGAGTGAATTTTCTCACTTGACCAGCCACTTCCAATGTCAGTTTTGGGCTCTGAATGATGTGGTTCATTTCTGTACTACACCAAGAAGAAGAAAAAGAAGAAGAAGAAGAAGAAGAAAAACCCCACTTTGGACTGACTTAATATTCTAATTTGTTGCAGCCAATTTTGATTTGATTTGACATAATATTCCAAATCACAAAAATATTATACAAAGTAAAGGGATTCTTTATTATTATAAAGACCATTACAATAGTTCAATCAAAGAATGGTATCAATTATTTCTTAAAGTATATATTTAGGCTTTTTACAACTTAATTTCACCATAACCAAAAGCTAAATTAGCTATAATATATAAGATAAAAATAAACATATTTTGTTTTGTCAATGTTTAATTTTATTTATTTATGACTTCAAAAACCTTGATGTTTATTATGATGCCTTTTTTAAAAATACATTTTCTGTTGAGTTGAAAAAAAGAATCTTTAGGAGTTGATGGCTTGCATCATTGCCTTGTTAAGATTGATTAGGGTGTGGTTTACTCTGCATCTGTACTCTGAAGTACTGTAGTAAAAAAATACAATCTAGCTAATGCAGTTTTGCTCTGCTGTCAGTGAAAGAAAAGACAGATAACCAAACGCCACCCAAACCAAATTATTTCACGACATTCACTCTTGAACTTCAGTATTCTTCTAGCAATTAAAGCTAGACAAGAACATAATTGTTTTTGTAGGTTAATTATTAAAATACTGTATGTATGTCACCATATATTTTTGTTTAGCATATATATATATATATATATATATATAACATAAGACAATTGATCCTCCAAAAATGCCTTCTATACAATTCCCATACCTAAAGGAGTGGAAAATGAGAGGAGACAAGAAGAGTGTGAACGGTATTGAAAGGAGTGTGAAAGACCTGCTGACATGATCCAATAGGCAGAGAAATAAAATGAAATCTAATGCAAACGGTGGGCTTACTGGTGTGCTTCTTACTGTGACTATAGCTTAACCAGGAAGACTGCCTTGGTCAACCACCTTCACTATGCCAGTCAACCAGGGGTACATTTTTCTGTACAATGACATACCTTGCTGATTAACTACCATATATGCATCATTGGAGAAACTAGTTACAACTGTTTCCCAAAACCATAGTAACATTTGCCTGAGACTAGGTAATAATGTTGCACAGACCAATAATTTCACTTCATAAGACCTCAGTATATCATCGGATGCCACAGGTATTAATTTTGTGTTCGTTGATATGCTTTTCATTCTCAAAAACATGTAGCCAATGACTTGCATTTTCTGAATCACCAAAAACCATGGTTTCAGCTATAAAATTGTTCCTATGAGCAAGACCTCTCAAAGTCCGCTTGTCAAACTAAAAATAATCTATATGATTCTAAGCCATTCTTAGAACTGTACTTCCAACCACATAAATGTGTGATGCTGTTTTTGAATGTTTGTTGGAACTACTGTTTTGGGAAACACCAAATCGTTGAACTGTATTGGTAACGATGGAACTGACAAACATAGTTGGCTAGCTATGCTTTTGGAAAACACATCCCAGATAGACCAGCACTAGCCAGCATAAACAGCCTAGCTTTAAGGCTGTGAGAAGTAGGAGTGCTGGGGGTGAAGCAACACCTTCAGTTAGATTTACATAACATGCATATAGATATATACTGAACAGTTGGATATATGACAAACACTCTCATCAGTATGAATATAATTAATTCAGCATCAACACCGGCAAACAAATGCGCACACCACTTCATATTTGCAGTTCACATATTTGCATTCAAGATCCACATGCAGATGAACACCTCTTTTCAATGCTAAAATGTATACTATTGTGTGTTCTTACTGTGTAATCCACAAATACATACAGCACAAACCATGTGGTATTTGCACATGTAAATGACGAACCGTCCATTTCTAATTGTGTCGTTTTGCAATGGTGGATAACTTTGAAATAGAATACAAGTGGAAATTGCTTACATTTATTTGTGCATTAAATTAGATATTTTAGTATTTGTTTATTGTTTCATCAAAACATTTTTATATCAGTGCAATGCCAAGACATCTTTAAAACAAGATCAGCTTACTTGAGAAGCAAAATTGGAAAGCTATTGATATTATTTAAAATTTTGGAAGTTGATATTATAACTTAGCTTGAATCATATTTGTTAATAATGCTATGTTCAACACAGAAGCTCTGAAGCTTGTATCAACAAAAACAACACATTTCACATTGATGCACTGTATCGGAGCTTTTTTCGTTTTGCCAAAAGCACGTGATCTATGACGTCTAAAGCTTCGTTCGCCTGAAAAACACGTGACTGCTTCAGTACCTGGTTCAAACGAAGCGAACCCATCATAATTTATATAATAAGGTCAAGTAAACTTTACCGTAGAAAAAAAACAGTCTAAGGACTGAGCTAGAGTTAACATAGGCAGATTACAGATTTAATTCATGAGTTTATGTTTGATTTATTTGCATTATTTTAGTGGCAGTACACAGACACAAATGAATGACTTTGACAATGGCCATTGTTTTTATACAATAAATTAAAACAAAGAATCAGTTAGAACCAGATGTGGAACACAGCACTTTGGAAGGTGCTATTCATTTCACAGCATAAACCGTTTTGAAAAGCTTCGAGTAATGAACCTTTTTCCGATACAATTGTGTTGAAATCGTCACTGGTTCAGAACGCTCCACCATCGCTAATATTTGTAACAAGGGAGGCATCATGACGACGGAGTGGGGACCCAATTGCAGGCTTTATTGAAAGAGTGTGGTCAAAACACCAGAAAACAGAAACATCCAAGGCTCACAGTGCGTTTCCACTGGCACGTAGCGAGCACAGCGAGCGTTTTAAATTCATTATGGAAGTTGAGCTTAAACGCTTGTGCGGTGCATTATGGGATTGAAAGCAGCACAGAGAAGTGTTGAGAGCGTCAAAGTTCAGCATTCCTCGACTTTACACAAATATCAAACGAAAAACGCTGGGCGACAAACAATCTCTGTGAAAAGAGGAATATGAAACGCAAACAGGGTACAAACACTGTTTTTAGAGACGTGCTTTGCCCTAAATTTGACACCCCAAAGTAGTTGTGGTATAGCATTGCCAGCGGCATGGAGCGCAGATTTGACACTGTAGTGGAAACGCACCATCAGGCAAAAGTAATCCATAGAACAGTCAATGGTCAGGGCAGGCAGCAAACAATCAGGAAACCAGGTAAACAGTCCAAGATACAAAAACACAACGGCAAAACAAGGAAACACAGGCAGGAAAACGGAAACTAGAAAACATACAGGCTAACATCACCAGCAAAGTCAGAGTGTGTATGTGTGTGTGCTACTTTTAAAGTCCTTCTAATGTGAGACAGCTGTGAACTGATAATGAGATCTGATGAGAGACATGTGATTGCAATTGATGATGCGTCCAGGCAGAGGATTATGGGAAATGGAGTCCAGGGTGAGTGGTAAAGGGTACAGGATGGGGTGCCCTCTAGCGGAGCTCATGGGCTGGAGTGCCTAGAGATCGTGACAATATTAATATATTTAAACTTTATATTTATTAATGTAGAATATGCTTTTTCCCATGGAATTTATATAATAAGCTATTATTTCTAAAGTAACATGAAAAGTAAGCTCCAAAATTGCTTAGAACACAGGCTAGAACAGATAAAAAAGAATAAAATAGTGAAATTATAGAGGATATATTTTTATTTAATTTAATTTTATTATTATTATTTTATTTATTCATTTATTTTTTTTTTATGGAGTTTCAGGGTTCAGTCAAGTGTTCAGAGAAAACAATCTTTAGACATTCATTGAACACTGCAAGGGTATATATCATGTTTGGTTAGTTTTTGTTAAGTTTTGCTTAATGTCTTATTTCTCTTACGGAAACTTTACCAAGTCTCTTGCATTGTTCTCTTGTTCTGTCAGGTTATTTTAAATCAAGGTTCAAAGTCAAGCCTAGTCTTTGTTTTTTATTTTGTATTTTCTTATTTAAATAATAAATTGCACTTGGGTGCAGATAATAAACCTTGAGTCTGTAGTGAAGCGGATATTTCCAAGATCATTCCACTAAAGATATTGTAACTCTTTTTTATTGAATATATCTTAAGGTAAGAAAAACTACATTTAAAGATACATTTATGAACATCTTATACAATTTTGTGTAAGATTAAATTTGACCAGATATTATGTTTATTTTTTTCTTCCGGTAATGAAAATAGTTCCTCATGCTGTGAGTTCTGATAAGAAACACACAGACTGAAAGCTTGTAATATGCTGTGCATTGAATTTATTTAATACACGAGTTTCACAATTTGAGTTGAATTACTGAAATAAATGAACTTTTCCACGACTTTTCCTAATTTATTGAGATGCACCTGTATTAGAGATCCGCTGATAGACGTGGCTTTCAAACACTCCCGTGCTTCTGTGTAAGCATGAAGTGATGATCTGTCACGAATCTGGTCTGCACTTCCGTTCACTCACCACTAGAGGTCACCCGCTTATCACATGGACTCTGGCACTTCACCATTTAACTACATTTCCCATCATCCATTACTGATCACAGCTGTCAGTCTTAGCTGCCTAGTCTTGCCTAGTGTTTTCCCCTGCCTGGACTATTGCTGACGTTTTGGACTACCTCTCCTTAGAGCCCTGCACGGGCCTAAAATTTAGGCCCTAGCCCGGCCCTGGCCCGAGACGCTCAGGCCCTAGCCCGGCCCGTGTCTGACAGCTTATCAGAATTCTCGGTCCGAGTCCGACCCGAGCCCGTCTTTTTCCCCCTTCTCCCAAAACAGCTTATCTACTACCGTTTCAGCTATTAAAATAGTTCAGTTTTGTATGAAATGGCAAAGTGATTGTAATTCGTTTAGTTATTTTATTAAGTTAATTTAGAAAAACGTTTGGAGCATTTTTTTTTTATTCATTAAATGTAAGTTTTTGTTTTTTAAAGTTACGACCAAGCGGCCAGCGGCAGACAGCGAGTTGATCATAGCCTACGTTTGATCAATTTAGCGTTCTCAAATCATCACGACTTCTCTAAAATTAAATCTATAATTATAAAACAGCTCCACAATGTTAGTTTAAACGCTTGAGCTAGATAAATGTGCACTGATGCATATCCAGTAGTTTGTGCGGAAAGTGGAAGCTGAAGCGCGCTTTACAGGACACGCAAGAATGATCACTTGCATTGGAAACATTTCAAAATACGCTGTCATTTTTGCTCATAAAGGTAAGAGTAAAAGGCTACGTTGTTCGGAACCGTAAAGGGTCTACTTTTATTTGCGTGCACTCACAATATCAACAAAACGTGCTTTCATAAAAAAAAAAAAAAAAAAAACAGTTTCGGTTTTGAGCAAGCGGAGCGTTTCTGAAAAACCGAAACACAGCATATAGCCTACTTGCCTCACTGACTTGATAAATATAGTATCTATAGAAAGCTTTGAATTACTACTTTAAAACGAAATAATTCGAATCGAAAACAAAAACTCTTTCATTATAAAATCCCTAAAGATGCATTTCTCTCTAAAGGCGCATCCAGTGAGGAGATGGCGTGGATCATCATCAAATGCATGGCTGATCAAAAATGCAGCTTTTCCCGAAGCATTGGGAACTTTTTGTAATTCCACGCTCCAACTTCTTCCTGATGCTCTGCATGGTCACCTGTATGCTAATGTGTGCGTATGCTATGTATTGCTTAGGCGATGTATAATATTTATAAAATAATCAGTATTTAATTAGCCATGTGTGCTCTGCGCGTATATGGGCACAACTAAATGAGCCCGAGCCCGACCCGAGCCCGATCTGTAAAAAAAAAAAATGGCCCGAGCCCGGCCCGAATGGACTCGCCGTGTCGGGCCCCATCGGGACCCGACGGGCTTGCAGACCTCTACCTCTCCTGTCTCGCCCCTTTGGATACTGTTCGCCGATCATTGACCCATGCTTGTCTTAGTTTACTCTTTGTCTCGCCCATGTTATACCTGTTTGCCATTGTTTGACCCTGCCTGTTATGACCACGTCTCTGCTCAATAAAAGTCTGCAGATGGATCCGCACGTCTCATGTCTCATCAGCCCTGTAACAGAATACTCGGCCTCACAAGGATCCAGCGGCTTTTCAAATGGACATTTGCCAGGTATGGACGCAGCGATTTTGTTGCTAGCCCTCAAGCAGGGTACACGATCACTCGAGGGTTACATTACGGAATATTTGGCTTTGGCTAATGGCTCTGAATTACCGGACTATATGTTAATAGACTTTTTTTGTGAGGGTATTAACCAGCCACTCAAATCACGACTAACCCTTGAAGCTCCCCGTTCATCTCTAAGTGACTTTATAGATTACGCTTTAGTGACTGTTGGTTCAGCGTTTACTGTGGGTGTCGAGGAGGAACGTGACATCGCATGTAATTGTATGATCACAGCCACGCTAGAGCACGCTCACAAAATGGAAGCCGCAACAACACCCCGTCATGTCACTGCTACCGTTCATGAGCCAAGTCAAGTCACCACTGATCGTCATGAACCCAGTCAAGTCACAGCTGACCTTCACGAATCAAGCCAAGTCACAGCTTCTCTTCGTGAGTCAAGCCAAGTTGCAGCTGATCTTCACGAGTCAAGACAAGTCAAAGCTGATCTTTACAAGCTAAGTCAAGTCACCGTTGATCGTAACGAATCAAGCCAAGTCAAAGCTGATCTTCAAGAACCAAGTCAAGTCACAGTTGATGTCAGAGAGTCAAGCCAAGTCACAGTTGGTCGTCATCAACCGAGTCACATCTCAGCTGATCATCCAGAGTCACTTCACGTCTCAGCTGATCATCCAGAGTCACTTCACGTCTCCGCTGATCTCCTAAAGTCAAGTCACGTCACGGCTGTTCGTCCAGAGTCACAACGGCATGTCACGGCTGTTTGTCCAGAATCACGGCACGTCACGGCTGTTCGTCCAGAATCACTTCACGTCACGGCTGTTCGTCCAGAGTCACAGCAGCACGTCACGGCTGTTCGTCCAGAGTCACAGCAGCACGTCACGGCTGTTCTTCCAGAGTCACAGCAGCACGTCACGGCTGTTTGTCCAGAGTCACAGCAGCATGTCAAAGCTGATCTTCACAAGCTAAGTCAAGTCACCGTTGATCGTCACGAATCAAGCCAAGTCAAAGCTGATCTTCAAGAACCAAGTCAAGTCACAGTTGATGTCAGAGAGTCAAGCCAAGTCACAGTTGGTCGTCATCAACCGAGTCCCATCTCAGCTGATCATCCAGAGTCACTTCACGTCTCAGCTGATCTCCTAAAGTCACGTCACGGCTGTTCGTCCAGAATCACTTCACGTCTCGGCTGCTCGTCCAGAGTCACAGCAGCACGTCACAGCTGCTCGTCCAGAGTCACAGCAGCACATCACAGCTGCTCGTCCAGAATCACAGCGTCACGTCTCCGCTGACCTTCCAGAGTCGGGTCACGTCCGGGCTGACACACCCAGATCATCAAGGTCAGTCTTATTATTCCAGTCTGATATCCAGTTTGAGGGATTCCCCGCTGGTGTCTGCATGCACAGCTGGTATCCCCAAACCCACTCACTCTAAGCCCTCCTGTTCCTGAACTGATTCCCCTGTCTGAAGTGCTTCCCATGATGGGGATCGCTTTGTTGTGTTTGGGCGGCGTACACCACCGCAGCACTGTCTGAGGTGGTGGCACATGCTGCAGAACCTCCAGAAGCAGCAGGGCTCACCTCAACCCCTTGTATGGTGGTGGCGCTCAGTAATGTACTCTCAACCTGTTGTGTTGCGGTCGAAGAGACCGTTACTAAACTCTCCCTGTGTCCTGAGTTTACTGCTGTAGAACCTCCAGAGGTGGCGGCAGCTGCTGCAGAACCTCCAGAGGTGTCAGCGGTATCCGTCGGTGAACTCTCGCTCTGTCCTGTCACGGCTATGGAGGCCGTCAATGAACTCTCGTTCTGTCCTGTCACGGCTATAGAGGCCGTCTATGAACTTTCTGTGTTCCCTGCCTCGGTCCTTGGGTCCGTGCATGTTCTCTCTCCTTTCTATGTCTCCGTTCTCTCTAGGTCCCAGGCTCTGCTGTGGGCTCCTGCTCTATCTGCTCCACCGTGGTGGTTTTCGGACCCGTCTGCTCTGCCCTGGTGGTCTTCTGCTCCACCTGTTCCGTCTGCTCCGCTGTGGTGGTCCACTATCTGGCTCTGGTGGTCTTCTGCTCCGCCCTGGTGGGCTCCTGCTCTATCTGCACCGCCATGGAGGTCTTCTGCCCTGGTGGGCTCCTGTCCCGTCCGCTCCGACCTGGCTTCCTGCTCTGCCGGCTCTACCTCGGTCCCAGATCACTCCGCTTCCACAAGGACCTGGCCCTCCATCCCTCCCTCCGCTCCACCTCCCTCCTGGATTATAGACTGTGTGGAGCGTCTGGAACCCGCTCTTTGGGGAGGGGCTCTGTCACGAATCTGGTCTGCACTTCCGTTCACTCACCACTAGAGGTCACCCGCTTATCACATGGACTCTGGCACTTCACCATTTAACTACATTTCCCATCATCCATTACTGATCACAGCTGTCACCAATCACTCATTGCACCAATCACCCACACACCTGATCCTACGCACACACTGATCACATACCCTATTTAAGCCACGGACTTTCTCTCCCTTGTCGCCGAGTATTGTATGCATTATCGCTGCCCTACAGAGCCCCGTTAGTTTTCCTAGTCTTGCCTAGCCTTGCCTTTGTTGGATTGTGTTTTCCCCTGCCTGGACTATTGCTGACGTTTTGGACTACCTCTCCTGTCTCGCCCCTTTGGATACTGTTCGCCGATCATCGACCCACGCTTGTCTTAGTTTACTTTTTGTCTCGCCCATGTTATACCTGTTTGACCCTGCCTGTTATGACCACGTCTCTGCTCAATAAAAGTCTGCAGATGGATCCGCACGTCTCATGTCTCATCAGCCCCGTAACATGATCACTGTAGCCAATCAGACGTATTTGTTGAGTGTGAACATAATGGCCAATCAGCGGTGTTTAAAGGGGTCATCGGATGCAAAATTCACTTTTACATGTTGTTTGAACTGAAATGTGTGTTGGCAGTGTGTACACAACCACCCTATAATGACAAAGATCCACCCAGTGTTTTTGGTCCCACTTTATATTAGGTGGCCTTAACTATGTACTTTGGAAATTAATAATTTGATATATTTCACTTATTGTGTGCATGCATATTTTTACATTGTACTTATATTTTAAAAAAAAATACCTGCTTGTAATTACATCTTTAATTTCTGTAATTACATTTATAATTACACCGTTTGACCTATCCCTTATCTTAACTCATGCTTAAACCTACCCATACCACCAAACCGGTCCCTAACCTTACCTGTATCCAACCTCAATAGCAGCAAATGTGTTTTGCAATACAATATGAACACAAGTACATTGTACTTATTTTGTGATGTAAGTACATAGTAGTTAAGTTCATCTAATGTAAAGTGGGACCGTGTTTTAAAAAAAAAATATTGATAAATCATGACCACTTCCTAAAATCAAGCTGTTCTCACATTCTTGGCTGTGTGGCGTCGCACAGGCCAAGGCCTCTCCCACGATTGACACTGGTGTTTTACTTTAGACTTGCCCTGATTGAGCTGTGAACAGTCCGCCATTGTTTCGATGCCGGAGCAGGTGTAGACAAGAATCACTCCTAAGCGATTGAGGTGTTTTGTTGTTGGATGTAATAATGCATATAGCAATCGTCATTTATCTCGACATGTAAACCGCTGAAGACGCAGTGGATTAGCTTTGTTTTTGAAGGGAATACATCCTTCGATCTACCTTAATGCATCTATGTACACGCGAATCGTCCGTGATCCTAATGTGCTAGTTAGCAAGTTCCACGATGGATGCGGCTAAAGTTTACAGTCTCTCAGAGAACTGCACAGAAGAGGGGCGGGGTGAGAAGAGCTCATTAGCATTTAAAGGGAAATTTGTTTATTTGTATCCCCATTAGCTACCACCAAGGTAGTGGCTATTCTTCCTGGGGTCCAACAAGTAAAAAAACAAAGTTACATTTAATCCATAAAAATAAAAACCAATACAATAAAACATACAAACCCAAAATTCATTCAGAACATAAAGATCAACAATTTACTGAATACTGTGCCATTAAATATTTCTTTAACACTTTTTTAAACCTCATTTTACTTATTAAAAAACATGTAATGTCCGATGGCAATTAATTCCATGTTTTCATTCCTCTATACATTACAGTCCATTGCTTTGCATTAGTTTTTGAAACAGGAAGCAAAAAATATAATTTTGATGCATGTGCAACTGGTCTCAACTGTCACTGTTACGATCTGCGTTGTGTACAATGATGAGACAGACCACAGGAACTGTTGCTGATGGAGAGTTTATTGGCATGGAAATTAGCCTGCTTTTTCTGTTCCTTCTCAGTGTGTTTCTGAGCAACGCGTGCAGCTTCATGAAGGTAAGACATAAGTGTTTTCGCATAACTGCCATGGTCAACAATCACAGGGTCATGCAACACCTGACCCACGGGAAAGCATGGGTCAACTTTGTAAAGTGATCCGTCACTCCAAAAATCCAAACACACTAACTCCATAGGGGCTGAAGTCCTGATATTCTCGAGTGGTGCTCGAGCACATGGCTCTGGTGTTTTAGCCAATATACATCTTTGACAACACTTGACATACTCTCTTGTGTCACGCTCCATCCTAGGCAAGAAAAAGCGTTGTCGAGCTAGTTGGAGAGTTCTCGACCTTCCCTGATGTCGACGAGATCGTGCACACCGGTTAAGGCTTTAGCCCGAAGACTAGCAGGAAGTACAAGTTGGAACCTCTTGTGAGTGCTCAACGGATCTTTGGAAACACGATAGACTACTCCATCTTGAACCTTCATCCGATCCCATTGCTTAAGAAGAACTAGAGCCCCGACATCCATTTCAGCCATCTCTCGTCTTGAAGGTCTTTTCTTCTTCTCCAGACAGGGCATTATCTTAAAGATTGCTGGATCTGTTTCTTGGCCCTGTCAGATCTCTTTGAGAGCGATTGCTGAAACTGCATCAAATCCAGATGTTGCTGCATCCTGAATGGACTGGATTGTCTGTATGGCCCTTAACTCAGTTACAGTCTCCCACTGATCAGAAAGGTTCAACAGTGTTCTGACTGTCGTGTGATCACAGGACACTGGGCTTGACAGAGTTTATACATGAAGGCTGTTTACTTGTAAACGGAAGGTGTCCTGAACTCCATCTTTGTCGATACTTTTAGCCTCAGTAAGTAGACTGCCGTGATGAGCCTGTGACTGACTGTTCTTGAGAAAGGATCACGGCTCAAAGCGTCAGCAACAGTGTTCTTACTTCCAGCGATATGCTTGAGGTCAAAAGTATAAGCAGCAAGCTTAGATACCCAGCGCTGTTCACAAGCATCGAGTTTAGCCTTCGTTAATATATAAGTGAGTGGGTTATTGTCTGTCTGTATGGTGAACGTGTGGCCCTTTAGACAATGACTGAATTTTTCACACACACTCCACTTTAAGGCTAAAAGCTTGTGTGCCGGGTATCTCTGAGAGCTACTTAAGGACTTGCTTGCGAATGCAATGGGGCATGCTTTTTCCTTGCCTGTTGGTATCTGCTACAGCACAGCACCAAGACCTTCCGGAGAAGCATCAATTGACAGAATTAGTGGAAGAGAGAAATCGGGATGCGCTAGGACCACACTCTGCAGCAAGCTCTCTTTCAATTTAGAAAGGGCATCATCACACTCTGGGGTCCAATCAGCTGGCTTCAGCTTCCGATATGTGCCTGCCTTAGCCTCAGTTTTTATTTTTGTCCTCCTTTTCTGCCCAGCTGTTAGGGAGAATAGTGGTTTGGCTACGGAAGAGCAATTAGGGATAAAGTGGTGGTAGTAGAGGATCATTCCCAAAACAGATTTTATTCTCTGTACAGATGGAGTGCACCCATCTTCTTCCACGAGGTCAGCTTTTGACAGTTTGGCTATGGCTTCGACCTTTGAAGGATCAACGGAAACACCATTCCCATCGATAATGTGGCCTAAAAACTTAACATCAGCATTCAAATTATTAGATGGCACAACAGGGGAACCACTAGCTGCGATCTCATTCTCTATAGGTGACTGGGTATGAGCTGTAGCATTCCTCACAGCAACGTTACGCTTAGATTTGACCACCAACTGTTCCTTTTGCTCAGTCTGATATCTGTCGAGATGCTCTTGTACTTCACTTACTGTCCACTTATCTGATGCTTTCAAGCAGAAAATGGCTGACAAAGTTGGGTCCGGGCAGTATTCGACAAATATCATGGCTGCCTCCTGGCATGGGTTTTCCTTCTGCCACCCAAGCCTATTCAAAGCCTCCTCTGCAACACCAGCCTTATTTAAACGGACCCAGTACTCGACTGGATTTTCTCCTACAACAGGTACTGTGCCGTAGAAATCAGCTAAAGGCATAGAGGAAAATCTGACCTCGCTGAAATGCTGTTTCAGGATATCGGATATCACTTTGGGGTTCTCAGAGGGTCTTAGGGAAGTGTTACTGCGAAGGGTTATTCTGACAATGTCTTTGCCCTTACGCAGCAGCCACGGCACCACTGTAACCGGTCTCAACCATCACTGTTATGATCTGCATTGTGTACAGTGATGAGACAGACCACTGGAACTATTGCTGATGGAGAGTTTATTGGCATGGAAATGCCGATACTGGATGGAGCAGAGAGAGAGAGAGAGAGAGTTCAACAATGAGATTCTGAGAAACTTTCGGTGATTTTTCCACCTCTCCTCAGCGTGCTCAACGCAGTCTCAGTAAACATTACAATGACAACATATCAAAATAAAACAATGTAAACATGTCACAAATGACAATGCAAAATAAATTGTTACAATTATAAGCCATGTCATATGATTTAATCTTCCATAATTAACTTTAGATCAACCATAAATTTGAATGAGAAACAAATCGATGCACATGAATAAAAAAACACCCAAATGAACAGAGAAATATACCTGGGTGGAGCAGAGAGAGAGAGTACAACAATGAGATTCTGATAAACTTTCTGTGATTTTTCCACCTGGACAGATTAAACACCAGTTAATTGATTAGCTAAAATCACTGTGTTCTGCCGACGCACATACATACACTCAAACTAGTGATGTGACCTTTGACACCGAGGCTTCTAAATCGTATCTAAAAAAAAAACGAAGCATCTCGCAGTGAAGCACTGTACTGGAGCTTGATTCATTTTGCCAAAACCACGTGATCTGTGACGTCCGAAGCTTTGTTTTTCGCACACAACCACATGACTGCTTCGTATTCTGTTTCAAATAACACGAACCACTTGCGCAGTTTGAAGTGTCACTCACTTCTTTGATAAGAAAAATCATAATACAAATACATATTTGTACATGTAGTTTTGCATGTTCATTTTGTATTAATTCCCGCTTCACAATCACTTCAGCTGACCATTCTGATAATCTTCTTTTATTTTGATCATATATGCATATCATATATTCTTGCATATTTTTTTCCCACAAATTTATTCACAGACTCATTTATTCATATATTGTGTAAAACAATGACTGGCATGTAAAAGACCTATTAGAGTGAATACTTTCTTTGCTTTATTTTCATAGCACAAACTGATTTAGTATCTGAAACAATCCAAAAATGGCTGGGTCGTCTGGGACGCAAAGGCAGCTTTTTCCAAGTACTCCAGAGTGCAAAATCTGGACGATGGGGTGGGGCGACACGTGTCTCTCCGCCCACCCCCAATTCCATTGGTTTATAACACGGCAAATCTTATTGGTGTAGACCCGAGCATGCGCATTCCTTTGTGTACGATTTTGTAACTGATTTGGCCATATTACAGAAATAGTATGTGCTAACTCTAGAATCATAGGCCTATCTTAATTATTACCTGTTTAGTAACCATGGTAATTTTAGTCAGATGAAGTCGTTTACAAATAAATTCTTGACGACGGCACCTCCGGGTTCTTCAGGCTGAATAGCGCTTCATTCATATTTCCTTGAGGATCGGCAGGCCACGGATCAGCACTAAATTGGGATTTTATACGCAAATGATGATAATTTACTGTATTTTAGAGATGGACAAACACAAACATAAGCGGCTGATTTTACATTTTAAAGCACAACCGTTTTTTTGTTGTTTAAAAAGATGAGTTATAGCCTACGTTGCTCAGTGCGTCACAAACTTGTAGCTAGGTAAAAAGTGCTAATAAAATGTTTTCATGGCAAATTCAATGTTTCCTTGTTTATATCTTAATAAAACATTTGAACCTATATTGATTCTCTTACAGTTTTTAAAGGTTCCTATCTTATAGTACATAAGTGTCCGTGACATCAGATATTAAAAATCCAATTATCCACACCCTCATTGTGTGTGTGTGTGTGTGTGTGTGTGTGTTCTAATCTGTGTACGGGATGAATTTATATTCAGTTATTAACACTCGATCGTTGTAGCCATATAGATCTGCATAACTATCGAATATTAAATCACTCAGAGCTGTAAATCTGTGCAATAGATACGTAAGCACTTTTAATGAGTAAAAGAGACCTTCTCTGTGATTATAATTTTTTTATTTATTAAAGACTATAATAACTATCTAAAATCAATATGCCTAATGTAGTACAGTGATTCCTGGTTCTTTTTAGCAACAAAACCAGGACAGGAACAAAATAAAGGATTGAGCAACAAAACCAGTAATTTAATTTGTGCATATAGCCTATATAAAAGTATAAATAAAAATGTTGCAGAGAAAATGAACATTTATTGCTTAAATATGCACTAAAGCACATTAATAATAATATTTGCTGTAGGTCAGATTTAATAACAGCTGTTTTAGTAAACAAAAACATTTAAAATAGGCCTATATGCAAAAAACAAAAAAAAAAAAAAACAAAACAAAGGGGGTTATTTCAGCAAGGTTTTTATTCCCATTATCCACACATAAAACCCCAGTTCACGCTGATGGACTATTTGGTATTATTGCCTTATTTGTCACCGCAGTTGTTCTTTAAAATAAAACCATTTGCGGGTTTGTCCTATGTCTTACTGAACTACAGTGAATTTTCATCATATCCTAAATTATTGCTTATCCACCGATCCTAAAATAAAGAATATAGGCTACATATAAATATACATTATACAAAACAGCTAAATCTCAAACAGTGTATCATTTTTATCAACATCGCCCAGCTAAAACTGCTCATTGTTTAAGTATGTCTGCTTCGTGAACAGTGAAAAGTGCAATAATATCTGACTTCATTTAACGTGCAACCTACCTGTTGAGATTAAGGACCACTATTACGTTCATCACACATAAACATAATTAATATTTCTCATAGGTGAGGCTATTTATAGCATAGGTAGGACTATATTATGGCCACCAATTAAGAATTTGTTCCCCAGACTGAATTCGTGAGCCGCTCATATTACACAGCTCTGTTCTGCCCGAAGTACTCGGAGATGCCGCCACCAAGCGTTTGATAGGAACTTAATCTAACTAATTTGTCATAAATAAAAAAAAAAACACACATTTGCTAACTGATTCCAATTAAAATCGCTGTTGTTAGCACTTAATATTTCTGTAGTACAGCCAAACAGCATAGATCATTCATAAAAACTTATATAAAAGAAAGCTCATGCGCAAATGTCTACACCAATAAGCTCTGCTGTATTATAAACCAATGAAATTGAAGGTGGGCGGAGCGACACGTGTCGCCCCACCTTAATGTGTCGCCCCGCCCCATAGTCCAGGGTGCACTCTGGAGCTACTCGCTTTTTCCACCTTTTGACCACAAGATGTCGTTAGTGTGCATCGTCTTGAAAAGCTTTGAGTAATGAACCTTTTTACGATACAGTTGAGGGGAAGCCTCGGTGCTTCGCAAAGCTTAATTTTTCCATCACTAACTCAAACCGCTGTACTCGGTAAAAACACTATTAATCTCACCCATCCACACATAAAATGCTTCTTAGTACATTTGTAACACTCTTAACAACAATATCTTTGCATATCAAGTACTTAATAAAACTTATGATAACTTTTATAACTTATTTTGAAGGAGCACCGCTAACTGCTTACCTCTCCTCAGCGTGCTCAACGTGGTCTAACGACACAGCGCAGGCTAACTCTAAATGACGTCACAACGTCAAATGAATATAAAACTCTTTTCCCCAAATAACACAAATAAAGTACAAAACTAAATTATAACGTTTTCGTGAACAAATTAATACAATACAATACAATATTTATTTGTAAAGCACATTTAAAAACAACCAAGGTTGACCAAAGTGCTGTACAGAATAGAATAAAAAACACAGAAATAAGATGGATACAACAAGACTATCAAATTTAAAACACAACACTAACAAAACATCAATTCAACCAATGATCAAGAGGTATTGAAAGCTAGAGAGAAGAGATATGTCTTTAGAGAAGACTTAAAAGCAGAAATAGAGGGGGCTAATCTGATATGTTTCGGACCTGCAGTCACAAAAGCACGATCACCTCATTTTTTAAGTCTACATCTAGGCACGATGAGTAGACAGAGATCACTAGATCTCAATGTTCTAGAAGGGGCGTATGGATGAAGCAGGTCTGTCAGGTACTGAGGGGCCAAATTGTTGAGGGCTTTGTACACAAATAGAAGAATTTTAAAATAAATTCTATATTTGATGGGTAACCAGTGCAATGCCGATAAAATAGGGGTTACTAGCTCGTACTTGCGGGTACCAGAAAGAAGTCTAGCAGCTGCATTTTGTACTAGCTGAAGACGGGAGAGAGAAGACTGAGAAACACTGTAATAAAGTGAATTACAATAATCTAAGCGAGTTGTCACAAAAGCATGGATCACCGTTCGGAAATTACTCTGTGAAAAGAAGGGTTTTACTTTAGAAAGTTGACGGAGATGATAAAAATAAAATGATAAAAAGATGATTTTACAACAGCATTGATCTGTTTGTCAAATGTTAAGTTATGATCAAATAGAACACCCAGATTTCTAGCGCACTGAGTTTCATAGGGGGCAGAGGGCCACAGTCAACATCTAACACAATTTTCCTTATGCCCAAATAGAATTATTAGAATTAGTTTTATTTTCATTTAAATGTAAAAAATTACTTGAGAGCCAAAGCTTAAATACTTCTAGACAGGCCAACAGCGGTTGTAGGCCGTTTTTATCATTGTGCTTTAAAGGAAAGTAGATCTGAGTATCATCAGCATATAGATGAAAGGATACTTTATATTTGTTAAAGGGGTGGTTGATTGCAATTTCACTTTTTTAACATTAGTTAGTGTGTAATGTTGCTGTTTGAGCATAAACAATATCTGCAAAGTTGCAGCGCTGAAAGTTCAATGCAAACAGAGATATCGTCTTTTAAAATTCTGGAAGTTTAATGCCTACAAAAACGGCTGGTAAGGGACTACAACGAACTACTTCCCGGGTCTGATACGTCACGGACCCAGATAAACCCCGCCCTCGGGAACATGTAAGGAAGGGGGCGAGGCCATGCTGTGCTGCTTTAGAGAAGAGGAAGAGAAAACTAGGGGTGCACGTAAAAATCTATTCATATATGAATCGCGATTCTGTCTTCGAACGATTCTAATGGATTCACAAGTTTAAAAATTAATGTTCTAAAACAGCTGTTTTAAATTGATAAGCAATATAGACGACACCGTTGTTTACAATACCAGCGGAGCACATGCAGCTGAGCTGAGCTGACATTTAGACGCACGCTCGGCGGTTTAGTGAATCACAACACACTGAGCCAGCTAACCAATCAGAGCCCATCACGTATTTCTGAGGGAGGGGCTTCATAAAAACAGGAAATAATCGAGGTGTTTGTCAGAGAAGGGACAGAGTGGTGTGGAATAAAGGTAAATTATATGAAAAATTATGCGTTTTTATAAAAACGAAGCATGAACACATGTTAGACTGCACCCCATCAACACAATCAAGACTAGAAAAAAAACAGTAAACCACCCCTTTAAAAATGGAAGCCAGAGGTAGCATATACAGGGTAAACAATACCGGCCCAAGGATTGATCCCTGTGGCACTCCACAATTAAGAGGTATACTAGAGGAGGACTGATGACCAATATAAACATTAAAACTTCGGTTGGTCAGATAGGAATGGAACCACTGTAAGACTGTGCCACGCAGGCCCACAGATGTCTCCAAACGTGTCAACAGAATCTCATGGTCAACCAAATCATAAGCAGCACTCAGATCTAATAAAACTAAAGCCATGGGGTTCCCAGAGTCAGTTTCTGTAAAGATATCACTTGAGACTCTTAAAAGGACAGATTCAGTACTGTGTAAAGCTCTGAAGCCAGATGGAAACATCTCATGAACAGAATTAACAGTCAAATAAGATTGTAATTGAGTCAATAAAATTTTCTCAAGGATCTTTGAAATAAAGGGTAGATTAGAAATAGGACGAAAATTGGAAAAAGAAGAAGGATCCAGGTTTGTTTTTTTTAAGATAATGCGTCATCACAGCACATTTAAGACTGTTAGCGAAGGAACCAGTAGACAAACATTTGTTAATAATCAATAACAGACCAGAACCAACTGTGTCCATGATTTGTCTAAGAAACAGAGGTGGAATTATATCTTGAGGGCAGATAGTTGGTTTTAGGTGACCAACAATTTCGTTACAGGAAATCAAATCAATAGGCTCAAACTCAGACCAGGTAGAAGAACATAATGGAACATCATGCAAAATATGTATTGAATTAAACAGCTCGGATCTTAATGTTGTGATCTTCTCAACAAAAAACTTCCCAAAATTGTTGCAAAGAGAAGTTGAGGGCTCAAGAATAGAATGCACAGAGGGATTTAAGTAGAAAACAGAACATGAGGTTTGTGACAATTATTTGTAATAAGTTCAGACAAATATATAAATGAATAATACAAAATAAATAATAATAATATATATATATATATACAAAATAAATGCATGAAAATCGAAAGGAGGGATTATTAGTGAAATACATTAATTCAGATCATGAATACACACTCTTATTAACACCTGTCACACATGCCTGGTGTTAAAATTATGACTACCACTACCATACAAAAGTTGACAGTGCAGTACACTTGCAACTCTCGACACTGAAATATTTCTTATAAAACAAAGCAGAGAAACAATTGCCCTGTCCAATGCACCTCTGCTGTGAACAGAGCTGTTTTTGACAGGTTAAAAGGGTGTTGTTTTACACTACTATTGAGAAATTTTAACCAAAATATGTTATAGACTTTTCATTATGACCCTAAAGAATCATATCAACTTGTGGAAAATGGGCATCCGATGACCCCTTTAAGAATCCGCTCAACAACGCTGAAGGAAATGGACAGGAAATAGCAGGAAATGGACATTTAAAAAATTTTACTCTGTACTTTTGACAACACTAAATCACAGTTCACGATTTTGCCGAGATATTCACAAAAACACGGACATATGCAAGAAGACTTGTCCGGAGTTATACATCATCAACATTTCTCTCAGATGGCCAAATCATGACCAAAATCATAGAGTGTTTGGCGTATGATATTTTGACGTTGAAATTACACTTGACATTTACTAGAAAACAAGAAAAAAATACAAATATGAAAATTAAAATGATGTTTGCAGTGCTCAAGCATAAGTGCATTACTATTAAACAAATCATATAGCCTACTGTAAGACCTGGTTTTATGCAATTTCATTTGGCTGATGATGTCACAATCTTTCTATCTGAATAAAGTTGTTGCAAGAGCATTGCTATGTGGTTGCTAGGGTGTATTTACTTGTAGCTAGGGTGATCTGAGTGTTTGATTACTAGAAAAGGGAGTTTCAGATGTGATCTGTGTTTTATTTAAGCTGTCATGTTCATTTAATTCTCAGTATTTTTATTCGTCATGTGAAAAAATAATACCACATGTCTCCTCAACAAATAATAAAAAAAGTGATTGTAATACAAATAAAGCAGGACGAGTTACACACCAAAATGTAATACAAATGTAATTGTTCCCTAACCTTAAATATGAAAAATAGTAACATTGCTGCTGCCTAGAAAGCACCTCTTTTAAATTAATCGGTTTATTATTAAGCTCTGCTTCTGCTCCACTCCAAAAGCAACCACACCTGCAGTCATTTAATATTCACGCTGTGAGTCTGAGCGTCGGGCTAACGTCGGGCTGTCTGGCAATCTGCAGCGAGTTGTACATAGCAACTACTGTACCATTCGCTTCTACTCGTCAAGTGGCGTGCTGCAAAGTGAAGCAAGGCTTGATTAGGTCTGCTCCTCTAGATCTGTCATTACCTAACACACTCAGACACACACACACATTCACTGGGGAGAGAAGTGAGAACTCTACACTAGCGGAAACTGTCAGTCTGAGAGTGTCTAGACGTTTTAAGTAGCAGTCACAGATTGAAAAGGGTTATAAGCGCTCTTGGAGCACACATACACACACTTCCACTTGCTCCACTGATTAGGTCTGTCATGAAAATGGAGTTGTGTAAACGCCCCCAAATCATAGTAAGGTACATAGTAAGATCAATTTGTCACACCATTATTTTTAGTTTGTATTTAAAGGAATAGTTCACTCAAAATGGTAGTCTAAATCTAAATTATTTTTCTTTTCCCTTGAAACTATAACTAGTAAAAATGTTCAGGTTGGTCTTTTAAGTTTAAGAAAGAGATGTGCTCACAGTGTATGCAAGAATTTTGTTATAAGAGTAAATAATGCATTAATATATTTTTTTGATACTTATATGTATTGTGAACGAGCAAGCAATAAACTAAAGTGTAAATTAATAATTTAAAATTATGTTAAATATACATGTGTTTGATAGAAGAAAAAAATCTTAAATGTTTCAAATCACATATAGATGTTTTCTTTGATTGAACTAGCCCTGTGAATAATAATTGTTATTTATTAAAATAGGATTTAAACTAAAGCTAGATTCTTGATTATCATATGACATTTCCCCTTAAACAATTCCCAACAAATATGCAGTACATAAACAAATATAGATCTCTCAACATATCAATTCAGTCTCATTTTTCAGCTTGAGATAGATTTTATGGTTTCAAGTACAGAGAACAAAAGAGAAACATTTTCTCCTAAGGGCAAAATGGAGAACATGAATAACTCTGAAGTATAAATGTTGTTCTCATATAGTTAAATTATATTTACATATCAAAAAATATTTTTGTAATATTGCAGTTTGCTTGTTAACTAACATTTTATGTTTGTTTATAATGATAAACTTAAAAAAACAAAAAACATTTAAATATTTGTGTATTGTGTTCTTTAAACATTCTTAAAATATAGACACATATATTTTGATCCATACAACTGTTTTTGCAATATACTATCTTATTACAGCAAAAAGTTTAAAGTTTTTTTTTTTTTTTTAATGACATGTTACTGCCTCGATGGCTTATTGTTTAAAGACAGGGATTCCCAAAGATTTTTCAGCTGAATCCAGTTGACCTTTACTTGAAGTACCCCCTGAGATTTTAAGTTAATATTTCAACAATTTAACAACACATTTGCATGTTCACAGTTCTCTACAGCAGTGCTGTTTTAGTATCATTGATATACTATTATAGTATATATTATGAAGTAATTGTATTAATTATGTTTTTTGTCATGTTGTTGTTGTTATTATTTTACTTTTTTAAGATTTAAGCATATCCATTGAGAAAATATTTTACATTTTAAGGTGAATATGATTACAGTTTAGAGAATAATATGTGAAAAGATAATATGTGGCAAGTCTCACACTTTAAATTGTGTGTGTGTGTGTGTGTGTGTGTGTGTTAAGATGGATCACTGAAGTGTCCAGCACTTAAATTGCCTGTTTATTTCTAGCCACCTCATCATTTCCACTGGGAAGTGATAGCTGGCAGCATGTGCAGTGGGGTGAGAGTATGTAGGGGGTCTGTTTTTTTTTTGTTAGAGGGGGTTTGATTAACCTGAGTGTTTTTTTACAGTGTGTGTTGGAAAGTTCTAGGAAAGAAATGCTAGAAATGGCATTGAAGCATGGTGAAAATGACTATATGCATGTATGTGTGTGTGAAATCAACCCATTCTCACTCCCAAGGCGTCAAAAACTGAAGCATGGTCAAACCCCTTTCGCGTCACTATGAAGACGCCAAAAGTGCCCCTAGGCGTCAGTATATGACAAAATAGGAACTCCATTGCTTTCAATTGCTTGCTTTATGCGTCAGGTCAAGACGCTTATGGAAAATGACAACACGTTCTCCTCCGTTGTTTTCGGTTGTTTGTCTTAGTTTAATGGTTTGCATGCATTTGTAAAAAATAGAAATAATTTTATATAAATTTATACTTTTATTACTAACCCCACCCCTACCCTAAACCTACCCACTTCTGAACAATATAAAACACGTAACAGGAAAATATAAGTGCAGTCACAGGTATTTAAAATCTGACCATAAACAAGCAGTATAAAAGCATTACAAACAAGTCGTGTTGCATTCCAAGTCTTCTGAAGCCATACGAAGTCTTTATGAGAAGAAGAGAGCAAAACATAAGGTTTTTATCGCTGAAAATGATCCCGCTCTGTTAACGCGCTCACATCTCATTCAAAAGCATACTGCATCCTGTCAGAACAGCATGACGCAATCGGTCACGAGACACACAAGAGCCAATAGCATTTCACAACCAAGGCTGACGTAAGGCTTCTTCTGGCTGCATTTTTTGAATTCGCGCACAGACTGCAGCACACAGGATGAGCTTAACGGCAGACGGAGACGGCGATCGCGTCTATTCCTCGCACAAATCAAATGTTTTGCCTCGGAAGACTTGGAATATTAATATTTTTTTTAAATAAATTATGACGATAGTAGTATCTGCCTGTTATATCTTGTGTTTTATTGACAAATGGTAGGTTTAGGGGCAGGGGTTGGGTTATGTGCTCATAAATGTGTAAATAATGCAATATAAATAAAACAGTTGTGGCTGTTTACATTGAAAAATCACACCCCAACATATATGCAATATTGGCAATGTTATTACCCAATATATAATTTAATTATGATGATAAAATTCCCAGTATGGCGTCGGCATATTGACGCTAAGGGTTTCCTATTTAAAGCAACGGAGGACCCTGCAAGTCGAAAATTGACGCTAAAGGGTACCTTGAGCGTCAAAAAGCGACGCCAAGTGGTCCTGACCAAGCTTCAATATGTGACGAGTTGGGTGTGAGAATGGGTTGGTGAAATGCACCAATTTATATTTAGTTGTTTTTGCAAAGGATAATCCACTGGTTATTAGTAACGTTATTAGCAGTAATGTTTTGGGGCTGTCGCTGGGCAACATGGACTCCAAAGATTTTCGATGGGGTTGAGATCTGGAGACTGGCTAGGCCACTCCAGGACCTTGAAATGCTTATTACGAAGCCACTCCTTCGTTGCCCGGGCGGTGTGTTTGGGATCATTGTCATGCTGAAAGACCCAGCCACGTTTCATCTTCAATGCCCTTGCTGATGGAAGGAGGTTTTCACTCAAAATCTCACGATACATGGCCCCATTCATTCTTTCATTTACACGGATCAGTCGTCCTGGTCCCTTTGCAGAAAAACAGCCCCAAAGCATGATGTTTCCACCCCCATGCTTCACAGTAGGTATGGTGTTCTTTGGATGCAATTCAGCATTCTTTCACCTCCAAACTAAGTTCTATTTTGGTTTCATCTGACCATATGACATTCTCCCAATCCTCTTCTGGATCATCCAAATGTTCTCTAGCAAACTTCAGACGAGCCCGGACATGTACTGGCTTAAGCAGGGGGACACGTCTGGCACTGCAGGATTTGAGTCCCTGGCGGCGCAGTGTGTTACTGATGGTAGCCTTTGTTACTTTGGTCCCAGCTCTCTGCAGGTCATTCACTAGGTCCCCCGTGTGGTTCTGGGATTTTGCTCACAGTTCTTGTGATCATTTTGACCCCACGGGTGAGATCTTGCATGGAGCCCCAGATCGAGGGAGATTATCAGTGGTCTTGTATGTCTTCCATTTTCTAATAATTGCTCCCACAGTTGATTTCTTCACACCAAGCTGCTTACCTATTGCAGATTCAGTCTTCCCAGCCTGGTGCAGGTCTACAATTTTGTTTCTGGTGTCCTTTGACAGCTCTTTGGTCTTGGCCATGGTGGAGTTTGGAGTTGGACTGTTTGAGGTTGTGGACAGGTGTCTTTTATACTGATAACAAGTTCAAACAGATGCCATTAATACAGGTAACCAGTGGAGGACAGAGGAGCCTCTTAAAGAAGAAGTTACAGGTCTGTGAGAGCCAGAAATCTTGCTTGTTTGTAGGTGACCAAATACTTATTTTACCGAGGAATTTACCAATTAATTCTTTAAAAATCCTACAATGTGATTTTCTGGATTTTTTTTTCTCAATTTGTCTCTCATAGTTGAGGTATACCTATGATGAAAATTACAGGCCTCTCTCATCTTTTTAAGTGGGAGAACTTGCACAATTGGTGGCTGACTATATACTTTTTTGCCCCACTGTACGTGAACTGCAGCCAGCAACTTATTTGCTTGTGCTCTTGCACACGTAACATGCAAGAGACTGAATGTGATTCACTTCCCTGATATACTCACACCAAGGTTATTTTCGCTCTTTACTTAGATGTAAAAATAAGTTGTAAATACTTTGCAGTGATTATATTGTTAACCCTTTAAAACCTAAGGGTAAAATAGGTCATTTTCACATATTTAGTTTATTTGACTGTAAAATTATAACAGAATGTGCTATTTTCAAGTGCAAGGTGTAATTTTTTTCAGAAAACAAATGGCTTTCAAAAAAGTACAGTTTTTGACCATTATTAATCTTGTGTGGTGAGTTTGTAGACAGAATTTAAATAGACAAAAAAAAAAAAAAAAACGGAATTATTTTTCTGTTTTTTATTTAGAAAAAAAAAGAGAAAAATCATGATCGAAATAATCCAACACTTCTTCCTTCAAAATTCAACTATAATACATATATAAAAGCATTTTTCGGATAATGGGTTGCACGGTTTTCATTCAGGAGGCTTTTTTGATCATACACGCACACATTTACACATGCATGTACATGCATACACCCATACATTTACACGCACAGACTCATTATATCGATGCACATACCACATGTGAAAAAGTCTCACTCAGCCTGCTCCCAAAGTCTCATCAAATATCATCCTAATCGACTCTTGTGCTGTTTACTCCTCCTTCACCATGTTTTTGTTAATTTTGTTTATTATTTTATGCAATCCAAAACTCCGCGCTCCCTATCTCTCCATTCAAATTGTCCCTTCCCGCTCTCCTGGAAATCTGCTGTCATTTGTTGACGAAGCGCAAGAAATTACCGTAATAAGCCATATATTGCCGAAAAGTGCATGCTGTCTGCTGTCAGGAGCAATTTGAATGATTTTGATAGTGCAAACGGCAGAAGAGTTATGGTAACATGAATACAGCTTGGTTTGATGTGTTGGCGCCGACACAGCCGGTTTAAAAGTGTTAATGAACATCAAGACACCATCCACGCTACTGAGAGCTGACATTTAGATGAATATGTAAATATGTGCTGTGCACTTTCCTCTCAGTAATAAAATATACACACAACAAAAATGACAGTGGTGAGAAAAGCAGCAGTTAAGAAAGCATCTGATCAAAGTGATGTGGATGTTTGCATGACATCTGCAATTCTCCGTCATCATGTCCATGGCTGCGGGAACTAGGGGTGCTGAGGGTGCTGCAGCACCCCCCGCCGCAGGGCCGGGTCTGAGATTTTCCTTTTGCCCCTTGATCATCCCCAAGATACTTAATTTTTGTGATTATTTATTAAACTGACCAGAAATATATAGCCTAGTGTGGTTGTATTCTTCTTGCGCGCCTCACGGCGCTCGTCTCTACACCTCCCCCTCACACTGACAGAATTTCACGTGAATGTTCACGCGATGTTACCGTAATTTTACATTCCGACTTGTAAAAACCATTCACATCCTCGTCCTTTTTATGATCTGTTTTCCAAAGCTTTCGCTTCTCAAGACGGCCACTGTCAATAAGCACTGCTCTTTAATTGCGCTCTAGTCTCTGGTCAAACGCGCTCAAACCACTGTAGTCTAATCTGTAGCCTAATGTAATCTATTATTAACTATGCACATCATAAAGTTTTAGGCAAGTAGGCTATCCATATTATGACAAAATATTTTAATAAGACTGAATTTGAATTTAACCTGATCACGTTTAATACAATAAATTTTAAGTTTAATTATAACGCGCATGCGTCCATTATTCAAACAACGAACAAATTATACAGCGAACGAAGAACATTTACATTATCAAAGAATATTACTGAAGCGTGAGTGTAAGCACTCTAAAAAAAACTATAAGCTATAATCAGTGATGTTGTCTGCAGTGTTTGATGAATTAATCTCTTACATAGCAGGTGGGTAGGCTACATCTGCACTTTGATGTTTCTGATGATGAGAGAATTCGATAAAGTGCATTGACCAAAACTTTTGCGTATCAAATATGTTAATATTTACTAAAATCCCCTTAAATAATAGAAATATTAAAGAAAAAATTCTTGAACTAAAATCACAAAAGCACAAATATATAGGTTATTGGTTCGCATATATAGGCTACATCTTCATTTGTATGTTAATCTATAAGAGTTTGGGCTGTTTATAGGATTTTGCCAAAAATCCCCCACCGTGGCCCCGCCCTGCCACATCAAGCCCCGCCCCCAGCACCCCCCAGATAAAATATGTTCCCGCGGCTATGATCACGTCATCACCACAGATGAGGTCATTAAAATTACAATTATAAATTTAATTATAATAGTTTGCTTATAAAGCATATTTGAAACTATAGCCTAAATAGATCTGGCTGTGTAAAACTATAGTTTGAATTAATCAATTTTCTTTACATAACAAAAATGTCCTAAGGCCTTTGCATAATAATCAGTCTACAGGCTTTCATAGACATCCTAGGAAGTCAGGGAAGGTATTTATTTTTTTTAATCTTTGTTACAAGCTGTTCAGACATTGGCAATGAAAAGTGATTAATACATGACAATTCTTACATGCAGCCCCTTTAAATATTAAGCTAATTCACCCAACACTGTTTGTGTTACAGACATTAATGACATCTCAAATCATGCTGGTGAGGAAAAAAAAAAAAAAAAAAGTTTTTGTAGGTTTGTTTCACGTAAGCCAGAAATAACAACCACCCAGAACATTCTAGTAACCATATAGAAATATGCTAAAAATCACTAAAGAACACCTTAGCAACTGCATGGCAACAGCTTGGCAGCCACACAGAACAACCTACCATCACAGCATTGTTGTTATCACTGTAAAAATTCAATGTGTATATATATATATATATATATATATATATATATATATATATATATTATTATTATTATTTTATTTATTTGTGAATTGAAAATAATAATCTAAACATGTTTCTTACAAAAGCTGGTCTGTTGTCATTAAACCATCAAGAATTGTCAATCAAAAGAAAGAAATATAAAATTATGATTCTCAAGTATTTGTTTGAAATGTGTCCAGATGTTGTCCCAACTTTTCAAATATTTTGTTATCTGAATAAACAGATGCACAGTAAGTTGCCAGCATGTACTACAGCTTGAAAATATGTGGTAACTGTTATTTAAAAATGATCATTGCTTTACATTTTACTGGCTTTACATAGCTATCATATGGTTCAGATTTCATATTTTTATTATATATCATAGTTATTTTACGAGGCAAATAATTCCCATATCAATGAAAATCAACGTGAATGTAAAAGCACGAGGTTTGTAGCACCTTACTTGCTAAATGCTAAAAAAACTTTTGTTGCCTTGACTAAAAAAAACAAAACAAAACTGTTATTCATTAGGTAAACTAAAGTATTTAACTCGTCACTGCAGCATAGGTTAATTTAACAAATTGATTGTAATATGTTGCCATATAATTAACACTGTTAGACATTTCAAAGGGTTTTTACAGTAAGTTACTGTAATTAATATGTACAGTAGCAAACTGTATTTGATTTACAGTTACATCCTGTACTGTTTTACAGTAAATTACTGTAAAAATTCAATTAATCAGTATACTACTGTAATTCATTCATTTTAATATAGATTTCATTAGATTTTATTATTTTGTATATAGAATTCATTTTATTATTACTCTACATAGGTACTACTGGCATTCAATTAAAACGATTAATACAAAATATCAAATTGTTTATTTAAAACATTGCAATGTATAACGCTTAAAAATATAGTCTTCCAATGTTGGAACAGTGCATCTTCACCATTTCTCCTGATTTGGGACGTTTTACAGTGCATTATGTTGTGTCCTCTGGATTTATCCTCACAAAGAATCTTTAGGCAACAGAAACATAATGGGGAAAAAAGACAAACAGCCAAAGACAAGCATCTGCAAAACCCAGGTGCTCCAAAACGTGCATACCTGTCAACACTCCCGTTTTTCCCAGGAGTCTCCCGTATTTCACACCCATCTCCCGCCCCCCTCCCATTTTGTTATTTCTCCCGGGAAACTCCCGTAATTTGTATGGCCCAAATCTAGTTATATGAATAATCACATCAATATTTTATTCCAAGGTTGTGCAGTTACCAGATCTTGTATAAAATGCATCACCTCATACAGTCGACACAATACACAAATTTCAAACCATTTGTGACCTCCACCTGGCAACCTACAACCCAGTGGCGCTGTAGATTTCTGCACAGGTAGTAGACGCGGGAAGTTGAATCAGTGGTAGAATGGAAGGAGAAGAGTCAGGTGGTGCTCCAGCGAAGAAAAATATTAGTGTAAATTTAATAACAGTTGGACGGAAGAATTTAATTTCTTGTCTCAAAACCATGTAAACAACACCCACGCCTTTTGCAAAGTCAAATAATTTTGATATCGGACACGGTGGGAAAAATGACATATCTCAGCATATTAAATCACAGCGGCGCATTCATGCAGCCGAGGCACAAAAGGGCAACACATACTATAAACACACAATGTTAAAGGCTAACTAAACCCCTGGTCAGAGCCTAACTCCACCCACTGGCAATATTTGAAAAATGCCGGAAAAGCGGAGACAGAGCGGACGAACCGAGGGTGGGGCTGAGCGGAGCGCGTGCACCTGAGACCTGCAATGACGGATTGATTGACAGCTGTCAGACTCACAAAGATGGAGAGTGACTGGAGTGACACCAGTAGCTTTGCAACAGAGCGGTCATTCGATGTAAAGGATTTCTCACCCACCTAATTAACTAACTAGGCTACACGAAATAATCAAAATAACTATATAAATGGCTATGCTAACTAGATGCTAATATACGCTACCCTGATCGTTTTCAATAATCGCAATTCCAACTCCTGACTCGCTACAGTGGTTTTGACAGAGCAAGATGTTTTTATACCAGGGGCTGAGCCTATGCCAAGGGCGTGGTGAGCTTGTGCAGGGGCATGGTTAGTAAGTGCCATCATACGTCACAGGGGTATGCAACGTCCAATAGGAAAATTCAACTGCAGTAGCCACCGTTCAACCTGAAGAGGGCAGCAGTCCCTTAGTCAGTCCCAAGCTGTTATGGCGTTGTAGACACGGTGCAGGGCGAATCGTGTCAATTCAAATGTAAGAAATGAGGAAAATAAAACAACCTCAATAGAATGGCGCCAAAGAGGCCATTACAGCAAATACAGTAGTATACAGCAATTTAAAAAAAAAATACAGTAAGTCTCTGTAAGTGGGGTCTGGCGTCACAGAAAATTCCCATGATGCAAAGGGTATTACAGTTATTTACTGTAAAGGGAATTTGCAGTATTATACTGGGTCATATACAGTCAATAACTGCAGAAATTACAGAAATGTCTAACAGTGTACGAGTTCAGCTTCTTAACAGCACTGCTATGCAACAGGAAAATATTGTTTGTTTTTAATTATGCAAAGTAAAAGAACATCAAAATCTCTGACTTTCGATTGCAAACTGCAAATCTGAGCACAGTCTGAGCCACAGAGCTACAGTGTTTACACTTTTCATGGGTATCAACCTACGAATGGCTTAATTCTAGCTGCATCTGCATATGGGAGAAAGAACAAATTATACACATCAAAAAAATTACACACTTCACCTTTAAAGACATCTCATTTGTGGTTGTTTCCTTACAACATAACTAACACATATTTTTCTTTCTGCCTATTTTTCTTTTTCATTCAGAAATAATGGAATCATGAAAAAAAAAAAACGTTTTCTTTTACACTTTCACATTTTTAAGTTTATTTTCATATTGTCTTTGAGCTTTTTTTCTTCTGTTCTCTATTCCCTGAATGAGTCACACCAAAACTCATCTCCTCCAGCATCTCTGAAGAAGAGAGACAGACAGAACTCAGAAAGAAGAAAATAAATGTATTGTAAAAGGCTCAAAATGACACTGATATTAACAAAAGGAATAAAGAGCAATGGAGGAGAAAGAAGATTCATAGCCGATGAATCCACCCCACCTCCCTCCTCTGTATCTGCCTTCGACTCTGTCTCATTTGGCCGTTTGGCACGTGTCGCAGTGGAAGTGCTTGAACAGAGCTATTTAAACAGCGGTGTGGTGTCTTCTCTCGCGCTGTTCTCCTCAGATCTCTCTCTGAATGACTATTATGCCTTGCTGCATTAAGAGTCCAGTCACGTCACCCTGTATGTGTTTATGTGTGTGGCATCCAATCATTTCAGGTTACTGCACTTTCCGTTACTCCCACGGCTAATTAATACCAGACTGCATGCCTTCAGCAGCACGGCACAGCTTTACCTGTGTGTGCGCGTGTGTGCATGAAGAAATGGTTTTCCTTGGAATATTTTTAATGGAGTTATTTACTGAAAGAATGAATGAATGGATGAATGAATGAATACAGAAATACAGAAAGAAAAAGAAAGCCATACAGAAATATGTGACCCTGAAGCACAAAACCATTAATAAGTATCACGGGTATATTTGTAGCAATAGCCAACAATACATTGTATGGGTCAAACTTATCAATTTTTCTTTTATGCCAAAAATCATTAGGATATTAAGTAAAGATCATGTTCCATGGAGATATTTTGTAAATTTCCTACCGTAAATATATCAAAACTTAATTTTTGATTAGTAATATGCATTGCTAAGTACTTCTTTTGGACAACTTTAAAGGCCGTTTTCTCAATATTTCGATTTGTTTTTGCACCCTCAGATTCCAGATTTTTTTGTATCTCAGCAAAATATTGTCCTATCTTAAACCATACATCAATGGAAAGCTTATTCATTCAGCTTTCAGATGATGTATAGATCTCAATTTCAAAACATTTACCCTTATGACTGGTTTTGTGGTCCAGGGTCACATATAGAAATACAGAAAGAAAGAAAGAAAGAAATACAGAAAGAAAGACAGAAAGAAAGGAATTTAAAGGTGGTTAAATATTGCTGGTCCACTTTGGCTGAAAGTGCTAGATAAAATGGGCCACCTTAATCCTTCACAAATTCTACTCGCATTCATTAAATAAATTGACATTTACTATAAAGCTTTAAAATATGGTCACAATTAAATTTCACTTAATGTATTTAGAGAAAACAGAAGAATTTTATTTTTAAATATTTCATTTTAAATGTTCCTCTCATTCTGTTTTTTTTTTTTTTTTTTTTTAGCCTATTATTATTATTAGCTATTATTAGCATGTGTTAGTCACATATTTTTGTGTGATGTAAAATTCATTTTCTCAGTATTCTTTTAGATCAATCTGTCAAATTTGATGTTAGAGCAACATATTTTATCACATTTTCAAATGTTATGCATGAATTGAGTGAACTATGAATTTTACATAGCCTAGGCCCTAGGCCAGGACTATTCAATTCACTTCATTTGAGGGCCGGATTATCGAATTGAACATTTGAAGGGGGCCAAGGGGGTGGGGGGCCATCCCAATCTTTTTCTGGGGGGCCTATAAAATTGGAAATTAAATTTAGTATCATTGATACAAATAATATTACTGTTGTCTCAATTAAATCAATTTTTTTCCTTTAATTTTTGCCATTAATTATAGCCATTTAATATTACAGTATAATTGAAATGTTATATTATTTTTTAACATTTAATAGGCTTTGAAAAATATAACAGCTTTTTATAAGTGAACTTAAAACAATCTTCACATAAACTATAAATTGTATGCATAAGCTATATTGATTAGATTATTCTTTATTCAAGCTACAAAATTTAATCAGCAAGCAGAGCAGTCAAGTGATTTCTCTTTTTCTTTAGTTCTTTGATTCACATCAATCACAGACTGCAGCAGGTTTCACTTTAAAAGCAGCTGTTTCTTTAATAAAACCTGATGCACATGATGCGGATGTGACACGTATCCAATTTTCTCCAAACTCTTAACTAATTTAAGACTGTGTTTATGAGGTAACTCGCCAGTGTCTGCGATATTTCTCGCCAGAAGTTATGACTGATAACACTGTCTTTAAACTTGTTTAAACTAAAGTTAGAATTGTGGATATCTCATAACTCCCTCATAAGCGCTTGTCAACGCTGCCATCTTTTGATGTTACGGTCTCCAGTAGATTGTTGTTATTGCGTCTCTCCATTTTCTTTTTGGCTGGCCAGTGTTGCCACCTTGTGGACAAAATAATTAGTGCAAGAACAATTCAAGGCAAATGTTGCAACCTGCGCACTCTTCCTCGGGCCAGATGAAGATGATTGGCGGACCGGATTAAATAGCCCTGTCCTAGGCTATATGTTTTGGGGTTTGTTAAAGGGATAGTTCACCCAAAAATCAAAATTACATCATTAATTACTCACCCTCATGTCATTCCAAACCCGTAAGACCTTTGTTCATCTTTGAAACTCAAATTAAGATATTTTTTTATGAAATCTGAGAGCTTTCTGACCCTGCATATACAGCAAGGGTCCACAGCCAAGGCACAGAAACGTAGTAAGTCATCATTAAAATAGTCCATGAGACATCAGTGGTTCAACTGTAATTTTACGAAGCTACGAGAATACTTTTTGTGTGCATTCAACAATTCTTCTCCTCTGTGTCACCGTAGGACCATTATGGAGGTTATCACGATGCATGCACTTGATGCTGCTGACGCAGAACATGCGCATGCACTGCGACTTGTTTACCAGCAAAGGAAAGCATGCGTTGTTATTTGTAAAGTTGTTATTTTTGCTTTCCTTGTGCACAAAAAAGTATTATCGTAGCTTCATAACATTATGGTTGAAACACTGATGTCACATGAGCCCCTTTCGCACCGCTTTAGTTCCAGAACTAAAAGTACAGTACTAAAGTACTGGGACGATTTTGCGCGAACTATTCCCCGGTACCATTTAAAGGGTTGCATTCGCACCAACAGTGGGTACTAGGAAGTGACGTAAGCCGGTCGACAGCGACGTCATTTGTGTGCGGCGTTCAACAACGAAAACAAAGAAGAACAACGTTAACAACAGGAGGATGGAGGACGCTGTGATCGGAGCTGTGTTTTTGTTGTGTCTTGCGGGGTTCACAGTAATGGACATGGAATGTCGACGTAACTTATATGTCAAGCGATTGAAAGATCGGAAAGGAGTTCAAAATGTTCAAAAGTGCCTGCACTTCAGCGTCCGTCCATCTATCGCTGTTCTCCATTCTTGCGAAATATAAGTTGATGCGATGTTTACACAGTATGTGTTTACAATCAGCCAATTTTTAGCCAATGAGCGTACACTTACGTCACGATAGTTCCTATGGAACTCTTTTAGACCCTACTCTGAAGTAGGAGCTAATTAGTTCCTCCAAACGGAGTTCCAGGAACTAAAACAGTTCCTAGTTCCCGCGGTGCGAACACGCTAAAAAGTGGATAGTTCCACAATTAGTTTGGGTACTATGAAAATGTTCCTGCGGTATGAAAGGGCCTATGGACTATTTTAATGATGTCCTTACTGCGTTTCTGTGCCTTGACTGTGGTAGGACCCTTGCTGTCTATGGAGGGTCAGAAAGCTCTCAGATTTCATCAAAAATATCTTAATTTGTGTTCCGAAGATGAACGAAGGTCTTACGGGTTTGGAATGACATGAGGGTGAGTAATTAATGACAGCATTTTCATCTTTGGGTGAAGTATCCTGTTAAAATATGTTTGTTTGATGATATTTATTTATTTATTTACTTAATTACTTACAGAGATGGCCCACTTTACCTGAAAAGATTTTTTTCTGAAGTGCATGATCTCAAAAAATCTATTGGCATATATCTTCCAAATAATACATTATATTAACTGAATTCAAATGAAACTTTTACAGATGGACCATAAAGTTAAGAAAGGTAATTAAATAAAATAACAAAAAAACATCTGGGTATCTAAATTACACAGAGGCCCACTTTAACCTGAATTCACCCTGTGAGTTAAGATGTATTGCACAAAACAAATGAAGTGTATTTTACTGAATACAGAAATGAAAATCATCATGCAGACATCATCCTAAATTTAATTTGGTATAATAAAATACTACTAATTGTAAGAAGCAGACTTTTAATGTGTAAGAGGGATTTGTGACATTAGCTGGAAAGTCATTTTAGAGATGGAGCAACTTACAAATTACATTTTGAAAGATTACAGAGACATAATTGTACTTGCTTGGAATAACAGGCAGTGATGAATCATTCACATTAATGCAACAGAATACGACAACGATAAGAGAACAGAAAAGTGTATTAAGAAAGCAAATCGGGTAGATTTTGATTTCATGTTGTTTGCAAATTAATTGTCATGAAAATAATATAAATATATCCTCCATTTTATTGGTCCTAAAATATACTTCATTTTATTTGTTAAAAATTGGGGTGCTAATAAAAAATATTTAATTATGATTAATTTCTTAATAATGAAGCAGTGATTTTCATGCTGAAAAGTGACATTTCTGGAGTTTTTGTGTAAATGTTTGTGTGTCTAAATGTGCTTTTATAAGCACTTCTGTGCTTCAATCTGGGAAGCTTTTAAGCTATGAGCAGATAGAATATGATTCAGAGATTTGAGCCAGATGGGGTATGGTTATGAAAGAGAGATTGTTTTAATAATACAATAAGATAATAAACACCGCATACATGCCCCTCTTCACATTTTACTGTTCATTAGAAACCCTGTTTTGAGAACAGCTCTGCCTTCACACACCAGGAGCTATACGTACTGTAGAGATAAACCTGGAGGTTTATTACCACTCTACTGCTCTCACTTTTTTTATGGTTTACACGCATACATACACACACACTCTCTCTCTCACACACACACACACACACACACACTGTGAGAATTGGGTTCGCTCAGGTTTTTACGCTGTTGCTTGTCAGTATATGAGTTCTGTGTGCAATTAATTCAAACATTCCTCCGTCTGAAAGTAATTCCTGCCTCCAATGTATTCACATAGTTCACAACCCATCTCCCCTCCATCCCAGTCTTCATCATTCCTCCTCATTTTCTCATCTTTCACTAAATGATGAATTGAGAATTAAAGCAATGGGGTGTGTGTGTGTGTGTGTGTGTGTGTGTGTGTGTTTTGCATAGAGCTGGTTGTGTGCCATTCAGAACAGATTTTAGCAGCTACGCTAAATAAAGTTGGAATGAAATTCAAAGAGATTCAAATACGGTAATTGCTGTAAGTGTCGTTTATGGAAGCTTGGTTTAGCCACTGAATAAAAATAAAAAAGGTAACTGTGCCTTTTTATCTCACAATTCAGATTTATTTATTTTTTTGTCAGAAATGCATGATATAAAATCTCTCTCTCTCTCTCTCTCTCTCTCTCTCTATATATATATATATCAATTTCACATGCCAGAAGAGGAATTTCAGTTGTGTAACACGATAAAATGGTGCCAAACAACTGAAATTCCTGTTCTACTTGACAGTGTGAAATTCAAATATACTGTAATTCTAAATCAATCATTGAAATAGAGCCATTTTTTAAATTTCCTGACTGTGCCATAGAGAAAATGAATACTAGAACCTTTTTTTTTTTTTTTTGTGACATTATTTTCATGACATTTAAACATGCCCATTCTCTGAATTCTCATTACTATAATGTTGTAATGTAATATTAAAGAAATAGATAGATCATGAGAGTCATTTCCTGTACTGGCTTCAATATGCTAATTTTAATTTAAAATATCATTATATCCAGACTGTATGAATTTTTTATTACTGTACTACAGTAATAAAATCTAATGAGAATCATCAGTGAGAACAATAAGGATTACAAACAAACTCAAACAGAAAGAAAATCCTAATGAGATTTCTTTAAAAAATTTGCTTAACAGTTATGACAGTAACATCACAACGTTAATGGGACTAATTTTCTTTAAATAAGTGGTTTCCAGATGTGAAATTCAACCTAAAGCCGGGCTCACACTGTGCCATTTTTTAAAAGTCCTTTAGGACTGTACTTGTCAGACTGTACGAACACGATGATTATGTCACACTATGGGATCTCAGTTGTCATTAATGTCAGACTGTACGACAGTCAAGACGAGTTAAAAACGGGTGTGCGCAAGAAAACTTATCCGAAGTTTTACATTATCAACCCATACACGTCCAGTGACTGCGAACTGCATTGCACGCGGCACCGAAATGTTGGCTGTCATGAAAAGTATATGAACGGCGGCAATACCGGCGTGTTTAAGAAGAATAGTGTATGTATTCATACACATGCACATGAAAACAGCGGCGCAACCAGTGTTTATATAAAAAAGAAACATATCAGATGAATTCCGTGAGCGGAGGACGGGAGCGCCGGAGTTTATAGCTGATAGAATAATTCTCAAGCATTAATTCTGCTCATAGCTTGCCTTGAAAAACGGAGACAGTTTGATATTCGTCGCAGGGGTAGTCACACTGCAGGACTGTGCGCCAAATCTTCTGACACTGCCAGAATTTCGTCGGAGGTGAAATTTGATCGCAACAGCCATTAATCGGCTGTCGATTTTAGCCTAGGATCATAGGAATCTTTTAGGATTTTCAAAATTTGTCCCAGACGACCAAATCGTGGCCAAAATCGCACAGTGTGAGCCAGGCTTAAGATGGTTCATTTGTAAATGCAAAGTCTTAAGATCGCAGACAAGAGTTGTGTATAAGTTAAAATTATACTTTCTAAAATTGCCTCTGCTCTCAATTCAAAGGAATTGAAGCTTCATTTCCATGCTGGAAAGTTCAGCTAAACCCATCTTCTGGTGGTAGTTGGTTTACATGGTTTACACAGCTGATCATTTATGGTCATTACTATTCCAAGCTAGACCCCCTTTTTACTTTATGTCACTATGCATGGGGCAGTTTGTGACAGAAAGACCAATGCATTCAAATGTGGATTTTAGTTAACCCCAATTTTCTGTGTTAACCCCAAAACTGTGTCGAAGGGTGCACTTTCCTAATGGGGAAAAAAGAAAAAAAAGAATAAATAATGAAATGATTAAATAATGAGATGATTATTATTATCTTAATTGTTTCTACTAGACAGCAGTGAGATTAAATGCATTTACTAAATGCTTTTGCTTATATCTCCTGAAAAGAAAGAAAAAAATCTCTTGTAATCTCACGGGTCTCTACAGTTTTAGAAGATTTCTAAACAATGTCACAAATTTCTCTGATTAGCCAAAACACCAAAGACAGATATTTTAGCCTGAACTAAAAAACATTCTTTCATGACCAAAACATGAAAGCTATGCTATGCATCTACTGTAAGCTACGCTATCTATTCTCAAAAACAAATTTAAATTAATGATTTAATTAGGTAGATGAACAATATCTGAGAACTCCATTAAATATTCTGAGCTATGAATGAGCAACCTCAGAGCAATAAAAATGTCCCTTGGGTTATTTTAACCATTTTGAAAGACTTTGAAAGACTGAAACACTCCGTATATTGGTATCTCTGCATTTGTATGATTTGAGAAGCCTTTTTTTTTTACCCTTTTGCATTTTACATAGAGGTCAGAGGATTCAATTTTATTAGATTAAATTTAGCATTTTTATAGCCATTCAGCATTCTGGCATCATGCCGAATGGATACGTTTTATTGGCAGATTTTGAACTCTATTGAGAGCGACTGTCAGTATTAAGATTGACTGACGGATTTTGAAATCGTCTGTCGCTAAAAGGCCCTGTGACACATCCACTAGCAATCCTTCTCTACACTGCCAAAATTCAAGTCTTTAAAAAGTTATTAAGACTGGCATCAAAATAATGTTCTATATGCTGTTTAATTAAAATTTACTTTCTGTATTGCATACACTGGTATCTCTGTTTCATAACATGTTTTATTTTTGTTTGTGGGTGTATGAAGCTGAAACTTCATACTAGTTCTAAAACAGGCAGTAATTTAATTTTCATTCACACGCTCCATTCAGAATATAATGGTACAGTATATCAGCCTGCAACACAAACACGCACAAACACACTACACAGTAGCTCTGATCCAACACCTAGGGAGCTGCCATACTGTCTAGTGCCTACATACACTGGGGAAAAAATGGGGTAGAATTTACTTTGAATTGATTTTCACGTATGTCATACTATGCCTGTGATTCCTTAAAATGCTGTCTGGGTGCTCTTCTACCCCCACACACACACTGACAGAAGCATAAATGTCATTGTCAGTTTGTGCCTCTTATTAAAGGTGCTGTGTGTCATTTTCTGACTGGAGTAGAGCATAAAAATACCATAATTTGTTTGTAAATATTTAGGAAACATGCTAAGTTCACATACACTTGTTTCTTTGAAAAACAGTGCAACAACCAGTTATTCTACTTTGAAATGTGTGTTCAATGTCGGAATGTTTTTGTTTTGGTCTGTGTGATTCCACCCACTTCCAGTTTACCTAACAGTATTTTGGCACCCTGGGTTGCCAGTTGGCGGAAAAACACAGTGTATTGCAGCCATGGACGCCAGCAAACGAACTGGGTCAGAGATCACAGATTCTACCTGACCTAAAAATTCTTGGCATCCAACTAAAAAGCTCTATGACCACAGGCACATTAAAATGCGGATAACTCATCAGCTTACAGTGTAAGGCTCATTGCCTTGCTCATTCCTGTTGCCTTTCCTCAATCTGGCAACCCGCCTGATATCTGAGGAGGAAGGGGTGGGAGAAACAACTCTCTTCAATATTTTGAATTTGGACTGCATTACCCATTTCAACCTCTAGCTTTCAATACTGCACACTGCACCATTAACCAAGTACTCCAGAGTGCAATCTGGACACGTGTCGCCCCACCTTAATGTGTCGCCCCGCTCCATCGTCCAGGGTGCACTCTGGAGCTACTCCCATTAACTGGTTAATGATGAACACTGACAAATTAAATACATGTATGGAAGACTGTAGGTTTTACTACTCTGGTTTCTTCAAATCCATTCACTACTTATCAAGATGCTTTAACAGCTTACCCATTTCCTTTCATAGAAAACATCAGCAGGTCTATACTGTCAGTGTGATGTATCTTTGAAGCTGCCATCACTGAAAACTGTTAGTAACGCTAGCTTGTATCTGATTATTGAATATTCCCTTTTGCTTTGTCTACAGAACAACTTCCCTTTGGAATAAACAAAAAATGATGAATGAGCGTTTTTCCTGACTGGTCCGGCAAAACAGAAGGGACTCCACTTCAATTAGCGGGGACATCTGAGAACGCTTCTTTTTTAATGCCAGAACTGAACAATGACAGTGAACAATGGCACATAATTACAAATAACTCCGTTTTGTGGCTTTTCATTCTGAGTGAGGTAGAGAAGTCAGATATTTTGCAAGCTTGCAGGCCGTGAAAGAGGTTTTGAAATACTGGCTTGCAGCCGAAGTGTTTAGTTGGAATTCATGAGGAACGTGGGTGCGATATCTTACAGTTTTTCCATTCCGAAGGCCATTTTATTGACAAAATGTTATTGTTTATTAAAATGTTTCAAGCACTTCCTGACACATCTTTTTACTGATGGAACCTCCCTACGAATCCCAACTTTCCTGAACATTCTGCATGGGGTGTCACTCCTCTGGAATAAAACCGCTCAGGATGTACAGCATTGCATCTCACTGATTCTCAAACACCAACCCAGTGAGAAGAAGCATACTCACAGCCTGGCAATCAACAGTCAAACAGCAGGAAAGAGATCCAGTGAGTCAATGTGGAGTACATTAGCTTTCACTGCCAGATCTCCCTCAGAGCTGAAACAGCACCTTCTCGGCTTTGGTGTCAGAAGTAAGAGCTCTCTCTGTGTTATCTCCTTCTATCCCACTCTCTCTGGCTAGCTTACCCTGATCCCGCTATTGACAGACTTGATGTCCAAGTTGAACTTAAAATGGAACGCTAGTCTTTGTTGTCCTGTTTTACGATTACTTGGCGCCACCAGAATTGTCAATTGATTTGGATCCTTATCGTCCATATTATATAAGCAGTTATTGACAAATTAGCATGTCCAAATAAAATTAATTTCGAAACCTAATGAGCTGCCTACCTAGACAACATGTTCAGGAATTGTAGGAAAATTGTAAGGCAGCATTGCATGAGTTCTCCAAGATAATTCTCCAATGAAATCAAGATTATTAACAGACAAGGCAGAAGATATATTCTATGCTTGAGATGATGGGCTCCAGCATTCCTACATAGGGCATGGCTTGATGGATAGATGAATATTTAATATGAAATTGATAAATTACATTATTTGACAATATTTGCATTGAAGTGCAAGGACACGAATATGAGACATTGGCCTTGTGGTGTTTTCAGTTGAGGCTTATTGGGAAAAAACATTCCTATGGAGACATTTTGGCAAAATGTATTATTAGAAAATGTGTATTATGCTGCTTCTTGCTATTTTTGCGACAATTTCAGGTTCAAATTGAGTGGTGCTAAAAAGGTTTTATGAACAAAAACAGATGAATGCAAATCTGGCAGCATTTTGTCATGTCGGCTTCTACAAGTCCTCGAGTTCTTTTGTCATGACTCAAGTTTATTGCTGTAACACTTTATTACAACAGAAAAAGCCGTACATATAGAGCTGGTTATGTGATACAAACATCAAAATGTATTGGTTTACAAATCATGCACTATGGTAAAAATAGGACATAACTGATCAAATGTAGGTCTAATAATCTGCACATGGGATTACATTTTAATGTGAAAAGGAATACACGTTTTTGGTGTTTTACTGCCACTAGCATTGATTTTAGTTGGAAACCGCAGTAAATTGCATGTACAGGGACCTTTAAAAAAGAATTAAAGTATTTGTTTTTTAAAAATGTTTTATTTTTACTTCCTGAGGCTATGAGCAAATTCCGTTATAGTGCACTATATTGCATTAAAATTCACAATTACAATACCATGTGTCACCTTGCTTGGAGCGACAATGTTTGGAAATAATGCTTCACGACTTTATGTCCATACATACAGGTAGGTTCTATTTCATAGAACTACTGAAACTTTATTAATATTATATAAGGAAGTATATCTAATAGTCATTAGATTATTAATAGACTGTATCAGTATTCATTAGTTATTGATTGCAGTTGCAAAAGTTACTTATAGTTAGTAGAATGTCTAAAGTGGACTACCAAAATAAAGTGTAACGGTTTTAATTAGCAATGTAACTAATACAGTTACTACAAATATTTACTAGTATTACTTAGTACTAGTACTTAGCATGAAAATGAATGTGTAAAATCAGCTTTGAAGTAAAAAATGAACAGACTTTTCATTCAAACAGTAGAGCAGAAAGAGTGATGACAGACAGAGAAACACCATCTGGAGTTACTTCTCATAAAAAGATACCACAAATGAGACATTTATTATTATAGGTTTATAGGCTGATTTAAGTTTAAAGTTGTTATAAGATACAGATTCAATGTGTAAATACATTAATGATTGAAAATTTTAGGGGCAATTAATTATGATTAATCACAGAAGGCATGTGCAATTCATTGTTAAAAAAATAAACTAAATTACTTTTTAGTTTAATTAATTGCCACTGCATGTTATATATCATGATTCTTTTGCATTGTATTTTGATTTTGCTAAAACAGAAAGCAAGCCATGCAACTGATAATAGATTACAGGGCATGTCTTCGAGCTGCCTGTGCTGGAGGGAACATTGCTACTGTCTCTTTCTGTGACTGATAACAAATTGTAGTGCTGGACTGTCTCTCATTATAACACGCAATTCTAAAATGAAAATCCTGCTCAACTAAAATATTTCCTCTATATTAGATATATCCTTGCTGCAAGCAATTTCATAAAGTGTTGGGGACAAAAACAAATATGATTTTAATTTAATAAAATAGCTTATTAATTGCATGAATAAAATTACATCTGACATTTAAATTATGCATTCAAAATAATAATAAAAAGAATTTAAAGGTGTGCTCAGTCATTTTTGTCTGTGTTTAGCTGGCTGTTCATCCCAATACACTAAACTAATCTAAAATAAAATACATACATAGGGCCTAGATAAAATGGTGTAAAAACAATTTCCACAATTTCTTGTCATTTTGCCAAATAACTATAAAGTAAATACATTGAATTTAATTTACATTGAATTGACATTTTGAAGTAGAAAGAATGAAATTATACTTCATTGTAATAAAATACTTACCAAAATCATTATTAATTATTTACAAATTGTTCAGTAGTAGCAGTACACTATTATTATTATTTTTATTTATTTATTTATTTATTTTTATTTATTATTTTTTAGCTTTGATATTTGGTACTTTGGTTTACTAAATGCTTACTATTTTTTATTTTTTTATTTTTTTGGCACATTGTTTGCACTGAATCATGGTTGGCTGCAACGCACAACCTGAAATTGCCGAGTGCGACGTGTTCCTGTGTCAACATCTTTGTTGACCCTGGAACAACATCGTGATTAACCAATCAGATTTCAAGAACCAGTTTATAATTTTTGTGAAGTTTAGGATTACAATCAGTGTTTGGTGCCTGTACATCAGTGTAATTCATCTATCAGTTCCTCTGATTTTAGGGATTACTCATGGTAAGGTTAGGTTTAGGTGTAGGAATATGTTTAGAATATATTTTTGGATTAAAATGTTGTTCCAGGGTAAACAAAATATGTTGACCCAGGAACACGTCTAACTCGGCAATATCAGGACGTGCGGCTGCAACAATGCAAGGTGGCTGGATCACAATGTGTTTTCTCATCTTTAACTGCAGCTGAGACTGAACTAACAAACACAAAAGACCTTAAAGGCAGTACAGTTCCTAAAGTTTGAATTGCTTATACGTGTCAAGAGGTCATGATTAATTTAGCATTTTCATTGCAGCATTATTATTATTTTAAATTTAAATCTAAATGAATGTTACGAATAACATGAAACCTCTGTAAATCGTAAATCCTATTTTAAGATCAATGCAGTTGCATCAGCATTTCAAATCGACTCATCAAGAAAACAAATGAACTATTACATCCTTAATCCTTACAGTTGGCATCCAACTGTTCCAGCTATTCAGCCCATCAGAATCAGACTGAGGGATGTGGCAAAGGTCATTGACGGTATTAGACATCAGCAGTCAGAAAGCAGATTATCACTGCATGTTTTTTATTTTTTTTATTTTTTGTATTTGCATTCAAGACTATTACAGAGTTGTGTCAGCTAAAGGAATGAGTTGGGATTAAAGAGTTAGAGGAAGTCAGGTTTGTGGTTTGTAAGAACTGGCAAATGAAAAGAGAATGAAATGAAGATGAACGGAGAGGAAGGTGATAGAATGTTGTGGTTCAAATGCAAGCATCAGTGGAAAGAAAAGCCGAAATTTGAAAAGAACGGTGAAAAATAGTGTCATGATGAAACAGAAGGGCATGAAAGCGGCACAGAGAAATTGCGACTCAATCGTCTACCTCACTTCTCATGCAGGGCACGTTCAGAAAAGGAGAGAGAGAGATGACGGGGGTGAGAGAGGGAGGGAGATGTGGCGAGGGGATTGAGATTGTTCAGCCTGGATTTAAACACACTGCCATCTTACAAAGAATGATGAATTGAATACAAATGCTGTTCTCCTGCTGAATAAATACACACCTTACTGACTCGACCAGACAAACGCACAAATTGAAAGGCGACATCCTTGTGAAAGCCTCACCCCGAAATCTACAGTTGAAAGACAACAACAACAGACTGCAAATGCAAATTCATAAAATCAGCTTGTTTCGTGCAGAAGCTAATGATGCAATGACACACCTGGCCAAGAAACAGTCAGCAGCCAAATGTCTAATTGCCTTTGGTCTTCTATAATGGTAGACAGCATGTATTCATATATAGTTAATGGCTATAGAGGTAAATACATTCACATTAAAGCTGGCAGTTCTTTACCTTCATAGTTGCCTTAGCCATCATCAGTTTTAATTAGCAAAACACTGACAGAAGTTACAATATTACATTTTGCATATATTACAGATGTTGTTGCTGAATCGCTTAGGAAGTTGAAACGTTTTGCAGAGAGGATACAGGCAGCATTCATTTCCATCTTATGGTAATTGTAAGTAAACAAATATAAGTAGTAACTAAAGACATGTGTTAAAATGCTAGGAAAAGTTCAACTGTAATTGGTTTTAATTAAAGCTTCTGACTTTTCAGTTGACTATAGAATGCACTTGCCTTAATTCCGGTTCAGTCACTGGAGTTTTAAATCTTGTTATTGTGTTATTTAAAGAAAAACAGACAATTGTAATATCACTATTCATTCTAGCACAAGTAAGAAAAATCTTCATTCAGTTTTCTCTTTCAAAATCAGTTCATTTCCATGGGATGTTCTGTAAAGCTTGCCTAAATGAGAAACCTAGAGGGTTGAGCTTAGCAAAGGGCCTATGGTTATTATTGTGAATTGTAATTGTTCTGTTTATGCTGTTGTCATAAGATATGATTTCAGATTTGTGACTTTAGTAGACAGTCCCTTCTTGTCAAAATGTATGTTCCAAGCCAAAAGAAGCTGCAATATAGACCTGACTTCTGCTGGTTGTGAAAAGTCTTGCTTCATAATGACTGATTTTAAGCAATAGTTTCGATATGACCAACCAAAGTGGCAAATATAAACTCCATTTTAAAACCAGCGCATATTAAAGGATCCTTTTGTTCAGTGAACAAGCTTTTAATAAAATATACTTTCAGTAAAGCTCATTTGCCCATTGAAAAAAATACAATGACAAGAAAATTTTGTTTGCTTAGAGGTTGATCTTTCATAGCTCAAACGAGTTCTTAGTTTTATTTAATGTAGGTTTTAGCTTTGTCTCGGAAAGTAAAGATAGATAAACAGAAATCTATTCTGAAACTTAAGCAAGGAGAATATTATGAAGAATATTATGGTCTTGTTCTAAGGAGAAATGTCTGTTTTATCTGCTTTAATCTCTGTTGGAGCTTAATTTAAACTCGTTGATGTCTATAGAAGACACAACTGAGATGTGTAAGATCTCATTTGTGATGTTTCTTTTCTGCGGGCACAAGCCCTCATAAAAGGGCAGGACATCTGTGTTTTCTGCCTTATTCGTCTGAGAAGAATATTCTCAGAAAAGACAAAAAGAAAAAGACAGAAAAAGCAAAAAGATCAGTGCTAAAAGAAAAAAAAAATTAACAGCATACTGAATAGCAACTATGTGGCATGAAAAGTCACAAAGACATGGAGGGCATCTACAAAAACTGGAGATTTGATAGTATGTTTATTTTAAACCTAACATCCAAAGACATGCACATATATTGAAGGACAAGGGCACTAACAAGGCCATTTGTTTGAACTCTTATTCATCTAAAATATACATGTGGGCTGAAATTAAACAACCTCTGTTGCGGCCTGTTTTAAACAGTGGCCTCATTATTTATTAATGGGCATTCCCTGGAATTTCATTTCTGCTCTGTTTAAGATAAAAGCAGTGAATAGAGATGTCCATGTGTAGCAAAAAAAAAAAAAGTCTTGCCTCTGGGAACGCACCTTAGAATGATGAATCATATGCTGACTTTTGCAAAGAGTGAAAGACAGCGGTAGAGGATGAAAAGAGGGTGGGAAGACAGCATGTTGTGTAGATTAAGTCAAGTCCTTTTTTGTTAGAAGTAAAAGAAGTAGAAAAATAGTACAACGTTTACTGCACTAAGGCTGCATCTGAAATTGAATGCTCTCTGGAATATCTTTCAAATAAGTAATTACATTGCGGCTGCTAACAAAGCGTGTTCTATATACAGTAATATGAATGTGTATAGTACGGTGGCAAGGCTACATAAGGGCCAGGGTTGCACTGGCCCACTCAGAGACTGAACCAATCAAATGAGACACAATATTGTTTTTTGTGGGAAATAAGAAAAATCCTGCATGCATACACATAGAAATGCATATCCTAATGATTTTTGGCATAAAAGAAAAATCAATAATTTTGACCCATGCAATGTATTTTTGGCTATTGCTACAAATATACCCCAGCGACTTAAGACTGGTTTTGTGGTCCAGGGTCACAATTGTGTATCTCTAACCATCATCCTTAACATAGACTTAAACTCTGAATTTCATGATCAGTGTTTTTGTTTTACTTTATCTAGTACCTCATTTATCCACAACATCTCAATCAAACATTAATCATATACTCCTTGGGAATCTTAAGAGACAAATCTAAAGTCAATACCTATAGTAAATGAGATGTGTAAGAGAATCACCACTTAGTATCTCCATCCTCAGCTGAAAAAGAGCCTTGGGCAACCCAAGTTCGAGTTTCAGCTGAAGGTTCTTTCCTGGTCTTTTTCCTCTCTCTCCTATTGTTTTCTGTCTCTTCTCCCTGCCCTGTATATTAAAGGGGAACAAAGATCAGAAAAAAATATCCTGAGTCAGTGCAGTGTATGAAGTGTCAGAGTAGTGATCAGCTTATGCTGTACACACCAATGTCCCTGGTGTTAATCTTCCTTTTGCAGGCACCTTTTGGCTCAGGCCCTGTTTACACCAGTGCGTTTTTGTTTTAAAATAGCGTCTTAAAATGAAAATGATCCTTATCTACTCTGGTGTTTTCACTGCGTTTCAGAAACGATCTTCATCCACACTACACCACAACCAAAAATGCATGTCACATGACCATTCTTGCAGGTACAGTATAGGTAGATTACCTATTATTTAGATGGCGGAAGCATCTATGTGCTTGGAGCGGTCGAATGGGGAATCTACCTGTACATCTATGGGTACAACAATGAGCATGATGTTATTGTTTACACGGTCGTCAAGGATACGCAGAGCAAATGTGGGCAGCCATGCCATCGTTTTCAAAAGTCTCAGTTTTGGTCCGTTTACACTGAAATGCAACCTCTGAGTTTTCAAACTAAAACGGGGGCTGCAGCTTTTTCAAAAGTCTCCGTTTTCGAGAGTCGAAAATGCCAGAGTAGTGGAAACGACAGGTGTAACCATAGCAAAAGTTATGCTTTAAAAAAAAAAAAAAACACACTAGTGTAAACGTAGCCTCATTCCATAATCCAGCACTGCGGATGATGTATTATATATTTGAAAATGTACAAAAACTTATACAATACAAGCTCACTGCATGGATTATGTATCATACAATGCAATTCCATTGACATGAGCTTTTTATATATATATATATATATTATATATATTGAAAGCCTTCTCAATATTTAACCAGACTGCAAAAAGACAAAATTAGAATAAAGGTAATTGTTTTTTTATATACCTGAAGAAAACAAAAACCTGGATGACACAGATTAAACATGTAGCATATTGTGGTGAGATAATTTGATAATGACAATAAAACAACCAATGATTATTGTCATATGCAGGGTAAGAAATTTATTTACTGTGCATTTTTTCCTTTGTAATGGCAGTTATTATGGTTACCTTATTAAATATATCTGTACTTTAATCAATCAGAATACAAACCATAATAGATTAAAAATAAATAAATAAAAATAATAATAATAAAAAATACAAATTCTACATCAACAAAATATTTACACTGTATAGGTGAAATAGAAGCTGCATCTGTCATGGTGTTTATTTACATAGACGGTTTAATGCCGCTCAAAGGTGATGTACATGTATAAACAACGATTGCATATTGTTACATAATGTAAATTAATAAGTGTGTAAAGTATGTAAATTATAAAATAAAATAAAAACAGAAATTTATTACAGGACAGAGCTTCAATATTATGAAAAAAACTTTATTGTTGATTAATACTTTTGATATTGTAATAATGTTTATTAATTTTGATTAATAGAACGTGCTTAATTTTTTTGGGGGTAGAGCTTTTATGCATTAGAAAATCAAGACTTCACCCTAGTTATTAGCATGAATAATAAAACAATTACTTAAACTGGATAATAATAATAATAATATTAATATACAGAAAGAGAGCAGAGAGTGTTCCTCATCACTGAAGTGGTCCATGATTTCAGTCTAGAACAAGGTCACTGAGTTCTGCACTCTTTCAAAAAACGTGAAAGATCTAAATGTGCCGTTTAGATTGTTTTACTATTTGAATGGTTATGCATCTGTTGTGCTGAAGACTTACAAAGTCAAAATGAAAAAAATATATATATACATAAAATAATAATAATAACGAACTATACTGTAAAGGAGCATTCAAACTGACAGCAATTTGAAGTATAGCAATCAAAAGTCATTGTTTCAAATAGACTTACTATAACATGAATGTGTGTAGCTTATTATTCAGTGAACAACCATATGATACATACCTTATATCCAAGTCCATTTTATGTTATTAAGCTAGAAGAAAAATTCCAGAGAGGAGAATAGTGCATGTACAATATACAGGCGTTTAAAAATTTCCATGACTACTGCATGACTGTCATGATGGCTCTAGTTTATGAAAGTGACAAATTAATCATGCCAGTTCCTATTGCAGCTACTGACACATTACAAACTGCTGCCAAGCTAGAAGCTTTTGTTGCATATGACACTAATGATATGCATGTTATGAATGCAGAGTCTTTTATAACATGTTGATAGCAGTCCTTTTTAGTGAGGTTGCATGGTCGATAAAGATAAGGATAATATCAATTTTTCAGGTAGAACCTCTCTTTAATAAAGAATGAAAAGCTAGCTCAGTACAATTTTATTGCTCAGAGGTTGCTTAAGACTTCATAAAATAAGAAATAACATATACAGTGAACAACTACAAAATCAATGTGAATGGCATAGCTCAGATAATTTGGCCTTGGGAGGATATGAGGAGAAATATATTTGAGTTTATAATGAGATCTCTAGGGGATCTTGGCAAATCTGAGCACAGTTTGAGACTTTATTGAGATCTCCTTTGAAACTCTAGAGGAGATTAATGTAGGATTCTTGAAGTCTTTTTCTTCTGAGGAATAAAGACTTGAGCAAAACATCTGTGTTTAATCTCACTGGCACCCATGAGATAAAGCTGATATATTAAAATGATTCCTTGTGATTTTCTTTCTGGTGTGTGTCCAAAATAGTCTGACCTCAGTGTTAGGTTAATAAAAATAAACAGGGGGGAAAAATGCATATTTTATAGCAGAAACAGAAGAAAACTTTTACCATTTTCAAATTACTTTATAATGCAAGCATAAAAAAGAAAGAAAAAAAAGGAGACTTTATTTCATATTCAGTTATTCACATTTGAACATTCTTTTCTCCTCCATATTTTCTCACATGGTTGTGTGGCCTTTTTGTTCAGTCCCCTGCCATTTCTTTGTGGAGGCGAACACAGCTTCAGTGCTAATGCTCCCAGGATTTATTTTTAATCAGAGATTCTGTTGGGACAGACATTGAGCCAAATGAATACGATGGCAACAGGTTTTGATGGTGGAACGGCTCCTTTAGTGGCCAATAGGGATCTCGAATATGTACTTATTTAACGTCACTCTCAAAAAGAGGCGGGAGAGAGAGAGAGACAGAGATCTGAGGGCTTGATTGTCAGTATAATGTAGCTCCACTGACAGCAGACTGCTGACACAAGGAGAATATGAAAACCATTATTTCTCCTTCTTCCTCAGGTCTTGTTAGGATTTGTGGCTTGTATACATTGTGTGAGAGAAAATACAGAGGTTGGAACCACAATGTTTTTCTAAAGGTGAAAGAATGTTTCTGTTTCGTTTAGTTAAATGTACGATACTTGCATTGCCTTGGTCACTGACGAGTGTCCAGATGCAGTCTCGGATGAATGTCTTGATGGTTTCAAGGTTTTGGACTTGCGATCACGTTCTTCCGGGTTTGAAGAGTGATGAATTCCAAAGATGTTCTGACTCGATGGTGATTGGAAGTTTCTTCCCAGGTGGAAGGTGAGAAAGAGCTAAGAGACATCTGCTGAGATCCGAGGATCTTTGGTGAATGGAAAGTCAAGGCCGCAAGGCCTGGCACAAAAACTTAAGGGTCCAGAAGAGTTCTAGCTCATCCTCCTCATCCTCTCATGATCTAACAGATCTAACAGAACTTGTGTCGAGGCCTGCCAGGCGTGGTAGCGCCAGCCCTGCATGGGACTTAGCAACCAGAAGATGGAAAGGGGATGAGAGACGAGTGAAGAGACTAAAAAGCCAGGCGGGTAACTGAAGGGAGGCCTTTTAAACCCTATGGAGGTCACACCCCTCGGGGGTCAAAGAGCCAATGGTGACTTTCACTTTTGGAGGGAAAGTTTACGACTCTTTGTCTTAGACCATGGTATTTTGCATATTATGATTTGACTGGGGTTGATGCAAAAACTACTAAAGAACACAAATGTGTTGCATTGGTATAAACATGTAATATACACTCTCAATTAGATCATCCGAAGACAAATTCTTAAGCCGCCTTTCCACCGAAATTACCTGGAACAATTTGTCCCAGAACTTTTTTCCCACAAACTTTTTTTTCCTGCAGACCAGTTGCTGTCTGCGATTACATCGCGGTCTAAAGTACCAAGAAAATTAGGCAAATAATCTGGTGATGTAGGTCTGCGCGCGTTTCTCAATACCAAACTACGCAAATTTCAGACTTGCGTCCTTGGTAGTTCGGACTTTACAAGTTCGACTCGGGAGTGTGAACTCCCGCGGACAGGACGACGCAAGTCCAGTAATTCTGCAAACAGCAGCGTACTTGATAACATCAGTCAGCTCACCTTGGCTAATGCAGTTTTCCTCGTATTTACAATAAGACTAAATATGATATCAAACACCACAGCCTCTTTTCGTTTACATTTAAACATATTAATAGCCGCAGAAATGTAGTTCAGGGAATGTACATCCATTACAATGAAACAAAATATTATATCAAACAGCATTGTCTCTTTTTATTTTCATTTAACATATTAATAGAATAATATAATAAAGACAAAAGATTACCTGTTAGATTTACCTAAAACAAATTATGTCTCATGTTTAACCACTACAGAGACATCAGAGCCAGCGGCAAATGTCAGAATCACTGGCCGAGTTGAAGCTCCTCTCGTCGGGATACGTGAGCACTGAGCGCCCGCTGATCGCGTGGAGCTCACGTCTTCGAAATCAGCGAAGCACATTTTCAAATAGGCGCTGTCTTTATAAATAAACTGCAGATTTGAGTTTTAAACAACTACATTCTCGCCTGAAATACTTTTAAAACTACATTCCATGACACAATAACAGTAATATTAAAAAAATAAAAATAAAAAAATAAATGCAAATAAATGGTGGCTGAAATACAATGTTGCATGAACTCAACCAATCAGTGTGTTCAGCACCCAAGTCCCTCCCCTGAAAGTTCCGGACCTTTGAAAAAGTACTACTTCGCAAGCAGTGACTTTCTGAGGGGAAAATTTTTACCCAGAACTTTATTTAGATCCTGGTTCCTGTGGTGGAAACACACTGAGTACCACCCCAAAGGCCCCAGTTCCTGGGTAAAGTTCCTGCAGTGGAAAAGGGGCTATAGAGACCAAACATGTTTATAGATAAGGTTATGCGAACGAGTGGTTCTATCATAAGCATGCATAAAACAGTATACAATACAAAAGACAATATACAAGAACAGTAACAATATACACAATGACCTGAAGGATATGTGTGTTCATTCAATGAAAGTTTTTTCTATGAATTAATTAGAGAAGAGTCCATTTTTATGGGCATTATGCGTCTTTCCTAAGGGGAAATGGAGTGAGAGTTGCTTCTGCCCGCATTTCTTTGAGCAATAAAACTAGTGTTATCAGATGATTTGTCTTTGGTTGCCATGGAACCAGAGGCCTGTTCTGCCTTTTTGAGGTGTTAGTTGCATTTCAGGGGACCCTCATAGTTGGCCCTTTGGTTGGGTGAGGGGGCATTAGAGATTATTTGCTAAATATAACAAGTAATTGAATGTCTGATTGGTCCAAACACTACACTTTTGATTTTAAGTATAAAACTTGCAAGTAGTTTGACAGTTGCAGGTTTTTATTGTCCCCCATCTTCTCATTCCTGTATCTGAACAACTCTTGGATCAGATCGTGTTCTGCTCCAATTTTACTCTTTAAATCTCATACAGATTGTAGGAAGGCCAAACAGTTGGAGTAGAAAAATGGAATAACGTGCTGTACAAAAATTTATGCAGAATGCAAAAATTAATGCTTTATTGGAAGGTGTAGCATATTTACAGTGAAGGACAAAACAAAAATAAATAAAAACTGTACAAAAATTAAATGAAACTGCAACAATGTGCTAATTTGGCTAAACCAATAGGCCCAATGTTACAACACTGCTCAGACTTAAATAGTCCATAAGCAGAATTGAATAAACTCAGGTAGCAAGCTTTATAGGCTTAAGCCCCACCTACAGGACAAACCATCATAATTGGAACAAACTGAAAAGCTTGCAGCAGTCAAATTAAACAATATAAAGACAAAACACAACAAAATTAAACTTCCCAAACAAATACTATAAGAACCATTAACAGAAGAGAGATGTGAAGGTATAGTTTACCCCAAAAAATTGATGTTTATCTGCTTACCTCCAGGGCATCCAAGATGTAGGTGACTTTGTTTCTTCAGTAGAACACAAACGAAGATTTTTAACTCAAACCGTTGCAGTCTGTCAGTCATATAATGGCAGTCAATGGGACCCACGCCTTTGAGAGACAAAAAAACATACACAGACAAAACCAAATTAAACCCTGTGGCACAACAGCTGGCACGTGACACGTCAACGTGCTCTGGCATAGTAGACGCATGCGGGGAAGCAATCTTCTTCTTCTTCGTCCATGATGTTTAACGGAGGTTGGCATCCAACTTCAATGGTGCATTACCACCACCTGCTGTACTGGAGTGTGAATCGGAGCTAGACAGAGATAAACTATAACTAGAAGGGAGACTTCCATCTCTATTCTTCCCCTTCTCCTTTAATTAATAATAATGATTTCCAAAACTGTGTTCTATATCCTACTTGCTATACCAGTGTCCCTCAGGAAACTAAATAAATGTGGAAGCAATCTAAAAAATGAGTGACATATACACGCGACAGATCAGTTTCCGTGCATGCGTCTACTATGCCAGAGCACATTGACGCATAAGACGCCGGCTGTTGTGAATGTGCTCAGGACAAAAATTATATAAATACTGCTCAGTTTCTTGCACAGACCAAATGTTTCGTGTCTTGAGACCTCAATGTATCGTCACGAGCCGCAGGGTTTAATTTGGTTTTGTCTGCGATTTAACGATTTGTCTTGAAGAGCAAAAATTTAAGTTAATGTGGTTTGGAAAGAACGAGTCATGTCGTAAAAAATATTAAGTCCTTGAATGTGTCAAAGCACAAAGTGGTTACATCCTATAAATATCTTGGGATTTGACTTGATAGTCCTATAACTTTCACTAACTTTGGAAGAAAGTTAAATCTAGACTTGGCTACTCATACTAAAATAGATCTTACTATAAGTGCCAAGAAATATCTTGTTGAAACCACTATTTCATTGTTATTTGATTATCATGATGTGGTGAATAGAGATGCACGCCAAGGTGTTCTTGAGCAATTAGATGTGTTATATCACACAGCTATTAGACTGATTTCTAATGCTCCTTACAGAATGCATCATTGTGAATTATATTCCCTGTTGAATTGGATATCATTACATATTAGACGGGAACTGCACTGGTATATTTTTATCTATAAGTTTCTGTTAGGTTTCTCTCCCATAAATAAATTATTTATTAATAAATCAAGGAAATAATAATAATAATAATCTATAGTATTAGTATTGTAAAATATCTTTAAGCACATGAAGCTAAAATAACATCTATAAAAGTGACCTACCACAGCCATTATGTTCATATATAATGTAATTTGTCATTTTTTATCACTCATAACTTCTGGAGAGAAATAGTGCAGACACTGGACAAGGATGATTCTTTCTAGTGCGCACTTGTCTAGTGCTTGTCGAGCATGTAAAAAACTGAAGTATACTTTGGGCTTTAATAACAGTCCTTATTTACTTGGTGTGGTTTCAGTGATTGGCCCATCAGTAAAAGTTTGAGTGTTCCTGATAGCCAATCAATGTAGGCCTAGTTTTTCTACCCGCCACAGCCAATCAACTTCTTCAGGCCCTGGGGCTTTAGTCCTGCCTAGCCCATATGTTAATCCAGCCCTGATTATAGGTGATTCATAGGGTCAGATAGAACCTAATGTGTGTGTGTGTGTGTGTGTGTGTGTGTGTGTGAGAGAGTGTGTGTGTGTGTGTGTGTGTGTGTGTGTGTGTGTGTGTGTATGTATAAAGTGATTTTGATGATTAATGCATTTTTATTTATTTTTTTCGTGGCATATTTTATCATATTAATGTTGCAGCCAGTATTAGGAAATCTTACTGTGTCTAATCTGAAAAGGTTGAATTGTTTTTTATTCTACAAGTTCTTCACTGGCTTTTGTAAAAATAAATTGATAAATTGATAGTAAATTCCTGGTAGGTGTATGCAAGTATGAATTGATGGAGGGATCGATGGATTAGGCAAATCTTTTAACATTATTTGAAATCCACATTGGGACCTGGGTAAAGAGACATCTCATGCCCAAAACATCAATTTAAGAGCACACTGACTTAACAGTGTCTCTCACCCCTGTTCCTCTAGCTCCCTTGCAGCTTTCAATCAACCTTTAATCATTCTGTTTCCTCAGTTACTTGTAAACGTCCATCATCATTCCTATCTCTCTCTCTCCTGCATCTGACATTTTCAGTTCCCAAAATATTTACAGCAGTGCATTGCCTGACAGATAATGGTGTGTAACGACTTTCTTTCTAACTCTGCCACTGCAGTCGACACGTAATGACATAAATTTGTTTAACAGTGTTTGCAATAATGCATTTGTCAAAAAGGCAAAATAAAAATGTATATTTACACAAATAAAGCCTATTTTATTTCATTTTATTTTATTCAAAGTTGACATCTTAATAATAACACGGGGAAAAATGTCATGATGTCACGAGTTTTAAGTGACATGATGACAAAATTTAAAGTTTAAGCTGAGATACTGTTTTTTCATATACTGGTCAGTTTAAAGATTTTGGGCTATTTTATAATCTTTTAGAATAGCTGAAATAAAACATCCAAAATACACATTTAAAGATTTTTTTTACCTATTTGCATCTGTAGATTTTATGTACAATACATATCTTTAACAGCTGTTTTCTCAAAATGATATTTTTTCTTTCTTGAGCCAGAAAGCCTGCTTGTTTTCTGTTTATATTCTGATGGTTTTTGCTGAAGGTTTTTTCAGTAATCATTACAATCAGCAGGTTGGCTCAAAGGACACACATTCACACATGTTGAATGGCCATGTGGGCTCTGTAGTATGCTCTGTGGTATGTATAATATAAACAAACAGAAGGGAAAATAAATAATCTGAAGTAGTTAATCAGTCAAAAACATTTCATAAATTTAAATATTTTGAGATTAACTTGATAAAATTATTGGGGAAAGTGTGGCTAGCTGTCACATGTTTTACTGCAGTAAATGTTTCTCAATTTCTGTAGACATAAATACTTTGAAGTCTTGTCTATAAAGGTGCTATTGAACATTTCCACTATTATTGTCTAGGGGGAAAAAATGCATTGCATTGAACACGTGGATCTATACCGGGTATGTTGTCATACTATATGGGGTAAATTGTTACAACAGGAACCTGCTGTTTATTGACAATAATTTGAGAAGGATATCCTTGTTTAAATATGAAATACTATCTAATGTAATAAAATATATCTTTAAAACATACCTGTATGTAAAATCTATAAGCTATTTAATGTTTTTTCAGCAAAATTTAAATAGGCTAAAAGCATGACAAAATGTGCGTGTGTGTGTGTGTGTGTGGGTGGGTGGGGTTTGGGTTAAGAAGACGTAATGCTTTCTGAATGAACTGTAGTTGATTGTGAATAAAGTGTTCAATATTTGTTATATATATATATATATATATATATTTGTGACATTTACCATTTTACCAGGTTAGAACGTATAGATAAGGAAACAAGTATTTTTATACAATTGAACTTGTGACTCAAAACCTTGTAGTTTTGGTGTAGCCCTTGTGACAACTAGCCTTAAGTATAAAGCAGAGATCATTTTATTTCACTCTGAGTTTTAATGCTAGATACTGAAACAACGCATATGCAGTCACTCACTTGTTTCTGTGGTCCGTCCCAGAGTCCCTGGATGTAAACTGATATAGTTTCGTCCTGCCCTCCCACTGGCAGGAATATTGGAAAGGAGAGAGAGCAAGACACCCCAAGGCGACAGCCTGTCTGGACAGCCCCATTTTTACAAGTCCCCTTGTGACTATGCCACACTCCTCACTCGCCTCCACACACGTGCATCCAAACATCTCATATACACACAGGTAATGGCATGCATATACATATGCAATGTACAGATACAAACATCCACATACTGGCATATTGTATTCACACACATACATACAATGACACCAGCTGTGTGGACGGTCCAATTACAGTCAATCGTCTGGTCTCACAGCTGTGGTGGGTATAGTGATGGCCATGTATGACACACACATAATCAGCATAGGCTCATTGGAAAAACGTCCCTCTATATACATTTTTGCAAAACTCAAAACATGTACATATACATACAATTCAATGCAAAAAATTGAACACATTTTTACTGCCACTCACTGGACATTTCACTTTTGCATAAATGTCACCACATGCATATTTAAAAAAGAAAAAGAAAAAAAGCTTGGGTTGCACATGTAAGAATGCAAAAATGGTTGTAACACTCCTCAAAAGGGGTTCAACTTATAATCGAAAGTATTTATTTGATTTACCACCAGAATTTTTAAGTAATGTCTATCATCTTTTAGGAGAATAAATAATAAACTGTTTTAAAAACCAAGCTTTTACTCAATAAAATGTGCCATTCTTGCACATGCTAAGTGCAGCCAAAATGCTGGGTGTTATGTGTGGTTGCAATATAATTATTAACGTATTCTATATCACATTTTAACAGTAATATTTAAAAATAACATTCCCCAACCAAAGCCCCAAGGTTGAGAACCCTGCTCTAGAAAATACACCTTAATATTATGTCTCTGCTGCCAGGTGAGGTTGAACGTAAAAGAGTGTGAACCTTGTAAGTGAAAACACCTGCTTAATCCAGATAGTCACAAACACGTGTTTACTAATCCCTCCCACTCTTTTTGCAAAGCAGTCTCTATCCCCCTCTCTCTCAATCCTTCATCGCTGTACTGTATGTAGTGACCTAAATATCCAATATTGGTCAGCAGTCTCACTTGACCATATGTTTCATTTAAGTCATTTAAAACACAACATGCACCGCTTTGCAAGAACCTTTAATTCCACATCCACCCTTTTGTACTGTTTTGCCAGCTATTCTTTTTCTACCCTAAAACTCTCCACCTAAGTCGTTAGATTGATTCGCATGAATTCTGCGCTCATCAAGACCCTCATGACAAAAAGCTATCAAAATAATTTATTTTTATCAAAGCATCATGAAGATTTACACCAATTAGATGCCCTGGTGTTGCTCATTTTGACTAATTGACCTATATCTACACAATGTTCAGCAGTAAACAAAAAGAGATGCCAAGTTGCATCCAAATCTGCCTATGGGGGGCACTACAACTAAAAACATGTCATAACTCCACAACAGTTTGTTAGGAAAGGAAGATTAAATTTAATGTGCATCTTCTTCAGGGCAATTACTAACCTAGCCATGAAAAATCAATCGTACAGACCAACAAAAATGGCCACCAGCAGGTAATAAGTAAGTTGCACTGTTAATTATTGAACATTATGAAACTTAGCATATACATACAAGGTAACGAGGCTATGTACTGTATTTGGTAAAAAATTGTCCAAAGGCTGGACCTATACTATACTAATTTTCATTTTAGTTAATAATTCTGGAATCGTGATGGCTAGAATAAAAATTGAGGCTGTAAAACAAAAAAAGAAGCCACAGGATAAGAAATTCTTAAGGTCTCATAGTTTGGCATCAGAGCAGATGGTTGAATTATTTAAAAATTATGATTGTGTAAAACCATTGTACTCTTTGTGTATGACCAATAACCATAGTATCTCCAACAGTTTATAGAGTTTATAGAGTTTTAATAAAATTAGTTTGCAAAGACATCTGTGATCTCCAGCATGCTTAGTGCTTAAATATTGTGATGTAAACTATGGCTCTGGTTATAACTGAAATTTTATAATTTGATGATAATGTATTCAAAAAGATACTGATAAGACAATCAAAGATGAAAACATGCCATTCTATGTCAGTCTTTCTAATTCAATGTTTTATAATACTTGATGATTAGTGCAGTAATTGAGGCCATTGGTTCAAACTTCAATAAAAATGCAACTATGCAACAAATGGTTTAAATTTTAAGCATGACTAAGCAATTGGACTTGATTTAATTAACATGTATTGGCATGTATATGATGTTGGCATTTCATTGACTTTTACTGGAACAAAAAAAATCTGTCCAGGGTATTTGCTAACGTGTTTCTCTCTCTCTCTTGTCTGTTTCCAGGGTGAAAGAAAACAAGCCACAAGTCCAAATGGACTTCTGAGTCATCTTCTGTAAAGAGTCATTAAATTGGTTGATTGTGCTATAAAAGGCAAGTGGAGGATAGGAGAGCTTGCTGGTTGCATGATGGCTCCTGAAGGTATAGGAGAGCTTCGAGACTTGCTCTTCTTCCTGCTCCTGTGCCTCACATTATTGGCTGAACTATTGGAGATGACTGCAGCTTCTGCACAGGGACTGGATGGCGAAGGTGACATAGTGTGCCCATCTGTGTGTCGCTGTGATGAGGACTTTATTTACTGCAATGACCGTGGATTGAGCGCAATCCCACCTCTACCACCATCTGCAACTGTACTTTATCTTCAGAACAATCACATTGACAATGCAGGGCTTCCTAGGTCCTTGGAACATCACACGACTGTGCGTGTTATATATCTCTATGATAATGAGCTTGATGACTTTCCCATGCATTTGCCACCTTCATTAAGAGAGCTTCACCTCCAGGACAACAATATTAGGGTGTTGCCAAGGACTGCACTTGCTAGACTTCCACTACTTGAAAAGTTGCATCTGGATGACAACTCTGTTTCTACAGTGAGTATTGAGGACCAGGCCTTTGTGGACAACCCTCGATTACGTCTCCTCTTCCTTTCCAGAAACCACCTTTCTAGCATCCCATCTGGTCTTCCTGCCTCACTTGAAGAGCTCCGTTTAGACGACAACCGAATCTCTACTATTCCCACTCATGCCTTCCGAGGTTTGTCCTCTTTACGTCGCCTGGTCTTGGATGGTAATCTTTTAGCTAATCAACGCATAGCTGATGATACCTTCTCACGCTTGTCAAACTTAACCGAACTCTCCCTGGTCCGTAATTCACTTCAAACACCTCCACTTAACTTGCCCAGCGCCCACCTGCAGAGACTCTCCCTTCAGGACAATAACCTTATACACATGCCTCGGGGCTCACTCGATGGAATGCGCAGACTGCAGCGCCTAGATCTCTCTGGAAACAATCTGACTACCCTTCCCAGAGGATTGTTCAGGGACTTGGACAGCCTGGGGCAGCTGCTTGTGCGAGGAAATCCATGGCATTGTGGGTGCAACTTGCGCTGGCTACATGACTGGCTGGAAGCAAAGGGGAATACAATTACAGTGAGAGGCTTTATCTGCCAGACACCAGAGCGAGTCCGAGACATTGCGCTTAGAGACCTCACAAATCAGATGGATGAATGTGAGTTGGCTGCTGCTGGTGGTGGTGGAGTAGGTACAGGGGTTGGCGTTGGTGGTAACAGAGTGAGTGGAGGAGCAGCAGGAGTCTTTTCTACCACTCTTTCTCCCCCTCAAGGGTCCCTGTTTACACTCAGGTCAAAGCGACCAGGCCTCGGTCTCCCAGAAACAGGGTTGGACTACACATTAAGCAGCAGTGGTGTGGGGAAGAACCTGGCCCTGAATGTGAAACCCCTATCCCATGACAGCATCCGTGTTACTTGGAGCGTAGCGCAAACATCTTCTTCCTTTCGATTAAGCTGGCTTCGCCTAGGAACCAGCTCTGCCATGGGGTCCATCACAGAAACCTTGGTTAGGGGTGACCGGCGGGAGTATCTTCTCACTTCCCTGCAGCCTGGTTCCAGCTACATCATCTGCATGGTGCCTCTAGTATCTAATAGTGGAAGCAGGAGTAGTTTGCCTGGGGGGGACACAGAATCAAATGAGGTTCCAGTTTGTGCCAGAACAGAAACGTCTGATCCGAGCCACCCTGATGATGATGGTGAAGAAGAGAGATCTGATCAATTGTCTTCTCTTCCTCTTGCAGGAATTATTGGAGGTGCTACGGCAATAGTTTCCCTTGCTCTTATCATTGCCATTTTCTGTTGGTATGGGCACCGTGCAGGACATTTAACATCACGAGACCATTACAGCCATAGTAGCTCTCGCAAGAGCAAAAACTATGATGACTACATTGAGTCAGGTACAAAGAAAGACAATACTATCTTAGAGATCAGAGGTCCAGGTTTTCAGATGACACCAATGGCAACAAGGCAGCCCCTTCAACCGAAACCAGTGAGCGAGGATTATATTATACACACCATCTTCCCCTCGAATGGCACAGGTCTATACAAACCATCCCAAAACATGACCAACTCTGGCTATGGTACCAACCGTGGCTATAGAGAAGGAGGCATTCCAGATATAGATTACTCCTACACATGATAGCTTTGATCTAGAAACCATAATTAGGAGTCATGTACTGCATAGATACACAGTTTTTAATCAACATGGGCTCTGCAGAATCCCTTTGTGCCTTCTGGTCTCCATTACAATGTAGCCTGCTGTTCATGACACTATAAAACTTTTAATTGGCCCAGATGCTTATAGGAAGCATTATAAATGTGGTGCCAGGAGGCAATGATGCCATTTCAGGTGGTGATACCAAATGCTATTTTCACCTCCCAGTGTAATGATCAGTGTCCCTGACATTGCTGTTTTATCTCTGGCTGGTGCACTGAGGTGGATTCAAGGGCAGCCCACACCGCATTCAGCTCACAGACTGTTCACAGAGCTCAGTGCATATATGGGAGAGAGGCAGTCTTCTAATCGGAAATAACCAACCTGCTGCACATTTGGCTCCTATGGGATGAATCTCCCTGAATCAAGGATTTGAACCAGGATTGACAGGAATCCTGCATCAACAAGCCAACCTCTTTGCTCAGAGGAAACTGGAAATGTGTTGTTTTAAGTGATCCTTCTGGAAAATGCATGGGTTCACATGCACAGTTGTTTTTTGGGGAACAAGCTGCAGAACATGACTGCTATTCCTAATTAAAATAGTGTCTGGACCAAGTAGAGACATGGCCCTCAAAAACTACAGCAAGGTTTGAAATGCCTCAAAAACTAAATTCATTTGAATTCTTATACACTTGAAAGCTGCCTGATGCTACTACGATAACGTCTAACAAGCGTTATGATGACTGTTCTAGTTTCAGACTGGTGTAAAGTTGAGAGGATGAATGAAATGGCTTCATGTGTCTTGAGGAACGTTTGATTTTTAAAAATTGCAACTGAACCCTGGTGTGTTGATAGATACAAACAATGAAAGTTAGATATTGGACATTGTCATAACTCTGTTCCCTAGTTGTTTGATCCCCCCCCCCCCCCCCCATTTGTTTCACTATATGTTTTAACTCATAATATTTTTTATTTTTATTTTTTTTTTCTCAATTTTTCAGTTTTTACTTTTCCTACAAAAGCAAAAAAAAAAAAAAAAAATAGCTTGTTTTCAATAGATTGTCCCCTATAATGCACAGACTAAACCAATGTTCTGTTAAGGTGGCTCATGGTTTGTAGGTTGCTTAGCCACATATTTAGCACAAAGTTACATTCTATAAATCACTTATTTACACCTCCAAATTTCACTGTAGATAAAGACATGGCCTCGCTGCTAACCACAGCGGTTGTACTGCTATGATTCTTAGGGAGAAGAGAGAGAGGGGAAACCAGGATTTTGAACCATAACACTGTGGACCATCACTGTGGAAGATAGAGACTGCATCAGAATGTTGTGTAATTTTTGTAAGGCGGATGCATTTTTGATTAAAAAAAAAAGTCACTTTTTTTTCCCTTGTGTAGAAATGAAGCATTCTGTCAATGTCTTCAACCCATTCATTTAAGCCAACAGCAGAAAAGAATGCTAATTAAGGACTTATCAGAGAATTTACGTAATGGTTCTAAGGTAGTCAGAGAGAAAAGTTATGTTCATTTTTTACAAAAGACCTCCCCTGATTCACCATAACATTTCTGTTCTGCTCTGCTGTATTTATGTATTTGAGGACTTGTGGAGAATTTAAGACAGCTTACACACTGCCTTGTATTTTATGTACTATTTGGCATTGTAGTGTAAGTGTCAAAAACAAGAAAGAAAAGATGGACAGAGAGAGAAAAGATGAATGGAGACAAAGATAGAAGTAGAATGTTCTAAACTGAGAAAGAGTGAGAGATTATATTCATAAAACATGGATTTGATATTGAAGCAGAGGCCTAACGGAAATGAAGCCTGTGGTGTTGAACTGTGCATGAAATGTTTTGTCATCTTCTTGCTGTCTGCTGTTGTGTTGGCACTTTGTCTTATGCCTTTCCTTCTACGCAAATAACTACTCCAAACTTCTGTTTCAGAGATGGAAATTAATCAAGACTTCATGGCATTTCAGTACACACTGGTTTTACAGCAGTTCAGCCTCACAGTATGTCATTTTTGTAAACAAAAAACATAATTTTGCTTTTAATTAGCCTTTTTTTTAAGGGATGGCTCACCGACAATGGAAATTCTGTCATTTACTCACCCTCATGTTGTTCCAAACCTGTATGATTTATTTTTTTTAATTCGGTTGAACACAAAAGAACATATTTTTTTAAGATTATGAGTAACCAAACAGTTGTTTGTCCCCATTGATTTCAATGGAAAATAAAGAAAAAATACTGTGGAAGTCATTGGAGTCATTGGAGACCAGGAACGATTTGGTTACATTCTTCAAAATACTTTCTTTTGTGTTCAGCAGAAGAAATAATTTCATAAAGGTTTGGAACAACTTAAGGGTAAGTAAATGATAACAGAATTTCCATTTTCATTGAACTATCCTTTTAAATTGATCTGTGGGGTTTTCAGCCTGTTATTTTTAGGCCAGGGAGACAACTGTAAAATTGAGGAAAGGGTGAAGAGTGTACAGGACATGAAGCAGGCCAAACTCTACTAACTCCTCGATGCACCACTGCTTTAATAACATAGTCCCATTTTTTGTATTTTTATTTATTGGTCGATTTATTGATTGTTGGTATGTTTGTCCAAGTGCAACAGCTAGTTCACTCAAAAAGGAAAATTGTCATCTTTTTCTCACTCTCCTGTCCAACTTGAAATTGACAAGAAATTAACTTAAATTGTTCATTGGAACATAGAAATTTAGCAAAATAGTTCAGCAGAATGTTGCTGCAGAATGCTGATAAAATGAGAACTTACAATCACCAGGGACTGTCAAGCTCTAAAAAGAACAAAAAGACATTATAAAAGCACAATAAAAGTAGTCTGCATGACTCGGAAGACTATATTCTAAATATTCTTAATGCATTCAATAGCTTTGTGTGAGGAACAGGGCAAAATTTAAATAGTTATCAAATCCAATCAGATTCATGCTTGCACTCATTCAAACATGAAAGAATAGTTCTTATGCATGAAATGAATGACACCAGGAGCCATTAGTTCTAATGTGTCTTATAAACTACCAAAACTTATCAAATTTAACTGAATGAGGCTTAGTAAATTGCTTACTGTACCTAATTTTTGAGTGAACTATTTGCACTCATCTCAGGTATAATTTCAGATACTTTCAAGAGAAAATTCACTGCATTTCAAGAGCACTTGAACCTGTTGAATAAATTGTTATTTTATTTCCCATGATTACTGTAATTCAGATTCACACACCTCTCACAAAGGCAATGAGGATGGAAGATTTTGTAACTCTACAGGTGTAAACGGGGCCTTGCATTTGAGTTCCTCAATATAGATCATATTTTCTGTCTCAGCTTGCAGCTGAAATGTTCAGGCGTTCATTTCCTGTCTTCACTTTCCCGTCCCATCTTGAGAAACCTCTTTGATCTGTTGCCATTGTTTTCATTTGAATTTGCAGCATGTGCAAAGAAGGATTACAGAGTCTGTGTGTGTCCTTGTGTGCGTGTGTGTGTGTGTGTGTGTGATGATGTTCTTTAGGGCTTCAAAAATACAGAGACATACATTAAAAGCATTTTCTGTGGCAATTTTTCCTGTCTGTTTTATTGAAACCATCTGCAAATTCAGTATCTCCTGCTGACTCTGACCAGCAGTTGTTCCACCTGCACCTCATTAACGCAGATGTCTCTTTGCACATGCACATGCTCCACTATATACTCACATATACACTCACAGAGACAAACACAAACACTCCTTCTGTTGTCACCCCAGAGACAGGAGCTCAACCTGCATACTCATTCTGTAAAAAAACAACAATACTTTTGACACTACACGCAACCCATTCTCACTCCCAAGGCATCAAATACTGCCGCTTGAGTTTTGAACATCACTACAGAGATGCTAAAAGTGTCCCTCAGCATATAGTCCTTTTATAACAATGTGGATGGCAACCTCTTTGCTTTCAACAAGAAACCTCTATGTACGTCAATACTCTAAAATGATACCTAAAATTAATTTCTTGCAATTTCAGGTGCTTTCATACTTGGTTGATATATATATATGTATATTGTTATCAATTTTTTAAATTTATTTTCACACACAACATCATAACATAACATTCATTCAAAACAAACAAAACAAAACAAAACAAAACAACAGACATATAATCAATACTTTTAAAGTCCAGTCAAAAAGGAGAGAGAGAGGGAGGGAAAAAAGCAAAAAAAAAACAAGTCATTCCTTTATATAATCTAGTATGTTAAAGAAAAAACCCTGCCAAGCGCATAATAATTTTTATTTGTTTTGGTGGATCCGTGTGAACGGGGATCATTTTGACAATGTTGTCATCTGTAAAAAAAACTTTTCCATTTTTAGTACATCATTGTCATGTAAATGTACTCTTAAACAACGTCCTATGTTTCAGAAAAAGCTGTTTTATATATTGATTGAGCATTTTGATGCATTTAATCAGCTGCTCCTGTATCTGAAGTTGGAGTGATGATGGTTTGGGGTATTATTTTAAATGTGAACTCGGCAGCAGTTGACACCTTGAGAGTGAGAACCTGTCACTCAGCGATATCATCAGAAGCCTTCCTCTCATTCTCTGTCTGTCATATGTCACTGGTGCTCTCTCATCTCATCTCTACGGCCTTCCACACTGTCATAACCGAGGCATCTGGGAATGGTGTAATATGACTCTTTTATGCTGTCTACTGTAAGTGATGTATGCAAGCAGCTAATGAGCCCAGGCTTATAGAGTTCAGTTGTGTGCAACAATAGGAAAACATTTGTGATCAAGGCTTCAATGAATTTTAAAATGGATTTCATTGCCTGATGCAGTTGGTTTTACATCATGGGAAAATGACAGCAGTACACCCCTCATAACATGTTCTGTGGCAGTGCATGGTACACTGGTATTGAATAGTAACAACTTTTTAAACATAACCCTAACTGTATTTTGTTTGATTTATGCTTAAATGCTAGTGGGGGTTGGCAAATACATTTAGTTATGAATATATATCTTCATTAGTTTTGCATCCAAAGTAGATTTGTCTTCTTTTAATGATTTTTTTAGATATATTTTTAAAGGAACAAATACTGATTATGAATTTTATTTATTTTTTATTTTATTTTATTTATTTTTTTTGCAGTGCATATTTATATATAAAGGTATTTACACTTAAAACTACCATGATATTACCTTGTTACATGTCAAAAACATGTTTTCCCATGGTATTTGTTTGTTAGTGACATTAAAAGCATGAACAAGATGGTTCTTCTTTTAATTTGCTGCCCGAATATCTACAATCACCAACACATATGTGTTGTATTTACTTGGAACGTTATGGTAAATTCTCAAGAGCTGTACTGACAACATTACGCTCAGTCCTGTTTACTGCACATTAGTATTATTGTGTTGGAACATCATGGAATGTCTGGAATTGGGGACACTAACAATACTTATGAAGCAGTAAAATCAACACACACAAAAATTACACTATTTATAGTTTTTTTCCAAATATAATAAAGGTAACTTACAAAGAACTACACCCTTATTAAAATGTATTAAAGTTTAATAAAGATCATTAAACTTGGCAATGAACCAGAACTACAGAGCACACAAAAACATCCCACTATTTAGTTTTATTCTTATTTTGTTATATTTAAAAAATGTAAAAAATAAAAATTCTTATTTTGCAAACTAAGTGAACTTTACTGTTTCTCGTGTTTCTATGATTTGCTGTTGGTTAATGTCATCAGAACAAACAAATGCTGCTTAACAAACAAAACCTGAAACCCCAAATGAATCACATTATTTTGTTTTAGTTCTGTTCTCTTGGGTGTTTTTAAAAGTGGAAGGTATGAGGTCACTGAATGTTTATTGATTGCTTATTTGTTATCTCCTCACCGAGCAAGAGAAAAAAAAGTTTTTTGAATGTCTTTGTAGGTTGCAGCTTTTAAAAATATGCCTCTTTCTTCCTCTGTCAAACTGTGTGATGAAAACTCAGAGACAAAAGAAAAAAAAAACTATTTTGTATAAAGTATGTTTTTTTTTTTTTTTTGTTTGTTTGTTTTTCCTATGTGATTAAAGGCAAATGTACTGAGGTTGCCTCTGGGACTGAGTTCTTTAAACAAAGTGAATGAGTTAACTTGTTTGATCTGTTATATGCACATAAGAAAGATATCAGTACTAGTGTACAGTAAGTGTTCACAAGCTTCCTCCCATCTGTGGAACATAAAGAATAATGTCTAGGCTGTTTCTTTCCATGAACTGAAAGTGAAGGGGACAAAAACACTTGTGCAATATTTTTCAATTTCAAGATAAGATCATTTCTCTAATGTGCATGTGTGTGATTCAGAGAATAGAAGATGTGCACAAAAAAGTGATATAAATCAGAAATGATCTTGAAATTGTGTGTAGCTGAATGGTTTCAGATCTCTGCCTAGTAAAATGGTTACAGATCTCCCAATTTAATGTCACTGGCCTATAAAACATCACCAGCCAATGTCCATCGGCACTCCTGCGTTAGGACAAATCTTTTCATACGCACGTTTTATAAATGAGGTCTCAGATATCTTGATGAGTTAGCCTGGTATTTACTTATATGCAGTGTATGAATTGCTGCAAAGCTCTCAGAAACACATTCAGTCATATTGATTAGTTAATGTTGCTATGTCCAACAAGCCATGGCACTCTCACGCCACACATCATGTTCTCATGATTGTGTGTTTGTGATTGGGTCTGTGGGAGATTGGGCGGGACTTTTATTCCACGGCTCCAGTTCATGACCAACACTGCACTTTATCTGTTTCCAAGAGGACCTGGTCAAGGAATAGACTACGGCATGTTTTTTAATGATTCTTTTAAAAGACACCCTTTTACATTTTTAAACCCTGAAAAGCAAATATTTGCATATTTACAAGGTAACTAAAATTGATTGGACAGCATGTGACAAGCATGTAAAACTGAATAATGCAAAGATTATTTGTAAATAATACTGTCTCTGTAACTCTAGTTAACAATTTTCCTCAGGTTGTTAACCTAAGCACATAATGTGAAAGTTTCGACAATTGTGCAAATTGTCTTAAAAAAAAAAAAAAAAATGTATATGATTTTATTCAACAAAATTATTTGAATGGTAGGCATCACATAACTGTTAACATGTAGCCATTTAAACACTAGTTTAGTGCAGTATGAAAACTCTAGTTACTCTCTCTCACATAAACACACTTACCTGTCCTTTACAGAATTAATTCTCTGTATGTTCTTATTATTTTTGTGCTAGTTTGTTGACTATACAAATTCCTCAACAGAAAAAAGGCAAAGAGACGGATGTGACGCCAGGTTGAGAAGTGCGCATCAGTCCAATTCAGAAGAGCTATGTTTCTGTCTATCCCTGCACCTGGGCCCTCTCTAAACAGAAGGAGAGAAAATAGGAGAGAGGTGAAAGAAATGCTGAAATGATTATTCTGAATCAACATCCTCCCAGTCCATGGGGAAAGAATTTGCTGAAAACGGCTCTTTTTAGTCGACACATGTGGCTCTGAACTGCCTTCCTCAACTTACCAGAAACGGCTTTGTTTGTCATTTCTACAACAGACAGACAGTCCTAAGGTAATAGTACACCAGTCTCTCTCTACCTGCCAGTCTCTCTCATTCACATGTATCTTTCTCCAATCTGCAACGGCACAGCAATATCAACATTTATCTACTTTTTATTTTCCTAGGTATGGACACGAAATAAGCAAAAACAACAAGCCCTGGCTTCGCTCCAGGCCTCTGGTAGTAACCCGTGTCTCCATCTCCTCTGGCTGCCTGGGTCTCGATCTCCATCCATTGCCCCCCTTGGTTTCATCAACCAGGGTTGCGCTCCCGAAAGCATTGTAAGCCTACGTTGATTGTAGCTCCATTGGTTTCAATGGGTCTACGATGTACTTAAGCTTACAATGATTTTGGGAAACGCACCCCAGGTCTTCACTATGCTCCTCCCTGCCTCGACTCCACCATCAGCCTCCTTCCTGGCTGGACTTTGGGTCCTCACCTGGCCCATCTCTCCAGCTTCTCCTCCCTTGCATTATCTCCTGCTTCATGATTTCCTCTGACTTCCCCCCTTGGTCAGGCCTTTCTCCAGAATGCCTCTTGATTCGTTTTATGAGGATTTTCACCAAAAAGAGATTGCATTCAAAATACGAAAATTATAGCTGATGAATTATTTCAGAGCTGAGCATACCAAAAGCATAACTAAAGACCAAGCCTAAAAGTATATATGCTCAAAATATAGTGATAACAGATACTTATCTACTATATAGTATGTGAAAAACAGTAATACCACAAAGTTCCATAAAGCACAAGAATATTACAGAACATTCCAGAATGTTACAGACACTTCTAGAATGTTCCCCTCCTTGCAAAAGCAAAACATTTTTATAAAAAAAAAAAAAAAACATGCAAAATTAGTACAAAAACGTATCTGTACTAAACCAATGTTTCATAATTAGTGATAGAAGTTCTAAAATTTACCGGATCTAAATATTTACTAAAATATTGATGCTATGTAAAAATAAATAATTAGCACATAATTACAGAAGAACCATAAAAAAAATTTAAGTGAAACAAATTTTTATTGCATTGTGTATAATTCGAAAACAGTAGTCTCTAAGTTCCCAAATGACTTACGTCCAGCGAAATTCTGAAGTGCACATTGGATTGACGCTTTACTAGCCGACGCAGCTGACATATCACATATCAACATGACAGATGTAGTAAATCCGAATGTCATTATGGAATGTAATTTTTTTAACATTTGCGAAGTAAGTTCAAATGGAGGAAGTGACAGAATGCTGGCAAAGTTGCTGGCGATTATGGACAATGATGCTCATCCCCGCCATAAAACTCTGGATAAACTTAAGAGTAGCTTTAGCAATAGGCTCATTCAGCCTCGTTGCTTGAAGGAACTATATAGGAAATCTTTCCTGCCTAGTGCTATTAGAGCGTATAACTTATCTGTCTAGGACAGAACTGTGTTAGTCAAAGGGTATTGTAGTCACATGCTTTATAAGTGTTTATTTATTATATTGAGCTGCCATGACAATCTAATTTCCTCTTGGGGATTAATAAAGTACATCTAATCTAATCTAATCTAATCTAAATTCAAATGTAGTACCTACTCAATAGGCAAATTCAAATGTACTGACAGACAGATCACCACTGTCCTTCATATTGTGGCATTCAAAGACAACTGTACTGCTAGTCGCATGCTTGATGATAAGACACATACTTCCTTCCACTCAGCTGCTAGGTAAATGATGACTGTGAGAGGCATGTTGGGCTGGTGTAGGCTTGGGTAACAGGGTGAAGTGACAGAGGGCTGGAGGTAGTGCAGTCAAACATGACAGATGGCCTCTCTGGAGTACCCATACTGCACCGGAGGACACAATCTTACCGTCCATTCTTTTCACTCACTCCCTCTCCTCATTCATTCTTCTTACCACCGCTGCCAGTCTAGAGCCTACAGGTTACTTAAAAGGATAGTTCCCCCAAAAAGAACACGTGTGTAACAGTGTCAACGAGACGGGGGTCGAGCGGATCCAAGTGCAAGCTTTTATTCTTTGACATGGTCATAACACAGGCAGGGTCGAACAACAGCAAACAAGTATGGCACGGGCAAGACACAAGAGTATTCCTAGGAAAGGGGTGGGTCTTCGATCTGCAAACAACATCCAGAGGGCTTGACAAGAGGGGTAGTCCGAAAACGTGAGCAATAATCCAGACGAGGAACAAACAGAGTCCGAGCGGTGAAACAAGGGTTAATCCAGGGACCACGGGCAGAAATCAGGAAACAGGAAATAAGGCAACATGAAAAGACAAGACTAAACTAGAACTAGAAACTAGGCTCCGTAAAGCAGCTATCTCTTGGTGAAAGATAAATGCAGAACAATACAAGAGACTAAACAGAACATAAACACGGAATGGCTTGGTAAAGTAGGTAACACTAGAGTGATAAACGCTAGACAATACGTTAACACTTTATTTTTATGGTCCCTTTTGAACATTCTGTTGACACTAAGTAATGTTGCAACTACATGTCAACAAACTCTCATAAGAGTATTAGGAGACTATTTGCTTCATATCTACTAACTCCTTATTGTGTTGGTCTCCCAACAGATATTCTACTGACTATAAGTAACTTTGCAAGAATGTGTCAACTTAATCAAACCCTAACCCTACCAGTCAACTAATACACTACTAACACTCTAATGAGAGTTAGTATAAATGTAGGTGCAACATTACTTATAGTCAATAGAATGTGTTAAAGGGACCATCAAAATGAAGTGACACCGACAATACTCGGCGATCTGAACAGGATCTGAGTGGGTATTAAATAGAGTGCGTAATAGCTCTCAGGTGAGCGTGTGATTGGAGGCAGCTGTGTGATCAGTGCAATAGATGATGGGAAATGCAATCCAGTGTGACGTGCAACAGACTGTGTGGTGCGAGAGTCAACATGATGGAAGGGCGATCTCCGATGGCGAGTGGACGGAAGAGCACGAACCGGATTTGTGACACCGTGACTGACTTACTTCTGTGAAATACACAAGGAGATATTAAGCAGAAAGTTCATGCTGCCCTTGTGAAAAGAAGTACACTTTAACAAAGTACTTATTAAAAAGAGTACTTATTACAGAAATAATATACTTATAAAAGAATACTTAAGTGGTTTTGGACTCCTAATTGCACATGAATTGAAATCAAATTAACACATATTATACTTATACTATACCCATTGGGACAAGACCTCGGGAACCAGATGAGTCCTTTACACAATCTGACTTTGCTGCAGTTGGAATTTCACTGCGGGTTTCGTCTGGCCAAAGGAGAACTGGCCCCCCGACTGAGCCTGGTTTCTCCCAAGGTTTTTTTCTCCATTCTGTCACCGATGGAGTTTTGGTTCCTTGCCGCTGTCACCTCTTCCTTGCTTAGTTGGGGACACTTAATTTCCAGCGATATCGTCGACTTGATTGCACAGATACTATATAAACTGAACTGAACTGGACGATGATATCACTGAATTCAATAATGAAATGCCTTTAACTGAGAATTGAGCGTTTAATCTTGTCATTTTACATTATTGACACACTATTTTCTGCTTTGACACAATCTGTATTGTTAAAAGTGCCATATAAATAAAGCATTTATAAATTATTCATATTAAAATTGATAAAAAATGAAATAACTTGCTGAACTTGAGTGTATATTTGACCCTACACTGGTCAGGGGCTGGAGCCTGCACTGGACTCTGGTCAGGACACTGGGAACGGCACTCCTGGCCGTTGACTACTGAACTGGATGCTCTGGACAGCCGGCGGGCTTGAGGGAGGCACAGCTGGTGGACTTGACTTCGGATCGGCCAGAGGGCTTAAGGTAGCCACAGCCGGCAGATATGAGCGAGCGGCGGCCCGCAAACTTTACTGATGAGAGGCTGGCGAACTTGACTTAAGAGTGGCCGGCGGGCTTGATTGATGATTGAGCGGCAGGCCTGAGTGAGCCGCGACAAGCAGGTGTAACTTTGTAGCGGCCGGCGAACTTTACTGATGAACGGCTGGCAAACTTGACTGATGAGCGGTCGGCGGACTCGCACCGCTCGCGGTGATCCCGCTGAAATCCCACGCATCATCCGCGGGCTAGAGCAGGATGACGAGCGGCGACTTTCACTTGAAAGTATTTAGTTAGATATTATCAGAGGCGCGGGAAGTGTTTTTTTTCTGTGGGCAACTGTTTAACTGTTGGGAATATAAAAAATAAATCGGAGTGTGATATGAATATATGAAATATGAAAGCACAATGCAAGTCCACTTTCGAAGTTACACTGCATTGCTGCTAGCACATGCAAAACAGACCCAACATGCCAACTGTAAGATGTCCTGCATTACAATTCAAGTATACAGCATGCACATGCATGACTAGCAAACAATAGTCCACAGACGTTACCAAGATGGCCATCGAATGAACTGACACGCTTAAAAAAAGACTTTGGTTAAGGCCTCCACAAAGGTCGAATGGACTGGAAAGAATGCAAAGGGAAAGACAGGTTTTGTTATTATATTCTCCCCTTGTGTCTCTGTCACTGTCGGTCTCTCTCTCTTATTGATTATCCCAGAAAAAGGGAGAGGTCACTGGCCACACATTTGACTTTCCCCCCGTCTACTTTTCCATTTGTCTCTGTCTTGCCACGCTCTATCCTTTTCCTGATCTTCCATCCAACCGGCTATTCATTGTAGCCCTTGTTTTTTTGACTCTTTGCCCTTCATTTGACTCTTATAAATCAATCAGTCCCATTTTCCTTTTTGTCCCACATCTGTTTGCATGGCTATTGCCTGCAGTCATGTGCAAGGGTGAAAAACTGAAATGGAGCATCTGAGAGAGAGACAGCAGGACACAGCATTTACTCACCTTGCAAATCTTGTTAAGAGAGGGGATTAAATTATAATGTATTATTTCATTTGATTAGTGCATTTCAAAGCAGACAATTAGGCATGGAAATGTAGCATTAATAAGGACGAATTTTCGACTGTGTATGTGTGTATTATGTGATTACTGCTTTCTAATGGGGTCAGCAGTATTTTGAGATGTTAAAAAAATGTCATGACCTGCTGTAGGTCTCGTTAAGAAGGAACAGTGGAACAGTTTGCATTTAAAGGAAACACCAGTACCTAAAAAGCAGCCAAAAATTAATGTTCTATGTAAGTGAAGGATTTAGGCTTTAGTTCTGTATAAATGCTGGGTAATGCTTTACATTACAACCTGCAACGTACTGCGTAAGTAAACAGAATTTACAGCATAACTCTTTTGTAATTATAGTGTACCTCCATGTTGGTACACAGCAAAAAACGATGAGTTATTTTTTTAACCCAACCAATTGGTTACACATATTGGGTCACAATGTTGGGTTATTTTTAATAATAACCCAGCGCTGGGTTAAATTGGTTCCCGCGGCGACGGTTCAAATTTTAACGGACGACAAGTGACTGACAGTCAGACAACAGAAGAAGCTGCTGCTGCTGTGTCAGTATGAGGTAAGTAATATCGGTTTTTGATATATAACTCTTATAACATATGAAGAAACGTTAAATGCACTCTAAAATGTAATGGTTTTTTTAAACAAAGTTGTAGTTCCCTTTAGTCAGTGTATAGAGTGGGGGAACTATGATGTCACTTTGTAGGCGAAAACCAGGAAAGTTAGTTAGCATTTTAGCACTTCCGGTTCCATCGTCCCACAGTCAATGGGTTTTTTGAATGGGATTTTGGTTAAATCCCTTAAATAAGGTCCGCGGTTCACACAAGCTCAAGATACTTTCAAGTTTTATTCTACGACATAAAACACACCAGTTACACCCCACTAGTGATTTTTTTAAAACTGTTATGTTTCTTAAAAAAGACGGATGCTAACAAACTGCTAAATAGGACTACAGGAGCTGTTGTAGACATTAAACGTCATCACGCCGGACAGTTTATCAATTTAGTATTTTGCAGTTGTAGTATTTGTAATACAATTAATTTTAGAATAACCAATGAATAGTTTCCCGCATTTTATATTGTTGTTCGACAATGTTTTTTGTTTTTGTTTTTTGCTTTGCCCCGAAATGCAACACATATCTTCGGAAGGAAGAAGCTCGTTTTATCGCTTTCCTACTGATGCGGAGACTCTGGGTTTGTACCATAAGGTGAACTCATATTACGATTATTAAACACCACATTTACCGGCTTTACTTGGTGAAAGTGAAACTTTAATGATGCATAGTGCTTAAAGCCACGTTAAAATTAAATGTTTAAGGCAACATGAAGCTGTTAAAGCATATAGATATAGGATTTCCTAGAAGCAAGGATAAAATAACATTTTGTGTATCCACCCTAACAAAATGATAGCTGAAATGTGGTACTTTGTTCACTAAAATAAGTTTAATCTTACCATATCCAAAAACTCGCTCACTCTGCTGTTATTTAAGAGATTAAATAAGCGGGGATACGTTTTAAATTAAAATATTCATATTAATCAAGGATTTATTCACTTTTAATGCACCTTATTTCGAAATGTACAGAAATACTGTCACGTGGTCGTTGGAGCCAGGGACACGAGGAGACATGGAGACGAGGAACAACGGACTTTATTTACAATAACACAACAATCTACTGACATTACATGACTTCACTGTGACAATACTGACATTCACATGACTCTACATTGACAACTAAGACCAAACACAGAGGCGAGGAAACACAGGGCTTAAGAACACTGGGGAGACGAGATAATTAATAACACAGGGCTGGGGACTAATTAACTAATGAACATGACAAACTAGGACAGGAACAGGAACTCCAAATAAGGCCACGAGAGGAGGGGAAACACAAGACGCTGAGACAGAGTCTGACAAATACGTGCTTTAAATGTCCTTTAGTTAAGATTATTTAATTTATTCACTATACTATTTATTACTAATGTCTCATTTCAGTTTTAGTTTTGTTCTAGTTTTGTATTTATTCCAGTTTATATGAAACGTTTCATGTAACGTGGATTAAAATTCATATACAGAGTAAATCCTTCACTGAACATGTTAAAATTAATTTGAGAAAGTTGTCGGGAGCGCGGTGGTGGTGACGCTGAAGGCGAGCGACCGTGGAGCTGTAGTTCGTTTATAGCCTAAGTTTAGCTTTTCAGTTCTGGCACTTTTATTTAGGCTTCAAAATTCGTCAAAGTTATATTATTTTGTGAAGATTATCTTGATGGACAAAACGTGTAAATTTCACGAACTATGATTGAACACAGAGCTTATTTTTTGCGATTATCCAAAAGCCTATGGAAAAATTCCATTGGCTTTTTGTCGAGGAACCAGTTTCATGCTAACAGCCGATTCGCCTACAAAGTGACGTCATAGTTCCCCCACTCTATATGGGGACCTACGTCACTCTATATGGGAACCTACGTCACGCCGCGTCGGATTCCGCCATGTTTTAGGTCATGCTCAGGAGCACACAGCATAAACAAATGCAAATCACCACAGAAAAAGCCGACCGTTTTACATTAATATTTTTTGGAAAACATTTTACATACGCTTAGAATAAATCGGACTAATATGTAAATAAAAAATCGCTCTGCTGTTTGTCTGAGAGGCTGCAAATATTCATTACTGTTCAGTCTCCTTCACTACAGTGGTACTGATATATGCTAACTGCTAAAACACTTATGACACTTAACCATGGTTTTACTATAGTAAATGTGTAGCGACCGTGTTTTTGGTGTATGTATTACCATTCGTATAACCACAATCTTATTAAATACCATGGATAAACTATGGTTAGAGTAGCAAAACCATGGCTAATTTTGTAAGGGGAGAATACACTATAGCTAGATCTCAAACAGTGGATCATTGTTATATCGTCATACTGCCCAGTAAAACTGCTCGGTGTTAAGAGTTAAGCCATTATAGAGGTAACAGAATTTGAAGCTTTGAAACGATGTGTATTGTGGATGCTATGCAAATAAATACATTGACTTGACCGAACCAAGCTAAAGATTCCTACACTGTCAGAAATAAAATTACAAAAGCTGTCACTGGGGCGGTACCTTTTCAAAAGGTACACTTTTGTGCCTATTAGATTCAAATATGTACACTTTAAAGGTACATATTAGTAAAGTACCAAAATGGACCCTTTAGGTACAAACATGTACCTTTTGAAAAGGTACCGCCCCAGTTACAGCTTTTGTACCTTTATTTCTGAGAGTGTAGCGATGCCGAACAACGATGCGAGCGATCAAATAAATGAATGAACGAATCTTAGTCCGTACAAAAAGTGGCCGGGTATTAAAGAGCTGCCACAAATAACATTTCCATATATGATTTCCTTCTATTTGTTGTGTGAGGGATTACAGTTTAATACAAATCACTGTATCTATAATACATTAAATCTACAGAGATGAATTATAAAGCAACATTTTATTTTAGATGTTTACCATACGAATTTCAGTTTAATTTTCATCCGAGTTCCATAGTGAATGTAGACATATTTAATGTTTATATGATTCAACTTAGATCGCATTGGAATGATCAATTGCCATAGCCCTTTTCATCAATGTCTGCAGGTAAAACCTCTGCTTTTTCGGCCTTATAACGCGGAGAAAGCACATTTTTCACACCGGCCGTGCAAAGGGATATGGCAATTGATGATACAGTAAGCCTTAACCACTTCAACGCGATCTTAAGTAGAATAATATAAACATTAAATAATATAAAACGTCTACATTCACTACTACTCAGTCTCTGTAGCTCCTGTGACCTAAATTCCCAGAATGCATTGCCGCTGTGACGACACATTCCCAGACTCTATTGTTCCCTGGAGAATGAGCTCGATTGTAAATAAAGAGCCTAACTATAGCTGTCCCAGTTAGGTTGCTAGCAGTAATAAAGTAATTAAAAAATTAACAGAAAGACTAGCTAAACTGTTTAGAGATGTATTACAGTTACCCAACGTGTTAAGCCTGTAGGCCTACTACTAAGTACAGGTGCATCTCAATAAATTAGAATGGCGTGGAAAAGTTCATTTATTTCAGTAATTCAACTCAAATTGTGAAACTCGTGTATTAAATAAATTCAGTGCACACAGACTGAAGTAGTTTAAGTCTTTGGTTCTTTTAATTGTGATGATTTTGGCTCACATTTAACAAAAACCCACCAATTCACTATCTCAACAAATTAGAATACGGTGACATGCCAATCAGCTAATCAACTCAAAACACCTGCAAAGATTTCCTGAGCCTTCAAAATGGTCTCTCAGTTTGGTTCACTAGGCTACACAATCATGGGGAAGACTGCTGATCTGACAGTTGTCCAGAAGACAATTGTCACGAATCTGGTCTACGAACCTCCGTTCACTCACCACATTGACTCTCACACCATACATCACACTGGACTGCATTTCCCATCATCCATTGCACTAATCACATTACTGTTGCACTTCACCATCTACTACATTTCCCATCATCCATCGCACAGATCACACAGCTGTCACAGATTACACATTGCACTGATTACAGCTGAAACCCATTAGACACTCTTTATAAGCCTTGGACTTTCTTTCCCTCACTACCGAGTATTGTATGCACTTATCACTGCCCTAGCTTTAGCTACTCTATGGAGCCCACTTAGTCTTGCCTTGCCTTGCCTTGCCTGTTTTCCCGTGTTTGTTTCTAGCCCGTGTTTCCTGGATTAACCCTTGCCTTGCCGTTCGGACACTGTTTGCACCTCTCTTGGACTATTGCTCGTGTACCTGGATTATCTCTCTGCCTTGCCCCATTGGATATTGTTCGCCGATCGTAGACCCACGCTTGCCTTAGGATTACTCTTTTTCTTGTCCCTGCCATACCTGTTTGCCATTGTTTCGACCCTGCCTGTATTTATGACCATGCCTTTAAATAAAAGCTTGCACTTGGATCCGCACGTCTCACGTCTCGTCAGCCACGTTACAGAATACTCAGCCTCACAAGGATCCAGCAACTTCTCAGACGGACATTGGTCAGGTATGGACACAACTAGACTATTGTTTGCCCTTAAACAAGGCCCACGGTCATTGGAGAACCATTTTAGAGAGTTTTTAGCTTTCGCTCATTATTCAGATCTACCGGACGTAATCCTGATTGAGATTTTTTGTGATGGCATTAATCAGCCTCTGCGATCTCAGCTCAGACGCGAGGGTCCGTGTTCATCACTGAGTTGTTTTTTGGACTATGCTTTATTGACTGTTGGTTCAGTGTTCACTGTGGGTATCGCAGAGGAATGCGACACTGCACTCACTCATATAATGGCAGCTACAATAGAGCACGAGCACAAAATTGCGGCAACAGCGGAGCCCGATCGCAAAATGGCCGTCACAGTTGATCATCATAAGTCAAGCCAAGCTACCGTTGATCATCATGAATCAAGTCAAGTCACCGCTGATCTTCACGAATCAAGCCAGATCACAGTCGATCTACATGAGCCAAGTCAAGTCACAGTCGACCTTAAAGAGCCAAGTCCAGTCACAGTCAATCTTAAAGAGCCAAGTCAAGTCACCATTGATCTTCGTGAACCCAGTCAAGTCATCGTTGATCTTCCTGAATCCTGTCAAGCTGCCGTTGATCGTCATGAGTTGAGTCAAGTCACAGCTTCTCTTCGTGAGTCCAGCCAAGACACAGTTGATCTTCACTAGTCAAATCACGTCTCAGCTGATCTTCCAGAGTCGCGTCACGTCACAGATGTTCATCTAGAGTCACATCACCTCATATCTGCTGCACCCAGATATTCAAGGTCAGTCCTTCAGTGTACCAGTCTGGCATCCAGTGTGATGGTATTCCCAAACCAGCTCACTTCAACCCTCCTGTTCCTGCTCTAACTCCCCTGTCCGAAACGCTTTCCCTAATGGGGATCGCTTTATGTTGCATTTGGGCAGCGTACACCACCCACTGCAGCTTCTCCAGAGGTGGCGGCACATGCTGCAGAATCTCCCAAAGCGGCAGTGCTCACCTCAGCTCCTTTTATGGTGGTGGCGCCCAGCAATGTACTCTTAGACTGTCTTGTCACAGTCAAGAAGACTATTACCACTGTAGAACCTCCAGAGGTGGCGGAAACCACTGCAGAACCTTCAGAGGTGTCAGTGGTATCCACTCGCAAACGCATTGCCTGTCCTGTCACAGCCAGAAGGGCTGTCCCTGAACTCTCGTCCTGTCCTGTCACGGCTATGGAGGCCGTCTATGAACTTACTGATTGTTCTATCACAACCACAGAGGCCGCTTTTGAACCTTTGTCCTAGCTCCGAATCGGCCGAGGAGGCCATCTCTGAACTGTCACTTCATTCCGAACTAGCCATGGTCCCTGAGACCGTGAATGCACTGCCTGTGTTGTCTGTCTCTGCTCTCACTATGTTGTCTGTCTCTGCTCTCCCTAGATCTCAGTCTCTACCATGGTTTCCTGCTCTGTCTGTTTCCCCATGGAGGTCTCCGGCCCTGTCTACTCCGCCCTGGTGGGCTCCTTCTCCGTCTGCTCTGCCCTGGTGGGCTCCTTCTCCATCTGCTCCGCCCTGGTGGGCTCCTGTTCCGTCCTGGTCTCCGCCTTGGTTCTCTGCTCTGGCTTGGCTCCCTGCTCTGCCTTGGTCCCCGGCCTTCCCACTTCCACATGGACCTGGCCCTCCGTCCCTCCCCCTGTTCCGCCTCCGCTCCACCACCCTCCTGGATGGTATAATGTTTGGAGCGTCTGGAAGCCGCTCCTTGGGGGGAGGCTCTGTCACGAATCCGGTCTACGAACTTCCGTTCACTCACCACCAGAGGTCACTCGCTCACCACATTGACTCTCACACCATACATCACACTGGACTGCATTTCCCATCATCCATTGCACTGATCACATTTCTGTCGCACTTCACCATCTACTACATTTCCCATCATCCATCGCACAGATCACACAGGTGTCACAGATTACACATTGCACTGATTACAGCTGAAACCCATTAGACACTCAAAGCTTGCACTTGGATCCGCACGTCTCGCGTCTCGTCAGCCACGTTACAACAATCAGTGACACCCTTCACAAAGAGGGTAAGCCACAAACATTCATTGCCAAAGAAGCTGGCTGTTCACAGAGTGCTGTATCCAAGCATGTTCTAACTAGTTTACAAGTTCATCTGTAAAATGTTTCTACTGCTTCGTCTTATCACAGAGGAGGGAGTGGATGAAGAAAGTTTTACACTACGGGATGACACCAGCATTATTGCTGTACTAATTCCAAGAACTTTCAACGGGGAGACAATGGAAGAGAAGACCTTACTACAAGCAGTGGATCTGTGTTGCAAACTTTTCTATGTGTATGACATCAACTACCCAAAGCCTTTTGCTCCCATTTGGGAGTTTTTGCAGCACAGTCTTTAATATTCCAAGATTTCCTTCAACACACTGCCTCCTCCTTAAAAATGTTTTATTTAGTGATCAGTAAAAGCTTTTTATTTTACTGATCATCAGTCGGTCCAGCAGATTTGTTTTATTACAGTTTTTTCTGAATGCTTAAACCCTAACTGTGATTCTTATAGCACAATTTCTAAAACTATTAATACTTATAGCAAAACCACTCACTGAGTTTGCAAAACTAAAAGCACAAACACTGCTTTGCACTCAGTTTGCAATTTTATAACACACACTTTGCAAAACTGTAGGTACAATCCACTGCACAGCACTCTTTTTGCAGAACTGTAAACACAACTCACTGCTTTACACTCAATTTCCAAATGATCAACACACTCCTAGCAAAACTATACACATTTATGGCTATTATTTACACTATTTTGCCAACTGTCTGGCACACTGTCACATGTGAAAACTGTTTTAGATAATTAGTTCACTTTGCAATCAGCCTAAGCACTATAAATAAGCTACAGGTAAGCTGTCCGTGTGGAGTACAATGGAGGGAGCAGGAAGAGTGAGAAGAGTGAGAATTAGAGGAGGCCGAGGAAGAGGACGTGGAGGTGAAGAAGTAGGAGGAAGAGGAGGAGGAAGAGGACGTGGAGGTGAAGAAGTAGGAGGAAGAGGACGAGGACGTGGAGGTGAAGATGTAGGAGGAGGAGGAAGAGGACGACAAGGAGGTGAAGTTAGAGGAAGAGGACAAGGAGGAGCAAGAGGAGGACGAGGAGGGGGAAGAGGAAGGTTAAGAAGAGTAAGAAATAGAATTACTGATGACATCAGAGCTACAATAGTGGACCATGTAATCAACCATGGAATGACCCTGAGGGAAGCTGGCCAACGGGTTCAGCCTAACTTGAGCCGCTACACTGTAGCAAGCATCATAAGGACATTTCGAAATGAGAATCGGTTAGTACAGTCACTTTGCACTAAGATTTGTAGCACTGCCATATTCTAATGAGAAACACAACAATACCATAGATGTAAAAATACTGAAATTGTTACTTTACAGAATTGCTAGACGACCAGATGCTGGGGGCAGAGGAAGAATGTTCACTGCAGAACAAGAAACCCATATAGTCAATATGGTGATTGCAAATAATTCCATAAGGCTACGAGAAATTCAGCAGCGCATAATTGAGGATGACACCACCTTCCAAAACATACACAATGTGAGCATTTCTGTATTAGGTCGTGTACTTGCCCGCAACAGAATCTGAATGAAACAAATCTACAGAGTACCTTTTGAAAGAAACAGTGAACGTGTAAAACAGCTGCGATATGACTATGTGCAGGTAAGCTATAGTATCATTGGTACTGAATCTGGAAGTGCATACTGTAGTGCTGTGCATGGGCCTGCTGTGCTGAATTTGTTTTGTCTTGTCTAGAGAGTGATGGAGCTAGAGGCAGATGTCATGGGTCATGAGCAGTTTTTTGTGGATGAGGCTGGTTTTAACCTCACTAAGACAAGGAGACGTGGCAGGAACATTATTGGACACCGTGCCATAATCAATGTCCCAGGACAACGTGGTGGTAACATAACTTTGTGTGCAGCTATAAGTCAAAATGGTGTTGTTCAACATCATGCAACCCTGGGCCCATATAACACTGCACACATTATTACATTCCTGGACACCTTACATGACATGCTCACTAATGTTCAGAGACCAGAGCAGACCAGATACGTCATCATATGGGACAATGTTAGTTTCCATAGGGCTGCTTTGGTCTGCAACTGGTTTACAGATGAATGAATGAACGAATGAATGAAGCATTTATATAGCGCTTTTATTGTGTATTGCTATACACCCAAAAGCGCTTTACAATCATGTGGGGAGTCTCTCCTCAACCACCACCAGTGTGCAGCATCCACTTGGATGATGCGACGGCAGCCACAGGACAACGGCGCCAGTGCGCTCACCACACACCAGCTACAGGTGGAGAGGAGAGAGAGTCATAGAGCCAATCAAGTGGATGGGGATTATTAGGAGGCCATGATTGATAAGGGCCAGTGGCGGGACTTTGGCCAGGACACCAGGGTTACACCCCTACTCTTTACGATGAGTATCATGGGATTTTTAATGACCACAGAGAGTCAGGACCTCGGTTTAACGTCTCATCCGAAAGACGGTGCTCATTTGTCAGTATAGTGTCCCCGTCACTATACTGGGGCGTTAGGACCCACACAGACCACAGGGTGAGCACCCCCTGCTGGTCTCACTAACACCTCTACCAACAGCTACCTAGTTTTCCCAGGAGGTCTCCCATCCAGGTACTGACCAGGCTCAGCCCTGCTTAGCTTCACCCAGATCACCCACTCTTCACTGTACTCAAACTCCCCCCATACTCTCCATTCTTGAATCCAATTGAAGAGTTCTTCTCTGCCTGGCACTGGAAGGTCTATGACCGTCATCCCCCATAGCCCTTTTACAGGCAATGGAGGAGGCATCAAAACAAACACAAGTGTTTTTTTCCAAGTCAAAACAAAATAGTAATTTCACTGAGAAAAAAAAAGAAATCAGTCTACATCGTGTCGTCTCTCTGGGTCCGGCCACAAAATTTCGTCTACATCACATGCAATGTCCTCTAGTCCAAGGCACCGGGGAAAATATCTTCTGGAATGGCGTAGCCAGGCCTGACAACGTAGTCTGAGTATTTGACAGGTTTGTGTATCATCTGAGGCCAAAGTTTGAGTCTGACAAAAGAGAATATGTTTTTGACTAAACTATTTGATTTTGGAAGTTTGAAGTTTGCACAAGTTGGTGTGTAATTTTGAGATTGTGTTTACAGTTGTGAGAAAATGGTGAATTGTTTCATGAATTGTGTGTTAGCAATTGAGAAAAACTGTAATTACAGTTTTTGCCCGTTGCTTGAACACATTTTGCAAAACTTCGCTCATTGTGCCAAAACTCTACACACAAGTAAACATGACACAACACTGGGAAATATACCATTCACATCTGTGTCAAATTGAAACTCTACTATCAAAACCTAAACTCTGCTATCAAAACCTAACATTCCTTTCTCAAAATGGAACTCTGATGACAAATTGACACATACTTGCATCATATGCATACACTTTCAGATCAGGGGGAACACACTAGTTTACTTTATATAAAACACTGCAGTCTTTGATTTTCACTGTTTATTCAGAAGGCATATTTTCAGGAGCCACATTTTCAAACAACCAAAAAAGCAAAATACTCAATATTGTACATTGCAGTAACATGAATTCAGATAAAGCAAAAAAAAAAAAATAATAATAGAAAAAACACTATACTGTAAACACAGAAAATCATGGCAATTGCATACGTGGGCTCATGGATCCCGCCGTCTGTTGGGGTCTGGCCACAGGACCTCATCGACAACGCAAGCAATGTCTTCTCCCGCTAGGCACCGGGGAAAATATCCCCTAGCATGTCGAAACCATCCATGGATTGCTGTCACCTGAATGTCGCCGCAGGCCTGATCCATTGCCTGCAGAAGAGGCATGCGGGCATGTGGTTGGCGGTCATATACACGCCATCTCCAAGCCGAAAATAATTCCTCTATAGGGTTTAAAAATGGTGAGTAAGGGGGCAAGTATACCACTTCAAACTGATTGTGGTTGGTGAACCAGGTCTGGACCAGAGCAGCCCGATGGAAACTGACATTATCCCATACCACCACAAACCTGGGCTGATCTGGTCTGTTCTGTACAACTATATTATGGAGAGCATCTAGAAATGTGAGTATATGTTGGCTATTGTATGGACCTAGTTTTGCATGATGATGCAGAAGCCCCCGAAGGCTTATGGCGGCACACAATGTGATATTTCCCCCGCGCTGCCCCGGGACGTGCACAATTGCCCTTTGGCCAATTACATTACGACCCCGTCGTCTTGTTTTGCTCAGGTCAAATCCAGCTTCATCAATGAAAATGAATTCATGAGGCTGTGCAGCTCCATCCATGGCAAAGATTCTCTGTAACAAAAAAAAAACCATATTACTGTACTCCAGTGCTACACATACAGAACCCTCACCCCATCACATAGGTACCTGTGTAGCTCTCCGAATGGATCCATGTGGTACTGATATGGTACATATTCAACTGCTACTGGATTTCACCAATACTGTATTGTAAATGTAAAGGACAGTTACACTTACCCGTACATATTCAGCTCGAAGTCCTTTGACCCTGACGCTGTTCCTCTCAAATGGGACCCTGTAGAGCTGCTTCATGGTGATGTTGTGTTTTCCCAAGATGCGTCTGATGGTGCTGATGCTCACATGGTTTATGTTGTTGAACACTTGGCTGTCTGCAAGCATTTTCTGTCGTAGCTGGTGGAGACGGATGGCATTGTCTGCCCTCACTAGGTCCACAACGGCAAGTTCCTGCTGTTGTGTGAACAGGCGTTGGCGTCCTCCCCCAGAAGGTCTTCTAGTCATGCTAGAGAAATGCAACCACAAATTGTCTTTTTCTTACAGTACTTTACTGTATATACTGTATCATCCACTGTACTGAAACATCTCAATATACTGTAAGTAATCATGGTATGTTTCACAAAACTACCACTTTGGCTGCAAAGGAGCATTAGCACCCTGCAATACCCTGTACACGTGATGTGGTAATGTGATATACTGTAGTACAGTGCTGTAAATACCATCTGAGTAGAGTAGAAGGTAGAGAGGTGAAGACATACCGGTTTTCTAGTCGGAATGTTCTTATTACAGATGCCACTGTGAAGCGGCTTAGATGTGGGTGGACTCTCTGCCCAGCTTCCCTCATAGTCAGGCCATGGTTGATGACATGGTCCACCAAAGTTGCTCTTATATCATCAGAAATAGGGGTCCGTGCATGGGCTCTTCGACCTTGTCCTCCTCCTCGTCCTCGTCCTCGTCCTCGTCCTCGTCCTCGTCCTCGTCCTCGTCCTCGTCCTCGTCCTCGTCCTCGTCCTCGTCCTCGTCCTCCTCTTGCTCTTGCTCTTGCTCTTGCTCTTGCTCTTGCTCTTGCTCTTGCTCTTGCTCTTGCTCTTGCTCTTGCTCTTGCTCTTGCTCTGCCTCTGCCTCTGCCTCTGCCTCTGCTTCTTGCTCTCCCTCCATCCATGCTTGCAAAGTTCTTGAAATGGCTAAACTGAGGGCTTTTTGTAGCTGGCTGATTGGTGTTCAGTTTTGCAAGTAAGTGCCTTCAGGTGTGTATTTGAGTGGTTGCAATTGCCCGATGTGTTTTGTATTTTGGATACATGTGTTTTCTAAATGGCACCCTGAGATTTCATTTTTGAACAAAGTGTCTTATGTATGAAATAGAGTGTAGTATGCAGGACCAAGTGTGTTGCATAAAGGAGTAAATGTGTTGCAGAATTGCAACTAGAGTGCAAAGCAGCGCTTTTGTTTAAGGAATGGGTACATGTGTTTGAGGTATGGTAACAAAAGCTTCAAGTTGTGTTACTTTAGTCTAAGCATGGGTCTATAGTGTTCAAGCAACGGGCAAAAACTGTAATTCATTCATTCATTCAGCATCCTCAGCCAAATTGCATTACAGTATTGGTAGTATCCTTATTTGTTATAGCGGTTTCGTAGACTTCTGAAAAAAGAGTTCTCTTCCTACCCTGGACAGTCGACAGTTTGAGGGTGTACAACATGTGCTACATTATTTACTGTACATAGAATAATGAAAGTTCACTCATCTGAAGTACTGCTGCTATGTACTGTAATTATATTGTATGTGTCAGTAGTATTGAAACCTTGTAGATGAGCCTGTAGGCCATCTTCCCTCACGGTCAGTCCATGCAGAAGAACGTGGTCAACTATAGTGTTTTGTATTTCATCAGGGACAAACAACCTTTGACCTTATCCCCTTAATTTTTTCTTTTCTCCTCCTATTCCTCTTTGTCTCCCACTACCAGTATTCATTTTCCAAAATACATAATCACTTGTGCTCCTGTGCATATCATCCTGAGATTCTGACCTGTGTGTCATTAGTTTTGCTACTGAATGTTCACACATGGATAAACATGTGCTGTTTGTGTTCATTTTTTGATGCTTGAGTTAATTATATTGTGTGTTTGAGTTTTCTAAATGAGAACATGGTTAAACCTGTGCAAAATGATGGCATTTTTGTGTAGAGTTTTGCAGAAAACACTGAGCAAATTGGAACGTGTGTGCAAACAGGTGAAATGTGTTAAAGGTTTTGAGAAACATGTCTTTGTTTTGAGAACTGTATGAATGGTTTGGAAAAATGGGCCAAATGAATCAGTTATAGTGTGTTAGCAATCGAGAAAAACTGTAATTTATTTATTTATTCATTCACAGTAACTGACAGTATAGTCCAGTGTGTGTTTACTGTGAAAAACTGTAATTAATTCATTCACTCATTCAGCATCCTCAGCCAAATTGCATTACAGTATTGGTAGCATCCTTATTTGTTATAGCGGTTTCTTAGTTATAGCGGTTTCTACGGTTATAACCGTAATTCCTGTTAATTTGTTGTGTGTTACATAGAGAATGGTGTGTTGTGTTTTGCAAAAAAGTGTCAAAGTCAAAGGCTGAGAATTAGTGTATGGTTTTGCAGATTTGGTGTGTGGTTCTGGTGTTTGAGTGTCAGCTTTCAGAAATTGTGTGAGAGTAAAGTAAAGATTTTGTGTATATGCAGTTGGAAAAAAAAACTGTATAACGTGTTTGATTAATTTTTATTGATATATGTTTGTATGTTATGTTTGTTTTATTTGTGTACTGTATTTGCACATTTGTGTATGTTTTGATATGAATGAATATGAATTGAGACACATTTGTTGGTTTTGAATTCACTGTACATCTTGAAAATATGTTAGTTGTATGTGCACTTTTGTGTTTTGAATTTAATATTTTTACACATTCTTGTACATTTATTTTGTAAACATATGAATTTACAGTACTTACTAAAAATGTTTTACATTTCCAAATATATTTTTTAAAAATGTATTATTTGCATATTTAAATAAACAAAATCTGTATTTGAAAACAAAGTAGTTTTATAAAGTAATTGTTTATTAAAAATAAAAAAAATACTGATCTGAATTAATATAAATAATTAACTCAACTGTTGAGTAACTTTTAACCCAACTGGATTTTAACCCAATTCATTGGGTTAAAATAACCCATAGATGGGAAGGTGCTATACCAACCCATAGTTGGGTTATTTTTAACCCAACATTTATTAGTGAGTATAAGGGAATAATATGCGAAGTTTGTGGAATAAAGGGGTAGTAACCCGTAAAATTACAAGTTATTTCTACTGTAAGTATTTTTAAACTAAGGGGTACCTATTCTAATATTACATGGTATGTATGATCTAACAACAATCTTATATTTGCAAGCGATTTAGCAAAAACATACTGTGTACTTTTTTATAGCCTACACATCATGAATGTTCATATTTTGGTTTTTGGAGTCCCCAACAACAGGTTGACATGCATGCAAGGTCAAAAAACACTTTATTTTCTTATAATATGCATTTATGTTTACCCTATTTGCTCAACGACTCCCAAACGATTCGTTCAACGATTTATTTTTCCAAACCCCTCCTTGTACGTGACAGTAATCTGCAGTGATTGGTTGATTTCATTTAAAGCAGGGTTTGGTGAGCTTTTAACGCTCCAAAAGCGGCACCTAGTGGCAAAGAATGAATTTGCATTTTCATTCAGACCAACGCAAAAATCAGGTTTTCCCAGGTCGGCGGGCATTTCATGAGCAATTTGTTGTAGCCACTTATCCTGTAACAACATGGAATAAGGGGGGAACAAGCACTACTTTAAATTACAGCCCACAAATGTTGTATTTACACTGTAACCACATGGAATAAGGAGGTAACAAGCACCACTAATTTACAGCCTGCAACTGTTGTATTTACACTGTAACTACATGGAACAAGGGAGGAACAAGTTGGACTTAAAAACAGAACAAGTGTGTATTTGCACAGTAATTACAGAGAAAAATATTGCACTAGTTTTAATTTAATTGTTTGAAGGCCAAATTAAACCCTTTACATTTTTTTCAGTTTTTCCCGCTATAAAAACATCACAGTATACATCCACTGAAATATAAATATGTATCATGCATTTTTTTGCGAACAACTGGAAAGAGGTAAGCTTGTTTTAAGCTGCATTGAACCTTGATGATATATCATGCAAAGTTATTTGGTGATAGTGGTGTTGGGAAGTTTGCTGAGATCGACAAATAAGCTTTCATAAGGTAAGTAGACTTGTGAATTATAAATCATAGCAGAAACTCGTTAACTCATGTCACTAGATGTCCAGTTTTGTTGTTCAGTAATCGCCATCATGTATCCTTTAATAATAGAATGGTTAAAAATATCATATATCAAGAGCTGATAAAATGTAAAAACTGTAACTTGAATGCAATGTAAGTCGCTTTGGATAAAAGCGTCTGCTAAATGCATAAATGTAAAATGTAAATGTAAATGTAAATATAAGGCCTAAAATACCAATATAAAAAGTATATCGTCTTTCTAAATCACTCACAAACATAAGATTGTTGTTTAGGCCATACATACATGTAATATTAGAATAGGTACCCTTAGTTTCAAAATACTTTAAATGATTTGTAATGTTACACGTTATTACCCCTTTATTCCCCAAACATCACATTTTATTCCCTAACACCTACACGGAGGTACTGAATAGGTACACTATAATTACAAAAAAGTTGTAACTTCAGTTTACTTACGCAGTTCTTTGCAGGTTGCATATCTGGTTGTTACCCCCTTATTACCAAAACGTGACATATTGTTCCCTTATACCTACACGTACGTTCTTTATAGGTACACTATAATTACAGAAACGTACACCGCAAATTCAGTATACTTACGTAGTTCTTTGCAAGTTGTAATCTAAAGTGTTACCAAATGCTGCAACTAAGCTGTTTTACTGTTGTCATGATAGGCAGTGCACGTCTTGCTTTCTATGGGCTGTGCATGAGAATTAACCCAAAATGAGATTCTGGCTCATGCTATTCCATTGTTTTCTATGATTTGGCATATTTTCAAAACTCTACAAAACTCCAAACTGATGACACTTATAAAACAGCTAGGCATTCTTACAACACCAGTATCTGACTGCTTTTATTCCACTTGTATATATTTTCTTTCCACATTTGTTTTAAAACCTAAAATTATTGTAACATGTAGTGAGAACATTTGGTCTAAAGTATCAGACAATACTGAAGCCACTTTTTCAAAACTCTTCATACAAGAATCGTCACAACATAAACATTGTCATATCATACGTCTAAAATAAGCTTGGTCAACCATAACACTGGCAACAATTCTCACTCAGAAAGCATACACTGTCATTTATAACACACTGACCTAACATTAACAGAAGTGAGCATTATATAAGTGCTTGCATTTTTCTTCATAAATTAATATTGTCTTACAGAATATTAATAACAAAATATTAATAACAGAATATTCACTATATTGACTTTAAGCAAATATAACAAGAATAAATCAGAAATGCTGCTGTTCATTAGTAATAGTAATTTACTAAATAAGTTGTTTTCTTTTTTTTGCAGAAAAAAAAAAAATATAAAATACTTTGAGGGTACGTTTTAAGCTAAAAATTACAATTAGCTGTGTTTTCATTTCATTAGTGTTTAATGCAAAAACACTGCAATATAACAACAACACCAAACAAACAAATACAATAAAAACAGAAAAATACATATTTCATGCATTTTTCTGTTTTGAATGTGGTTGATTTTTTTTTTTTTTTTAACAGAGTACCAACAGCTGATGGCATATAAATGTCAAAAGAATTCAGGGATTTTGGAAGATGTGGTCACTGAATGCATTTTGTGTGACAGCAATGAAAAATGATTCACCGATTGGTTCACTTAGACTTCTGTTTCACTGACTGTGTGAAGAATTTTGACAATGATAATTCAATGATATAATCTTCTTTTATATTAGTACTTTTAAAAATCATTTAATTTCAGCAATGTAAGATAAATGTTGAATCCAAACATGTTACAGTAATGCAGGATACAACTGTCACGTCCACATATCCACATAACTGACATAAAATCCATAATGTGATTTTGTGCTAGAACAGAGTTTGTTGTAGATATAGTAAATGTTCTCACTATATGACTGAAACTGTACAGTGTAATTTACCTTTTCAGATGAAGGGTGAGTTACAGTCATTTGGCAGTCCATACTATGGTAAGGCTTTGTTTTACAGTATCACATGTCATACTGAAATGCAAAATGTCTGAATTGGATATAACAGTTACCTGCATTTGTCTCTCTCCTTCTGGTGCATCTCATGGTTATACAGTCATTACAGTTATTGATTGTTTCCTCATCATTGTACTTTAACTCCCCCCCCCCCAACCTCTCTCTCTCTCTCTCTCTCTCTCTCTCTGCACACACACACACACACGCACATGTTTGTTTTTGTGAAAAGTGGGGACATCCCATAGGCGTAATGGTTTTTATACTGTACAACCTGTATGTGCTATTGCCCTACACCTAAACCAACCCCTTAGAGGAAACTTTGTACTATTTCAGATTTTCAATACGCTCCATTCTGTGTGATTTATAAGCGTTTTGAAAAGTGGGGACATAGGGTAATGTCCTGAAAATTCACCTTCTCCTTGCAATGCCTATGTCATGCCCTTGTCATTATACAAATTGACGTCCTCATTTATCACAAAAACGCGCGCGCACACACACACACACACACACAGAGACAGATACATGAACAAACAATGAGAAAATTACTTACACTGTAACAAGATTTCAATATGTTTGGTTATCTTTTTTAGAATTGTTTTACAGAACTTGTATCTATATAATCTATGTTGCTACTGTATGTATGTATATGTCTGTCAACCAATCAGAATCCATGGTTTATGTAGAAATTAACTGAGGTATCAAATGATTCATTGAATAACTGTTAGGATCAGTATAGGATTAAATGTTAGAAAAATGGATTTACCAATGAGAAGAATTGTCAATTTTGAAAATGCACCCCTTGCTTATCAAAACTGTACCAAAGCAATTAAACAACTGTAAAACAATACTGGGTGCCACTTTATACTAAGTGACCTTAACTACTATGTACTTACATCAATAAAATAAGTACAATGTACTTATTGCATTCATATTGTATTTCAAAACAATGTTGCTGCTATTGAGGTGGGAAAAGGGTAATGTTAGAGACAGGTTTGGTGGTATGGGTAGGTTTAAGGGTGGGTTAAGGTGTAAGGGCTGGGTCAACAGTGTAATAATAAATGTGACCCTGGACCACAAAACCAGTCTTAAGTCACTGGGGTATATTTGTAGCAATAGCCAAAAATACATTGTATGGGTAAAAATTATCGATTTTTCCTTTATGTCAAAAATCATTAGTATATTAAGTAAAGATCATGTTCCATGAAGATATTTTGTAAATTTCTTACCGTAAATATATTAAAACTTCATTTTTTATTAGTAATATGCATTGCTAAGAACTTAATTTGGACAGTTTTAAAGGCGATTTTCTCAATATTTCGATTTTTTTGCACCCTCAGATTACAGATTTTCAAATAGTTGTATCTCAGCCAAATATTGTCCGATCCTAACAAACCATACATCAATGGAAAGATTATTTAATCAGCTTTCAGATGTATGAATCTCAATTTAAAAAAATTGACACTTAAGACTGGTTTTGTGGTCCAGGGTCACAAATGTAATTACAGAAAGTAATTACAGATCCGATTACATGCAATATAATTACAATGTAAACGTATGCATGTACGTAATAAGTGCATTGTACTAAATTATTAGTTTAAATGTAAATACATAGTAGTTAAGGCCGAAAACAAACCAGATAGTTTTGAAAACAGCGTTTATGTTCAAAACTCTCTCTGTCCACACTAGCGTATTTAAGCATTTTCCGAAAAATTCACGTCCACACTGAAACACAAGAAAATGCTAAATTAATCTTACTGCACATGTGTAAAATGTAATTAAAGCTCACTGAGATGGTACAGTGTCCAGATCTCATAAAGTTCAAGATCATTTTATTAGAAAATATCTCACCACTTACTGATGTGTCCTGGTCACACTCAGTATCCATTCCATATATGGTCTAAAATGCAATTACCTTTATGTTTTGCCGCAGGGCAGTCATTTTTTGCAGGAATGTAATATGAAGATTATACAAAGTAACAGTCAGCAATGCTGCTGATTATTTAGCAATTAAGTAATACTGTTAAAGTGAATAGCATATAACAGGCACATTAGTTGGTGCAATATGCGTCATGACTAAGCATGTGACAAGACACTGTCTTAATGTGGACAACAGGCCAAAATGTCACATGAGTAAGCATGTTTTGCATATGGGCATTGGCAATCACAAGACTTTGCAAGACTATTGGCAATCACAGCAATCCTGGTATTCAGAACAACAGCATGATTCTGTTGCCACTCGGTTAAAATCACTTCACGTTTGATGACCCTAAAAACATGAAATGGTGGCCCCTTGGTAGTTGATGTACTGTAAGCACAAAGAAATCAAATCTAATTTCTTGCCTTAAAAACAGATACAAACACACACACATTCAATGCCACACACAGAGACATGTGTTTACCCCCCTCACACAATATCTGCTCTTTTCTAAAGCCTATCCTTTTTTTTTTGCACTTTTGTGATTTAGTATTGACCCTTTTTCCCTTATGTAACACACACACACACACACACACACACACTCACACACATTCTCTACTTTGATTTAGTGTTGATCTCCTTCTCGCTGGCACACACGAGCCATTAATTACACGAACCAGTGCCTTAATCCTACGACAATTCCCACATGGACACAGCTGTCTGGACATTGCTGCAGATGGAATAAATCAATCAAAATCGCTCCAGCAGTCTCTCTCTCTGTCAGACTCCCAAGATTTCCCATATTTTTAATTGACCTCTCATCTTTCCTCCTCATCCTTGAGCACCTGCTATTGTTTTTTTTTTTTTTTCTCTCGCTCTCTTGCCATATTTTACATTAACACGCCCCATCCAACTCAGCAAAACCAGTATCATCTAGAATTCTGAGTTTCTTACTTAATGACTTTTTCTTGCTCGTTTGTGTGTTCAGAACTCATGAATGCCATATTACAGTTCCACTGGAAGGTCGTAATAGACACGCTCCTGAAAAAAGGAGGCTGTTCCAAAATAATGTATCCATAAGGTCTAGTTTAATAATATACATTCCCCAGAAACAGCCGGGACAGAGAGAGAGAGAGACAGAGACAGAGACAGAGACAGGGTGTCTTTTCTAAGTGTTTGATACAATGTACTTACTGCAAACAAGGGTAACACTTTATATAAAGTGTCCTTGTTACACATGCTACATGTACTATTATAATAACAATAAATTATGCATAATTATATGCAGGTAACCCTAAGACAAACCCTAATCCTAACCCTAACCATATAGTAAGTACATTTAGTTAATTCATATTACTCAGTACTTAAAAACAAAGTGTAACTCAGGTTTTTTTTTAAAAGCAAGTACAACGTAAAAAGTGTGTACATAAGTGTGTACGCAAGTGCATTGTACCAAATTATTGATAGTAGCAGTTAAAGACGTTTAAAATGATGGCAAAATGGTGAATAATAATGGTGATGTCACACATAAAGTAGGTGATTAATATTAATAGTACTATATGCCTGTACTGAATCCATCTTTCTGTACGGTATGATGGCCTGGTTTGGTAATCTGACAGTGGTTTTTAGATCTCAGCTAAACCGTTTGGTGCATACAGCAATGAAAGTGGTTGTTCTGGGGGTTTACCCCAATCTTCAGTCTATTTTTGACAAAATTATATTTAAACAGGCAAGGAAAATGACTCTGTACCCTTCTCCAGGGTTTATCCAGAATTCGAACTATTCCCATCTGGTCGACATTCCATACCCCAAGGTTTAGACACAATTGTTATAAAAACTCTTTTGTTCCTTTGGCTATAAGGCTGTTAAATTCTAGCTCAAGAGATGCGACTGTGTGATTGTTTATGTTATTGATGTGAGTACTGTTGTTATGCATTTGTACCTGTATTGCCCAAAACAAATTTCCCTTAAGGGATAAATAAAGTATATATGATGATGAAATGATGATGATGATTGTAATGAGGAGCACAACGATAGAAAGTCCAAGAAACAGTCTTTAAAAAGTAAATCCAAACAGAAAAAGAAAACACAGGAGTAAGAATACACAAACACTAACTAAGAATGGACAATAGATCTAAGGAAATTTGGGCTTAGATGAGAATTAACTGACACATAACAGGTCTGGATAATTAATTAACAACCAAGGAGACTAACTAGCAGGAACACAGGCAAATGGGAATAAGGAAAACCAAGAAGCAGAAACTAAACAAGTACCATGACAGGTGAAGATGTAAAGAAATTATCCTGAGATTCAGGACCAGAGATAAACATTTGGTCCCACTTTATATTAGGTGGCCTTAACTACTATGTACTTACATTTAAATAATCAATTGGTACAATGCACTTATTGTGTACATACATGTTTTTACATTGTACTTACATTTTTAAAAATACCTATATGTAATTACATTTGTAATTAATTTCTGTAATTACATTTATAATTACACTGTTGACCCGTCCCTTACACCTTAACCCACTCTTAAACCTACCCATACCACTTAACCTGTCCCTAACCTTACCCATATCCCACCTCAATAGCAGCAGGAGCGTTTTGCAATACAGTATGAACACAATAAGTACATTGTACTTATTTTTTTATGTAAGTACATAGTAGTTAAGGCCACCTAATATAAAGTGTGACCAAACATTTTTACACATTCATAAAAAATGTGAACCTAAAATCTTAATGAAAAATAAAAGCTGAAGGACAGGTTATGCGTCAATCACCCACGTGCTGCAGAAAGTCTGTTTTTACCCACAATAATTATTTTTCTTTAATTTTAGTTTTTCTCAGTTGATTTGACACTTTTCTCCAATGCAATGTACTTGTTCTCAAAACAATTAGTACAGCCATTCAATCACAAAATTATCTTAACCAAACAGTTCAACTTTACTGCAAAATGAAGCATTGCAATTTTGTCTAGTAATGCATTTATTTCAAGTAAATATTAGCATCAAATCTATAGGTGTGTTCTCTATTGATTATAAAACACATTCAGCTGTAGATGCACAAATATGCTAATGAAAACGTGTATTGCAATTCTTCAAAAGGGAGTTTCATTGTATACAGTATATATATTGTGTATTATCTACAGTAAACAAAATAAAAATTGTTATTCAACACCTGCTATCAGCCATGAGAATAAACTAATTGCCCCTTTAAACTTAAAATCTGTTTGTGCCACCTTTAGCAGCAGCAATAACTGTAAACAAACTTTTCTGATAACTACAGATCAGTGTTTTACAGCACAGTGGTGGATATATATATATATATATATATATATACAGTATATTTTGTATATAAGAGATCTTTTTTAGCTGGTGAAAATCCTAGTGTTCTAATAATTTTGGCCACCACTGTATATACACACACGTGTGTGTGTGTGTGTGTGTGTGTGTGTATGTGTGTGTACTGGTTTTTGTGGTTTACGGGGACAAAATTTGTATAATAACATGGGTATGACAGAGGTATTACAATTTGAAGGTGGTTTATGAGGACAATGCCTATGTCCCCGTAAAACAAAAGGCTTAAAAAACATAATAAATGGTGTTTTTTTTAATCTAAAAATGCAGACAGTCTCCTGTAAGGGGTAGGTTTAGGTGTAGGGTTGGTGTAGGGCAATAGCACATACAGTTTGTACAGTATAAAAACCATTACGCCTATGGAGAGTCCCCGTAAACTACTAAAACAAACATGTGTGTGTGTGTGTGTGTGTGTGTGTATGTGTGTGTGTGTGTGTGTGTGTGTGTGTGTGTGTGTGTTTGCTGTATACATAAATTATCCTGAATTATTGATCTTGCCTTTCATTTACATCTGGAAGAGAATTTAATTATTTTTCATTATTATATACACCACATATTTGCTGTGCTTGCATCATAGGGGTGATGCTGTGCTTCCTTTGTGGCTGGTGATGTTGTTCTGGACCACCTTGTCAACAATGCTCCTGTTCCATTCAAAATAATCTTGATTGTCCACCTGAATGATCTGTTTGGAAAAATGTTTGGACATTTACAGTAAATAACAGAAGTTTTCCCAGGAGGACTAAAAATATGTGCTATCAACAATCATAGTACAACACTTTATAGGTCCAAGTGTTCTGACATAGTAACCCCATATTATGTCAGAGAGGAGAGGAGAGGCCATGATTTTTTACATGGTCAATTTGGGTCATTCTAATTTCTTTTTGAAATTCATTTGCACCTTCTACCTCTCCCTCCACCCCTTCCACCCTGCCGTCCACTTCCTCTCTGTCCATGTCTTCTTACAGTTTCTCCTCATGCTCTTTCCACTACACCAGTGCCCTCCTCTCTACTCATCTCTTCTCCCTTTCCTTCTCAACTCCTCTCTTCTCACATCTTCCTTTCTGCTCACCTCTTTTTATCTGTTCCACTCTTCTTCTTCTCTCTCATTACACCCCTTTCTCTACCCACTCCGCCACCTTATAGACTTACACCTTTCTTTTCCCCCCACTGTTTTTATTTTTATTTATTTTATTTATTTATATTTTGTTGTTATTATTATTATTATTATTATTTTGTATATTCATTCTTGCTTTTTGTATACTTTCCCTGTTATTATTACTCTAAAGCAATCGTGATAAATGTGTAAACGATTAGGAAAACTGCATTTCCTGTGTTGAGTGATTAACCTAGTAGTTATCAGTTTAGGGCTATTCAAAAATATACCATGTTCATCTGATAGCATGACAAATTACAGAGTTTTGTTTGTTGTGTTTGGACAAATGGTACATAAATGTTTGTGATTTGTGTTTTTTCAGATATTTTAAAGTATTGGTTGGTTGTATTAACTATTGTGAAAACATTTAAACAGTTTTGTGCACATAGTTTTGAGAAAATTATTTGCATGATTTGTAATTTGTATGAAATTAATGAAAACTTACAATCTGTTTAGGACAATTACAAAGTCTTCGGCTCACTGTGTTAACTGTTTTGAGAACAGCGACCCGAGATTGGAGAAATGTGTCAAATCGATTAAGAAAAAAACTGTAAAATGACTTGAAGATTTAACATTATTAATTATCTAACACATTATCTAATATATTATATGTTATATATATATATATATATATATATATATAAACCTCAGGCTGCAGACTTCATCACTCTACTTGCCTCTTTTGATCTCAAGAGAGTGGCAACCAACTGGACCTTATTTACACACGACACTGCTCCACTGCTCCACTGCTCATGTGCTGGTTACTCCACTGCACACCTCAGATCACTTCTTCCTCACTCTTAACCTCAACATGATTCCTGACTAGGGATGTGCGGGTCTAGTCGACTAGTCGGTACAGCTCCTGCTAGTCGACACTGAAATCAATAGCCGATTACACGAGAGAGACATTTAACGTTACATTTAAAACATTTTAACAACAAGCTAAAATAAAAAGTTTTGAAAAATAATAAATATCAAAATATTTAAATATATAAATATTTTTAAAAGCGATCTGGGCGGAAACTACATTTTTACCTCAGACCTCGCATGCCTTTTCTTCATGTCAGTTGCAGCGAGCTTGAAATGAGCACGCAAAGAACCAGCAAGATGTGCCATTATTTTGAATTAGAAGGAAATGGAAAAGTTGTGTGTAAACTGTGTAATGTCAAATTGGCTTACAATAACTCTACTGGAGCGATGCATAATCATATTCAATACAGGCACATATGTGTTAGCTTGGAGGCTAGACAAAGCCAGCAAATGTCAATCATGTCATACACTACAACCCGCCACGGCGGTCCGCGATCCCATCCGCGCCGTCTATTCCTCGAAGACCCACTTCGGTGGTGGTGCGGGATTTCCAGGCTCTTTTCGAAACTGTCTGCTTGATTGTAGTTATTTCTCTGCGTACCTGTGACTTCAGTGCCTGCCGAGCACGTTTTTTTTTTTCAAGAGCAGAATCGTCTCTAGTCCCTTCTTTTGCCAGACCACATGTTATTGAATTTAATTTAATTTAAATGTATATGAATTTAACACTAACATGTTAAATTCACTGAACAAATGTGCATGGTCTAAGTAAGTAAAACGAGCATTGTTTTGTTTTTAGACAATATAGTCAACATGAAGTACATTTTTAAAAGCCGTTTTAATGCTATTCCTTGATAAACCTTCCTATTGTTTTTGACTTGTGTTTTAATGTGCTGGCTAACGTTATATGAAAATGAAGAATTCTGTCAGTCTATTGATTGATTTTCCATTTCTGCATTGCTCCAGCTGATCTGGATAAATAAGCTATGCACTGGTTTATGTTGAGTGTATGCTCTTCCTTATTTTCTGTTTAACGACCGCCTAAAATTAAATGATGATAACGTGAGGCAAGCATATGACATAATCGTGACCTATTTTTAGCAGATTTCATTGAGGGATTTGACAGTGTGATGCAAAGATTAAGTAAGATTACTTATTAAATAGATTAAAAAAGATTAAATAGCTGCTCGCATTAAATTCAAGGCATTAATGTTTTCCTACAGAACCACCACTGGCTCTGCACCCCTTTACCTAAATTCATTACTTCAGACTTATGTGCCCTCTAGAAGCTTGCGTTCTGCAAGTGAACGACACATTATTGTGCCTTCCCAAAGAGGCACAAAATCACTTTCACAGACTTTTTCATTAACTGTTCCCATCTGGTGGAATGACCTGCCCAACTGAATCCGAGCAGCTGAATCCTTACCCATCTTCAAGAAACGGCTAAAAACACATCTCTTCCATCTTTATTTGACCCTCTAACTCTAGCACTCTCTATTATAAATCCATTTTATCTATCTGTCCTTCTTTTTATTAAAAAAAAAAGAAACGCACATTTGACCCTCTATCAATTGCATATTTTTTCTCTAACTGCTAGCTTTTCTTGAAAAACTAACACTAGCTTTCTATATAAAATCCCTTATATATATGAATGAATGAATGAATGAATGAAGCATTTATATAGCGCTTTATTGTGTATTGCTATACACCCAAAGCGCTTTACAATCATATGGGGGGGTCTCTCCTCAACCACCACCAGTGTGCAGCATCCACTTGGATGATGCGTCGGCAGCCACAGGACAACGGCGCCAGTGCGCTCACCACACACCAGCTACAGGTGGAGAGGAGAGAGAGATAGAGCCAATCAAGTGGATGGGGATTATTAGGAGGCCATGATAGACAGGGGGCAGTGGAGGCAATTGGGCCAGGACACCGGGGTTACACGCCTACTCTTTTACGATGAGTGCCCTGGGATTTTTAGTGACCACAGAGAGTCAGGACCTCGGTTTAACGTCTCATCCGAAAGACGGTGCTTTTTTGACAGTATAGTGTCCCCGTCACTATACTGGGGCGTTAGGACCCACACAGACCACAGGGTGAGCACCCCCTGCTGGCCTCACTAACACCTCTTCCAGCAGCAACCTAGCTTTCCCAGGAGGTCTCCCATCCAGGTACTGACCAGGCTCAGCCCTGCTTAGCTTCGTGGGCAACCGGTCTTGGGCTGCAGGGTGATATCGCTGTGGCCATATATATATATAATAAAAAAAAACATCAACAAAAAAACCCTCTCTAGGTTTCTTTTTTCTATATTCTATCTACTTGTTTTCTTATAAAAAAAAAAAATAATAAAAAAACCTTTCTATGTGTACTGCGTTAGGCTAACCAAGACTTGTCATAGCACTTGCATGTTGTTGCTCTTTTGTTGGTTTTGATTGCTTCTAATGTCCTCATTTGTAAGTCGCTTTGGATAAAAGCGTCTGCTAAATGACTAAATGTAAATGTAATTTAAATATATTATATTATATATTAATATATATTATATATTACTAACAATGTGAAATGTTATCAAGTACAATAAAAGGGTACATAAAAAAGAAAATAAAAAAGGGGAAAAGGTTATCTAGATTAGGAAGCCTGGTTTATGAGGTTTCATCTGTATGTGGTAGACGTTTTGAAACAAAGACCGTTTTTTATCTCTCTCTCTCTCTCTCCATGGTTATATCATTCTGCATTGCTCTCTTTAGCATGCTACCAGTCTTTCCTCCTCATATACACGTTTATCTCACACTCTACTCGTCGATCTCTCCTCAGCCCTCCTCGATGTGCTGTACTTCCTTTCCTTTTGGCAGGGCCTCCCTCATTTTTCTCTTCATGCTGTCGTTTCTTCTGCAGGCAATCTAGCTGTGCACTGGGCTGTGAAAGACTCTCTCTCTCTCTCTCTCTTATACACACACACACACACACACACACACACACACACACATAAGCAGTTCAACATAAACACAAATACACACATTATCATTAATACACACTCAAGACACAAACATACAGACCTGCACTGTTCAGTGCAGCAACAGCAGCTATTTCACCAAGTAAAATGATGAAGATCAATTTTTTACAAGTGTCTCTCTCTTAGCCAAAACAGATTTTTCTTGCATAATCCAGCCATGAACACACACATATATTTTCAAAATTCATTGGGCATATACCAAAAGACTTTTTAAAATAATGGCAAAAGATAAATAAAACTAGTGGCAATGTAAAGAAGTGGTCCAAGTCAAACATATTCATCCAAGTCTCCATGATATTCTGGTCTCTAGATATAACTTGGGTCACTTCTTCAATGTTAGTCAAAGGAGAGACACTGAACCTTCTTAAAAAACAAACAAACAAACAAACAAACAAAAACCCCGTTAAAACAGTTAAAAATGATACTTATCCAATGAAAATGCTGTCTTCATTTCCTCACCCTCATGCTGTCCTAAATATTCATGACTTTCTTTCTTCAGATGAAAACAAACAGATCTCTGTGAGTCCATATAATGCATATATGACTCCAGTTGATAAATCAATATCTTCTCAAGCGAAATGATACTTTTGTTTGAGAAAAATACTGATATTTTAATCTTTTTAAAATATAAACCATAAATTCGGAACAATAAATTCAGGCTGCCACTTCTCGTGCGAGTTTCACAACATACTTACATCATAGTTCATACTGTCATTTATGTCAAGCTTGAACTTATGAACATGTGTATGGCAAAAACCAAAATATGTAAGTGTAAAATACAATTAATTTTCTTACATACTTATGGGGTTGTATGTTTTACTATTTTGTGTGGTTCATTTTGTGTGTTTTTTAAGCATCCATCCACTTGCATTTGGACTCACAGAGATATTTTATATTTTAATTCTATATCTTAATCTCTGAAACATTTCTGTTTGTGTTTACTTCAAGAAATGAAGTCATATACGTATATCTGGGATAAAATAAGGGTGAGTAAATGATGAGAAAATTCTCATTTTCAGGAGTATCCCTTTAAAGCTTTTCAAGACCCTTAGCCTAAATATAAACCTTAATGAGCATCATTTAAATGGTATATTACTATAAAGAAATATCCATCTAAGCAGTAGAATGGCTGTATTGGAGCAGAGCAGGTTTGTGCTGGTTTTAATGACTGATCCTGGTGCAGTGGGAACACAGATTTGCCTCCCAGCTCTGATTTCACAGCTCCTCTGCTGTTTACAGTCTCTCCCTCTCCTCAGTCTGTCACTCTCAATCACGTCAGTGTGCACAGGACACACACACACATTGAGAGAGACATTTCTGAGGACAACAGTCTTTTGAGAGAAAAGCAGTGTGGAAGGTCTGTGAATGTAAACATCTGAGAGGCAGGTTTTTAGAGGTGTTTGCTAAGGTAAGCATCACTCATTGCTCATATCTTAGAATTGAACAACCCCTAAATCTAGAAATTAAACTGCAATGTGTAACGGGTGTGAATGATACCTCAAACCATATGGCTTTTTGAGGTGTTCTGTTGCTTTTATTAACATTCAGATTTGTGATTTTGCCTGGTGGATGATAAAATGGCCGAAGAAAACCATATACTCAAGCAATAGGAAAGTCAGAATTCGTCTTATTTTTAGCAGTTTCTGGTGTTAGTCACTTCCAGTTATTTTAGCTGTAAAAAAACATATTTTATCATTTACTGCACTGTTATTTTTATCTATAGAGTTTTACCATATTAACATATTTATGAATCAGAAATATCACACATTCACAAGAAACAGCTTACTTAAGCATTGCAAAATAAAAGTATTTTCAATTGGGCTCGTAAGCACCTCAGCTCAGTGTCAGAGCACATTTGCTAACCGCTAGGCCAAGACTAAATGGCAGATTTACTTGTGACACTTCACTTGGCAAAACATCCCCATGTCAGCATTTATAACTCTGATAGGGTGAAAGCTGGATTTTCTGCCAAGCCTGTCTTGAAATCTAAAATCATCCAATGATTGCAAATGTATAGCTTTGATTGTGTATCAGATAAGATTTGTAGGCAACTCACCATCAATCGAATCAGGTTTATAATGCGTGTTGAGTAGGGAAATAAGTTAAATAATAATCACATAAATAATTTTGAATTCTTCAGCTTCTTCCACAGTACTAAACTGATACAATGGTATCATGGTACAATGATAGTATCAAATGGTAATACCATTGTACTTAATGGTATCATGTTATTTTGAGTTACACTTGATTTTAAGGTGTCTTTGTTACAGTGTAATTACACATTTAAGTACTGAGTAATATTTATAAACAGCTCTCAGAAGGCCTGGTAAAGATCGATCAAAGCCAACTCCCAGGGAAGTATAAGGTCTGGTGCTACCAATTTACGCTCTACAGGAGGGTGATGTGGCCACTGAAAATGAAGATGGATGGAAAAGCCAACGCATTCATCCGAAAGTGGTTGGAGCTGCCACGGTGCCTCTCTGAAACGGGCCTCTTCGGAAGGAACACCCTCCAGCTGCTGCTCCAATCCATCAGTTTGGGATACAAACAGGAAAAGACCAGACTTGTTCTCAAGTTGAGAGAGTCCACGGACCAGGCTGTAAGGAACGCGAACCCTAAGGTTCTGACAGGCCGGAAGTGGAATGCCCAAACTGAGGTTGTCCAAGCCGTCAGTCGTTTGCAACATCAAGAGATTGTCGGCAGAGTCCAGAAAGGAAGAGCAGGGCTAGGGTGGGGAGAAGCACCACTCTTCTGGTCCAAGGCTAACAACAAAGAGAGGAAGGAGATGGTGGTGGCAGAGGTGACAAGAATGGAGGAAGAGCGCTACAGGATCAAAGCCGTGTCGCAGGGTCGACAGGGAAGCTGGACAACCTGGGAGGGAGTTGTCAACCGAAACATCACCTGGTCAGACCTGTGGAAGATTCCGCAGGCAAGGCTCAGCTTCCTCATTCGCTCAACCTACGATACGCTTCCCTGTCCTCGGAACCTTCACCAGTGGTTCGGGAGTGAGGAAGGCTGTACACTCTGCAATACCCCTAACGCAAGCCTACAGCACATCTTGTCAGGCTGTAAGATCACGCTCTCCCAGGGACGCTATAGATGGCGCCACGACCAGGTCCTGAGAAAGCTAGCCGAGGTACTAGAGGGGCAGCAAAGGGGTACCATCAGCAGAGAACCACAACCACATCAGCTTTGTTATGGAAGGTGGGGGGAGAAGAAACATCAGATCAAGGGAAACACCTCGGCCGTTTTCCCCTGACCAGGAGTGGAACATGAGAGTCGACCTTGACAGGCAGCTCCGTTTCCCGGTCGAGATCACTACTACATCTCTCCGCCCTGACATAGTGGTGTGGTCCATCAAGGCAAAATCCGTGCTGCTCATTGAGCTCACAATACCAGCGGAGGGGGGGATGGAGGCCACCCACGAACGCAAGAAGGCCAAGTACTTAGAGCTGGCTGCTGAGTGCTGGGAGGCTGGCTGGAAGACCACCATCCATCCAGTTAAGGTTGGATGCAGAGGCTACGTGGGGCTGTCAACCACACGCCTGCTGAGGGAGGTAGGAGTGACCGGAGGGAAGAAGGCAACCAAAGAGCTAGCGGAAGAGGCCGAGAAGGGGAGCTTTTGGCTCTGGCTGAGGAGGAAAGACAAGAGCTGGGGAAAGAACAACTAACCCCGACAACAGCCACAGAGGTTAACATCCATCAGCTGCAGGGGGTGACAGGGACACGTCCCTGTCACTGCTCCGCCACCAGGAGACGTTCCAGGATTAAAGGAGCGAAACGTTGGTGAATGGTGGTTCCTGGCTGATGACCCTGTAGCTGACCCGTGGGCACCGGAGGAGGTGCGACTGGCAGTGATGCTTAGCAGGTGTTCCATCTACCTGTACATTCCAATTAACTACATGTACTTACTGTTTAGTTAGTGTTAGGATTAAAGGGTTAGTTCACCCAAAACTGAAAATTCTGTCATTAATTACTCACCCTCATGTCGTTTCAAACCCGTGAGACCTCCGTTCATCTTCGGAACACAAATTAAGATTTTTTTTATTAAATCTGAGAGCTCTCAGACCCTCCACAGACAGCAAGGGTCCTTACACGATCAAGGTCCAGAAACGTAGCTAGGAGATCCAAGATGAATGGAGGTCTTATGGGTTTGGAACAACATGAGGGTGAGTAATTAATGACAGAATTGTCATTTTTGGGTGAACTATCCCTTTAAGGTTTGGTTTAAGGTTACTTGCATGCAATTAAGCATAATTTATTGTTATTATAAAAGTAAGTACATGTAATGTGTAACAAGGACACCTTAATATAAAGTGTTACCTTATTCTTCTTGGTTAGGCCTCATTTGTGTGTAAACACACAGTTACAATTATCTCATGTAATTAAATAAGCTGAATTAAATTAATCAAATACAGAATAGGCCTATATATCACATGAGTTACAGCAACTCAATACTGGTGTATAAATTTTTATAAAAAGGCACTGGCAGCAAATAGGTATAGACGTATATAGATATGCATGTACACACACAGATGCAAGCACAAATATTTTGGAAAAGCTGGTGAAAATCCAGACCTGCATTTTTCCTTGTGTTATTTGTAAATGATGTGAGTGCCATCTGGTGTAAGACAACTGTAACTACAGTTACTTGGAGCTGCTGATATTATGGAATGCAAATAACCATCCATTTATGAAAGGTATTGTATGCATCTGGCATTACTACCTTAAAGAACTATTTTTACCTTATTTAACACATACTAATTTGTTTGGTTGGTACAAATGAACATATTTAGGTTGATTCAGTGATGCTAAATAATATATTTTGATTTGAATAAAACCAGTTAATTTAGATGTTCTACCATTTCTTTTCAGTGCATAACTGAAGCGAATGTCTTTCCTGAAATATAATAGTACAATCTCTGTATTGAGTAATATATTGCTCGGTTAAATTTCTTCAACAACTGCCAGGGAGATTGCAGAGGTCCAGCCATTTTTTGCCAGGCCAGTAGGCACATCCATGATGCCAGATAGGAGTGTTAGTCCCATGTGATTTCTAGCGTCATCTTTCTAAAGTGCAACCAGGGAAAATTCTCACTAAACAAGGGCTTTAGACAGAGGCAGAACAAGGAGTCTTATGGCACCTTGTGGTAATTCCTGGAAACACTTTGCTTCTGCATCTTTGACCGCTTGGACTTTCAGCCAAAACTTGTCAATGGCCTAATCATCAAAAAAGCCTGGCTTTAATAGTTAAGCACTATTCAAACTGGTTTACACTTTCTTTCAGAAATTCCATACAATGCAATGCAATTCTCTCCTTCATATTGAGGGCTAACCTACTGTACTTTCCTTCAGTCCAACTGCTTCAAGAATGTGTTACCCAGGTCTGGATCCAGAGGGGAAAGAAGCATGCTATACAGTATGAGGTTAAGTTCTTAGAGTTTATTGTCATTACTCATGCAGATGCCGCTCAGTCTGAGATTGTGGCTATGCCATGTACAGTCTATTTAGGCCTCTACACACCTAGAGTGGCTCCTGTTTCCAATAGAAAGCATTTATTCACAGCTTTGATTACCATCAGAACAGGCTGAAGAAAGTATATGAAAAAGATATTAGTTTTTGTCATTGTACTTCTTTACAGAATTTATTTTTTATTTTTTTATTTTTTAGTCACTAAGACAAATACTCATTACTTAGGTCACTTTTTCAAACACAGTTATCCTAACCAGCTTTCAGCTTGATACACAGCAGATGATTTCACATTCAAAATACACAAAATTTAAAACATTTTAGGAAAAACAATGACCTAAAAACACTAACTACAGTTACACATTGTTTTTTTTTTTGTTTGTTTGTTTGTTTTTTATGTTTGAATTTATTTTTTGTGTATTTGTATGAGCAGTCCTCATTATTCATAGTCTCATATATATTCTTGTACTCATATTGTCACAGTTTGCTGCTACAACGTGGAGCGAAGAGACGTGGAGTAAACTTCAAACAAACAGTCTTTAATAAACATCCAAAGGATTACAAGCAGGCAGGATCACATGCAGCACAAACATGGAGAACAATAAGACATTTGACACCGGAAAAAGCAGGCACAGACATTTTGAGGGGCAGTAGCCCAAACCAAAAAAAAAGGGGCACTAAGGGGATGGGTGCTTGCTAATATAAATTATCCAGTTGTTACAAATATACACTACCAGTCAAAAGTTTTTGAAGATTTTTTATGCTTTTTAAAGAATCCTCTTCTGCTCACCAAGCCTGCAGTTATTTGATCCAAGGAACAGCAAAAACAATAAAATTATGAAATATTTTTACTATTTCAAATAACTGATTTCTATTTGAATAAATTTTAAAATGTAATTTGTTCCGGTGATCAAAGCAAAATTTTCAGCATCATTACTCTTCAGTGTCACATGATCCTTCAGAAATCATTCTAATATTTCTGGCCTAATGGATAGAGAGTCGGACTTGTAACCTGAAGGTTGCAGGTTTGAGTCTCAAGTCTGGCAGGAATTGTCGGTGGGGGGAGTGAATAACCAGTGCTCTCTCCACCCTCAATACCACAACTGAGGTGAGACTTGAGCAAGGAACCGAACCCCCAACTGCTCCACCGCAGCATTGGCTGCCCACTGCTCTGGGTGTGTGTGCGCACTTGGATGGGTTAAATGCAGAGCACAAATTCAGAGTATGGGTCGCCACATGTCACTTCACTGTTCTCTATTCTGATTTCCTGCTAAAGAAACATTTCTTATTATTATTATCATCATTATTTAAAACAGTTGAAAAGATTTTTTTTTTTTTCAGTATTCTCTGATGAATAGAAATATCCAAAGACCAGCATTTATACATTATAACCATTCAAAAGCTTGGAGTCAGTGTATATATATTAAGAAATTATAGAAATTAATACTATTATTTAGCAAGGACGCTTTAAATTGATCAAAAGTGATGATAAAGTCTTTATAATGAATGAAGAATTGATAATGTTACAAAAGATTTCTATTTCAGATAAATGTTGTTCTTCTGAACTTTCTATTCAAAACCTGAAAACAATTTTACTCAGCCGTTTTCAACATAATACTAATAATAAATGTTTTTGAGCAGCAAATAGGAATATTAGAATGATGATAGAATGATTTCTGAAGGATCATGTGACTGGAGTAATGATGCTAAAAATTCAGCTTTGAAATCACAGGAATAAATTACATTTTAAAATATATTCAAATAGAACATTAAATAGAATATTAAATAGAATTAAATAGTAAACAAATAGTAAACATTAACATTAACAATCCTACTGTTCAAAAACTTTTGACTGGTAGTGTACAATTGAAAGAGAAGACAGCACTGTAATAATTTCAGACTTTATTGTAGATGTTTTGATAGAATGGGCTCTCCCTCATTCTCTGAGCCTGCTTCTGCCTCATCTTCAATGGAAGTATAAGTATTAGACATTTAATTTAATATTATACAGCATAAATCTATATTATATACTAATAATCAGCTAATTTAGAACATTTATATTACCTTTTTAACTACTTTAGACCTATTAATATGGTTTTAGTAAAATATTATAAATGTGTTAGATTACTAGTAACTAAGACAAGTGATTATAATGAGAAATATACTTAATATCAAGAATTAAAGTGTGACAAACTGCTAAATATTCTATATGATGATTTACTTGCTGGCTTGCTGGAGCTTTGAATTCATGTTTGCGATGTTGAACTGCTTTTAGCTGCCTCCCTTTGCTCTTTCTCTTTCTTTCTCCGTTTTTGTGAAGGCATTGTTTATTTATTTTTTTTTATTTGTTTTTTTTGTTTTTTGTTTTTCTACAAAGTGTGCCAACAACAGCAAATTTGGTGTTATTTATATTAGATCTGATCGGGTACAACAATTTGATTAGACATTCTAAGAACGTGGATATTCTGTACAAGTTGTTACGACTTTTAGAAGACCGAGAGCAAATCATTACCGACAGAAATACAAAAACTCCTACTCCAGGAGGGGAAGGTCCTTGCAGGCTAGGGAGGTGAACTTAAGAGGCGAGGGGATCCATGGGGAAAACAGAAGACAAAACACTGAACCAAATGGAGAGGTAAATGCAGATCAACTTTTTTATCGGTCTGGTGACAAAAAAAAAAGGAAAAGAAAAAGAAAAAATAGGTCACGGGGAGCACATGGGGAGAAAAACACAAACAGACAGTCCAAGGGTGTGACACACATTAGGGCTTTTCACACTGCGCTTAACCCCGGGTTATCGTCGTTCTAAACACCGCTTTTAACCCCGGGTAAAGACACGTTTCACACCTGTAATTTGAAAGCGGTGTTAGCACCGCATTGATTGAAGTGTGACAAGCAATGTAGGCAGCAATTCTAATTATTTCACAGAACTTTTGGTCATCCTTGATTGGACATTGCCCTGCTTCCCCACTGACACGGCAAATGCATTAACAATTTAATTTAACAATTAATTTTGTGTGTGTGTGTTGAGTGTTTTTTTTAAATTCATTTAACTGTGTTCTGATATCTGATTTCTGATTCTGATGCATTCTGATGAACTATCCCTTTAAGTCTCTATTTTAGTTAATAACTAGTTCCACATTGACCTACTCCACTGAAACTGATGTTTAATGAGTGTCTTTTTTCAATGTTGATTATCTCAATCACACATTGGTGGGCGGAGTTAGTGTAAATAGCCTCTGCCAACAAGGCTCCAACTTGCCTCGACACACCTGCCTTGAAGTTTCAAGTATACCAAGCAAGACCTTGATTAGCTGGTTCAGGTGTGTTTGATTAGGGTTGGAGATAAACTCTGCAAGACACCGGCCCTCAGGAACAAGTTTGGTGACCCCTGGTGTAAATAGACACTCCGAAATAATAATAATTTTTTCAGTGAACTTTGAGTGAGAATTTCCACGGTGGGATGGGTGGGGGTTTTGATTGGGGATAGTCCTGCTTATAAGATTACATACTGCAGAAAATGCAAATATGTTACAAATTTTAACTAAATGAGAGGGAACATGAAAATTGCATGTCATTTTTATTTAATACCGTCCTGAATAAGCTATTTCACATAACAGATGTTTATGTACTCCACAAGACAAAATAATAACTGAATTCATAAAAAATTACCCCGTTCAAAGGTTTACATACTCATGAATCTTAATAATATGGGTTGTTTCCTGGATGATCCATGACCTTCTGTAGTTGTTCATGAGTCGCTCGTTGGTCCTGAGCAGTTCAACTGCCTGCTGTTCTTCAGAAAAATCCTCCAGCTCCTGCACATTCTTTGGTTTTTCAACATTTTCTGCATATTTGAACCCTTTCCAACAGTGACTGTATGATTTTGAGATCCATCTTTTCTGAGGGCAGTTGAGGGACTCATACACAGCTATTACAAAAGGTGGAATCATTTAATGATGCTCAAGAAGGCAGCACAATACATTAAGAGCCAGAGGGTGTGAACACTTGAACAGGATGATGATGTGAAAATTTTTCTTATTTTGTTTAAAGATCATATTTTTTCATTAGGTACTGCACTTAAGAAGCTACATAAATACTTACATGTTTCCCAGAAGACAAGATAAGTAAAATTTACCCTAATCATCCAGCTCACATCCAGTTTACATCCCCAGCTCTTAATGCATTGTGTTGCCTTCTTGAGCATCAGTAAATATTTTCACCTTATATAATAGTTATGTATGAGTCCCCCAATTGTCGTCCATGTGAAAAGATGGATCTCAAAATCATCATTCAGGTGGACAATCAAGATTATTTTGAATGCAGCATTGTTGACATGGTGGTCCAGAACAACATCACCAGCCACAAAGGAAGAGGCCTGTGGAGATGTTGACAGGACAGGAGCTTGTTAAGCATGGATTCAACCTTCTTACATGTTTTCTCCTATGATGCAAGAGCAGCAAATATGTAGATAAAATGCAACGAAATTCTCTTCCAGATGTAAATGAAAGGCAACATCAATAATTCAGGAAGATTCATGTATACAGCAAACACACACACACACTTCCTATTGGTCAGTGTTAGAGGAGCTCAGCTTAGCCTGACAGTTGGCCTGCTTTAGACCAGGTTAGTTTCCCAGCATAAGCTGACTACCCAGTGACTAAGCTTGATCTAGGCCTATGTTAAATTTGCTTTATGGAACAAAATCATTTAACAATGAGTCAGACTAAATGAAATAAGCCTGGCTTATTTGGTTAACTTGTTTTATGAAACAGGCCTCAAGGCATTAAAAGTGATCATATTTTCTGCATTGCATCGTATTGCCTAACAACACCCTTCAGCCGTGATTTATTCAAGATACAGCACAGGCTCGAGTACCTTATTGCTTTTATAAAACGGTTACCACACAATAAATAATAGTAAAACCAAAAATGTATATTTTGAAATGTTACTTTTTTTTCAAGCTTTGCTGGATAGCCAGTTAGTAACATGATCCTCATCTACATGCCTGCTGTAACATCCGCCTCATCATCCAAGTACATCCTCCTCCTCCTCCTCTTTATTACCCAGCAACATCAACCACAGTTTCTTAACACTCAGTAACATCAGTCAGACAACTCCTAAACTTGCTACGCAAACAAGAGCAGGTAGTGCCTTTTAGAGAAGTTGCATAGTCACCCTTAGCCTATTTCATAAGAGAATCCCCATGCTATATACCAGTGACCATCAGCAGACCCTGGACATGCCAGTGGTAGGTGTGTATTATTATTACCGTATTGACCCGAATATAAGACGATGTTTTTTTCTTGGAAATACATCTGAAAAAACGCGGGGTCTAGACTAAATATTCGGGGTCTAGACTTTGACACGTCAGTAATACACCCACAACAATAGGTGGCGCCAAACACGCACAAAACGAGTGTGCCATGAAATATGTAATGTATGTGTGTTATAAAGATCGCGAGAGAAAAAAGAAAAAGCAAAGCTTACAGCGGCACGAGTCGTGACTGTCATGTTAGCCTGATGGGAACAAACTTCCTCTGTAAGTGATTTTAAAACACAAGACAGTAGGCTACCCAGATTTGAAGACTACAATAAGATTTCACTTCTACTGTTAATAAAATGTTGGTAGGCTACTATGAGATGGATAGCCTAAATGTTATATAATTCAGATGGGCTACCTGTTAGTTTTATGGTATATCAAAAAGTGTATATTTTTCAGTGTCATTGCTGGTACATTTTACCAGTATTTAGCATACTTTCAAAAACAAAAATTAAAATAGGAAAAATATGCAATTTGAAAATAATTTAAGAAAAAATGTTTTACAGAGAGAGAAAAACAAAAAACAAAAAAAAAAACAAGATTTGGTTTTCAAAAAGCCTTTTTCCAAAAGGTAGATCTGGAAAAAGGGGTGTCGTCTTATAATCAGGGTCGTCTTATATTCGGGACAATACGGTATTTATTTTATTTTATTTTTCGCTTGGCCCCCCAACAAACACAATTTGTGATGCCATGCCTATCCAATGGCTTTCACATTAGGGCACTTCTACCAGGCTATAGGTAGGTTTTTCATTTGGGTTCACTTTTCCATCTGGACTGGCACCAAGGTGTGAAGCATCGGGGTGGATGAAGTCACCACAAGGAAGAACATTAACATCAAAATTCTCAGCATTGCAGTGAAGAACCTCTGCTAAGCTGCTTTTTTCGAACTTGCTTGCAGATGTCATGACAAAACATGTATATCTCTTGCACTACATTGTAATCTGATTTGCACATCATGCACTTTACATTGATTTTTATTTTATGAACTGTTGTCAAAATAAAATGGTTTTGAAGAATACGCTTTTTCTTTTTTTCAACTGGGTGCAGAGCCTATACCAGGCCTGCTGTTTGCTTGTGCATTTTATAAACAATTTTAAACATTTAATAATATTACCCGCTTAATTGATGTTTTAAGTCTACAGGTGGTGTGGTATTGTGTTTATTTATTTGCCTTTTGTATACGTGCTTATAGAATTGCAACGTTTTAAGTCAAATTCATTGTAAAGATTTACATTTCTCAATTTCATGCATGTGATAAAATGAAAAATGTGCCATAGTGTAGTGGAAGACCACTGCTGTTTATTGGAAAACAAACAGTTAAAATAATTTAAACTAAAGCCATTTACTATCGGACATCATTCCAATTTATTAAGTGTGTGTATATATAGTGGGAGCTGAATCTTCAAATGTCATGCCATTTAAATGAAGGGAACATTTTTTAAAGCAAACATAATTTGGTGCCCTGAAATCCCCCGAACACTGAATAAGGGTTCAAATGACCATTACTATGTAATATAAAAGATAGGTCAGTAGGCACAGAAAACAAGCATTTTTAATCACATGCCATGATATATTAATCCTATTCGCAGAGGGTGCTGTTACTAAGTTGTTATAGACACTGAGACAACCAATATATTTGAAACCATCTTTAGCTAAATCCAGTCAAATCCAGTCTGTATTTACTTCAATCTGACATGGCTCCTCATGCTTTCTTATTGACAACACTTGGGCCTAATTTACCACTTTTCCCTGCAATACTATTTGAGACTGTTTGAGAAATTGGCCCTCACAAGTATAGTTAAACCAGTATACACAAATAGTTAATTATTTATTTTTATATTAAACCACTTTGAAATTCATCCATAAAGCCAACAAGTGATAAATTGGAAATTATCTATAATGGCAACTGCCAAATAACACATACCTTGACAATATTAAAATGAGTTTCTCAAAAAATAATTTAGTCTTCCATAAAAACGGTCCACAAAATGGAATCTTACTCTATAAGAAAACAAATTAATGTAATGACGGCGAGAAAACAACTATTCCCAGCGCATTACTGTCGGTCGCCATATTGTGAAGTAGGCCTATTGCATGTCTCCTTTGTCTGACATTCCCCTTTCAGGTCAACACAACAATTTATGTTGTGTCAGTGCTATAGTCAAGATTTTAAGGTATGTAAATTAGAATTATGAGCATTAAAATCCGGTTGAGAATACAATGAAAAATATTCACTAGAATAAAACATGTAACAACAAGCCCCGGTTTGATTTACAAACTTTATAAATCAAAAACTTTTTACAAACAATCAACTATTAGAAAAATATGACGTTATATTATACTGAAAAATATGTTCCATATGGACATGGCATGCTGCACCTCACAGAATTCCAGAACAATTCTGGAACATTCAGCATTACTTTTCTCATCAACAGTAGCGCTCGTTTATTTACTAGTCAACCATTCATCCAATCAGAGACCGCAGCGCTGTTAATACAGTGGGAAAAGTAACAAGTTTAAGTTCTTCTTCTCACATGTCTTTTTCATTCGGGTTGCCATGTATTAAGCATCGATTCGTAAATCTGTGCCAGAATTTTCTAGAGACCGATTTTGCTTAATGATTACATATTACAACTTTTATGAGCTGTTAATATGAATAAATGCATAATAACTTTAAATAACTAGATGTGCGGCTACGAATAGTTTTTAGATTGTTATTCATTTCAGTTATGCATCTTGACATAGCACGATTACGCTTATACAACTTTATTTTTATGGGGTTAAACTACAATACTTGGCAACCCTTCTCTAGGCTACATTGATAATAGGCAGAGAGGCGGAGCGACGCTAGTGTCTTGGTAGATTCTGGAACCTCATGCCCACGCTATGGAGAAAGTAAGTAACTCTTACATAGGATATTTTTCGTTTCATATTATGAAGAAGACGTGGCTTTTTCAAATTATTGTGGAAATAAACCGTGTTAAAAGTGTTCTATGTTTGCACGTTTTAAAGACGTACTCCGTGTAGTTCATTATAAACCGCATCAATGATAGTAAGGGCTAGTAAGCTAACAACGCGTTAGCAGCTCAATTTGACACGCTGTGCTGTAACCTGCGATCTGTGCAAACAGTCGTACTATAAGGGTTATCTTAAAGAGGGTGATCATGTTTTAGTACAGATTTTGATCCTTGTGAATAATGCTTGTTTATTCATCCGGTCGATCTCCTCCAGCAGTTAGCAAGTTAGCATAAGCTCACGTCAGATCTAGAGACTTCTAGTGTGTGTGAAGGGCGCAACGTCATTTCATTCAGTTACTTTTGAGATTCAACTGATGGGGTTTCCCATCTTTTATTATATTATTATATGTCACGCCAATTAGAAAGTCCCGAAGGAATATGTATAGGATGGTTAATTCTTTACAATCCGGATCGTAATGGGTAACTTTTAATAGAATTCTATCGTAACACTAATTACAGTAAAACGGAGTTTTTTTTTTTAAATTGCACTTAAGGATAGTACAAAACATCCTGTTTATCCTGTCTTTTTTATTCCATTGAGGTTATGCAATTCGTATGGGCGGCTATAGTTTAATTACTTAATAATTTTGATTGTTTGAGCTTTGAATTGGCAGGGAGAAGCGTTGCAAACTGTGAGAAGTGGCTGAATGTAAGTTGTGTCAGTGGGGCTTCAGCTGTCTGTGACGTTCATTTCTAGTCTCGACGGCTACAGATGCTGCGCTGCTGCTGAACACACCGAATGTGTCCGTCTTCCACAATTCACTGTTTCAAGGAACGGTTTTTAACCGTTTAACACCACGCCATGCCAACATCAATGCGTGTGGGTCAAAGACAAAAAAGGTGTTTTCAAGCGTTAAACAAACAAATACGTCTGTAATAGCCTACAGCTTTAAATTGAGCTTAATTAGATTACAATGTGTATTGTTTATTTTTTTCTGAGCAAAAAATGAAGACTGAATTATGAAAAGTCTCTATGTATAGCCTAGATCACAATGCAGCCTCAAAATACTATTTTTTTGTTTGTTTGTTTGTTTTCAATATTTATACTTTTCCACTATGTTTTAAACCACTAGGATGTATCAATCTGTCAGCAAGAACTTTTAAGGAAGTGAGAATCATTATTTTGAGTATAGGTCCGAGAATGAGTATGTTTGAGTCTCCTATGCTGAATGGCAATCCTTCAATAACACACACACACACACACACACAAATAATAATAATAATTAAAACATGCTGTAAGTGTAACATTTGTCAGTGCTAAACATCCCTCATTCATCCGAAATAAAATGGTAAAATTATCTATGCAGTGATACTGTAGTTCAGTGCAATGCTTAACATTGTGGAATATTAATTATAAACAATATATACTTATTTTTCTCCTGTCATTACTAGCTAGTTTTTTAACTCTGTGCTTTGGTTGGTTGCAGCATTTGTTCATTAGGCAGAATGTAGCTGATGGTCATTGCTTATTGAAACAAAAATAGTTTACTCTCAGTATTTATAGTGCCACAGTCAGCTTCTGGGAGTACGAATTCCATTCATTTTCTCCAAAGTGAAAATTATTTTTAACGTTAGCTTACAAACTTTTAAAGGTAGGCCAAGATTGTAAATCATTGTGTGTGTTATTGTTTCAAGCCGTCCATTAGCTTTATTTCAACTTATTTTTAAAATAAGTGTCATTTTTTTTTTTCATGGTGAAAAACTCTGTCAGGTATGAAGTCTGTAAGGTAAAATGAAAATTCAGTAGGATGAAATTCAGTCAGTCTGTTATTTACTGTGGCTCCTGCAAGTTTTTATCTAGAGTTCCATTTCAGCTTAAAGTTTAAAAAGTGTTTAGTAGTGGATGATTTGTAACCTAGGGCCTATTTACACCATGGATGATGATTATAATAATACGAGTTATTACCATCTGGTCGAAGGTGCAGGGTACCATTAATACAGACTGCCCAGGCGCAAAGATTTTTTTATATTTTCCAGTATAGCTGTGTTAATGTTAATTAATTTTTTTTTTTTTTTTGTGATATCACAGTTGTCATTTTACATCTATGGCAGTGATTCTGTTGTTGTGAAAGCGATGTTGTTTGAAGCTGGTTGTATTTATTTGTAATGTGTTGTAACCTGTTGATGTTTGTTTGTATTTATTAATTATTGTTATTGATCACTGAAGAGTTGTCACAGATACAAAAATAATTTTCGAAAGGACAATAAACTAACTATAATAACAATAGAGTTTTAAAAATTATTCTAAATTTGAAAGAATTGCAGACTGTAGAGTCCACACTATGATGATAACATCACTGATGAATGATTTAGTTGGAATCAAATTCCGAACAATTTGATGAATAGGCTATTAAAAACATAAACAGCCAATCAAAATCAATCCTTCTTTAAAGAGCTAGAGGTCTTAAAGCCACAGATGACAAAACAGCAGTGTGCTTATAATAAACAGAAAATTATCATGCGTTGGTGTGGACACTAATGTGATTTATCATTAGAGTTATCTTTATATTAATCATTCTTGGTGTCAACAGGCATTTAGTGAACCTTATGTCAAAAGTTGTAACTTACACCCAGCTGGTACAACCGGCTGTGGCCGCCTCCAAATGCTATTTTCATTGACCTTGTTCTCTTCCTGACATGTAGTAAAATGGGAAAATTTGTTAAATGTAATGTTTGCTTTTTTAATCCATCTTTCTCCTTAGGCATCGCAACTGAAAGATCAAGGTAACAAGGCGCTGAGCGCAGGAAATGTTGATGAGGCGGTTAGGTGCTACACTGAGGCCCTGACATTAGACCCTTCCAATCACGTCCTCTTCAGCAACCGATCTGCCGCCTATGCCAAGAAGGGCGATTATGACAATGCCCTCAAAGATGCCTGCCAAACCATAAAGATTAAGCCAGACTGGGGCAAGGTGAGTTATTGCTGTTAGTGTCACTTAGGGGTGGGAGATCCTCTCAAAATATCATGTCATGATCTTATCTCACAATTACGATTCTCAATCTGAATTGCGATCTTCCCAATTTTGAGATGTACTATTGAGAATATCCAGACTGGAACAAGCCTATGCCTTATCTATTTGAACAGTTTAAATAGAATGGCATGTGAAACAAACTAAAATTTGATTCATCGCACTGCTACTGCTAGCTCACGTTGAGTTGTTTTTTTAAAATACATCACCATGCATGAAAGACACACAATAGAGACTTAATTTAATTTGACCAGCCACAGTCATCTAATAGGTAGTCATTGCTGTAGTTATTATGAGGACACAAAAGATTGATCGTAGACGTCTTCAAGATCGATGACAATATAAAATTGTCAGATCACCCAGCCCTAGTGTCACTCTTTTCATGATCTCCTTTTGTTGCCATTTATGCTTTAGTTCTCGTTTTCTTCTAGAGTTGTAATCTTCAATTTTCATCTTTTTTAAGGGCTACTCAAGAAAAGCAGCTGCTTTGGAGTTTCTTGGGCGACTAGAGGATGCCAAAGCGACCTATCAGGAGGGGATACGCCAAGAGCCGTCCAATCAGCAACTCAAGGAGGGACTTCAGAACATTGAAGCACGCTTAGCAGGTAAGGAATGTCTCCCCCTTTTTAGCCATGATTTTGGAAGAATTTCCACAATGCAAAACATTTGATAAGAAACCAACGTATCTGTTCACCTCGAGTAGAGTGTAATGTTGAATCTTATAAAATGGATTTTGGATTTTTGTCTTGTTCAAGGCCGAAGCCTTAGAGCACATCAGTTTGAAATTAATGTACTTTAAGCCTCTTTGGGTGAAAAATACCTGGTAGGTTTCCTTGGTTGCTTGTACCTAGTGCTGGGTGGTATACCGGTTCATACCGAATACCGGTGTTTATTTTTGTTATGATATGGATTTTTAATATATTGAAATACTGGTGTATAAACAACGTTTGGAACGTGGCGCGACAGGGTCCCTTTTCACTGTGCTGAGGTCACAGCTGTATTACGAAGCGGGATGGTGAAGATGGACAACCCCCTACAGTGTGAGTAAATCACTCGCATATGCGACTAAATCTTCACTTTGGGTGAATAAATGAGGTCTAATATTAGCCAATGGCTAATAAATTCTAAGATTCTACTCGCCAGTTTATGAGTTGGTGGCTGAGTATAAGATTATCACAGATATATTTTCACTAGCCGAACACACTGACAGAGCGCGTCAGAGTCTCACTCTCTGTCAAGCGATCTGTGCTATTTTTCAGTTCATCTCAATGGCTGCGCAGCGCTCCTGTATTTGATGTACTGTAAAATCTAGTGTAACGGCGCACACCTCACCATCACTTTCTCACACACACGCAAAGAAAGAGACCGCAAGAGAGTCTTGCATAACATGCAGAATTGACGTGCTACATGTAAACGATATTCTTTGTTGTATTTTCCTGTCAAAATAACGGAGATCCTTTGGAAATCTTCAGCTTTTAAGAACTGCCGAGTAGTGGGCGGAACTAATGCGCAATCAGCAATCTCATTGGCTGGTGCTGACCTATTATTGTCCCTGCTTTGATTTCAGCAAATAAATTAGAGTGATCGATCTTCGTTTAAATTGATCAATTAATCGATTAATCGTTAACCTTAATAATGCAAAATGCATCTATTGCAGTGGCATATATTCACCGGCATGACGGGATGTGCAAATGCCACTCAAAATGCAGGCTTTCTCACCCAAATTTAAGGGGTTTTGGTCAAAATGAAAGGCTAGCAGCAGGACTGTGAAATGAATAGATGTGATTATGATCATTTGATAAAATGAAGAGTGCGCTGACGGATCATTTCAGATCCTGTCACGGAGACCACTGAAATGGTTTCATTGTTCTCGTTGCTGTATTTTAAAACACAATCGCAATGTTTGCAATTGACATTATTGGCATTTAAAATAAAATGATCCCAAACGTAACTGCGGCTCGTGGGGCTGCACCGCGCAGTCAGAGAACCGCTTCTATCGCCGGTGCTACGGAAAGCACTGCTGCTCACATGAAACATTTTAATGCAAGTATGACACTTTGTTTATAAAAGAAATAATGGGTTAGCAGGCAAATGTTACATCATGACTGCATTTGCATTCATGCTGTTCGATACCTGTACATTTGAAGCCATTCACGGCTTTATGTTCTGTTCTGCCAGTTGGTCATGAGTTCCAGGAATTTAATAATATTTGTTTCTTTTCCCAAATCCTCACCGTCTCACCCTCTAATTTCGCAGGTTTATTTTGTCGTTCACTTTTAATCACTGTTTTCGCATCTCTTACTGTGGTAAACATGCGGGGGGGAATGAAAGATTTTGTGGCCATGAATTAAGAATTCGTTCCTATGACTTAATTTGTTCCCTTATTTTAGTTAAATCATGGGTTTTCTAGTGAACAAATTAATGAAACAGACAGTGCCCATAAATTAAGTCAAATGTAGTAAAGAATTAAATTACAAATTATAGCCTAAGCCTATATAGCCTGTATATAGACATGTCCTGCTCGTGTCTCGCTACCTGTCGAAGCGCAGAGATAAAACAATTATATCTGGGGAAATTATAATTAAACATGACTTAGTTACTACATTTCAATACAAAATAAATGTATATTGTTTCTTTTTTAAATGTACTTTTAAAGTTTGGATCACATTAAAAGCGTAATTTGTACGTTAGTATTATTTTCGCCAAAGATCCAGCTCCGACACGTCACTCACAGCCGCTTGCACGTGTTTTGCGCATGAGCCGCACGCACCCCAAAATTAAACTGCTTAATCGACCATAATCGATCGCATCTCTTACTGACAATTAATCGATCGTCAATTAATCGTTGACATCTCTGATAAATATTCATGAACCCAGCAGGTGTTAATTCATGTGCATCCATGTTGTCGTTTTAGAATAGTAAGATGGCAGTGATGCACAAAGGAAAGGGGTTATATAAAACTAGAAATTGTAATGCGTAAGCATGCAAAACATTCCCATGCACATGTGAATAGTTTCTAGATGGCACAAAAAAAGTTTCTTGTGTACATGTAAAAGTCTGTTTTTTTTTTTTTTTTTTTTCATTTTAGGGATTCTGTATTAGAGAAAAAAACTGAGAAAATAAAAATATTTACAGATGACTGTACTATATACCAAATATAAAGCTGAAAATAATGCTCTATGAACCATTTGTTAAATATGGTAGGGCTGTGCAATTAATCGAAATTCAGTTTCGATTTCGGCCTCCAATGATTATGAAATTACAGTAATCGATATAAAACGATTATTGCGCCCTGTTCCGCCCCCTTTCCAGCGGTGCGCTTTCACTCCTCCATGTAAGCCCGATTTCTCTTGCAAATCAGTAAAATCATGTAATGAAACACTTGCAAAATCGGACGTGCTTGATTTATTTTAGTTGATTAGATATATTCATTAAAAGCGTGAAAGAGAACTTGCGCAGTTCCTCGGGAGGATATCGGTGAATGCGCTCAGACGGAACAGAACACGAACATGTACAGTCATCATTTAGCGCCTAAATGGTCAAATACACGCAAAAATGTGTCAAAATGCAGCGCTTGGTGATTATTCATGTAAACCCTTGTTGGTTATGTAATAAATGAACGTAAAGAGTTGAGAATGAAAATACATGTGTAAATTGGATCCGTGCGGCTCTTTAAGTGACAGCGGGCTGTATTCCTGCTGCGACTGTGTGCTTTATATTAATTAAAGGGGTCATATACTGTAATGCTACATGTACTTTTACAAGTTGTTTGAACTGAAATGTGTGTTGGCAGTGTGTATACAACCACCCTATAATGATAAAAATCCACCCAGTGTTTTTTATTTATTTATTTATTTATTTTTATCTACTAAAATCTTTACCGCCGATCTCAGATGCCTGTCTGTGTGACGTCACACCTGCGTGTACCTGCCTGCATGCAGGACTCTGGCTCCCCCGTGTGGACAACTCTAGCCCCAGAGAGTGATTGTAAATTAAGTTTACATGAAATATTTGAAATTTCATTCTGCATCATCTGAGATTTCATTTTAATCCTTCTCATAAAGTCACTGAATTCACAATTAACTGTTCACCTGATAGCATTGCCGTCACACTACCGCCTACCTGCCTCTGCCTGAGAAGTAAGGAAAAATACACTTACCTGAGATGATTTTCCCTGAAATACATGATGGTATTCTTGAAGAAAAAAATCTTTTAATGTGGTATTGAATAAAATATTAGTTAATTATTCAATTCAAGTTTATTTGTATAGCACTTTTTACGATACAATCGTTGCAAAGCAGCTTTACAGGAAATTAAGTTTCTACTATATATATGCGCATACACATACGCACACATGCGCATATATATATATATACACAAATACATGCAGAAGAAACCCAATATATTTAAGTTATGACAGACTTAACTTGGTAATTCTGTATGTTGTCTGAGGGTTGGCATCCTCCGTGGTCCTCTGAGGTGTTGCCATCATCTCTTCTCAGGTGTTTGTTTGGTCATCTCGTATCTTTTTAAGGGTTGGATCCAGACTGACGCTTCAGTAATTCCTAGTTACAGAATCGGAGAAACGGATAGAGACATAATTAGCGTAGCTGCTGTTCTATTCAAGCAAAAATGATTTGTTCAACCCAATCTAAAGAATTATAATGTGCATTTATTATCAAAGAAAGAAGTAATAGCCATAATATGGACTTTGTAAATGCTGTGATTGCCAGTGCAGAGAGATAAAGAGAGGTGTGAAGTGGGCCCTTCTGGCCTCATGGAAGACCAGTCGTGCCGCTGCATGCTTTAATGTACAGATACTGTCATTTCCTTCTCACATTGCTGATTTCACCATTAACTCTTCACCTGAACAGTTTATGTATATAGTTTTTGTATATTTTTTTTGTATATACCTTTTCTGTGTTATCATGTTTGGTTCAGGAGATATGACACAAAATACATAATTTGGTTATGGCAGAAAGTAAAAATGGTCGCCATGGCAACCATGAGGCGTTTTTGCCATGGCTCCATTTCTGAAAATTTTTAGGGCAGCAAACTTTACAAGTGTACAAAGTTTCATGCTTTTATGAAAAAGTGAGCATTATTTTCACATCACCTGGACTAAAATGGAAAATGCGTAGAAGAGACACGTACATGGAGAAAAAAACAAAAAACAAAACGCCGCTATATACCATGAAACTGGCATAATTTTGAACAATACCGTAATATGAATTTTTGTTCATACCGCCCAGCACTACTTGTACTTTTTTTTCTTAATGTAAAAGATTCTTTGTAGTGTCAGTGGAGGAACATGGTGAGAAACTGAAAAATTTAGTGTAACTGATGATTTCATGTTCTTTTCAGAGCGAAAGATGATGAACCCATTTTCCATTCCCAACTTGTATGAAAAGCTGGAGGGTGACCCTCGAACCAGAGCGCTCCTGTCTGACCCCAGCTACAGGGAGCTGCTTGAGCAGCTCAGGAACAAGCCCTCAGAGCTTGGCACGTAAGTGTTCTGTATGCCTTCTGCCTTTCGGATTCTAATTGTGTCTTTCTTTGCATAATGTTCAGTCGGCTAGTCATTATCACATAATAATCCGCGACACTACCCAAAGGTCTCTTGTATAGTGGTTTGCTGATATTTGGCATTGCTTAGTGGTATCAGCCTATAACTTACTTTTTTTGACAGCGCTGAGAATGCAGTGCCCGAGCGCAGATGCACAGAAGCTTCTATTTTCTTCATAGGTTTACAGTCTTTGTTAAATCAATCTTTAAAAAAAAACTATAATATGTAGGGATGGCCCAATACAACTTTTCGATACGGAATACCAATACCTGTGTTTTCATGCCGCTTTTTCAGTTTTTAAAAATATGGGGGAGAGAAACCAAAACAATATGAATAATGTTAGTTGGCTTTGGTCATTTAGCAAATAAATATTACCATCTTATTCGTAAAACACACAAAACGACCAATAAAAAAAAGTGTTGAGCACCAAAAGCAGCCCATATTAAATCTAGAAGTTATCTTCAATTGAAAATATGCATTTTCCTATATACACACGCGATTGTCCCATAAAGCAAAGGGCTAATCATTTTATTGTATTCCTCAGACGACTAAAATGGTTCACTGCAATAAAACATGCTAACACACAACATCTGGGTTTAAACGGGTAAGATTTTATGACATTTATGGTCTATACTGTATTCACAGTGATATAGTTATGCTGGCTACCTACAAGGACAGCTAGGGTTGATTTACGTTGGCTAACAACACAGTTGACTTAACCTTCCAGTGACGACATGTCATGAAATATTCATCAAAAAATTAGATTGCGTCCATTTGTACCCCTCCAGGGACTAGTAAATGTTTACTAAATTAGATAAATGATATAAAAATATAAATTGAAGTGAAAAAAAAAAAAAATTATATAGAATTATTTTATTTTTTTCACGTCAATTTATTTTTATATCATTTATCTAATTTAGTAAATATATTCTAGTCATTTACCATCTTTAAATAGTGTCATATCATATTTATCAGTTTTATATCGGCCACCGCCATGAAAAAAATGAAATAAAATCTGCGTCTGTTAACCACTACTCTTTTCACACTAAACTTATAAGGACAGTCTGACTGTACAGGGTCCTGCTTGCACTCTGCTATATCGATTGACAATGAATTTTGTGAAATTATGTAAGGAGAGATCACTGAGTGACACAAGTCACTGCAGTTATGTAGCAGAGATGTTGCTTGGGCTGCAGTCAGTTATAGAGTTTGATATATCACAGTTTTCCCACAAATATTAAGCAGCACAACTGTTAAACACTTGATGAGATGCTCTTTCTTGAGCACCAAATAAGTATGTTGAAATTCAGTTTTGTTATCGCAGGATAAATTACATTTTAAAATGGATTCAAAATAGAAACTGTTTATTAAAGAGCAATAATATTGCACAATGCACAAATGTCTTTTGGCCTTCCAGTTAAATGAGTCGAGGGCTGCGTTTACACTTGGCATTAACATGCGACCTGTATCTGGATGTTGTCCACATACACATTGAAAAGACAAGTGTAAAGAAGCTTCTGATCAGAATGTTATCCTATCAGCGTGTCCCAGTCCAGAGATGAATGTGCATTATTAATAAGCCTGTTGTTTTAGTTCAGACGAAGTCGCTTTCAAGAAAAGTCTGTTCACTCCTTGGCCATATTTGCAACGCCTCTGGGCAGCTTATCCAAAACCAAGTCCTATCTAAATGAATTGGGGAATCCTGGAATCTCAAAAACTGCCCTATGAACTTACAAATAAATTACATATTTCAAATCAGCAACAAAATCTGAAATGAACTGTCTCATGAATGTAGTTTATAATGCTCAAATGGCGTTAAAAAAGCTTATTTTTCAGGCTAGACCAGTCAATGCGCATGTGCAGTTATTACGCAATTATGACTGTGCATGTGCATTGGCTGGTCTAGCCTCGGGTTTCTATGGGAACCGGAGCTTCTAACGGCCACTGCAGTGATACAATCACTTCATCTAGAAGCCAGGACTATTCCATGAAAATTCGACCCATGTTTTTACCCTGCAAACACGCAGAGCTGTAAATGTGAACTGGTAGATCGATAAGAAGATAATGCATTATAAAAATCTAAACCGTAAAATGTAAGGTTCTTTAATAATATAATAATTTATTGATGATCATTGTTGTGAAAATTTATATAATAATTAATACTTTTGACTCATCCGTTTTCTTAAAAATGGTTTAAAGCCTGAAATGTGAAGTGTATCATTTTTATAAAACTTTTGTTTTTGTGAAAACTTGTATCTGAACTGTAAATCATTAAACTGTAAAATGACGGTAAAAGCATATATTACTATAGACATTGCCCTACCCTGCTCATATGAAATTTGAGCTTAAAAATCCTGCAGAAACCCTGTGAAATGGAAGGTCATATAGAACACTGCAATATTAATACAATATCCCACATGGTGTCCTTGTGTACTGCACACTTTGGCAAATAAAGTAGTTTATCTGATGTTAAGAGGGTATATAGCGGGATTATATAAATTGGCATCTGTTCTCCAGTAAATGTATATAAAAAATTGTCAAATATTTTTGTATTGTAATTTCTTAGGCATGCACGATTAATCAAATGCGATTGTCATGTGCATCTTGTCAGTAAAGCCAGTTTTATGATCAAAAGTGAATATGAAATATGAAGAGTGTTTGGAGTAAAAATGTTGTTAAATTTGGTATTATTTTCATGTGCTTTCAGATGGAGCAGCATTTACTACACAGAGTGGTGTAGCTTCACTGACAAGCTACCCAAAACTGCTTTCATAATCGCAGACTGATTTAATCGTGAAGAAATCTTTCTGCGATTTATAAAAGCAGTTTGCATAGCTTGTCAGTGAACTACGGCTCTATGTAGTAAATGCTGCTCCATCTGAAAGCACATGAAAATACCACATTAAATAACATTTTTATTCCAAACTCTCTTCATAACGTCACCCGAGTGTTTCAAATAAATCTTTCTGTGAGATGATGTGGCTTCTTGCACAGAATAAGACACGTAACATATTTCATAGTATTCCAAGCAGTGACAAAGGCATGTTGATTAGGATTGCATTATTTCATACTTTTTTGAAGAACTCCGTTAACCCATATATTGTTGTAGTTGTGTGTTCATTAGTCACGTTGAATCAATGAAAGCATTTAAATCTTCTGTTTATTCAGCAACCGCTATAGGGATTTCCTGGATTTCTTCTGCGAGTCATATTTGGAGTTTCAGCACGAGAGCGCCATGTGGTGTTTGGATGAAGATTTACTACTGATCACAGAACGATTAATTGTGCAGCCCTAAGTAATGTGTGTGTTTTTTTTTTTTTTTTGGATCTGCAGAAAACTGCAGGACCCTCGTGTGATGACCACTCTCTCAGTGCTGCTGGGCCTGGATCTAGCTGGCATGGATGAAGATGAAGAACCGACTCCATCCCCACCCCCTAAACCCAAAGAGACAGCTCCACCTCCTCCCAAAGAGGAAGACCTGCCAGAGAACAAGAGAATGGTACTCTGTCAAAGCAAATTTGGTTTGGTGTAGCTCTTCTCTACATGTACCCTGTTTTCCATACAAGTCACACCTGTATGAGTCGCATTGGGTCAAAATTGCTTTGTTGCAAGAAAAAAAAAAAAGTTGTGTGACGCATGTAATTACATTCAGAAATAACGTAACATTCAGAAATAACGTAAATTATCAGTAAATAAAATAAATGTATGTGAACATTAATTATAAACAACATTTGAGTTTATAAAGGCTAAACCTATAAACAAATTTGTTTAAAATGAAACTGAAACCGGCGTTGGGCTCGCATAACTCTGCATAAATCCATATGTTTAAATATTCAAGGTGTAGCCTAACATTTGGTTGCTAAACTAGTATTTATGTAAACAAGGCTTTGAACTTCTTTCTTGTCCCAGTATCCATGCAAAACAGCATCCTTCACATGCTTGGAATAACACACTGGCGATACAGTGGCCATGCGCTCCGACACAGCCCTACATACAACAGACAATTTAAACTGAGCTGTTTGACTTTTTTTGTGTTTAGTTGACTGCAGTTGTACGTTGAATATGCTGCAATGCCATGTTAGCAATGATGTCTGTCTTAATTTTGATCGTTCTTCCAGGCCTTGAAGGAGAAGGAACTGGGAAATGCAGCATACAAGAAGAAAGATTTTGCTGCTGCACTGAAGCACTATGAAGAAGCTCTAAAGCACGATCCCACCAACATGACCTATCTGTCAAACCAAGCAGGTAAGAATTAAGCACTATTCTGAGATGGCACATTTGGGTGGGAATAAAATCACTGTTTTGCAAACACACTGAGATACCCCACCTCTCCATGTAAAACTAATCCGGTCCGAATAGGAATCTTTACATGGAGCTAGGGTTGGCCACTCCACTCACTCACTTTTCTTTTCTTTTCTTTTTTTTCCCCCTTGACAAGAACTGTGATCAGATGAGATGTTGTCAAGGTCGTATGTCAGTAAAAATAAATTTTCCTGTCCTGTCAGCCATTATAATGTGCTCGTAGCGCGTGCTCTTCAATTGGACACTCAAATACAGCGACACATGCTGTAGCCTGTATCATTTCATATTAAAGCGCGAATGAAATAAGCATGCCTGTCAGATCCGCATCACGTTCAGCAACGGCAGCTCTTAAAGTAGTAGCAGCCAAATAACCTAATAGCCCAGCTGCTGTGATGTCTGTTAATCAAAGAACAAAAGAAAAAAGAGGAAATCAATAACTTTGTAGCTTTAAGGATTCATCTATATTTAATTTAGATTAAGTTATTTTTGATAACTTCAGTTTCAATTTCTGTATATTTCCTACTTGCTGAAGGGCAGAGGTAAATGTGACATTTATTATATTGGGTTAATGTAAAGATTGTTTTTTTTTTTTGTTGTTGTTATAGTCAACATTACATATAGCCAGTGGATAAATATTAGGAAAAAAAAGAACAATTTCCTAGAGACATCAGTAGTATTGGTATCAGTGGCTATGTTTACATGCACAACTTTTGGTTCAGTTGGATTGAATTCATTCCGATTGATAAATCAGAATGTAGTGTTTACATGAACGCTAAATAAAGTGATTGGGTTGCTTTGCGTGTTTGTCAAAAGCTTCAAATCAGAATAGATTTCTTTGGCGTGTGTGCACTGCACGCATATATAGAGTTTCCTGCTGTTTGCGCATAATAACCATTCTCCTACACTGTTTCTTTTATTTGTTTTTAAACGGCAGAACATTTATCCATTTCTGGCCATGACTTGGTAAAAATGAGTATATAAACCGCTGTGTCGTGCTGCTTAAATTTATTACGCAGTAAAAATGCCCCTCCCCACATCCAAAACCAGTCGTCTGTGGATGAGAATCCGAAACAAGGATCTGATCAAGCGTTTACATGCGCTCTCAATCGTATTAGAAAAGGAATAAACCACCCCTTTCAATCCGGTCGAAATTTCTTTCTGATCGATTAAGGTGTTTACATGAAGGCTTTTCAGTCCGATTAAGCTGTCAATCCGATTGCAAGCTGATTATTTGGTTGCATGTAAACGTGGCCAGTGATTACTTGCCTTCAGTCATTAAAAAGATGCCATTAAACAGATGTTAAAAATATACATGTCTTTGTTTCTACATTAATTTAAAGATGAATGTGAAATTATTGCAATATAAATTTATATTTAAAATTTTTTATGTTAGGTGGGATTAATTATGATTAAATCAATTTTTAATCGATTGACGGCACTTGTTTGGATGATTCACAGAATGCTATAATAATGTTGCTGTCATATCCTAGGCTTACTGTGGTGTGATCAGTCGCTTATGAGAAAACATTGGTATAACTATTTTAATGTGTATTGTACTGTTTTAGTGTTTTGCCAATGGACCTTGAGTCTGGAAATAGCTGAATAAATGAATGTTTTACTATTTAGGTTTTATTTAGCTTTAATTTCTAGTTGGTAATTTTAGTGCTTCAATTTAATTCCATTTCAGTTGCAAAGTAAACATTTTTCATTTTGTTTTTATCTAATATTTAATTTAATCCCAATTTCATTTCATGGAATGGAATGCAAATACCATATTCTGTGTGAACAACCATTTAACCACTTATTTAACAACATTGAGATGCTTAACAGCAAAATAAGACTGTATACACCCCCATATGGTGTTTGTTAGCCTTTGCCCTTCCACTTAGCTTTTGTTCAAGTATGAAGATAAAAGGTTTGGTGAGAAGTTTTAATTTAAAGTCATGTAGGATAAAACCACCTTAACTACTCTCACAAACCCACAACTTCTACAAGTTAATACTTCTAATTAAGTGTGTCCGTTTTCTCTCTCAGCTGTGCATTTTGAAAAGGGGGAGTTTGATAAGTGCAGAGAGATTTGTGAGAAAGCCATTGAGGTGGGCAGAGAGAACCGGGAGGATTACAGACAAATTGCCAAGTAAGTTTTCTGTACCAGAACAAAACTGAAAAGTGATTGTTAATGTATTCATGGGACCTCTATACTGATTTATTTTGTCTCTGTTTGGTTGCAGGGCATACGCCAGGATTGGTAACTCCTATTTTAAGCAGGAGAAGTACAAAGAGGCAGTCCAGTTTTTTAATAAGAGTCTTACAGAGCATCGCACACCTGAAGTCCTCAAGAAATGCCAGCAGGTCATTGAGATTTTTGGTGAAAGATTCACACCAATATCCCCTAGTATATCTCTCTTTTTCTGTTAGACTGTGGTGTCCTGGTCATATTTCACCTGAAAATTAAAGTGATTTTAAGAATTTTATTTTGCTTTTAAAAAATGAATGTCATGAGGATTATTTTTTTTTTTTAGAAAAATACTGTCCCATTATACAATTAAAAACCCCCCCGCTAATTTTAGCATTAAGTAGTGTGAAATGAGACTCTGTGTAATGAGACTTAAGCTCAGAAGTAAAATGTCTATACTCAAAATCTATACTTAAAACTGTTTTTTCAAAACAGGCGGAAAAGTTTTTAAAGGAACAGGAGAAGCAGGCCTACATCAATCCAGATTTGGCACTGGAAGAAAAAAACATGGGCAATGATGCCTTCCAGAAGGGTGTGTATATGAACCAAATCAACACTGCTGTAACATTCTGATTTAATAAGATTTATTTTGAAATGATTTAGACTGCCATTTCATTTGTTCTGTTGCTGTGTGACATGTAGGTGACTATCCTTTGGCCATGAAACATTACTCGGAGGCCATCAAGAGAAACCCTTATGATGCAAAACTCTTCAGCAACAGAGCTGCCTGCTACACCAAACTACTGGAATTCCAGCTGGCCCTCAAGGTACAATCATGCATACAAACACACAGAGATTGTTTGAAGCTCTTGTAGTGGGCCAGATCATGTTCATGTTGTGAGTTTTTGTCACGTTATTGAAGGCGAGTATGAGAGTATCGGATGACTCCATCCTTTTTCCTCGGGGCACCAGCAATGGAGTTTGAGGTAACACTTTACATTAGGGAACACATTCACTATTTACTAAGAGTTTTCTCTCGATAAACTCCTAATTTGCTGCTTATTGATAGTAAGTAAGGTAGTTGTTTGGAGTAGTTATGCTTAGGTATTGGGTTGGGTTAAGGGAGCTAGAAGGTCATTCAGAATAAGGCATTAATACGTGCTTTATAAGTACTAATAAACAACCAATATGCATGCTAATAAGCAGCTAGTTAATAATGAATAGTGTTCTCTAATATAAAGTGTTACCTAATTTTTCATATACTGTAAATCTTGGTGGATTGACAAATAAAAAAAATATATGCGAATTGGAGAGAGTTTGTCAGCAACTAATCTAAAGGATTTGTGACACATTGGTGACCTGTAGAGCTACTTGCTGTATTAAAGGGATAGTTCACTCAAAAATGAAAATTTGATGTTTATCTGCTTACCCCAGGGCATCCAATATGTAGGTGACTTTGTTTCTTCAGTAGAACACAAAGATTTTTGACTCAAACCTTTGCAGTCTGTCAGTCCTATAATGCCAGTCAATGGGCACAGAATCTTTGAGAGAAGAAAAAAACATGCACAGACAAATTCAAATTAAACCTTGTGGCTCGTGATGATACATTGATGTCCTAAGACACGAAACGATTGGTTTGTGCGAGAAACTGAACAGCATTTATATCATTTTTTTTACCTCCGATACAGGCAATGTCCAACTCTCCTGAGCTCATCCACAACATCCGGCGCATGACGCGTCAACGGCTCTGGAACATATAGATATAGATGTATACATAGATCATTACGTATCGCAGCCTATAGAAAGAGTCGCCAATGAGGCATCCATGTATATATTTCTATGTGCCAGAGCAGGTTGACGTGTCATGCGCCGGATGTTGTGACGGTCGGACATTGAGGTTTATCAGAGATGATAAATTATAGAAATACTGTTCAGTTTCTCGCACAAACCGATTGTTTCGTGTCTTAGGACATCAGTGTATCGTCACGAGCCACAAGGTTTAATTTGAATTTGTCTGTGCATGTTTTTTGTTTTTTTTGTCTCAAAGATTCTGTGCCCATTGACTGGCATTATAGGACTGACAGACTGCAAAGGTTTGCGTTAAAAATCTTTGTTTGTGTTCTACTGAAGAAACAAAGTCACCTACATCTTGGATGCCCTGGGGGTAAGCAGATAAACATCAAATTTTCATTTTTGGGTGAACTATCCCTTTAACACAAGAAAGACACGTGTGGTAGACAATGAAATAACTATGTAATGAATACCATGAATGGATAAATGAAGTAGATAAGACTGCCACCCCCCTTCGTGACTCCAGCCTTTGTATGATATGTCAATGTGTCTGATCTGTACTATTCTATGTTCTATTGCACAAAACTATCATTGCTTTCAGAAGAAAAAATGGACATCTTCAGATTATAATAGTCTAAACTTGAGCATGTTGAATTGGTTCCAGAGTGGTGTTATTGCTGTAGTTGTCGTGATTCAAAGGGAAGGAATTTATAGATGCAACTTCTCAGAGCGTCATCACATTAACACCTTCTGAGAAATTTAACAGCATTAACCATTAAAAGCACAATAACAGGGAAAAAACTGATTCTACATTGATGTCAATTATCGACTAGTTGGTTGACTAGTTTACCATCGTGTCCTGTTACTGTTAACCATCACCTCTTGGTCTGTTTATCAGGACTGTGAGGAGTGCATCAAACTGGACCCAAACTTCAGTAAGTGCTATACATTTTGTTTTCTCCGCTTCCATGTGAGCGCAGTTTACATGCATACATATTGTTTTTGTTTTTGCAATGACCTTACGCTATCCACTCACTTTTAGTTAAGGGTTACACACGCAAGGGAGCAGCACTGGAGGCTATGAAGGAGTTCTCTAAAGCAATGGATGTGTACCAGAAAGCTCTCGAGCTTGACTCCAACTCAAAGGTATACATGACCTGCTCCATTATCTCTGAGTTTGAGGAGGATTGTGCTGGTGGTGATGGCCTGACATAGTAACATTATATTTCTCTCCTCCTCTGCCACTACAGGAGGCCACAGAGGGTCTGCAACGCTGTATGGTGAGCCAAGCAATGCGTAACGACAGCCCAGAGGACGTGAAACGGAGGGCCATGGCCGACCCAGAGGTGCAGCAGATCATGAGTGATCCTGCCATGCGCATGATCTTAGAGCAGATGCAGAAAGACCCACAGGCCCTCAGCGAGTAAGAAACCATTCGAGTATTATTTTCAGTATTTTGCAGTGGTTCACAATCTGGCTTCCTCAGTGTGCTGGGTGTTTCCATTTATCTAGCACTCTTGATTCAACTAATATGGTATCTGCATGAACTGAGATGGGGGTGTAGATTAGTGAGATACAAAGCTACCATCACGGTAGACTTTAAGCACTGCAACTGTGATATGGCCTCACACTCTGAAGTGTCTTTAAGAAACATTAAACTTTTTTTTTTTTTTTAAACCCAAAAATGTTAAACATATAATTTAACCTGTAATACACCCAAAAAGTAAAAACATGCATTCTTCACCTTACTGCAAATCTGCAGTCCTGAATTTGAAAAGTGTGGTGTGACCACCCTTCAAAATGTGAGGTGGGAGATTGTCAACAAATTAAGATTAAAAAAAAAAAAATCATGGAATTTAAGCAGATTTTACCACCAAATTTCTCAATATTGTAATGTGTTCTGACCTTTTACTTTTGAGGTGCTCCCCATTTATTCCTGTCCAGAGTTGCATTAATTTTTCGCCAAGATCTAGTATTGATGATGGGAGTCTGAGCAAAGTCTTCTCCAGCACATCCCAAAGATTCTCAGTGGGGTTAAGGTCTGAATCTGGACTGATGTCTCATGTCACCTTTATTTTATATAGCACTTTTAACAATACAGATTGTCTCAATGCTTCCTGAACCACTCTTTTACAATATGAGCCCAATGAATTCTGGCATTGTCATCTTGGAATGTCCGTGCGATCAGGGAAGAAAAAAAATCATTGATGGAATAACCTGGGGCCTGTTTCATAAAACAAGTTTACCAAATAATCCAGGTTTATTTCAGTTTTTATTTATTATTTTTTTGGACAGGCAGTGTTTAAAAATATTTTTTTTTTGCACACACACACACACACACACACACACACACATACACACACACACATACACACACACACACATACACACACACACACACACACATACACACACATACACACATACATACACACACACACACACACATACATACACACATACATACATACACATACACACACACACACATACATGCATGCATACATACACATATAAATAAATAAATAATAATAAACCATTTTTTTTTCTTTAAGAAACGTGTTTATAAATGTGTCTAGACATGTTCTTGAATCAGTGACATTCACATAATGTAAATATTTAGGATTTTTCAGTGATTAATTTCTTCCTTTTTTCCCCTCTGTCCACCTAGTCATCTAAAGAACCCTGTCATCGCTCAGAAAATTCAGAAACTGATAGATGTTGGGCTAATAGCAATTCGGTGATCAAAGGAACCAGAAGAAAACCCAGGACATTATTCATCTAAAGAACAGCAACAGGAAGACTACAAAGGATGGCAGCATTCCAAACAAATTATTCACCAAATTTAAGACACCTTAACCCTTCTCCTCCCACTCATCCCAATAATCTTTATTTTATTGTATTGTTGTTGTTTTTTTTTTTTTGAAGCCTTAATTGGATAAAAATGTGGCCAATTGGTATTGCCTCAGCACTACATTCGCTATTATCAGTTGTCATGGTTTTCAGACTTTTTATTGTTCATACATTAGTGTATTAAAGAATGGGGTTTGAACCTTAATATTAAAACCAAATTTTTTTTTTTTTTTTGTATTTATTTTTTTACAGCTCAGTATTTGGCAGATTAAATGCAGATTCGTTCTGGATCTATTCTCTTCTCTTACAGTTTTTGTATGTGGGGGTTTTGTTTCTTCCATGCTTTGGAGGAGAGGGGGAGGGAAGTGTTGTGACATCAGCTCGCCATCAGTGGTTAATTTTCACATAGTAGGCCTGTTAGAAATCTGTCTGTCTCTGAATGTGAATGCATCGCTATTATTGTACTATATAATGCACTTCTATTCGTGGGGGAGGGCCTCCCACCTGTTTAGCTTTGGTTCATAGTTTGCGATCGATTAACTGACTGTGATTTCAGCTTCACCACATTGAAATGCAACATCAGTTTAATAAAGTTCTGGATCCATGAAGTTGTGTGACGTGTGTAACTCAACATGCATTCATTGTTTGGAATGGTACATTACAATATCGCTTACTACTATTTAATATATTTTTGTATTATGTAAGTTTTGCTTACTATTTAAACATGATGTAGGGAATGCTAGGATGACCTATGAAACAGTACAATGTGCAGTATACAACCCCAACACAATGTTTGGAATACTGTATCCCACAATGCAATATGTTCAGCTTGACCATCAATTTTCAGTATAAATCGACTGAAGAAGCAAAATCGTGCTACGGTCTATTATTCATATATATAATATATATATATATAAAAATAGTATACACATTATGCGGTTTCAAACAGTTCTATGCTGCATGTTCATTTTGTGCATGTTTGTCAGTTGATGCACTTAATACAGTGTTTATCTGTGAGCTGCTTGTAGCCAATTTGTAGCTTAGGCTGATGATACACGGGGCAACTTTTTGGGCAATGTTGCCGTCAACGGACGACCAGGTGAAACACGGGGCCCATGTCTAATCTAAAATATCCAGATAGAAATTTGTTACCCATTCTCAATGGGAAAGTGCCCAAGCAACATTGCTCAAAAAAAGTTGCCCCGTGTATCATCAGCCTTACAGTTATTCCTGATGTAAATGCATTGAATACTGTATAGACTATAAAATGATTATATACAAAATACTATATAATACCAGAGATGGGACCAAGTCATTGTTTAGCAAGTCACAAGTAAGTCTCGAGTCTTTGCATTCAAGTCTCGAGTCAAGACAGACAAGTCCCAAGTCAAGTCCCGAGTCAAAATAGGCAAGTCCAAGTCGAGTTGCAAGTCCTCAACTTTTAGCTTCAAGTCTTAAACAAGTCATTAGTGCTCTTTGCCCAAATTAGTGTCTCAATATTAATTACCACATCAAATTTATCGTAATTTATATCAGGAAGTCAGGTAGAATATGTTTTTACATAGTTTAATTTCATGTGAGATGGGTGCCCTTAGTAAAACTACTCAAGTTCAATTTAGGGATTGTGACAAGGACAAAAAAAACTATTTTATTAGTAACAGAATAGCAAAGACAACAGAATTTCATAACAGCTGCAGTACTTTGCATGTGTGCATAAGAAGAATATATGCTTCTAGGTGTTATATCTAAACCAATGAGCCATTATTTGGAACCTCAATGAAACAGATTTAAAAGCATGTGAGCAGAAACGCAGAAAGAACTGTTTCGAAAGAACTATAAGAAAAACTGCTACCATACTTTACAAGTGAGAGGAAACATGCAATATGGATGCAGAAAAACTCATGAAGACAGTCATTCAAAAATAATGTGCTACCATCCTTTATAACTAATAGTAACAAAGACAAAATGTTGTACTTTAAATGTTACGTTTATAATATGCATAGTTGATCGCTAAATTTAGGGTCTATGAGCACTATACAGACTGATTTACAACAGGTGAATTCAATTATTTACCCCGAAAGAAATAGAAGTGAAATGAGTGCCTGGTGAAGAGGGAGAAAAATTTAGTATATTTTATAGTTATATATAGGCTAAAATTCACAAATCATTTTGTGAAAGAAACACTTCTTCAAATTATATTTTAAATGATCATTAGGCCAAGTGCCGCTTTTTTTCTATCAAATTATAGCTAAATTGTTTGCAATGATTAATTTTAAATCTAGCTTAAATCAAGGTTTATCTAATAATTATTTTGCACTTTAAACCTTTAAAAATAAGCAGGTTTACATTTTAACCCATCATTTTGATCCTGGATTTAAGTAATATTTAAGATTAACTTTAATCCTGTTGCACCATAACTTTAAACTGATTTAAATCTTGATTATGGATTAACTTTAAACTTAATGGAGGTTTAAATAAAATAAAATGCACATGCAATTAAAATATGCAACTGATTGAACAAAAAGTGGGGATCTGATCAAAAAAAAAAAGGTCTTGGAGAGGTGTTTACAAATTAAAGTACATCGAGTTGACAGAGTGCGAGTATCGTGGCGGGATGGTGCACCTCGGTGTCGGACAAACAAAAGAAATGAGGAATATGTTTACCATTTAACAGCAGCGGTCGGTGATGGTAAGGCCAGCACCAGTGATCGCGGCAGCGCCTCTTGTTTCTCATGCCCGCTCCGTGTGTCTGCTGGGCGGCGATCAAACGGGCAGGGCAGCGCTTTTCACGAGCGGAGATAGCCACTAGACGAATCATGTAATTTTTTTTTTTTTCTTATCTCGGTTCTTTTGTCGAAAGTTATGCTATTAATTTATACTGTATATCAAGCGCTCCCTGAACGCAGTCTCTGGCTTATTGCCAGTCAAGCCCAAGCACGCTGCACCCGTCTAGAGTGATAACAACGCTGATCTGATCAAGTCTTTCCGAGTCACAGGGCTCAAGTCCAAGTCAAGTCTCGAGTCATTGCTGTCAAAGTCTAAGTCGAGTCTCAAGTCTTCTTTAATTATGTCGAGTCGAGTCGCAAGTCATCAAATTTGGGACTCGAGTCCGAGTCAAGTCTCGAGTCATGTGACTCCAGTCCACACCCCTGTATAATACATTATATAAAACCAAAATGTACCATCTGATGTTATTACTTTTTTCTTTTCTTATCCACCTCCTATTGGTCAACTCAAGAATAAGTATTAACTTAAAGCTTACTCAACACTGGTAATAGTTCAATGCAGAAAGTCAAGGATTGTTTTGTTGTTAGCCTGTAGCAAACATTTGATCATCCACTGACGTGTTAGATCTATGAAAGTATTGCCAATATTTTAGTGATGGAGTGGTACCATCCTGGTTTACCAGCTGGGTCGACTTGGACCAGATATAGGAACCAGCAAAATGGATAGAAGCAACAAATTGTGGCTATTGGTTTACTTAAGGCATAGTTCAGTTCACCTAAAAATTAAAATTCTGTCATTTACTTTTAAAGGGGTCATATAATTCCCATTTTCCACAAGTTGATATTATCCTTTAGGGTCTTAATAAAAAGTCTGTAACATAGTTTGGTTAAAATTTCTCATTGGTAGTGTAAAAAACACCCTTTTCACCCTGTCAAAAACAGCTCTTGTCAGAGCAAGCCTATTGTGTCATTCTCCTTTAAATGTTAATGAGCTCTGCTGACTCCGCCCCTCTCTTCCGAGCCCCTCTCTGATGGACTGTTTACTTTAGACGCATTCATCCTGAAACTTGCTAATTAGCACATTATTAGGAAAGTCCATTTGCAAAGATTCATTTACAAAACATTTTACTCAGTTTTTCAGGAGGTGAAGCTGGATCACGAATGATTCACGCGAACATAGACGCATTTAGGCAGATCGAGGGCGCATTTCCCTTCAGAACAAAACAATCCTCTTCAGCCGCTCAGATGACGGAAGTAAATGACTACTGCTATGTTCATCATTACACCCAACAACAAAACACCTCAATCTCTTAGGAGTCATTCTTGTCTACATCTGCTTTGGCGGTGAAACAACTGATCGGGTCGGGTGTGAGGTAAGACACCAGGGGCCGTATGTATAAAACTTCTCAGAATTGCTCTTAAGAATAGTCTTAACCTTGGATTTAAGAGTAAAAAAAATCTTAGTTACAAGTAGGACTTTTCTAAGAGTAGGAGACTTTTATAAAGAAGCTAAAAGCAACTTTCAGTAAAGTCTAAGGCTGAAGTGTTAAGTGTCTACTTTTATTTGTCTACACTCACAATAACAACACAACTTTGTGCTTTTGGAAAATAAAACTGCTTTTAGAAATGTCACTAAAATGAACTGTAACTCAGCAAATACTCAACATCAGTGACCAGTTTTAGCTACTTTCAATTGAAAGCATTTGTCAACACTGGTCAGTGTTTTTTTTTTTTTTTTTTTTGTCCTTTGTATTTTAATGGTTTAAGTGAAATGTGGTATAATAAGAAGAAGTAAATAAATAAAATCCCATATATCACTTTTGGCTACTGTTGTGTTTTGTGGGGTTAGTGCCACAATATGTAAGACCCTGCTTATTGTCTCATAACTGGTGCATTGCTGCATTTTTCCAATTTTCCAGCCAAAAAAAAATGTCATTACTACTTTAATTTCTGCAGTTAGAGCATTGATTTGTAGAGTGGAAGAAGTTATTTAAATTTCTTACTTTGTCAGTTACAAAAAAAATATGACTATCATAACGATCAAGTTTGTATCGTTTTATCAACTCCATATCATCAGATAACTCCAATGTGTCATATCTTTGCTGGAAAGGGTTTGTCTCCTCCTCTTTGCAGCCATCTTGTTACTCCTAACTAGGTTAGGAGACCTCTCCAGCTCTCTTAAATAATTTAGGAGCTGAGACCTAGTCTTAACGCTTAGGAACCTTTATGAATCACTCTTATTCTTAAGTCTAGGAATGAGAGTAAAATGACGTCATTCTTAGAATTTTGACACACTTAAGACTAAAAGTTTACTCTGAGCGGCTTTATACATACGGCCCCAGTGCAGTCTGTGCTAAAAGGCTGATGTCAATCAACAATCGTGGGAGGGGCCTCCGTCCGTGTGACGTCACACGGACAGACGGCTCGATTTGAGAAAGGGGTAAAGATTTAACGTGATTACAAAAAAAACACTGGGTGGATTTTTATCATTTAGGGTGGTTGTGTTAACTTGTGTACACACACTGCCAACACACATTTCAGTTCAAACAACTTGTGAAAGTGCATGTAGCATTATATGACCCCTTGAAGATGTTCCAAACCTGCACTTAGTAGCATTTTTTCCTGCTCAAAGTCCTTTGGAATGGCTAACACCAACTACTTCCATCTTCTTTTGTGTTTAGCAGAAGAAAGAAACTTGTACAGGTGTGGAACGACTTGAGGGTAAATAAATGATGACATAATTTTCATTTTTGTGTGAACTGTCCCTTTAAAGAAGCAGCTTCTGACTGTACAACAATACACTTCACACGCTCTTTGTATTTTAAATCACAGTTTAAACGTTTAAATATTTTGATAAACAATAACAAAATGTTATTAATGACAGATGGGAAAACATTCATCCTACAAACTGTCATCTAACAAAAAAAAAAAAAAATGTATGGATTATAAATTTATGGTAAACCTCAACTTAATTATTAATTATGTAAAAATCACCTTAATTATTTGTCCATCCGCTCTGATATAATATCTTGTATCTGTACACTGCTGCCTGGAAACACATTCATCTACTCCAGCAGATCCAAAGCACAAGCAAAACAATATTTTTTCGCAAGACTTTGATCAAAGATTTTGATCACCTTTTAAGTAAATAAATACATAAACTCTGTTCTGCAAAATCTATCCAGCAGGGAGCACTATATAGTTACCTGTATAATAGTTGATGTATAAGTGCAGTAATCTAGAAAAGTCAAATTTATTAAACTATTGTGGGAGCAGAAGTCTTCTGGATGCATTCTATTAAAAATAAATAAATAAATGCATAAACAAAAAAGAAAAAAACAAAAAGTATGCTATATGGCTTTGTTTCATTTTAAAAGTGCATCTCAATCACAGGAAGAGGAAGAGAAACCTATTTATGGGTAGCTGAACCCTTAAGAAATCAGTCTGAAAAAGAGAAGAGCCATTCACTCACATAGACAGAGTGAAACCTCAGCAGATAAAGACAGAAAAAAAATAGGGAGGAAGTGACAGCACATGTCTCACAAGTTCATGAGAGAGGCAGATAGAAAGTGCTAGAGACCAAGGGCGTAGTCTGTACATCGCTTAACATTTTTGGAACCACAACCATACGAGGTAAGAAACAGAAAAAAATGAAACACAACAAAAAGGAAGGGTGGGATGTTTTGTCTGACGGCTGGTGTAAGGTTTAGAAGAGAAGAAGGTGCACACGCATGGGCCTTCAGGCCTAGACAGTGTACCGTAGAGACACTATCTTTGTTTTTTCATAATGATTTCTTAAGTTTATTTATTTATTATTTTAATCAAAGTGTACAATATTACTGGTGCACCCTGCTACATGTGAATTAACAAAGGTTTGATTTTTTTTGGTACCACTTTTGTATAGGGACCAATTCTTACTATTAACTAGTTGCTTATTAACATGCATATCACTAGCATATTAGCTATTTATTAGTACTTATAAAGCACATACTCTGCTGGCTTGACCATATTCTACATCTCTAATGCGAGTTTGTCTTTTTCTGAATGGTTAATGTTTTTGATTATTAAGTCATTTTATATAATGTAAAGTGACTCTCTCTCTCTCTCTCTCTTTCTGTGTGTGTGTGTATACACACATTGTTGTAATACATTACTAAATAATTAATTACTGTAATTTAATTACATTTCCTTAAAAAAGTAAAGCAAGGGGTTACTCTTTTTTTTCTGTAATTTATTTACAGTTTCATGATTATTCTTGTATTTTTCAACTGGTCAAGGTCGATATGGGATTTAGAAAGTAATTAGTAATAAGTAATGTAATACGTTTTATATATGTCATGTTATTTGTATTTGTCAGCCACCCATCTGAAATTGTGCTGATTAAAGCTAGTTAAAGCAGGTTAAACAGATTAAATGCAAAACTATAAAAAGGGAAATAGCTGATATTGTGGAAGCATTCAACTGGTCAAGGTTATATGCGATTTAGAAAGTATAGTAATTGTGGTAATAATAATTTTTATTACTTTTTATATAAGTCATGTTATTTGTCAGCCACCTATCTGTAAATGTGCTGATTAAAGCTAGTTAGAAAGCAGCAGGTTAGCAGGTTAAACAGATTAAATGCAAAAGTATAAAAAAGGGAAATAGCTGAGATTGTGGAAGCATGACTTCTCATGGCATCTCTATTCAGCTTAGAATGGCAGTGTGGGACCTGTCCGTCTCTGTAGAGGAACTGGGACCGGAAGCCCCACCTCTTAAAATCAGTGTCACCTCGGACCTACATATTGGTGGAGTCATCCTCAAAGTTGTGGAAAAGTCACGTGAGTTGATGTCTGATGTTTGTTATTTTAAGTGACATTCAGATTTATTTGCAGTGGCTTTAACCTCTTAACTGTCACCCCCGTTTATGAAAATTCACGAGAAAGTGCACTATACAAACTTAAATTATTATAATTCATGAACGCCTTTGAATACAGACCAAAGGTTGTTCTCTTTTTAAAGAAGACAATTGGCAGATTACTGCAGAAGTGAAATCATTTAGTAAAATTAAAGTATTAAAAAGTTATAGAAGTTTAAATTTACTGTAAAAAAAATAATACTATTTTTCTTTTATTTTATATAAAATAAATATATTTAGGATATTAGGGTATTAGGATTGTTGATTTCAGGCATGTCCATAACTCTTTAACACAGACTCTTAAGTCTCAGGTCTTTCAAATCAATTCCCAGATCCATTTTGGTAAAAGTTTTCTACATAATTATTAGTTATTTTTATTATATATATATATATATATATATATATGTATATTATTATTATTATTATTATTCAACCATAATCAAACACATCTGGACATGCTAATCAAGGTTACTAGACAGCTACATTTAGGTGAGTTTTAATTAGAGTTCACCACCCTGATATATAGCCTATATATATATATATATATATATATATATATATATATATATATACGAACAGTTTCCCAACATTTTAAGAGAGACTGACAATTTTTTTCTCCACTTTAGAAATAAAAAGGATTGGTCCGATCATGCTCTGTGGTGGGAACAGAAGCAGCAGTGGTTACTGAAACCATCCTGGACGTTGGATAAATGTGGAATTCATGCGGATGCCCGACTTTGCCTCACGCCCCAGCACAAGCCCCTGCGGTTGGTAATGCCCAGTGGCATTGTCCTCCGAATGAAAGTCTGCTTCTCCAGCTCCGTGTTCCGCACCGTCATGGGCATATGCAAACTCCTGAGTGAGTGATGAGTTCAAATCATCTATAGCTCTTCTAGCTTTTAACTTTCAGATCATCTATACAGAAACAGTCTGTTGCTGAAAATATGCATACATTTATGTTAATATATGACCAGTAAGTTGTCAGGATCAGTGTATGCCAGAATGAAAGCTCTATCTATAGCTTTTCCAAACCACATGTGGTTTGATTTGATTATTGCACGACTACTTTTGTTTTCTCTTCTTTAGACATTCGCCGTCCAGAAGAACTGTCCCTTCTATGGCCAGTAGAAGAGAAGAAGAAAAAGAAAGATAAAGATTTTGGGGAAGAGGTGTATGACATCACATGCGCACCACTTCCGTCAAGTGAGCAATACATATAAAGAAAATATAAATTCCAAACCAATACACATAAATATAAGATCCAATTCAAAGTATGCTTACACACTAACTAAATAAACAAACAAATAATATTTATTTACTTACTTATTTACATACACACACATGTTGGTATTTGTGGTTTATGGGGACTCTCCATAAGCTTAATGGTTTTTATACCGTACAAACTGTATTTTCTATCGCTCTACACCAACCCTACCCCTTACAGGAAACGTAGATTTTCAAAAAAACACCATTTAGTATGTTTTTTTAAGCCTTTTGAATTACGAGGACACAGGAAATGTCCTCATAAACCACCTACAAATTGTAATACCTCTGTCATACCCATGTCATTAAACAAATTTGTGTCCCCGTAAACCACAAATACCAACCCACACACACACACACACACACAAGTAAAGGTCAGGTAAAGCTGCTCTGATGTTCATTTGTGCAATTGCAGGCACAATCCCAAAGCTTGCCAATGGCATGCCTGCTTTCTTTGCTGAAACGCCTGAAACTGAGGCTGTGTACAAAATGCTGGCGGTCAGTCAGCCTGCTCCAGCACCAGAGACCATTGCTAAGCTGTATCGGACAATTAACATAACGGAGAAAGCACATATTAACAGCAGGTAGGGTAATACACTAGGCAACATCTGGTTTTCAGGATGACTAAATTCAATGAAATACTGCTTATTGTGTATGCAAAAAAAGGTACTGTATTGTGCATTCAGAAAATAATCACCACCTCACTCCTTGTCATTTTTTCTCATTTTTGTTGCACCCTCATGCTGAAAAGCTTCATTTTGCACTTCATGCCCCAAATATAATGCATTGTGAGTATGATGAAAAAAAAAAAAAATGATAATATGCTGTAATGGTAACTTGTTCTGAAATCTCTGCTCAGGTGGTTGGATTCATCCCGTTCTCTTCTACAACAGGGAGTCAAAGAATTTGATAAACTCTTACTGCGTTTCAAATACTATACTTTTCATGATATCATGCCACAGGTAGGTACAGCATATTTCCCTTTTGTATTTATGTATTTACTTGTATATATTTTTATTTATTTTATTTAAATTTGTTATTTACATTTTATTTAAATGTTTGTCCTTTCCTGTTTCCCCCCCATAAAATTATGAAAAATCATCTGAATCTATCTGCCAGGCTGACGTGGTGCGCCTGACGCAGTTGTATGAACAGGCAAGGTGGGCCATTCTGCTGGAGGAAATTGAATGCACTGAGGAGGAGATGATGGTCTTCGCCGCCTTGCAGGTATAGGTGATATAGAACAGATATCATCTCACCATACAAATGAAAAATGATCTATCATTGTGATCACTGAGATCGTGAACAATTTTCAAACATAATTGGAGCTATAGTAAAAAGTGTTTTTTGTTTTGTTTTTATGATCTCTGTGTGTGTGATTACATCAGTACCACATTGGGAAAGTATCTCTGACGGAACAGTTTGTGGCATCTTGTCCAGCTATGGAAGATCTGGATTCGGCTCTACAGTGTCTGGAGGTGAAAATGGAAGGAGAAAGCAGTGCAGATGACATGCTGGTCAGTTTCATGACATATACACAGCTCTTCAAAAGACTAGTTTAACAAAGCCTGTAGAGTCATGCATTTACATATTCACATGATCAAAACAGTAGGACAAGTCTACACCAAACTAATCACGTGCAAATGTATTTTTATATTCCTTGCTTTTGCTGAATTGTTCCAGTGTACACCTTAAAATTTTCTACTGGCTTCTTTTACAGACTAGCTAAAATAAAATATTTATTTTAGTATTAAACAGATATCAATAGTTGCTGAATAATATGTTTAATTCTGGGTAGCTCAGTTGGTTTTCTCTCCTGTAGCAGTCCATAATGCAAGTCTTGCTACCCTAAGTCTTTACTATCACAAAGATTTTGAACATTTCCTCTATTATTGCCCAGGAAACGCGAGTATATAACACACACTTCATGTAACACACAGTGACACTATAGCAAGGCGTGTTGTCTGGGTAAGTTGTCACAGTGGGAACCCTGCTCCTGCAGAGTTTAGCTCCAAACCTAATCAAACACATCTGAACCAGCTAATCAAGGTGTTCAGGATGACTAGAAAAATACATGCAGATGTTGGAGCAGGATTGGAACTAAAGTCTGCAGGAAGGTAACCCTACGTGAGCAGGGTTGGCTTCCAGTCCATAAAACACAACGGGTTCACATTGTGACAACTATGACAACGTGCCCTGTTGAAGTGTTATTGTGTGTGTTAAAATAAACTAATTATATTACTATGTGCTGGGTAATTATGTGGGAAATTTAAAAAAGTGATAGTTCTATGGAGTTCTGCGGGTCCCCACAACCAGAGATGAGAACCAATGCTCTAGTACAAGGATAGTCCTGTAGAGCTTAGTTCCAACCTTGAAAAAAACCCTCACCTGCCTGTAGCCTTAGTGATCCTGAAGACCTTGATTAGCTTGTTCAGTTGTGTTTGATTAGGGTTGGAGCAAAACTCTGCAGGACATCGGCACTCCAGGACCGACGTTGCCTATCCCTGCTCTAGTAGATGGGAGTTTAGGAATGGGAACAAAGTGGACCACTTTGGAGGATTGATCCACCATGGTGAAGACCACAGTATTGCCAATGGATAGAAGGAGGCCCATAACAGGCCATAGACTGTGGTATCAGGAGGGGGAACATCATCTGGAGCAGCAAAAGTGCCGTATTTGCAGCAAAACTGTCAACAGAAGTTTGCAAAGCCCAGGAATTGTTGTTGGCTTTGCACAGGTCAGGCAAATGGCCAACTATAGTTAAAGCCCTTATACCACTGCAGGGTCAATTAGTAGGGTACAACGGGGCTAAAGGCTCACCTTAAGAAAAAATGTGCTGTTCACTACGCCTAAAATGTATAATTGCAGAAAAAATATATACGTTGTATTGAAAAGTTGTTTATTTTGTTTAAAAATCTTATAAATGTATGAGGTGGCATGGGGTAAAAGGCACACAGTATTGATACAAATACTTCAGCTAAAATAATGTTTTTTTTTAAATAATGTTTAAGTTAATACTTGTTCAAAACAATCACTTTAGCAAAGTTTGTACTATTTTCTGCTTATTTTTAAAAATAAAAGAGTTCATTTAATTTAATTAATTTTTTTTATAAATATACTATCATTAAAATATGTTAATATAAAAAATATATTTTAAAATACAAAAACAAAATCATTTTAATAAGTAAAGATTCTGAAAGTATTGAAGGAGATCCAATAATAATTGAATATATATTTACAGTAGTAACAACAAATTATATTTTATTATATGATATGATTAATATCATGTTTTTACATATGATGGTTTCATTCTAAACATGGTGATTATCTCTAATATGGACACCCAACATTACCTAACATGTCAACTAATGGAAAGTCAGCCATCTATTAATTATCATGTTAATTACTGTGTGCCTTTAGCCCCAACAGTAGGGGCGCTTTTTACCCCAAATACCATACTTTTACATATTATTTTTCAATTTAAAAACTGTTGCTTTAATTATCTTAAACAAAACTGAAAATCATAAAGAACACCTTTGTCTCAGAATATATGCATTAATTTTAGCGATTCTCATTTGCTACTGAAATCTACGACAAAAAAAAATAAATAAAATAAAAACCCTATTAGATCAAGGAAGCAACTTTGTACTGCTGCCTGCGATCGTGTCAAAGATCAGACAAATATACACATGCATATTGAAAAGCGGATGTTTTGGAAAGTGTTACGAAACGTTTTTGTGCCATCTAGTGGTTTAGATGAAAATAATATCAAAGGTGCCTTTAGCCCCGTTGTTCCCTACCCTTTCCCTCAAGATAAAGGTCTTCAAGAACAGGAGTGGTTGGAAATGGAATTATTACTTTTCTGCCTTAATATAAATCTGGTCCTCCAGCAGCCTTTTGATCATGCATCTGATGTTCTGGATGTGCACCTGGAGAGGGGAAAAATATACAAGGTATCGAAGGTACACAAATCATACCAGCCGCTGGACAGACACAGACAAATATGTCTATGAAATTACCCTCAGCTCTTGAGTCGATGAGCAAAGATCATTTATGAGTGCTGTTGTGGAATATCAGTGGGACTGGTAAATAAGACAGAAGTTGTGCTTACCAGAACTCACCTGGTTATTCACTTGCAAGAGCTTTTACTAGACAGAAAGACACAGACCATTGGAAGGATGCCACTGGTTCTCTTTCATAGTAAGACGCGACCTTCCCACCTGCATGGGCTCAGGCTTAGATGCCACCTTCCACTACTCAGGAGCAGAAGTGAGATTAGAAGAATCAAATCATAACCTGATGGAAGAACCATGGATTCTGAAGTGCAAAACTCACTCCAGGTGGAGGAAAAGGCTGATTAGATCAACACAGACCTCCTGATCTCAATATATTGATGTCCCTATAGAAACTTAGCAAAGCATACCGAAAATGATTGAAGGGAATGGTAAAAGCATGCCCCTATTCCACAAAATGAAGCAGTCTAGACTTTTTAGTCAGTCCATATACACATTAAGTAATTTTACACATCTCTCTCTCAGAATTGTTTTCACATGCTGAGTTGTGGTTTGCATTTTTGTGCAATCAGGGAATTATCCCGCCTTCACGTGCTATCGGAATCAAGTTTCCTAATGGGAAATTAGACGCATCTCAAGTTGTATTTACTGCTGGGAAACTCAGAGATAATTTTGATACCAGAGTTTCTGAGTTTGGCGGGTCATAAACTTTAAACATGTTGGAGGGGAGAACCATTGCTGCTGTCAATGCTATTCTTTATTAGCGTTTTCCACAACAACATCACATTGTTCTGTCACTAAAGTAGTGTATTGCTATATATGAACAATCATTTGAAGCATGTATGTTTTATAAAGAGTGAAATAAGCATGTATTTGACCAAACTTCCAGAATCGTCAACAAGGTGACTATCTAAAACGGTGAATATTTACATGATTGTCAACCAATAGGATGCTACATTTTGTTCTTTCCGACAACAAAGCACTTGAATGGGGCAAGCTCGTAATCATGACTTTATAAGTGGGAAATAGGAAATTTCCGATAGCACGTGAAAGTGAACTACTGAATCACACAGTCTAGTGTACATACAGTGTCAAACAAATCTAAAAGTACAGTTTTTGATTTCTTATATTCATGTGAATTTATTGCTCAAACCTCAGCTCTTTGGAAGCACAAAGTCAGAGTTTGTTGATTCTTAAATTGAGATTGAGAGCTACTAGCACTGCTCTTGCCTACTCTTCCTCGCCACATTTTTTTGTCATGAAGGATTTGTTCTCCATTTGATGAATGGTTTGCAGTTGTACTTTCAGGTATGTGTGATTTTTGCTTTAAAAACTACAAATCTTATGCCTGAACATGACAGTTCCCAGCAGTTTCCCAGTCACAGCCCATCCATTGAGGAGAGAGATCACACATACCACCTTGGACCTCCCCATGATGTATGTATGTGGCTAGAGAAAGAACAGCACTTCACATTAAATCATGAAGAACTGACCAGCAGGCTCACAACAATAAACAGCTGTTGATCCAAGGCTTATGGGAAGGACAAACAGTGGCGGCAGTTGGGATCCCAAAATTCTGCTTGATCTAGATTCAGCAAAGCTGGCCCAAGAGCTTGGTTGGCCCAAGAAACCAGAGCATCAGAAATCTCCTCCTCAGTCATGATGACCCAGCATAACTCTAAGGAATTCCATCACTGAGTAGGCAGGAGATATCTCGCCTGGGTCTATACTGGCCGGAGTGTAAAGTCAGCCTTTATGAGATATGACCCAGAAGCAGAAAGATACTGAACAAAAACTTTATTGAGAGTTATTCAAAAACAAAACACTCAGCAGGCCTCAGCAGGATGAGTCGAGACGGGCCAAAGTCAGAGCTGGGAGGACAGTCTAATCAAACAAAGTAACCAAGTGAGAGTCAGAATCAGAGTCAGTGGGAGAGATGTATACTGAGAAACAGTCCACCAGTGCAGCCAAATCCAAGGGTTGATCAGAGGATCACAAAGGGGAAGGCAGACAGGAGACATAAGTGTTGCGTAACTAGACCTTTAGACTGACAGCAGAAGGTCTGGACTCCATCAAAAATGAATGAGATCTATATAACCGTATAGCAGACTGTCTACATAAAATGCATATAAAGATCAGTTTTCACTCTATATCCCCCATTAAAATCATAACAGTATGATATTTAATGATGCAAGATGATTATTTAATGCAATATATCGATGCATTAATTGAGAGATGTACAAATAAAAGTTCCTCTAAAACCTGAAGTATCATATTTGATAAATGTTATTATGATTTTTCTAAAAATGATGAAAACTGAAACAAGTAAACCTAAATTGCTTCAGTCCAGTATGTATTCATCTTGAAATATTAATTAATATTTCAGTTAATTAATATTTAATTGAAAAAAATAATAAAAATATTAAATTATATTAGTGTAACAATATAAAATGTAACGTTTACTTTATAAAAATCGGTAAAGATTTCACAAAAACATATGTCAAGGTGTCTTTAGTAATTCGCAAAGGTAATGTTTTATTTATTTATTTATTTTTTGCAGACAGGACAAAATTTCTGCATCCATAAAAAACAATCCAGAAATAATGTGTACCACACCCTTAAAGTGGACATTTTTACACTTATACTAAAAGGCCTTCTACTTGCTAAAAAGTATGAACTATCAACCAGATGACAGAAGTCACATAGCAGATTGTCTACAACAGGTTTTTTCAGCAAAGTTTTGATCATGTTTATAATTGTAACACTAATTTAGAGGCATTAAAAGTAGGCTCTATCATCATTTTGCGTATCAAATATGATACAGTAGCATTTATAGAGCATCATATACTACTGTGGGTGTTTCAAAACAGCCCCAAATCACTGTTTTGGTGAGCTGTGAACGGTTTGCATATCTAACATCTCAAGTGTCCACACAGGAAACAATGACAGCACCAGAACTACATGACTACTTGAAAATATTCAGGTAAGATACAAATCCCAGCTCCCCTCCCACATTAATACATCATATTATTATTATTATTATTATTAGTTCATATTATTAAATCTTTGACAAAACTAAATTACTCTTAATTCTTACTAAAGTTAATTAGTAATGACAGCAATTGATAAATACCACAATATAGTAATCCAGTCTGTAAAGCTGCTTTGAAACAATGTGAAAAGTGCTATACAAATACAGCGGTGGCCAAAATTATTAGAACACTAGTATTTTCACTGTATTTTGCTGTAGTGTTTCAGTAGGAAATGTCAGTTCACATTTCCAAACATTAATTTTGCCATTAATTGTAGTAATCCAGTGAGATTGGAGTCTGACAACAGCCAGTGTTCCACACAGAGATCTGGGCTTGTATTCATGAAAAATCTTAGCGCTATGAGTTGCTCCTAGTAACAAAATTCTAAGAAAATTCTTAGAAATGTGGGTGTTTCCCCTTAAAATTAAAGAAAAGATCCTAGTAAAGAAAAAAAGTAATTCAGAAAGCATCTTAACGCTTAAAGAGGTCTTAAGGTCCAAAATTGTTAGGAGTACGGACGAGGTCTTTTACAGGCTTTACAGTTTCTTTAGCAGTGGAGAAAATGGACGAAACATGAAGAGGGAGAAGAATTGTGTTGCACACAGTGCATGACTGAGTTAATAAGATGCTACACATTAGATCGTGCAGGGATCATGTTTGTGACCGATCTTATTAGAGACACGCTAACATCTCCGACACCGCGCAGAAATGCCATAGCACCAGAAATGGATGTAATCACTACATTAACATATTTGGCAACTGGAAAAATGCAACTATGCAGCAGCGATGATTTGGGTCTGTTACAGCACTTTCAAAATTTTATTGTGTCGCTGTTCATTTCCTATAAAATATGTTAAGTATGACAGCATGGTAAATAAAAAATAAAGAAGATATATACATTAGTGCTGTCAATCGATTTAAAAAAAATAACTAATTAATCGCACATTTTTCTGAAATTAATCGCGATTAATCCCACCTAACATTAAAATTTTTAAATATACTTTTATATAGCAATAATTTCACATTCAATCTTCAATTTAATGTACAAACAACATAAAGACAGTATATTTTTTAAATATTTGTTCAATGGCATCTTTTTTATGACTAAAGGTCAGTATCAATGATCCCAATACTACTGATTTCTCTATAAAATTGCCCCCATATTTAACAATTGACTATAGCCATTCAGCATTACAGTATAATTGAGAGCTATCAATTGTAACATTTATTAGACTTTTAAAAAAAATAACTTCTAATTTAAGTTAACTTAAATTAACTCAATCTTCACATAAACCCATTATAATAAATGTCATATTACTTGTGCACTTCAGCAGAAATACGGAAATTGAAATTGAAGTCATCAAACACTAAATTCTAAATTAAATAAAGATGAATCCTTAAATCTTCCTCTTTTTTTTCTTTGTCCTTTGATTAATAGACATCACAGCAGCTGGTCATTAGGTTATTTTGGCTGTTATTTCTTTAAGAGCTGCTGCTGCTGAACATGACACGGATCTGACATGCATCATATTTTCTCTCTACTCTTTTTACCATTTCTGACCCACTTCAGGTCTTAAAGTCTGTTAATGAGCTGACAAGTTGAATCGGGTGTGTTAGATGAGGGAGACAGTGCGGGCTGCTCCAGGACAGTTTTGAAAACCATTTCAGAGACATGTCCTTAAATGTGACTCATATAAAATATATTACATGCATGCACAGTTTCAGGTAGCTTTAATCGCCTTTTGGTAACTTCATTACTTAACTGACCACGTCATTGCATGTACGTAGTTTATTTTGCGCTTTGATATGAAATGATACGGGCTACATACCTTTGTGCATGCAGTTGAAGAGCGTCTGAAATGTCTCCCGTTTGATTTGATCGTAAAAACGTTATGCGACTGAATAAATACACTTCTTGTCAAGAGAAAAAATGACAGAAACAGCAGTTATAAGTGGGATGACCAACTTTGCGTTAATTGCGTTAAATATTTTTAACGCGTTAAACTGAAAAAATTAATCGCATGCGGTAACATGCTAATTTTGACACCACTAATATACATATAATGTGTGTGTGTGTGTGTGTGTGTGAGAGAGAGAGAGAGAGAGTACAGTAAAACAGGAAAAATTACGCCTGTAATTTCAAAGTGAAGGCTTAAAATAAACCATATTCTTAAAAGGGCTCTTTTATTTCCTTCTTGGACAACCAACCAATCACAGTCTTCAAAAGACTGTGTCATATAGCAACGGGGTCAGCCCCGCCTCCTCACTAAGATAAAAGTACAGTTATTGCAATTAATGGCAAAATGAATGTTTGGAAATGTAAACTGATATTTCCTACTGACACACTACAGCAAAATATAGAAATAACTGACAGCTGGTGAAAATACTAGTGTTCTAATAATTTTGGCCACCACTGTAAATCTGACTTTTATGACTAATATGCTTGTGGTTTCACCTTTTTTTCAGACCGAAGAGGCTGACACTGAAAGGATATAAACAATACTGGTTTACATTTAAGGACACGACCATCTCCTACTATAAGAGTAAAGAGGAGAGTTCTAAAGAGCCAATTCAACAAATGAACCTTAAAGGTGATCACACACTCATGGATGTTAAAATGTGTATATACATATCACACAGGTTCACAACAGCTTTTTCGTTAACACAGGTTGCGAGGTGGCCCCTGATGTGAGTGTTGCTGGGCAGAAGTTTTGTATCAGGTTGCTGATACCCGGGCCAGAGGGCATGAATGAGGTGTACTTGCGCTGTGAGCAAGTAAGTCTATGATTATATGTGTAGAACAGCTTAACTGACATCAGTATATGCAGTGGCCAATTTAGACCTAATGAGCCAATAACATGGCAGTAACACATCACATAAAAGCATTCAGACATTATAATCTATAATCTCATAATATAATCATTATAATGGGCGTTTACACGACACCATTTAAAAAAAAAAAAAGCATTTTATCTGTTCATTTACATAGTGGCATTTTGGGGGCATGAAACAGCAATTTTTTCAAAACAATACTGTTATTGTCTCCATTGTAAACTACGAAAACACAAATTTGTGAAAAGAGTGACATTATACCTGTTTGTCTTTCATGTTCATTCTATTGGAATGTGTATGTGTGTAGGCACGTAGTGTTTCTTTGCAATGTGACATCGCCAACTACTGGCCTGGCATGCATAACACAACATTTTAGTAGTTTTCACAGATCTATATGAACAGGGGTCATTTTGACAACATTGTTGTCTGTACATGAACCTCTAAAAACATGAAAAAGAACAATAAAGAAAAAAATTAAGTTTTTACTACAATCATTTTTGTGTAAACATACCCTAAGTGACTTTAAAGTTTATTCAAAGTTTTCTGAAGTGCTGTTTAAATATGTAAATGATGCATTATCTATATAAATATCCATTAATTTTCATACATTTCAAGAAAAGAAATGGATAGGGCCAGGTTCAACATTTATGTTTTATTTTGTTAACATATTAGAAGTAAAGGTTCAGAAATGTATCAGAAAATACATCAAAAATACTATGTAAACGAATCTTGGTATTTTCAATGTATTAAAGCTCTTGGGAAAGCCTTAGTAGATTCTAACGACCACTGGTGCCGATGGCTTTGTTAATTTCAATAAACAAACTGTTAGATCTTTCCAATATGCCAGGAATATCGGATGTAGTCTCTTTATCAGAGACATTTCTCAGCTGGAGATATGAGCATTTAATTTAGCGCACCATGGGAAATATGGAAATGGAAATTCTAAATAACATAATAAATGCTATGGAAGCAAATATAAGAAATTTGATTGGCTGACAGCACCACAGAAAATGTCCTTAGCACCCTTGTAGAACCAGGTCTGTACAGTGAGTAATACAGGTTCACCAAAAATGGACAGCAGTACGTTGTGGTCTATGTTACATAAAACTACAGAAAAACTCTGACTCTCTGTCTTATTTTAGGAACAACAGTACAGCCGATGGATGGCAGCATGTCGTTTGGCTTCGAAGGGCAAGACTTTAGCTGACAGCTCATTCTCTAGTGAGGTGCAGAGTATCCAGTCGTTCTTGGCCATGCAGAAAACCACACCTAGTAATAACACAGCTCAGACAGATGAAAGTATCAATACACACAGCCTCGTCTCTCCACGCTACCAGAAGAAGTACAAACCCAAGCAGGTACCACATTTAGAATGCATATTTGAACTGGTTAATTACTGCATTATTCATAACACTAATTCACAAAGTTACTTTGCAACTACATACAAACTAGCAGTCATTAGAATATTAGTGCCAAGACCTTAAAATAAAGTGTTACCAGTCTACTAATACCTACTCTAATTCGAGTTAGTAGACATGCAGTTGCAAAGTTACTTATAATTAGTAAAATGTCTAAAGTGGACTATCGAAATAAAGTGTAACCATTATATAACATGTAATCTTCAGTGCTTTTTGTTTCTCTTGAATTTAAGTTTGGTGTCTCTTTCCCTCTAATTGTTCAGCTCACACCGAGGATCCTGGAGGCCTATCAGAATGTTGCTCAGCTCTCATTAACAGATGCCATTCAGAAGTTCCTTCAGATCTGGCAGGCTCTGCCTGACTTTGGCCTCTCTTACATTGTAGTCAGGTGAGTTTAGTAAAATTTCTCTGTAGGCAGAGGCCTGTAGGGGTGTCATGCACCTATTTTTAAAGCTTTAAAGTTTAAAGCTTTATCTGTTGATTCTAAAGCTCATATTATATGTATACATTTGTATTAATTTAAAATAAACCCTTAATAATAATTAGTAAACTAAAATGGCTTGTGTAAAAGATAAAGTGTATAATAATTATATAAATTCTATAAAATAATTATAATAAATAATCATCACTAAAAGCCAGATTTTTATCTTTTAAAATGTTTTATTATGTAGTGACTTTTAATTTGGAACAAGGGAAACTGGGGGAGTGGCTTTATTGTGTCACATATGTGTCACTTTGCTCGAAGCTGTTTGGTCAAATGTCGGTTTGCAATCTCTAAACCAGAATATATCCTGCCCAGGAGCAGTTTAGCTGTGGACCATAAGTTACTATGGCAACGAACACCACTAAAATCCAAACCATTTTCACTGTGCCTAAAACCCATAGCTGGTGTGAACTAATTTGAAACTTACCTAGCTAGCCATCCAAACCGGCTTCATAGTATAGGCCCCAGTTCTGGCACTTCTTTGTCTTCTGGCACTACTTCTTCTTCTTCAACACTCTGAGTCTTGGTAGGGTAGTGATGTAATTTTATGCATGAGGTTCAGATCCTGATATTATATACATATATGACATTTTTACATTTATTTTTCACAATAATGAACCAAGAAAAATTGCAACAGAACTTGACTGCTAGTTATCATCATGCATTTTCATATACGGAAAACAGTGGAATTGACTGAAGTTAATCAATTTTTCACTATAAATTAAAGCAGTGTCTTCAGATCAAATTATATACTTTCAAATTACGGTCCGAAGCAAGAACATACGTCATTAATGCATTTACTGTTGCTATTCCAGAATATTATAAATATTTAAATACTGCAAAGATTCAATCTTCCACATATTTTGTAGTTTATAGGAATAAATTAATTTAAAACAAAAAACTAGATACTGCAAAGTTAAACTGTACCTTATCTCTGCATTTCATGTTGCATTTGGTGAATCAGAGGCTGTTCTAACAGATTCCCCAGTGGGCACTGAGTTCAGCTGATCTGCAGAAGTCATTTTCATAAAATCCTGACATTTATACAAACATTTATTACATATCTCATTAAATGCTAAATCTGGTTGTTTTCTGTTGATTTTGGATGTATCCCCCCAACCACCCGCACACAAAATTCCTTGGTTCTGCTCAAATCGCATAGGCTCAAATTTATTTTTATTTTTCTTGAAAGTTGCATTCAAAATCCGTTTTGCTGAAGGACCATGGGTAGGGTGGCACTTATTTTTGGACTTTTGAAATCTTTTGCTCTCACCCACCCAATCAACTCTCCTTCATGAGAAATGGAAACAAACTAAATTTTGCTGAGATTGGACAACGTGTGGGGTGTGCTCAACAAAGCTGAAATTCTGTCTTAATGACCATAATGCATTGGTGACCAGCATGTAATTAATAATTATACAAAACCATTAAAATGTTAGCAAACTGTGAATTAGGTTAAAAATGAGAACACAGAACAGTGTTTTTAGTCTTAAGCCCTATTCGGACGGGACTAGTTTTACAGGGGGTCGTTAGAGAAATGTGTGTTTCACAGACGTACTTGGTGATTTTAATCCTGTCCAATTCTGCCATGTCTGTGTTTTTCTCACACAACCTCTGTAATAATTCCAGAGCAAATTACCTACTGTTTTTCAGCAAACTCAGTGATCCTCTGAGAAAACTAATCCCGTCCGAATGCGATGTCTGTGATTGCCGGTGAGATTTTTTTTCACAATGCGTTTCCTTGTGTGTTTTGGCCAACGTGAATTACCGTAGACGCTCTTACCGCGCTCATGTTTGATATATTTGCCTCCCAGCAAGGAAAAAATAAGTAAATAAATAAAAACAATAATAAAATCAAGTCAGATCACGTAAACCATTCAGACTGGCTATTGTAAAATCTGCGTCAGGTAAAATTACTCACGTTCATTTCTGCACTCAATTACATAATGTTTTAATTACATATGCACCTTTATGAAAATTAAACACGGGTTTACTACAAATAAATAACTAAAGTAAAACTAAAGCAACCACACATTAACATGGTTTTGCTATACTTCACCATGGTATTTGTAGTAAAACTGTTATACTAATGGTAATCAATCCGAATGACACGCAATGCACGCATACAGAGCGCGTGACCTCTGAAACGCCCAGATGTACAAAACAGACCCTCCCACCTCTGAAATAAACACGGAGATGTTAGTCCCGTCCGAATTGGTACATGAAAATCGCAGACGTCAGGTGATAAGAATCGAAACTCAAACGTAGTTTAGAAAACTAGTCCCGTCCGAATAGGGCATTACAATGTTAAATTATATTGGCAGCGATAGCCTTGTGGGCAGCGCACTGACATGTGGTGCTGCTGCACTTCAGGCATCCTGAGTCCCAGCTCGTGGACCTTTCCCAATCTTGCCCCCTCTCTGTCCCACTTTGCTTCATGTCCACTTACTGTCCTATTGAAATAATGTCAAAATAAAATATTTTTTAAAAAAGTTCAATTATAATGCTGTTGATATATTGTGATCTGCTCTGGATTGTGATGTCAATCCAACGTGCTTTAGCAGCAGAAACTGGATACAGAGTTTGGTGCTCTCTGACAATCAAACATAATGAACTGCATTTGTTCTTCAGTCTTTGAGAGAAGTCCGTTGTACTCTTGGATATACCTCTTTCTTGCATTTGAATTGTTACAGGATCTTCATTTAGGAAGAATAACAAAGACATTGCTAGTGTTCTGCCATTGTCATGACATGTTGCCAAGTATAGTAACCCATGCTCAGAATTTCTGCTCTGCATTTAACCCATCCAAGTGCACATATACAGTAGTGAATAGTGAACACTGCTCACACACACTGTGAACATACACCTGGAGTAGTGGGCAGCCATTTGCTCCAGTGCCAACTGAAGCAACTGGGGGTTAGATGCCTTGATCCTCAGTCATGGTTACTAAATGTGAAAGAGTGCTGTACATTCACTTCCCCACCTTAGTAAGCAAAGTAATTTGACATTATTCAAAGCAAGGACAAAACGTTATGCTAGTTCTACCATTCCTTTTGGTATTAGATTGCAAGTACATGCCAATTTATTCTACTAACCCTAACCCTAAATTAACAGTCTACCGGTAACACTTAAGATTAAGGAACACATTCACAATTAACTAAGAGTTTTCCCCTCAACAAACTCCTAATTTGGACCTTAAAATCAAGTGTTACCAGTCTACTAATACCTACTCAAATTAGAGTTAGTAGACATGCAGTTACAAAGTTACTTATAATTAGAAGAAGGTCTAAAGTGGACTATCGAAATAAAGTGTAACTATTATGGAACATGTAATCTTCAGTGCTTTTTGTTCCACTTGAACTTAAGTTTGGTCTCTCTTTCCATCTAATTGTTCAGTTTCATTATTATTCAAATCAAGGACAAAACATTGTGCTAGCTCTACCATTCCATGAATGCTTAGAATCCTTTTTACAGTTGCAATTGTATGTTTCATAACTTTTTATTTTTATTATATGCATGTGTGAATGGATGTACATTTTGTTTATGTATGGACAGACGTATATGTATATATGTGCATATGTATATCTTTTATTTTTTGGAGTAGTATTATTGAATATGTTTTGAAAATGTAGTTTTTATATTTCTCAGGTATTTTTGTATTTTGTTTTGTTTTCTTACAATTTTATCTTTCAATGTACTTTCTGCTATCATTCAATCTCAGTATTGCTAAGCAGAAAAGTAAGAAATCTTCAAACTTCACCTACAATTCCTGCCGGTACTGAGACTTGAACCCATAACCTTCGGGTAACATGTCTGACCCTCTAACCATTTGGCCACAACTGCCCCTCATCGCTGATAACAGAAACAGTCAAAATTTAATCAGTGAACAAAAACTAATATCATCAATGAGTTCTTGAAATACCAGTTGATAAAAAGATATATGGATGTTATTTTGCATACATTACATATTTCTAGTGGAGAAACAAATGAGGGGGTGAGAGGTTAACATTTCCAATAAAAAAATAATAATAAAATAAAATAAAAATACGACCCAATAAGGGCCACACTAATCATGGGCGTAACACTAGGGTACAAAGTAACCAAAATAGCCCAACATCCAGCTACTAATGAGACATTGACGAGAATGGACAGAAAACAACTGAAACATAAGGTTATATATACAAGGGGAGAAACAAGGAACTATATGAGACACTGACAATAACATGGGTATCCATAACAAGAAATGAACAGCGGGAGAAACCAAGGCAACAAAGGAAACAGAAACAAATAACAAATTACTCACCAAATGATGTACTATACACTATGCACTTATACACTGTCTGTGTACTTTTTATACTTATATATTCAACTGTGTATTGCATACATTTTTAAAGGTTATTTTGTCATGCATCTTCAAGTGTGATAGCCTCCTTGCAACAGTTGAGTGTATGAAGTGTCCAACATTCCATACATTATCCTGGTATTTAAAGTGCAATTTTTCCTTTTGGAATTTTCAGTGTGAACTGAAAATTCTGTATGACATAATTTAACCAAAATAATTTCACATTATAAGTGACATCATAAAAAAACATTTTCATTGTCCACATAAGGTTTAAGGGTTGCCGTAAGGATGAGGTGCTCGGCATTGCCAATAATCGTTTAATCCGCATTGACCTGAGTGTTGGAGATGTTGTGAAAACCTGGAGATACAACACCATGAGGCAATGGAATGTCAACTGGGACATCAAACAGGTAATCCGAATTCATATATTTATGTACCAATGAGATTTGTCAGTTTTTCCAAGCTCTCACATTAATATAAATATCATGGTGTAAAATAATACATTCCTGCCATATCTGTACCAGGTTGCCATTGAGTTTGATGGCAATGTGAACATCGCCTTCAGCTGCGTGACAGCAGATTGTAAGATTGTCCACGAGTACATCGGTGGCTACATCTTCATGTCCACTCGAAGTCGGGAGCAGAGTGACACCCTGAATGAAGAGCTGTTTCACAAACTGACAGGTGGCCATGAAGCTCTATGAGGAAAAAAAAAAAGTCTGTGTTCCTATGGACTGAAGATAAGATCTGACCAAAAAAATAAAAATACACATGCAGATATGGCCATTCATAACTATTTCCCTTAAAAAACACTATTGTGTCTTGACACGTTTGTGAGACCTGAGGTGTTTCATTTTGTGATGTTTCTCTGTCTTTGTTTTAATTGGCTTTGAACATTCTTATTGTAGGTTATTTTCAAGCATTTGGGTTGCTGCATTAATATATGTATGAAAGTCCACTGCGTTAAATACAGCGTTGCGAGGCGACGTTACAATGTGTGACTTGCAGCTCAAGTGTTAAAAAGGGTACATTGTGGTGACATAATTTGGAGCAGGAAACCACAGTGCAAGTTTCACAAGCATTGCGTATAGCAGAGTGTATAAAAGAGCATCCTGTGCACTAAAATGAATTCTGAATTCATTTTAGTGCACAGGATGCTCGTTTACTCTTAAATTGCAATTATAAACTCCATATACGTACATCTACTCAGAAGTTGTTTTTTTAGATGTGAGACTAATTCCAATACATCTCCTAAAAACATGAAATATACTTTTATTTTCCTGTCTCCTGTTAACAACATCATACCATTATATACACAGTGGTAAGAAAAAGTTTGTGAACCTCTTGGAATTAACTAGCTTTCTCCAGTAATTTGCCATAAAATGTGATCTGATCCTCATCTAAGTCACAACAATAGACAAACACAGTGTGCTTATGCTGATAACACACAAAACATTCTAATTTCTTGTGTCTTTATGGAACACAACCATTAAACATTCAGAGTGCTGGAGGAAAATGTAAGTGAACCCTTGTTAATAGTTGGTCAAATCCCCTTTTGCAGCAATGACTTCAAGCAAGCACTTTTGGTAGCTCTGGATCAGATCTGCACAATGTTCAGGATGAATTTTTGACCATTAGTCTTTACAAAACCGCTTCAGCTCAGACATCTGTAGGATGTCTGGTGTGAACAACTATCTTAAGGTTATTCCACGGCATCTCTACACACAAAAAAATATTTAGGCCCAATTCTTATGATTTATGTATTTCAATTTCCATCCATTTTGATTACATATTTTTAACTTAAACTAATAAACTTTATGTGATGCAAATTTGCCAACCTTATATAAATGAAAGTAAGTAATAAGATTTATGTAATAGTACCAATGAATCCAATTTGTTTTAAATGCATAAGAAACATGTATATGTATGATTAGGTAATAAACCCAATGTACTTAAAATGCATCACATTTACATAATTGTTTATCAATTAACCCAATGTATTTCATATATTTAATCATACCCCACCCAATCACTACAGCACACAAAAAACAACAGCAAGACCACCCTGTTACATTATATCAATTTATTAATGCTTCAAATCACTTGGCTATATGAGCTAGCAAGACATACTACATAGTGTTCATACACTTGTGTGCTACAACAAAAAACAAAAAAGTGCCTTCATATTTACATGCACAATAAGGTTAAACACTATTTTCAAACATTTTGCCACAATCGACCATACTGCAGAAATAAATGCAAAAAAAACAACAGCAAATTTAACAGAAAAAAATAAAGTGCAGAAATGCTGAGCTTAACTCTACTGAATTGCTTGAGGATGTGCTGGAGTCGACTTTACAGAGTGGCTAGACAGAAACTATCTTCAGAAATGCTGCATTTGCAGCGCACACTTCTTATCAGAAAAGGTTAAACAAAGTATTGTCTTTTGTTGTTATGGATTATGGTTTGTGTTACGTGTCTAAAGATTTCTTATGCATCTCACAACTATGAAATAATGTCTGTGTGCATGTGTGTAAAACAACAAACTGACGATGTATATGCTTAATCATCTGTAATTGTTGTGATTGATAGTGGCTGGACTTTCTAAGAACTTAGTAAGAAAGAATAATCAAATACAGAAAGTTCAAAATTAATTTCTGGAATGTTTATTTCCAGAAACTATTCACATCTTCCTTTAAATGTACTGTATGTAAAGTATTGTAAACTTAACTTACATAATTTACAGGATGTATATACTTTAAAATAACTATTTGGCCATGATACATACATCTTCAAATAATATATCCATCACATTGAATGTTTAACTTACTTTTTGTATTTTGGCCCAGTTCACTCTCACATAACGTTAGCTGTAAAAATAGCCTGCTGAAGTTGAAATATACATCTTCATGACTAGATAGACACAGGTGAGTTTCTCTTTACTACTCGTTAGGTTTCTCTAACGTTATATGCGACTCGAGTCACTCAATCGGAGGTAATCCTGTCAGATCGTCCATCCATGAGCATAGGGTCGGCCAATCTGATTTTGTCCGTTAAAGTTAACTTATTTAAATAATAATGGTCCTAAACAGTGAGTGACCTTAAATATGCAGGTAAAATCGGATTTTCTCCAGCCATTGTTAAAAAAACAAGGTAAACAAACTTCATAGCTAGCGTTAGTGAAGCGGTCAGTGGAATCTTTCTGCCTCCAGCTAAGCCCCGCCCACAGAAAAACGTCACATTGTTTACTAACAGAAAAAAGGTCTATAGGGATTAGGTCAGGACTCTCTGGTGGACAATTTTTCACAGTTTGAGCCTGATTAATCTTGACATTGTTATCCTGGAAAATAGACATGGGTACCACTTCCAACTTGGTTGTTTGAGAAATAGAAGGCTATACACTGCATCAGTTAGGGCTAAAAGAATTGTTGCCAAACACACAACATGCCAGAAACATATGAATCACTTCAAGTAATGAGTCAATCCTTAAATATCAAGTTTTTACTCATTTAAATCCAGGCAGCGACCTTTTTTAACCTGGCAGTATAAAATAAGAATTAAATGTATAGCCAATTATTTTGAACTATACAACCTTAAGGAGAAGATAATTCTGATGGAACTGGACACAGCCAAGCTTAAAAACATGAGCACTGGTGTTGTTCCAGGATGGTCAAGTGGCTTGATATCACTTGTACTGCATTTAAAAAAAAAAAAAAAAAAATTTAACTTTGAGTACATTTTACAAGAAAACACCATTTCAGTATTTTACTTCAAAATGTCATATTTTTTCCAATGTATTAATCGATCTTTCTTTGTAATTATTTGTACTTAAACTTTACTCTGCATTGCCATTTGTAACAGCTGCAAATGTGCTATTATTTCTCAAATGAACTAGAGAGAAATAACTAGAGAACAAGCTTGTTAAGAAAATTGTTTTGAATTCGATGTACTTAAATCTTTAAGTTGACTGAACTTGTAAAACAGTTACCAATACTCAAGTTTTCATACTAACTTCTAGTTACCTCTACTAAGAGATAATGAGTTTTATCAAATCAAAAATGAGCTAATTTGCTGCATACTACACACACATGGGCAAAGCGAGACTGTGATGCCAATAAGAAAATTAACATAACTATCAATGTAAATATATCCATAAGACATATATAATGTAAAAAGAGCATGTTGACAAACACTTACCACATATTCTGAGTGTCTCCGTGTCTTCATTGAGGTAGATACTTGGGCTCCTCGGGATGTAATTGCAGTTGATTTTAGTCTTCATTCTCAAACATGCAGAACAACAAGATCCCAAAAACACAACATTAGTCATTGACTTACTCAGACAAAGCTAAAGCGGAGTTAAAAATCTCACTCAACTAATGCTGCAACTATACAATAAACCCTGTCAATTGGTACATTGGTATAAAGTGGTTTGTAAATAAACATTTAAAATTACATGCAAGGCTGTTTCTATATTATTATTATTTTTTTAAATAATAAATTTCTAATGATATGATTTTTCTTGTCCAGTTTGCTGAAATACAAACATTTAAACAGTGGATGTCATTACTTGTTTTTTTTTAAAGACTAATTTATTCAAAATTACATTACATATTGAAGAACAGGTTAAGTAAAAAATATAATGAATGTCATCTAGTGCATATATTTAACAAAATTATCCTAGTTTTCTAGTTAAGTAACAAGTTTATAGTTTATACTCTGTGACGGGAGGAGCCAACGACAGACACAGTGGGTGTGGCGTCAGGCCTCGGAGAGGCTTTTATTAAACAAAAGTGATAAATAAAAGTGTCCAGGGAAAGAAGTGTCCAACAAAACGGGGGGATCTGGTGTCCTCGTTGTGCTGCGGGGCTCGTGAAGGAGGGCAGTGTTCGAAGGGGAAGGGTCCAGGGAAGGGGCGGAGTCCGGTGGCCGCACGCGCTCCCGCTCTGGTCCGGTTACGAGGGGCGGCGGCTTCTTCTGAGCGGTGGCTTTTCCTCTTCTTCCTCGGCCTTTGGCAGGACTTGAACGGCCCGGCATCCGTAATACGGGTGCGGCTTTCTCCCGGACCGCGGGTTCTGCAGCTCACATCTCCGGTGGTGCGACATCCCTCAACGCACCCTTCCTGGACCCACGAGGACACCAGCGTGCATGCACGGGGGAAGAGACCGGTCTCTCGAGGAGAGGCGCGCTCGGCATTTAACGGCGGCGGTGATGAGGCTTCATTCAGTCCAGCTGTGCCTCATCACACGCCGCCAGCCCGCGTTGATCCCATGGCCCCTCCTCTCATCCACCCACTCCAGTCGGGAGCCTGGTGAAGGGCGGCGAATAAGGGACGGGGTGGTGATGATGATGATGAGGGGGAGGGCCACCGATCCGTCACAACTCACTCACAAATGGCTTTTCTGTGACATTGTTTACAAGCCGTTTCTTTGACGTCTTGAAACTCTGAGCGATTACATGAGATGTGATTCATTCCGGTAGGATGTTCTGTTTCTTTCAACACCTTCTGATGATCGTTCATGTTTATTTGCTGTGGTGACTAGAAGTAAGAGGAAGAGATGATCAGTTCATGTGAGTTCTGCACTGCTGCTTGTACTGAGGCGCTAAAATGATCTTTCACATTACATTTAACACCAAAACTGTATTTACAGTTTAACTTTAGTGATACCATTGACAGAATCTGAAATTTGACACTTTGTTTCATATCACAAGTAACACAACTTACTGCAATTTATTGTGTTTCATTAAGTTTCATTTAAGTTAACACATCAAGTGAAAACAGCATCTATCGATTCTTAGGATTGAGAAACGATGAGAAACTATTCAAATCGAAAAACAGATTTCAACCCAGTCCTAATTAGTACCATTATCTAGCTAGTGAAATAAACTATAGTATATTAGTGTAATACGATATCAACCGCACTAATAATGTATATACTATATACAATTAAATTGTCAAATAATATACACTGAGTACAGAAAATATATCTTACCTTGCAAATAGATTATAATCCAGGCAGCTCCAATGCAAAATGATGAGGAGATTCAGAAGAACTTCTGGCGCTGATTTTTTTTTATTTGCACGTGCCAAAGCCTTCTTTCCAGTTTTATGGCGGTTGGCATCCAGCTTTTTGGTGCATTACCGCCCCCTCTGCTCCGGAGTGTGGATCAGATAATAGTCAAAGTCAAGTCAAAGTCAAAGTCAGTTTTATTGTCAATTCTGCCACATGTACCGTACATACATACAGAGAACTGAAATTTCGTTACTCTCTTACTCCCTGGTGCATACAGATAACACTAAGTACTAACAGTAGAACGCAAAAATACAGATAAGTACAAATCAAATATATATATATATATATATATATATATATATATATATATATATATATATATATATACACACACACACACACACATATACACATATACACAAAATGCAATTATTACAAATAAGGACATGTAGAATAAAAATGAAAATAAAATATGAAATGGATAAAGTGGCATAAGGCACATGGTGAATAGAGTGCAAAACCAGTGAGACAGACAAACAAACACACAGTGCAGACTATAAATGGTAGTGCAAAGAGCTTATTGAGACTATTTTTTAAAGTGACGAAGAGCATTCTTTTTCAGACTGACAGAAGAGGTAGCTGAATGAGGTCAGTCCAATGCTTGTACAAAGTGACTGGTGCTGATCACAGTGTGTGTGTGTGGATGTGGGTGGTGGTGGGGGGTAAGAGAGGGAGGGGGCAAGGACGGGAGGGAGTTCAGCTTCCTGACAGCCTGATGGATGAAGCTGTCTTTCAGTCTGTTGGTCCTGGCCTGGAGACTCCGCAGTCTCCTCCCTGATGGTAGCAGACTGAAGAAGTAGTGTGTCGGGTGTGTGGGATCGCCTGCAATGCAGAGAGCTTTGAGGGTGAGACGGGTGCTGTAGATGTCCTGGAGGGAGGGGAGAGAGACACCAACGATCTTCTCAGCTGCTCTCACTATCCGTTGAAGGGACTTGCGGCAGGACGCGTTGCAGGCACCATACCACACAGTGATGCAGCTAGTCAGGATGCTCTCGATGGTGCCTCTGTAGAAGGTGCACATGATGGGGGCCGGGGCTCTGGCTCTTCTGAGTTTACGGAGGAAGTAGAGACGTTGTTGTGCTTTCTTGGCCAGTGCTGCAGTGTTGTTGGTCCAGGAGAGATCCTCTGTGATGTGTACACCCAGGAACTTGGTGCTGCTCTCATGCAGAGAGTGCATTCTCCTGAAGTCAACAACAATCTCCTTCGTCTTCTCCACATTCAGAGAGAGATTGTTGTCACTGCACCACCCGGCCAGGCGGCTCACCTCGCTCCTGTAATTTGTCTCATCTCTGTTGCTAATGAGACCCACCACAGTCGTGTCATCCGCAAACTTAATGAAGAGGTTGGAGTTGTGCGACGGTGTGCAGTCGTGGGTCAGCAGAGTGAAGAGGAGGGGGCTCAGCACACATCCTTGGGGGGCTCCTGTGTTCAGTGTGATGGTGTTGGATGTGTTACTGCCGACCCGTACTGCCTGAGGTCTCCCGGTCAGAAAGTCCAACAGCCAGTTGCACAGCGACGTGCTGAGCCCCAGCTGGGCCAATTTATGAATGAGCTGATTTGGGATGATAGTGTTGAATGCTGAACTGAAGTCTATGAACAGCAATCTGACATACGTATCTTTTTTGTCCAGATGTGTGAGTGCTGGGTGGAGGGCAGTGGCGATGGCATCATCGGTCGAGCGGTTGGGCCTATATGCAAACTGGAATGGGTCCAGGGAGGGGGGGAGGACAGACTTGATGTGTTGCATGACTAGCCGTTCAAAGCACTTCATGAGAATGGGAGTGAGTGCTACTGGACGGTAGTCATTGAAACAGGATGGAGATGACTTCTTCGGGACTGGAATGATGGTGGTAGCTTTGAAGCATGTGGGGACAACAGCCTGACTCAGCGAGATGTTGAAAATGTCTGTGAAGACATCAGTGAGTTCCACTGCACAGTCTCTCAGTACACGCCCAGGAATGTTGTCAGGACCCGGAGCTTTGCGTGCATTGATCCTGCTGAGGGATCTCCTCACGCTGTCTGGGGACAGCGTCATCACCTGGTCGCCGGGAGGAGGTGGAGTCCTCTGTGCAGTGGTGCTGTTTTGTGCCTCAAAGCGAGCAAAGAAAGCATTCAGCTCGTTCAGCAGTGGGATGGTGCTGTCACAGGTCCGTGGTGGGGGCTTGTAGTCCGTAATGGTCTGAATCCCCTGCCACAGGCTCCGAGTGTCCCTGCTGTCGCTGAAGCGATGAGCTATCCTCCTGGAGTACTGTCTTTGGCCTCTCTGATGCCGCGGGATAGGTTGGCCCGGACAGTGATAGTCTTTGTGACCGTTACTTCATCAATGCACTTGGTGATGTAGGCAGTGACAGTCTCCGAGTACTCTTGAAGATCTGTAGTATTGTTGTTTGTGGCAGCCTGCTTAAACATATCCCAGGGATAGGTTATAAGATAGTCTATTCCCTTACATGACACTCACTTAATCCCCTCACATAAACACACATACACACCCTCACATCACACTTTAATTATCCATTTAAACCCTGTTGAAAATTCCTGCCTCCCTTAAAAATGAGATCAATATTCTATTCTGTGTCCTATTTACAGTACTTAGTAACCTTTTTAATGTGAACCCCTGCACTCCAATCTCCCTCAGCTTATACTTCATTACCTGCCTCTGTGTTTCATATTTCTTACAAGTCATGATTATGTGCTCCACTGTCTCCTCTTCTCGGCATCCCGCTGAAATGATACAGAAGCAGGAACTGCCAGACTATAGACTAAAATCTTGAAGGTTGTTCTTAGCAGGGCTAGAACCCATATCTCCTGGTCACAGAGCTGGTGTTCTTCTTGAGTGAGCTAAACCAAAGTTGAGGATTTTGAGACCCAAGTGCAGAGGAATAACAAGTGGGAGACGAGAGGTATAAACTTCAAGTGGCTTTACTTGTAGAAGATACAAAAACAATGAACAAAGTACAAACAAAACCAGCAGCAAAGCTTCCAATAGTTACAAAAAGGGAAAACAAAACAAGCACAATAGCTTACAAAAGACTCACAGTATGCAACAGGTAGGTAGGCTCAAGATTGAACAAAAAACAATGGCTAAAGGCAAACTTAAATAGAGCCCTACACAGGTGAGTATCATCAACAATAATTGCTAGGTACAACAGAGTTCTTGCCAATGGTTGCCCCCTGGCAACTGGGAGGAAGATTGCAGGCAACAGACATCCTGCGCCCCCTTGTGGCTGGGAGCAATACTGCTCGTCATGGCAGGAGTATGACCCCTAGTGGTTGGAGGATGTATTGCTGGCTAAAGTCTTACACCCTCACGTCTGGTGCTTCCCTATCATCTTTAGTGTTTTGTTCAGGGAACTGTGTCCCAACCTTAACCTCGTCATCACTACCTCTTCTCTCCTATTCCCGATTCCCACCCTATCCTCTTTAACATTTCTCTGTATTTGGTATAAGTGCCTCCCTTTCTCCTCTCTATCCCACCTCTCTTGCCACCTTTTATTGATTTTCTCCCAAATTATGCATTTTACCTCTGCTTTACTTACATTTACCTGCACTTCTACCTTCTCTTTTGTTAGCGCCCTTTTAGCCAGCCTATCTGCCAACTCATTACCAGTAATGCCAACATGTGCTGGGACCCACATAAATTTAACCTGACATCCCTTATGACTTATTCTTGTGTTTAATTGAAACACTTCATACAAGATATCTTGCCGAGCTTTAGAATGTAATGACCTTAAACTTACCAAGGCTGATAAAGAATCAGAGCATATCAAAACCTTTCCCTGCCCTACCTTTTCCACCCATTGCAAAGCAATTAAAATTGGCATCATCTCTACTGTATATACCCCTAATTTATTAGACGTTCTTTTACTAATTTCTACTTCTTTCCCTGGAATTGCCACCCCAAACCCTGTTTCTTCTGTCTCTGTTTTTTTTAGCACCGTCTGTATAAATCTGTATAAATTCAATATAGTTACCTCCTACTCGATTGTTAAATATGCTTTTCAAATTAACTTCTTCCTTTGCTTTCCTTTTCTCCTCAAGCACAAACCAGTCTACCTCAGGCCATATCATCTTCCAAGGGGCAATCTCTGGAAAAACTGCCGTAGGGCTTATTCGCAGATTAAACACTTCTAACTCCTTTGCTACATTGTTTCCAATTCGACCAAAGTTTTCCTTTAAATTTCTTCCATTCTCCCAGCAATCCTGCAATACTGCTTTTGTGGGATGAGAGTCACTATGTCCCTGCAATCCAGCCCAGTAATTAGCCACCAATTGATTCCTTCTTAATTCCAGTGGCAATTCTCCCATTTCCACTTGTATGGCAGGTACTGAAGACGTTTTAAAAGCACCACAGCAAATTCTTAAAGCTTGATTCTGAATAACCTCCAACCTCTTTAATAGAGACTTAGCTGCGGACCCAACCACTATACTACCATAATCCAACCCTGATCTTATCAGAGCCACATATATACTTTTAAGAGATGAACGACTGGCACCCCACTCTCTTCCTGTCAAACATCTCATCACATTAATTACCTTTTTGCACTTGTCTTCCATTTTCTTTATATGTTCTGCAAATGTCAACCTTGCATCCAAAGTCACTCCCAAAAACTTAATGAAACCTACCCTCTCTAACTCTCTCCCATACATCATTAGCCTCATTTCTTCCTGAATTCTCTTCCTGGTAAAAAAAGACTGTAGACTGAGTCTTTTCTATTGAGAACCTAAACCCCCAGTCATAGCCCCATTCTACCACTTTATCAATTGCATTCTGAACCTTCCTAATTGTGTACTCTATATTCCTTCCTCTTTTCCACACTGCCCCATCATCTGCAAACAATGATGTTCCAATGTCTTCTGAAACATTTACAAAGACATCATTTATCATAATAATAAATAACAATGGACTTATCACACTTCCCTGAGGTGTCCCATTCCCAACCTCATACTGGCTTGATATTTCTGCCCCAATTCTCACTTGGATTTTCCTACCGAACAGAAAATCTTTTATCCAGTTAAACAATTTCCCTCCTATCCCTATTTTATCCAGCTTAATTAGTAACCCCTCCTTCCACATCATATCATAGGCCTTTTCAATATCAAAGAACACTGCAACTATGGTCTCTTTATTTACTTGTGCCCTTCTTATTTCAGTTTCTAATCTTACTACTGAATCCATTGTATTCCTTCCCTTCCTAAAACCACTCTGACAACTTGCCAGTAATCCTCTCTTTTCCATTTCATATGACAATCTCTCTGTTATCATTCTCTCCATTATCTTACACAAGTTTGATGCAAGGGCAATTGGCCTATAACTTGTGGGTTTACTTGGCTCTTTGCCAGGTTTCCTAATCGGAATTACTACTGCTTCTTTCCATGCAACTGGCAGTTTTCCCTCCTTCCAAACTTTGTTAAATACCTCAAGCAGTTTTAACAGTGACCCTTCCCTGAGGTGTTTTAGCATTACATAACACACCTGATCCTTCCCTGGAGAAGTAGGCTTTGCTCTTTTAATCGCTCTAACCAATTCCGCCAAAGAAAAAGGCTCATCAATGATACTACCAGTCTCTTCCTTCCAATTTAAAGCATGCATATTTTGATTCAAAGTTACTGACCTTCTCCTTCTCTCTTCAAACAACCCTTTAACGGATTTGAATTATAGAAGTGTATTAGTGTGTTATGTGTACGCCAGGATAAAGAGATGGGTCTTTAATCTAGATTTGAACTGACAGAGTGTGTCTGCCTCCCGAACAGTGATAGGTAGATTGTTCCAGAGTTTGGGTGCTAAATAGGAATAGGATCTGCCGCCCGCAGTCGATTTTGATATTCTAGGCATTATCAAACGGCCAGAGTTTTGAGAACACAGCGGACGTGGAGGACTATAATGCGATAAGAGCTCGCTCAAGTACTGAGGAGCTAAACCATTCAGGGCTTTATAAGTAATTAACAAGATTTTAAAATCTATCCGATGTTTGATAGGGAGCCAATGTAGTGTTGACAGAACCGGGCTAATATGGTCATATTTCCTGGTTCTATGACCATATTAGCCCGGTTCTGTCAACACTGCCTTGTGACACTCTTCATTCCACCAAGGCACCAGTCTTCGGTTACCTCTATTTTTCCCTTTAGGAATAGCTTCTTCAGCTGCCATTATAATTGCTGAAGTAACTTAGCTATTTACCTCCTCTATATTTTCAGATGTATCAATCCTAGTCATTATTTCTTCACTCATCTTCTTGAATTGATCCCAGTCTGCTTTTTCAAATATCCACTTTGGGATCCTTTCTTCTACAATTATTTCTTGTCTCCCACAAACTGTGCATATTACTGGGTAGTGATCACTACCCATTGTAGTTGTTGCCCAGACCTCCCATCTACTACTTCCAGCCAGAGTATTAGACACTAAAGTTACATCTAATGCAGATTCCATTCCTGATACTAAATTTATCCTAGTTCCACTTCCATCATTCAGACTGACCAATTCTCTTTCATCCATCAATTCTTCAATAATCTTACCATTTGCATCTGTTTGTACACCCCACATAGGGCTATGAGCATTAAAATCTGCGCACCAGATTACTTTTTGTCTATCCTGACCTTGAATACTTAGTAAGTTATCAATCAACAACCTTTTACATGGATTATAGTAGTTAATGACACTTATCCCCTCCCCTCTTTCCCACACCTCCACCACTATGTATTCCTGATCACCTCCCATTACTATCAACCTATATGGCAATCCCAGCTTGATAAATGTGGCACCCCCCCTCCTCCTCCATCACTCTTTCCTTATCACAGTATACCCATGTATTACAAAATCAACATTTGGTTTCAGCCATGTTTCCTGAATACATATCACATCTGGTTTCTCTTCTAATTCATTTATGAAATGCTTAAATTTTTAACCATTAGCCATTAAGCTTCTAGCATTCCATTGTTAAAGAATTACCATTAAAATTATTAACCAACCCATGGTGCTTCTTGGCTTGACTGAGTAGTGAGGTTTTCTCTCACTTCTTCCCATGTCAGTCCTACCAGTCCTAAGTGATTAACTGCAACTTTAACTATCAACTGAATTTTTTCATTTTTAGATTTAATCACCCCTGCTATGAATGTAACTAAATCTCTTTTTCCCACATATATTCTGTCATTGGTTCTCTGATGTTGTTCTCGTGTTTCCATACCTTCTAGCTCTCTTATTGCATCTCCCCTCTCTTTTGACACTCTTACAGCTTCAGCATAGGATATCCTTCTCTCCACTATTATCTTTTGAATATTAGTCTCCCATCTCATAATTTCACACCCTCCATATGCCACATTGTGGGCACCTCCACAACTGCAACATTTTGGTGGAACCCCTGTACCACACTTCCCATATTCATGGTCCCCTCCGCATCTAGCACACCTTCTCTGCCTATTACAATTCTTTGCAGTGTGCCCAAATCTCTGGCATTTAAAGCATCTCATTGGTTTTGGTACAAACATCCTTACTGGATAACTCATAAAACCCAAGAATACCCTCTTTGGAACGTTTTCTCCTTCAAATTCTACTGACACCATTTCACTGTCTCTCATCACTCCTTCCTTAGCTGATTTCAATCTTTGTACATTAAGTACTTTCCCTCCTTTTATATTCCTTTTTAATTCTTCCATACTAACAGTTATTGGAACCCCCATTATCACTCCAGTACTTCCACCTCCCATCCGAGCTCCCACCTTTCCTGTGTTTTCCACCTTGCATTTTCCTACCTCTTTAACTTTTAGCGCTTTTTCCATTTGCACTGCATCAGCACATCTCACCAATAAATTGCCATCAATTAGAACCTTTGCATATTCTATATCCCCGATCTTGTTAGCCAGAGTTGTTGTTAGCACCATTGGATTAACTTTCTTCATGCTTCCCTGGTTCTTCTCATTAAATCTTATTACGACTACAAATTTTTCCTCCCTTTTTTTTTGGACCGTAATTTGCCCATTTTATTCACATTCCGTGCCCTCATCTTGCTCATTTCTGACTCTTTTATTCCCTTCGGCTCTTTTATCATTTGTCCGTCTCCTACTTTCTCCCCATTCTTCATCCTCCCCTTCATTATCATCCATATTATTCCAGCCACCTACCTCTGATCCATTCACGGAGCAGTCATGCTCTACCGCCTTCCTAGAAATATTTTGCGTTTTAGATGTTCAAAACAAACTGCCAGAAATCAAACAGCCCGCCACTTCCCGGAAGTCAAAACCGACGACCCCGCACGTGCCAAAGCCACTTTAGGCACGTCATTATGCAGTACCATCACCTACCGACTGAAGGATGGTAAACGATTCCATTTGTATGTAAACCAATCGCATGCAGTTTAACTAATTGGATCTGAATTGTTTCAGAGCCAGCTTTATTTAAACCCTATTCATCATTTTTAACTGATTAAATCTAATAGTTTTGACAGTTAATGGATTTATATTGATTCTAAGTAATCGGAGTACATAAATAAAAAATGAAATAAAAAAAAAAAAACTATTATTTAAATAAAATCAAATAGATGCAAATACTTCATAAAAAATTGTGCCAAGAATAATTTTTTTGAGTGTAAGTTCTGGGCTCCGACTGGACAACTGCAAAAGGTGCATTTTCTTTTTCTGAAGCCAGTCTGTGGTGGATTTACTTCAATGCCTAGGGTATTTTTTTCTGCTGCATTACCCAACTTTATGCTTCTTACAAACAGCAATCTTTAAAGTCCATGTAAAGTCAATATTAAATGTGTGTTTTGAGTTTGTCACACCACAGACAAATGTGTTATTAACCACCTAGCCAAATTTGAATTAAAAAAAAAAAGAAAAAAACCCAAGGAAATAAAATAAGGTATCAAAATCTTGAAAAAATAAGCAGTATTCTCTGCTCTCAAACACTGGGGGTGTGTCCACTGGCGGCACTGAAAACACGCCCACTCGCGGGAAAGTCTTCCTCTAGCAGCTTATTTAATAAGGAGACTGAGCTGTTTTGTAAATGATCACAACCAGGTATTATGCATTTACATGACAAAGGCATAGCTAGCTAGCAAACTGTAGTAACTAATAGGGCTGGGACAATAAATCGTTGCAGAATTGATTCCTGGATCGATTCTGATATTTTCCCGAATGCATCGCGATTCCTCTGGAATCGATTCTGAGCTTAGATTTTAACAGCAGATGGCACTGCATGCCTTAGAAACAGCCGTACTCTGCTTGTTTCTAAATCCTTACACACACTTTAACCTAAAATAATCATTCATAAAATTCGAAAAGTTTGAAGCAATTTACAAGGGTGTGTAACACAGTGGGCTGTGTTTACATTAATCTCTTAATGTTACATTACATTATTACATTAATGATCTGAGGTGATATTACATGACTCGGCCGAACGCATAAGTGCTCTTCAGCATTCTTCTTCATGAGCATTTGAGTGTGCAGACAAAAACTAGAGTAGAGCGCCATCTGCTGTTAAAATCTAAGCTCAGAATCGATTCCAGAGGAATCGCGATGCATTCGGAAAATCTCGGAATCGATCCACGATTTATTTTTCCAACCCTAGTAACTAATGGTAATGGCAGTAACTTGCCGCAGACATGTGCAGTGTAAATAAGGGGTAAGAGATTTATTCATCATACAGTGTAGATAGCTTCACTAATTATAACGGGTGTGTTTTTTAAAGAGCATATGATACTCGCGCTATCAGTTATGATGTTCTTTGGTAATGTAAATGTTCTTTGCTCATTTTGAATAAATACTTAAATAACTGTGAGAGTAAGAGTGATCCTTAGCTTTAAGAAATTTGATAACTTGCATTTATACTTACGTTTGAAATTAGGAGTAAATTTCATGAATTCTCAGCACTTAAGACTAAAATGGCACTTTGAGAAGCTTGATAAATACGGGCCCAGGGCAATTAAAATTTACTCCTACTTTCAAACTTAAGTATAAAAGCAAGTTATCAAATTTCTTAAAGCTAAGAATCACTCTTACTCTCCCAGTTATTTAAGACAGCTCGAGAGGTCTCTCAAATGGTTAGGAGTTGCCAGTAGGGGCTTGTGATGGCACTGAGGAGACAGAGACGTGTGTCTTTCAGGAGAGGAAGAATGTTCTTGAAATGTTTGGCGACAAGTTAATCAAATGGTTACATTTCCTCAGTTATTCAAAACGACCAAAGAACATCATAACTGACTTCAGTCTAGCGTGAGTATTATGCGATCTAAACTGTACGATGAATAAATCTCTTACCCCTTATTTACACTGCTGTGGCGCATTACAACCCCCCCGGCCACTGGAGCTGATCAGCCACGTCATGGCAAGTTTCTGAAGCGGCTCTCTGCGCTGCATCACTAAAGATAGGCACCTAGTCTATTTTTGACGGATAATAATAATAATAATTGCACCATCAGCAACAGGCGATATCTTTGAGTATCGTCTATCGGCACCCTAAATTGAGTTGTGATGACGCTCCGTTTCCTTGCCATAATGTATTCTCTTGAAAATTCTTAATTGTCAAATGTGTGTTGAATGTAAACTCCTATTAGGAATTTAACCATTCAATGTGAATTTATTTGAGAATATTCTTAATTAAGGAAATCTATTCAGTGATTGGTCCATGCATATGTCGTCATCCAAAATCCCGTTTGCGGCACAGCAAAGTGTTGTGAATCATCTCTAATGGCGCTTTTCCACTGCATGGTACGGCACGGTACGGTTCAGTACGGCTCACTTTTGGGGGGTTTTCCACTGGGAACAGTACCTGGTACCTGGTACTTTTTTTAGTACCACCACGGCCGAGGTTCCAAGCGAACTGTACCGTTACCAAAACGTGACGTGTAAACTCTGCTGATCACTGATTGGCCGGAGAAAATAGTCACTGCCTGCGTCATTGAACTTGCGGCACGAGACACAACAGACCCGCTAGATTTAAATCAGCAGCCAGCAAAGGATCGAACGCAACTGTTTTGAATGAGCGCACCTTTCTTTTAACAACCAAAAAATGGCTGTTTCGTTGTCTGTTGGGGAAGTACAGACTGTCCTCTCGCCGACGAGCAGATCCAGTGAGAGCTTGATGGAGCAACGCGGAATTAAAATGTTTTTCAGGAGTCACGGCAGTAGAGGCGGCGCAACTATAACTATATTTGTTTCTTCTGGACTTCAGTTCCCATCAACCTTTTCTCTATTATTGTCTCATTACCTTGAGCTGTTTCTGATTTACCTAGTAGCTCACCCTGATATATATCATGCTCACTTAGTCTATGGTTGCTGGATTATTGTTTTTGGACTCTTGAATAAAAGCTGCAATTGGATCTTCTTCTTGTTTGAGAGATTTTCATGACAGAATAATCCAACCATTACTGATGCAGCAGTGTGAAGGACAGGATTCAGCTCCCTGACAGACAAGACCGTCTCCAAAGTCTGGCTGCACTTCACCAGCAGGGAGTGGAGGTGCAGGCCTTTGCCCAGAAGTTTTAGATGAGGGCGGAGAAGCTGGATTGTCAGGGTGAGGACATAACAGACATCTTCAACCTCTCTCTGGATGAACCCTTACTACATTGGGAGATGGATCGAGTAAGGTTGTTGAACTTCTGGAACTTCTCCCATTATTTGCAGCTTCGTCAATAGGGGATGGTGAGACACCACCACCAGAGTCTGCCAGCAGGGACTATTCCATCCCCTTCTCCCTTATCAAGTCAAGTTCAAGACCCTCCATTGATTTCCACACCAAAACGAAAGTCGAGAAGGAGGGCAGCAAAGTCCGCTCCTGTAGTCCCAAGTCTGGTGGTCCTGGAGGACCTGACTCCAGTGGTCTCAAGTCCGGTGGTCCTGGAGGACTCGATTCCGGTGGTCTCAAGTCCGGTGGTCCTGGAGAACCCAACTCCGGTGGTCTCAAATCCAGTGGTCCTGGAAGGCCCGACTCCAGTGGTCCCAGAAGTTACTGAGCAGCCCGCTCACTTTGTCTCACCCATGATCCTTGCCCTGCCGGAGCCCAGGAGCCTACCACAGAGCCTGTTCCAGTCCGGGAGCATTCAGAGTCCACTCCAGAGCCCGCTCCAGTCCGGGAGTCCTTAGAGTCCACTCCAGAGTCTGCTCCAGTCCGGGAGCCCTCAGAGTCCATTCCAGAGCTTGCTCCAGTTCACGAGTTCACTTCAGAGCCCACTCAAGTCTATGAGTTCACTCCAGAGCCCACTCAAGTCTACGAGTCCGCTCCAGAGCCCACTCTAGTTTATGAGTTTACTCCTGAGCTCATTCCAGTCCAGGAGTCCATTCCTGAGCCTACTCCAGTTCCTCCCAAGGTGGTAGCTTCTGCTGCAGAACCTCCCGCGGTGGTGGCGTCCGCTTCAGCTCCCCTCTGGGCAGTGATGTCCACTCCTGAACTCTCAGTCTGCCTTGTCATGGCTAAAGAGACTGTTGCTGAACTGTCTGCCTGCCCTGTTACGGTCAAGGAGACCGTTGCTGAACAATCTGCCTGTCCTGTTACAGCCATCAAGGCTGTTACTAACCTCTCTGTGCTCTTCATTGCAGTCCTGCCTGAGCCGCCAGGGGGGTCGTCTGCCTTGTCAGCTCTGCTGAGGTGGTCTTCAGCACCGTCAGCTCCACCATGGGGATCTTTGGTCATGTCTACCTTGCTGTGGTGCTCGTCTGCTCCGCCATGGGGATCTACGGTTACTCCTGCTCTGCCTGCCCCGCCTTGGCCTCTTTTACTGCCGGCCCCGCCTTGGCCTCCTGCCCTGCCCTGGCCTCCTGCTCCGCCTTGGCGCCCTGGCCTGTCTTTGTCTCCAGGCCCTCTTCCACTTCATGGGCCTGGTCCACCATCCCTCCCCCTGGTCCGCCTCCGTTTTGCCTCCCTCCTGGATTTCGTTGACTTTTTGTGGAGTGTCTGGAATCCGCTCTGTCTGGCCTGTCTTTGTCTCCAGGCCCTCTTCCACTTCATGAGCCTGGTACACCATCCCTCCCCCTGGTCCGCCTCCGTTTTGCCTCCCTCCTGGATTTCGTTGACTTTTTGTGGAGTGTCTGGAATCCGCTCTGTTGGTGTGCCCATCTACAGCCACCAGAGGGCACTCTTCTTGACTTTTGTTTGTTTCTTCTGTACTTCAGTTCCCATCAACCTTTTCTGTATTATTGTCTCTTTACCTTCAGCTGTTTCTGATTTACCTTTTAGCTCACCCTGATATATACTCACTTTTAGCTCACTTAGTCTTTGGATGCTGGATTTTTGTTTTCTGTTACGTGTTTTCTGTTGCTCTGTTTTTGAGGGTTCCTTTTTGTGGATTACCTTGTGCATGTTTTTCTGCATTTTGCCCTGATGTGGATTACTGTTTTTGGACTCTTGAATAAAAGCTGCAATTGGATCTTCTTCTTGTTTGAGAGCTTTTTGTGACCATTTTATGGCAAATTACTGCAGAAAACTAGTTCATTCCAAGGGGTTCATATATACTCAGCAACCTGTCAGAAAGAAATGTCGTTTTCCTCTGTCTCATGCCTTTTTCAGTGTTATTTTTATTTTTTTTATTTTTTTATTTTTTTTACAGCTTTACAGATATTTATTGGAAAGGGTTTCTTTCATATTTCTTCAAGGAACTATAAACAATTATTGCACATGCACCTATGGAACAGTCCTTATACGATTTAGAGGTGGTAGTCAATTAAAGTCAAAGGTATAATAATTTAGGAAATTATACAGACCTTTTTACTGATTACCTTTGAATGAAACTAATACACTGAAAAAATGTATTTAAATAAGCAAATATGGTAACACTTTACTTGCACAAGACTGACATGACACATGTCATGAATATGAAGGAGGTTTTATGCATGTTTATGACAACTGTCATTAAATGTCATTCGTTCAGTTAATGCAAAGATGACACTGTTTGAGATTTCTTTGTTATGGGCTAGGGTTAGGGGTAAGGGTAGGATTAGGTTAGGGTTAGGTCAAATAATGTCATCTTTGCATTAAAAATGACATAACTGAATGAATAACATTTAATGGCAGTTGCAAACAGTTGTTTTTAATGCAAAGATGACATTATTTGACCTAACCCTAGCCCATAACAAAGACATTTCAAACAGTGTCATCTTTGCATTAACTGAGCGAATGACACTTAATGACAGTTGTCATAAACATGCATAAAAACCCTTCATATTCATGACGTGTCATGTCATGATTATGAACGTGTCATGTCAGTCTTATGCACACCCCTTCAAGTAAAGTGTAACTGCAAATACTTAAGATTTTAGGATTGGATCATTATTGCAGTGATTAATATGTTTCTAGCATGTTATATATATTGCAACATTTCATTTTAGCCTAACTGATGCAGTGTGTGGCTTTTTATTACTTAAACAACCATGTTAGAAGATGAACCCATGTCCTTATTACAGGATGATTATATCAAGATTCATTGGACCCAAATTGTGAAACAGTGGGAAATTCAAGGGTTATGTCATGAAACTCTAGATGCCGCAGTCCGATAGGTGCAACTCAATTGGACATAATGACATTATTATCACATGGTGCAGCTGATTGGTTCTTTTGTATTAGCGCATTAATACTTGGCTAAGTGCTTGCTGAAGCAGTTGTAGCGCGCTTCAGAAAGAGTTGCAGCGTGCTTCAGAAGCATGTGAAATCAATATCTAAGATAAGAGAATGTTTTTTATTCCACATTGCTGTGCATATTGTGTGGTCTGCCAAAGTAATAAAAAAAATGAGCAGCCATAAACAAGTTTTAAACTAAGTCTCGTGAGCAGTCTTGCATTTGTATGCAGGAGCGAAATGCATATTAGCGGTAGCATTTACAGATCTATGTTTATACAGCTGGAGCAAAATGCAGTCTACAGCATGTTATCACTTTGAGGACACGCTGACAGTAATGGACATGAGAACAGGTTTTTGATGAAATAAGCATTCTCATTTGTATGCATTTCAGATGGGGTTCAGGATTTGTAAGGCCAATGTTTTCATTAACTGTGATGAGTGTGTGGTTCATTTCAGCTGCACACAGCATCAGAAGCACATGCCTTATCACTCCTAATAGCTTACTATACAAATAGAGGATAAAGTCATATCAATATCTCTAATCTATTTTTTATCTGCACATTCAAATGCTCATGAAGAAGGGCGCTTGTGCATTCGGCTGAGTCTGTAATTTCACCTTGGCTCAGAATGCATTAATGATACGAGATTAATGTAAACACAGCCCACTATGAACACCCTTGTAATTCCCTTCAAACTCTTCGAATTTTATGAATGATTATTTTAGGTTCAAGAAGGATTTGGAAACAAACAGAGTAAAGCTGTTTCTAAAGCATGCAGTGCCATCTGCTGTTCAAAACTAAGCTCAGAACTGATTCCAGAGGAATCATGATGCATTCGGAAAATCTCAGAATCGATCCAGGAATCGATTCCGCATCGATTTATCATCCCAGCCCTACTGTAAACTGGAAATTGTATATATGTATGTATGTATGAGGGCTGTCTGGAAGGTCTCCAGCTTTTTAATATGAAAAATAGAGACATTTATTAAAGAACATACAAGATACAAGACACATTGTACATAGGACAATGATGCCTCTAGTTTTGGGAAAAGCCAGAAGTCCCAGGCACCAAATATGGGATATAGGGGGGGGGCTGTGCTCAGGCACCTTGGGTGATTAAATTTTTTGCCAAAAAACTCTGCACAAGACGTGATGCGTAGGTAGGCACATTGTCGTGATGATTTTTCATATTACATGGCTGGATACTTTTTGGACAGTCCTCATATTTTCATTTATAATAAAACTAAGTTCCATGTACATATTAATTATGATTCCATTTTCGAAACCTTCGAAAATTAAATTAAAACATTAAAATAAATAAATAAATAAAAACACACTAAGTGTGTTTTAGAAGTAGATCAAAAAAACGATGAATTTTATGTAGAAACGGTACATTTTGCTCTGACCAAAGTGACTTAAACGCACCTGACAACATAATTACGACTTCACAAACTGTTAATACAAACTTCCCAGAAGAACATGAATGCGCCAAAAGAACACAGAGAGAATAAATAGGGAAGGAAATTAGGATAAATAGGGATAGCAGGTGGGGCAAATGAACCAGTAATCAGATAACAAGTTAAGTGCTCTTTCCCTATTTCTCTCTCTGATTCCCGAGCGGCCTTGAAGATTGCTGCTTGAACTGTTTGAACGTTATCGTTGCTAATCTTGGATAAAGTGAGTTTTATCAAAAGAAATCGTGTCATTTAGTAGCATCATTACTGTCGTGTTGTGAGTATTATTAGTCGTGTGCTGTTACGACTATATTTTAGCCTGGCATAAAGAGCTGCACTAGAGCAAATTTAAATCGGGGAATAGGAAGTATTTTGTGTGGTGTGTATTGAGTGGGAAATTGTGTGGGTTGACCGTGCACTTGTAGTGATTATTTGCCTTTGAAGTGTGTGCAAATTGTGAGCTTTTCTTTGAGGCCTTTTCTTAGTACTTGGTTCCCCTACTAAATTGCTTATTCAAGGCTGATATAGAAGTCAGTAAGTGTATGGTGGTGCTAATTAGTCTATGGGCTTTTTATTTATGCAGAGTAATTTTATTGAATGTTACATAAACCATTTTACTTTAACTTTTCAGGTCAATGTTGTAAAAGTGTGTTGTGAAATTCTCATCTAGTCAAGATTAATTCTATGGAATGCTGCATGAATAGATTACTTGAACTTTGCCATTTTTAATTGTGTAAAATAAAGACATTTCTGAAAAAGTGGTCCTGCGGCATTATTGAAGATTTTGGATAATTTGTGCAGTATTATGACTGTTACTTTATTTTATCTTTTTATTAAACAAACACTGCACAGCAGTTAAACACCGTGGAACAAATTACATTACATAACTTTGTAACATTGTGCGTAACACTAACATTGTGTGTTTATAGTATGTGTTGCCATTTTGTGCCTCGGCTGCACGAATGTGCCGCTGTGATTTTAATATGCCGAGATATGTCGTTTTTCCGACCGTATCTGATATTAAAATGAATGTGACACACTTTGCAAAAGGTGTGGGCATGGTTTACATGGCTTCGAGACAAGAAATTCTTCCGTCCAGCTGTTGTTAAATTTACACGAATATTTTTCTTCGCCGGAGCACCACCTGACTCTTCTCCTTCCATTTCTACCACTGATGGTAGATTCAACTTCCTGCATCTACTACTTAATCTACATCGCAACTGGGTTGTAGGTTACCAGGTTTGCCACAAATGGTTTGAAATTTGGGTGATGGGTGTGAAATACGGGAGATTCCCGGGAAAAACAGGAGTGTTGACAGGTATGATGGTGTCCCATACTTGGAATTTGTGCTCTGCATTTAACCCATCCAAGTACACACACACAGCAGTGAGAAGGGAACACACACACACCGTGAACACACACCTGGAGCAGTGGGCAGTCAATGCTGTGGCACCTGGGGAGCAGTTGGGGGTTGCTCAAGGGTCTCACCTCAGTCATGGTATTGAGGGTGGAGAGAGCGCTGGACATTCACTCCCCCCACCTACAATCCCTGCTGGACCTAAGACTTGAATCCGCAACCTTCAGGTTACAAGTCCAACTCTCTAACCGTTAGGCCATGACTGCCCTGCTTTTGATGTCACACCATAGGTGGTCCTTATAGCCTTTAACACCAGGAGTGATGGCTACCAGGAGTTTTTTATTTTAATTAATCTCACATGCATACTGTATGGGGAACGCAGCTCACACAAAAAAAGTAATCATTGGAACAGCAGATATGAAACTTATGCTGCATTCACGTGCTATCGGAATTATCGTAAATACAAGTTTCCTAGTCCCAGAGTTATTTTTGTGCCTGACCTTATAGAATGGTGGAACTATGATGTCACTTTGTAGGCGAAAACCCGGAAGCAAGTTCCGGTTCCATCGTCCCATGAGTCAATGGGTTTTTTGAATGGGATTTTGGTTAAATCCCTTAAATAAGGTCTGTGGCTCACACAGGCTCAAGATACTTTCACATTTTATTCTACGACATAAAACACACCAGTTACACCCCACTTGTGATTTTTTTAAACTGTTATGTTTCTTTAAAAAGACGGTTGCTAACAAGTTGCTAAATGGGACTACAGGCGCTGGCAGAGACATTCGACGTCATCACACTGAATAATTTATCAATTTAGTATTTTCCAGTTGGGTCGGCCCATCTCGGGACCTGTGGCCGACTGGGCGAAATGCTTAACAATTATTATAATTATTATTATTATTATTATTATCAAAGGCGCCATGCCCATTCAAAGCAAGGGGGCACGTGCCCCCTCAGATTTCTGAGCCACTGGAAAGACAAAAAATAGCAGAATAATATTTTCTATATATGATAAATGATAATTGATTAAATCGTTCAGCGCGTCATATCATCAGCTGCTAAATTAAAATTTGCATTCGCTGGCTGGCGCTGAGCCAGATACTAGGGGTAGCATGGTACACAAATGTCACGGTTTGGTACGTACCTCAGTTTGGGGGTCACGGTTCGATACGATTTCAGTACAAAAGGGAAAAAAAATAAATAATCTACTACGCTCAGTTTCTTTTCATTTATTTTGAACAGACAGTAGTGCAAATAAAAAAAATTCCATCTAGATGTGAAAATACTAAATATTATTACATGTTATATGTATAAAATCTGTTTTGTTTTCCTTGTTAGTGTAAACACATAAAAGCAGACCTTTATACAGTGATTATTAATAAGACAATAAGTGTTTAAAGTTTGCTGATATAAGGAAACAGTTGAAGTGATCGCGCTGGAGCGCGCACGCACACACACACACACACACACACACACACACACACAAAACACACCAGTTCCAGCATTGCTAACTTGACAGCGCAGTTGGTACTTTATCAAAATAAAATACAGTGAATCAAACATCAGTGTCACCGCTGAAACGCGACTGAAGTACAAAGCCTATCATTTACATAATAAGTTTAGCATTCAGATAGGTTATATCGCAAATATGGAAATATTATGGAATATTTGGATTTGTGCCGAATGAGAGAGGTAGGATACTCGAGCACAAAGCTCCTTTTCGTAAACAGTTGAGTGCGCAAGCCTTTAAAGTATACTCCTTTGTCAGTCGAGAGATGCGTTCGGTACGAATACATGTACCGTGCCACCCCTACCAGATACAGACGCGTTTTTACAGCACTGTGCGTTATAATCAATCACACACCATATAAATGTATTTATATATTCTGTGGAAGGCATAGGACCAAGAAATGTTCGTCTAATCAAAACGCCCTGTCCGAGCGTTTTTATTGTTTTTCCTACCTGCCTGTCAATGTATGTATTAGCATACCTCTGCGCAACCTCCCAGCTAACAATTTTTGGTTCCCAGAACATTCTCAGAATGTTCTCAAGAACATTCCCTTTTGGGTAGCCAAGAAAGTAAATAGAATGTTCCCTTTAGCTTAGTGGAAAGTTCCGGGAACCTTCTGGGTACGTTCTTGGCAGGTTCCCAGAACGTTCCCCTAACCTAAAAGGAACGTTCTATTTACGTTCCTAGAAACTTTCTGGGAACTTATCTTAAGGTTCCCAGAACGTTCTCCTAACCTAACGGAAATGTTCTATTTACGTTCCTAGAAGGTTCCCAGAACGTTCTTCTAACCTCTTTACTCCGATAGCGCTGCTGTCAGTAATCATCCAGCACTCCCGTCCCGAGTAGAGTATTTGTGGCAGGGAAGACGGACAGATATGGACCTCAATAATCAGTACTACAAACCATATGTCTTGTTTCAAACTATTGTTTAATCATTAAAGATAATCAGAGCACATTTAACCATCATAAGGGGCATTGAATTAATATAAGATTTCTTTATTATAACTACCATGTATCATATAACCCAGATCTTACGTTTCTTAAGTACCAATAACAATGACTTCAACAAAATATTGGGTTTTAAGAATGCAAATTTTATTTTTACAGACATTAAAAATGAATAACATTTATTTGACTTTAATATTAAATTTTCTTACCACTGAATTAACGATGATGTACGTGCTTCTCTCTTTTGGTCTGTAAACAAAAACTAATCGGTTAATATCATGTTCTCTTCAATTACTTGTCAAATCTCCCTGAAATCACAATATTTACTCTCGAATATTTATTAATTATAAGTAATTATTCAATAAAGAGATCAATAAACGAGTGTTAGTCAGTCAGTAAAACAAATGACCATTAATGGCGATTTACCAATAGGCAACGTAACCACGACGTCATATGCACGTAATTCCATTACCATCCCATTAGGCTTGTTTGAGATAAGCAAAATCTGCGCAGAACCGATCACCGGAGATCACCGTGAGATGCATGCCGGTTAGAAAAGTGTCCAAGTTATGTCCGCCTTGCTCTGATGTCATGCTGACGTGTGCCAAAAAACTCTTGCGACGGCGAGGCGGCTGTGTCCGATTGAGCAGTCGCACGCAGTTGCTCTCTACCGACTGCGCGGATCAAAAGCATGATGGGAAACGCCTGACTGACGACACAGCTTAATGCTCATTGGTTCAGACAACCGTGATGCTGCATTCTCTTCTAAAATGTTTTATTTTTTTAATCTGATTTCATGCTATTATGTATTTAAATTGTGCACAAATATTCCCAAAACTGACAGTGCGATCTCTGTGTGAGATATGTGATTGTTGTCATATTTTCTATAAAAATCTAAAATACATGTTTGAATTAAAATAAAAATGGAGGATAAATACGCCTTTCATATGGAATTAAATAGCAAGCACTTTGAGTGTCTTGTTCATCATATTTATATTCATATAAAAGCAACAGAACTGAAATTATATCATGTTTATCAGCAGCACAGCATATGAGTGACAATAACGCGATATCTGCCTTAGATCTCGTTCTACTTCAAGAGGGCAGAACTGTCCGGGTGTGTCCGAAATCGCATACTTCCCTACTATATAGTATGCGAAAAACAGTATGCGAGGCGAGTAGTATGTCCGAATTCATAGTATTCGAAAAACAGTAGGCGAGAAGTACCCGGATGACCTACTACTTCCTTCCGAATTCTGTAGTAGGCATACGATGGACACTTTACTATCCCATGAGGCCGCGGGAGAGGGTTGAGGGTTTAACAAACAGATGAAACGATTGTGTGAATTGGGTGTAAAAAGATCTCTAATCATTACCGATCAGATGGAGTTATGTTAACCTCATTGTAGTACATCAGCTTGTTAACGCTGCTTTCTTTAAATAGGCGGTTCGTTAAGCGTTAAGAATTTAAATCATTAACGATGTTCGTGCAGTGAAGTGGGCTCTTTAAATTTTCGCGCTGTTGTGAAGACGCATGACACGTGACAACATCAGCATGGCGGATGTAGTACGTCCGAATTCCATTCATACTACCCTCATTCATACTATATAGAACGTACTTTTTTAACGGTTGAGTAGTACGTTCGAATTCAAATGTAGTACCTACACAAGTAGTATGTGATTTCGGACGTAGCCTCCATCTTGACTGTGCTTATTTCACTCCTCCCCTCACTGCAGCCGCCTACTCTCGCCTACATTTCAGGCGAGGCAAGGCACATCTCAAACAAGCCTATTACCAACTCACAACGTCGGCAGTACGTCCTCCTAACGTAACAAGATACCTAACGTAACGTAACCAAGAACGTCCCAGATAGGTACTCTAATCGTAATATATTGGTAACTTCATGACTTACTGGCAACGTAACTGCAACTTTGTATGCACGTAATTTCATTAACATGAATTTTTGTAAATTCTTTGCTCTCTGATTACCATAATGCTATTTAAAAAGTGTAATTAAACTTCAGACACAAGATTGAACGTTCCTTGAAGATAAAATGTGTTTCTTTTCACCAAGTCAGAATATGGACGATTGCTTTTAATATGCCTTTTGTTAAGAAGTTTTTGTGTCTCTAATCTGCACCCTCAATGCAGCGTCACACCCCTCTTAGCCTGTTCAGTTCCCTGTTAGCTCCAAGCTCCACCCTCCCGAACTCAAGCCAATTAGAGCTACCTCTCAGACTTTATTAGCTGCACCTGTGTCCACAGCTTGCCATTTGTTGCATGTGTTTACACAGTGCAGAGGACTGAGTTTTACTCCTTTCTGTGTTTTTTCCTGCGTGTGCGTAATTGACCATAAACCACACGCACACCCACACATCTAGATGCACAAAACCTCCTTGGATGTACAATAAACTTCCTATACCTGGTTTGACTAGACTGGACCTGTTCTTACCGACAGCCCCACTGGCTTCAAGCTAGCTACCTGACAGCTGATAACTTCTTTTCATGGTCCTTCGAGCCGGAGCTCATTGATGATCGGTGGATATGTCTAGTCACTCCCTGCCCTCATTGGTACAGCATGGGCGCCCACGGCGCCAAGCTCAGCTCCCTGCACGTTATGATGACTTCATCCTGCAATATCGTCAGCCGCCACTACCTACAGCAGAAACACAACAACCATTTCATTCTGCAGATACGCCTGGTACTTGTCCTCATTATCAACCCGGTAGAAAGGAGGAGTCTGAGGATGACTCAGAAGAGTCAGAACTGCCTATGGAGGGAGGCACTCAAGAGGACATTCCATATTCTCCATGTTCTCACTCACCTGTCCCATCTGAGAGAGCGCTTACCCCTGATGCTGAACACCCATATGCTTCTCCAATAGTCCCTGTTCCTGATGCTCAGACTGCACTCATACAACAACTGATAGAGGAAGTAAGAAATCAGGGTAGATTAATCCAGCAGTGTATGCTTAAGAGCAGTCCCTCTCCTCTTCAACTTCAGCAGCAACGTCCTACTCCTGTAAGCCGTACCCTTCTTACCCAGCCTGTGCCACAGCCCTTGCAACTCACGCATCCCCCCAGTCAAGGGCAGTTGCCGGTGGTCACATCTCAGGTCCCAGCCCCGTATAACTCCATGTACCCAGTTTATACTCTGCCAAGTCAATCTTTGCCTGGTATTATGGCTTACTCTGCTCAGCCAGCAAGCAATGTGCAGCCTCCCTACCTGAGATCTGCTCCTACTTTAAGTCAGTTAGTTCCTTCTACTGGCCCCCTGCAGTCAAGTTACAGGAGGGTAGAAGGTCCTTCTTTCCCTGATTTCACTAGGGAGGATGAAAGCCAGTACTTGATGTTAAAGATGGCCCTATCTAATTTGTTAGATCCTGGAGAGTCAGAGCAGTATAAATACCACATCTTATTGGATCATCTGAAGGTAGACCAAGCGAGAAGACTTGCATTGGCTTATGTTTATGCCCCAGATCCGTATACTCAAGCTATACGGGCCCTAGATGAGCGTTATGGTCAACCTAGACAACTTGCTTTGAAGGAGCTCCGAGCTATAATGGAGATGCCTGCTATCCGCATAGGTGATGGTAGAGGCCTGGACCAATTTTCCCTTAGAGTTCAGTCATTAGTGGGCCTCCTTCAGTCTATGGGCTCTGAAGGTCTCGCTGAACTTACCTGTGGTTCGCATGTTGAGCAGCTTCTAGAGAAGCTTCCCCATGAGCAGTTTTGCCAGTTTAAGAGATGTTTGAGTAGATCAGGTCCCCTTTCCTATAACCTCCTAGATTTTTCCAACTGGCTACAACAAGAAGCCCGTTGTCAGCCCAGAAGGGAAAGAGCACCGCAGCCCATCCGCCTGAGGCCTCCTCCCCCTCACCCATTAAAAGGTACAACCATACTTCATGGTGCCAAAACTGCCTCTCATGTGACCTCCTCTAAAGCCCGAGTTGTCCCACTTAAGGGTCGACAGCCTCTCCCCAATTCCTCATCTGAAGGCTTTCCAGTGTGTGCCTATTGCCACTCTACCGAACATCATGTCAGTAAATGTGGTGGTTTCCTCCAGCTCTCCGAAGACCAGAGAACTAACTGGATCCAGGAAGAGAGACGCTGTTGGCGATGTGCACGAGATCACTTTGCAGCCCAATGTGACCTGAAGGGACACTGCAGCCAATGCAACGGGAAACACCTACACATCCTATGCACCATTAACCAGAGGCAAGTGCAGAATTTATATCTCGACCATCCAAGTGATTGCAATAAAGTGCTACTGAAGGTAGTGGAAGTGACCCTGCAAAATGGAGACAAGTCCTTGGACACTTATGCCTTACTGGATGATGGTTCTGAAAGAACAATTCTCCTGCACTCTGCTGCCCAAACACTTCAGTTAAGAGGAAAATCTGAGAGCCTAAAGCTGAGAACCGTGAGACAGGATGTTCAGACTCTTAATGGAGCTACAGTGTCCTTCACCCTCATTTCTAAAGCGCATCCAACTAAGTCTTATATCATCAGTCAAGCTTTCACTGCTGACCAGTTATCCTTGTCCGAACATTCTCACCCTGTGAAATCTCTCCAGCGACGCTACCCTCACCTCCGTCAGCTTCCTCTGAAACAACTTAATAAAGTCAAACCCCTACTCCTCTTAGGGGCCAATCAAACACACCTGATTACCCCAACACAACCAATGGAATTGGGCCCCCCGGGAGCTCCTGTTGGAATTAAAACCCAACTCGGCTGGATGCTGCAGGGTCCTGCGAGGGATCTCCCCAACTCTTCCTCCACTCATTTTCACTATATTTCCTTTAAATGCCCACCTGATGACATCTACCACCATGTTCAGAAGCTGTGGCAGCTGGATGCACTTCCCCAGAGAAACATGAAAGCAGTGGTTCGATCTAAACAGGATCAAGAGGCAATGCACCAGCTAGAGACCCAAACCATCAGAACACCTGTTGATGGCATCCTACGATATGCCGCACCTCTCCTTCGTGTAGAACCCTGGCCCCCTCTGAAGGCCCCAAAGGAGGCAGTTATGTCCCGTCTTCGCAACTGTGAAAGGCGACTCCTTCAAAACCCGCAACAAGCTGAGATCTATAACAGAGAGATCCAGAAACTAATTGATGCTGGATGTGTCAAGAGGTTGTCCTCATCTGAAGTAAAGAATGTCCCTGAATCCTGGTATATACCCCACCACATTGTGCATCACAATAGTAAGGACCGCATTGTGTTTGATTGTTCCTTCTCCTACCAAAATCAATGTCTGAATTCACAGCTGCTTCCTGGACCAATCCTTGGGCTTTCCCTCCTTGGAGTTCTGCTCCGTTTTAGGCAGCACAGAGCTGCAATCAGTGGAGACATTAAATCAATGTTTCACCACGTGCGCCTGTTACCTCAGGATAAACCTCTCCTGCGATTCCTTTGGCGTGACCTGGACTGCAGAGTGCCTCCAACTATGTATGAATGGCAAGTTCTCCCCTTTGGCACGACCTCAAGCCCTTGCTGTGCTATTTACATCCTCCAAAGGATCATCATGGACTCACAGGTAGATGAGCGCATTACCCATTCCATACACAATTGCTTCTACGTGGATAACTGTTTACAAAGTCTACCTACCCCAGAGGAAGCCAAAGACCTCCTACAAAGTCTGCACACTACCCTCTCCTCTGGTGGCCTTGAAATCAGACAATGGGCCAGTAACGATCCTCAAGTCATCTGTGACCTACCTCCTGAAGCCAGGTCAGAGCAAACAGTGCTCTGGTTATCACACCATCCTTCTCTTGATCCCTCAGAGTCTACACTGGGCCTCCTCTGGAACTGCCTTACGGACAACCTCCGATACAGGTAAAGAGCCATTGAACCTACCACCCCAACTATGCGTCATCTTTACAGAGTTCTTGCTAGCCAGTACGATCCTCTCGGCTATATCCTTCCTTACACAACAAGAGCTCAAATTATTGTCCAGAATTTATGGGGTAAGACACGAGACTGGGATGACCCAAATCTCCCTCATAATCTCCTAGAAGCCTGGCTTTCATGGGAAAGCGAACTCCCTGCTCTCTCCACCATCACTTTGCCTCGCTGCGTCACACCTCCGTCAGTAAACCCCTCCGCAGCCACACATGACCTTCACATATTCTGTGACGCTTCAGAGCAGTCCTATGGAGCAGTTGCTTATATGCGTACAGAAGATTATCAACAGATGAATGTGTCCTTCCTCATGGCAAGATCTCGCATTGCTCCCAAAAAACAGCTATCCATTCCACGACTTGAATTATGTGCAGCTCTCATAGGTGCTCAGCTATCTAGTCTCCTCCAAACAGAGCTCACCCTCCATATCAGAGCGATTACCCTGTGGACTGACTCTATGACTGTTCTCTATTGGCTTCTCTCTGATTCTTGCCGCTACAAGGTCTTTGTCGGAACCAGGATAGCTGAGATTCAGGAACTCACTAAAGGCCGGGAATGGCATTATGTGGATTCACAGAACAACCCGGCGGATGACTTAACCAGAGGAAAGCTGCTGTCTGATCTTGGCAGACCCTGCAGGTGGAACCAAGGACCTGCTTTCCTGCTTCAACCCCTTGAACTGTGGCCCAGTAACCCTAACATAGATCATTCTGATGACCCTGTAGAGCTGCGCAAGCCCAATTTCTGTGGTACTGTATCCCTCAATCCACACCCCTCCATCCCTGACCCCAGTCAATTTGCCACCTTCCAAGACCTCCTTGAATGCATGGCTACCTCCCTTCATGGGGCGGCGAACCTCCATCAGCAGAAAACTACCGTGATGCAGAGACCGCAATCCTAAAACAAGCCCAGATGGATTCATTCAGGGATGATTTGGCCTGCCTTCAAATCCAAAAGCCCCTTCTACCTTCAAGCCGTTTACTCTCCCTTGCCCCAGAATTAGATCCAGCACTAGGGCTCATTCGGGTAGGTGGAAGGTTACGTCAGAGTGATCTACTCCCTGATACCATTCATCCAGTTGTCCTGGACCCTGCACATCCTATCACAAAACTTATAGTTAAGGATTATGATGACCACCTACACCATCCTGGGGCAGAAAGGCTTTTTGCTGAATTAAGGAGAAGGTTTTGGATCCTGAGAGGTCGTGAGGTGGTCCGAAAACATCAACATAGGTGCCCTAAGTGCCAGCAGTTCCGTGCCCGTCCAATTATTCCCCGAATGGCAGATCTTCCTCCAGCCCGCCTTCGCCTTAGCAAACCTCCATTCTACTCGACTGGGATGGATTGTTTCGTGCCCTACACAGTAAAGACTGGCAGACGAGCTGAAAAAAGGTGGGGAATAATTTTTAAATGCCTGACTACTAGGTGCATGCACCTTGATCTACTCAGTCACATGAATACGGATTCCTTCTTGATGGCACTCAGGCGTTTTATTGCTTGCAAGAGTAAACCATTTGAGCTGCTCTCTGACAGGGGGCAATAAAGAGCTACTGGAAGCCTACCAATCCTTAACTCCTGACCTTCAGGCAGCTCTAGCCAAGCAGAAGATTTCTTTCAAATTCAATCCTCCACACGCACCCCACTTCGGTGGAACCTGGGAGCGTGAAATACGCTCCATCAAAACTGCCTTGGAGACCACCCTTGGTGCTCAAACTGTCAACGAAGAGGTACTACGCACAGTCATGATTGAAATCGAAGGCATTCTAAATTCCAAGCCCTTAGGCTATGTGTCATCTGACATTGCTGATCCTGACCCTGTTACCCCTAACTTGCTGCTAATGGGGCGGCATGATGCTTCCCTTCCTCTCGTAACATATCCAGACTCTGAGCTGTACAGTCGCTGTCAATGGCGTCATAGTCAAATCCTGTCTGATCATTTCTGGGCTCATTTCCTCAGAAATTACCTCCCCTCTCTTCAGTGCAGACAGAAGTGGCGCACTGACAATCCTAACCTGCAACCGAATACTGTTGTCCTGATTCTTGATCCTCAACTTCCCCGATCTCAGTGTTCAGTGGGCAAAGTGATTTCCCTCCATCCCAGCAAGGATGGCCGTTGTAGGGTTGCTGATGTCCAAGTCAAGGACAGGACGTACACGATGCCCGTTGCCCACCTTGTTCCTCTCCCAGCCTTTCCTGATCCCCCGTAAATTGTCAAATTTGCGTTACAAATTTGGGGGCGGCTGTTAAGAAGTTTTTGTGTCTCTAATCTGCACCCTCAATGCAGTGTCACACCCCTCTTAGCCTGTTCAGTTCCCTGTTAGCTCCAAGCTCCACCCACCCGAACTCAAGCCAAGTAGAGCTACCTCTCAGACTTTATTAGCTGCACCTGTGTCCACAGCTTGCCATTTGTTGCATGTGTTTACACAGTGCAGAGGACTGAGTTTTACTCCTTTCTGTGTTTTTTCCTGCGTGTGCGTAATTGACCATAAACCACACGCACACCCACACATCTAGATGCACAAAACCTCCTTGGATGTACAATAAACTTCCTATACCTGGTTTGACTAGACTGGACCTGTTCTTACCGACAGCCCCACTGGCTTCAAGCTAGCTACCTGACAGCTGATAACTTCTTTTCACCTTTATATAGCCCTATTAATAAATTCACATCAATTACACCCATACAGCACTGTTAAATATGTTGAAATATATTAAAAAAATACATAATGTGTAAATGTGTACGAAAAAATATATTCCTATGCCTTAGTTTTTAATTAATGTTTTTTTAATGTTGTTTCCACACCACGTTTACCATTTCTAAATCTATATTATATTATATTATTTACGTAAAATTCTGCGTGACTTCTACGTGCTTTAATGGGCGAGCGCGCGCTGAACTGGAGCTGAGGAAGTCACCATGGAAACGGGGCGGCAGCTCAACTGTCAAGCAGCAACTTTGTCTGTCACTGTTGTTTTTACTAATTTCAGGTACGTTTAGTCTCTAACATTACACAAATAGTAAATACAAGCGTTCCTGACATTTTCTTTCACGCAAAGGACACGCTTCCGTTTAATATTTACTTTATAGAAATGGTTTATCCGTCTTTCGGATGAGACGTTAAACCGAGGTCCTGACTCTCTATGGTCATTAAAAATCCCATGGCACTTCTCGTAAAGAGTAGGGGTGTATCCCCGGTGTCCTGGCCATATTCCCTCCACTGGCCCTTATCAATCATGGCCTCCTAATAATCCCCATCCACTTGATTGGCTCTATGACTCTCTCTCCTCTCCACCTGTAGCTGGTGTGTGGTGAGCGCACTGGCGCTGTTGTACTGTGGCTGCCGATGCTGAACACTGGTGGTGGTTGAGGAGGGACCCCCCACATGATTGTAAAGCTCTTTGGGTGTACAGCAATACACAATAAAAAGCGCTATATAAATTCATCATTCATTCATTCATTCATTCATTCATTAGTGTCTTCGGAAAAAGTCTGTTAGCATCTCAACCGTAAGCTAATTATGAGAGGTAAGACTTGAGCTCTTGTTTATGAAAGTTTGGGCTTTTAATGTAGTCTTGTAGATGAGCGTTTTTGATATAAAGGTTTTGCTGGAAATTTGTCAACGGATGAATGGAAGTAAGCTAATTAATTTAACCTAAAAGTATGCACTGTACATGTTAATCGGATATGTCACTCATAGGCGTAAATCCTGGGGGGGACTTTACCGATACACACACGAGTCCGGTGAGCAGTGTTGCCAATTTGGGGATTTTGTCGCCAAATTTAGCTACTTTGTCATTGTTGCTGCGACTTGTATTGATTTTTTGCGACAAGGAGCTATTTTAGCTATATTTAAATAAAAATAGCGATTTTGTGGAGATTTTTTTCCCTCTCACGTTTGCTCTCAATCATGCCAATAGATGCGTTCGTCTTTAAGCGGCGCTGCGCAGAATGGTCAGTGTATGACATCAAAGTACCGCGAGAGCCATTCTAAAGCATAGGATCAGTCGGCTCTTATCGCTCTCGCGGTACTTTGATGTCATACACTGACCATTCTGCGCAGTGCCGCTTAAAGTCGAACGCGCCTAATGAGTCTGCGCAGTGAACACACATCAGTACATCTGCCATTCAGACATGATGACACACACCACCATTTCATTATAAACATCAAGATGGTGGAGAAAAAATATGATTACATCAAGGCACCAACTACTCAGTGCATGAACATCTTGTTTTAACCACAGACACAAAAGTTATACCACAATTCATGCACAGTCATGTCAACCAGATACTGAGAGACAGTGCATCATCGTGTCATGTGTGCTGGAATGCAGTATTTTGCACTTACTTTGTAGTAATAGAGTGTGTTGGCTGAAATAAGTTTGTATGAATAAAGGTTTTGTTTTGGGAGAATCATATTTCTTATCTGTTGTATTTGAGCAGGACTTTGCGGATGCGCTTTGGTGACACATGAAACAAATGCCCAACATTATGTGTCTTTACATCATTTCCATCATGTTTGATGTGCTTGCAGATCACAGGAAGAATTTACTGATTCAAATGTGTCCTGTAGAGTTACAAATAAGCCTAAGCATTTCCTAATTTCACTTCAGATTTTTTTGTTATAGGCCTACTTCATCTTTTATTATATTTTTTTATACTGTCATCATTTGTAAAGTAGATGTGTATATATATATATATATATATATATATATTTACTTTCCTTTACCTTTACCAAAATTACCTGTATTTACTTTCTTTTCATATTTGGCCACTTTTTTTGAAAAATGGAGACTTTTGAGGTTGGTTCTAGAGATTTTCTGAGGGAGGAGATTGGCAACACTGCTTCTGTACTGTAACTGAAAGAAGAGTTTCTACCGTTAGAACCTCATCTGAAGCAAGATTATGTCAGACAAATGCACGCTCTCCAAACCAACTCTGAGAGGTGCTCGTTCGTTTCACTTACAACGTGCAGAAAAATGACAGTTCGAGCAGTAATCTTGTTTATTTCCAATAATTTTAATCATTCATAAGGTCATTTTTTTAAATTTCCGCCGTTCTAAATCCACACAGTTGTTCGTCGCGCTCCGTCTCGTGCTCTGTTTGAACGGTCTCTAATGCAGCACTGGGCTCAAATAATACCAAACAGTATATTCTCCAGATAAGTTCAGCTCAGTATAGCATGGGAGAATATTTAGGTTAATAATTATATGAAAAATACTGTGGAACCGCGTGTATTTTGAGGCTTAAGAGGAGTGTCGCGAAACTAACGCTGGTATCCATTTTACTACAAAATGCGATGCTTTAAACCATACTTGTACTATTCTTAGACAACATACGTAATTGTACACATGTTAAATCAATAAATACAAATATTTACTTTACAAACATTTTCAAGCTCTGTGGAGAAGCTCATCAAGATGGCTGACCAACGTCTTCTTTCTGCAAGTCTTCACGTGATCTCGCGATAAGTGACGTGATATCGTTATTAAATTGATTCAACACATTTTTTTAAGTTGAGGGGGCAAATGGCTAGTTTTGTCAACTTAACGAACTAGTTAAGACAGTGAAATTTAAAATTTTAAGTTGAATGAACAAACTAAATTGCGAAATTCTTTTTTACAGTGTAGGTTTAAGGGTGGGTTAAGGTGTAAGGGTTGGGTCAACAGTGTAATTCTAAGTGTAATTACAGAAATTAATTACAGATGTAATTACATATACAGTATAGTAGGTATTTTTAAAAATATAAGTACAATGTAAACACATGTATGCACACAATAAGTGCATTGTACCAAGCGATTAATTTAAATGTAAATTCATAGTAGTTAAGGCCACCTAATATAAAGTGGGATCAGACTTTTCAAAAAATGAAAAATAAACACGCGGGAGAGGGAACGCCACTTACACTTTCTTTATGGGTCTCGGATTCTGTCACGCAGTCATGGTTATAGTGAAGAGGCATGAGGCAGGAATAAACAAAGAGATACTTTTAATAAACATCAACACACGTGGACCATTGAAAACAACATAAATCCGAGACAAAGAAACTCTAGAAACTGAAGGTTTATAAAGAACAGGCAAACCAAAGGAGCAAACGAGATGATTAATAAACACAGGTGGACAGAATGAACGATGATTAAATAATGAGAACAGGAACTAAACCAAATAAGGACAAACAGGAACACAAATGCGTGACAATATCAGTGTCAGGTAAAATTATTTGCGTTCATTTCTGCACTCAATTACATAATGTTTTAATTACATATGTACCTTTATGAAAATTAAACACGGGTTTACTACAAATAAATAACTAAAGTAAAAGTAAAGTAACCACACATTAACATGGTTTTGCTATACTAAGTCCTCTGAGTTCGATTGCTTCAGTCTGTTGTGCTGCTGAGAGGTTTGTGTTTGTAGCTCCGTGTACCTTCGCTTTTTATTGAATCTCTACTTTACTTTCAATCCCTTTTGTCTAAAGTGATAATATATAACTTAATTCCCACCATATTTCTGGTGTTATCTTTCAAACTAATCTAACTAATTTGATCGTTCTCCTTTAAAAACCGCGAGTGCAGCTTGTTAGCCCGTTAGCTTGTCACTCGCGGTTCCATTTGCATTCTATTCGCGCCTATTATTATTTTATTTTTCCTCGCTCCGTTTTCACGAGCTCATCAAACAACAGTGGTAAGTGGTAAGTTAAGTTGGTATCATTCATCAATCACGGTGAGTAATGGCTTCTTCTCCTGCTATTGTTGTTTGCACTGTTTGCCACATGTATAGTTTATCTGTCTCTGTCAGCAGCGAGGGATTCACATGTGATAAATGCAGGGAAATAGTTAGGCTGACAGAGAAGGTTTTAGAACTAGAGACACGCATCCAAACTTTAGTTGAGGACAGTAAGAATGTGAGGGCTGTAGATACTGCTTTGGATGCGACTAGCTCAAGGAGTCCTGTACATTGTTCGGTTTCGGTTGAGCCCGTGCAGCAGGGCAACTGGGTGACAGTGAGGCGGCATAGTCGCGGGTCAAAACACCACTCTTCCGTTCGATCAGAACATCAAACAGGTTCTCCCCACTCGGTGACGCACCCACTGAGAAACCTGATGAAAGTGCTCTAGTTATTGGCGATTCTATTATGCGGAACGTGAAAATAGAGACACCAGCCACCATAGTCCATTGTTTACCCGGAGCCAGAGCGCCTGACATCTTGGCAAATTTAAAAGTGCTGACTAATGCTAAACGTAAATTCAGTAAGATTGTTATCCACGTCGGCGCTAATGATGTTCGACTTTGCCAGTCGGAGATCACCAAAAATAATGTTAAAGAGGTGTGTGAACTTGCAAGTACGATGTCAGACACTGTAATATGCTCTGGTCCGCTCCCTGCTTACCGTGGTGATGAGATTCATAGCAGACTGTCATCACTCAATGGCTGGATGTCTAAGTGGTGCCCGCAAAATAACATAGGCTTTATAGACAATTGGAAGAATTTTTGGGGCAGACCTGACCTGTTGAAAAGAGATGGTGTTCATCCCTCCTGGGGTGGTGCCGCTCTTCTCTCTAGAAATATGGCACATAGTCTTAGAGTTTGTACTTGACTAACTGGAGCCCAGGTCAGGAAGCAGACAGACTGGCTAAACCGATCGTCTGCTAGCCGCCTCACGCCACCAAAGTCAGTTAACTCTCAGCACATAGAAACTTTTTCACCTAGATATCACTCTATAGAGACTGTGTCTGTTCCCCGAACTAGAAAATACAGAAAACATCCAAACCAAAGTAATAGTAACAATTTAATTGATGTTCAACAAATAAAAACGATATAATACAGATAAACACATGATAAAGCTTGGCTTATTAAATATTAGATCCCTTTCTTCAAAAGCACTTTTTGTAAATGATATGTTCACTGACCATAAACTAGATGTGCTTTGTCTGACAGAAACCTGGCTAAAACAAGATGATTACATTACTTTAAACGAGTCTACACCCCAAGATTACTGTTACAAACATGAACCGCGTGCAAAAGGTAAAGGGGGAGGTGTTGCTACAATTTATAGAAATATTTTCAGTATCTCTCAGAGGTTGGGTTTCAAGTATAATTCGTTCAAAGTAATGGTGCTTCATATAACGTTATCCAAAGAAACAAGTGTTAATGATAAATCCCTGTGATGTTTGTACTGGCTACTGTATACAGGCCACCAGGGCACCATACAGACTTTATTAAAGAATTTTCTGATCTTCTATCGGAGTTAGTGCTGACTGCAGATAATGTCCTAATCGTTGGTGATTTTAATATCCATGTTGATAATGACAGAGATTCGTTGGGATCAGCATTTATAGACATTCTAAACTCAATTGGTGTTAAACAACACGTGTCAGGACCTACTCATTGTCGAAATCATACTCTAGATTTAATACTGTCACATGGAATTGATGTCAGTGGCATTGAAATTTTGCAGCAGAGCGATGATATCTCAGATCATTATTTAGTCTCCTGTATATTCCATATAGCTAAAGCTGTAAAGCCAACTTCTTGTTACAAATATGGTAGAACCATTACCTCTACCACAAAAGACTGCTTTATAAATAATCTTCCTGACTTATCTCAGTTCCTCAGCATATCCAATAGCTCAGAACAACTTGATGATGTAACAGGAACTATGGACTCTCTCTTTTCTAGCACTTTAGATGCGGTTGCTCCTTTACGCTTAAGGAAGATTAAGGATAAGAGTCCAACACCGTGGTATAATGAGCACACTCGCGCCCTAAAGAGAGCAGCCCGGAAAATGGAGCGCAGCTGGAGGAAAACTAAATTAGAGGTATTTCGTTTAGCTTGGCGGAAAGTACCCTATCCTACAGAAAAGCATTAAAACTGCTAGATCTGATTACTTTTCGTCTCTTCTAGAAGAAAACAAACATAACCCCGATATTTATTCAATACAGTAACTAAATTAACGAAAAATCAAGCATCAACAGGTGTTGGCATTTCCCAAGAGCATAGCAGTAATGACTTTATGAACTACTTCACTTCCAAGATCGATACTATCAGAGATAAAATTGTATCCCTGCAGCCGTCAGCTACAGTATCGCATCAGATAGCGCACTATAGACCCCTGAGGAACAATTCCACTCATTCTCTACTGTAGGAGAGGAAGAATTGTATAAACTTGTTAAATCATCTAAACCAACATCATGTATGTTAGACCCGATTCCATCTAAACTACTAAAAGAGCTGCTTCCAGAAGTCATAGATCCTCTTTTGGCTATTATTAATTCATCATTGTCATTAGGATATGTCCCCAAAACCTTCAAATTGGCTGTTATTAAGCCTCTCATTAAAAAACCACAACTTGACCCCAAAGATCTAGTTAATTACAGACCGATCTCAAATCTCCCTTTTCTGTCAAAGATACTAGAAAAGGTAGTATCCTCGCAATTATATTCCTTCCTAGAGAAAAATGATATCTGTGAGGAATTCCAGTCAGGATTTAGATCGTATCATAGTACTGAGACTGCTCTCATTAGAGTTACAAATGACCTGCTTCTATCATCTGACTGTGGTTGTATCTCTTTATTAGTTCTACTGGATCTTAGCACTGCGTTCGACACTATCGACCACAACATTCTTTTGAATAGACTACAAAACTTTGTTGGCATTAGTGGAAGTGCCTTAGCATGGTTCAAATCGTACTTATCTGACCGCCATCAGTTCGTAGCAGTGAATGAAGAGGTATCATATCGATCACAAGTGCAGTATGGAGTACCTCAAGGCTCAGTACTAGGGCCGTTACTTTTCACGCTCTATATGTTACCCTTGGGAGATATTATTAGGAGACATGGTGTTAGCTTTCACTGTTATGCTGATGATACTCAGCTCTATATTTCTTCGCGGCCCGGTGAAACACACCAAATTGAGAAACTAACGGAATGCATAGTCGATATAAAAAACTGGATGATGAGTAATTTTTACTGCTAAATTCTGAAAAACAGAGGTGTTAATTATCGGACCTAAAAACCCCACATGTAACCTAGAACATTATCTAACACTTGACGGCTGCTCTGTCAATTCTTCCTCATCAGTCAGGAACCTAGGTGTGCTGTTCGATAGCAATCTGTCATTTGAAAGCCATGTTTCTAGCATCTGTAAAACTGCATTTTTTCATCTCAAAAGCATATCTAAATTGCGACCAATGCTCTCAACGTCAAATGCAGAAATGTTAATTCATGCGTTTATGACCTCAAGGTTAGACTATTGTAATGCTTTATTGGGTGGTTGTTCTGCACGCTTGATCAACAAACTACAGTTAGTCCAAAATGCAGCAGCTAGAGTCCTTACTAGAACCAGGAAATATGACCATATTAGCCCGGTTCTGTCAACACTGCACTGGCTCCCTATCAAGCATCGGATAGATTTTAAAATCTTGTTAATTACTTATAAAGCCCTGAATGGTTTAGCTCCTCAGTATTTGAGCAAGCTCTTATCGCATTATAGTCCTCCACGTCCGCTGCGTTCTCAAAACTCTGGCCGTTTGATAATACCTAGAATATCAAAATCGACTGCGGGCGGCAGATCCTTTTCCTATTTAGCACCCAAACTCTGGAACAGTCTACCTAACACTGTTCGGGAGGCAGACACACTCTGTCAGTTTAAATCTAGATTAAAGACCCATCTCTTTAGCCTGGCTTACACATAACACATTAATACGCTTCTATTATTCAAATCCGTTAAAGGATTGTTAGGCTGCATTAATTAGATGAACCGGAACCGGGAACACTCCCCATAACACACGATGTACTCGTTACATCGTAAGTAGAATGGCATCTGCGCTAATGTTTGTCTGTTTCTTTCCTAGTCTGTTTCTCGGTCCGTGTCCGATCAGATGGTGGGTCGGCGCCGGGAGGTGATGTCTGCGGCCCTCATCGTCGGCGGAGACCAGGACGCCCGGATGACCCCCAGAGATATATCCCCAGATATATCACCCAAAAATAACAAAATAACTAAAATATAATAAAATACCTAACTACATAATACTACTATTGTTAGAAATTGCAACAAAATTAAAATAGAAATATAAACTTTTGAACTGCGGGTTTCGTCTGGTCAGAGGAGAACTGGCCCCCCGACTGAGCCTGGTTTCTCCCAAGGTTTTTTTTTCTCCATTCTGTCACAAAGGGAGTTTTGGTTCCTTGCCGCTTTCACCTCTGGCTTGCTCAGTTGGGGACCGTTCATTTCTAGCGATTATCGCCGATTTGATTGCACAGATACTATTTAAACTAAACTGAGCTAGACAATGACATCTCTGAATTCAATAATGAAATGCCTTTAACTGAAAATTGAGTGTTTAATCTTATCATTATACATTACTGACACTCTATCCTCCAATTTGATACTGTTAAGTGCTTTGACACAATCTGTATTGTAAAAGCACTATATAAATAAAGGTGACTTGACTTGACTTGACTATATTAGCCATTTAGCTTCATCATGGTATTTGTGTGATTATACTAATGGTAATCAATCCGAATGACTATACGCAATGCATGCATACAGAGCGCGTGATCTCTGAAACGCCCAGATGTCCAAAACAGACCCTCCCACCTCTGTAATAAACATATGTCACCATATTATAATTTGTTGAGATTGTGAATTGGTGGGTTTTTGTTAAATGTGAGCCAAAATCATCACAATTAAAAGAACCAAAGACTTAAGTCTGTGTGCACTGAATTTATTTAATACACGAGTTTCACAATTTGAGTTGAATTACTAAAATAAATGAACTTTTCCACGACATTCTAATTTATTGAAATGCACCTGTATATAGCAGGGCTCCAGACTAACTTTTGAGAGCAGTGGCACCAGCACCACTGAGTTCTACAGATGGTGGCGCCAGAAGCAGATTTGGTAGCGCTGGGGGTGGTGTGTGGGGGTTTTAAAAATAAAGATAATTAAATCATAAAATTATTATAGTTTTGCACTAATAAGTGTAGTTACTAGTAATATTACACATTTATTTCTTGGTAATGCACATTTGACAGTAAAGCACTGAGCTTGAATTGGGAAGCACAAAATTTACTTTTATTAACAACAGTAACATGTGCAAAATGTAAGTTTTATATAGAAAATTAACATATTCTACTCTTGTTAAATGTACCATTATTTTTTTGTAGTATTATATGGAACTGACCAACAACTTCAGTGATTATAAAAGGAGCTCTCTTGCTTTGTGTGTGATTCAGTCAGAGAAGTTTGTTTTTCAGTGCACTTTGTGACTTTTCTTACTTCATACACAGAAAAGAACAACATTTTTACAAAATTTGATTTCTTGATGATTTAAAATTATATAATAGTGATTTTATAATTTCAAAATATAAAGTAAAAAGTACAAATGAATAAATAATAAGCCTATAAGTGTTCCCCTGCCACCATCTACTGGTTAGTGGTAATTTGATGCCCCTTTTTTTTAATTTTACAAAAGTGCTTGTTTACCACAAAGTATATTTTGGTCATCCCTTTAAAAATAACTTTAATTGAAATAAATTTTAATTGTATGCTTTTTAAAGTTTTAAAGTGCTATAAATAGTTGTGTGAAATACTTAAATGTGCTTGAATTTCTCTCTCAAAAGGTTGTACAAACCCTGAAATGCATAATGCATAACTATTTCTGCCACAACACCATGGTTATAGTTAGCATTACTACTTCTGGTTATATGTCAGCACTGTTTGACCTGTTTATAACAGATATCTGTGCAGAATTTGAATGCTTCTCACTGGATCTCGCAGCACTGTGCTTTAACAGCGTTGCGAAATCAACACTGCTTCCTGAGTAAACCTGTTCTGAGCTCGGAGAAGTTTGTTTGCTCTGCGCTGATCCGAGCTGATAAACACTCCACGCTGCACAGCTCAAACAAGTAGCGCGGTTTCACTTGCTTTTGTTTCGCTTGCTGTTTGATGTTTCTCATATGCAACAGAAATAGCAGTGCTTATGAGGTGGGACAACGTAGTGGTCAAGCTAGTGTAATTGCTCACAAAATTTAGTCGCACCGGCAGAAAAAAACGGTCACAAAATGCAACCATTTGGTTGCAGTCTGGAGCCCTGTATAGGAAGTGACCAAAAACTGTGTTGAAAATTCTAGAAAATTGTTCTTATCCTCAGGGGCGTAAATTTCATCTGACAGTAGGGGGCAATAAACTTAAAATTTCTCAAGAGCAATTTTTGAAGGGGACGCAAATAATACAGCCAAAATTGTACTTGTAAGGATAGATATGTGTACACAGCATAGGTTATAATATGAGTTCCATGGTTCACCACGGCGGTCATATTATAATTATTATTTTGCGTCATCCATAGTATTTTAGGTTTCGTCTGAAACCTAGTACGTCTCTTTCGCATTAATTCAACCGCATTAAACCCACTGATCTGCCACTTAACATCATTAAGTTAGGTCTACAATATTAGCCTAATATCAGTCCACACACAGGCTTATCGCCATGTTAGTTGTAGTGGGTGACAAGCTACGGTATTAAGCTTGTTAACCTTATAATCGCTCATAGAAAAACATCAGATGTCATAATTTTTTTGTCATGACTAATTTATTAATGATCCAGCATCATCTCTATTAAAGAGAGAGAATCATTTCACCCGATGTTTAAAGAGAATAAAATAGCCTTGACAGCCTAAGTTACTTACACATAACTAACTTGCTCTCTCTCACCGGACTCGTGTGTGTATCGGTAAAGAAGGAAAGCAGGCAGTGGACCAAACCACTGTGAGGAAAGGGAGGGGGGAATCAAAACATTTCTGAAGTTAAAACGTTTTTTTTTGCGTTTATTTTGTTTTACTACCCACACAATTATTTTAAGTATATTTCCATTATGTTATTTTCAATACACAGAGTCGCTTGTAATGATACTTTTAGGGGGGACAAGCCTCAGAATGGCAACTACCACTTTCAAGCCTCAGAAAGGTAATAAATACATCATTAAAGTAAACCCATGTGACTCCAGTTGTTTAACCTCAATTTATGAAGTGATGTGAATGTTTTGTGTGCACAAAAAACATTGCATTTTTATTTACAAAATAACATGAGAGCACCATCATGCATCAGTGTTACGTTGCCGTGAGAGCTGGCCATCTCATGGTGCTTTTGTGAAAATGCTTTGGAGATACATAATTTGTGAATAAAGACATACTATTTTTGTTATTGCTGTTTTTTTTTTGTTTTGTTTTTGCGTACACAAGGCATCTGTTAAAAATATCTTCATTTGTGTTCTGCACAACAGGGTCTTATGGGTTTGGAGCGACATGAGGGTAAGTAATTAATGACAGAATTTAAATTTTTGGGTGAAATATGTTCTAATGTGGTTATAATTGGTCATTGTTATGTTTTATAAACATTTTCAATATTTTAAAGATTTATTGTTTTGAAAAATGATGTTTATACAGTCTACGTTAAGGTGTCATTTGTTAACATTAGTTAATGTGTGAACTATCATGAACAAACAATGAACAATGCATTTATTACACTATTTATTAATCTTTGTTCATGGTAGTTAATGAAAATACAGTTGTTCATTGTTTATTCATGTTAGTTCACAGTGCATTAATGTTAACAAACACAACTTGTGATTTTAATAATGCATTAGTACATGCTGAAATTAACATTAACTAAGATTAATAAATGCTGTAGAAGTAATGTTCATTCTTAGTTCATGTTTACTAATGTTGTTAACTAATGTTAACTAATGAACCTTGTTGTAAAGTATTACCCTTTTGTTAATATCAACACCTCTGTGATTATGGTATCTTTCCTTAATTATCTGAAATGTCTGCTAGCAAATTTTATGCTAGCATCTGTTTTTAATGATGCTGAGCACGGAACGTCCTGAATGCTTTCATTCATATTTCGCTGTATATCCTATGTTTTTATTAATAATTTGGGTGTATTCTACTGTTCATATTTGTGTGTTTTTCAAAATAAATGAACTGAATTCATTTTGAGTCTATTCATCATTCACTGTTGAAAAAGCCTTTACATTAGTTTGGGCATATGAGGACATAAATTAGGTTAAACTACTGCATGTCCGCCCATAGAAAATAAATAATTATAAACAAATTACCAGCTGATTACCAGCACACAACTATTGATCCACAACGTTGCCACGACGTCGCAGTTACGAACTGGCAACGTCACAAAGTTACGTTGTGGCAACGTATACGCACCTTTCATTTTTCTGGTCGCCACGACGTAACTTTGGTCACCAGATTACGTTGCGGTTACATAACAGTTACGTATTTTTGTTAGCTATATAATGCGATTTGACTTTGATGTCTACACTTGATTAAAAGCTTATTTCAGACATGAAATTCTGCAAACAGTTTGTTTATGATTAAAAAAAATACACATTTCAGCATTAGAATAATCAGAAAAATCTTTAATTAGTTTACATGGTTATGACAACTAAAAATAACCTTCAGGGAACTTTCTGGAAACGTTCTCTGTAGGTTATAAAAATAAAACTTTAAAATAACCTGCAGGGAACGTTCTGGGAACGTTCTTTTTAGGTTATAAAACACACACACACACACACACACACACACACTTGCCCCCTCAAAAATAATGAGTGCATGACGCCCCTGATTATTATAACCATATGAAATCGTGAAAGCGATAAAAAAACCCATCCTATGCGCTGTTGGCCTGTAAAAAAACATTTATATATATATTTTAAAAATCTGACCGGTCCACATTAAAAAAAAAAAAAAAATGCTCCGGCCCCGGCATTTGCCAGAATTGCCCGATGGCCAATCCGCCCCTGACTATTACTATCTACACACCATTGCTATCGCGTGATACTTGCTACTTTTCACTGCGCTGGTCATGATGTACCAATCACAGTTGATTGATCAATGCATTTAAAAAAAAAAAAAAACATTTGTTATTATTATTATTGTTATTATTATTATTGTGTATGTATTTTTCTTACTTTTTATTATCTTAAAAATCCTCGTAGTTTATACTTTTAAATGACAATACCATACAGTATGCCTAATTGTCTCGAGTAAACAAGTCTTTAGATTTTTGCAAGGCAGCTCACTGTATGGGGCTTTGAGAGCCGTCTAGCGCCCCCTGGAGCAACAAGCCAGCGTTCTGTTTTTACCCACAATTCTGTGCACTGGAGGTGTTTTGTGATTAAGATGGCGGACTCCTCGGTAAGCTGCTCACAGTCTGTGTGGTTTTGTGTTGTGTGAATGCTGTTGTGAAACATTCGCTCTATTGACATTGAGAGCCTTGCTTTATAACGGCATTATCTCCCCATAGATCGAAATCGTTGAAGGCTGCCGGCTTCCCGTACTGCGGAAAAATCAAGAAAATGAAGACGAGTGGCGTAAGTATCAGCCAGAGAGCTCCGTATCGAATGTAAACAAAAGACACGAGGCTGTAACGTTAACGTTACTCACTGATAATGTCACTATGTCACTTAAGTGTAAATTAAAATATTTCTTCCGGTCAATTTAACTATAGGGACTGTTTTCTTACGTTAATCGTTTTCGGACGATAATCACTTTTTATAAAACATATGGTGGTACAGTGATGGCATTGGGTGATGATTTACAGTAGGCTAAGTTGTGTTATGGAACTGAATGAAGATTATGTGAATGCACCATTTTACGATTTATGTGTCCCAAGATACAGTAGAACTTATGGTACAAAAATACCATTGTTGTACTATGGTCCGTTTTATTATTGGTAAATGTTTTTAATGAATTTGAATTTCTTAAGTTATATCTTAAGATCTCAGTTAAGCAAAAAACAACATGTGGAGTCACATTATTTTGAACTGGTCCAAGCCATTAATAGTAAATATAACCTCTTGTTGTTTTAAGACTTTTTCTTAAGAACTACAGTAGTCAGCATTTGAAGTGGATCAAAACCTTTCAAGTTGTCCTAAAACCAAAATGCATTCTTGTCTTAGGACAACTTTGGACTTTTTTTTTTATTTTTTAAATTTATCCTTTTATTCCTTCAAAGCATTGGCTGAAATTCTCAGTGTCAAAGATATTCCTGGGAGAAAGCTTTATTATGTCCACTATATTGACTGTGAGTATTAACCATTTGCCTTTATGCTTGATTTACGTTTTGTTCTCTAACATATACAATATAATTTTTATAACATGAATCAGTTTGATGTAAGTTTTATTTACCTTTTTGCTAACTGTAAAGAAAAATCCAATTGATTTACTTGATATATTTTTTTGCAAAGTCAATAAGCGACTGGATGAATGGGTGACTCCAGACCGCCTGGACTTGAAGAAGCTCCAGTTTCCCAAAAAGGAGGCAAAGACTCCAACGAAGAATGGCCTGCCGGGGTCCCGCCCCAGCTCCCCAGAGAGAGATGTGGTAAGAATGTTGCTTCTTGGTTATTTCAAATCTGCCTACAACGTTAGGGTTTATTTGATATGTGTTACGCACCTCCACCTGATTGACCTTCATTTTACAACGTTGTGTCACAAAGAGTTGTTTACGTGCCATGTAATACTTTACCAACCTCTCTTCCTTTCTGTTCAAATTCAGAGGAAGAGTCTAGATCTCAACATTCAGTCTGCTTCAGCTCCTTCAAGAGGCAAAACCCTCCCCACACCGGTACAGACAAACCCGCCCATTGTACACTAATAAAAGTCAATCTGTCAAGAAAGAGCTTTTAATCAATGGGCTGAATTTATGTTAAAAAAAAAATCTTATATCACACTTTGCAACAAGTGTGAGGGATGCTTTTTTTGCCTCGTCTCAATTTACACTGCCAGTTGGCAAGCTGTGTGAAAATTTATGTGATGATAATGCTAGCAATGTTATAGAATTAGTTCACCAAGAAATTAAAATTCTGTCATCTCCCTCAATTCCTAAAACTCACCCTCATGCTGTTCCAAACCTTTTTTTTCCTATACACGGAAAGTCAGTGGGGTCCATTGTTTTTGTTTTATTAACTCATTATTATTTATTTAAAAAAATGTTATCTTGTGTTTTCTTCAAGATATCTTCCACCGAAGAAAGTATGTCTTAAAGGTTTGAAACAACATAAGGGAAAATGTTGTAAATGATGACAATTTTAATTTTGGGGTGGTCTGTCCTTATAAAAAGATATTCTAAACAGATGCCATGCTACACAGCTCTATATGTAAAATATAGTCATAGCATCTGTTGCAGTTTTTTTTTTCTTTCTTTCTCTAGGCCTGAAGCAAATCTATTCAGTGTTCTTAAAATAATCACTTCTGTTTTGAATGTATTTGATGGCAAAGCTGAATTTTCAACATCATTACTCCAGTCTTCAGTGCCACACGATCCTTCAGAAATCATTGTAATATGCTGATTCAGTGCTCAGTTATTATCAATTAGTATTGGTGCTCAATTGTAAAAAAAAAAAAAAAAAGAGACTTTTCTTCAGAACAGTTTATTTGAAATATACATCTAAAATGTTTTTACTTTCACTTTTGATTAATTTTATGCATCCTTGCTGTATAAGTTGATGGTTGCTGAAACATCAGTTTTGGCATCACAGGAATGAACTACATTTTAAAATAATGAATGTCTTTCAAAAATGTAAAAAACAAACAAAAAAAAAAACTTTAAACTCATATTTTGGACTGGTAGTGAATATGAAAGCATTTTTCATATTTGTCATAATATATTCTCATTACTCATAATAAGCACAGTCATTACTGCCTGTAATCTGTTTTATAACATGAGGTAAGTGGCTAGAATACATTCATTTTATTATTATTATTCATCAGCTATTAGTGGTGATTATTGTTACGAATTAGAGTTAGGGTTAGGGATTTGAACAAACCCCTAAACACACTGTAAACTTTTGTGTTTAACTTGTCCCACAACTTTTCTGCTACCGTGAATGATACCTCAAGCAGTAGAGGAGGGGTGTAAATGGTTAGCTTTTACAGGCATATTTATAAAAATTGGTGAGAAAAATCTGATGGACTGAAGGAGAGACCCAAGCCATATCTAAGGACCAGAATATCAAGTACAGCTCCTGTGGGAGCTTTTGAAATGGGCCACTAAGAAATCATCTTGAACAATGTAGCAACATGCTGAAACCCACTCATCACACTTTAGATAACATAAGCACCCTGCCAACCACCTACAACACCCTAGCATAGTGGTGGTGGCGGTGTGTTTTGCATAGGCAAACACCACTTTATTCAGAAATGTGAAAAAAACTTTTTGCTGAAGTTGCGCTTCATTTTCTATGCTGATAAAAAGTTATCCGTCTTTCTGCTTGCTCTTTCAGAAGAGAAAAGCTGAATCTGTCTCTTTGGCAGCACAAGTGACTGCAGCGACTCCAGTGCCTTCACTTCCAAGTTCTGCAGAGGCAAGTCAGGCCTCGGTCTATCCAGCCATGAGGGACCCCTCCTTCAGCAGTAAATCCAGAGAAGAACATGAGCAGCTCACCTCTCTCACCACAGTAAAAAACACACAATTTTTTTTTTTTTTTTCAAATGATTGAAGCTAGTTAAGTTAAATCTGTCACATAAGGTCATCTCTGCTATGCAATGATCAGCATAAAAAGAATATGAATACAGAGAATATGTTGAGAGCTTGCTGTTTTTGTTTTGTTTTTTATATAAAACTGATTTAATTTTGACTATTTTTCCCCCTTTGCTTTTTTCCTCTGGAAGAATGGCACAACACGTCGTCTTATTCCTTCTCAGCCAGGGAGAAAAAGGAAAAATTGTGGGGGGACGGACGAGGTAGGCTCTTCAACTCGATTTACAGATGTTTTCTTAGTACAACATGATGCACCTTTTTTAAATGTAATAAAAAATGATAGAATCCCATCTTTTGATTAACACTCAAACATTTATAAATCAGACATTACACATTTCAGTGTTATTTGCCTAGAAGTAGCTGGCATAAGCTTAGCAAGCTTAGTCAGTTAGAATAACTTTTTTTCAAGTCACATTGTCCCCTGAACGCAAGTCACGTTGTCCCCTAATCATCAAACATTTAAAATGTTTTGTATTCCCTATTCATAATTTGCTGAACTTTTTCTATTACCTGTTTTCCTCCACTCTTAAGTAAAATGTCCCAAAGCTTTGCATCCACTTGTGTTTTTCTGTTAGATGGTAAAGGTGTTCCAGAATAACAACCCTCGCTGCTCCACCGTCTTTTTGCCACCAGGAGAGGTCCGGCTTTACTTCCCATTGCCTTTATTGTGTGTCTGTAAAAGTGGAGGCATAGGGCTTTTAGAAAAAAGGAAATTAAAACGAAAAAAAAAACTTTTGAAATGTTTTACTTTACATGTAATGAATCTAGAATATATGAAAGTTTCACTTTTTGAAACAAGTTACAAAAAAAAAAAAATTTCACGATATTCAAATTTTTCAAGATTTACATTTAGGGCCAGTTTTACTAATTGGGGCAAATTAACGCAAGAGCGCAATTCCAAAACAGCGCCGATGGGAGGGGAAATTTCTGTGGGTGATTTGCTAATAATGCACAAATTAAAGAACACCGACGCAACATCTCATTTACATATCGACCAATGCAATATACCAAGCGCAGCGCAAATTAGCGTAGTTGCAAATAAAGAATAAAGAAATAAAGAAGCCACAGAATGTCGAAAAGAACCGGAGGCCAAAAAAAATGAAGGTTTGCTAGAAGTTTTGATAGACCTGGTATTGCGTGAATCCTAGTTGAGGATTGATTGGCAAATGACATGTTCGGATAATGTGTTCTTCTGGCATTCAAAATAAATTAATAGGAGTGGAAAAAATTTTCAGTGCTAATTCGCCACTGTGTGTCTTTTGAAAAAACGATTTTAACGGCAAAAGCCGGTTTGCGCTGGCGCAAGCTGTTGGTAAAACTGACCCCATGTCATTTAGCAGAAGCTTTATCCAAAGCGACTTACAAATGAGGACAATGGAAGCAATCAAAATCATCAAATGATTTGCAAGTGCTATAACAAGTCTCAGTTAGCTTAACGCAGTACACGTAGCAAGGTTTTTTTTTTTTTTAAATAAAAAAACAAATAGAATAGAATAGAAAGAGAATAGAGCAAGCTAGTTTTAGAGGCCTTTTTTGCTTTTGTTAATTGTATAATAAATAAAAAGAAAACAAATAGATATAATACAAAAAGATTAGAAAAGCTAGTGTTTTTTTTTTAAGATGCTATGCAAGTGCTATAACAAGTATATATATACACATACATACAGTGGTGTGATAAAGTTTTTGCCCCCTTCCTGTGTTTTTTTTTTTTTTTTTGCATATTTCACACTTGAATGTGTAATATTCAAATTTGTTTGATGATCTGAATCAAAGATAACCGAAGTAAATACAAAATGCAGTTTTGAAATAATGATTTCATTTATTAAGGAAAAAAAGCTGTCAAAACCTTCCTGGCTTTACGTGAAAAACTAATTGCCCCCTAAATCTTTTTAAATCCTCTAAACCCTTTGCAGCATCAACTGCAATCAAGCGTTTGCTATAACTGGCAATGAGTCTTTCACATCGCTGTGGAGGAATTTTGGCCCACTCTTCTTTGCAGAATTGTTTTAATTCAACCACATTGGAGGGTTTTCGAGCATGAATGGACTGTTTAAGGTCATGCCACAGCATCTCAATCGGATTTAAGTCCGGACTTTGATTTGGCCACTCCAAAACCTTAATTTAGTTTTTCTTGAGCCATTCTGAGGTGGACTTGCTGGTGTGTTTGGGATCATTGTCCTGCTGCATAACCCAAGTGCGCTTGAGGTCACAAACTGCTGGCTGGACATTCTCCTTCAGGATTTTCTGATAGAATGCAGAATTCATGGTTCCATCAATTATGGCAAGTTGTCCAAGTCCTGAAGCTGCAAAGCAGCCCCAGACCATCACACTAACACCAACATGTTTGACTGTTGGTATGATGTTCTTTTTATGAAATGTAGTGTTGGTTTTACACCAGATGTAACGGTACACACACCTTCCAAAAAGTTCAACTTTTGTCTCATCAGTCCACAGAATATTTGCCCAAAAGTCTTGGGGATAATCAAGATATTTTTGGCAATTGTGAGACGAGCCTTTGTGTTCTTTTTGGTCAGCAGTGGCTTTTGCCTTGGAACTCTCCCATGGATGCCGTTTTTGCCCAGTCTCTTTCTTATTGTTGAATCATGAACACTGACCTTAATTGAGGCAAGTGAGGCCTGCAGTTCTTTAGATGTTGTTCTGGGTTCTTTTATGACATCCTGGATGAGTCGTCTTTGTGCTCTTGGAGTAATTTCGGTAGGCCGGCCACTCCTGGGAAGGTTCACTGTTCCAAGTTTTCTCCATTTGTGGACAATGGCTCTGACCATGGTTCGCTGGAGTCCCAAACCTTTTCCAGACTGTTACATGTCAACTATTTTGTTTCTCTTCTGTTCTTGAATTTCTTAAGATCGCGGAATGATGTGTTGCTCTTTAAACATGCTTCACTTTGTCAGACAGGTTCTATTTAAGTGATTTCTTGATTCAAGAGGTCTGGCAGTAATCAGGTCTGGGTTTGGCTAGTGAAATTTAACTCAGCTTTCTAAAATAATGTGGTTAATCACAGTTCTTTCATGATTTAATAGGAGGGGGCAATTAATTTTTCACGTTGGGCGAGGTAGGTTTGGACAGCTTTTTTTTCCCTTAATAAATGAAATCATCATTTAAAAACTGCATTTTGTACTTTTTAATGCATTTTGTGCATTATCTTTGTGTAATATTAACATTTGTTTGATGATCTGAATCTTTTAAGTGTGACATATGCAAAAAAAAAAAAAAACAGGAAGGGGGCATGTACATATACGTACATACATACATACACACACACACACACATTTTTTTTTTGCACCCTCAGATTCCAGATTTTCAAATAGTTGTATCACGGCCAAATATTATCTGATCCTAACAAACCATACATCATAAATTTTTTTCTACTTGGCACGTAAAACAGTACATTTTTAGACTGTTGAATGCAAATAAAAAAATGAGGCCGCAAGTCACATTGTCCCCTAATCATCAAACATTTAAAATGTTTTGTATTCCCTATTCATAATTTGCTGATTTTTTTCTATTACCTGTTTTCCTCCACTCTTAAGTAAAATGTCCCAAAGCTTTGCATCCACTTGTGTTTTTCTGTTAGATGGTAAAGGTGTTCCAGAATAACAACCCTCGCTGCTCCACCGTCTTTTTGCCACCAGGAGAGGTCCGGCTCCTTTACTTCCCATTGCCTTTATTGTGTGTCTGTAAAAGTGGAGGCATAGGGCTTTTAGGCAAAACTGTGATGCTCAAACAATAGAAATTTAGCTAAAAAGCCATTGGATCTTGTAAATGCAGGAGTTGGTTTTATTCAGTTCTCTTAACTGACTTTTTCAGGTAATTGGGTAATAATAAATGGGTAATAAGATGGATAAAATTCCTGGTATTTACAGAAATGAAAGCAAGAGTGTAACCACTTTCCCTAGCAATATAACAAAGTTTAGAGTTTTTTTTGTTTTTTTTAAATTGCATATGACATCCACTTTTGTTATTGTTGTTAGATGCACTACTACAATCTCTCTAATTCTACTATTTGCTCTCAGGATTCCCAGGACAGTTCTGATGGCATCCCCTCTGCCCCTCGCATGACTGGTAGTTTAGTGTCAGACCGCAGTCACGATGACATCGTCACACGAATGAAGAACATAGACTGTATTGAGCTGGGGCGGCACAGGCTAAAGCCATGGTACTTCTCTCCATACCCACAGGAGCTCACCACCCTCCCCATCCTCTACCTTTGTGAATTCTGTCTTAAGTACCTCAAGAGTCTCAAGTGTCTACAGAGGCACCTGGTAAGAGCTGTTTTAGGACTAAATAAAATAGCAAACACGCTTCCAGCATCATATATAAGTTCCATCACAGTAAAATGGCACGAAACACAAAAATCTCAAAATTTGTCATGATGATCTTTATATTTTTCAGGCATAAAGGGTAAAGTAGACAAAATGGGCAGGAGGCGAAACAAATGTTTTATAGTCTGTACTCTGTTTTTGAATTGCTCATGTCCTTTATTTGTGCAGGTCAAGCTATTCTTACAGTTCAATCTGTCAAGCTCTACTTGTATCTGGCGATGTGTTCATACTTTATTTAGCTGATTTCGTTTCAGGTATTATAATTAAATTCAGTCTAATGAGACGATTTCTATCAGTAAAACTGCAAAAGCTTTTTCCTATTATATAAATCCTGTATTTATATTAAATTAATATTTTTAAGCTTGGACATTTAATTATATATGTGTATATAGAATCAGTTTAATTGTTTTGCTGATTTCTGTTTTTACTTGCCAGCTACATTCTTTTCCGTTGGCACCTGAGCCCAGACACATTAAAAACAATAAGCTTGAGTCTTGGTGTGCATTTATCTTGACATAATACACATGCTCACAGATAATTGTCACCTGTTTATAACATTTACAGACAAAATGCAACCTTCGACACCCGCCAGGAAATGAGATCTATCGCAAAGGAACTATATCCTTTTTTGAAATAGATGGCAGGAAAAACAAGGTGGGTAACCTCTAGTTCGTAATAATTGATGTTTAGAACTGACCGATCAGACAGACGCTACTGTTAAACACTTAACTGTAGCAAATTTTGAATTGTGAGGCATATGTTTGTAGAAATACATTTGACCTTTTTTTTCTTTTCTTTTTCTCCACCACACAGACATATTCCCAAAATTTGTGTTTATTGGCCAAATGCTTCCTGGACCACAAGACCCTGTACTACGACACAGATCCTTTCCTCTTCTATGTTATGACAGAGTATGACTCAAAGGGTTTCCACATAGTTGGCTACTTCTCCAAGGTAAACTACAGATCTGCTTGCATTAGTGCACTGATATTCAAAGTGTTTTACATTTTGTCTAGTCCCCTTTTTTGTATGATAGCATTGTGTTTTTATTGTCTGTGCTTTCCTCCCATTAAAGGAAAAGGAATCAACAGAAGACTATAATGTGGCCTGCATTTTGACTTTACCACCTTATCAGAGAAGAGGCTATGGCAAACTACTAATTGAGTTCAGTGAGTAATCGTGCAGTTATTTGGTCTTTTCTGAGGTGCATACAATCAAAGAATGAATTAAAAAATTATTTATTTTTTAATTTTACTTTTACAATGTGTGCAAAATTATTGCTTGCCAGAATAATCAAAAGGTAGTATAAGCAAACCTTTTCAAATAATAAAACTTGACTCTTGTTTTTGGTTCACATCTGTCAGGTTATGAGCTTTCGAAAGTGGAAGGAAAGACGGGCACTCCAGAGAAGCCTCTGTCTGATCTGGGTCTGCTTTCTTACCGCTCATACTGGTCACAGACAATTCTGGAGATCCTCATGAACCTCAAATCAGAAAATGGAGAACGGCCACAGATCACCATCAAGTAGGTGTCATAACCTCATTATCCTCGTTATGCCAAAAATCTGAACCAAAAAGTGTATTTGGGTGAATCTTGGTCTCTCTTTTTTTTTTTTTTTACCATAATATTACCTTAATATTGGGATTTTTTTATTTTATTTTATTTTTACCTGTTGTATTGAAAATAGTATTGGATAACAGTATTTTTCAAGACATCATACAAACATATAAAATTCCAATATTGTGACAACACTAGAACACCTACCCCCAATTTTCATTACTGTAAGGAAAAAAAAAAATTGTCAGTGATATATTAAATTGTAAGCATACATCATGGTAAGATTTGTTGTACTGCCTTTTAGTTTATGCAGCTTTTATAAAATTGTCTAGAACTGATGATTCCCATGATTATTACAATAATGATAATCTAATGATACACTTTTTATATTCTCATAAGGAATATTACAATGAAAAACACAGCTTTCTCAATGCAAAATCTTCTTTCTTCCCATCTGATATACCCATCTTCATTTTGATTGTCTCAGTGGTTTTATTGAAGTTTTTTAAAAGATTAGTTTGTATCGTTGGTTATGTTTTTTATTGTTATGGCAATTTTTGATTCTGTCAGTGAAATCAGTGAGATCACCAGTGTCAAGAAAGAGGATGTGATATCAACTCTTCAATACCTCAACCTCATCAATTATTATAAGGTAAGCGATCACTTAGGATGCTTGCTTTCAGATTTCCCAGAGTCTCATGGGTCCTTAAAAAGTTCAGTTATAGCAAATTTAAAGTTTTAAATATCATAATGGTATAAAAAAGGTCTTAATTATAATTTCAAGAGATCTTACATTTGGGGATGGAAAAACAGGAATCATGATGTGATTGATTAAGGCCGAAGTATACTTAGTTTTTGTTCACTAGAGTATGCGTACTGTCGAACGCGTAGCCTTTCAAAGTATACTCCATTTAAAGTTGTGTGCGAACGCGGGCGGTCAACACATGCGCATCACATCTAGAAAGCTTCATCCATGTTCAGTGTCTGCTGTATTTTTCCCTGTTAAGTCATGACTGATAACAAATATTATTGAACTCTTTCAAAGCAAAGCTGAGCTGTCTCATACCCTCTCGCTCACAAGCGCTTGTTAATGTGAGTGTCAGTTGTTGCAGTCTCCGCTATTTTGTTGTCGTTTTCTGTCTCTTTAGTTTCATTTTGCCGCTATGTGGAAGAACTGATTACTGCAAAATAACTTACTTACAAAGTATGCGCGGTTAGAAAAATCGGGTGGTACGCAGTTCGCGTCATGCGCGCTGTACGCTGTCCCTCGCGTACGCGTAAAAAGTGAAGTATACTTTGGGCTTTAATTTGATTATTGAACTTAAGGATATGACTTCAATTAATTAATGAGCTCTGCACATTTCAAAGTCTGTTGCACGATCAACAGACTCTCAGTTTCAGAGCAGTTTACAATCAATGAATAGTGCACTTTTATGACAAGCAGTTGCTTATGATCTACTGTTAATGAATTATATGCTGTTCTGGCATTGAAACAAGCCATTCACATGATTTGTACAAATCCCAAGAGTTTTGTTTGTGTGCGCACGTGTGTGTGGTTATATGAATGTATGTCTGAAGGCAACCGAATGTCTTCAATGGCATTTTCTTGGTATTTTACCATTGTATAATGTCTGACGTAGTGTTTAAGTAAAGTGCAGCTTTGTATATGTTAGGGATGGGCAATATACCAATAGAAACAATTAACCGGTAGAAATTTGTCAACTGGTAGTGATTTTTGACTATCGTCTCTATTGCAGTTACACGCTCGCGTTGCTGTGCTAAGTGGTCACAAGAACTTAATGTTTGCACGTGCTTTTAACCATTGCGGTTTTAAAACAAGTGATTTTAGGCCGTTGAAACGCAATCAGCAACGAAAGAGGATTAATTTTGCTATATGTGCATGCTGTCTAAGAGACTGTTTCTGAGCGCTGTCAAAGAGACCTGCATATGTGAAAGTGCCGATAATGGAGTAATGTTTTTTTTGTTTTGAATTTAGGCTAGTATTATTTTTTTGTGATTATTGACACTTGTGACAAGTATTCAGAAATTTGTATGGTATCAAAAATTTTTATATAAAGACCTTATTTAAAGCAAAAATAACTATATCGTTATATATATTGTTACCGTGAAATAAAATTACTTGGTAACACTTTATTTTAAGGTGTCCTTGTTACACATTACATGTACTTACTATTATAATAACAATAAGTTATGCATAATTACATGAAAGTAAGCCTAACCCTAACCATATAGTAAGTACATGTTGTTCACTAATATTACTCAGTACCTAAATGTGTAATTACACTGTAACAAGGACACCTTAAAATAAAGTGTAACCAATTACTCATATCGATATATATGAATTTGGTCATATCGCCCACCCCTAGTATATATGCTATATTTCTGCTGCTTCATAAATGCCACCTACTGGCAGAGAATGAATTTTCATTTTCATTTAGCCCATCTGCTATTTTTGTTCAAACCAGTAATTGACCCATATTTTTACACAGCATACATGTTGTAACTGGTGGATTGACAAGAAGCTGATGTGCATTCTAAAAATGTATTATCATTTTAAATAATGGTTTAAATGCTAACATGTTTATAAAACATTTTGTTTGTTTGTTTTTTGTCCTCGCTCATATGGCACTACTTTTATTTGTGCAGGACTTTAAAAATATCTTAAATTTGGACTTAAATTAGATTTTTTTTTTTTAACTCATTAAAGCATTACATTGGTGTTTGTGCTTAAAAAAAATTGAGTTGGGTTTGTTCATCTCCCTGCAGGGTCAGTATATCCTCACCTTATCAGAGGACATAGTGGAAGGTCATGAGCGGGCCATGCAGAAGCGTCACCTCCGTATTGACCCCAAATGTTTGCATTTTACTCCTAAAGACTGGAGCAAGAGGGGCAAGTGGTGAAGACTGTAAGAGGACTGCTGGCACGCAGCTAATGTACCATATGCCCTGCTCACAAAGGAATTCAGTTCAAGACCCTGTAACTGTTCCATATACAGACTTGACTTGAAAATGAGCCTGTAAAAGAAGACAGAGACAGTTTAATATTGTTAAAGATTCCACAGTCCACATCTGCAAGTTATGCGACTTAATCTTACAAATTTCAAAATTCTGTGAAATTCATGTCAGTCTGTTACTTGTCTGTACGTGAGAACAGAGGAATGTCTTTTTAAATGGAATTCTCTCCCACCATTTGAATAGATCATCATAAATATGAATATTTTCGGTCAGTGCCATGTTTTATTACTTTGACCAAAAACAACAGTATTCTACACACAATTATCAGCACTCCGTAAAGTGACACGATCCTGTTCATTTTCAGTGCAGAGCTGGTGACCTCTGGCAATATAAGCAAAAGAAGACCATTGGTGACAGGCTACATATTTTTTTTCCAATAGCTCTTGCTTTTTGGCCACATACAGATCGGCACATTAGCAAAGAGTACACTTTGTTTTACATTTATTTTGTGCAATATTAGAAAATATATAAAGAAGAAACAATTTGTGGCCTTTACCATTGCAGTTTGTGACCAAAACAAGCACTTAGCCTTTATAAACTAATAACTGTCAGTTTAGTTTTGGCGAGTAACCTTATTTAATATAAAAAAATATAATTTTAACAACTGGATAATGCCGACTATCAACTTCTCTGTCTTGCTGACACATGAAAGATGCTGTTCGTTTGCATTAAGTTTAACTTTTCTCGACTCTGCTGCATAGCTGGATATGCCTACATCCTGTCACCAATGGTGACTGCCGCTCGTGTTGCTGGAAGTCGCCGGCTTTTCAGTGAAAATTATCATGTCACACCTTGTCCCTGTGTGTTGCTGCTGGTGTAAACGGGGCTGAATGGGTCCTTACAATGTCATTGTGTTTTACATAATATAGACTTAAATGTCTTTTCTACACTGGTATTGCATGGGTCTAGGATCAAATCCAAAGGGAAATATTTGAATACATCTACAGTTATTCCTTTTTTTTTTTAACTGAATGTTAACCAGCAAACACTGTCTGCAAAAAATGGTCATCTTTTAGGTAAATAAAAAATAAATTGTAAATATTGTGTATTGTTAACAATTAAATTGTAGCTTTAAAGATATAGTTTTCTATAATATAACATACTCTGAATATATTTTCTGTTATTTTACAATTGGTTTAACCCTGTTATTTAACAATTGGTTGGTCATTAGTGACCGAAAAAGTTTGTTTTGACTTAATTGGGGTGGTATAAAACCTTATTATGTTTGTATAACTTGCTATCTAAGCACGACTTTGGATATGATTTAAAAAAGGCAAAATGGTCCTATAAAGGGTCACACTTGTATGGTTCATGGTAACAAATGAGTGCCATAGGAAATTAATCCTTCACAATCACAATGCAGGAATAAACAAACAAACAAAAAACATTGTGTTATTCTAAAATATCAACTGTGCAAAATGGCCACACACACATGAACTGTTTAACAGAAAATGTTGAAAATAAAATCAATCATTCAACAACAAAGAAGGAGTGCAATTTAGACACACCCACTGCCAGAGTCAAATCAAAAGCTGACATTTTACTGGTTAGCTGAAGCCAAAAGACTCAAGGCTGAGATCAGATCAGAGCCAGAGATGGATGGATCAGGCATTGCTGTTAAATTTTGTAAAAAAAATTTTGGATTTTGATTTTTGAATTAGAATGTTGATAAGCATGGGTGTTCAGGTTTCACTGCAATAATAATACAAAAACTGACAGTTCAAATCAACATATAAACTAAACAAATATCTAAACTTTGGCATATATATATATATATATATATATATATATATATATATTAGTGCTGTCAATTGATTCAAAAATTTAATTGCGTTAATCACAGTCGTGGACTGTGATTAATCATGATTAATCACAAATTTAAAATACTAGGATTTACCTGTAAATATGTTGAAAAAGAAATGCATGACAAACTAGTTTAAGGAAACCGAACCTTTCACACTTCCGCCAGGTATGAGACATAATCCTTATTATTGTTTTGTTTTTATTCAGACATTATCAGCCTTTATACTGGCAATAAAACGTTTACCAAGCCACATCGCTTCAATCCCAGTATACATTTACCCAACTATTATCAAAAGTATTTCTAAATAAATACAACAAAACATTTCTTGAGACCTTACGTGAAGTATTATGACAAAATGCATTATGAAGAAGAATTGGACCTGTTCTGCAGCTACATTAGAGCTAATATTAGCATCGTGCTTCATAAGACAATTTATGAGATTAATAGTACACTTTTACTCAGAACTCACTTCAAACCACCATCGAGTGTTTGTAATAACTTCCTTTTGCGATCACATGTGGAATTTGGTCATTTACTGTTGTTAAAATATGCTATTTATAGCCTTTTATATCGCAGCACAAATTAGCATTTCAGATGTACACATTCAAAAAAAAATCACATACAAATATATCCTATCGTAAATCGAGTGTTTATTATCTTATATAATTTCTTATATTTATTTCTGCTGTGTAAAAGCCTTAACATGTGCTCTGGCTGAAACTCACGTTGTTTGTGATGTTACAACTGCCTCTCCGTTCTTAAGTTACCAGGGACACATTCCAAATATAATACACATTAGTAAAAGGATCTATTTTAATTTTTATTTGTCTATATACACTTTGAGCGGTCGCGGTACATTATAAAAGTAACCCAAAAAACCGCAAACCACGGCTCTGTAATTTTTCCCGCGACTGTATTTTCAAAATCGCCCACTTGTGCCGCTGCCCTGGCAACACCGGTGCTGTGCCCTCATCACACAATGATAGATAACCTTCTGCGCTGCGATGACGGGAATAAGTTGGGGTCAAACCTTATCAAGCGATTAATTTGCGTAAAAAAAATATTAACGCGTTAAAAATTTTTTATTAATCGCATGCATTAAAGCGTTAGCGTTGACACCCTTAGTGTATGTGTATATATATATATATATATACAGTGAGGAAAATAAGTATTTGAACACCCTGCTATTTTGCAAGTTCTCCCACTTAGAAATCATGGAGGGGTCTGAAATTGTCATCGTAGGTGCATGTCCACTGTGAGAGACACAATCTAAAAAAAAAAATCCAGAAATCACAATGTATGATTTTTTTAACTATTTATTTGTATGATACAGCTGCAAATAAGTATTTGAACACCTGTCTATCAGCTAGAATTCTGACCCTCAAAGACCTGTTAGTCTGCCTTTAAAATGTCCACCTCCACTCCATTTATTATCCTAAATTAGATGCACCTGTTTGAGGTCGTTAGCTGCATAAAGACACCTGTCCACCCCATACAATCAGTAAGAATCCAACTACTAACATGGCCAAGACCAAAGAGCTGTCCAAAGACACTAGAGACAAAATTGTACACCTCCACAAGGCTGGAAAGGGCTACGGGAAATTTCCAAGCAGCTTGGTGAAAAAGGTCCACTGTTGGAGCAATCATTAGAAAATGGAAGAAGCTAAACATGACTGTCAATCTCCCTCGGACTGGGGCTCCATGCAAGATCTCACCTCGTGGGGTCTCAATGATCCTAAGAAAGGTGAGAAATCAGCCCAGAACTACACGGGAGGAGCTGGTCAATGACCTGAAAAGAGCTGGGACCACCGTTTCCAAGGTTACTGTTGGTAATACACTAAGACGTCATGGTTTGAAATCATGCATGGCACGGAAGGTTCCCCTGCTTAAACCAGCACATGTCCAGGCCCGACTTAAGTTTGCCAATGACCATTTGGATGATCCAGAGGAGTCATGGGAGAAAGTCATGTGGTCAGATGAGACCAAAATAGAACTTTTTGGTCATAATTCCACTAAACGTGTTTGGAGGAAGAAGAATGATGAGTACCATCCCAAGAACACCATCCCTACTGTGACGCATGGGGGTGGTAGCATCATGCTTTGGGGGTGTTTTTCTGCACATGGGACAGGGCGACTGCACTGTATTAAGGAGAGGATGACCGGGGCCATGTATTGCGAGATTTTGGGGAACAACCTCCTTGCCTCAGTTAGAGCATTGAAGATGGGTCGAGGCTGGGTCTTCCAACATGACAATGACCAAGCACACAGCCAGGATAACCAAGGAGTGGCTCTGTAAGAAGCATATCAAGGTTCTGGCGTGGCCTAGCCAGTCTCCAGACCTAAACCCAATAGAGAATCTTTGGAGGGAGCTCAAACTCCGTGTTTCTCAGCAACAGGCCAGAAACCTGACTGATCTAGAGAAGATCTGTGTGGAGGAGTGGGCCAAAATCGCTCCTGCAGTGTGTGCAAACCTGGTGAAAAACTACAGGAAACGTTTGACCTCTGTAATTGCAAACAAAGGCTACTGTACCAAATATTAACATTGATTTTCTCAGGTGTTCAAATACTTATTTACAGCTGTATCATACAAATAAATAGTTAAAAAATCATACATTGTGATTTCTGGATTTTTTTTTTTAGATTATGTCTCTCACAGTGGACAAGCACCTACGATGACAATTTCAGACCCCTCCATGATTTCTAAGTGGGAGAACTTGCAAAATAGCAGGGTGTTCAAATACTTATTTTCCTCACTGTATATATATATATATGGTCATAGAGCCCTGCATTTCAGCCCGGGCCCGATGGGCCATGACTTTTTTACGCCCCTAGGACCGGGCTTTGGGCCAATTTGAACATCATAGTTCAGACACGGGCCGGGCCTCTGGCCTGTTTTAGGCTTCTCCTTATTTTCATATTTTAGACATCCATCAGTTAGTGATGAAAAAAAAAAAATGCAGCGCAGGTGGAAATAACACAAGACCGTGCTACTGTGTGTCACAAAACACGGTACACCCAACTGGGTCTAGGATGTCATCCCTGGCCACCCAGGAGCGTTCCTCCGGTCCGTATCCATCCCAGTCGACCAGATATTCCAGTCTTCCGCCCCATCGCCGTGAGTCCAGGATTTTCTTGACCAGATAGACGGAGGGTTGTTTGAGGATTTCTGGGGGAGGAGGTTCATCCACTTCTGTGGATCCTGGTGCAGAGGGAGAACAGGGTTTAAGGAGTGACACGTGGAATGAAGGATGTATTCTGTACCTGGGTGGGAGTTGGAGTTCATAGGTGACCTCGTTGATCTGCCTCTGTATCGGGAAGGGACCAATGTAGCAGGGACTCAGCTTCTTGCACGGCAGGCGGAGGCGCAGATCCCGGGTGGACAGCCAGATCTTGTCTCCGGGATGGTAGGTGGGGGTAGTGGTTCGCCGGGCATCTGCGAAGACTTTATGCCTCCGCACTTCACGTTGGAGGTGGACGTGAGCTGAGTCCCAAACTCGCTCGCTCGGAACCAGTGGTCTACAGCTGGAACCTCCGACGGCTCTCCTGTCCACGGGAAGAGTGGTGGTTGATACCCGAGTATGCACTGAAATGGTGTAAGACCAGTGGTGTTTTGTTGCCCATGGGAGGAAGTGGCTCCAGCTGTGCTGATCATCATAGCAGTATGCCTGGAGGTAACGTCCGAGTTCCTGGATCTTGCGCTCAGTCTGGCCATTCGTCTGGGGGTGGTATCCTGAGGACAAGCTGACCGTGACGCCCAGCAACCTGAAGAAGGCTTTCCACACGTGGGAAATAAACTGAGGACCTCTGTCCGAGACTATGTCGGAACACGTGCTGGAATAAGTGTTCCGCTGTTTCCATGGCAGTAGGGAGTCCTTTGAGGGGGATGAATTTGCAGGCTTTGGAAAAGCGATCGACTGCCACCAGCACACAAGTGTTCCCTTCCCTTCCGCTGGGAGGCGGAGCAGGTTCGGTGAGAGTGGCGGCTCTGATTTCCTTGTCGATGTTCCACTGAATGGGGCTTACAACCATGGCTGGAGGGAGAATGGGTTAAGGATCTGTGGGAGTATCGGGAGAATGTATTCTGGAGAGTGCATCAGCCTTGTTGTTACGACTTCCGGGGCGACAGGTTATGGTGAACTGGAACCTGGTGAAGAACAAAGCCCAGCGGGCTTGACGTGAGTCAAGTCTTTTTGCATCTCGAAGATATTGGAGGTTTTTATGGTCGGTGATGACTGTGAATGGGTGTTTTGCGCCCTCCAGCCAGTGCCGCCACTCTTCCAGGGCAAGTTTGATGGCCAATAACTCCCGATTCCCGATGTCATAGTTCTGCTCCGCTGAGGTCAGTTTCTTTGAATAGTATGCCCAAGGATGGAGGCTAGGAGGCTCACCGTGGTATTGGGACAGCACGGCCCAGACGCCGGTGGTGGAGGCGTCGACTTCCACAACAAAAGGAGCTGAAGGATCCGGATGGTGTAGGATGGGGGCCGTGCTGAAGGCTGTCTGCAGTTTCTGGAAGGCTTCGTGGGCGATGGAGTTCCAGGACAGGCACTTGGGTTTTCCTCGGAGTAGGGATGTTAAAGGGGCTGTGTGAGTGCTGAAATTCTTGATAAAGCGACGGTAAAAGTTGGCAAATCCCAGGAACTGTTGGAGCTCTTTAATGGTCTGGGGACGAGGCCAATTCCTCACATCATCTACCTTCCCCTGGTCCATTTGAATCCTCTCTTGGCCTACGATGTATCCCAGGAATTGTACCGTGGGGTGATGGAATTCGCATTTCTCCAGCTTCAGGAAGAGATGGTGTTCTCGGAGCTTCTGGAGGACCTGCTTGACGTGTTGGCGATGTTCGGCCTGGTTCCGGGAGTAGATTAGTATGTCGTCAATGTACACAATCACGGAGCGATGGAGGAACTCCCGGAACACCTCGTTCATGAATACCTGGAAGACTGATGGGGCATTGGCCAGCCCATACGGCATTACAAGATATTCGTAGTGCCCCGACGGAGTGATGAATGCCGTCTTCCACTTGTCCCCTTTCCGGATTCGAACGAGGTTGTACGCACTTCGCAGGTCCAGCTTGAAGAAGATGCGGGCCCCACGGAGTTCCTCGAGGGCGGCCGGGACCAGGGGAAGAGGGTAAGGCAGCTTCACTGTTTGGGAATTAAGAGCTCGGTAATCAATACAGGGCCGCAAGCCCCCGTCCTTCTTACCCACGAAGAAGAAACTGGAAGCCGCCGGAGAGGTGGAGGGTCTGATGAAACCTTGGTTGAGAGCCTCCTTGATGTAGTCCTCTATTGCCTTGCGCTCCGGGATGGACAGAGGGTAAACTCTACCCTTGGGGAGTTTTGTTCCAGGCAGCAAGTCGATGGCACAGTCCCATGGCCGGTGTGGTGGTAATTTGGTGGCTGCCTGCTTACTAAAGACATCCTGGAACGCCACATAATCAGATGGGACCTTGACATCTTCCTGAGGTTCACGACTTTAGATGAGCGTGGAGGCAGCGTGAATGATGCAGGAACTCTGGGAAGGAGTGGGTACTGACGAGAGACAGTGCTGATGACAGTATTCGCTCCAGCGAGTAACTTCACACAGGTCCCATCTGATCTCTGGAGAATGGAGCACGAGCCAGGGGCGTCCCAGGATGATATCCACCGTGGGTCCCTCCAGTACCAGAAAGGTGATCTCTTCCTCATGCAGTTGTCCGACCTTGAGCTTTATTGTAGATGCTTGGTATTTCACCCACCCACGCCCTAACGGCTTTCCCTGGATGGTCTCGACTCGGAACTCCCAGGCCTGGCACTTTTTGGGGAGCTGAAGGCATTTCAGTAGGTCTTGGGAAATGAAGTTGCCTGAGGAGCCCGAGTCGACAAGGACGGATACTGCAACAGAATTATTATCGGTGAATAGTTGAACTGGGAGCAAGGACAGGGTTGAAACAACAGGATCCAATTCAAGCGTACTCACCGCAGGGCGTGGTGGTCGGACAGGGCAGGTCCTGATATGATGGTCGGGATCAGCACAGTAGAGGCACAATCCTGCCGCTAGGCAGCGAGCCCGTTCTGAGGGGGTGGGGTGAGTCGAGTGTTATCACCTTGCATCGGTTCTGGTACTGGGGAACCCATGGTGGGCGCGACAGACTGGTGGGCGGTTTCATTGGCATGTGAGGCAGTGAGGCGTTGGGAAATACGAGTGGCTCTCTGCGTAAAGTTTTGAGACCAACAAGATGGCCATATGTGCTTGAATGCGGGGGTCCAGGCCCTGTCGATAGACACTGAGCAGAGCGGTTTCATTCCACCCGCTAGTGGCCGCTAGCGTTCGAAACTCCAACTTGTAGTCACTCGTAGAAGCAGAGCCTTGACGCAGTCGCAGCAACTGATCGGCTACGGAGAGCTTTCCTGTTGCATAGCTAAATACCTCCTTAAAATGGTTAGTGAACGCAGTGTATGAGTTGGTTATGGCAGTATTTGCATCCCATATTGCTTTCGCCCATAACAGCGCCTTGCCACGGAGAAGAGAAATCAGGAAGGATACCTTTGATAGTTTGGTGGAGAATTGTTGGGGCTGCATCTCCATATACAGTGCCACTTGGAGGAGGAAACCGCCACAGTCAGCTGCGTCACCCGCGAAGGTTAGCAGGCACGGCCATGGGACTGACAGAGGTAGACCGCGGAGGTGTAAGGGGTACCAGGGATGCCCGGAGAGTGGTGACAAGTTCCTCCAGGACCTCCGCTGGTGTGGATGGATGGGGATCCATCTGATTGTCAGTCAAGCTCCGGTCTTCTGTCACAAAACACGGTACACACAACTGGTGAGTAAGAACAAACAGGTTTATTGAAGGGATTCGGGATCGGTAGTGATCAAAAGCAGGTGAGTGAGCAAGTTAGTGTGAAGTTCTGATTGCTTAGCTGTAGTTGAAGTTGTGTCTTTGTTTGCAGGTTCGGATCGGGGATCAAAGGCTTCGAGGGAGAATCGGCGAGGGATCCAACGGGTAAGCATTGGGGTAAGTAGTGATCGGAGAGTGAGTCCAGAGCTGTCCATCTAGTGAACGGTAGACCGGACAATGTGGGGAATGGCAGTGTGTGTGTATATAGTGGTGTTGATTGGTGTCAGCAGGTGCGTGCAATTAGAAGTCAGGTGACTGTGATCGGGTGATTGTGCTGGGTGGTGACTGTTGTGATGGTGACTGATTCCTGACACTGTGACTGTCTAGAGCGACTCGATGGTGTTTAGTGTCCAGCAGCAGCAGCATGCGTGCCGTCAGCGCAGCTGAAGAGTTCTGCGTTCAAATGCACGCAATAGGATAAAGCTTGCTGCAAAGCCCCAGCAAAAGTAATTACCATGAATGTGTCAGGGGGAAATAGTAAGGAGATATTTGAATTATTTACTAATAAACTAGTGAGTCCGTTTCGCAAGGATGAAGTTGTCGATCCTGACTCGCCGTCTCCTCATTAGACGCGCCTTTAGAGAGAAATGCATCTTTGTGGATTATGATTATATATTTTTTCAATTTGTTTTATTTTAAGTAGTCATTTATAGCTTTATATAGATGTATTTATCTTGTCTGTAAGGCATGTATTCGCTGAGTTTGTTCATTTTTGTGAAGCGCTCCTGTTCAAGACGAGACGGCAGAAAGCCCATCATGTTTGTTTTCTTTATTTTATAAAAGCACAACATTTTATTTATATTGTCAGTGCACACAAATAAAATTAGACCCTTTACAGTTCCGAATGATGTATTACTCTTACCTTTATGAGCAAAAATGACATATTTTAAGTGTACGTAAGTGTTCGCGCTGGTGTCTTCCATGTCTTGCAAAGCGTGCTTTAGCTTCTACTCTCCGCACAAACTATTGGATACAACGCACATTTATCTAGGTTTAACGTTTAAACATTGTTATATGCTTGAACAATTTTATATCTATAGATTTTATTTTAGGCAAGTCGTGATGATTTGAGAAGGCTAAATTGATCAAAGACTATGATCAGCTTACTGTATGCCGCTGGCCGCTTGGTCATTACACTGTAAAAAGATTGCTGTAAATTTTACAGTAACTTACTGGCAGCTGGATGGTTTAAATTGATCAAAAGTGAAGATAAAGACATTTATAATGTTACAAAATATTTCTATTTCAGATAAATTCTGTTCTTCTTAACTTTCTATTCATCAAGGAAACCTGAAAAAATTAGACTCAGCTGTTTTCAACATAATAATAATAATAGTTTTTTTGAGCAGCAAATCAGAATATTAGAATAATTTCTGAAGGATCATGTGACATTGAAGACTGGAGTAATGATGTTAAAAATTCAGCTTTGATGACAGGAATAAATTATATTTTAAAATATATTCAAATAGAAAACATTTATTTTAAATAGTAAAAATATTTCAAAACTGTACTGTTTTTTTCTGTACTTTGCATCAAATAAATGCAGGCTTGGTGAGCAGAAGAGGCTTCTTTAAAAACATTAAAAATCTTACTGTTCAAAAACATTTGACTGGTAGTGTTAATAAAATCAAATAATACAGTAAAAATGAGTTTGTTGTGTTAAATTTCAGTAATTTTGACAAAGTTGACAAGCTCTCCGATAAGAAACAGCAGGACAGGATTCAGGCAGATCCTTTTTCTTTGCACCCTCTTTCCAGAATTCCAGCTGACCTATGACTTTCAATGCATTTGGTGCCACAAAGATTGACTGTCTGAATGAACCTGCAAGCACAAGAAAAAAAAAAAAAAAACATTATTTTTCGAAGCACTGTTTACAGAATTTGCCTCAACTGTCAAACTCGGTGCTGTATGCACTTTGATGTTAATAAAACCTTATATACTACATCTGAACGCACCTACAAAGGAAGGTACATAATTAGTTGATAATCCATCACATTCAAATTATTAAACCTCCATTTTTTACAATGCATTCTCAATCATTAGAGCAAAGAATGCTGAATTAATTAATGGGTTTGATGCCAGGGGCGGTTCTAGGGTGAGTGGATATCCGGGGCTTATGTTATACATTAATTTATGTATCAGAATACACGGGATACAAGTAAAATAAAACAGGCTATGCTGAAAAGTTACATTGGCTAAATGGCTTAATTTTTTTTTTTTTTTTTTTTTTTTAGCGACAAGTGTAATTAATTATAAATTGCATAAATAATATTATGAAATTAATGTTTTAAATATAAACAAAAATATGTAATGATAGAAAAAAAATAGAATGATACTTTTAAAAATGAGACAAATTATCAGTAGGTGGCAGCAAGCCACTGTCTTAATGACTCAGCCATTGAGTTATTTATTCAATCTATTCATTAAAAACTGCTGATTCTTTCAGAAAGGAAGAAACTGTTTTTATGAATAAATCAGTGAGTCACTGATTCAAGACATTCTAAAAAGGTACATTCTATCAGTAATGAAACACTGTTGTGTGCAGAGATGCACAACATGGCTTTGTTTAGAACCGTTTTTGTGAAAAGACAATATTTTCTTCACGATTTAAATCACTTAATATTAACTTCGTTTATTGAATTTTGTTGCCCTGACACTTAGTAAAGTCTGCCACAGACCATGCTAAATGCTAACCAATCTGTTCATATAATCTAGTCATTTCTAAATGTGTGTGTGTGTGTCCTAGGAAATCTGGGTTTATTATACCATGATTAAAAATCTATATTTGTTGCTATACAGTAACAGTAATCTAATTTTGTCAGATGGGATATCGGTATTATGAATTTTTAAAGTACATTTCTGGCTGAAGTAAATTTTGTCATCTCAGTTTTTAGTATTCATTTAAAATTAGACAAATCTCCTATTATTTTAATCTCCAATCTGTTATTTATCAGTTTAGATAGTTTTGTAATGCTACTCTAACTAGCAGAAGACACTAACCAGTTTTAAATTCCAGTTGCACAGATGGGGAACGTTGTAACACTGTTACAATGTGCCTCGCTATTATTAAACTATGCTATTCTATGACATTAGCAATGCAATTTACACCATTTACTTTTATGAGTTTCAATGAGAAGCCACAAGAAGCAGGTGAATAAAGACTGAGAATCGATGTTTAATGTTCAGAAATTGTTATTTCAAGAAATGTAAAGCATTTTGGCTCGTTTATATGTCTCGTGTCCTGTGTCCTATGACAGCTGTGTGTGGAGGGAGCGGAGTGTATCATTTCTGAATTTCTGAATGTGTTTCTTATTTGCACACTCTGTTTTGAACTACACTGTATACGTAGCTGTGTGTTGCGATCAGGGCCATCCCAAGCATGGTTGCAATGTGTTTATTGTCAAACTCCAAAATTAGATTATTTTTAATTCTTAAAAAACGCCATTATTTTATTTGAAAACGTTAATGATTTTATTTTATTGACAAAATATTTTAGTTTGTCTTGTATATTTTTTTCATTAGATCCGATAATATTTTAAGCTGTCATATGGTTATGTTACAACGTGCCCCTCACATGTTACAATGTACCCCACCTACGGGGCATGTTGTCACTTCCATTCTTTTGAGATAAATAACGAAAAACATATACACTTGTAATTATGAAACAACGCAACATATTTGTACTAGACAAGTGTGAAATTAAAGTGTATAAAAAAATTATACTCTGAACCCCACGTGGATTTACACATGCTAAGAAAGTCAGTGTTAGGTTGTGTCCCGTGCTCCCCTACATTAAATACAATATAACTTGCTTTGGCTAAAAGCATCTGGCAAAGGCATGAATGTAAATACAATGTAAAACAAAATGTATTTTGGTTTACCTAATTCTGCATTTCTGTAAAATGGACAGCTGGCTGTATGATGATTCTGCCCTCATATTCCCTGCAGGAGCTGGCGCTCTCCCTGACAGTGGCAGGTCGCAGTGCCACTTCCGGTGGCATCCCCAGGTGCCACGGCAGCTTCCAGAGTTCGTGGCAGCTGCCATATTTCTCGTGGCAGCTACCACGGTTTTTCTCGCCGTTTCTGCTGTTTGCTCTGTAAAAACTACGCTGTTCTCAGTGGCGAGTGATGGTGTTTTATAATATTATGGCAAAGTTCCCACAGGTGTGTTATTTATTATTGTTATTATTATTGTACATTTTTATGTATCAGCTGCTAGAGTTCGTGCCAGGAGTCACGATCGTTTGTCGCCGTTTCTCCTGCGACCAGAATATGAACCCAATAAGCTAAATTGCATAAGCATTTTCCCATAAAGAACATACACATAAGGAGTGCTTAGCTGTATAGACAGTATATAAGCACGTGTATACTATATACAGGTGCATACCCATCATTTCAGAAGTGAGGGGGACATAAATGTTATATATATATATATATACAGTATTGTTCAAAATAATAGCAGTACAATGTGACTAACCAGAATAATCAAGGTTTTTAGTATATTTTTTATTGCTACGTGGCAAACAAGTTACCAGTAGGTGCAGTAGATTCTCAGAAAACAAACAAGACCCAGCATTCATGATATGGACCCTCTTAAGGCTGTGCAATTGGGCAGTTAGTTGAATTAGTTGAAAGGGGTGTGTTCAAAAAAATAGCAGTGTGGCATTCAATCACTGAGGTCATCAATTTTGTGAAGAAACAGGTGTGAATCAGGTGGCCCCTGTTTAAGGATGAAGCCAGCACTTGCTAAACATGCATTTGAAAGCCTGAGGAAAATGGGTCGTTCAAGACATTGTTCAGAAGAACAGCGTACTTTGATTAAAAAGTTGATTGGAGAGGGGAAAACCTATAAAGAGGTGCAAAAACTTATAGGCTGTTCAGCTAAAATGATCTCCAATGCCTTAAAATGGAGAGCAAAACCAGAGAAACGTGGAAGAAAATGGAAGACAACCATCAAAATGGATCGAAGAATAACCAGAATGGCAAAGGCTCAGCCAATGATCACCTCCAGGATGATCAAAGACAGTCTGGAGTTACCTGTAAGTACTGTGACAGTTAGAAGACGTCTGTGTGAAGCTAATCTATTTTCAAGAATCCCCATAAAGTTCCTCTGTTAAAAAGGCATGTGCAGAAGAGGTTACAATTTGCCAAAGAACACATCAACTGGCCTAAAGAGAAATGGAGGAACATTTTGTGGACTGTTGAGAGTAAAATTGTTCTTTTTAGGTCCAAGGGCCACAGGCAGTTTGTGAGACGACCCCCAAACTCTGAATTCAAGCCACAGTACACAGTGAAGACAGTGAAGCATGGTGGTGCAAGCATCATGATATGGGCATGTTTCTCCTACTATGGTGTTGGGCCTATTTATCGCATACCAGGGATCATGGATCAGTTTGCATATGTTAAAATACTTGAAGAGGTCATGTTGCCCTATGCTGAAGAGGACATGCCCTTGAAATGGTTGTTTCAACAAGACAATGACCCCAAACACACTAGTAAACGAGCAAAGTCTTGGTTCCAAACCAACAAAATTAATGTTATGGAGTGGCCAGCCCAATCTCCGGACCTTAATCCAATCGAGAACTTGTGGGGTGATATCAAAATGCTGTTTCTGAAGCAAAACCAAGAAATGTGAATGAATTGTGGAATGTTGTTAAAGAATCATGGAGTGGAATAACAGCTGAGAGGTGCCACAAGTTGGTTGACTCCATGCCACACAGATGTGAAGCAGTTTTAAAAACTGTGGTCATACAACTAAATATTAGTTTAGTGATTCACAGGATTGCTAAATCCTAGAAACAAAAACGTTTGTACAAAATAGTTTTGAGTTTGTACAGTCAAAGGCAGACACTGCTATTTTTTTGAACACACCCCTTTCAACTAATTGTCCAATTGCACAGCCTTAAGAGCGTGCATATCATGAATGCTGGGTCTTGTTTGTTTTCTGAGAATCTACTGCACCTACTGGTAACTTGTTTGCCACGTAGCAATAAAAATATACTAAAACCTTGATTATTCTGGTTAGTCACATTGTACTGCTATTATTTTGAACAATACTGTATATATATATATATATATATACACACACATACACAGTGCCTTGAAAGTATTCATACCACTTCATATATACAGTGTGTATATATATATATATATATATATACATAGGAATATAGGAAACTTTTTTCTCTTATTTCTTTCTTTTAATTGGCTTAGAAATCAGATACACTGTTTGACAATAAATGATTTGTTAATGTACTACAAACACTTTTTTTTTTCATTTTTATCACATCTAAGGCAGAATAGTTTCTGTACTGTAATAAATGCTATGTCAAGTAGCACTGAATTGCTCATATACTTTATTTATTACCTGGAGATGACTGAAAAAAGCACAAATAAACCATATATTGTGGCAATCGTGTGTTTAATGTCTTCACGTTTCCAAAGGTTTCTGCCTTTTATTCAGAAAACACAGTGATAGCTGGACACTTTTGTCCATATTAGGGATTTCCTGGTAAGTTGTAAGTTATTACTTCTATACGAGTCCGTCTTGCACTTTTCAGGGACTCAAATCCTGCAGTGCCAGACGTGTCCCCCTGCTTAACCCAGTACATGTCCGGGCCCGTCTGAAGTTTGCTAGAGAGCATTTCAATGATCATATGGTCAGATGAAACCAAAATAGAACTTTTTGGTAAAAACTCAACTTGTCGTGTTTGGAGGAGAAAGAATGCTGAGTTGCATCCAAAGAACACCATACCTACTGTGAAGCATGGGGGTGGAAACATCATGCTTTGGGGCTGTTTTTCTGCAAAGGGACCAGGACGACTGATCCGTGTAAACGAAAAAATGAATGGGGCCATGTATCGTGAGATTTTGAGTGAAAACCTCCTTCCATCAGCAAGGGCATTGAAGTTGAAATGTGGCTGGGTCTTTCAGCATGACAATGATCCCAAACACACCGCCCGGGCAACGAAGGAGTGGCTTCGTAAAATCTTTGGAGTCCGTGTTGCCCAGCGACAGCCCCAAAACATTACTGCTCTAGAGGAGATCTGCATGGAGGAATGGGCCAAAATACCAGCAACAGTGTGTGAAAACCTTGTGAAGACTTACAGAAAAGTTTGACCTCTGTCATTGCCAACAAAGGGTATATAACAAAGTATTGAGATGAAATTTTGTTATTGACCAAATATTTATTTTCCACCATAATTTGCAAATAAATTCTTTAAAAATCCTACAATGTGATTTTCTGGATTTTTTTTCCTTCTCATTTTGTCTCTCATAGTTGAGGTATACCTATGATGAAAATTACAGGCCTCTCTCATCTTTTTAAGTGGGAGAACTTGCACAATTGGTGGCTGACTAAATACTTTTTTGCCTCACTGTATATATATATATATATATATATAACCTTACCTTCCCTGGTTAAATTAACTACATTATAAAGGCCAAATACAATTATATTTTGTATTTTTACACTGTAATATTCTGTTCATCAAAACCAATAAATCTCATCAAGTTTTACGTATTTTTACATTTATTCCAAAATAATAACAGAAGGCAGTAACAATACAAACATATTTTATTTGTCAACTGATGTTCAGCTGTTCTTTTTAACTTTACCAGCAGGTGTCGCTGTTGGACAGAATTACTACGAGTAATTATAAAAACGAGTAACTTTTACACTTTTTAATCTTACATTTTGTAATACTTGCGTTGATTTATTTTTGTAATATCGATAATTTTCGCATCCATGTTTTTTTTCCTCTAACGAGACTCTGAGTGAAAGGGAGACCTTGTCTTGACTGATGCCAGGCAAAGCCGTACAACACACAAACATCAGAAATTCAGTAATCTTATCCTTGCGGCTTTGAGGTTATGTAAATTTTGGCAGGTTATTTTACATTCATATGCATGCAAATTAATAAAGTGATGAATGGAAATTGGGCAGTTCAATTAAGTATAGCATTTTTGTAATAGCTACAAAAAAATAAACAAGTGGGCTACTGTCGCCATATTTGATTAAGAATTTTTCATCCTTCAGGATCCAACAGTTCACTGTATACAGTTCAAAGGAAAGGATTAATAAAGCGTGAATAAAGATCCTTCAGGATCATAAATAATAAATCAGTTAATGATAAAAATACATAAAAAATCAATAAAAACTTGTGTCTGAATTAAAATGGTCTCATGATTATTTTAATATATATATATATATATATATATATGTGTGTGTGTGTGTGTGTATATATATATATATATATATGTGAGATTGGACCCAAAACTAGTGTATATATATGCGTGTGTATATATATATATATATATATATACACACGCATATATATACACTAGTTTTGGGTCCAATCTCACTGTTACCATACTATTGACTTTTGCCTCAATAAACTCTGTTCAGGTAGAATCACGCATAGTAAGGCATAGTATGTGCTTTATGAGTACTAACAGCTAATATAGTAATATGCAAGCAACTAGTTAATAACTAAAGCGTTACATTAAATACATTAAAAAAAATATATATATGTTTGTATATGCCCGCGCGTGTGTGTATACAGTATTGGCTAGCGGCAGCTGGGCACTCCTTATCTGTGTGTATGTTCTTTATGGGAAAATACTTATGCAATTTAGCTTATTGGGTTCATATTCTGATCGCATCTGCTTGCTGGTATATAATATGCATCATCAAATCTTTTAGTTAAAAATAAAACTGTAATTTACAGCAGAAATGGCGACAAACGATCGTGACTCCTGGCACAAACTCTGACAGCTGATACATAAAAATCTATAATAATAATAATAGTAATACAATTGTAGGAACTTTGCATCATTTAAAAAAAAAAAAACACCACCGCACGCCACTGAGAACAGTGTAGTTTTTACCGAGCAAACAGCAAAAACAGCGAGAAAAACCGTGGCAGCTGCCACGAGAAATCTGGCAGCTGCCGTGGCATCTGGGGATGCCACCGGAAGTGGCGCTGCGACCTGCCGCTGCCAGGATTTGCGCCTGCTCTCTATCCGGATCCTGTTTTCGCTTGGAGAAATCTCCTGTAACAGATAGAGTCACAACACACTTTTAGTGTTACTATAGTTTATGATCAGAAAAAAAACTACTGTACAGTAATACAAACATTTTGAATAAAATAAACATTTTTGGTAACACTTTACAATAAGGTGTTATTTGTTAACATTGGTTAATGTATTAACTAACATGAACAAACAATGAAAAATACATTTATTACACTATTTATTCATCTTTGTTAATGTAAAGTTAATGACAATACAGTTGTTGTTTATTCCATGTTAGTTCACAATGTCACTAATGTTAACAAACACAACTTGTGATTTTAATAATGCATTGGTAAATGCTGAAATTAACATTAACTAAGCTTAATAAATGCTGTAGAAGCATTGTTCATTAATGTTTTTAACTAACGTTAATGTTAACTAATGAACCTTATTGTAAAGTGTTACCACATTTTTTATATTTATAAGCAAAACTTACTATATTAATATATTGCTAGCCCGTTCCTCTCTTTAAAAAGTAAGTTAGTGGAGAACAGCAGCCTGTGGCTAATTTGGCTACTTTAGTAACATTAGATGAAAGCTCACCTGTTGTTACAACGGCAATCACAGGAAAAGACTCCAATACTTCTGCGATGCAGACGACATGACAACAAGACCACAAACTTGAAAATAAAATACAAGACATGTACTTTACAGTGGTATTTCTTAACTCAGTTTTCCTCAGTATTTCATGTTAGCTCGCAGTTTTATTTTACGTCTCTCACTGAATAGGGTCTGAAATAGACTCTCACATACACACACACATAGAAGTCACATACACATCTCATTGGTACACACGTTTCTAACTTAAATAGCATTTGAAGAGAATTACATTTGCGATAAAGAGGCAGTGTACAAAAGATATTATGCTTCTCTGTGTTCGTTAACTTCGGCTAACTGACATTATTAACTTACCAGTTGATGTTATCATCGACACTATGGCATTCACAAGAAGAGGCTCCAAAATACACCTCCAACATTGTCGACGAAATCTAGACTACAAATTTGAAAAGAACGAAGTACTTGAAAATACTGTTTAAAATCTCCACTGAATTGAAACAGTGGTGTTGCCTACGCACTTTACCTCAGTAACACTATTTCACCTTAGTTCATTGTTAAGGTTAAGTAAGTATAACGACTGGCCAGATTAACTAATTTGCATTAAGGGCAGCAGAACCTACAAACGTGTTTCTCGGTTTAACTAAGGTTTGTTTTGACTAATATAGGTGACCTTAATTTACTCACCAGCAGTGTTGGGCACGTTACTTTAAAAAAGTAATTAGTTATAGTTACTAGTTACTTCTCACAAATAGTAACTGAGTTAGTAACTGAGTTACATCATTATAAAAGTAACTAATTACCAGGGAAAGTAACTATTGCCTTACTTTTAAAAATTTTTTCAAATGTCAAATAACTTTGGATGCCCCCAATATTAAATATGTTAAATTAATGAAATGGACACTAAAAAGAATAAATTATTATTATAAAACATTGTACATTAATCTACACTATGTATCTACTGACACTTAGTATCAGTCAGTCAGGCATTATAATATAATATTATGATAATTTAATATTATATGATGATAGAACTTTAGTAATTAGAATAACCAAGTATGAATGCATATTTGCCATCAATATAAAACGCACTAAGGATTAATGAGCTGCTGGGTTCATGAATATTAATCACGTTGTCTGCATTCGCTCGAATTGATTTGCTGATATCAAAACAGGGACGATAATAGGTGAGTGCCAGCCAATGAGATTGTCGTTTGCGCATTAGTTCCGCCCACTACCAGAGAAACCGGCAGTTCTTAAAAGCTGAAGAATTCCAAAGGAACTCCGTTATTTTGACAGGAAAATACAACAAAGAATATCGTTTACATGTAGCGCGTCAATTCTGCATGTTATGAAAGACTCTCTTGCTCTGTCTCTTTCTTTGCGTGCGTGTATGTGAGAGAAAGTGACGGCGAGGCGTGCGCCTTCACGCTAGAGTTTATGGTACTTCAAATATAGCTACACTGCGCATCCATTCAGATGAACTTAAAAATTAAATTCTAATAATATAATATAGTAGCGCCACATTTTATTGTCAGTAACGGTAACGGCGTTGTAACGGGGGAAACAGTAATTCGTTTGATTACTCGTTACTGAAAAAAATAACGCCGTTATTCCCATCACTGCTCACCAGTCGATGTTATCACCGTTATGGCGGCATTAATCCGGCCCCAACTCCTGACATGAAAAACGACATTGATGAATAATGTTAGTTTGCTGTTAACAAGTTAAAACATCTTAAAATATCTCAGTTTTGCATAAAACAGAAATAACATACTAACCTTTTTGTCCAGTTAACAGTCTCTTTTGTCCTTACCACTGCTTCCACCAAACAGCAAACAAAATAAATCTCCCTTGCCATTGGTCAGTTTTTCGCGGGCAAGTTCACTACTGTAAATTTACAGTAGTTTACTGTAGTGACCATATATTTTCCCATAATCCTTTGCAGTTTACAGTAAAATACTGTATATACATTTTACAGTATCTTACTGTACATAACACAGTAAAATACTGTTCAAATTACAAAAATCGGTTACAGTGTAGCCACCACCATGTCTTGTAATCATCTTATGCCATGCCCAATGACCTGCATGAGTAAAAACTATGATATAGACATATTAGTTCAATATCATCTCAGCCTCATAAGAAATTTTGTCTTAAAATAATGGCTGTCATCACGTGGTCGCAGATGGTTCTTGAAAGCCCATTGCCATTAGCTCTTTATAAATAAACTCCTTTTCCTCAGGGTGTGATCCCCTGGCATAGTTGCACCAAGTTGTGGACGCTTGTCACAATGAAAAACAAGCCATGAAGAAATGCGGTTGTTGGTGATCAGTTCTGGAGGAGCTCACATTTTTGAGGCAGATTGCTGTAACTTCTTACAGTTCCCCTCTTAACAATGCTCTAGGCCTAACAAGCATCTGCTCAACTCCACTACCATCTCACATATAACACCTCCCTTCTGGGCAGGTGCCCAGTGGCGGTGAACCCCTGCCTTAGGTTGTCCCCTATTGGCCAGAAGAGGATCTTACCCGTCATTGAGTTACTGGTAACTGCTCTTTCCCGTTGCAACATCCTCGACAGTTTTCTACCAGAATCCGGTAGCAGAATTTATGCAGCTTAGGAAAGGTGCACTCAAGAACCATGAGAGCCATTGACAGCACCTACTAGTATTAAAACATTGAGACAGGTTAATCATACTAATATTTAATCACTAAAATCAATTGGATATCTTCAAGCCATCATGCTGAGATTACTCAGTGAATTTATTTTTCACACCTGTCCATTCATTGTAATTTTCTGTTACTTCTATAGCTGCAGCCATCGGGCCCTGTATGATGGTGGAGGCTAAAAATAAGACAGATAAGTTACTGGTCATAGAACAAGCAGCAATACAACTGTTTAATTATTCAAAATCATTACTTCTATAGCTCAGGGTCTAATATGATTTTAGAGGCTTCATGTCTCTTCAACAATTGCCCCTAGATTGTTATTAAGTCTTTTTACAATCTTTTATTTCTTAAATGCATTGGGCAGTTGAAACATTTAATTGCCAATTAACTACCAATTGCCCTCTTAATGCATAAAATCTGAATTTCTTGTAACATGTCCTTTAACATCTCAGGGTCTATGATTTTCAACTGAAACACTGTGCTTTACTATAAATAGCTTGTTATCACTTATGACACAGGCTCAGATAGCAGCATTTAGCTGACTTTGAATGAGAGTGAGAACTCTGAGGGATTCAGGACTGGTAGAAATGCATTTTCATTAACTTTTAACATAATTTCTTTGTACTATCATTTTACTCTAGCCCAGCTTAAAACTTGTCAGAAATTACACGCATTTTCAAATAAACATCTTTCTTTTTACTTTATTTTTGCAACTCAAAGGTTTCTTCAAAGTTAGTTCTTTTGCAGTCCTTGTCAGTACATTGTACATCAACATGTATTTATTCATTTACGTAATTCTGACCATGGCTTTGGAATTTCAACAATGGTTTTAAATCTATCAGGGGTTATCTGACCCAGATGTGTTACTTTGGGTCATGCTAGCATGCTTTCTTCAAAGTTAACTTTGAAACCCACGTTCATGTTACTTGTTTACAACATTATCAGCTCATATATAAACAATCATTTTTCACTGGAAATGGGCATTTGGCTATGATGCTGAGTGGCTAAATTTTTACAATCCGACAGTAAAATTACTCTTTTGCCCAAACATCAGTAAATATAGAAATTACAAATTTTCCACTCAGAACATGTCCCTGTTACTTGTACAGCTTAAACCAGAGTCATGGTGGGGGCCAGCATGAGATAAAAACAACTGTTTCATTGCAGTTATACGCAATCTTATCTTCTAAAGCATAACATAAGCTTCTAAGCTTTTCCTAAATGCTACTGCCAATTTTTGTGCCTACACAGTCTATTAATCAACCAAGAATTCTGTTCAGTATATTATTAGAGCTTGCAACAGCGACTGGAACAGATTTATGAAATAATTCTTTGTCATTTAAACCTTCTATGCACAAAGAATAAGATTAAATTATCAATCGGTTACTTCTGGGATTATTTTTAACAAATAGCCATTTTACACATCTGAAGATAGGCACATGCATTTAGAAATTTGTATCTTTCTGTTTTTTTCTTTGTTTAAAGCCAATCAAGTTTTTGTTTTAACTTTCCAATCAGAATCAAAGCCCAGACTCATCATTCTTTTAATGAATTCAGAGAATATATTTAAGGTCAGAGCTTCAGAGCCGAGCTGTTTACAGCATGCTCTCTTCCGTATCATTATTTATATCAGGGCTGAGCAAGTTACCTAATTTTTCAGCCATAATTCTAGCACAGTTGAAAACCAAAACAGATTATATCAACAAGAGATTGAGGCGGCGATCTTACCAACAGCACTTGACTTCTGCGTGATGAAACTGCAAAGAATATTCTAGAATTTCCATATACCGGTCCAATCCAATTAGGGTCATGAAAACAAAATTTTAGCTCTTTCGGTGTTGTTCCTGATGCATCCCAGATCAATCAATCCTTGCCGCAACATATATGGGTATGAGTATTTATTTTTCAACTATTTTTATTTTTAACCCTAACCAACTGAGCTGACCTGATCGCTAACCTCAGGGCGCCCCTGTCTGAGACGGAAGGAATAGAGAGTTGGTTGAGTGATTTACGACTAGAACCCCCCTTCTAGCGTCTTACATTCTCTCTGTATTTCATATACCTTCACACATTCCCTATGGCTTTTACGGCTCTCAATGCCACAAATGCACTATTTATCTTTACGGCTCTCAGAGCCACACAAATAGAGAATGCATTTTGTACCACCCCGGACTGTACCTTTTCCCCTCACGGAAAGTACTTCAAATTGTGGTGCACACCTCTCAACTCCAAGTCTACTTCTAAGACCTATAAGTGTGCACCCGTACACCTTTTCTACATACACAAGGTAACTTAACGTTACAGGTGTACCTCACTCTATGACCCCAGTTTACCCAAAACAAATTCATACAAAAGTCTGGTGTCCCTCACTCACGTCTGAGTGAGTATCGCTCTCCCTTCTCCCACACTCCCTCCGCCACAGACAGTCCCTAACCAAGAATAATTTTTAAAGATCTTTCTTTCCTACCTTTCTTTTGTTGATTGATTGGCTAAACCGATCGTCTGCTAGCCGCCTCACGTCACCAAAGTCACTTAATTCTCAGCACATAGAAACTCTTTCACCTAGATATCACTCTATAGAGACTGTGTCTGTTCCCCGAACTAGAAAATACAGAAAACATCCAAACCAAAGTAATAGTAACAATTTAATTGATGTTCAACAAATAAAAAAACAATATAATACAGATAAACACATGATAAAGCTTGGCTTATTAAATATTAGATCCCTTTCTTCAAAAGCACTTTTTGTAAATGATATGTTCACTGACCATAAACTAGATGTGCTTTGTCTGACAGAAACCTGGCTAAAACAAGATGATTACATTACTTTAAAGTCAAGTCAAGTCAAGTCAAGTTGAGCTTTATTGTCATTCCGCTACATGCGGGGCATACAGTGGAACGAAATGTCGTGCCTCACAGGACCACGGTGCTACATAAATACAGGCATACAACAATGGAGTAAGACAATATAAACCTATACACAACTATCCTACTGATAGATTTTGACTATAAATATAAATATACTATCTATAAAAAAGTACCTATACAAACTAAAAAATACAAACTATACAAACTATACGAATGCTTCAGATAAATACTGTACATGTGCAAGGAGAAACATTGAGTTCAAGCAGCTGGCTGGGGAACAGTGCAGGATGATTTGTAGTGCATGAGCATGTAAACATACATATATTACTGAGTTCTTTTTGTGGGATTTGTGTACACACAGCAGTGTGTGTGAAAAGTGACTAGTGCGCATAGAGGAGGAGAGTGTGTTACTACAGGTGGTTTGTACAGGCCCACTCACCTGTGTGTAGCATACTTCAATTGCACGTTACATGTTACAGGAGGTAGGGGTTTGTATGGGGGTTCAGAGAGGGGCGGGGTGATTTGAGTTCAGGGCTCTCACAGCCTGGGGGAAAAAGCTGTTGAGCAGTCTGGCAGAGCGGGCTCTGATGCTCCGGTACCGTCTTCCTGATGGTAGGAGCTGGAAGAGACTGTGGGAGGGGTGTGTGGAGTCCTTCACGATACTATTGGCTTTGCTGGAGCATCGTGTGAGGAAAATATCCAGGATGAAGGGGAGAGGGGCACCGATGATCCTTGCAGCGGTGTTCACTGTCCGCTGGAGGGTCTTGCGGTCTGCTGCAGTACAGTTCCCATACCAGACAGTGATGCAGCTGGTCAGCACACTCTCAATGGTGCCCCTGTAGAAAGTGGTGAGGATGGGTGGAGGGAGACTTGCTCTTTTCAGCCGGCGGAGGAAGTGTAGGCGCTGTTGTGCCTTCTTGGAGAATGACATGGTGTTGGTGGACCAGGTGAGATCCTCTGTGATGTGCACCCCCAGGAATTTAGTGCTGCTGACTCTCTCCACAGTCGAGCTGTCGATGGTCTGTTGGGGGTGATCACCGGAGTTTCTCCTGAAGTCCATCACAACCTCCTTTGTCTTACTCACATTGAGGGACAGGTTGTTAGTGCCACACCATTCAGCCAGCTGTGCCACTTCCTCTCTGTAGTGCGTTTCATCGTTGTTGCTGATGAGGCCTACCACTGTTGTGTCATCAGCGAACTTGATGATGTGGTTGGAGCTGGACTTGGCAGTGCAGTCGTGGGTCAGCAGCGTGAAGAGCAGCGGGCTGAGCACACAGCCTTGTGGGGCACCTGTGTTCAGTGTGGTAGTGCTCGAGGTGTTGTGGCCGACACGGACTGACTGAGGTCTTCCGGTTAGAAAGTCCAGGATCCAATTGCAGAGGGAATTGTTAAGGCCCAGCAGGTTGAGTTTATTTATGAGCTGTTGTGGGATTATTGTGTTGAATGCTGAGCTGAAGTCATTGAATAGCATTCTAACGTAGGAGTCTTTATTTTCTAGGTGGGTAAGAGCCAGGTGGAGAGTGGAGGAAATTGCATCGTCCGTAGAGCGGTTCGGACGGTATGCAAACTGGAGCGGATCGAGTGTGTTGGGGAGGCTGGTTTTGATGTTGTGCATGACTAACCTCTCAAAGCACTTCATTATGATTGGAGTCAGTGCTATGGGACGGTAGTCATTTAGACAGGACACAGGTGATAAACGAGTCTACACCCCAAGATTACTGTTACAAACATGAACCGCGTCCAAAAGGTAAAGGGGAACTGTTGCTACAATTTATAGCAATATTTTCAGTATCTCTCAGAGGTTGGGTTTCAAGTATAATTCGTTCGAAGTAATGGTGCTTCATATAACGTTATCCAAAGAAACAAGTGTTAATGATAAATCCCCTGTGATGTTTGTACTGGCTACTGTATACAGGCCACCAGGGCACCATACAGACTTTATTAAAGAATTTTCTGATCTTCTATCGGAGTTAGTGCTGACTGCAGATAAAGTCCTAATCGTTAGTGATTTTAATATCCATGTTGATAATGACAGAGATTCGTTGGGATCAGCATTTATAGACATTCTAAACTCAATTGGTGTTAAACAACACGTGTCAGGACCTACTCATTGTCGAAATCATACTCTAGATTTAATACTGTCGCATGGAATTGATGTCAGTGGTGTTGAAATTTTGCAGCAGAGTGATGATATCTCAGATTATTATCTAGTCTCCTGTATATTCCATATAGCTAAAGCTGTAAAGCCAACTTCTTGTTACAAATATGGTAGAACCATTACCTCTACCACAAAAGACTGCTTTATAAATAATCTTCCTGACTTATCTCAGTTCCTCAGCATATCCAATAGCTCAGAACAACTTGATGATGTAACAGGAACTATGGACTCTCTCTTTTCTAGCACTTTAGATGCGGTTGCTCCTTTACGCTTAAGGAAGATTAAGGATAAGAGTCCAACACCGTGGTATAATGAGCACACTTGCGCCCTAAAGAGAGCAGCCCGGAAAATGGAGCGCAGCTGGAGGAAAACTAAATTAGAGGTATTTCGTTTAGCTTGGCGGGAAAGTACCCTATCCTACAGAAAAGCATTAAAAACTGCTAGATCTGATTACTTTTCATCTCTTCTAGAAGAAAACAAACATAAGCCCTGGTATTTATTCAATACAGTAACTAAATTAACGAAAAATCAAGCATCAACAGGTGTTGGCATTTCCCAAGAGCATAGCAGTAATGACTTTATGAACTACTTCACTTCCAAGATCGATACTATCAGAGATAAACCAACAACATGTATGTTAGACCCGATTCCATCTAAACTACTAAAAGAGCTGCTTCCAGAAGTCATAGATCCTCTTTTGGCTATTATTAATTCATCATTGTCATTAGGATATGTCCCCAAAACCTTCAAATTGGCTGTTATTAAGCCTCTCATTAAAAAACCACAACTTGACCCCAAAGATCTAGTTAATTACAGACCGATCTCAAATCTCCCTTTTCTGTCAAAGATACTAGAAAAGGTAGTATCCTCACAATTATATTCCTTCCTAGAGAAAAATTATATCTGTGAGGAATTCCAGTCAGGATTTAGATCGTATCATAGTACTGAGACTGCTCTCATTAGAGTTACAAATGACCTGCTTCTATCATCTGATCGTGGTTGTATCTCTTTATTAGTTCTACTGGATCTTAGCGCTGCTCGACACTATCGACCACAACATTCTTTTGAATAGACTACAAAACTTTGTTGGGATTAGTGGAAGTGCCTTAGCATGGTTCAAATCGTACTTATCTGACCGCCATCAGTTCGTAGCAGTGAATGAAGAGGTATCATATCGATCACAAGTGCAGTATGGAGTACCTCAAGGCTCAGTACTAGGGCCGTTACTTTTCACGCTCTATATGTTACCCTTGGGAGATATTATCAGGAGACATGGTGTTAGCTTTCACTGTTATGCTGATGATACTCAGCTCTATATTTCTTCGCGGCCCGGTGAAACACACCAAATTGAGAAACTAACGGAATGCATAGTCGATATAAAAAACTGGATGACGAGTAATTTTTTACTGCTAAATTCTGAAAAAACAGAGGTGTTAATTATCGGACCTAAAAACCCCACTTGTAATAACCTAGAACATTATCTAACACTTGACGGCTGCTCTGTCAATTCTTCTTCATCAGTCAGGAACCTAGGTGTGCTGTTTGATAGCAATCTGTCATTTGAAAGCCATGTTTCTAGCATCTGTAAAACTGCATTTTTTCATCTCAAAAGCATATCTAAATTGCGACTAATGCGCTCAAAGTCAAATGCAGAAATGTTAATTCATGCGTTTATGACCTCCTATTCCTATTTAGCACCCAAACTCTGGAACAATCTACCTAACACTGTTCGGGAGGCAGACACACTCTGTCAGTTTAAATCTAGATTAAAGACCCATCTCTTTAGCCTGGCTTACACATAACACATTAATACGCTTCTATTATTCAAATCCGTTAAAGGATTGTTAGGCTGCATTAATTAGATCAACCGGTACCGGGAACACTCCCCCATAACACACGATGTACTCGTTACATCGTCAGTTGAATGGCATCTACGCTAATATTTGTCTGTTTCTTTCCTAGTCTGTTTCTCAGTCCGTATCCGATCAGATGGTGGATCAGCACCAAGAGATGATGTCTACAGCCCTGATCGTCAGCGGAGACCAGGACACCCAGATGACCCCCAGAGATATATCCCCAGATATATCAACCAAAAATAACTAAATAACTAAAATATAATAAAATACCTAACTACATAATACTACTATTGTTAGAAATTGCAACAAAATTAAAATAGAAATATAAACTTTTGAACTGCGGGTTTCGTCTGGTCAGAGGAGAACTGGCCCCCCGACTGAGCCTGGTTTCTCCCAAGGTTTTTTTTTCTCCATTCTGTCTCAGAGGGAGTTTTGGTTCCTTGCCGCTGTCACCTCTGGCTTGCTCAGTTGGGGACACTTAATTTCTAGCGATTATCGCCGATTTGATTGCACAGATACTATTTAAACTAAACTGAGCTAGACAATGACATCTCTGAATTCAATAATGAAATGCCTTTAACTGAAAATTGAAAATTGAGTGTTTAATCTTATCATTATACATTACTGACACTCTATCCTCCAATTTGATACTGTTAAGTGCTTTGACACAATCTGTATTGTAAAAGCGCTATATAAATAAAGGTGACTTGACTTGATCAGGGATGTCACCTAAGAACGATTGCCCACGCATCCTCCACCATAACTGTAGGGGAATGTACAGTAAAGACCCTCGGACCAGGTGTGTTGAATGAAGACCAGAAGTCAAGAGATTCGATCAAAAATGAAGAAAATTTACTGAAGATAGTTTACAGTTTCATCAGCAGAAGTCAGCTTCAAGACTCACAATCGAGTTTGTAGGCCGCTCTGCATACATGTTCTACACACCAACAGTTATACTCTTACAGAGGTCACTAATTACATCAGTACATAGGTAAGAAAGATTCTGGTTGGTAGATAAACTTAGAAAATCTCCACACATGGACGTAAAACTCAAAGCATATCTTCTAGTGATTATATTTGGTGACAATTGATCAGGGGTCAGATGCAATAGGTCTCTCCACAGACATATATCATTCTGTTACCCCGGACATCAGGGTGACGGCAAATGACGATTTCCTCCTAGCTGCAAAGATAGACATTCACACACATACACAGGGAACACTTATTGCCGGGCAATATATGAATATTATTGAATATTCAATTAGAGTTCATTATCAAGCCCTGAATATTATCAAATATGGTTAACTACACACACACAATGAGATCGGCTTCTTAGAGAGTAAAAAGGCAGACTAAAGCCATATTCAACTTATTTTCTAACATGCATAAATGTAACTTTGATAAATTATTATTCAAGAAATATTATAATTAACATTATTATGAGGGCCATTGTAGATATGCAATCCATTCCTTCACAGTCCAGTGTGAAGTGTGGTGTGAGAGTCAATATGATGGAGAGGCGACCTCTTGTGGCAGTCGGACGGAAGGCCACGAACCAGATTCGTGACACAGTACATGTCAGTAGATAATGTTATGAATATTTTTTGTTAGTTTAAAATCTGGCCATCATTTTTTTATTTCACTGTTTATGTAAACAAAAAGTGCATAGGGCTGCTAATTTTATTTGTTGGCTTTTGTCATAAAACTTGGTAAAATTATTTCAGTGTGTGTATCAGTACTTTTTTTTTTATATTTCCAGCACATTTTAACAATGCCATGTATTGTTAACAGTTTGGATTGATACATTATTTAAGATATTTAAAGTACTGTATAATATGGTTAGCTCTCAGCCGCTTTCATTTTTAAAAAGTAGCTCCCGAATGAAATAAGGTTGAAGACCCCAGCTCTATAAGCTAAAAGAGCAAGGTACTTGGTAATTGGCTTTCTTGAGAAGAGCCTTCACCGTCCTGACTGCCCATACGGCCTCACCGTTGCTTTGGGGAAATCTTGGGCTACTAGTTACATGAACAAATCCATATGAAGCTGCAAAGGATGCAAATGAGTGCCCAGAGAATTGCGTCCCATTGTCAGTAACCAGTGTGTCTGGAACTCCATGACAAGCAAATATGAAGAGTTCAGATGCAAAACCCTCTAAATCCATCAGACTTCTTTTCGGTTAAATTAGCATTTTTTTTTATCAGGCTCTTATGATCAGGTTCAGTAGTTTCATTTTAAAGGTAATGATGAGGTTATTAGTTAGTGAATAAAATAACTTTTTTTTTTTTTTAAATGTCACTTTGGACAATTCATTGGTTTTTAACAAGTTAGATTTTCTTTTGCGTCAAAACCAGCTAAATCCACTTGTGGTATTTTTATTTTATTTTTTTTTTATTACAAAAACCTCTAAATCCACCTCTTTGGGACAAGACAGTAAATAGTTGAAAAATCACTACAGATGCAACTAGAAACCCTGAAAAAGATGAGAGCACAATAATTTCAAAACTAAACAGTAGACAAACCTCTTTACACGGGGGCTAAATGAGATCTGCAATTATTTGCCAATCCCACCCCATTTCTCTGCAGTCACCCTTCTGCAAAAATCCCCAAAAAATACATAAAAAACAAAAAGAAAAGATTCACACAGTATAACCACAATGGCACAAAATGACAGCATATTTACTTTAACAACAAAAAACAGATGTTACACAAACCCAACATTAAAAATGCATTAAAAATACACACATCTGTCAAGAGCATTAAGTCAATAACATTAAATTGACATGAATAAAATCTTAAAAATCTAGTGTCATTTCTGATATTTGGGATTTAGATTCAAGTAGAACAAAGTAAACATTGCAAACATTGTTTGTAAACAAAGCTTATTAGATTTAAATAGTGTAGTGTATAATCAAGTATGTATGTGAGAACAGTGCAAAACATTCTGATAAATACTCAGTGTGTAAACATTAAAGTGCCCCTATTATGCCTTTTTGAATATTACCTTCCAACCTAAACCTTCTGCCCAGTCTGAGGTCCTGAGCACTCTGGAGAAGGTTTTCGTCCAGGATATCCCTGTACTTGGCCGCATTCAACTTTCCCTCGATTGCAACCAGTCGTCCTGTCCCTGCAGCTGAAAAACACCCCCACAGCATGATGCTGCCACCACCATGCTTCACTGTTGGGACTGTATTGGACAGGTGATGAGCAGTGCCTGGTTTTCTCCACACATACCGCTTAGAATTAAGGCCAAAAAGTTCTATCTTGGTCTCATCAGACCAGAGAATCTTATTTCTCACCATCTTGGAGTCCTCCATGCGGGCTTTCATGTGTCTTGCACTGAGGAGAGGCTTCCGTCGGGCCACTCTGCCATAAAGCCCCAAATTATCTTTGGGTTCTTCTTTACCTCTCTGACCAAGGCTCTTCTCCCCTGATAGCTCAGTTTGGCCTGACGGCCAGCTCTAGGAAGGGTTCTGGTCGTCCCAAATGTCTTCCATTTAAGGATTATGGAGGCCACTGTGCTCTTAGGAACCTTAAGTGCAGCAGAATTTTTTTTGTAACCTTGGCCAGATCTGTGCCTTGCCACAATTCTGTTTCTGAGCTCTTCAGGCAGTTCCTTTGACCTCATGATTCTTATTTGCTCTGACATGCACTGTGAGCTGTAAGGTCTTATATAGACAAGTGTGTGGCTTTCCTAATCAAGTCCAGTCAGTATAATCAAACACAGCTGGACTCAAATGAAGGTGTAGAACCATCTCAAGGATGATCAGAAGAAATGGACAGCACCTGAGTTAAATATATGAGTGTCACAGCAAAGGGTCTGAATACTTAGGACCATGTGATATTTCAGTTTTTCTTTTTTAATAAATCTGCAAAAATGTCAACAATTCTGTGTTTTTCTGTCAATATGGGGTGCTGTGTGTACATTAATGAGGAAAAAAAATGAACAAATGATTTTAGCAAATGGCTGCAATATAACAAAGAGTGAAAAATTTAAGGGGGTCTGAATACTTTCCGTACCCACTGTATATAACATTTCTGTCCCCCTCACTTCTGAAATGATGGCTACGCCCCTGTAGATATATATAATTTATTTTTCAGACATAGGTTTCTTGTCACATTTAAATTGGTTGTCATAGTAACGACACTAATTTTTGGAAATTCAGCATATTGTGAGTTCCACAAATCTGAACGCATTAGGCCTATTTGTAAATTGACTGTTAAGATAAAACATTTTGCACAATTTATTATCTGTGATACCTTTATAGCTAATGGATGCCTGTATATAGCTCTATGTAACAATCCCTAGTTGCTAAGAAATTGTCATCACACATAAATTAATTTTATTACATTTGGATTTGGATACATGTTTAGATATGATCAATGGCTACTTTTTGATTTTATCTGTTTTTTTTTTTTTTTTTTTGTTCAATTGTTTTGTTGTTGTTGTTATGTCAGTTATTGCAATATTATTTCAGTTAAACCTATAAAACCCTTTGTTAGCCCAAACTACATAGGCCTAATAAAAGCCTGATCAGTGACATAAAAGTAATCAGAATGCAGCTACTTTTTCTTTTATTACTCATTGCCGCGTGAACTTCCCCTTTAAATAACGTGACACTCTGCCCACTGCTACTCCCGAATTAATTATTATTATTTATTTTTTTTTGGAAGCGAATTAATTGATTCAGCATTTCGACACTTCCGTAAGGATGCATTAAATTTGAAAAAGCGGTTTAAGTATGTATTGATCTTAATTGGCTGTAAAAATTTTATATGGGAAAGTTACACAACATAGCCTACTGAACCTTTAACTGCATTGGCGCAAAACACACACCACATGTTTAAACAGAGAAGGCTACAGAATGGGAGGAAAAAAAACCTGAAAAAAAAAAATTTAGCAAATTTTTTATTACTAAATTACTGTCATAAAAAGTTATAGTTTTGTATATACATAACTCCTGAATAAAAATTAAAATGTGTTTGGACTGATTTAAAAAAAAAGATTTTTGAACAAATTTGATTGGTTTGTCGATAGTGAGCGCAAATGCAGGTGATAAGCGGTTTTATTAAGCGAGTCATTGAGTCGTTCATTCAAACGACTCGTTCAAACGGCCGATTCATCAAGAATGAGACAGATGTTTGTGCATGGGTCATTGAATCTTTGACTCAACCGATTCGTTCAAAACACTGAATCATTCAGAACACGATTGAGTGTTGCTGTGAGAAGCGATATATGCTATGATCTTTGTTTGGATTCATCGGATCTATTTTCGCTGCTAAAATAGACCAAAACAGTCATTATTTCGTCTAAAATGTAAGTGACTTAATATTATTAACTTGTTGAACTGTCATATGAAATCAGTGTCACATTTTCAATCGTGAGGTGATGGTAAATTAAGGGATGATCAATTGTCAGCTCTCTTGGTCGCAGGTCGTGTGATGTATGTTGCTGAACTGTATTCAAATGTTATAAATATAAAAACACCACATTTTGAAATTTAACTGCAGTGTGTCAATTTAGTTTATTTGTGTGTGCTGCGCTCATAGACTTTAGAAAAAGGCGCTCATTTGTTTGATTTCTCAAAATGGTTTGGCTTGGGACCGATGCGTTGGCCTATGCACGGATGGTGCGCAGGCAATGACGGGGCGTGAGCGTGGCCTAGCTGCTCGCGTTCAGCAAGTAGCTCCACTTGTGAAATGGACACATTGCATGGTCCATCGCGAAGCACTAGCTGCTAAAAAATGCCGGTTCTTTTTGACTCCGTGCTGAACCAATCCGTGAAAATGATAAATCTCATCAAATCACGGCCGCTAAACTCTCGCTTGTTTGGGGTCCTCTGCCATGAGATGGGGTCAGGGCGCGAACAGCTGCTTCTGCACGCACAACCTGATATTGCCAAGTGCAACGTGTTCCTGGGTCAACATATTTTGTTGACCCTGGAACAACATTTTAATCCAAAAATATAATCTTAACCATATTCCTACACCTAAACCTAACCTTACCCATGAGTAATCCCTAAAATCTGAGGAACTGATAGATGAATTACACTGATGTACAAGCACCAAACACTGATTATAATCCTAAACTTCACAAAAATTATAAACTGGTTCTTGAAATCTGATTGGTTAATCACAATGTTGTTCCAGGGTCAACAAAGATGTTGACCCAGGAACACGTTGCACTTGGCAATATCAGGTTTGGCGCTTCTGCACACTGAAGTTCGCTGGCTCTCCAGGGGGCGGGTGTTACAGCGGTTGTATGAGCTGCGAGAGGAGGTGAAGTGGTTTTTGACAGAAATCAAATCAGATCTGGCGAAGCATCTGGATGACACTATGTGGCTTGTGTCTCTGTCCTATTTGGTCGATATATTTGACCGCTTGAACGGCCTCAACCTGTCTTTGCAAGGCCGCGAAACTCATATTTTGCTTGACAAAGTGCACGCCTTCACACAAAAACTAGACCTCTGGCATGGCCGCATCAGTCGAGGGAACTGCGACATGTTCCCCAGCCTTGCAGACTTTATCACTGATGCAGGCACATCACACGATTTCTCCTCCCTATTTCAATCAGCGTCTGAGCACCTGTCAGCAATGAGAAAACAATTTGCGACGTACTTTAAAGAGGATTATCCCCCTATAATTATCGTTCTTTTGCGTGGGTTCGAGATCCGATTGTGTGCACAGCAAACGAGCTATCAATTGATATGCAGGAACAGCTTATTGAGCTGAAGAGTGACAGTAGACTGAAGGAACTCTTTAGCTCCTGCCCTCTTTCGTCATTCTGGGCAGCATTGATGCAAGAATATCCTGAACTCTGTGACGTCGCCTTGAAGATTCTCCTTCCTTTCGTGTCGACATATTTGTGTGAGGCAGGATTCTCAAAAATGACTGCACTCAAAACTAAATACCGCAATCGTGCACAAATCGAGGATGATTTGAGGCTATGTTTATCAAACATTGAGCCAAGAATTGAGGATCGTTGCAAGGCAAAGCAGGCTCAGGTCTCACATTAACATCACCTACCTGCAAGCTTCTGTAAAAAATGCAGATGATGCCTACTATTAGGCCTAGTAATAATAACAATAATAAAGCATAAATTAATATCAGAGGTCTGGTGCCAATTCCCAATTATAGCAATAGCCTAGTAATGAATGCACTTGGGCCCCAACTGCAATGAACCAGCTTTGGGGGGGCCCAGCTTGCAAAAGGTTGAGAACCCCTGCTCTAGACCAATGATGTTGGGGGAACCTGTGGGGGTGGCAATCATATTTCAGGATGTCCATGCCACTCTTGATCCCTGTTAAAATGTAGCGGCCGTATATGTACGCTCATTGGCAACCCCCTCCAGCTGGTGGCGCTCTAGGCGACCACCTAGCTTGCCTATGCCTAGAAACGGTACTGACGATAAATAAAGTTATTGTCTATCAAAAAAAAACAAAAAAACAGTAGGCTCACAATCGACTAGAGTCATCAGGAGTTCGAATCTTATTCTGTTACGGTCACAAAATGCATAATGTCCATTTGCATAATGTCCGCCCACGTTCTTGCGAACAACTTGCCCGTTCACAAACACAGTAAAATTTACGTGTGGTTAACATCATGTCGAGAAGACGCTGTACCCTAGCTTTGAGAGTAAATTTGTTTTATCTCATCTTATAATACCACAAACTTGACACTCACCACTGAGAAACGTCCTGCTCTTGTCGATCAGCCACTTCAATCATCAATCATCAGAATCCGGCTTGAATTGGTAAATTACAATACCATCTTTTCTATGTATTGACAAGTCTCCAAAGCTGTCATTCCTTCATGGCAATGGGCGTTTCGTTTCCTACACTCGTTTGTTTCCATATGCGGTAGACCAATCACAAAGGACAGCGCCATCTGACCAATCACAGCAGTGAGGGCTCACAGAAAGGAGGGGTTTAAGGAGACCGATTCTTTGAACTGCTTCGCACGAGTCGTTTACGAATCATTTAGAAATGAGGTAAAATTAAATTGATTTTTTGAGAGAACTAAAATGTTTTTTGACCTTGGATGCATGTAAACCTGTTTTAGGAGATAAAACAATATTAGCAACCTTAAAAATGGCATAATAGGGACACTTTAAAATAACAGTCTGAATAGAAACATCAATATTCCCCATGCCCACCACTATCATAACATGTTCAAATAGTATAAAAAAAAGCTTATCCGATTCAAATAGTTTAGTGTATAATCAAGTAGAACAGTGCAAAACATTCTGAAACATCAATATCTGTGCAATGTGCATTTAGAAAAAAAAAAACTTATCAAGCTTAAAGGTGCAGTAGGAGATCTTGGAAAATGCTAACTTTAGCCTGATAGCACTGAAAGCGAACGATCCACCCTCCCTGCAATTGCATCTAAAGCCACGCACCCTGCACGCATATAAGCTCACAGACCAGAATAACAGAGACAACATTACTACCCAGCAAACACAGAACATTGTGACAACGTCGCCAGTTCGTCGTCCTTTGGTCAGCGCGACATTACTTTATGGCGACCTTGTGAGGATGTCTTGGTAAAGTTCCATTTTTTAGAATCTTGGCTAACGTCCCATAAACGTCGTGGGCACGTCCTCAAAAGACGTCGCTTGTTAGTCCCATGAAGAACGTTGTAGACGTGATCAGCTGGTCTCATGATAACTTTTCATATTATTGCACTACATGTATTATCATGTAAGATACCATTTGGATAGCCTATATTTTGGGAAATATACTGAATTCATCAAGCATTTTAAAAGATGGCATGGATTATGTTTGTAGATACCCAACAAATATTTGGACCTTTAACGACCGTTGAAAAGACGTCCCTCCGACACCTCCCTTCATGGTTGAAAAATATATCCAAAATGAAAATTGAACCGACGTCTTTGATGTCTTATGGCCGTGAATTACACGTCTTTTCTGCACGTCCCTGGAAGTCTAAATGTGTCATCTTCTGGATGTCTATTTTGTGTCAATTTAATGTATTAATTTAAGTATATAAGCCTGCATATAAAATAATCACACACCCATTGTGTAACATCGTGAAAGGCAGTACATTATGTCTTAAGGTTTACACATCTGAACTTGACAAAGGTTGTAAAAAGGTCCAAAATCCGTCCAGTCCGACCTGAACGTCTTGTGACGAGTCGGTTGCCCTCCCCCTTTTCTTCATCACCACCCCGTCCCTTATTCGCCGCCCTTCACCAGGCTCCCGACGGGAGTGGGTGTGTAAGAGAGGAGGGGCGTAGAATCAACGAGGGCTGGCGGCGTGTGATGAGGCACAGCTGGACTGAATGAAGCCTCATCACCGCCGCTGTTAAATGCCAAGCGCGCCTCTCCTCGAGAGACCGGTCTCTTCCCCCCGTGCATGCACGCTGGTGTCCTCGTGGGTCCAGGAAGGGTGCGTTGAGGGACGTCACGCCACCAGAGATGTGAGCCGCAGGATCCAGAGTCAGGATAAAAGCCGCACCCGTATTACGGCCGACGGGCCAGGATGCCGGGCCGTTCAAGTCCCGCCAAAGGCCGAGGAAGAGCCTCCGCTCAAAAGAAGCCGCCGCCCCTCGTAACCGGACTAGAGCGGGAGCGCGTGCGGCAACCGGACTCCGCCCCTTCCCTGGACCCTTCCTCCTGGAACACTGCCCTCCTTCACAAGCCCCGTAGCACAACGAGGACACCAGATCCCCCTGTTTCGTTTGGACACTTCTTTCCCCTGGACACTTTATTTTATTGATTTTTGTGACGAGTCGGTTGCCCCCTGATGCCACACCCACTGTGTCTGTCGTTGACTCCTCCCATCACAGTCTATAAAACGTTTTAATCACGTGTACATCACAAACAATAACACATTATTCGTGGACTTAAGCAAGAAGAATAGTGTTGTAATTTAGCACAACATATGTTATTGTGAATATTACATTTTTGAAAAATGTCTTCCATTTGTTAAACAGCTACTATCTAACAAGAAAATAAAAATAGTAGAATGTGGTTAATTCTAAATTTGTGGCAATGGCATTTTCTTTAACAGTTTTACATTAATGTTAAGCAGCCATTATTTACACAAGAAAATAAAAGTACAGGGTCATAGTTAACACATTAAGTTAATAACTATTTTTAGAGTCTTTCAAAAAAAATTTTATTAAATGTTTTCTCTCATTTTCTTGGTCCACAAACCACCAGCTCTTCCAGGAGTGTGATTCATGTGTTCCACCATTGATGCATTGAAGTCAAAGCTGTGTAAGTACAATTTTTTTCCCTAACAGTCTTGCATTACTGTTAAACAGCCATAAATCAAACAAGTAAACAACAAAAATACTGGAATATGGTTAACACATATGTACATGTTTTTAGAGTCTGTGAAAGTTATTTATGGCTCAATTTTTATATCCACCACCCCCAGCTCTTCCTAGAGCATGCTTCAGGTGTTCCCCCATTGCTGCATCAATGTCTGAGTTTGTAGTATTGGGGCTCCACCTCTTCAAAGCATCTGAGGGAAGAGAATATGAATATAAAAATCAAAAAAATCAAAAGGCAAGGTTTGAGGTAAATGACACTTACTAATTTTGAAAATGTTTTTATGGTCCTACAACCAAATTTAAAATACAATGGAACAAGATTTTGCATCCATTTTATGAACGAAGCATTAGAAAAAAGTAATCAACATTATATGATATTTTACTCTACAATAATCTTATGTCAGTAAAAGGTTTTCTGCATTAAATGCGTGTTCGATTTTAGGTGTTTTTTTAGCTGTGAAAAACAGCATTTCTCCGCTCCCTCTTCAATACCACGGTGGTGCCCTTGAGAAAGACCCTTAGCTAGGTGTGTAACTTTGTGAAAGTGAACAGGACATTTCTGATAAAGACAGGTAGTCTTTTAGAGAATGTCCCCTGAATAGATAAAGGGTACCAATAAAAATTACATAAGACAAGGAACAAGAGATTTTTTTAATGTTACAAGGCCAAAATTACCTTTAATTACATAGTATAAAGGTGTAGCTTTGAATGGCTTCTTTTCAAGTCTGGCTGACTGTCCTAGTTAGTATGGACATCATAAAAGCAAGAAAACAGGCATGTATATAAGGAGATATAATGGTGTGTGACAGGTTAAAACCTGAATTCAAGTAATATCAAAGGCTGGGTTTATTATTATGGCAATCATATATATAAAATGTACTGAAATATTATGCAGCAATACACACAAACAATGCAAGGTAAATACATACCTGTGCATGACTTTGTTCACACAGTCTCTGAGAGAAGATCCACCAACTCTAGACTGATCAATCACACCACCTTGATACCGACCGATGTTCACTGTCATGAAGCCTGTTATCACCTGTGGAAAAAATACAAAACAATTTATATTAATTTTGAAATTCATATCTCAAAATATATAAATGACTTTAATATTGTTGTTACACTTGCACTATCAAACCCTGCAACAATCAGACCTTATTCCAAATCTAAAATTACAAAATATTTTTAAAGCAGTTACTGAACACATCCATGTTCAAATTCATTTACAGACTTTAGCACGTTATTATTGAGCTCTTCCTACATTTACTTAACATTTCAGTCTCTTTCAGGTAATTTACTTTTTGAAAGAAACTCTGAAAATGCTACATCTGACAGTAATAACTTTTACTGGATCATTAAGCATACTGGAGTGATATTATCTGCTGCCTGTCATAGCTAGTACAATAATTACATATCCATTTGTTTGGGGTTATCGTTGCATCCCTAAATCCAATCCTGTCTCTTCTCCTGAGCCTTTAGTCGTGTGGGTCCAGGAAGGGTGCTTATATGTCTGGATACCGCTGCACAAATCTTTCAACCATGAAAAATGCAGTTCCAGCATGTCTTCAAATTCAGGACAACAGAATGGTCAGGATGATCTGAAACATATAACCAACTGAAATCAATTTAAATGTATTTTGTCTTACCTGAGTGATGCTGAAACAACCAGGTTTAGTTTTTCACCCAGGATTCGCTGCTTCCTATGGACCAGTCTTCATGATGAATGATCTCTTGATCCTGGATCCTTGCTGCCATCCACTTGGAGATGGTTTGGATGATATGTGGTTGTGTCTAAGGGGTAATGAATCAACATTACTAAAATACTGATAGCAGCACTATTGATCCTGTAGTTTATATCCATTTTTCAGTACTGAACAAGTCAGGAACCAAAGTAGTACCAGTTCTTGAAACCCAACTCTACTGTTGCTGCTGCCCAGACTGTCTCTCCGCCTGATGACAAAAATAAAAACAAAAAAAAAACCTAGCCTTAATGAATAAGACATTTATGATACTAGGTGGTAACAACGGAGTATCTTTTCTTATAAGAAACTCACTGAATCATTGACTCAGTGAACCATTTGTTTATTAAAGATTTGTTGAAACTAAGGTATCAGATCTATTTGAGAATGAAACTAGCATAAAAAGCATGCATGTGAAAAACACCATTAACGAGTAGAGGACACAATTCACAGGCCTGTCACTTGAGGGGGAAAGGCGGAAATTATTAACTGAACATGAACGGCAGCCTCGGTCTAATTAAACTTTATACAGCGGTTTATATTCAAGTTTACAGTATGGCTAGCATGAGCATCATCGACTAGCGGCAAATGGCAGGCAGTCAAACAAACTAATTAACTTTACTACGGTTAAAGTTTAAATAATTTGAAAGCGAATACTGTATAGTTTATCGTGTTTAATTTCAAATAACTAAAAGAAAGGTATAACATTTTATCTTAAGGTTTTAACAGTTAACGTTACCTCAGACAGCCTCATGAGACTGCTCGTGAGCTAACCGAACAGAGCATTTATTTATTCAATTAAATTGGAAAACCAACAAAAATACAAAACACTACTAATCTTTGGTGACATCTAACGTTATATATCAGTAAAAACGATGAATACAAGTAGATTTATAGCGCTTACCTTTTCCTCCGTGTCCGTCTGCTGGAAGTTGACCATTACAGAACAAATGACGGGCACGCGCACTCGCTCAGTACTCAGACAGTGATGCCACTGCTGGTTTAAATGTTAATTTGTCCCGTGCCCTCTTTCAATTAACCTCATTCTCAGTCATTCACAAACATGTCATTAACAATGATCACCATTTGCAAAGCAAACTATTTGATTTTTGTTTTATCCTTAATTTGATGACAAATATACAGGTGCATCTCAATAAATTAGAATGTCGTGGAAAAGTTCATTTATTTCAGTAATTCAACTCAAATTGTGAAACTCGTGTATTAAATAAATTCAATTAATGCACACAGACTGAAGTAGTTTAAGTCTTTGGTTCTTTTAATTGTGATGATTTTGGCTCACGTTTAACAAAAACCCACCAATTCACAACAAATTAGAATACTAAATAAGACCAATAAAAAAAACATTTTTAGTGAATTGGCCTTCTGGAAAGTATGTTAATTTACTGTATATGTACTCAATACTTGGTAGGGGCTCCTTTTGCTTTAATTATTGCCTCAATTCGGCGTGGCATGGAGGTGATCAGTTTGTGGCACTGCTGAGGTGGAAGCCCAGGTTTATTTGACAGTGGCCTTCAGCTCATCTGCATTTTTAGTCTCTTGTTTTTCATTTTCCTCTTGACAATACCCCATAGATTCTCTATGGGGTTCAGGTCTGGTGAGTTTGCTGGCCAGTCAAGCACACAAACACCATGGTCATTTAACCAACTTTTGGTGCTTTTGGCAGTGTGGGCAGGTGCCAAATCCTGCTGGAAAATGAAATCAGCATCTTTAAAAAGCTGGTCAGCAGAAGGAAGCATGAAGTGCTCCAAAATTTCTTGGTAAACGGGTGCAGTGACTTCGGTTTTTAAAAAACACAATGGACCAACACCAGCAGATGACATTGCACCCCAAATCATCACAGACTGTGGAAACTTAACACTGGACTTCAAGCAACTTGGGCTTTGAGCTTCTCCACCCTTCCTCCAGACTCTAGAACCTTGGTTTCCAAATGAAATACAAAACTTGCTCTCATCTGAAAAGAGGACTTTGGACCACTGGGCAACAGTCCAATTCTTCTTCTGCTTAGCCCAGGTAAGACGCCTCTGACGTTGTCTGTGGTTCAGGAGTGGCTTAACAAGAGGAATACGACAACTGTAGCCAAATTCCTTGACACATCTGTGTGTGGTGGCTCTTGATGCCTTGACCCCAGCCTCAGTCCATTCCTTGTGAAGTTCACCCAAATTCTTGAATCGATTTTGCTTGACAATCCTCATAAGGCTGCAGTTCTCTCGGTTGGGTGTGCATCTTTTTTTTCCCACACTTTTTCCTTCCACTCAACTTTCTGTTAACATGTTTGGATACAGCACTCTGTGAACAGCCAGCTTCTTTGGCAATGAATTTTTGTGGCTTACCCTCCTTGTGAAGGGTGTCAATGATTGTCTTCTGGACAACTGTCAGATCAGCAGTCTTCCCCATGATTGTGTAGCCTAGTGAACCAAACTGAGAGACCATTTTGAAGGCTCAGGAAACCTTTGCAGGTGTTTTGAGTTGATTAGCTGATTGGCATGTCATATTCTAATTTGTTGAGATAGTGAATTGGTGGGTTTTTGTTAAATGTGAGCCAAAATCATCACAATTAAAAGAACCAAAGACTTAAACTACTTCAGTCTGTGTGCACTAAATTTATTTAATACATGAGTTTCACAATTTGAGTTGAATTACTGAAATAAATGAACTTTTCCAAGACATTCTAATTTATTGAGATGCACCTGTATATGTGTATGTATGTGTGTGTGTGTATTTTATAATTAAAAATGTTTCTTTAGGTTTGGCTTCTAACAAATTATTTTAGTTAATGATGTATAAGAGAAAGCAAGACCAATTTAACAAGGTCTTCGGTTTCAAGAATCTGAGGACATGTGAGAGGGTGAAAAAATGACTTTAGTAATGTAATGCTCCTCTCCACCATTGATTAGCTAGTTAGGAGTGTTTGTGTGAGGGGAAAGAGGGATTATGGTCTAATGAAGCAGTTTTCTCTGGTGTATGGCTGTCCGTTTCTTTGGGCCCTATCAGGCTCTGGCCTCAGGCATGGCTGCAGGCATTGTGCTGAGAACCGTGAGTTGAGTTCGAGTAATTAAGGGCTTATATAGCCTGCCACACAAACAAACCTCTGTTTTACATGAATTCACACCATGCATTGTTACCGTATCATCACGCTTTGGCCTCCAGACAGCACACTTGGTATTAAACAGGTCGGTTTGTTCTCAGTGTAACAGTGTGTGTGCGCGCGCACAAGCCCTCAATGCTTGTTTGCCTCACTAACTGTACAGAAACTGAGAAGTTGTTATTTTGCCGGAGGCGCATCATGATTTATTTACAATTGCGAGGCCCTGGAGGTCCAGTTAAAATTAAATGCTTTTCGTCCATTTATTTTACCAGCAGCTGTTTTTCTCACTAGCTCTCCTGGTTTCTACTCTCTCAGGTTTATTAAGTCTATCTTTTTTTTTTTTTTGGTCCTTGTCTTTTCTTAACCTCTCCTTACCTCACTGTCCTTGAATAATTTTTAATGACTAGTGCTCTATTATGCATAACGTAAGTCTATATGGGCGTACTTGATGCAAGTTTTGACACATTCCCTAATGAATCTGCTTACTAAGGGATTAAAATTTGCAGTTTTGAAGAGGAAATAAACTTTAGTGAAGCAGCTTTCCAAATTCTATCCTTACAGTGTTGGTGGTTAAGAATGGATTATATACAAAATGAAGCTTGATATTTAATTCACTGAGGTTGATAATCCAATATCATTCACTGAAGTTTAGTATATAGATTTCAAACTAAGCCTAGGTTGATTTTCATTTTTAATATGCAGGACTACAAGGCAGATGAGGATCCAGCTATTTGTAATTCAGTCAAGACTGGCCAAGGACTGCTGGGCTCAAGTTGGAAGGAAGGGACCCCTTTTCTCACCGTCCAAACCCATATGACTTTTTTCTTCCACAGAACACAAAATGAAAAAATTAGAGGATTTTCCCCCATGCACTAACAATGAATAGAGACCAGAGTTTTTAAAGGTTAAAAAAAGAGGCAAAAGCATCATAGAAATCAGTTTGCTCCATTTGATTATACTCTGTATTGAAATTTATGTTATTCAATGATAATATTCCCTTCTTGTGGGCTGTTTACCACTGTAACTGGATGGATTTATTGAGTTGAACTCAAGAACCAGATCAGTCTGTAAATGAATCATTCAAGATCAATTTTGTGAACTGGATCAATTGATTCATTGAATATATCAGTTTATATATATGGGCTAGATGTCCATGCAGGTTGCATGTGACATCATTTTCCTTTTTTTAGTTGAACTCTTTTTTTTAATTTGTGTGTTTTTCTTCCTGGCCCTGTGAATTTAACACTTGAACCGCCACGGGGTTAATTTTACCCGTGGCTGTTTTTCAAATGTACATAACAGATTTTCAACAAAACATTCAAGTCTCCCAGTCATTGACTTTTACTAAAATTATGTAATTTACAATCCAATGTTAAAAATTATTTAGATAAAACCAGATCAAAAAACGGAGCATTTATACCTATAAATCAAATTTACCCGCTAGGCCTATATAATGCATGTATTTTCACGCTGTCATTTTCTTGCCGCTTATTTTTTAACATTGTACATTTCTAGGCAACGCCTTTCACTCACTGATTTAGCGGTTATCCGTTTCATAAATAAAGTCAAAATGACTAAATGAAGGCGATTTATGGAAGGTCGGTATTAGAATAACTAAAATGCCATGAGTGATGGAGAGTCTGATGGTAAGTTATGCCAAAGTCTCTTTAAGAAATGTCATGTCACTCGGCAGCCATCTTTGAAACGCCTCTCGGGCATGCAAGTGCAGCTCCTATCTCTCTGAATGGGGAAACATCAAATTCTCCAAAACTGTTCACTAAGCTTACGATTAAATTTCATATTTGAAATCACCAAAGAAATCTGTCAACAACTGTATCATAAATGTTGTTTCTTTTGCTCAAATAGCATTATAAAAAGCTTATTTTTCAGGCTAGATCAGCCAGTGTGCATGAGCTATCCTGAGTGCACATGAGTTTCCCATGTACAGCGCCCTCCACTAATATTGGCACCCTTGGTAAATATGAGCAAAAGCGGCTGTGAAAATAAATCTGCATTGTTTATGCTTTTGATCTTTCATTAAAAAAATTCACAAAAACAATTGAAGTAAAGCAATTGAAAGTGGGGAGAAAATCTCATGACGAAATAAATGTTTTTTTCTCCAATGCATGTTGGCCGAAATTCTTATGAGTAAAATATCTCTGAAGTATTCCCATTCATATTTACATTTTTTATCACACCAGGGTGACTATGAGCATGCAATTGTCCAGCCATGACTTCCTGTTCCACATGATTATAAATGCCAAATGATAATAAAATCTAAACCTAACTGCCTCTGTTAGAAATCTTATAATGAGCTGTGGTTGGATCTTCCATCAGGACAATAATCCAAAATCAACACAAAAATGTGTCACCGAGCACAAAATTAAGCTTCTTTCATAGCTGTCTCAGTTCCCTGACCTGAACCCTATAGAAAATGAGTGGGGTGAACTGAAGAGAAGAAGCACCAACATGGAGCTGTGAATCTGAAGAATCTGGAGAGTTTCTGTATGATTGAATGGTCTCTGATGTCTTATCAGGTGTTCTCCAAACTCTTCAGGCATTATAGGAGAAAACACAGAGCTGCTAAAAAAAAGGACGTTGCAATAATTGGGTGCCAATAATTGTGGCCAACATGAACTAGAGAAACAATGAGACCCCCCCCCACACCACACACACAAAAGATCAAAAGGTCTTTCATTAATATAACAATACAGGTGCATCTCAATAAATTTATTTCAGTAATTCAACTCAAATTGTCAAACTCGTGTATTAAATAAATTCAATGCACACAGACTGAAGTAGTTTAAGTCTTTGGTTCTTTTAATTGTGATGATTTTGGCTCACATTTAACAAAAACCCACCAATTCACTATCTCAACAAATTAGAATATGGTGACATGCCAATCAGCTAATCAACTCAAAACACCTGCAAAGGTTTCCTGAGCCTTCAAAATGGTCTCTCAGTTTGGTTCACTAGGCTACACAATCATGGGGAAGACTGCTGATCTGACAGTTGTCCAGAAGACAATCATTGACACCCTTCACAAGGAGGGTAAGCCACAAACATTCATTGCCAAAGAAGCTGGCTGTTCACAGAGTGCTGTATCTAAGCATGTTAACAGAAAGTTGAGTGGAAGGAAAAAGTGTGGAACAAAAAGATGCACAACCAACCGAGAGAACCACAGCCTTATGATGATTGTCAAGCAAAATGGACTGAGGCTGGGGTCAAGGCATCAAGAGCCACCACACATAGTGGCTACAGTTGTCGCATTCCTCTTGTTAAGCCACTCCTGAACCACAGACAATGTCAGAGGCGTCTTACCTGGACTAAGGAGAAGAAGAACTGGACTGTCGCCCAGTGGTCCAAAGTCCTCTTTTCAGATGAGAGCATGTTTTGTATTTCATTTGGAAACCAAGGTCCTAGAGTCTGGAGGAAGGGTGGAGAAGCTCATAGTCCAAGTTGTTTGAAGTCCAGTGTTAAGTTTCCACAGTCTGTGATGATTTGGGGTGCAATGTCATCTGCCGGTGTTGGTCCAAAACCAAAGTCACTGCACCCGTTTACCAAGAAATTTTGGAGCACTTCATGCTTCCTTCTGCTGACCAGCTTTTTAAAGATGCTGATTCCATTTTCCAGCAGGATTTGGCACCTGCCCACACTGCCAAAAGCACCAAAAGTTGGTTAAATGACCATGGTGTTTGTGTGCTTGACTGGCCAGCAAACTCACCAGACCTGAACCCCACAGAGAATCTACGGGATATTGTCAAGAGGAAAATGAGAAACAAGAGACCAAAAAATGCAGATGAGCTGAAGGCCACTGTCAAATAAACCTGGGCTTCCATACCACCTCAGCAGTGCCACAAACTGATCACCTCCATGCCACGCTGAATTGAGGCAGTAATTAAAGCAAAAGGAGCCCCTACCAAGTATTGAGTACATATACAGTAAATTAACATACTTTCCAGAAGGCCAACAATTCACTAAAAATGTTTTTTTTTTTTTTCTTTATTGGTCTTATGAAGTATTCTAATTTGTTGTGAATTGGTGGGTTTTTGTTAAATGTGAGCCAAAATTATCACAATTAAAAGAACCAAAGAATTACTTCAGTCTGTGTGCACTGAATTTTAATACATGAGTTTCACAATTTGAGTTGAATTACTGAAATAAATGAACTTTTCCACGACATTCTAATTGAGATGCACCTGTATGTGCCGTGACTCCTCTGTTCAGTTAAAATTACAAGTTGCAATGCAGATTTATTTTCACAGCTGCCTTTGCTTATATTTACCAAGGGTGCCAATATTATTGGAGGGCACTGTACATATCTATTTATTTTTATTTACTTATTTTCATTTAACTTTTTTATACAAAATGCCCTGTTGGAGAAACTTAATGGCTGCACTTTGTTCTGCACTATGTTCCACCACTTTAAGACACATGGATTTGTTGTTTGTTGTATATTCAAGTCAAGTTCAGCTTTATTGTCATTCCGCTACATGCGGGGGCATACAGTGGAACGAAATGTCGTGCCTCACAGGACCATGGTGCTACATAAATACAGGCATACAGCAATGAAGTAAAACAATATAAACCTATACACAACTATCCTACTGATAAATTTTGACTATAAATATATATAAAAAATCTTTTACCTATACATAAACTAAAAAATACCAAAAAATACAAAATACAAACTATACGAGTGCTTCAGATATGCTTCAGAGTGCTTCATATTCAACAGATTATAAGCTAGACATGTTCTTCGACTTTTATACATAATACATTTGTTCATGAATAAAAATTGATCTGTTGAAAGCAGTTATTTTGAGTTAGATGCCAAATGTTTTCCTCCTATTCAAATTTGTCATTGAAGGGGTGCATACAACATATTTGCCCACCGGCATCTATAGTTGCCGCACATTCAAATACGATTTTCAAGAAAAAAAACTAAAACCTGGGGAAAATAAATGCAGAACATGTTCACATAGGACACTATTAACACGACTATATGCATGAAACCATTCAGAAAAATTTGGCCACAAATTCACAAGGTAATAGCTCCATAAATTCATCATATATTAGAAGTGGTTTTAATGTAACACTCAGCTTATGTGCATTATTATTGTATATTAGGAATAAAACTGTCCCAAATTCTATTTTTTTGAGATTTTTGATTAAGTAAGTAAATAAGTAAATAAATAAATACAATTTTAGCCTTGACATACCTACTCAAAATATTGTATTCTATGCAATTACAGTAAATGAAATGTCATTATGTAAATGTGTCTGCATTGGCTTATAATTCAATGGAATTGTTGGGATTCATGTATTTTGTGATGTGGTTATTTACTCAGCAAGAGAAGAGAATCTTCACCAACTTTCACCGGCAGCTGTTCTGCTGGATTGATAAGTGGGTGGAACTCAACATGGAGGATATCAGAAGGATGGAAGAGGAGACACAAAAAGAGCTGGAGGAGGTACGTATGTCTGCACTCTCACACATTTACACAATACACATCGTGTTGAATCAGTAGTCATACCCAACTCAGGGAGAAAAGCTCAGGTTAGTATGATTTGTGTTTTAGCCAGATAGGGAATGCTATTTTAAAAGAGATTTTTCTTTCAAGAGATTTTTATTTCAAGGTTTATAATTTCTATAGGGTTCTACAATACATCTGCCAAAATTAGCTATTTAATGTTATAAAATATAATAATTTCATTGTATAAAAAATAATATGTGACCCGTGCTGGCAAAATGAGTCGGAATGCGCACAGGCTAATTTTGAGCTACAGGCAAAAACAAAAAAGTGAAAAATGTTGATTTTGGTCAAATTTGAGTTTTAAACCCTCATTTAGCGATCCCAATGCTCCAAATAGTAATTAAAAATCTAAAATTATCTTTATTTGTACATTTTCTGAGGGGAGTACATTTTCTCCGCTCACTTAGGTGACTCTCATCCGAAGTGGGTGCATAAAGACGCTTCCCACATCCGCTCGATCCCGATAAATATACACAGAATTACAGTATTTACGTATTCACGCATACTTAATCATTTATGTCTTAAGTGAACATTTGGGTGACTGTTGGGGAAAAACATCGGATCTGTAACATTATATTAGATCCGGGCAATACAGAAGGTCTTAATATAGTTTAGGTAATAGAGTGGTTGCAAACCTTTTTCAACTCAAGGCCCACACAACCAAACACATAGCTTACATTTCCACGGACATGTTGCCTAGATTTCCACAGACAGCTTACATGTTGCCTAGAATGTGCAGTTCATCACAAACTCACAAAGTTCCATTAAAATCAGTGAAGCTCTTTACACTAATGCACTAAATGTTGGTGCTGTTAAGCTTTTACTGAGTACTGTATGTCAGCTGAAGAGAAGAAAATTGCAAATGTATATTAGGCTCAACATAAAGCTTACTGCAGTAAAATGATGTGTTAAGCTAAAGTAAAGTGAAAATAAGCTGAATAATGCAAAGTTTCATTTAAACAACACAAAGTGGTAGGTAGTCACTATACGTCTTTGCTTACCTTTATTTTTTTAGGAAGGAATTGCAGAATATTTATCCTTACTTTTAAATGAAATGTCTGTATTTGTCCTGTGTTGCAGTGATGCACTATGAAATTATTGCAGGGCAAATGAATTGTAATTTAATAATAAAAGTAATTTATTATTAATAATAATAAAAGTAATAATAATAAAATAAATCGATAACCCATCCGGTGCGCCACTGGTTCAAGCCTAGTACAGTTACTGGCTTGATTTTTTCCCATTCATTAACAAAGTGATTATATTTATGAATAACAATCGGGGGCCACTGGGGGGGCCACGATCCACAGGTTGAAAACCACCGAGGTAATGTATTCTGACTGCTTGTTTAGATTACTTTTTAGCTAACTCATAAGAAAGTATATTCCATAACCAGAGTTGGGTATAACGCGTTACAGAGTTACTGTATTCTAATTACTTTTCCTGGTAACAGTAATGTAATGCGTTACATTTTTAATTTATGTAATTTGATTATAGTTACTATTGTCAATAAAATTACATTACTTAAGTTACAAATGCAGACTGCAATGTTCAAAAATATGAAGTAAAATTCATCTTGCGCGTCAGTATGCCCTTTAATAGCTTAAATCGCCGGAGAATGCGAGCTAAAATGCAGACGAGTCCTACAACATTCAGATGCAATTAAAGGTTGCCTATCATATTTCAAAATGTTGCACTCGATTTCACATATTTTAGTCTGGCATTATAGTTTTGGAAACGTTCAGCAAGTGAATGTGTACAAGTTTATGTCACAGTAACACTAATGTAAAATTTATTTAAAATTAAAATTTTAAAGTAAAAATAAATGATTCATCAGAATGAGATTTTTCGCATTATGCCTTGTTGGCATCGCATTCTTCTTCTAAGGTAAATTCAAGGCTTATTCCTCAAAGCGCGTCTTCTTCCAAAAACTAAAAGTAGCTGAAATGAACTTGATGAATCTTTCTTTGTTTATGGAGGCGATGTTCACATATTCGCGCGTCTCAAGCCTGATTTCACGTGGATGATCTTATAGCGTGCGATGTGCGTGGGCGTGATCACATTATAGGTGAGCTCAAGACTGTGCCTTGTGTTGGTTTCATACAGATTATTTTATCAGAGAATATTTGTTTTCAAAATAACTTCATTTAAAAATAGACACTTAAAGTTTTCTTTAGATATATTTTTCGTATGTGTGTCAAGTATTTTATGAGTTTCACTTTGTAGTGTCTTTTTTAGTTTTGATAACTTGAAAAGTAAATTAAACTTAAGTAACTTGAAAGTAATTAGTAATCTGATTAGTAATCTGATTTTAATGCAGTAATCAGTAATGTAATGAAATTAAAATTGTAAAGAAGTAATTAGTAATTTGTAGTGGATTACTTTTTTTTTGAGTAACTTACCCAACACTGTCCATAACTGAATTATGTTAATTATGCAAGACGTCTGTTAAAGATCTCTTGATCTGGAAAGCATCTGCTGTCTACAGACGTCTGACAGACGTCTTTCAGATATACATTCTAAATCATAAACATCTTAAAGACATCTAATAGACGTCTATTTGACATCTAAAAGGAAACGTCCTATAGACGTATTGCAGATGAGCAAACACCCTAAAAAATATGTCTTGCAGATGTAAATGCGGACGTCAAATAGACGTCTCCGAGATGTACGTGTGCTATCAGGGTTATAACATGTTTTCTTTACTGATGTTTATGAATGAACTGCAGGGAATTTGTGAGTTGATGAAAAGCAAATAATTAATTAAATCATTAAAAATGCCAAATTATTATTAATTATTACTAATAAAACATAATTTTTAACTAATTAACTCGTTTTAATATAAAAATAATCAAGTCAAGTCACCTTTATTTATATAGCGCTTTTAACAATACAGATTGTGTCAAAGCACTTAACAGTATCAAATTGGAGGATAGAGTGTCAGTAATGTATAATGATAAGATTAAACACTCAATTTTAAGTTAAAGGCATTCCATTATTGAATTCAGAGATGTCATTGTCTAGCTCAGTTTAGTTTAAATAGTATCTGTGCAATCAAATCGGCGATAATCGCTAGAAAATTAAGTGTCCCCAACTGAGCAAGCCAGAAGCGACAGCGGCAAGGAACCAAAACTCCCTCTGTGACAGAATGGAGAAAAAAAACCTTCGGACAAACCAGGCTCAGTCGGGGGGCCAGTTCTCCTCTGGCCAGACGAAACCCGCAGTTCAAAAGTTTATATTTCTATTTTTTATTTTGTTGCAATTTCTAACAATAATAGGTATTTAGGTAGTTAGGTATTTTATTATATTTTTAGTTATTTTGTTATATTTTTTGTTTTATTGTATTGTAATCGAGGTCTTTGCTGGGGATATGTCTCTGGGGCTCATCTGGGTGTCCTGGTCTCTGCTAACGATCAGGGCTGTAGACATCATCTCTTGGTGCTGATCCACCATCTGATCGGATATGGACTGAGAAACAGAATAGGAAAAAAACAGACAAATATTAGCTTAGATGCCATTCTACTTACGATGTAACGAGTACATTGTGTGTTATGGGGAGTGTTCCCGGTTCCGGTTGATCTAATTAATGCAGCCTAACAATCCTTTAACGGATTTGAATAATAGAAGCGTATTAGTGTGTTATGTGTAAACCAGGCTAAAGAGATGGGTCTTTAATCTAGATTTAAACTGACAGAGTGTGTCTGCCTCCCAAACAGTGTTAGGTAGATTGTTCCAGAGTTTGGGTGCTAAATAGGAAAAGGATCTGCCGCCCGCAGTCGATTTTGATACTCTAGGTATTATCAAATGGCCAGAGTTTTGAGAACGCAGTGGACGTGGAGGACTATAGTGTGATAAGAGCTCGCTCAAGTACTGAGGAGCGAAGCCATTCAGGGCTTTATAAGTAATTAACAAGATTATAAAATCTATCCAATGTTTGATAGGGAGCCAGTGCAGTGTTGACAGAACCAGGCTAATATGGTCATATTTCCTGGTTCTAGTAAGGACTCTAGCTGCTGCATTTTGGACCATCTGTAGTTTGTTGATCAAGCGTGCACAACAACCACCCAATAAAGCATTACAATAGTCTAACCTTGAGGTCATAAATGCATGAATTAACATTTCTGCATTTGACGATGAGAGCATAGGTCGCAATTTAGATATGTTTTTGAGATGAAAAAACGCAGTTTTACAGATGCTAGAAACATGGCTTTCAAATGAAAGATTGCAATCAAACAGCACACCTAGGTTCCTGACTGATGAAGAAGAATTGACAGAGCAGCCATCAAGTGTTAGATAATGTTCTAGGTTATTACATGTGGGGTTTTTAGGTCCGATAATTAACACCTCTGTTTATTCAGAATTTAGCAGTAAAAAAATTACTCGTCATCCAGTTTTTTATATCAACTATGCTTTCCGTTAGTTTCTCAATTTGGTGTGTTTCACCGGGCCGTGAAGAAATATAGAGCTGAGTATCATCAGCATAACAGTGAAAGCTAACACCATGTCTCCTGATAATATCTCCCAAGGATAACATGTAAAGCGTGAAAAGTAACGGCCCTAATACTGAGCCTTGAGGTAGTAATATATATATATATATATATATATATATATATATATATATATATATATATATACACATACACTTTTTTCTTACCTGCATATTATGTGACCATTGACAAACATCAGAGTTTACTGTGATCTGACTAGTAGCTGGTGTGTGCAAAATTGGAAAAGTTTGAATGTGAAAATGGAAGGCTCTTCAAAAACTGCACCTACATCACCACATGTGGTTTGGGTGGGTTTCAAGGGGGAAAAAATCAAGAAAATAAAATGCTCTCATCCAAAAACAAACTCCAGCGTATTCATTTGCCAGACACTACTGGAACTTCAAACAAGACTGGGTTCTATGGTCAGATGGAACTAAAAAATAAGCTGTTTAGCATTAAATACACAAGGTGCACACAGGGATAAAAATTACAGTGTAAAAATAAATATACTGCTGTATCTTTATGTTTTAGGCCTATTTTTCCACCGGAGATCCTAGACATCTTGTTTAAATAAATAAATAAATAAAAACCTGACAGTCCCTGCTAGAAATCTTACAATGGGCCAAGGTTGGATCTTCCAACAGAACAATGATCCAAAAACAAATATCAAAATCACAACAAAAATGGGTCACTGGTTACAAAACCAAGCTTCTGCCATGGCCATCCCAGTTCCCTGCCCTAAATCCTATAGATTCTAGGGAATACACAGGAATTTAGTGTATGCCCATTTAATAATGAGAGACCATATGTAACACATCAACCTGTAATTCTACATAGGAAATGGTGAGAATTGGAAACAGCCTTTGCTCGCTGGTCACTCTCACTTCACAGCAGGCGTGCAAGCTGTAATCCAGTTGGTTAGTGCTCACTTTTATCCTTCGGAATTTTAATTTCAACAAATCACTTGTGTGAAAGCGCAAGTTTATTATTCATGAGCTCAACATCCTGCTGTGCAATGCACACATTAACGTGAAGGATACTAATCTGCTGATAATATGCAGTCTACCTGAGGGAAGATGTGAACAAAAAATAAGTAAATTTTATTATTCAAAGTTCATGTTGTTAAATAGTTAAAGTACTTTTAGTGTGTTGTTAATCTCTGACCTTATTGTCTTTTTCCCCTCTACAAAACACTGAATGAGCAGCTATGTCTCAAACAGCACCACCAGCACATGATTTCCTGAAGTTCTGTCAAAAAAAAGACAGTGTATGTCAAGTTTGGGGCGTCAGGTAAGTTAAGTCAAGTGGCGCTGAATAAATATTTGTAATTAACCTTAGACTGAATTTATTAAAAAGGTGTAAATGTTTTATTTAAAACGTATATATTTGTACACAAATGTACAACATATATAAAAACATCGTATAAGCATTGTATGATATGTCTGAGGGAAATTTAAGGTAAGGGAATGCGGTCTTTCACCTTGTTTAATCCATCAAACACTTCATGTCAAAAGCTGTGTTACTGCAATGAATTTTAGCTAATTTTGGCGTGTTGTATGATATTTTTTGTGTTTCCGTGACGTGAAAAGATATGAAGAGATTGCACGGTCTTTCTCTTTTTTTTTAAGCCATTATGTTTAACTGAAATCTATGAAACGTGTAACTTAATGTAAACCACAGTATTGCGCTCATTTGAAGTTAACATGGGTTTGTTGAATGGGTTTTTGCGTGTGTAAACTTTTGCAATTGTCCCGTGAAGTAAAAAGATGACATTAAACATGACTAACAACAAGCCACGGTGAAATGTCGCTCTTTTCAAACGGGGCGGATGAACGTTACATGCCGTTTCTAGTCTCCTGAAGGTGCTTTGGAAGAGAAGTTCGTCGTTCCAAACGAAAATGAACAACTGAATCGTTTCACAAGGCCGTTCAAAGCGTCTCAGTCAGTTCCCTGTAACATTAGTGAATCAGTAGATAGTGCACACGAGTCCCCGCATAGGGAAAGACCGTGATCAGTAAACACTGGGACAACTGATCAATCAATTTGTAAAACGTCACCATTTATCAACAACAGGCAGGACCGTTATATTTTAATTGTATTGTAATTGTAAGGATTTTTAAATTATTATTTTTCTCCGGTAAAACTGATCGTGTAGCCCAAACCGTAAGGCTTAGAGAGCTGAAACTTGGTCAGATCGTAGTAGTATTGCTCGCTACTCAGATACAAAGCCTCGCCCCAATCGGCCTAATGGTGGCGCTACAGTGCAAAACTTTTTTTAACATCGTTGCAATCCTTGGGTCAGCCGAACAAAAATTCAGATTTTTCACAAAATTGAGTTATATCTGAGACCTACTTTTGCAAACTAGTCCTAGGTTTTTCACCTGATCAGAACCAACCACTGCAAAAATATTGAAATTTTGATTTTTGCGCAACACAGTATGTCAATTAGTACTATGGTAGTCTATGGTACCCATTAGCCAAATGTTATTTGAAGCATAACTCTGGAATGGAATGAGATATCTTCAACAAACTCGGTACAAATGTGTATGAGCTCAATCTTTGGTTAAATAAAAAAATTGAGCAGCTCTGCCACTTGGTGGTGCTGTAAGATGGAAAAAACATAAAAACAGCTATAACTATGCGACCCGATCGACTTGAAATTTGGTATGCAGGGTCTTTATCCAATATATAAGTATCTATGATGACATTGGCATATCTCAAAAAACATGGCCATCATCGGCCAATGAAGTTTGAGCACCTATTAGACAAGGTTAACGGAGGTCGATCAAAACAAAACTCGCTGAGCATGTTCGACTCATGGCCCTAAAGGTCTGTAAGAATTTTGAAAGAAATCGACCACTAGTTGGCAATAACAAGTTTTATGGCTCTGTAATCACGTGGTGTTTTACATATCCACACAATATGCATATCATTTGATAGATCTCCTCATGTTGAACAACATTTGCCTTAAGAACCATTGCTGTCAATTAAATCGTTCATTAATTATTCACAAATATGTTACAAACCTACTTTTGCAAACTAGTCTCTGGTTTTTCGCTCAATCTCGATCAAACCACTGCCGTAATAATCTCTGGACTCTCTAGATCAATAACTATCAAAAAATGTTGAATTTTGTCCTTTGGTTAGCTATAATTGGCTCATTTAAAAAAGGGGGCGTGGCCACATATAAAAAAACTATAAAACCTAAACGAAAACTCAAAACTTTTACAAAACTTGGTGAAAACATGTGTCAGATGACTCTTAACAAGCATACACAGTTTCATGGAGATCTGACCATAGGTGGCTCTATAACAGTTAAAAAGGCCTCAAAAACACAGTATTTCTGTATAAAATGACCTCAAATTGTAGAACATGTTCATATATTCACACATACACATGATATTCATATCATATGATAGATCTTCTCATTCTAAGCAACTTTGCCTCTGGGAGTAATGCTGTGCATCAAATCGTTCATGAAATATTCACACATATGTTAAAAACCTACTTTTGCGAACTAGTCCTAGGTTTTTGCTCAATCTCAATCAAACCACTTAAGTAATATTCTCTGGACTGTCTAGATCAATAATTATCAAAAATTTTGACTTTTGTCCTTTGGTTATCTATAACGGGGTCATTAACAAAAGGGTGTGGCTACATATACCCAAAAACCTATAAAACCTAAACAAAAACTCAAAACATTTACAAAAATTGGTGAAAACATGTGACTGATGACTCTTAACAAGCATGCAGAGATTCATGGAGATTGGACTATAGGTGGCGCTATAACATTTAAAAAGGCCTCAAAAACACAGAATTTCTATAGTAAATGACATCAAATTGCAATAAAATGTTCATAATATTCACTTATACACTATATCTTCATATCATACAATATGTCTTCTCATTCTGAACAACTTTGCCTCTAGGATCACTGCTGTCAATCAAACTGTTCTTTTAAGTATTTGAGATTATTTAAAAAACCTACTTTTGTGAACTAACCCTCAGTTTTTAACTTAAAATCAATAAAATCAGTGCAGTACTATTCTCTAGACTCTCTAGGTCAATAATTATTAAAAAAATTAAAAAATAAAAGTTGAACATTTGCATTTGGACAACTATAAACCATATAACATTTTATGATATGTTCTTTACATAGTGTACCCAAAGGCTAAAAGAAAGCCCACAAATTCTTAAAACTGCGTAAAATGATGTATAATTTCATTCTAAACAAGCATGCAAAATTTAAGAGAGATTGGGCAAAAATAACACTATAATAGTTATAAAGGTTAAAAACACATTGTATGAGAAATTGCTATTTATAACCACTAGATGACAGTGGAAGATCACTAATGGGCTTACTAAACTCTAAAACAGTACTGTTCAAAGGTTTTCTTATGGAGATATTATAAAATCACTTATAACATTTAAAATGTTATTTAATTCAGGTTTACCATTTTGTTCATACAGATATGTCAGTTTTTACAATTTTGCAATATTATGATCGCAGAGAAATCTGAAAATGACATATAAACTCTTAAAAAGAGAAGACTTGCAAAAAGTATTGTCACCTATCATTTATTTCAAATATCTATATCTGCAACAAAATGTGTGTGCATGCATGCATGAGTGTGTCTGTGTGTGTCTTAATGATTATTAATATGATAGTTTAACCATTTCATTTCTATTTGTGTGTGTGTGTGTGTGTGTGTCTGTGAGCCTATTGTCCATTTTCCATGTGTTTCACTGTCAGCTATACATCCAAGGTTGGCCTAGACCCTAAAAGCATACCACCTTAAAGGCCTTAAAATGCTTGAACCCCGGTAATATTTTCATATTATTTTTATACCATTTGAGGTAACTTAGCCCTATTATATGAAATGTACATATTCTATTACAAATCCAGTCAAACATCAATGCTCCCTGTTTTGCAATGGATTGTGGAATGAATTTGCGCCAAAAAAAAAAAAATTGCAATTGTTTCATCAAAATTTTAATCAACTGATATTGATACATTGTAAATTATTTAAAAGGCATCATTTCATTTGTTTTTAACTTAAAATGTACTTTTCTTTCTCCATCAGGGTGTGGCCAAAGGTTTCATTGGTGCTTTGTCATCGTTGCAGGATTTCACATGCAACCCAGTCAGTTCTTCCAAGGCACCAAACACTGGCTCGTGACCAGACTGCTCCACTGCAACTACATACTGTGTGTACCTTCAAGACTAGGAGTTTACTGTTTTCATTCCAGGTAATATGTGTAAATGTTTAGAGTTTTTACTACAATTATAATGTGCTTTACTGTTCTCAGTGGCATCTACACTAATATTAGTCTGTTTCATACTTATTCCGAGGTGAATGTAGCCACCCAGATCCAGTCCGTATCCAGATCAGATGGTGGATCAGCACCTAGAGATGACCTCGACAGCCCCATGTCAGCTAGATGAGCCCTAGAGACAGATCCCCTCCAGTCTTGTTGGCCATCGGGACAAGACCACGAGAACCAGACAAGTCCTCTGCTCAATCTGACCTGTGTTGCAGTCTAAAATTAAACCACGCCATGCTGGTTTCGTCTGGCCAGAGGAGAACTGCCCCCCAACTGTGCCTGGTTTCTCCCAAGGTTTTCTACTCAATCTTTGTCACCGATCGAGTTTTGGGTCCTTGCCGCTGTCGTCTTTGGCTTGCTTATTTAGGGGCGCTTGGCTGATTGCACAGACATTATTGGAAGAGAACTAAACTGGATGATATCAATACTGAATCACCAATGAACAGACTTTAACTGGAAAAATGACTTGTTAATGTCCTCTTGCATTATTGACAAACTATTTTCCTGTTTGACTCTGTAAAGCTGCTTTGACACAAATCAGTATTGTATAAAGCGCTATGTAAATAAAGGTAACTTGATTTGATTTTATATACTGTAACACCTGGTTCATTTTATTATGTATTTTTTAATTTTTTTACTTCTACCTCATTTTAAAGATATAATTGTGAACAGTAATAATATTTGGAAATGTTTGTTTGCTAACATTTTGTTTAGCTTGTTTAGTTTAGTTCATTAAACAAAGTTTAAACTGAATTTTGCAGTTGTATTACAGATGTAATGTTTGTCAACTGGAGCTTTAAAGGGATAGTGCACCCAAAAATGAAAATTTGCTGTTAATTTACTGACCATACAAGATGTAGGTGACTTTTTTTTCTTCATTCCTGTATGTTTAGTCTGTATGAAAAATGTTATAAATGAAGATTGTTATTCATTAAAGGCTATTATGTGTTGTAAAGTGTGTGTTTTTAGTAATTGATAAACACCAGTTAATCTTTTTTAATATTTTTTTAAAACTATAAAAATATATGTTTATGTAGTTCTTATGATGCCCAAATAATAAATCTTAGTTGAGGTAACATATAAAACTAGTTCACTAAAGGTTGAGCCAACTAAAAAATAACAATTCAGATAACACTTTGAAGTCAGAAATTGACTGAACGTAAAATTTCTGTGGAACTTGTTACTAAATAATAATTAGTTCTTGATTTAACAATTTTTCTATATTTTAGCTGGAAACAAGATAAAAAATCTAAGTAAGAAAAGCATTTTTTGCAGTGTAAAATTAGTGATCAAGTGCCAAATGTGAGGGAGGGGGGGAATGTAATTTGCAACAAAACATTAATCTTGTAATTCCTGTGTAAATACATGCCCTAATGTGCCCTTAAATATTCTGTGAAACATATCTTGATTTAAACCTCATTTGACATTTCAAAATGTCACATTCTCATTTGAAATGAAACAAATAAATGACAAGACAAAATCACAATGGCTCATCTTTCTCACTAATATGCAAGGAAAAGGAAACAACTAAATGATGCAACTGACCTAAGAACAAATATATATATTTTTAATTAAAAAGGCTAGCAAGAAATATTTATACCAGTACATTTTTCCCCAATTCACTCAGCACTGGCATGTGACAAAGCTTTAATCATAAATAACATTTGTATATAATACTTATTATATAATATATATTTAAAAAAAAAAAAAAAAAATTTGCCCATTGCCAAGTAATGGAATCAGACAGCAATTTCTGTTGTCTGGAGAGGATGAATGGATAAAAGGTAGAAGATCTGGTCCATTACCTGGGAAATAAATGTCTGTTATTGACTAACAGCGACTCTGTCCAATCTCTGACTCGGTGGCAGGCTAAAAGAATCTGTCTACGGTTTTCTGGGGCTCTTAACAGTCTGTGTGCTGGGCTCTTGATGTGTGGTTGTCTATTTGTGGCATGCTTCAACTTCCTTGAGGGCTTATTAACATACAAATGGATTTCTGTGCTTGAAAAGCACCTGTGCCATGATTCTAAATGAGGAATGGATGGGTTTGTTCCCACTACTCGCTGCTCAGGTGATATTGAAATTTGTCTGTTTAGGAATTCTTACCAAGCTTCACCAATTTCAGCCACTAATTGGCTTTGTCAAGACTTGAGCTCAAGGTCCTGAACTCAGGTCTATTCTTGCTACATGTCATTTACACGGAAAGACTTTTTGAATCTCCACAGAAAAAATGTTGCTTTGCATACTTTTTACATGGCAAATAAGTTTTGTGGTGTCTACATACAATACAGAATGCCATATTTCATTACTCTGCCCATACAGAACCATGTTTCTTTTTAAAAAATAAAATTCTTTTTTTTTTTTAGCTTCGCAAACAAGGTCAGGTGCAAGGAACCACTGCTGCTGATGAGTGAGACCAACCACGACTACAAAGGCTAAGGATAGCAAACCTGTCCACAACAAGAGAGACCACAGTGACCTGTTCCAGATCAAGGGTGAGACAATCGAGCAAGACTTCTATTCCCCACACTGACTGTATGCTGACAAATGCTGAAGCACAAAATTTTTATTTTTTTTGTTCTTGTTTTTAAAGCAATTTTCCAGATGTTTCCCTTAGGGCAGGACTAATCCTTATGTTAACTTCCTTCACTCTTGTCTTGTCCTGCTGCCTTACTTTGGGAACATACCATTTACAAGCACTCTTCGCTCCAAAGAACACAGTTCTGCATGCACATATAAGCACATGGATACTCAAACACTGCCAGGTGTGAATTCCTTCACGGTGATTTCCCATAAGACCTTTTTTGGGTTGCTTTCATTGCATTTAATCACATTCTTCTTCTCAAATATCTTCTGTAACAATGGCCTTTTGAGATACTGCAGATATTTACCAAGTCTTCAAAGACTGTTTAATGTTAAAGAAATAGTTCAACCAAAAGACTAATAAATACCTCAAGTATTAGTCTAATCCTCTTCAATTTAACTATTTCCAGTATAATTTATCTCCTTAAAATAATCCATGAAAGGTTGCTAAATTTTATAGAATTTTTCTTCTTTCTTTTTTAAAGAGAATCTGATTTTGTCTAGCTCCAAATGCTTCATTACAACCCTCATTAGATTTATATATGTAGGAGAAGCTTTCTGTTTACAGTTTAGTAATATTAATCTTCGTGCTAGTAGACTGACAAATGAAACTATGTTTTGTTCCGAACTGCTTCTAACTATCTCAAAATTGGCAATACCTAGAACTGCCATCAGGGGATCTAGATCTATAGGCCTTTGCAATATTCTTGAAAATGTCAGGATGATAATTTTGGGCAGCTCCAAAACATATGAGCCAATGATGCCGGTACCTGCCCACCAGTGTTAGGCAGTAACTAGTCACTAGTAATTTAGATACTGTAATAATATTACTTTTTGCAGTAACTAGTAGTGTAACTAATTACTAATAAGATTTAAGTAATAATATTACAGTTACTATCCATAAAACAGCTTAGTTACTTAGTTACTTTTGATGCCTCAACCCCGCTGATTTAAAATCTAACAATCAGATAATTCCTAGATTCATTTTCATAATTTTCACGACTCGAACATGCATGTGATGTCCCCAGTGCAGCAGGCAAGCTTGGAATATGGAAAACCTTACATTTGGCAGATAGAAATCAGGGCCGTAGCTAGAGGATTGGGGGCCCCCTGAAAAAATATTGATGTGCCCCCCCCCCACACACAGACATATCATATACTGTACAATATACAAGCATGGGTGGCCCACATATATCCTAATAGGTGTTTCTTACAAAATAACAAAACAGTTAACAAATAAATGCATATAAAGGTTTTTTACTAAACCTAATGCCTAAAGCCTTTGCGCCTGAGTAGTGAGCCAGACTACTACCATCTGACCAAGTTTCAGCTCTCTAACTCTTACGATTTGGGCTGCACGGTCAGTTTTATTCTGACTGCATAGGTTTAGCTTATGAGGCTGTCACGTGATGAACGAACGACTCAAACCCGAAGACTTGTCAGATAAGAGGTGAGGTGAGCTAATAATAGAAGACCCAGGTAAACAATGAATTAATCTTTTCTGTTTCTTATAGCATTAGTTTTGTACTGTTTGTAGTGTGATCAACATTTGCATAAGTAGTAGATGTGTTAGGGAAGTAGCACGTAACATTTTAATTATATTTTGCTAAAATGATTGAAATGACTCGAAAAAAGATTCGTTCATTTTGCTGAACGAGACTCAAAGGTCCAAGTCAGTAAAATGATCCGAACTTCCCATCACTAATGTACATCGCTAACTTCATCTGACGTCTCAACTCTGATTGGTTGTCTTGTTCACAATCTGGGGTGGGACTTCTGAGGATACTTCGTATCAGACTAAACCATTTTTCGGGAGGGTAGAGGTAGGCCTGTCGCAATAATCAATATATCGACTCATCGCGCAGTATATGTACATAACCTCAATAATTTTTGGTGACGCAATATATCGCCCATTATATTTACTTAAAAATTAATGTCACCATGTTTTGTACATTCCACTTGCGCCTGTGTCTTTTGCAGCTTCTCGTACATAACGTGGTGTAGTCAAGTTGCTAGTTCAAATTTAAAAACTGCTTCTACAAAAAAAGTTTCATCTGCAGATATGGTCTTGTTTAGGAATCTGTGCCTTTGTGCATACAGATATCTGACAGCTAAGTAGTGATTGTGTATAGAAGTCTGTAGATGGAAAAATCTCCATACAAGTTCTTTGTGCATTTTTCTTTTTTTCTACTTGCTACTTTGCACTTATTGTTAAATGATTATTTACTATTTATTCAAGATTTTAAAGGTATGTAATATTTTGATACTTAATTTCCATGATCTAAATATTCTTTAGAATTAAACGTTTGTTGGCATTTGTAAGTGTGTAGGCCTTCTTGCATTATTATGCTGTTACATTATGATTATATATTCAGTGACATAAAATGGTCTTTAAAATGACAATAATATCGCTTATCGCAATTATTTCTGGGGCAATATATCGCACAACAAAAAGTTGTTATCGTGACAGGCCTAGGTAGAGGAGCAGATATTAGAAAATTTATTTAACCCAATTGCATGCTTTTTTGTGGTTTTCATAATATCTCAGTATATATTCTAATACAAAATATTAGAATTATTCACAGAACATGGGCCTATATAGTATAATTCCTGGATTTTGTGAGAAATGAATTGTCACCACCTTTCACCCCACTAGCTACGGCCCTGATAGAAATATTGCATTATATTGATTTTGTCAAGAGAAAATATGATCTGAACACTGTGGCATCCCACCCACATCCTTCTGATCAACATGTGGTACATTATATTACTATAATAAAAAATATTTTTGGAAAAGTTTCTTACAAACTTATGTGATTTGATAAAATACATAATGAAATATAATCATATATGGGTAATGGAGAAATTCCAATTAGTTTCAAGCTACATATGACAATTAATGAGATGAATACAACACTTCTACTTGAATGCCATCAGTCACTATTGAGTGTTTATAATAACTTCTGACTGCGATCCAATGTGGATTTTGATCAAATGATGAGGCAGAAATATGTTACTAATAACATTCTAGAATAATTTTATCTGGAAAATACACAGTTACAACTTCTGTGGGGTGTGAAGAAAAAGTAATGTAACTAGTAGTGTAACTAATTACTGTTGCCAGAAAGTAATAAGTAAAGTAACAAAATTAGTGTTAAATGCAAAAAAAACTAAATACATGATTTTTACACGGTCCAGATTACCATTAAATGATTTTATGATTCAAACTTTAAATGGTACACAGATTGAAAGGGTTGTATCCTACAAATATCTTGGTATCTGACTCGATGATAAGCTGACTTTCAGTTCTCATATCGATAGTCTTTTAAAGAAATTGAGACCAACGTTAGGTTTTTATTTTCGTTTAAAAAAATGTTTCTCCTTTGTTGCTCGAAAACGTTTAGTAGAAAGTACTCTTTTATCAGTATTGGACTATGGTGATATAATTTATATGCATGCATCTCTGAATGTTTTGAAGAAATTGGATGTAGTTTATCATGCTGCTTTACAATTTGTCACTGGTACAAGTGTCCGTACACATCACTGTAATTTATATGAAATGACAAATTGGACTTCCTTGTGCTTAAGGAGAAAAAACATATGTTGATCTTTATTTTTAAAGCTTTAATGGGTAAATTACCACAGTATATATCTAGTTTGTTGACATACTGCACAAATATTTATAATACCAGATCAACAGATAAACTTTTACTTAAGATGCCGATTTTTCATACAGAGATGGGTCGTTCTGCTTTTTCTAATTATGCTCCGTGTGTGTGGAATGAGCTTCAAGGTAAATTACATATGGAATCTGTACCATCTATTGCTACATTTAAAAATATTTTAAAGTCTGTTTATATAGAACAGTGTACATGTTTTAATAACTGCCCAGGATTTGCATTATTCTTTAGAAAATTGTGTTTTATGTTTGTTCATTGTGTGGTGATGTCTATCTCTTTGTAAATTTATCCTTTGCTGCCTATCTTGACCAGGACTCCCTGGTAGAAGAGATATTGTATCTCAATGGGACTTTCCTGGTTAAATAAATAAATAAATAAAAAAAAACAATAAAAAAAAATCAATATTACTTTTGAAAGGAGTAACTAGTAATGAGTAATATATTACATTCGTTGAGTAACTAGCCCAACACTGCTGCCCACAACGATCACATGAAGGGTCTACATCTGGAAATATCTTACTAAGTTTTTGCTTAGAGCAGTGTAAACGGTGAAATACTTTAAATTGTATGAGGCCGTGCCTTGCACGTATCGATGATCTATGAATCTGTTTAAGGGCTATCTCCCATAGTTCGTCTGTAATTTCAACACCCAAATCTTCCTGCAAGGAAGACTTTAAGTGTTCTAGAGTTGATGTATTTGTCAACTGGAAGAGCATTTAGTATATATATGAAATACCTCCTTTCTCATTAGGGTCATGCAAAATTATCATTTCCATTACTGATTGATTTGGAGAGTTGGGATATAATGGGTTATTTTGTTTAACAAAGTTTCGTACCTGCAAATATTTAAAAAAAATGTGACCGAGGTATATTATGTAACGTTTATGCCATGGTAATTTCCAGCATTCACATATTAAAGATGTTAATAATATTTGCGCTGCAATATTTGACCGGAACGATAAAAATGACGGTTGTTTTCGTCTGCATTACTATTCAACTGTAACTGTATGTTACTATGGTTACCAATGTTTATAGGAAACGCATTAATATAGAACGTGCTTAAACTGACCTGGGACTACCTGTGCAGTTCAACGAATTTAATCAACACCTTCCAGCCAATCAGAATCGAGTATTCAGACAGACCATTTTGTAGCTGCTTAAATGATGGCAATACTTTATCAATAAATGTATCTATAAAATTATGAATTCCTTTTCCAACCCAGTCATCAAATATTGTATTTTTAAATGAGGGAGCAAATGAGAGAACCAGCTTGCCAATCAAAACATTTTCGGACCTGGGACCAAATCTTGAGTGTATGTAAAACTACTGGATTGTACTGATACACTGAAATAAAAATAAAAATTTTGGAAGGATGGCCATTTTTATTATATAAATTTTTCCCATCGCTGTAAATCCTGCGTTATTTGATCCAGTAATTTAGAAAAATTCTCTTTATATAAATCTATAAATGTCTTTGTGACATTTATCCCTAAGTATTTAAACTGGGTTGACGTTTTGAAGGGCAGGGTGTCAAAAGATTGCTGATCGGCTATATTATTCATTAGAAATAGTATACTTTTCCCCATATTAATTTTCGCTATATTATTCATTAGAAATAGTATACTTTTCCCCATATTAAGTTTATACACTGAAATTTTTCCAAATTTCTTTAAAGCAGAAACTATCACAGGAATATATTTAGATGGGTTGGAAATGTATAATAATAAGTCATCCGCATATAATGATACTTTATGTTCTCCTCCACCTCGAGTGATCACACTATAGCCAGTTAAAGTTCATAGAGAGATTGCCAGAGGTACAATTGCTAATGCAAAAAGCACCAGAGATAATGGGCAACCCTGTCTAGTAGAGCGTGTTAACCTAAAGTAATCAGACCTTAACTTATTTGTCTGTACTAATGACATTGGGAATGCATAAAGTAGCTTTATCCATGAAATAAATATAGTACCAAACCCAAACCTTGACAGGGCTGAGAAGAGATAATCCCACTCGACCCTGTCGAAGGCCTTCTCAGCATCTAATGAAATAAGTATTTCAGAATGAGATATTGAATGAGAAGAGTACATTATATCAAATAATCTGCGAATGTTGTGAGCCATTTGTCTGTTTTTAATGAAACCGGTCTGATCCTCATGAATTATTGTTGGGAGCACATTTTCTAACCTAATGGCCATTATTTTAGCTAATATTTTGTTGTCTACGTTTAGTAGACTCACTGGCCTATATGATGCTGGATCAAGTGAGTCCTTTCCTTTTTTGTGTAATAAAGAAATTGATGCTTGGTAAAATGTGGTTGGAAGAAGACCTCTCTCTAATGATTCATTAAAAACATCTAGGAGAAGAGGGGCAACATCTGCAAGGAACATCTTGTAAAATTCTGGTGTATACCCATCTGGACCAGGTGCCTTTGAAGATTGTAGACTACATATTGCAAAATTAACCTCTTCCAGAGTTACAGTTTCCTCTAATAACTTCTTATCATTTTCATTAATAGAAGGGATATCTAGATTATCAAAGTAGTCATTGAAAAGTTTGGTTTCGTTTGTTGATTCAGTTGAATCAAAATATATTATTTTTATTATATATTTTATATTATAATTTATTTATTTATTTATTTTCAGGAGCCTGTATTGCATGAAAATGATCAAAGACCCAGTGTTACAGTACAATATCAAGATACCATAACACAAATTTATACTGCTTTCAGGATATTACACTTTTTTATGTTCCTACAAACCTGTACTGACTTGTTCTGCTTTATTTATTTATTTTTTCTGTGCTCTAATGTGTCACTTCGTACCATTCACCTCACTGAAAACTGTTGCCTTAAACTAGTAAGATTGGTTGTATTTTATATCATTTTCCAAAATGGGTGTTTTGATAAATGTGAAGTTGTAGAATACAAAATCAATGTTTTTTTTTGTTTTTGTTTTTACAAAATGCAGTTGAAATATAGTTGCATATTATGCATATGAAGATTTATTCCACATAGAAGAAGCTGAGTATTGAAAGGGCAACTTTTATAATGTGATATTTCACCATCACCTACATAGTAAGATTATAAAAGGTGCCCCTTCAATACTCAGCTTCTGTTACTCAAATTTGCTGTCAAATACACTTGCTTGGATAATCAATTTTCTGCTTGTTGATGTTTTATATTCCTGCTGGTGAGAGAATGAACAGTAACTTTTATTATTAGGATTACTGTATTTCCTGACTCCAGACAAATGTGTTTTCAGAGTAAAAATCTTTGTACTGGGACCGATTATAGACAGTATAAAATCAAGTGTTTAATTGGAATTTCAAAAATCTACTGTTAAATGCAATCTGGTCTCATGGCATAAACGTACCTGGGTGCACTTTTTAGCAAGACCGTTTTTACATACCTTACTGCACGTTTCGCCACAGTTTCATAGAGGTTCACAGGTTCAATACGTAAACCCTGGCATGTTTTTATTATGTTGATATAGGTATGTATTGCTGTGTTTTTATTACGTTGCTTCAGGTACGTATTGCGGCTGTTCAGAATTCAAATATCCGGGGACTGTCGCTAAAAATTAATGCTCTATCGTGTTGGAAATATGCCCTACACCAAACCCAACCCTAATCCTACCCGATAGTGTTGACAAATGCAAAACTGATATAAAAACGCACTTGTTGATGCAACCATGCTATTTGAACTTCATTATATGCAGATTTGTAACCATAATTACACGGCATTCGAACCGGAGCTCCTCAGCTCTCAAGTACTCCATCCATGAAAACCCATAGATATGAAGCTGGATATGTGTGATGCTAACGTTCAAAAGCATCAGTTTTCAAACCTCCCAACATATTAATATTGTTTTGAAGTCATAACATGGTATTCTTCAAGTAATTGTGCGAAAATTATGCTTTATTAATCAAAACTCTGTACATTTGTGTGAAAAGGAATAAAAGGCGTTTTACTGCCTCTAGTGTTCGTTTCTTTTGGAAACTGCAGTGATATGTACTTATTGGTACGTATTTCGCATCTCGCTAAAAAGTGCACCCAGGTACGTTTATGCCATGAGACCAGGTAGGTTAAATATCTACAAGATTAAAAGTGTGATTTTTAAATGCATTTACTTTAAATGGATCTGAAATTCAAAATAGTGTGAATGTTGTTCTTTTGGGTGTTTAAAGGTACACAAATATAGTTGTTTGATTAAATTTCGTCTCAGTATTTGTTCTTGCAAAGGCAAGCATCGTTATTGTTGTTCACACACGGACTTCAAGAAACCAAAGAACCACAGCTGTATAATTTGGAAGGTTTGTGGATCATTGGCTTGGGTCTCTTTGCAATCTAGACAGACGGTTGCACATTGCAAATTAGTAGAACAAATTTTGAATTATTGAAGCTTTCTATTCATAATGGCTGTCTATGCCATTTTCCATTCATCATTTCCACACACGTCATCCACAAAGGATCTAACACGTAAAAAAAACAAACTTACAGTGTAATGGTTTACTTGTCATGTTACAAAAACAAAAATCAGTCTTCAGGACTATTTACGTTTGATCGAGCTTTAAATTAAATATGATTTCAATGATTTTGGTGGTCAAAAGATTGTCAAGTACCAACCCCTTCCTCCTAGTTCAGAATATTAAAGGCTACTCATGCATATGTATTATATATGAAATTAAGTTATTTGATACAGGATAAATATTCAAAATATACACAAGCTTAATATCCAGAAAAGTTATAAATCTCTTATTTATTATTTGTCTCTAGCACTATTAATAATATATGTTTTTATTATTATTATTTCAGACCAATGTTAAATTCAACTATTTTAAGATTTTAAGAATCTTTTCATAAATCTGATTATACTTTAGCATCACATTATTTATTTATTAAGAAACATGTCTTAAAAACAAATTTGTACAAATAAATTCACATATTTCATTGTATAGTTGGCTATTGTAGGGAAGTGAAGGCTTGACACTCCTATATTTGTTTAGTTATACTGAATTTAATTTATATAGATATTGAATTTCAATCTTTTTTAAAGAACTAGTTTAAATGGTGTATTCCTGAAAGATGTTTGACCATTTAATGTTACTATTATTTTGATAATCACATCAAGTCAGAATTTAGGACCCATATCTTAGCAGTCCAGAGAGTGGAAAGAGCAGCAGAATTGGCATAAAGTAAACAGGAAGAATGTCCAGTCTGGCCACAGATCTCTTGGCTTGTATCCCTACCTTCCTTTTTGCTGGCCTTCCCTTTGCTGGCTGAGCAGGAAAAACAGACTGAGCTGTAGAAGAGGCTCTCAGATTGTTTAACAATGTTTCGGAAGTATGTTTGACAGTAGAGGAACAATGACAAAAAGCACCTGCCATGTATACTGTGCATAATAGAATATTTAGGACTGGTTGGTGACAGAATTTGGATATCCCTCTTACCCCTCACGGAATCTTTGCATACAGTCCCTAAACAAGCATTGACAATCTCCTGACGAAGGTGAAGACATTTCTGTCTCTAAAGAAGTTTGAAATTGTTATTCATGCTTTTGTAACTTCTCAATCGGATTACTGAAACTCTTTGTATATCGGTGTTCCTCAGTCATGTGTTTCACATCTGCAGTTGTTTCAGAATGCATCGGCTCGACTCCTTTGTGGGAAGCGTAAACATGAGTCTATCACACCAGTTTTGATCTCATTGCACTGGCTGCCAGTCAAATATTGAATCGATTTTAAAATTTTACTGTTCGTCTATAAATCTCTCCATAATCAGTCTCCACAGTACCTATCTGATTTGTTACATCCATACATTCAGTCAAGATCACTCAGATCTGCAGATGCTGGTTTACTGTAAGTTCGCAGGGTAAGACTCAAAAACAGTGGTGATCGTGCTCTTTCTGTTGTTGGCCCTAATGTGGAATCTACCGGTTCATATCAGATCTGCCTCAAATTTATCTACAGTATCTCACAGAAGTGAGTACATCCCTCACATTTTTGTAAATATTTTATTATATCTTTTCATGTGACAATTCTGAAGAAATGACACTTTGCTACAATGTAAAGTAGTGAGTGTACAGATAACACCAAATTTAACACACCTGCTCCCCATTCACACCTGAGACCTTGTAACACTAACGAGTCACATGACACCGGAGATTGAAAATGGCTAATTGGGCCCAATTTGGACATTTTCACTTAGGGGTGTACTCACTTTTGTGGCCAGCGGTTTAGACATTAATGGCTGTGTGTTGAGTTATTTTGAGGGGACAGCAAATACTCACTATTTTACATTGTAGTGTCATTTCTTCAGTGTTGTCACATGAAAAGATATAATAAAATATTTACAAAAATGTGAGGGGTGTACTCACTTCTTTGAGATACTGTATATAAAGTCTTTTCCAAGGCATTCAATATTCCTTGACTTGCTGTGCAACGATTCTCTGTTTTGGTGAACCTCATCCATTTTACAGTGTGTATTTTATAGTTTGTTTTATTGTTTATAATTGAGCTCTTTTATTTTGCATACTCCGTGCAGCACTTTGGTCAACGTCTGTTATTTTTAAATGTGCTATATAAATAAACACTCAGTATTACACTACTCTCATGGCACATCATAGCATTTTGTACCATTTTTAAATGTCATAAAATACTAGCTAACCTTCTCTTTTTCCCTAAATGACTACACTTTATCCCATTTATGACATATTTACTAAAGTAAAAAAAAACAAAAAAAAAACGCAACACTTTTGTTTTTTATAAAAGATCTAAGACTTTTTCTATGTACACAAAAGGCCTATTTCTCTCAAATATTGTTCACAAATCTGTCTAAATCTGTGTTAGTGAGCACTTCTCCTTTGCCGAGATACTCCATCCACCTCACAGGTGTGGCATATCAAGATGCTGATTAGACAGCATGATTATTGCACAGGTGTGCTTTAGGTTGGCCACAATAAAAGGCCACTCTAAAATGTGCAGTTTTATCACACAGCACAATGCTACAGATGTCACAAGTTTTGAGGGAGCGTGCAAGTGGCATGCTGACTGCAGGAATGTCCACCAGAGCTGTTGCCCGTGAATTGAATGTTCATTTCTCTACCATAAGCCGTCTCCAAAGGCGTTTCAGAGAATTTGGCAGTATATCCAACTGGCCTCACAACCGCAGACCAAGTGTAACCACACCAGCCCTGGACCTCCACATCCAGCATCTTCACATCCAAGATCGTCTGAGACCAGCCACTCGGACAGCTGCTGCAACAATCGGTTTGCATAACCAAATAATTTCTGCACAAACTGTCAGAAACCGTCTCAGGGAAGCTCATCTGCATGCTCGTCGTCCTCATCGGGGTCTCGACCTGACTGTAGTTCGTCGTCGTATCCGGCTTGAGTGGGCAAATGCTCACATTCGATGGCATCTGGCACTTTGGAGAGGTGTTCTCTTCACGGATGAATCCCGGTTTTCACTGTATAGGGCAGATGGCAGACAGCGTGTATGGTGTCGTGTGGGTGAGCGCTTTGCTGATGTCAACGTTGTGGATCGAGTGGCCCATGGTGGCGGTGGGGTTATGGTATGGGCAGACGTATGTTATGGACAACGAACACAGGTGCATTTTGAATGCACAGAGATACCGTGACGAGATCCTGAGGCCCATTGTTGTGCCATTCATCCACGACCATCACCTCATGTTGCAGCATGATAATGCACGGCCCCATGTTGCAAGGATCTGTACACAATTCCTAGAAGCTGAAAACATCCCAGTTCTTGCATGGCCAGCATACTCATCGGACATGTCACCCATTGAGCATGTTTGGGATGCTCTGGATCGGCGTATACGACAGCGTGTTCCAGTTCCTGCCAATATCCAGCAACTTCGCACAGCCATTGAAGAGGAGTGGACCAACATTTCACTGGCCACAATCAACAACCTGATCAACTCTATGCGAAGGAGATGTGTTGCACTGCATGAGGCAAATGGTGGTCACACCAGATACTGACTGGTTTTCGGATCCCCCCGGACCCCCCCAATACAGTAAAACTGCACATTTTAGAGTGGCCTTTTATTGTGGCCAGCCTAAGGCACACCTGTGCGATAATCATGCTGTCTAATCAGCATCTTGATATGCCACACCTGTGAGGTGGATGGAGTATCTCGGCAAAGGATAAGTGCTCACTAACACAAATTTAGACAGATTTGTGAACAATATTTGAGAGAAATAGGCTTTTTGTGTACATAGAAAAAGTCTGCATGACCTGAGATGGGGAAATGCCCATCAGTATATCATTATTTTGCCATAGAAGTTTATAATCATTCTACTGTGCAAAAGATTGTGAAAAAAATATGCTGTAAAGGAAGCTTTCAAAAATGTATGTATTTATTTATTTTTTAATGAACAATATATAAACTGTGTAAACAGCAGAAATCCATTATTGTAATCAACTTTGGTGAGCAAACTGCCTTTTGTTAGAGCCAGATCTTTCAAATTCTGATTAATCATTCAGAATCTGCCATAGATCTGCTGCCATAGATCTGCATCCCAGACCTTATACTTTTGTGCATGGTTTAGTTGCTTAGCCTTGTAACAGCTAAACAGAGGTATGTTTTTTTTTTTTGCCAAAGTCTTCCATGAAGTAGAGTATAGCTGGTCCCTCATATGCAGCTGTTTCTGTTTTAGGTAATGATTTTTTTATTTTTTCAATCTACATATAATTTGTTGATCTTTAGCTCATGTTGTAATTGTTTAATCATATAATAGGCTATAAGAAATCTCTGACTCTGTGCAAGTGTAAATAACTACATTCATATGGTTATTTTTCACACACACTTGCTCTATGTCCATTTTTTTCTCTCTTTGAACTATTGCTTTCTTTTGGATGACAGATGATACTTAAACCCTTGACCTACAGCTCTAAACTGACCACTGCTGACTGACATGACTGAATATTCTTCAGAGAAAGAAAGGGTTGCATTGTCCCACTTCCCCTTCCCCTGAAATGATCTTTAGATGTCATCAGTTTTAAAAACAGGCAGTTTCAAACAATGTTTTGAGCTTTGGCTTATACCACTGCCAACTTCTCTGTACAGAGTCAGTGCATTGTTTTTGCATTATGTATTGTTATTGCTCCGATTTATAAGCTGCCAGAGAGAGATCTTTCTTCTTTCATCAGCTAATATTTTCTTCCTGTTGTTTTAAGAAGGAGGGAGGGGGTTAATAGACTAATGACCTGCAGTGTTGTGGGCCTCATATTTTTCATCAGTTTTATTATCTGTTAAATTATTAAGCATGGCATATTCCACTGTACTCTGCTTCATTTTTTTTTAAAATCAGTTTTATACAATATACAATGTATGTTTCATTGATATGTATGTTTGCGATCCAATAAATGAATGAGTGAATGAATAAATAAATCAATAAATACAACAACAACAACAACAATAATAATATTGATAATAATAATAATAATAATAATAATCATGGATCAAAATCAATAAGAAATCAGCACACCAAATCACAATATTTAATTGTTAATTTAAAGAAACATAGAGGCTTTTAACCTAAGATCCATTATCAAGTTTTACTGAAGAATTATAAAAGAAATAAATGTGATAAACTGTTAAAAGGTTTCACTCCATATCTAAGCACTGAAAATATCTCAATAGACAGAAATGATTGCCTTCACCATTATTGTTCATGTTCATCTAAAATCTGTTCCTAATAAATCTTTTCACCTTTTATTGTACTTTAAAAACTATTTGATATTAAATAGTTAGGAAATGTCCTATTCTATTCTATTCTATTCTATTCTATTCTATTCTATTCTATTCTATTCTTCCTAATTTTATGGGATTTAGTTAGTATTTAATGTTCATTTTTATACACTCAATTTCTTTTTGACTCTATTGTTATACTCTTGAGTGCTTCCCATGTTTTGCCACATTCCTTGCAGTTAACTGTGAAGGAAAAATTGTATTTCTGTTGTTCCAGTTTTTCTGACTTCATCATGTTCTCTTCAAGTCTTTTTCCACACCCCTCCCCCTCCTGCCCACCACTGCTGCCTTCTTCTTCTTCTTTTATTTATTTATGTATTTAATTTAATTTTTTTAAATTTTTAATTCTGTCAACAGCTTGTAACATTGTCTTTGACTGCCTTGTCATTTTCCACTGATTAAATTTTTGGTCAAAACAATAATCTCAATTCCAAGTACCCTTCCAGACACTGTGTGCAGACTTAGGGTGATTATTTAATGTTTACCATGATTTTTTTTTTTTTTTCTTATCTCTTTCTGGTACATAACCTGCTCTGTGTTTCTAATCACCCAAATATCAATGAACTATTTATGATTCATTTGCTGACATTCTCACTGTATTGACCAAGCTTAAATATTACATAAACAGTATTTTTCCTTTGAATCTTTTTGTTTCATCATCAATGCACTCTATTCACAGAGTGCATTAAAACACCAGATTTAACAACAGAAGGTTGCAAGAATAAATTATGATTACTGATAACAACCCAAAGTGCAATTTTACTCAATGTTTCCGAGAGGTAATAATGCTCAATGCACAGACCTATATTAAATGTTTCAGCTATCTGTTTTTGTAAAAATATAAACAATCCATTACATTAATCAGTAACAGTATTTTAGTAGTTCCGGGGTGTTTTATTTCATCATCATTGCCCTAACCACCATGCTCCTATAGAAGATAAGCGGTTTGGAGAAAGGATGAATGGATGGATGGAAGGATTAACCTCTAGTATTCAGAGATGCCAAGCTCTCCAGAATAATGGTGCATTTGGAGGTTGGAAGGATCATGCATGCTGGTTTACAAAGTAGAGTTCATATATATATATATATATATATATATATATATATATATATATATATATTATTATTATTATTATATTATATTTCAATTATTTCATATACTTGTACTGTTTTGCATACTTGCAGGTTGTTTATTAATCGCTAGATGGCACTGTGTCTTTTTCACCGAATTTCCACAGCGAAAGTCCTTTACAGGGAAATGGCTTTCCGCATCTTGTTTTTTTTAATTTTTATTTTATTTTTACTATATATAAGTCAGTCTGTTCAACCCAAGTATCCAAGTATCACACAGATATTTCATGTTTGTGTTAGCCTATTTTAGAAGGGATAGAATGCTTTAAATTGTAACTATTGTCATTTAGCCCTCATTTATTTGTGTGTGTATTTCTAATGCAATATTAATGTAGGGGTTACATTTACAGGTGATTTGGAGAAAAAAAAAAAAAAAAAAAAAACTAATGGCTGTAGTAATATGTAAGGTGCTCTGAAAATGTGTTTACCGTCGTCATCATCATCATCATCATCATAGTTATTATTATTATTATTACTATTTTTGTTGTTGTTGTTATAGAAGGTAAGAAGATGTTTTCAGTCGTTACTATTGTGATTTAACCCTCATTTATTTAGGCTACATTGTGTAAGTTTTTCTTGCAAGATTAATTTAGAGTTAAACACACAGGTCCAGTTAACAAATGCTTATGGTACATAACATGGGTATGATTGTCTACTCATCTCGACAATTTTTTTCCTTAAGTAATTATTATTAGTAGGCTATATAAAGCAGCTGTGTTTTAATTCACGTCTAGGGACATGAATAAAGGGAAAAAAAGAATAAGTTTGTAGTCTACGGTTATTTTTTTTATTTTTTTTAAATCACGATCTCCGATTGATTTGTTGGAGTATTTCGTAATTTAAACGAGAGACACAGACAGTGTAGCTTAATATAGGCTATTCTAAATAGACAATCTGATTCTAAGAGTCGGGCACGGTAGGATAATCGTTAAGTTAAATGCGAACTTGATGTAACTCTTAAATGCACCCACGAACGGGTTATTTCTCTCATTTTCCTCTTCTCTTCCTTAATTAAATTATTTGGTTGAATGCGATTCTTAAGTAGCCTACTTTTGGTTAAGCAATTTTATGTACAGGCGTCACAAAGGGAATAATTATCACACTTCATTATTACTGTGGGTATTGATGTTTTGGACAGGGTTAAACTTTGCTCATATACATGTTGGTATAAGAGGTTTGATACAGTTTCATACAAAGCCTATAGCTACGCAGAATTGCTGCCAGTGAACTAAATCGGATTAATTTAGAATGCAAACAAAATTATGATAATTGATCAATTAATCTGAATGGAAATGTTAATTCGCTGTTTGAAGTGCACTAACAATGCAAACTCCGGGTGGTAATTATGCTTCGCATTTGCCCTTTTGTTAAACATTTGCTTGGGGACTGCGGCTCCGTGACTACAAATGAACTTTTTTTTTTTTTCATGCAGGACGTTCTGTTTTCACCTTGATATGATCGAAAAGTCCACAATAAGTGCCAAAGCATCGCAAAACACTCATAGAGCTGTTCAGTTAACAGCAGCCGTAAATCAGGATATTAAACGCACAAAAGCCGTGATTGAGGATGCTACATTTATTAGCCTACATTTTGGAGACTCTATGTTTTAGTTCCTAACTGTATCATAGAGCCTAGGCTATGATTGAATAGGCTAATATATGAACAGCGCCAACATATTTGAGCTTAAAACCTGTGTAAAATGTGCTAAAAGACTAAACAAAACTAAAGTGAGCAAGACTCGTGACACTAAAATAATATTATTTAGCCTGTATTAACTAAAAAATAAAATAAAATAAATATAAAATAATAATAATGAATAGTAGGGCCTAATTGTTTAAATACAAACTGTTCTCAGGGGGTATTATGGGATGCTCCTTTCTCAAACAACAACAACAAAAACCAACGGAGGCAATCTATATATATAATGTATTATTATTTACATTATTTCAAGCATTTTGACATAAACATGTATTGTCTTGTTAAATATGAGCCTACATTTTCTCCGCAAATCATAATCATACACATTATGCTTGCACTCATACATGCACAATCTTACTTTTTACTTCTAAATACATACAGTGAAATCAATTGCATTGTGGCACTTTTTACAGTGGGTTTTTGCAGTGAATGGATTTATAGGTCCAAAAAAAATAAATAAATACGAATAGCGTATTCATTTTTTCTCTCTCTCTGTTAAGCACGCTAGAACCCTTTCTCTGAGCGCAAACAGACAAATGCTGGACTACCTTAAGAGATCGTCCCTCCCTCGGCACGTATGCCATTGGTTGATGTTTGCAGTGGAAGACCTTGCTGAAATGCAAAACTTGTTGCTGGTCCTTGCGGTCGATGCGCGCTGTGCTGAGCTTCTCATTATTTTCAGTATCACAATGATCTGTCGCTGAATTGTTTCCTGCTGGAGTAAATCTAAAAACTGGTGCTATTAGAAGAGGACTCCCTGAATGTGTAAGTGTTGCCTCTAATTGAAATCGCAATCAAACTGTTCGATTTCACGGAAAATGAACAGGACCGATGGGACTGTGTTATCCAGCAGCTCGGTGGTGGCGGGCTTTGGATAACGCATGTGCTGCCTATCGCTTGGAACTCCAAAAGACTGGCTTACAAAGACGGGCATTCGGGTTTGCCCCCTCACACACAGGACTTTCTTCTGGTCGGCGTGATCACTTAAGCTCAGCCCAAGGGAACTATTTCTTTTCAACGTGTGCAGTTTGAAAAATCTTACCCATTTATACAAGAAAGTGGATACCAAATAATACGCTGTTCTGGATTCATATGGATGTGGATATTATTTTTACGGTACACTGGATAGTGTAATGATGTGCGCTCAAAAGGGATTTTTAAACAGAAACAAATGTTTACCTCACTCTGGACATTTGACAGCACATTGGAATTACAGTCTGTGGAGAATGATGTGACTGAACATGTTTTATATATGTTCTTTTTTTCTATATGTGTTGTAGCTGTTGTCTGACCACAAGGTGAGGGTAATTTTGTGGTAAGATAGTTGTTTTATAACAGTTGTGTTTTGCTGTGCTGTACAGCAATTTTACTACTACTACTACTACTACTACTAATAAAATGTAATAATAATAATAATGTATTACATTTTTGTAATACTTTTAAAAGCAGTGAATAAAATAATATGGAATCGATTATGGACTAGACCATAACATTTATCATTTGTATAGAGCATTTAGTCTTTCACATTAATTTACAATATCAATACTACAATACTACTTTCTCTGTAATTAATTATTTACAACTGTAGTTTTCAACTACAAGCTTTTTTATTGATGGCAATATAAAATTAAATTTTTATTGCAGTATTTCAATATCTTTGTTGATATCAATTGAGTTAGCCAAAGGAAAAAAAAAGAAGAAGACTTTAGACACTGCAGTGGAGTCAGGCGAACTGGCTGTCATGCAGGATTGATTGTGGGAAGTATGTTTGGGCTGGAACAGTTTGGTCCACAGATTACTAACAGAAATTTTGGTCACACTGAAAAAAACTTTAACCAGCCAAAAGTGAGCATGAACTCCCATTACAAGAGCCCAGGTTTTCATTCTGGAGGCCCACAAGGGACTGTTGAGAGTGGTATGGACCCACTTAGCAAGCCTCCTGTGGTTGAGATGAACATTAATATGAATGGAGGGGAACAGTATGGTGGATTTCAGCAAGGAAATTCTGAATTACATGCAGGGAATCTCCAACAACAACAGGCCTCAATGCATGGATTTTTTAATCCTCATCAACCTCACAATCAATCTCACAGCCACCAAACACATTCACACCAACACCATCAACACTTTGGGGGAAACTTTGGACCTGAACCTGGCTCCTCCTGTTTGCACAGCGGAAGAATGATGGGTTATAACAGCAGTATGGGACTCCAGCAAGGATTCCCAGAGGGTTTTGACCCACTCTCTGAGGGGCAGTCAGCAGAAGGCTTCTCTCAGCAGCAGTCCCAGCAGCAGCAGCAAAGGACAGACTCCATCCCTGATTTTCAGCACCACAGACCCCCCAGTGGAAATCACCCGGTCCCTGCCCCATGTCTCCCTTTGGACCAGTCACCTAATCGTGCTGCCTCATTCCATGGCCTGTCTTCTTCATCCTCTTCATCAGAAAGTCACAAACTGGAGTCCAGACGAATGCCCCCATCAGGTGGTGTTGATGGACTGGACTACAACTATTCTAATGAGCCCTCATCTGAACATTTTGAAGTGTCTGTGTACTCCCCCTCTGAATCTGATTCTCAGCTTTCTCAATTTGGGCATGTCCGTCAGGTGCCAGGGCCCAGTTTTCCTGGAAACACAGGGTTGTCGCGAGCTCCTGGAATGCAGGGCATCTCTAAAGAACACCCCCATACCCCCCCTCAACAGCAGCAGCCCTCAGCCCAGCACAGTGTGTTCTTTGAACGTTTTGGGGGTGGGTGCAAAATACCAGTGGGGATAGAGCCTGGTGCCAGGCATCCTCTCATGCAGCAGCAGCCAGGCTTGATTGGCCGACAGAACACTTGCCCACCATCTCTCCAACAGCCCCCACAATCAGAGACGGGTTCTGCTAATGCCAGTATGCAGGAGGGTGGCGTCATGGTGCCTGGCCAGCATAATCAGTTTGAATACCCTATTCACAGACCAGAGAACAGACGGATGCATAGTTATGGCGACCACGTGTTCAATATGCAGCAGAAGCCACCCCCTCCTCAGCAGCCTTCCAATCAGAGGCTGCAACACTTTGATTCTCCTTATTTAAATATGGCTAAGAGGCCCAGGTTTGATTTCCCCAATGCTACTCATGGCGGGGAGAGTTGCAGCAGTTGGAACAGTGGTATGCATAACCCGCCTGGTATGGAGAATCATCTCTCTCCAGCAGCCTATCCTGGCCTGTCTGGAGAGTTCACCCCCCCTGTGACGGATGGCTTTTCATCAGGCCCATCAATGCAACTTACAGGGCCTGAGCAGCAGTCAATGCAGCAGCAACAAAATGCAGCAATGATGATCAAGCAAATGGCCTCTCGAAGTCAGCAGCAGAGGATGACACAACCCAATCTGCAGCAGCTGGGTCATCACAGTGATGTTTCTCAAGGGCCCCTGGGGCATGGGGGCCCAGTGGGAGGCATGTCTCAGTCAAATATCGAGAGGGAAAATGGTAGGAGGATGGTGAACTTTGATGGACGGAATGCACATATGACTTTGGAGAGTGGGTGGTTTCCTGGGACACATCCACCTGGGGAAGTGCTGGGCCATCGCATAGGGGCAGGTAGAGAAGTGGGGGCTCATGAAATGCAGCAAAATGGCCCTGACATGATGTTCAGAGCTGGTGTGAATGGAATGGGCATGCAGGAGCCTATGAGGATACCAGGGGAGGGCCACGTGCAGCCCTTACTTTCACCCAGCATCCACTCACAATTCAACAGTGGCATGGGGAACCTTTCACAGATGCAGTCTCCCAGTATGGGTGTTGGACTGCCAAACACACCATCAGAAAGGCGCCCTAATGACTTTTCGGGACCATCCATGGGTGGTCCATCCTCTTTTCCCTATGGAGGCTGTAATCGACAGGGAGCCTCTCTCAGTAACTCGCAAGGGGTGAGCACCTCACCAGGGAGTTTAACATCCCAATCAGACTTTCCCCCTAACCAGCGTTCCTCTGTCAGCAAACTTGGGGGACTCTCCTTAGGGAATTTTAGCAAAACGAGTGGCAAGGACAATGTTTTTGGACAGAGCTGCCTGGCAGCCCTCTCTACTGCCTGTCAGAACATGATTGCCAGCCTGGCGGCCCCTAACCTCAATGTGACATTCAACAAAAAAACTCAGGGAGAGGGGAAACGAAAGCTGAGTCAGACAGAACAGGACATGAATAACAGTGTGGTTAATGGCACTGGGAATGCTGGGACTGAATATTTCTCAAGCATTACTGCCCCCCAAAGTGGGCAAATGCCTCCCGCTGGAAATAGCAACACTAAGCCACCAGGTCAAAATCAGACGGTGCAGGGGGAAGCCAGCACCCTCTCCCCAAATTACAATATGGAAACTACCCCTTGCAGTGAGGGGAAGGTAGCAACAGGGAGTGGGAGAGGGAGAGGGAGGAGAAAAAGAGACAGTGGCCATGTGAGCCCTGGGATATTTTTCCCCTCCGACAACAGTAACCCTGTTGTAAGTCCTGGCCAGCAGGTGACCTCAGCAACTAGTGTGGGGGAGAGAAGTACAGGCACACCTCAAGAGAAGCCCCACACCTCTCCCTCATGGGGAAAAGGGGGTGAACTGCTGCTGGGAGATCAGGCTAACCTTATGTCATCTCTTGATAGTGGCATCCAGAGCGAAACAAAATCTGAAGTCTGTTCATCTCAGATGGATTTTACAGATGACGTGTGCACACATTATAGCAATGAGGATGAGGTTTCATCAAGCTCAGATGCTCCATCCTCTGTGAAGGCTGGCCGCAGCCCTTTGTTAGGTTCACCCAAGTTGCAGAGAGACAGTGGACTAATAGGTGGGCAGAAAGGGCAAGGCATGGGCCTCTCCAACCACACTACCTCACCATCGGAAGGCTTTGGTGGAGTGGGCCATCTGGGTACACCGGGCATGGAGCAAGTTCGTACACCCTCTAGCACCTCGGCCCATGATGAAATTCACCCATTAGAAATATTGCAGGCTCAGATACAGCTTCAACGGCAGCAGTTCAGCATTTCAGAAGAACAGCCTTTAGCTGTAAAGAATAACAAAAAAAGTAGTGACTGCAGTGGTCAGGATGGAGATGGAGAGCTTGCTAGCTGTAGCCCGGATGCCGGGAAGGGCTCTGTGGGCACTATTGATCTGGACACACTCATGGCTGAGCAGCATGCCACCTGGTATGTGCCCAGTGATAAGTCTCTGCTTGAGGATTCAGAGGAGGAGAAGTCTGTGTGGGAAAAAAATAAAGTCCAGGGAACCATCAAAGAAGGTAAATATTTACAATTGTACTGTAGTGCACAATTGTTTTTTTTTTTTTACTTATGCAAGTAAAAACTCTGCATAAATTGTGTGAGGTGGCAATAGTTTGTTTGTTTGTTTTTGTTAATTAATTAATTAATTTTCATTTTTAAGTTCATAGCCTCTTAAAATGTATTTTCACTTTCTCAATCTCTGTCTTGCGTGAGCACACGCACACACACACACACACACATACATGGGCATAGATCACACGGGAGATGTGTCCCGCCCCACTTTTAATATCACGTAAATTCATCCCCCGCACTATTTTGGGCAAGTGTGTTCGCATAGAGGTTTTCAAGAGCCGGTGTCAATTAATATAGATTTAAATTCAAATAGACAGGATAGTCTGTGCGTGACCTGATGTTTTATTTGGACCCGGAATAAGATGAGATGAACATCACGGAGCGCTAAACACTCAATGCTGTGTATGTTTCATTCATACTTGAACCCTGTATGAAAACAGAAACGTTTGGAAAAATGAAGACATTAAACATACGATTGTGAAAATATATGGTTTATTTATGTTTTTCAAGTCATCTACAGGTAATAAATAAAGTATATGAACTATGCAGTGCTAATTGACAGCATTTATTACAGTATGGAAAGTATTATGCCTTATTATGTGATAAAAAAGTGTTTGTAGTATATAAACAAATCATTATTTTTGCTTATTGCCCAGCAGTGTATCTGATTTCTAAGCCAATTAAAAGCTAGAAATAAGATAAAAATTAAAGTTGCTTATACACTACCAGTCAAAAGTTTTTGAATGGTAAGATTGCTGTTTTGATAAGAAGAAGCCTCTTCTGTTTAGCAAGCCTGCATTTATTTGATCCAAAGTACAACAAAACAGTAACATTTTGAAATATTTTTACTATTTAAAATAACTGTTTTCTATTTGAATATATTTCAAAATGTAATTTATTGTGATTTCAAAGCTAAATTTTTAGCATCAATACTCCAGTCAGACGATCCTTCAGAAATCATTCTAATATTATGATTTGCTGCTCAAAAAAACATTTATTATTATTATGTTGAATAGAAAATTCAGAAGAACAGCCTTTATCTGAAATATAAATCTTTTGTAACATTATAAATGTCTTTATCGTCACTTTTTATCAATTTAAAGCATCCTTGCTAAATAAAAGGATATCTTTATATAATTTATTTTCCAAAAAAATAAAAGAAAATAAAATAATAATAATTATACTGACTCTAAGCTTTTGAATGATATAGTGTGTAATGTTACAAAAGCTTTTTATTTCAAAATGCTGATCCTTGGATCCTTCTATTCATCAAAGAATCACGTGACACTGAAGACTGGAGTAATGATTCTGAAAATTTTGCTTTGATCACAGCAATCAGTTACATTTTAAAATATATTCAAATAGAAAGCAGTTTTTTTACATAGTAAAAATATTTCACAACATTACTGCTTTCGCTGTATTTTGGATCAAATAAATGCAGGCTTGGTGAACAGAAGAGACTTATTTAAGAAACATTAAAAAATCTTACTGTTCAAAAACTTTTGACTGGTAGGTTATGTTACAGAAATGTTATATTGTAATGTTATATATATATATATATATATATATATATAACATTTCTGTCCCCCTCACTTCTGAAATGATGGCTACACCCCTGCGCGCACGCCGCACACACACACACACACACAGACACAGATACACTCATGTAGGCATATATGCTAAGAATGCTGTCCTTTACATTATAGCATTTTCAAGCAAGAACAATGATATCACTCCAACTTGAGGTTTTCTCTGTGTGACATATACGCATTATAAAGGGAAAAATGACATAGAGGTATTTGAAATGTATTTAATGGTTTATTAAAAAAAATAAATAAATGAGAATAATAAAATAAAAATGTTTGGATATGATTTAAGTTCACAATTAGGATAGTAAGGGTTCTGAATTTTTTTTTACATTTTTACAAATTTTAATAAATTTTAAATGCTGTTAAAAAATATAAAAAAATAAAAATAAGACAAAAATGGTCATTATTTTTTATTTATTAAATACACTTAGAGTACTTGTAGGCTTTCTAAGCATTTGTAAAACATATATTTAGGGATTTTTCCATTTGTATTTGTATACATTAAATAACAGACACAGGCTCAAAAAAACATATTTCCTGTGGATCCTTGTCCTGATCTTCACTCATATCAACTCTCATCACTCACAAAAATACATCTTAACCCATTTAAGCCACTTTGTTTCCATTTATTATTATTAGTAGTAGTAGTAGTAGTAGTAGTAGTAATAGTGGTGGTGGTGGTAATATTATTATCATTATTCAATTAATTAAATGAAACTGGCCTTATAATTTTTACTTCTTTGTATGAAGTTCCTTGTATGACTTTTTTAGATCACCATTTTGACACACCCTGTGATAGTTAAAATCAGGGATCAGGGATTGTGTTTGCTTTAAAAAAATAAGATTCCCATTGGAAAATCCCATTACACATTTAATGTATATTTGTGTATACAAGTTCTGTGTGTAAAACCTAAAGACAGGAACAATCATTGCAGGCTGTAACTGTGCAATAATAGTTATTATTATTATCATTATTATTATTATTAATGGCAATCATTTAATAAGTCATTCTCTAATGCATTCTGTTTTCTTGTAAAACTCTTTTTAAAAAATCTGTTATGCCACTCTCTAATAATAATTTCTTAATAATTTACATTAAGCAGCATAAATATGTAAACCATGAGCTCATATATTTAATATGTGTGTCCTTCATTTGGCACTTGTCCTTTAGTTTAATCAGTATATGAAACGGTAATTGTCTTCACTGAAAAGGCAGCAGGATGGACACGCATAATTGAATTGCCACAGCCGGAGTGCGCTTTCACACCTGTTAATAGTTTGCCCCCGGTGTGCATTATGTGCCCCTTTGTTTGGGATAACAGCAGGTGGGAGGGTGCAAGGGGCTGCTTTCAGAGCAGGCAACCTTAAGTCAAGGTCCATTGTTTAACATTCAGTGTTGTCAAGTTCACCATTCCCATCTCTGTGCGCTTATTTTCTGTTATAGACTAGCAAATACATCCACCATCCACCACACAGCCAAATTGATTTGTCTCGCATCTGTCTATGCTCTCAACGTAAACCAAATGCAAAACATTGTATTTTTCTCTCAGTATTTCCCTCCTTTCTTTTCCCCCACCAACTGTGCATTGCTCTCTTTATTTTGCAGTCTCCTTGTCTCCCTTTTTTTTTCTCTCCTCCTCACATTCAAGCCCCGGAGCTGTAAACGCACATTGTGCTGGTGCGATCGATAGCTAGTTAGCACAAATCACCAGCCTTGACAGATTTTCATTTGAGTGGCATAGACAGCAGAGATGAGAGAAGGGTTACAAAGTGTTTGCGGTTGTGAAATTGCATCGGATGCATTGCACGCCAGCACACAAGGGGACTGTTAAATTCTATGAGCTTCATTCACACCATAATATTTTACAGGCCTTTATAACACTTAACTTTCAAAGTATAGGAATGCTTCTAATTTTAATTAGGTGACTGAGGTGCTTATAGGACATTCTTAATATGGATTTATAGGATGCAGTAATTCATTTTATGAGTCTCAAAATCATTTTAAGGTGTCTTAAAATTAATTGCACTGTGCTATATAAAGTGAAAATGTGTAGTTGTGAACTAAAGGAGCTATTTCTAGCAGGTATGGCCAAGAATTTATTTTTTTGCTTGGTGTAACCTAATGTAGCAAGGTATATTCAGTCATAATGTTTTTGACATAATAAAACCAGATTATTTCAAGGTTAAGCCATGAAGTACTTGAAGAACAAGGCTACCAAGTTTAACAGTTTTTCATGTATGTAAGAGTGCATATATATATATATATATATATATATATATATATATATATGAAGAGTTCAGATGCAGAAGTGTCGTCTGAAATTTTCTTCTAAAATGAGCATTTTATCAGGCTCCTATATTTGTGTTTAGTTATTTAACTTTAATTGCATAGAAAAGGACCTATACATTGCCATTATATTAAAATGACTGAACCTAAACAAAGGAGCCTGATAAAATGCTCATTTTAGATGAAAATTTTAGACGGCACTTAGAGGCTTTTGCATCTGAACTCTTCATATATATATATATATATATATATATATATATATATATATATATATATATATATATATATATATATATATATATTAGTGCTGTCAATTGATAAAAATTAATCGCGTTAATCACAGTCATGGACTGTGATTAATCACGATTAATCACAAGTTTAAAATACTAGGATTTACCTGTAAATGTGTTGAAATAAAGAAATGCATGAAACTAGTTTAAGGAAAGAGAACCTTTCACACTTCCGCCAGGTATGAGACATAATCCTTATTATTCTTTTATCATTATTCTTTTGTTTTTATTCAGCCATTATCAGCCTTTTACTGGCAATAAAACTTTACCAAGCCACATCGCTTCAATCCCATTATACATTTACCCAACTATTATCAAAAGTATTTCTAAATAAATACAACAAAACATTTCTTGCGACCTTATGTGAAGTATTATGACAAAATGCATTATGAAGAAGAATTGGACCTGTTCTGCAGCTTCCTTTTTAGCTAATATTAGCATGCTACATAAGACAATTAATGAGATTAATAATACACTTTTACTCAGAACTCACTTCAAACCACCATCGAGTGTTTGTAATAACTTCCTTTTGCGATCACATATGGAATTTGGTTGTTTACTGTTGTTAAAATATGCTATTTATAGCCTTTTATCTCGCTGCTTAAATTAGCATTTCAGATGTACACATTCCACTCAAGAAAATCACATACAAATATCCTATCGTAATCGTGTTTTTATTATTTTATATAATCTATAGTGGCTGTTGTCAAGTTTATTTGTGCTGTTAAAAGCCTTAACATGTGCTCTGGCTGAAACTCACGTTGTTTGTGATGTTACAACCGCCTCTCCGTTCTTAAGTTGCCAGGAGTACATTCCAAGTATAATACACATTAGTAAAAGGATCTATTTTCATTTTTATTTGTCTATATACACCTTGGGCGGCCGCGGTACATTATAAAAGTAGCCCAAAAAAACCGCAACCCACGGCTCTGTAATTTGTAATTTCCCGCAACTGTATTTTCAAAATAGCCCACTTGTGCCGCTACCCTGGCAACACTGGTTCACTGTTCCCTCATCAATGATAGATAACCTTCCGCGCTGCGATGACGGCAAGAAGTTGGGGTCAAACCTTATCAAACGATTAATTTGCGTTAAAAAAATATTAACGTGTTAAAAATTTTTGATTAATCGCATGCATTAACGCGTTAGCGTTGACACCCCTAATATATATATAAAACAGATCATCTTATACAAGGACTAAACATGATTCAGCTGTCAGTTCTAGCAGCACAATGTGGCAATGCCTAATCTAAACTAAACGAAACAAAACTAATATTTATTGTGCATCAGTGTATTTACACATTTTACAAATAAGTTTTTAAGTACAGTTTGAGTGACATAGTATATGAATTCATATTTGTATAATGCGAAATGTTATTTTTAACTTCAAATATTTATTTTATTTAAATTTATTTAATATTTTTATGTAATATTGTTTTATATTACAAAATATCCTTGTATCTTTCTTATAGCCGCAGTCCTTAAATTCATCAAACAAAGATTGGATCTGTGAATTTGATCTTAATTAGACATCTTTGACTGAGTTGCAGGATATTTATATTTGTTCGTTGTTCTCATATTTGTACTGCCAAAGCTTTAGTAGTGTTGAATCTGATCACAAAATGTTTTCCACATTTCAACTTAATCGCTATTATGCTTGCAAAAATATTATTTATTTATTTATTTTTATAAAGCAATAGAGAGACATAGAGAGAGGCTTTCTAATGTCTTGTGCAGCGAGTGTGAATATATTGTATTTAGTGTTTTGAGCTTTTGGTAGTGATCAGTCATTACTGTAGTAATGCACTGGTGAGGATTTCCCTTTGAGCCCCTGAAGTGTGTACTGCAAATGGTACTAATAGCCCCCACTAGTCTCTTTGTGGACATGATAAATGATAGAGCAAATCAATCCAAAGAAATGTCAGCTGTGTTTGTGCCCCTTATGTGCTCAAGAGCTTTAGTAAGATATGACTTTATATATTAGTGGCGTGCACTGACAGGTCACTAAACACCTAAAGTATCCTTATTTCTATAAAATGTGAATTGTTCAGTTCTGGCTTATGACAGAGTGTAGGCATCACACTTTATTGATTTCATTTGTGACAAGTTGCAAAAATGAATCATTTTAATTACTTTCCCTACTTGCTTTTTTGTTTATTTCATTCAGTTTCTAACACCCAAAACAAAGCTGTGATCCACATTTGGTGTAAAATGGAAAAACAGCTCAGGGCAACCCATGCTCTCATTCTGTCACTAGTTTGCTTCTTATTGACTTCTTTTGCAACGTATTTATTCACCGATTCACCAATCACTTTATCAGTGGTTGCAAACAGGAAATGTATTTGCACTAATATTACATATATAAGAAAATATAAGATATGAAATTATTAACAATTGAATATTTATATTAAACCCAGGAAGATTTTAAAGGTGAAGTGTGTGATTTTTGCCCTAGCTGTGTGACCAGTACACCAAACAGTTAATAGCACTATAGTGTTTATGCCTTTCTGTGGAATTAATCTTCAAATGACTCATTGTCTCTGTGTATTTCAGTTTTTTATAACTGCTTACACACATTTTCAAAACTTTGCCTCTTTTTTTTTTTAAGACTTTACACACAGATCCAAGAATTGCACACACAAAATGCAAAATGCCTCGCATCTCTTTCAAAATGAAGCACAGCATTCAAAATATCACAAACACATCTCAAAAGCAAACATTTGCAACACCTTTGACACAATATTAATTCCTGTTAGATTTTTGTGTTACATAGATAATTGTGTGTTGTGTTTTGCAAAAAGTGTTTTATGAAATTGAAAACTGAGTCAAAGAATAATTAGCGTATGGTTTTGCAGATTTGGTGTGTGGTTCTGGTATTTGAGTGTCAGGAAATTGTGAATCAGAAATTGTGTGACAAGTAAAGATTTTGTGTGTAAGCAGTTGAAAAAACTGTAGGATGGGAAAGGAGTTAAAAAAAACAAAACAAAAAAACTGTGCTTTTTTCTGATATTTCTGCCAAATATATGCATATCTACAGCTCTGAGTGCATATTGACTTTACACGTGAGAGTTGTAGACTGTCTGCCTTTAAGTGCATGCTATAGACTTACAGTATATGCTTCTGTTTGGTTCTAGAAGCTTCTTCAATGTGCATGCTTACATTTGTCATCTTCTTCTTCTTCCTCTGAACTGTGTTCTCCAAATACTTGTGTTGGTACTGTAACATCAGCTCTCTTACTGTCTGTGTGTGTGTGTGTGTGTGTGTGTGTGTGTGTGTGTGAAAAATGATACCAGGCAGCTAGGTGGAGTTGTGGCATTTTGAATGCAGGTTGTTGTCTAGCAGTCATAATTCATTTTGGAGAAAAATAACAAAAATGGGTTGTTACCTTAGAGCTGCTAAATTTCAGGAGAGAGAAAAATAGAGACAGAAAAGGAAATGGTATTCAGATCAGTTCATATTTTAATTAAAATACCGTTGCAATGAAAAAATTGCAATGCTCTATTCTGCTTAGAGTCTGTTGACAGTTGTTGTGCTGTTAATGGAAGGAAACAAAAATATCTGATCAATTTGCATACTTGAGTAATTGTTAAGAAAGTATAAATCAATAAATATATAGATTATTGCTTTAAAAATTGTAAAATAAATGTAAATGAAAAAAAGAGTTAATTTAATATTGTAGTAATACTGTAATGTAATTGTAATTGACAATTGTAATAATAGTTTTTTTGTTGTTGACAATTGTATTTAGTGTTATTTTAATATTTTTCAGTGTATTATTATTACAAAATACAAGATCAGACAGTTATGCCATTTCCTCCACTTAGAAGTCAAATAGAAGCTGGACTGAATATTTATGTCTTGCAGCAGTAAATCACTTGCCATATTGTGTATTAGTTTCCCAAGTATGTGTTCTCGAGGAGGGGGAGGGCGAGAGAAAGAGAGAGAGTAGAGGAAAATCAGAGACTGTGCCTGCCTGAACTCAAACCTCCCACCGGACTCCTGCAGGAAGGGGAATTTAAGCTTTTAAACCTTCAAATAAGTATTTTGCAAATTCTCTTGTGGATAGCAATTAAGGACCAGGATGCAGATCAAAATCTTTTCTGTGGAATCCTAAGGTCCTTGGATCAGTGCATTAAACTGTTAAAAGAAGATCTGTTTCCTGATCAGAAATGAATGGGAACGTGGGGGGTGGGGTAGAATAGTATACTCACATTATATACCTTATATAAAATGTGTCATTCATTAATTAATTCATTCATTATGGAGTAATTCTAAACAAAAAAAGATGTAGAAACATTTAGATGCACTTAAAATGTGTTTGTTGACCGTTTCTGACTATTCTTCCATTGTCTTTTAAGTTGAAAGATTTAAAATTTAAAATGTATCTTTAAGATTATATTTTAGATCAATTTCAACAGAAAGAACATTAACCAGATTTGCATTTCGTGAAGGAGAAACCAGTTTGTAAAAAAAAAAAAAAAATCTGGATTTTGTATTGATGTATGTTTTAAAAGAAAATCTTGTTTCAGCCTTTCTACTTCAAAATGTAATGCTTAATTCAATGTGTTACTCGTCATATCTTCATAACTATAGTTTCTTTATAATTTGTGAAAATTGTTTCAAAGTAAATCCTACACCATTTATTTTTTTCTTCTCGGTATAGTATTATGTTGTGTGTGGATTTAACATAGAACATACTGTGTTTGTTATGTGTGCACACTAGGCTGCTGTGTTTTGGGATAGAGACTGGGTCTCTTAAATGCATACATTTGTGTGTGTGTGTGTGTGTATGTTTTGGGTTTGCACAGTTGTCACTCACTCTATATATGTGTGTGTGTGTGTGTGTGTGTGTGCATTGGGGGTAGCAGCAGGCAACTTGATGGCTGCTGAGCAGTTTGTATGTTTGTGTGTATGTGTGTGTGTGTGTGTGTGTGTGTGTCAGGAATGCTTGGTTGCTTATCCAGGCCGTAGTGCAGCATGCTGTGCCCAGCTACCACGGACTATTGGCAGACTCTGCAGGACATAAGACAAGAGAAAAGGACTGTGTGCATGCCTGTGTGTGTGTCTGTGCGTGTGTGTCTGTTATTGCCTCAGGCGTGTAAAGATGAGGAGGGGGGCTCTGTGTATATATGAACTTATAGCTATATTTCTTAGCATATAATAGTTTAAGACACCATATACAAAAAAAAAAAAATTTTTTTCATTATTATTCAGTAGTAGTCATTATTTACCACACATTTAAGAACGTCCCAGTTCAAATGATATATGCACTCCCATTTTTCTTTTCTTTTTACCGCTAATGTCTTTCCCTCCTCTCTGGATTCCTTTTCCCTTTATTTTTCTTCCTCTATCCTTAGGGTTTGGGGGATGGTGTTGGGTTATTGACCTTTCCCTACACCTTACCATTTTTTTTCTGCAGTACTGGTCCAGACAGGCTCGAGGGCGAGACCAGGCGTCCGTCTCTCAAAATGGCTGTGTGTATTAGTGTTAGCGTCTGTGTGTATAAAGGTGTTTTTCCTTAGGGGAGAGCGGGGATAATTGTAACACGTTTTGGTTTTTGGATTTATTGAGAAAATGTTTAGCCTAAAGATTTGAAATTTTACCACTAACCTCTGGCATGTTTGGCATGATTAAATTTATGGCAAAAATGGTTTAGATACCATTAATCATTTCAAACATTTAGTCTGCAGAGAAAAGGAAGTATGTGATAATTTTTACATTAAATGAAATAGAGTTATATTGTTTGCAAAATTAAAATGTTTGATTGTTGTAAATAAAATTACAGCCCCAAAAAACATATATTTGTAAATATGTTTTTGCTTATTTTATTTTATTTTATTTTATTTTTTTATATCCATTTTTACTTAAATCTGAACAAAAATATGAATTGGGTACAACATTGATATATCTGTAGTATTCTGAAACTGGCATTTATTTATTTATTTATTTGTATTTCTCTGTCTAGCAATCACTCCTTTTCTCATATTGACATTTTGAATACAACCCCTTATAAACCTGGGTATGGATTTTGTTTTGTGCAGCAAATAAAGGCAGGGGGATGGCGTGTGGGTCAATGCTTTGGTAGGGTCATGATGCAGGTAAATTAGGTCAAGCGGTGTCAAAGGTCAGTTTTCCCAGAGCATTGTGACTCTTGACGGAAAGGTCACTCTGGTTTTGCATGGTTGAATAGGTCTAAAAGCAAATGCTAATGCATGTGGCTTGATGGATTTTAAGATCACATTTCTCAAATACACGCTTTCAAAAAATTCACCCAACTGCCAGGAGAAGACAAGGGCATCCCTACACTGACACCAGAGGTCGGCCAGTCAGTTATAAAAATGTGTGTGTGTGTATAAGGTTCAGTGTTGGGAAGGTTACTTTGGAAATGTAATAGGTTACAGATTACAAGTTACCCTGTTTAAAATGTAATAAGTATTGTGACTTTTCAATTACTTTATTGAAGTATTGTAACTTATTACATTTGATTACTTTTCTAAATTTCTAACATTTTCAACTATTAATCATTCTGAAACATTTAAAGCAGGCAGGGTTAACATTACAGTAGTGCTCAACACTGATTACTGTCAAAATCCTTCATCACTTGAATTAAGATTTCATTCAATTAAGTAAGGGATAATGTACATCTTTATTTTGCGATAACAACTGGCTTGATGTACATTATCCCACTTATTACATGGCTGCTTGCCACAAAAGTAAATAATTAGACACAAAACACTGACCTGAGTTGAAATATTTGAACGCAAAGCTTCCATGAAGAAAGCGGTTGCGAGCAAGCGGCAAGTTCAAACTAGACGGACATTTAAGGGATACGGTGCAGTCATACTATTTTTATTACACAACATTTCACCACATAAATAATTAAGTACTAGTACTTACAGTACTAGTTTGTTAGTTATCTTATAATCCATTACAGTGTACGAAACAAAATGGCAACAGCTGTGTTTGTATGAAAAGAGAGAGCGAGTCCACGATACCAGGATGACAGAATTAAGAAATTGCACACATAATATTGAATTGAGTTTTAATATTTTATTAGCTAACCAAATGCAAAACTTCCACCAAAAAAAAGAAAAAAGAACAGTTCCTAGCAAGCGTATAGCACCGACTTAAGTTACCTGGATGAGTCTGTGTTATTAGCTTTTACCAGTTGTTATCAGGGAATTATCCTTGGAATGTCACGACTGACCAATCAGAATCAAGCATTCCACAGAGCCGTGTAATAATTTAATCTAAAGCACAGCCACCACAAAATCAGATTTAACACCTCTTATTTACTTTGAGATCATTCTGAGGTAAAATACAGATTTAAAATCATAAGAAATTGTTTAATAGCTGTGATACTGGTTTTGAAATCAAATGTTTGCATAGTTATGACAAGAAACACTGGCATCAAACAATGCCTTGGAAAAAACAATTAATCTTAAAAAACAAAGCATATGCTTAAACCCAAATAGGAAATAAAACTGTTATCGAATAAGCATGTGTCCTATTCTGTCCTAAGTTCCTGAAACATTGGTGTCTCATTTTAGAGCAGTCAATGCAATTTATGAAAGAAGTCATTTCAGTCTGTATGGGGTGTGAAAATATTCAGATGTAACCCCCTTTGTAATCATTACAATTTTCAAAAGTAACTGTAATTTAATTACAATTACATCTATTTTGTAATTAAATTATGTAATACCGTTACATGTAACTAGTTACTCCCAACACTGATATGGTTG